>NC_042616.1:274947954-276292894 GCF_901001135.1 Rhinatrema bivittatum | reverse complement strand
GGGTTGGCTGGGGGCGGGGGGGGGGGGGGGGGGAGGAAAAACATAGCTGCCATACTCCAGGGCCTGGCATTTACTACCCATGCTGCAGAGGCCTGATAATTTTGTGAAGGCAAAAATGCACCGGCCCTAAAGCTTATGGTGTGAGCAGGCACTATACACTTTCTATGTGTTAAGTTTCAAAATGGCCCTGTTCCTATCATCCCATTGGGAGATATTTAAATCTCATTGGTTAATGACAAGCATGAAGTGTCTACATTGCTGGTACTGCACGATCACGTATGGCCAATTAGTGAGGCATCATCCACATTGTCAGACACAGTTTGTCTTCAGCCTCACACACCTCAAGCAGAAGCAGTGTCCTGTGCATCTCAGTGGCCTGGCATATTCCCTGTGTCGGACCTCACAAATTGGTTTATATGGAGGTCATAATGCGGAGCCTGCAGGGACATTCGTAATTACACCATGAGGTATTGTTCTTTCAGCAAACACAGGTGTGGCAGCTCCTATCTATTACTTCAAAGTTGGAAGCCTGCTACACAGCTGTAGCCTTAGCTCAATTGTTAGGACCTGGCATACATTTATTGGAATACCCACATGCGAATTAGTAGTCAGGAAGAGCAGGGCTTCTTTTGGCTACTGCTATCTTGCACATATACTGGCCCAGAACAATGTGACATGCACGTAGGCTAGCCAAATATCCCTCTAAGGCTCAGGGAAAGGTACAGGCTCCCTTATTTAGTCTTATAGCATTCTGTGGTTTGTAAGCCAGATCTGCAAGTGACAATGCTATGAATGATGGCTGAAATCTGTCTTTGCTGCAGGAGATTCTGTGAACGGTTGCAACACCTGGCTTCTGACCCCCATTGCCATTCCCAAAACACCAGCAGAGATGAGGTACAGCGAGGCCTTAAGTGTTACCCGCTGTGTCTTCGAACGCATCTTCAGAGTTCTCAAGTCGCCTTCACTGTTTGGACAAGATGAGTGGAGCTTTAATGTATGCCCCACCCAAAATTGGAGATATAGTGCTGCTCTGCTGTGTCTTCCATAATATCGCTCTACGCCATGGACTATGAATGAATATAGTTCCTGATCTCCCCACGGATCCCCCATGTGTCCCCACATGAGCCAAGGACACCACGCTAAGTGGCAGCCAGCTTTGCCAAAACCTTATACAATGCTTCTTTGCCTGATAGGCCTCACCTATCACATTCCCTTCCAGGGAAGGAAGGCCATAAGAACCTAAGAACATAAGAATATGCCATACTGGGTCAGACCAAGGGTCCATCAAGCCCAGCATCCTGTTTCCAACAGTGGCCAATCCAGGCCATAAGAACCTGGCAAGTACCCAAAAACTAAGTCTATTCCATGTTACAGTTGCTAGTAATAGCGTTGGTTATTATATGTCAACTTAGTTAATAGCAGGTAATGGACTTCTCGTCCAAGAACTTATCCAATCCTTTTTTAAACACAGCTATACTAATTGCACTAACCACATCCTCTGGCAACAAATTCCAGAGTTTAATTGTGCATTGAGTGAAAAAGAACTTTCTCCGATTAGTTTTAAATGTGCCACATGCTAACTTCATGGAGTGCCCCCTAGTCTTTCTATTATTCGAAAGAGTAAATAACCGATTCACATCTACCCATTCTAGACCTCTCATGATTTTAAACACCGCTATCATATCCCCCCTCAGCCTTCTCTTCTCCAAGCTGAAAAGTTCTAACCTCTTTAGTCTTTCCTCATAGGGGAGCTGTTCCATTCCCTTTATCATTTTGGTAGCCCTTCTCTGTACCTTCTCCGTCGCAATTATATCTTTTTTGAGATGCGGCGACCAATGGCACCGGTAGCCCCTGTGACAAAGGCTATCGGCGCCATGATGAAACTAGCACTGAGGGTGTGAGTGAGTTCCCCGACCCCACCGCTGGACCACCAGGGAGTTTTGGTAAGTCTTGGGGAGGTCAGGAGGGTGGAGGGGTTTAAATTTTTATTTAGGCCGAATAAAACAGAAATCTGTTTAATACGTGGGGAGTCGCGATGCATTTCGCCTCCCCACGTATTTAACAGATAGCAAAAAATAAGTTGCGGATTACAAATCCGTGGAAAACGGATGCACACCTCTACCACAGACTGACTACCATCCTGTAGTGGGCTGCCTTCAGGATCTGGAGGATACTAACTTTAAGGTCATCCTTACCTTACATACATTATAGAGATCACCAAGCTATTCCAGTACAGGGCTGCCAGCCAGACTGTGGAAGTCTGCCTGGTCCCAAGCAGCAGCAGCCCTCTAGGCATCTGATGTTGGCCTCTGGACATTCTTGACACAACAATACTCCCTCACTCCTCCTCCCTAGTTGTGACGTAGCTGCAGACACTCTGTGCCAGCTATCAACAAGTAGACATCATATTTGGTTTACTGTCAAAGATACAAATAGCCTTTGGGTACACAAGTGATGGGGCCAAAGATCAAGTCTTGTGTTATAATGACTCTAAGTTCCCCTTAACACCACACAAGCTTTACATGTACACAATATATTGTGTTGGGCAGCTAGCTACTGTCTATCTCCCATACAGGCCCATATAAGCAGGAATTAGCTGAGAATATGCATTGTGAAAAAAGACTACAAGAGGCAATACCTAATGTCCCCAGTAATAAATGTCTTCTTTACCTCTTTGCTGTCTTCCTTAGGAGCATACACTGAGCGTTCAGTTGCATGGCCTAGCCAATATGGTCTTGCCTGCTCGATAAGTGGCTACTTGAAATATGCAAAAGCATTCTAACATGCAAGGTCATGTGGAGGCAAATCTTGTACCTAGTGAACACTTTACACAAAAACCACACAATGAAAGGAGTGAACCAGGAAGTGTTTTTTTCAAACCAGCAACTACTTTATTGGGGAAGACATGCAGGTCACTGTTTGAAATCAAGTCAAAGTCTTAGGTAATCACAATCTGCAAGGACAAGATAGCAAAACACACAAAACATTGTTAATTTATATGTACTGCACATTCTGTGTTGACCTGTACATACATTGTTTGAAATGGCATCGTTACATATTCAGACTTAGCAACTGGCACAATCATGATTACAACGAAGACCATGGAAAGTGTAAGTGGCACCCCCAATAGCTACAATACAGCTCTAATGATGTAGCTGATAGGGATGTGAATCGTTTTCCATATCGTCTTAACGATAGAAATCGTGTGGCAGGGCAAGAAAATCGTCTTAGGCACGATTTTTTAGTTAAAAAATCGTTAAAAATCGTTTTTTTCCGATTAGTGCGCACTAACTCGAGTTAGTGCGCACTAACGGGAGTTAGTGCGCACTAACTGGGAGTTAGTGCGCACTAACTGAAAATGATACAATTTGACACTTTTCAGGTCAGTTAAGGTCAGTTTAGGAATGAATATGTATTCCTATTGGCTGCCCTCTTATTTATTCATGTTACCAAGTTTCCTACTGACAGTATATGGGGGATGGGAAATGGAAACAGTTGGTAGCTTGACAAAACAAGTAATGTGATCAGTCAATGTGACTAGAACTTGTGCCCTAACCCTGATACCAGGGGTATTGTGATCTTCCTGCACACAGTGCCCTATCCCTATTAATACCAGGAGTGTTGTGATCTTCCTGCACACAGTGCCCTATCCCTAATACCAGGGGTGTTGTGATCTTCCTGCACACAGTGCCCTATTCCTGATACTGGGGGTGTTGTGATCTTCCTGCACACAGTGCCCTATTCCTGATACCGGGGGTGTTGTGATCTTCTTGCACACATCCCGATATCAGGGATAGGGCACTGCATGCAGGAAGATCACAACACTCCTGGTATTAATAGGGATAGGGCACTGCATGCAGGAAGATCACAACACTCCTGGTATTAATAGGGATAGGGCACTGCATGCAGGAAGATCACAACACCCCTGGTATCAGGGATAGGGCACTGTGTGCAGGAAGATCACAATACCCCGGAGGAGTGAGGGTCAGGCAGCTCCCCCCTGTCTGTGAAGCCAGCCTCTCACTAGTAATGCAGGGAGGGGGCTGTCTCAGACTTCACCATCCTCCCCCCCCCCCCCCTTACCCACACACCATTCACTAGCTGGGACATGGGGGAAGTCAGGAGTGAGGGTCAGGCAGCTCCCCCCTGTCTGTGAAGCCAGCCTCTCACTAGTAATGCAGGGAGGGAGCTGTCTCAGACTTCACCATCCACCCCCCCCCCTCACCCACACACCATTCACTAGCTGGGACATGGGGGAAGTCAGGAGTGAGGGACAGGCAGCTCCCCCCTGTCTGTGAAGCCAGCCTCTCACTAGTAATGCAGGGAGGGAGCTGTCTCAGACTTCACCATCCTCCCCCCCCCCCTCACCCACACACCATTCACTAGCTGGGACATGGGGGAAGTCAGGAGTGAGGGTCAGGCAGCTCCCCCCTGTCTGTGAAGCCAGCCTCTCACTAGTAATGCAGGGAGGGAGCTGTCTCAGACTTCACCATCCTCCCCCCCCCCCCCTCACCCACACACCATTCACTAGCTGGGACATGGGGGAAGTCAGGAGTGAGGGTCAGGCAGCTCCCCCCTGTCTGTGAAGCCAGCCTCTCACTAGTAATGCAGGGAGGGAGCTGTCTCAGACTTCACCATCCTCCCCCCCCCCCCCTCACCCACACACCATTCACTAGCTGGGACATGGGGGAAGTCAGGAGTGAGGGTCAGGCAGCTCCCCCCTGTCTGTGAAGCCAGCCTCTCACTAGTAATGCAGGGAGGGAGCTGTCTCAGACTTCACCATCCTCCCCCCCCCCTCACCCACACACCATTCACTAGCTGGCACATGGGGGAAGTCAGGAGTGAGGGTCAGGCAGCTCCCCCCTGTCTGTGAAGCCAGCCTCTCACTAGTAATGCAGGGAGGGAGCTGTCTCAGACTTCACCATCCTCCCCCCCCCCCCTCACCCACACACCATTCACTAGCTGGGACATGGGGGAAGTCAGGAGTGAGGGTCAGGCAGCTCCCCCCTGTCTGTGAAGCCAGCCTCTCACTAGTAATGCAGGGAGGGAGCTGTCTCAGACTGGTATCAGGGTTAGGGCACTGTGTGCAGGAAGATCACAACACTCCTGGTATTAATAGGGATAGGGCACTGTAAGAGATGACTGTAGTAGATTGAATAAAGATCTGATGTTTCTGCTCTCCTCACACTAAACAAAAACAACACACAAGCAGAGAAGCCCTTCTTACAAAGCTGAGCTAGTGAGTTAAGTAGGAGGAAAAGTAAACATACTGGTGCCAGTGTGGCTACTTAAAAAATACACTTACCAACAATCAATTACATATATTTGAACTGTGTACAGTTCCAGCCAGGACCACCTTTCTAAAATGCACAGTGATTGGCAAATTCAACATGCACTAGCATTTCAGGTGCCTGCTAACAAAATAATAAACAAACAAGTTCTAGTCACGTGAGTGCTGATCATTACATTACTTTTTTTGTCAAGCTTCCAACTGTTTCCATTTCACATCCCCCCAACCATATTGGTAACATCAATAGATAAGAGCACAGCCAGCCAATAGGAATACATACATACATATTCATTCCTAAGTGACCTTTACTGACCTGGGAAGTGTGAACACTTTTTTCATTTTCTGTTGGTGTTCGTTAGTTTCCAGTTCCATTTCCCATCCCCCCAACCATCACCTCAGTGGTAACCTTGGTAATATCAATAGATAAGAGGGCAGCCAGCCAATAGGAACACATATTCATTCCTAACTGACCTTCAGTGACCTGGAAAGTGTTTAACGATTTAACGATTTAACGATTTTTAACGATAAATCGTTAGAATTTCTATTGTATCGTGTTCTATAACGATTTAAGACGATATAAACATTATCGGACGATAATTTTAATCGTTGAAAAACGATTCACATCCCTAGTAGCTGATAGCAGCCTTGCTATGTGATGACTAGGAAAAGGCCCCATACAGTCCATGTAGAAAGTGTGCACTCAAGGGGACAGGTAAAGGGGCAGCAGAATTCAAGTGAAGGCAGCAGGACCAGGACCAAAGAGCACAGCATGGAGGCAGGAGGCAGCATAAGCATGAGCTGAGATGAGATGAGACACCAGTATGCAGAGCAGATGAGACATGATGAGAAGAGGCAGCAGCTGGACCATAACTGGAGGCTGCATCAAAGGCGATGGAATATGGGCAGACCATCAAGAATGGCCTTACAGTTAGGCTGCTGGACCACATTGTCTGCGTGCTGGCACAGGAACTCTGTAGTGAGGATGGGCCCAGAAGGCTTCTTCCATTTAGCCAGCATAGGTACTTTGTAGTCCGGATGGACCTAGCAGAATTCTTCCATCTAGCTGGCACAGGAACTCTGTAGAGGGGCCTGCCCAGGATTGTTGGTACAACTCTTCTTATTTGGCATTCAAAGCCACCACCTTTGGTCCTTTATGGCTTACCACTTTGGTGGGGGGGGGGGGATGTCTTTGGGGGGCCTACCCCTCATGCATCTGTCAGGCCGTGGACTGCTGCGGGGTGTGGACTCTCTTGATGCTGGGGAACACTCTGATGGTTGCTCGGGCATCCCTTGCAGGATCTGAGTCAGCACATTCATCATGCTATTGACTTCTGCAGCCAGCATGGTTACATACTGCATGTTTGCAGCAGTCTGATTTCGCAGGATCTGGTTCTGCCTGTTGACAGCTCTCCTGAGGTGCACTAGTTCTGCCCATATGTGTCTAAGGTGCACCCCATGCCTCCTTTCAAGCTGGTACAGCTGCTTGTGCATGGGCTCCTCTGTTGGTAGCAGGGATGGTGTTGGTGCTGATGCCGGGCCTGGTGCCAATGCTGGTGGTGCTGCCGGTGGCAATGCTGTGATGATGGTATGCAGTGCAGGAATTTGGACCTCCAAATGAAGCATGATGGCCAGCTTCTGCTAAGGGCATGGTGCTTCAGGTTGGCACTGTGGTGTGCTGGCTGGAGGTTGTGACGATTCTTTAGGCTCCCACTCAAGGATCTGTTCCTCCATGAAGCCAGAGAATTTGAAGATCACATTGAGTGGGCTGGGTGAATCCACAGGTTGCAGCATTGCCAATGGTTCCTGAGCCTGTGTCTGTTGCTGCTCGTCCTCCTTCTCTTCGCTGACCTGGGTCTGGGCATCCATGAGGAAGGGCCTGTACAAAGGTGGTGGTGCACTGCTGGTCCTTGGGGCTTCCTGGCTGGGCCCTGGGGCTTCCTGGCTGGGACTGGCAGCTTCATGGATGAGAGCTGTGGAAAAAAAATGTAAGACATAAGTACCAATGCCAGCTAGTATCCTTTTTTCATTTCACATCAGAGGGGCACTTTGCTTCTTAGCATTGTGAGCATCTTATGCGAAATGATGTGTACACCCATTGCTGCCTGCCCATTTCCAGGTGAGGTGAACTTACCGGCTGCAGCTTGCGTGGTGTCCAGCTGCTCAGTCATGCCCTCGAACACATCTGGTCCTAGCTTTTCCACAGGGTGCTCCTCCATGGGGGTGAGGATGATGGGACAAGGGGCTCCACCTCTGGTCTGCCTTTGATATTTATTTATCACTGCCACCTTGGATTTTAGCTGCACCTTGATGCCCCAGTACCTGTGGGCCACCTGCTCCCCACTTTGTAGGACTCCGCTGAGCGTGGTGATGCCCTGGGCTATGTTATGCCAGATCTGGCCCTTGGCTGCCTTTGAGGTCTTGGCCGCCTGGTTGCCGAAGAGCATGGATAATACTGCAAAACCCCTGCAATGATCATCTCATTCTCCTGCATGCTGAACTTGAGAGCCCTGAGACAAGGGCGTCCTGCTGCCTGGCTTCCAGAAGGGGTGCCACTTCCGCTTCCGGAGAGGTGTCCTCCCTTTCCTCCCTTTCCTCCCTTTCCTCACTCTCCCATCCACTCCCCTCTCCCTTCCCTTCCTCCTCCCTCTTTTGCCCCTCTCTTGCACCTTCCCTGCCAACTCCCTTCCCCTCTGCCCTCTCTGACTATCCACAGCCTGCTGTCCTCCTCCCTTCGTCCTCGCCTGCCTATCCTCTTTGGCCTCATGCCCCCTCTAGTCCTTCCTGCTTGCCTCTCTCTACCTCCGTCCCTGTCCCTACTCCTACTCCTTCTTTCCCTAGCACTTCTGCCCTCACCCTCCCGCCTCCTCTCCTTCCACCTCCCCCTCCTCTCCTCATGCCTCTTCTCTCTCCCCACGCCTCTCACGCTCCATCCTCTCCACAACCTCCATAACCTCCACTCCTCCCCTAACCTCCTCACTCCTCCACTCCTCCTCCACACCTCTACACTTCTCTACTCATCTTCTCACTCCTCCACTCACCTCCTCACTCCTCCACTCACCTCCTCACTCCTCCATTCCTCTCCTCCACACAACTCCTCACTTCTCCACTCACCTCCTCCACATACCTCCTCACTCCTCCACTCACCTACTCTACAAAAAAAGACAAATTGATAAACGACAACCAAAGAAAAACTTTCACACACACCGATAGACAAAAGACAAAGGTTAAGGTAAACACAAGGAAAAACAGTAAAGAACAGGATGACACACACAGAAATCGCAATTACAACTAACTCCTAATCCATTAACCACTACTCACCTCCTCTCCTCCAAACCACACCTTGACACACCATCAAAGAGGCAGCTGTAGGAAGCCTGTATATATAAGCTGAAAAAAATAATGCACTACATATTAATTTACTCTAGCCACGTAAAATGACGCGACAGGTGCTGAAACAATGCGCCGTGTGGTGACACAACATGCTGATGGAACACTGCATGCACTATTTACCTATGCAATGTGGCAAGCTGCTAATTTGCCTAACCATGCTCCTTGTTAAATGGGCAGAATTTTTGCTATATTTATCGCAATTTCATGAATCTAGGCTTTAGAGGATAATTTTCAAAGCCATTTCTATAGATAAAACAGCACTTTACCCATGGAAATGGCCTTTTTCAAGGGATTGTTAGATCAAAATTTCTGCATTTCTTGTAGCAGTTGTGTCGATGACAGCCCTTTAAAGGAGTGAAATGTTGTCTCTTTATATCTTGGAACGTAAATATATAAATACATCTACCTTTTTAATCTTCTGAGGTGTCTGCTGTTCCTTTGTGGCGTTCTTAGGGTCAGTTTATCAAATTGCACCAACATGTAATCTAATTGGAGCCTATTTACTAAGAACGTGTATTAATAGGCAACAATGCATGTTAGTGCATTATTGCAATATGATAAATTGGCCCCTTTGTCCACCAGCTCTCATAGTAAGTTCTTTGTCTGCAACATTTTATTTACTTATGTTTCAATCACCACGGAGATACTTTTTGCCAAAAAAGAAAAGAAAAAGAATGACTTTATAAAATTAGTGGCTAGCTAAACAATGTTAGCATCTATGAGAAGGCATGTTTTCAGTCTAATGGAAAGAACGAGGTGGTTAAGGGGGAATGGAACGTTATAGCCACAATTGCTGCCAATGTCTTCTCAAATTCTATTGCAAATTAAAACCTTGCCTACAGCAATGGTAGTTTAATACCACTGATCTAGAGAAAGGCCTATTATGTTAGTTGTTATGCATGTATTGTAGTAAGCATGGTCATATGAACCGAAACACTGTAATGAATGAAGTCATCCAACCTAATTAAAGAACAAGTAAATATAAAAGGCAAGTAAATAGTAGTAAGGGATTCAAGTATTAGGAATACATTTTGTTGGCTTTGAAATATCTGGGAAGAATGCATGGTGGCTTGTGTGTTATGTACAAAAGCTAACAGAACTCATATTTCTCTGATAGAGACACCAAACAAGAGAAACATCTCAAAGGAATTATACTGATGATCTCAGTGTTTATCTTTATTTGTATTAGTTCTTGATGAACTATATCTTATTACATTTGTAAAACAGAGCGATGTACAATTAAAATGTGGTGAATAGCTAACAAATTAAAACCACCTATAAAACAGATTGAATAATAGGTTAAATCATGTAAATTAACATAAACAGTGCAACAAAGCAATCTTGCAAAGCAAGAGGTTTAAGGTAAGAATTAACATAGTATATTCAAATTAAAAATTTCTTAAAAAGTAAAATAAAATAATGATAAACAGAATACTAAAAAATACTTTAAAATAACAAACAAGCAGTAACTTGAAAGTCAATTGGAGTCAAGGAGAGGGTAAGCTAGAAGAAAAAAAATGTGCCTTCAGAGGTTTCCTAAATTTAAGGTAATCCTTTTCTAGTCAGACACTAAGTGGCAAGGAATTCCAGAGGCAGGGGGATAAAAATGAAAACACATTTTCCCTGACCTCTCAAAATATATTTCTCTTATTGATGGTAACACTAAGAACTACTGCTGGGAACAACATAGTGAATGAGTGGGCAAGTAGGGAGAAATAGTGGAAGAGAGGTATGGTGGAGAACCCCAGGCAAATGAGATAGGGAGCCAATGTAATTCAATATGGAGAGGGGTAACATGATCGAATTTGGACTTACCAAAGATAACCTTTGCAGCTGTGTTCTGTGCTATTTGAATATGTCTAATTTGTACAGCAGAAAGACCATGTAGTTAAACATTACAGTAATCTAGTCTAGTGAGGATAAGAGAATGGGTCAGGGTCTTACGATCAGGGCAGTCAAGAAAAGGACAAAAATTGTGTATGTACCTCAGGAAAAAATAAGAGGTCTGTAACAGCTTGGAAATGTGGATAGAAAAAGTGAGTTGACTATCAAAGGTAACACCAAGAGTGGTTACCATTATTATGTTGGTATGTTACAGCTGCCATGCAACGCATAAGAAGTGGGTCATTAGGTGATTTTTGGGTAACCATATTGCTTCTGATTTTTGAGGATTAGCTTTTAGTTTGAATGACAGGGTGACAAGGCAGAAATAAGTATCAGATAATGATAAGGTGCCTCGGAAAAGGTATAATTAGAAGAATAATGGAGGTAGGATAACTTCATCTGGCATATTGTGTCCAATTCTGGAGGCTGTTACCACCAAAAGGACATAAACAAAGTAGCAGCCATTCAGAGAATGATTATTAAAATATTACTGGACCTGGATCATAAAACCAATGAAATTAGATTTAAGGACAAATATATACACTAGAGGAGAGAAAGAAAAGAGGGATATGACAGAGACCTTCAAATACCACAAATCCATAAATAATGTGCAAGAAGCCAACATATTTCAGTGGAAAAGAAGGTCTTGAGTAAGTATCTGGGGATACTTACCTGGATAACTTTAAACTTAACTAGCTATATTCAAGCATAGCCGGTTAGGTATGAAAGTTATCCAGGTATTTATACCAGGATAACTTTATTCAACTAGTGTATAGTTTATCCCACCAACTTTAACTGAATAAGATACCCGTTAGATGCTTTGCTCAATATTGGCTTCATTGTTAAAACTTCCTATAAAAAACTAAACTACTGACAACAGCTGAACCAACAAATAATATTTTATCCCTCTCTGTCATACTAAAAACAACATTCTAAAGCCAGGCTGAACAATGATGTAAAAGCTAAAGTATAAAAGGAAACTCTTGACTAATTACTTAAAAGAGCAAAAATCATTCCTCTTTGTAACAGACATTGGTACAGAGTTCCAGAGCATGGGTATATTACAAAATAGGCCTCCTGTCCTTCACAAGCCTAACATCAGCCAGTGCAAGAGTCCGAAATAAATCTCATCTGCTGAGTGTAATTGTCTCTTTACTATATAATGTTGTAAAATTTTGCTCAAATAAAGTGATGCTTGCAAGAGAAGTTTGGTTTCAGTTTATTTGTTTGTTTTGTAGGTCACAGTTATTCATTAAAAAAACCCCAAAACAGTCATTTATTTGTTTTATTTGTTCACTTGTTTCCTATTAAAGTCAATAGGGGAAGCATGCAGCTTATTTTGGATTCCCACATTGGGGTTTTCTAATCATTTCTAATGAACCTGGTGGGCAGCATCATCAGAAGGGTGAAGGCATGCCAACAAACACATCAAGACTATGTCAACGTTAAATGATCTAAATATATTTTCTTTGATCCACTTCAGCTAGAAAGTTTTCTTCAAGGGAGACATGATAGATTTGGTCTATGAAGTACTGCCTTCTGACATTTTGGGGTAGGCCACTTAACAGAAATGTGAATTCTTTCTTTTTTTATTATTTTCCTTATTATTCTATTCTCCCCATTGTTGTGGTCTAATAAATAGTGAGATTATATATTGCTTTGGTAATCACTCTTAAGTGTGATATTTGTTGATTATTTTTGGCATGTGTTTCTTATAGCAAGCTTTCACTTGTATTAATAATATGGAAATGAATGAAAAGAAAGTTTAAAAAAAGAAATGAAGAGCCCGAGGACCTGCAGTGTGGCAAAATGGTACCAGCAGTGGCAGGATTTATCCAAGGCACCATCAGAGGAGCAAAGCAGCAGCAAAAGTGATCAGAATATCCTGAGGCTCCAAACATTAGAGCAAAGGACACCAGCAACAGTAGCATGAACCCCAAAAGGCTGCATGAGAAGGGCAAAGCAGTATCAAATGTGGCATGAACAGTTCAAGGCACCATGGAGGTGGAACAAAGCACCAAAAGAAGAAATAAAACCCCCAAGACAGTAATAGAGGATCAAATAAGCATGAAGACTGAAGAGTGGCATGAAAGAGCATCAAGAGAGGTGCAAAGCAGTCACCCAGAGTGGCAAAAACACCCCAAAGTTCCAAATGAGGGGAAAATGAAACCAACCAAATTGATCAAAAGCCCTAGGCAAGGAGAAGCAAGAGGAAATCCCTGGAGGAGCCTCATGTCATTTCCTTAGGGCATGAAGGAGCTGGCCCTTAAGGCTTGGGGTTGGTCTTCCTTTCCTGTGCATAATCTGATTCTCAGCCTAATCAGAATCATCTGCCTCCTCCATCTCTTCACTGCAGGCTAAAATGCTACTAACTGGGGTTATTCATTCAGCGGCCATTGTTTCATTTGGCTCACATTTACAAATGTATCTCAAAGTAGACACATAATGGCAAAACAAATGAGCAAATGGCTGTCAAATGTGCATTCCTACTACTGACTAGATGTACTAAATGTTCTTTTGTCACTAGCTGTTTAATATCTTATGATTCAGGTAATCTAGGACATGATTCTTTTTCTGAGTCAGCTTTTATAAATACTGCTTTCATGACCTGAGAATCAGTAATAATGGAGGAGCATAATGCTGGTTTTGGGTGCTGCACGTTTGCTACCTCTGCTTTTTGTTGAAGTATAAACCATTAAATTAAATACCAGATCAAATCAATAGTGATAAGAAGTTCAAGAACTGTAAGGGAAGGCAGTTTGAAGACAAAGTATTAAAGGGCATTAAACTCTCAGCCCTCTGTTCCCCTTCCCCCCTCCTTTCGGTCTTTTCCCCGCCACGTCCTTCTTGATCCCCCCTCCTCCTAGTCTCATCACCTTCTCCATTCTTTCTCCGCCCTGTACAGATGTCACAACCCCTTGAAGAACTGTTTGTTTGAGTACCCAATAGGTCCTTCGCCTAGTCACTATTATACATTGATTGTTATTTACTCTATAGTAGCGCTATGTTAAGCTAATTCTACCTCTCTTAATTGTACAGAATTCATCACCCTGTTCTATGTAACTTTCTCTTATATTGCTGGTTACCCCTTGTTTACTGTAAACCGGTACGATAAGATATTTGTCTTGAGTATCGGTATTAGGGATGTGCAGAGCAAAATTTTATGTTCATATTTTTTATGTCCGAAAGGGGGTCCCACTTGCGGCCAATATGGACATAAAAAAAATCCAATGAGTTGGGTATATGTACATATGTGCAAAAAAAATTTTTAAACCCCCTCACCCTCCTTAATCCCCCCCCCAGACTTACCACAACTCCCTGGTGATCGAGCGAGGAGTGAGGACGTCATTTCTGCAATCCTTGGCGAGAAGCATGTGACGTCGGCGGCACGTCGAGTGACGCGGTGTCACGTGATTCCCGGCTCGTTCGCGCCAGACGGCTCGTTCGGCCCAAAAAGAACTTTTGGCCAGCTTGGGGGGGCCTCCTGACCCCCTCAAGCTGGCCAAAAGTTCTTTTTGGGCCGAGCGAGCCGTCCGGCGCGAACTTGCCGGGAATCACGTGACGTCGCGTCTGAGTGACGCGGCGCCACGTGATTCCCGGCTCGTTCGCGCCGGACGGCTCGTTCGGCCCAAAAAGAACTTTTGGCCAGCTTGGGGGGGTCAGGAGGCCCCCCCAAGCTGGCCAAAAGTTCTTTTTGGGCCGAACGAGCCGTCCGGCGCGAACGAGCCGGGAATCACGTGACGCCGGCGTCACTCGACGTGCCGCCGACGTCACATGCTTCTCGCCAAGGATTGCAGAAATGGCGTCCTCACTCCTCGCTCCATCACCAGGGAGTTGTGGTAAGTCGGGGGGGGGATTAAGGAGGGTGAGGGGGTTTATATTTTTATTTTGGCTCAACAATCGCGATTTCCCACATATCGAACATATCTATGTTCGATATGTGGGAAATCCGATCGTTTATGTCGAATCAATTTTTTAAGTAAAAAAAAAATATGAGTTGCGTTTTACTAATGCGGTCAATCCGAATGCACACCCCTAATCGGTATACTAAAAGATTTTAAATAAATAAACTATTAAAGATAATTGGGTAAGGCCTGTATAAAGCATTGGATTGCCAGAGTAAGACCAACAGTCTGCAAATACCATAGGGGAAGATAATTTTGAAAGAACCTTGAGGACATCTGAAGCAGAGGTGGAGCAATAGCAACAGTAGTGGTGCTAATGATTAAAATCAGAAATGGTGGGGGGCGCTGTCGAGCATGTGATACGAATGGACGTGTGAACGTCGAGCTCCTGATATTGAGCCCTCTCCTCCTGATTTTCTATACGAATTGAGTCACAGCAGGATACATATTTTTTACCTATTGTTCGTTGAAATACTTACCATGGCTGCCAAGGAAAAAACAGCAGACTTAAAACACTACGGCTTTCATAAACAGACGCCGGATTTACCACTGCTGAGTGAATCGGGAGTCGGGGCTGCAACCGATGATGCAGACGGTGTGGATATGACCTCGGAGCAAGGCCCGCTCCTTTCTGCAACCGATACCGTTAGCCGCGATGAGCTCCGAGGATGGTTTATGGAGCTCCGAGCCGATCTCCGACAGCACCACAGTGAGTTACTTGCATCCATGGCAGATCTTAAAGAGGACATGGCGGCGCTCGGGAACAGAGTGGATGATTTGGAACAGACAGTGGAAGGGCAAGCGGTTAACATGGCGTCCTGTACCACGCAGTGCCAATCCTTACAAAAAGAAAACCAAGCGATACTTGAAAAATTAGAGGACATTGAAAACCTCTCTCGGCAGCATAATTTGCGAATTTGGGGCATTCCTGAGACTGATTTCTATAAAGATCCTATGGAAGTAGCCTGGAAAATATGCATTTTTTTACTCACTGAGGCCTCACCTGACCCACCTCCTGACTCAGCAGCGGATCCTCCCCAAGTTGCGATCGAACGAGTGCACAGAGCGTTGGGACCCCGGGCGGATAATAAATCCAGGGATATCATTTTCTGCCTTCGGGATTTCCCGCAGAAGTCGCAAATTTATGCCGCGACTCGGAAGCAGGCCACGTGGTCCTGGGAAGGCCTCACCATCGCAATATATCAAGATCTAGCTCCAACTACTCTGAAAAAGCACTACGAGCTCCGTGAAGCCACACGATCCCTGAGGGAAGCCCAAGTCCATTACAGTTGGACCTTTCCTTTTGGTCTCTCCTTCTCGGTGCAAGGTGTTACCTACAGGGTTAGAACTCTGGAAGAGGCAGTCGAGGCCTTTAAAGTAGCGGGCCTCCCATTACTTTTAATCTACCTTTGAAAGACACTATTCTGCCGCAGAGGTCCACCACCGTACGCTGGCAAAGAGTAACAAATGGACGTCGCCGTCTTCGCCGCCAGTCTGATGAACCGGGCTCTTCCATGAGTGATCAAGGCTGACTAACTTATTTCTCATTATTCTTTGTTCCTGTTAACTCTCTCAGCATTTTTCTCACCAGGTCTGAGATATTGTCCGTGGTACAGATTGGATTCACTATTGTTTTCTGTTTAGCTTATTGATTGATAGGAAGTATTTTACTACTTTTTATTATATGGCTGTATAATTTTATTTCAAGGTTATCTGCTTATTCCTGCTGTTACATGCGAGTGAAAGGGAGGGGGGGGGGGGCTCGCAAGGGGCTGTGTTGATTGCATGTCGTTTCGCACGCTCGCTCATGCCCCTCATGAGAGGGTGATCTGCCAGATAGGTTGGGCAGACTATTGGTTAATTTAGAGGAAAAACCACCTAGCACATACACCTAACTGTTTTTTCCATGTGACATCCTACTTCTTGCTCACTATTCAGGCTAGTGGACTCGTTTCTTTAGGTTTTTTCATTGTTTTGTTAATATTACCTAATGGTTAAACTACTATCTTTAAATGTAAAGGGACTACAAACTTACAGGAAACGTCAACTTCTCTACCAAGAGCTACATGATCTACATATTGACATCACAATGCTTCAGGAGACTCTTCTGAAAAAAAGACATGAGAAACTACTCCATCATCCTAACTACCCGTCTCAATATTTTGCCTCCAGCTCCGTGAGAGCCAAGTACACGGGTGTGGATATTTTGGTCTCGTCAAATGTGGTCCATGAAGTGCTTCACACGTACGCTGATCTGGAAGGCCGTATTCTCGCACTTAATATACGGATAGGAACTGAGATCTTTACATTTGTTAATGTCTATGCTCCTAACACTGCACCTAAGACGCCTCGAACATCGCTTATCCCGAGATGCAGATCACCATTTATTGATCGGAGGTGACTTCAACTTATCCCTTAGACCTGGTATAGATTCTTCTGGCGCTGGAACAACCAATGCAGGAGCGGCCCGTAGATTTCTCATTCACCTAATGGATGAATGGAATGTTACTGACCTCTGGCGCCAACGATAGCCACATTCCCGTCAGTACACTTTCTACTCACACCCTCACTCCACCTATACCCGTATTGATTATCTATTGGTCGATAAAAGTCTGCAGAATTATGTCCAAAGGGTAGAGATAGAACCTATTGCTTGGTCAGATCATGCTCCTGTATGGCTTGATTTCAATGTCCCGGATATGGCCAGCAGCAGTCACTACTGGAGACTCAATGAAAGTCTCTTGGATGATGACAACTATGTTAAAGTGGTTGACCAATTATTATCGGAATACTTCCAGAATCAAGACATGTCGGAGTCCTCTCTTACTATGATTTGGGAATGTTCCAAGGCATTTGTCAGAGGTTTATTTATTTCCAGAGCCTCATATTGCAAGAAACGCGAGGGAGAAAAAAGATCTCATATTCTTCAACATATCAAGACCCTCTCTCAACAGCACATGCTTAACCCCACGCCTTCAATATTTAAACAGCTATCTATGGCACATCAGGCACTCCAAACTCTAGATGCTGACCATATTACACATTAGGGATGTGAATCGTGTGATCTATTGTCTTAACGATCGATTTTGGCTGGGGGGGGGGAGGGAAATCTGATCGTCATGGTTTTTTTTGTTAAAAAAAATCGTCAAATCGTAAATCGGCGGGAAAACCGGCACACCAAAACAACCCTAAAACCCACCCGACCCTTTAAAACAAATCCCCCACCCTCCCGAACCCCCCCAAAATGTTTTAAATTACCTGGGGTCCAGTGGGGGGGGGGGGGGGTCCCGGCGCGATCTCCCGCTCTCGGGCCACGGCTGCTTTAATAGAAATGGCGCCGGTGGCCCTTTGCCCTTACCATATGTCAGGGCAAAGGTAGCGCCGGCGCCATTTTGGTTCCTGTCACATCACGAGTACAGGAGATCGCTCCCGGACCCCCGCTGGACCCCCAGGGACTTTTGGCCAGCTTGGGGGGGGCCTCCTGACCCCCACAAGACTTGTCAAAAGTCCAGCGGGGGTCCGGGAGCGACCTCCTGCACTCGGGCCGTATTGCCAATATTCAAAAATGGTCCCGGACCCCCGCTGGACCCCCAGGGACTTTTGCCCTCACTATGTCATACGGGTCCCCCTCCCCCGATTTACGATTTTTTGACGATAAATCGGGGGAATTGCTATTGTATCGCGGCTCTAACGATTTTTGACGATTGAAAATATATCTGACGATTGTTTTAAATCATCAAAAAACGATTCACATCCCTATTACACATGCTTTAAATGTCACTAAACAACTTTACTTTGAAAGTGGGAACAAAGCAGGACGGCTATTGGCGCGTCGTCTTAAAAGAACTCTTTTCTGTAACAGCATAGCTAAAATCAAAAATTCTCAGGGTGTTATACAGACCAACACTATAGTCATTGGTGAATGTTTTACTCAATTTTACACTGCCCTCTATAGTGCTTGCACGGATATTTCTCAACCAGCAATTGATCAATATCTACGATCCCTCAATCTCCCTGTATTGACCATTCAACAACAACAGATGCTGGATAATCCCATCTCTCTGATAGAAGTGCAACAAGCGATTAAAGCTCTTAAATCGGGAAAAGCTCCTGGACTGGATGGTCTTACCAGTAAATATTATAAGACCTTTTCTAATACTTTAGCTCCACACTTGGTAGCCACCTTTAATGCTTTGAGAGATGGAGTGCCGTTAGGACCCCACTCTAATATCGCAGGTATTTCTGTTATTGCTAAACCTGGGAAAGACCCTTCTCTATGTGGGTCATATAGTCCCATTTCTTTAATTAATCTTGATCTCAAGATATTGGCGTGCATCCTGGCAGAGCGCCTCAACGTGATCCTCCCAGACTTGGTGCATCTGGATCAGGCAGGATTTATACCAGGTCGCTCCGCATCAGACAACGTTCGGCGTACCATCGATCTTATTTGGTGGGTGCGTAAGAAACGCATCCCTAGTGCGCTCCTCGCAGTCGATGCAGAAAAAGTGTTCGACATGGTGCACTGGCCATTTTTATTTAGTACTCTTTCTAAAATGGGATTTGGTGACTACTTTCAGCATGGCTGCGACAACTGTACCATCAGCCAACTGCACAAGTGAAGGTCAACGGTGGTTATGGAGCAAGTTTTAGCATTGCCAGGGGCACCCGCCAGGGATGTCCACTCTCTCCTCTGCTGTTCGCTCTTTTCCTCGAGCCATTCACCTTTTCCATACGCTCAGATATAAGTGTTCAGGGTGTACATGTAGGAGCGCAACAATACAAAGTGACTTTATTTGCAGATGATGTCTTGTTCACTCTCACACATCCACGAACCTCTCTACCTGCGGTACTGGAGGCCATCCAGTGGTTTAGCTCAGTATCTGGCTACCAAGTGAACCTCGACAAATCTGAAATCCTGCAAATTAACATTCCACCCGAGGACGCTTACCTCTTACAGTCGCAATTCCCATTTCGATGGACCACTAAACCTATGAAATACCTAGGGGTCTTCCTCTCTGCGGATGTGGATCAATTATTCCATTTAAATTATACGCCTCTACTAAAGACCATAGACCGTGACTTACTGCGCTGGTATCAAGACTCTCACTCTTGGTTAGGGAGGATCGCCATCATTAAAATGAATATCCTGCCACGCCTCTTATACTTATTTATTATGCTACTAATACACCTCTCCGCCAGTATCCTGAAATCTACACAAAAGAAGATTTTTGCATTCATCTGGAGGTAACGGCCACCCAGGATCTCACGTACTGTACTGTACCATCCAAAGGCGAATGGAGGTCTGAGTGTCCCTAATCTTGAATGGTACTATGCCGCTCCTCAGTTGAGAGCTATCCTATATATACACAACTGTATGTCGCATCCCACGCCATGGCAGTGTATTGAACAACAAATTTTAGGGGACATGCCACTCTCTGCAATATTCTGGCAACCAAGGGCCTCCTGGAGACGTTTACTTAGCGTACCACCCTTGCTTCAAAATACTATACGCGTTTGGACGCGTTGGAAGGAGAAGCTGGTAGGCAATTCACCCTACCATTTCTCTACGGCCCTATTTCACAACCTCCATTTCCCAGCGGGACTCTCCAAAGCAGCCTTCTCACTGTGGAAGAATTTAGGGATCACAACTATGGGTATGCTGATTCATCAGGCTTCTGTTATACCTCTGCCTACTTTAATGGAGCGATATCCAGAGACCTCTTTCCCCTTTCTCGAATACGCGCAACTTGCTCATTTCCTTCGTAAGGAGCTGTCCTCAGCCCATCTGGCTACCAACAAAACCTTGTTTGAGACATTCTGTACACATCCCAGAGTAGTGAAGGGGGCTGTCTCCAAGCTATATAAACTTCTCCAGGGCACACAATCAACTAAGCTTCAATGCACGCTTAAATGGGAACAGGAGTTGAATTTCACGTGGCAGTTGGAGGAGTGGGAGGATATCTTTGCCCGGGCGTGCAAATGCTCTCCATCTGCACTCTTACAGGAACACTGTTTGAAAATCCTTTATCAGTGGCATTATGTTCCAGAGCATCTACATAAGTTATACCCAACCTCTCCCAATGCATTCTGGAGACAGTGCGGTCAGACGGGTTCTTATCTACATATTTGGTGGAGTTGTCCAATAGCGGCTACATATTGGGGGATGGTGGCCGGGTGGTTAGCCCGAGTCCTGGACCAGGAGGTCCCCACTGACCCCACCATAATACTTCTGGGAAAACCCATAGAGAACTTTCTCACTCATCCCCGAAGATTTTGTCAGCAAGTATTCATTGTAGCACGCATAGCGCTAGCGTGCCATTGGAGGAGCCCCAATACACCAACGCTTAAGCCTATTGTGAGATGCCTACACAACCTCAGACAGCTGGAATATGTCACTGCCCTCCGTCATAAACGCCTTTCTGTTTACCAGGCTGTATAGTCCCCGTTTGCTACTTGGTACCAGTCTTCTGATCCTTTGTCAGTTTGTATCAGGTCACTTAATTATTAACTAGTCGCCTTTACATTTTCTTTTGGTGTTATGCTTTCAGTATGCATCATGTAGCTAGATATGACAGGCAATGCAATACTGAAAGGCTTTCTTTTGGTTATGGCATGTCGTAGTCTTGGCACAGATCACTCTTATTGTTATTGTTCAGACTCTTACTTCTTGTCCACAACCTTACTCAAGCTAAAACTTATGACGTCTTATCATGTCCCTTAGCTAGCTGTCTCATGTCCGGAGCAAGATGTAGTTGATGATAGTGGCTTTAGTCATACTATATTATGTTTACATTATGCCTAATTGCTGGTGGGAGGGGGGAGGGTGGGGGATGCTTGTTATAAGTTATAAAATGTTGATAATGTTTATTTTCTATATATGTACTGCTATGGTTTGCAATATTATCAATAAAAGCATTAAATACAAAAAAAAAAATCAGAAATGGTAGGAGCAGAGCAACACAGCAAGGAGAATGGCAACAAGGCACTAAGATGTACCATAAGGGCTGAATATTTGCCAAGAATGTTTTCATTAATGAACATCATAAATCAGAGGATCAAAAATAATCAGATATCATCATAGTTCTAACTATAAATGATGCTGACTAGAGATCTGCAGTTTTATTCCCATGACCAGTTGAGCAGCTTCTGTGAAACCAAAGTCTTTGGTTTCTGGGAAGTTTATTGCTACAAAGCTGAAGCTTAAAGGAAATGATGGTAAGTTAAGGCAACACCAAAAGTGGCTTAATTTAAATAGTCAAGCAACTTAGGTGGAAAACCTAAATCACATATGTAAGGCACCCACACACAATGATTTGGTAAAATCTTCAGGTCTGCAAACTTCAGAGGCTGTTCAAAACAAATGTTTTATTAACTTGGAGGAGACAATATCTCAGATCATGGTGTTTAAGGTCCGCCGACATGGACTGCTTTCTCATTAATTTCTCTCTTCAAATTTTTTGTTCTGCATGGCAGAATCCCACCCCATTTTTTTCTTCTCTTCCCAATTTTTTTCTTTTCTCAGCTTATACTTTCTCCTGTCCAGGCTTATCATTTTACATTTCTTTACTGACAGCATTTTAAAATGCTTATAGCATTACACTCTGTTCTATTCATGCTAATATCTATCTTAAGGTTGCATTATTGGCTGTATATTTAATTGATTGCAGCGTTTTGTCGTGTTAATATTTATTCATTTTGACAATCACCACTGTTTTATTTTATCTTGCCAGCGCTACCTTCTTTAGATGATTGATGTCTGTATACAAGCCTGATTTCTGACAGCATATGAACTGAGATACTTTTACAGCTTTTTCAGAAATCTTGTTTGTTTAAATGTCTTTATAATTATTTCACTGCTTACCCTGAGCTAGCGCTGCCTCCTTTACTGATTGATGTTTGTGCATAAGTCTGTTTATTTGTTTTATGATAGTATATGAACCAAGCTAGTCTTTCTAACTTCTTAGACATTTTATATGTCCTTGTATCTGCTTTTTTTTAAAATCTTTTATTTTATATAATTTTACATATTTTACAAGTTAAACAAAACTTGACAGGAAATAGTACATAGAGATCTGATATAAATAGGAAATGCACTTTGCAGAACTATAACATCTCTAATACTTTGTTAGACCACAAAAGTGGGGATTCCAACACAGAAATGAGAGAAGAATGATACCATAAAGAAGAACAACCAGATGGTAAGGGAGAAATCTTTAATTATTAAACACCTTATGTCACAGGGGCTATTGACTAGGTGATGGGGCTAAAATATTCTGTCTGCATCTACCATTAAGGAAAACATTTAGTTGGGAGGGGTCAAAAAAACATATTTAACTTCCTGAAATTTAATGACACACTTACAAGAAAAGTATAGCCAGAACAAAGCCCCCAAGTTTAAAACAGCTGGACACATCAATAGAAAGCGTTTCCTCTTAGATTGGGTCATTTTAGCTACATCTGGAAACATACACATTTTTAAAACCTTTAGAGGGAATATCTTTCTTGTGAAAAAACAACTTCAAAATAAAGTCTCGGTCAGAATCTAAAGCAAAGGCAACAATTAAAGTAAAAGTTTCAAGTTCTTCTGTTGAGAGGCCTTGCATTCTGTTGAGAGTGTGGCCTCGAAGGCCTTGCATTCTGTTACTTAAGGGGTGTTTAGTGTGCCCTTGGGCCTCAGCCGGGCCCAGACCTTCCGGGCCGAGCCGAGGGTTGATGGTGGCTCCGCATGGCTAACGGGCTGACCCTCTGCCAGGCCTGCAAGCTCCCAAGGCCAACATCCAAGGATGTTGGAAGTTGAATGGTCCTCTGACCATTCCGAGCCCTTTTGGATCTGCTGCGAGCAGCATGGAGCAGCAGGCCTGGCCTGAGGTTGAGGGCAGACGGAGGCCTTGACACAAAGACAGGACTATGGTTGATGTGGCGGCATTGCAGACACGACACTTGGTTGATGTGACGGCATCCTGACGAAGACACTTGACATCAACTGGGTTGATGCTACGGCATCCGGGTAAGGCACTTGACAACAGCTGGGTTGATGCATCGGCATCACGGGCATGACGAGGAACTTGACATCCAAACAGGTAAAACACAAGGTATGGACAGTGGCACTGTCTCTCAGGGCGCCCTACTCAGGCCACCCGCAGGACTGAGTCGCGGACCACCCTGTCCCACTGCGCGCCCTACACAGCCCTTGCAGGCTGGTCACGGACCACGAAAATGGGACAGCGCAGGAAAGGTCCAGGCAAAGAGGGACTCCAATGATGAAGCCGGTGTCACCCGAAGCTCCCTCTAAAGCTGGCGGGAACGGAGGCTCCGGAGCACAGGGACACTTCCCACCTGCAAGCCACCTCATTCTCGGGCATACACCATCCGAGAGCACCGGCTTACAGGAACAGAAGGCTCGAGAGCACCAGACAAAGACACAGGGAAGAACATCCTGGAAGGAAGACACATCAGGAGGTGAAGATCATGACGAGACATCAAAATGTGGACCGGGACCTCAGGCGGAAGACCAAGACATGAAGACATGGTAGAAGGCAGACGAAACGAGGAGCTCTATGAAGAACAGAAGACCTTACAAGGCTCTGGCAGGCAGGAGCCTCCAGAGGGAAGTCACAATGATGCAAGGCGAGGAACAGACTGATGAAGCAGCCCTTTATAGGGCTAAGGCAGAAAATTAGTCCCAAGGTGGGGCCAGCCCACTTCCTGTGCCTGGCCCTTTAAATGTGAAAGAGAGGCGCGGCCACGCGCCTAGAGGAAGCAGGAGAACTGTGCAGGACCACGGACAGTGGCCTGCACCGATGTATGGCTTGAGGGCGGCAGGGCTGAGCCTGGACACAGGCTCCAACGTCGGCAGTGGCTCCAGCCATTGCAGGAGACCCCGGGGGCGGCTCCTGCTGCCAATCCAGCCCGGGGATGTGGCCTTAGCGCCGCGAAGATGAAGATGACGTCAGCGGCATTCCCAGCCGCGCCAAGAGGGCCAGAAAGTCCGAGGTTCCAGCCGCGATGGAAGGAGGCCCGATGGGCGGCCTCCGGGCCGCAGGGGAGTGTGCAGACCGCGGCTCCAGCCGCATGGGAAGGCCAACGGCGGCATCCTGCCGTGTCAGCTGAAGAAAGGCAGCAACGGTGAGTGAGTCTGCTTGCGGGGGGACCCGTGGGCAGCAGTTCATAACATCTTCATTTCAAGAAATGAAGAGAGATGTGATGATTCTATTGGATCAGCAGGATCTTCTCTCACTTGAATATCCTTTTGATTTATCTGAGCATAATAAGCTTTCGATATTAGAGGAAGCAAATTCTCTATAACATTAACATTTTCCATAAAGTATTTATGTAACATCTCTATGGAAGAGACCAGGTTTTTTTTGAAAGTTAATAATCTTAATGTTCCGATGATGGATAACATTTTCAAGATTTTCTATCTTATTTTGTAGATACAAATGACCAGAGGAGATGACTTCAACAGATTTTTACAAAACTGTCTCCTTAGTTTCCCAAGAATCTACTCTCAAAGACATTTCTAATAACTGAGATTGTGAAGCTTGAAAAGTATTAGACAAGTCTCTTTATTATGAGACAAATTGAGCAAATTGAGTAGAAAGGTTTGTTATGACTTCCCAAATTATATGCAAAATAATATTAGGAGGTTTAACCATAAAAATAGACAGTACCTTTTTAGAAATATCACCTTCCATAGAAATTGTAGAAGAGAAAGAAGCAGGCAGAGATTTGGCCTCCTGCATACACCAGCCATTATCCCAGTGGCTCCACCATTTGGACACCTCCCGACAGTGCTGTAGCTGGCATTAAGCTGTCATTCAGTTGCAAAGAAGACAGAATGCTCCCATTAACAATGACAATGAGAGGCCCGGGTCGAGGAGGAGTTCGGCGCTGCTTAGGAGTCTAGGAAAACTGAAGGTCTGGGACTGCCGCTGAGAAACCTTTGTTCGGCAAACTATCTAAACACTGTACAACAGAGTCTGGAACAAGATCTCGGCTCTAGAGAAAATGTTTGTCTATCAGGCCAACCAGCATAGAGGTTTCGGACATCTCCAGAAACGCTCTTGCTTTGCCCTTCCTCTTACCTATAAAGAATGCTGAGAAAAAGTAAGAAGAAAAACTTCAAAGTAGAAGTAAGAGAGAGTCAATGGAGCTACTCATCTTGGATTCCCTCTAGACAGACCCCTTGTATATTTCTCCCCCTCCTTAATATGTTAGTTGCTGGTATGTGAGTCAGATCCTCTTTGCTAGTAGTTTACTATGCATGTGGTCTCTTTTACAAGTGAGGGCCTTCCTATATATTATGTTTTTGCTGAGGTTTTGTTGACTGTGCCACATTTGTGTCCATATTTATGTCTCTCTTTATTTGCAGATCTGGTCCCTCCCGATGCAGTTAATCAAAACACGGTCTGTGCCAGGGGACACTGAACACCCTGATTTGAGATGTTGTCTCCTCCAAGTTAATAAAACATTTATTTTGAACAGCTTCTGAAGTTTGTGGACCTGAACATTTTACCAAATTATTAAATAGTAACATGGTAATGATGTCAGAAAAGGTCCAAATAGTCCATCCAGTCTTCCCAGCATGTTTCTTATGTTAGTAACTGCTGCTTCATGCTGGTTATCCCCCATGTATCTGTAAGGGTAGTAACTGCCACTTGTGCAGGTTACCCCCATGTTTTTGCCACTCCATTCAGTTATCCACAAGCCTTATGATAACCCATTAAAAATTACTGCTAGCAACATTTTTATTAGGGGATGAGCCTTCTTGGAAATTCAGACAATGCTGCTTGACGTGCTTTGATTATGGACTTTGCCATAGAAGCAGTCCTGTATTTTTTCCATTATGTTTGCATATAGGTATGTGTAAAAGTCAAGTCAAGGCCCATGACAGTTGTCTTCTGAATCCAATTCCCCTTTTTTCCCCCTGCCATTGAAGCAGAGAGCGATATTGCAGTTGTGTTAAAAGCATCAAGGCTTATTAGTTAAGGTTAGTAATCCCCAAGCCTTCTGTTAATAATAGTAATTGCTGCTCCATGCTTGTTACCCCCATGCTTATCACTACCCCAGACCATAAAAACCGGGGCCTTCATTGGTTGTTAGTTGTTGTCTGAATCCAATTCTCTTCCTCCCTCCATCATTGAAGTGGAGAGCAATGTTGCAGTTGCATTACAAGCATTGAGGCTTATTGGTTAAGGGTAGTAGTCTCCACTCCCCATGCACCTTTGAATTCTTTGACTGTTTTTGTATTCACCATCTCCTCTGGAAGGGCATTCCAGGCATCTACCACCCTCTCTGTGAAGAAATACTTCCTGACGTTGGTTCTGAATTATCCCCCCTGGAGTTTCATTTTATGACCGCTTGTTCTACTAATTCCTTTCCAATGGAAAAGATTTGACTCAACACAGGAAACCGCTTTTTGGCCCATACATATAAAGTATTGACAGATTGATATATCTTTCTTGATTCTATGGGTGGTGGTGCATGGCCATTCTTATATGGTGGAGCGATTTTCTTGGTTAATTCTTATAAAGAACAAGACTCCTCCATGCTAACTAGTTACTCAACACTCACCAGTTGGCATCCAGCTTCTTAAAGGGACAAGTGGCATGCAGCTGGGTTTAAAAAAAAGGTTTGGATAACTTCTTGGAGGAGAAGTCCATTAACTGCTATTAATTGAGTTATCTTAGAGAATAGCCACTGCTATTACTGGCATCAGTAGCATGGGATCTACTAAGTGTTTTGGTACTTGTCAGGTACTTGTAGCCTGGATTGGCCACTGTTGGAAACAGGATACTGGGCTTTATGGAGCCTTGGTCTGACCCAGTATGGCAATTTCTTTTGTTCTTATGTTCTTAGTCACACAAGACTCTATGCACACTACACTGAATGGATCAGTGTGTGTCTACTCATTGATTACATATGCATGTAACTCTCTGATCCCCCATTCATGAGAGGGATTTCTGATTACCATTATTTCCCATGAGTGAGAAATTTCCAATAAGTGTGGGCTATAAGCTTGAATTAATTAAGCCCATGCCTCTTGGACATAATATGCGTTGCTACTACTGATTGGATGTTTAGTGAGGTCCTAAGATTGGCCGCACTAGAGACAATGATAGCCTTCGTGGATAACTGAGAAAATGATAAAACTTAACTATCTAGTGGAAGAAAAAATCATAACAGGTTTTCTGAAGGTAATTGTGCAGAAGGATCATTACTGGTATGGGATTGGAATGGAACAGGACACCTTCCTTCTCCTCCTTTTATAAGAAAGAGCATTCTTTGGCCTTGGATGCCATATGCACATCCAGTCCATCTGCTATGTCATGAGAGGGTCAGGCTTGGAGGGGCATGATGGCCCACCCATCCCTGACTCAACACTACCTGCTCACTGGTTATGCCTATGTAGTGTACTATAGTTGTACATTACAATGCTATATTCAGTAACTCTTAAAGTGTGTGTAAAAATGTCTTTCTCATACTGTGTAGAGAATCACAAACAGTACAAAGGCACACAAAATCCTAAGAAATAGAGTGCATGCAATCACAAACAACACACAGGAATCAAAACTCCCAAGGCATAGAGTATATTCATATTATCTATCTCCCTCATCATCTCACTAGAGCAAACAGTACAATGACATGAAAATCCTCAAGGAAACATGAGAGGGGCAAAGAGAACCTTCAATAATTGTATGACAAGGCCAAGGCTATGAAGGCAGCACCAAGAGTGGCATGAATATTCCCAAAGGAACCACTAAATGCTAAAATGGTACATAAAATGACAGATTTTCTTCATGGCATCATAAAAAAGCCAGTAGTAGGCAGGGCAGTAATATTGACAGGCTTAATCAGAAAAGCATAAACCCAGAAAAGAGTTGGGGTGGGAGAAGAAACGTGTTTTATTTTTCTTATTTTACATTTTTATTAAGTGGACAAAACACTCCAGTATAACTAAGAAAGAAGCAAAGTGGGATAACTAGGTGAGAATATAGAGGAGTACAAGAAAACATTAAAGTGGAAAACAGCTGGTGTGGGAGGAGAAACTTGTATTTTTATCACATTTTCATTTGGGTACAATACGCCCTAAACTAATTAAAATAGAAGTAGGATGGGAAAATTAGGTTGGGATCCAAGTAGTAAACAACAAAGTGGCATCAAAACCCCCAAGGGGTACATAAGGGGTATGGATGCTAAGCAGATTGACTTCAAGGCCCCAAAGTATACTGTTAGGGGCATGGCAGCTATGTAGAATGGCAGTAAAACCCCCAAGATATTGTGTCAAGAGAATGGCTCCTAGACAGAGTTGGAGCAAGACTCCAAAATTGGAGGCATGGCAGCAAGTCCTAGTATCAGCAAGACTCACAGGGTGGTACATCAGGAGAATGACAGCTAGACAGAGTGGCAGCAAGAATCCCAAAGTGGTACATCTGGAGAATGACAGCTAGGCATAGAGTCTGCAAGACCTGTAAGGTGGTACATGAGGGGCATGGCAGGAGGGCAGATTAGCAGCAAGATCCAAATGGTGGTACATCAGGGGCATGGAAGATTGGCAGAGTGGCTGGAAAACCTCCATAATGCTTTTAATCATCTTGCCACTTGAATGGGAATTCTGGAAAGCCCAGAAAAGGCAGACTGAATTAAAAAACAAAAAACAAAAAACAAAACTTTTCCATCAACCTTGGCACCAACTTTGAATTAGAAGACATATTCTCTGGGCAAGCTGGTTGGTGGGCAGTAAAGATAATGCTAAACAACTTTGGCAGATCTGTCCAGACTGTGGACTTGTATGCCCAATATGCTAGCAGATCTGTATCCATGTCCTCACTGGGCTCTGTAAGATTGCTGGTTTGTCATTTGTTAGTATTGAGTGAGGGTCTCTCTTACCAGCTGCTTTATCTATGGTCTGTGTCAGGAAAGATGATTCTGAGGGGGCAATATGGCTTTGGCGTATTGAAATGGGGGAGGAAGTGGTAACTAACAGGGTGTTGCTTGTGCTTCCACTACTGTCTGTTGTGTCCATTCTTTCCTGCAGTACATCCTCATTGTGCCTCTTCCTCTGGCACTCCTATTCAAGCACCCTAGCTGCCAATATCTCTTTCATGCATGAGAGAATCTGGAAGGTGACTCCCTTTCGTCCATGGATTACAAAGTGAAGCAGGCATTTATGTATTGTTTTCTGTCAGAAGTTTAGTCTCATTTGCTTCTGCTGCTGCAGGGAGTCCAAAAACGGCAACGCCTCCTGCTTCCATTCCCTTTTACTCATGAAAATACTCTAACCTTTCCTCTAGAACATTTACTATGGAGATAACTCCACCCACGGTGGCACTCTAGGAACTCAGATCCTCTAAGTCATACTTCAGAGGCTTCAGGATTTATATCAGCTGCCTCATAACTATCTAATCTAATGGTGCCCCAGGGGGGTGATCTACACCTATGCCAGTTTCCAGAGACAGATCATGAAGTGGAGTCTGCAGCTCCACTAATCTCTGCAGTATCAGATAGGGTGGTATTCCAGTGGGTACCAATATCTTGAATCAGATACTTTTTTTTTAAGTTTGAACTTTTTATTGAAGAAAACAGAAGTCCAAAAATATAACCAAACAGAATTGTGAATATTGTATGTTGCAAAGAGTAAAAACAATCAAGTACCTTACAGCTGTACAGAGGAGCATGAAAAAATACCAACTATAACATTTAGGATGCTCTCCAAATAGATAACCAAGAAACAATCTGATTATATTTAACTGCAGCTACTTTCTCATATTTGTAATATATAAACAGAGTTCCATCAGAACTGTACGATCAGTAAAGTATTATTTTTCCAATTTACGAAAACCTCTTTCATAGCACTAATGAGAAGAAAATCCAAGAGTCTCCCATGTGATTTACCCAGGGAAAAATCTAAGCCCATTGATTTCAAAACAACAATAGGATAAGAATAGGGTTGGTAAAATTCAGAATCTCTGACATTTATTTTCCAGACTGTAAGCCAAAGCATTTTAACATTTAGATAATAAAAAAGCATATGGCAGAGTGCTGCTTTAGCTTGCAAACATGCCCAACATTGATGAGAGTTTGAAAGGCCAGCCGTGAATAGCTTCCCAACGACCAGCATGGATTCAGAAGCTAGACAAACTGAATTACAGTACTTTCATTTGAGAATGCTAGCTGCAGGCTGAATATGAGAAACCTGATTTGGCTAGAGCTTTTTTCTAATATTACAAGGATTAGAAAATAACTGATGGGGTTCACAATTATTAAGAGATATTCTCATTGGAAAAAGGTGACAAACGAAGTCCCAGAGGAGTCTGTGTGCTAGATCCACGGTATTTAATACATATATTTTTATCAGCGATCTGGAGGAGGGAATCAACATCAGTATTTCCATTTTAGCAGTTTACTGCAAATTCTGCCATATTGTAAATTTAGAGCAAGATTCACTGATAAGAACATAACATAAGAACATAAGATATGCCATACTGGGTCAGACTAAGGATCCATCAAGCTCAGCATCCTGTTTCCAACAGTGGCCAATCCAAGTCACAAGTACCTGACAAGTACCCAAACATTAGATAGATCCCAAGCTACTATTGCTTATTAATTACCGTCATAGCAGTTTATGGAAATAGGAACTTATCCAAACCTTTTTTAAACTCAGTTATACTAACTGCTGTAAACACATCCTCTGGCAATGAATTCCAGAGCTTAACTATGCGCTGAGTGAAAAAGAATTTACTTCAATTTGTTTTAAAATTTGCTGCTTGCTAACTTCATGGAGTGCCCCTTATCTGAGAGAGCAAATAACCAATTTATATTAACTTGTTCATGTCCTTTCATGATTTTTTCAGAAAAACATAGATATTTTAGGCAAATGGACAGACAAGTGGCAAATTAGATTTAATGTGAACGAGTGTAGAGCAATGCATTTTGGACACAAGAATAAGCAAATACAATATACTTTGAACAGGGAAATATTTGCTAACACTAATCTGGAAGGAGACCTGGTTATATTAGTTGATAATGGTGAAAGACTGCTCAAACACAAGCAGCAGACAAGACTGAATGTTTATTGGTATGTATGAAAAGGAGATAGAAGCAAGGAATAAGGAATAATTAAGGAATCTGCTGGATCACGTTTGGGTTATGATGTGATCCACACTGAGAAATATGGGTATGCTGAATGCAAAACGTGTAATAATCAATGAAATTAAATAAATAAATAAATAAATAAATAAATAAATAAGAAATTGGAGAATGGGCACTCACCTGTACAAAGGATATCCCAATTTTAGAAAAGGTACACAACAAGGCCACTTCGGAAGTAATTTTTGTAACAGCCTGCTTACATTTTAAAATACATGCAGATTTTATACCAATTTTCAAAGGGAAAGAACACATGAACTTTCCCTTTGAAAATTATTCTACCAGCTACCCTCTCACAATTACACCTGCTAACTTGGATGCAGAGACTTTTTTTAGGAAGATTTATGCTATGCTTTTGAAAATTCCAAAGTGTGCATGTCAGCGCAAATGAAAACTCACACTGGATGTTCGGTATGAGGGCAAAATATCCTGTGGCATCGCATATTCCAACCTCTCTGCATCCAAAACCTGACCCTTCATAAACACTGACATCCTATGATCCTTCAGGAAAGAGGGAACCCAATCAAAGCTTCGTCTTCTATCCCCAGACCCTGACAGTACTCCAACAAGATGAAATGATCCACCAAGTTGAATGCAGCATTCATATCTAAAAAGATTAAAAGGACCTGTTCACGCGTATTCACTTGGCTCTAAAAGTCATCCTGTACTGCCACAAGCATTATTTTACTTTTAGTACTATTGCCCAATTGGAAACCAGCCTGGTACTCATCCAGACTATTATTATCCTTCAACCAGGCCATGAGTTGGAACCTCACCCCTCTTTCATCCCTGTTTTCTTATAAGCTTTCAATGTTGCCTTTCCTTTGTCCATTACTGGATCTCTGTGAATGAGCTGAGGAAACAGGACACGTTTGGGATGTTGAAAATTTGACACTTACTCAGTGACTAGTCCTGCAAGGTTGGTGCATTAGGATCATCACCTCAATGATGATAACTTTGGCTCTAGTAAGAATACTGGCATTGGTGTGGCAATTTTCTCACTTGATGAGAAGGATTTTATGAATGTCAGTAGGTTACTCAAGTTTTGCATCCAGAAAGGAGAACAAAAATAACTGAATTATAGATATGGATCCTGGTGTCCTTCCATAGATCATGGTCAGTAAAATTGCACTGGAGCAATTTCCCCAAAGGCAGCATTTGCATACCAAATCTTGTGGCGAATCTCAGTGTCAATGTTTTTCTTCTGTCTCCAGTCTGTTCCTAAATGTTGATTTGTTGAATGTAACAGACTGATCATTCTGAAGATAAAAATTGCAGGCCTGGTACTCAATGAATATCCTGATTGTAGTAAAAAAAAGTCAGCAAGTTTGATGCTGTCATATTGTGGTACCAATTAGTATATGAGAATAATTTCAGTTTTACGTCTATACTCGACAATTTTAAAACTGGTTGTACAAGTTTGTATGCTAACTTTCAAAGTGAAGTCATTAGCATATTCTCACTTTGAAAATTATCCCAGGAAAACTATGTGCACATGCTTACATCTGTTTATTTATTTATTTATTTATTTAATTTAATTTATTTATACAATTTTATATACCGTCGTTTAGAGAGATTCCATCACAAGAGTTTACAAATATCATGATAATAAACATAGTGGGGCAGATTTTATAAAACTACGCGCGTGCATACTTTTGTTCGCTCACTAGGCGCAAACAAAAGTACACCAGATTTCAATAGATATGCGCGTAGCTGCGTGTATCTGTTAAAATCCGGGGTCGGCGCGCACAAGGCTGCCCAAAATCGGCAGCCTGTGCGCACCGAGCCACACAGCCTGCCTCCGTTCCCTCCGAGGCTGCTCTGAAATCAGAACGGCCTCGGAGGGAACTTTCCTTCCACCCCCCCCCCCCCCGCATCTTCCCCTCCCTTCCCCTCCCTTCCCCTACCTAACCCACCCCCCAGCCCTATCTAAACCCCCCCAGCTTTGTTGCACAAGTTACGCCTGCTCAAGGCAGGCATAACTTGCGCGTGCTGGGCCAGCCGCCGGTGTGCCATGGTCCAGTCTGGGGGCTGGTCTAGGGGCTGCAGCCACGCACCCGGAACGCCCCCGACAATGCGCCGGCCGCGACACGCCCCCGACACACCCCGCCCCGACACGCCCCCCCCCCCCGACATTCCCCTGATGACGCGCTCCTGATGATGCAAGATAGGCTCGGCGCGTGCAGGGGGGTTTGGGGTAGGTTTTCGGGGGTTACGCGCGTAACCCTTTGAAAATCTACCCCAGTGTGGGTAATGTTTCAGAGAAAAATTCTGTGCATGCTTTTGCAAATTAAAAAGTACGGTATGTAAATGCACATCCCTCCCCAACTCTGCCCCTAGGAGCGCTTCCCTCTACTGTGGATAAAAGTACACACGGAGGTGAGGACCTGCATGCAAACGTTTACTCACACATAAACATGACAAATTTTCTTAAAGCACATTTCTGTGGATAAGCACTGTTTTTACCCATTGGAAATGGTTCTATAAAATTACCCTCCCTATGGGGTAGATTTTCAGACGAGCGCGAACAGCCTACTTTTGTTTGCGCTCCAGGCGCAAACAAAAGTACGCTGGATTTTAGTAGATACGCGCGGAGCCGCGCGTATCCACTAAAATCCTGGATCGGCGCGCGCAAGGCTATCGATTTTGTATAGCCTGCGCGCGCCGAGCCGCGCTACCTCCCCCCGTTCCCTCCAAGGCCGCTCCGAAATCGGAGCGGCCTTGGAGGGAACTTTCCTTTGCCCTCCCCTCACCTTCCCCTCCCTTCCCCTACCTAACCCACCCGCCCGGCCCTGTCTACATCCCCCCCTTACCTTTGTCGGGGGATTTACGCCTCCCGGAGGGAGACGTAAATCCCCGCGCGCCAGCGGGCCTGCTGCGCGCCGGGCCGCGACCTGGGGGCGGGTACGGAGGGCGCGGCCACGCCCCTGGGCCGTAGCCACGCCCCGTACCCGCCCCCAAAACGCTGCCGACACGCCCCCGGAACGCCGCGACGACCGGGCCCGCCCCCCGACACGCCCCCGACACGCCCCCCTCCGAGAACCCCGGGACTTACGCGAGTCCCGGGGCTCTGCGCGCGCCGGGAGGCCTATGTAAAATAGGCTTCCCGGCGCGCAGGGCCCTGCTCGCCTAAATCCGCCCGGTTTTGGGCGGATTTAGGCGAGCAGGGCTCTGAAAATCTACCCCTATGGGGTAGATTTTAAAAGAAGCGCGATCAGCCTACTTTTGCTTGCGCATCAGACTCAAGCAAAAGTACGCTGGATTTTAGTAGATACGCGCGGAGCCGCGCGTATCCACTAAAATCCTGGATCGGCGCGCGCAAGGCTATCGATTTTGTATAGCCTGCGCGCGCCGAGCCGCGCTGCCTCCCCCCGTTCCCTCCAAGGCCGCTCCGAAATCGGAGCGGCCTTGGAGGGAACTTTCCTTTGCCCTCCCCTCACCTTCCCCTCCCTTCCCCTACCTAACCCACCCGCCCGGCCCTGTCTACATCCCCCCCTTACCTTTGTCGGGGGATTTACGCCTCCTGGAGGGAGACGTAAATCCCCGCGCGCCAGCGGGCCTGCTGCGCGCCGGGCCGCGACCTGGGGGCGGGTACGGAGGGCGCGGCCATGCCCCCGGGCCGTAGCCACGCCCCGTACCCGCCCCCAAAACGCTGCCGACACGCCCCCGGAACGCCGCGACGACCGGGCCCGCCCCCCGACACGCCCCCGACACGCCCCCCTCCGAGAACCCCGGGACTTACGCGAGTCCCGGGGCTCTGCGCGCGCCGGGAGGCCTATGTAAAATAGGCTTCCCGGCGCGCAGGGCCCTGCTCGCCTAAATCCGCCCGGTTTTGGGCGGATTTAGGCGAGCAGGGCTCTGAAAATCTACCCCTATGTGTATTAGGGTGGAAGAAGGAAACAATTTGAATGCAAAAGATGTTATTTCAGAGTGAACTTTAAAAATGTTTATGCTAGTATAGAACTCTTAGGACTTGGTTCACTAAGCAATTTCTCCCATTCTAGGGTCAATATAAAGTAAGCTGGCAGATATTCAGCAGGATAAATGTCCTACTCCATACATTCACCCAAATTTATCTGGCTACATGTAACTGGATGACTAAAAAAATCTAACCTGATATATTTGAATATTACTGATTAGTGGCTGAATAACTTGCTTATTAACCAGATATCTTCAAAGATATCCATTTAAGTAGCACTGTCAGTAATAATAATAATAAAAAAAAAGATGTATGACCAGTACATCACTGTATGCCCTAGTTCCATTTCCAGAAATGCAATATCTTGAGCTTTCCATCCCCTCTTGCCCTCCTCCTACCTAGGAGAGCTGGGATTGGTTGCTCATGCCCTTTATAACCATCTATTTTGTGACTAAAGGTGTGGCTAGAGTCAGATCAGATCAGATACAGAACTGGAAAGATACAGATTTTTGTCCCTCATTGGTGAGGTCTCCCTGCCTCATCAGTTTTCCATTTTTGGAGGGGGATTCACTGTGTACAACTGCCAGGGGAATCTAGGTATATAATTGCAGTAAGGAAACCTTTTGGCTTGAATCCTTATGGAATTTGCACTCCTTGACTGAAGACCAGTGAGTCCATTCACCCCCTGAATGTGGCAAGCACCTGTAACAGGCTTGGCTGTGTGAGGTGCATTGAAGTCTGAAAGAACTCTTTTATAGATGGGACTGTGTTTAATCCTGCTCCTTTGAAGAAGGTCATCCTCGCTAGCTGAATTCTGAGAACAGGAGATAAAGACCAGTGAGCCCATTCACCCCCTGAATGTGGCAAGCACCTATGACAACACGAACACCAGTCTAAGAAGTTTATTAATTAGAAAGCATTTCATCTTTTGTTGTGAAGGATTTTTTTAAGCCACCCCCTCCTCACTGGGAATAGCTGGATCAGCAGGTTCTTAGCTTCAGACTTTTCGACTCAAGAAACCACCTTTCTGAAGAACTGAAGGAATCAAGTAAGAACCTGGAGACCCCGTCCAGATCTCCAACAACTTGGTGCCAGGATTCAGGGCTGTGTGTTTGGTAAGATGGTAGAGCATCAGATAGGACTGTTTTGAAATGCTAGAAGGAGACTCCTGACACAGGAATCCCATTTAAGCCGCTGGGAGAACTGTAGAGCACAATTCACATCACCATTTGGGAAGCTTGACCAGTTTGTTGAGGAATGGAATGTCATATACCCAGATTGAAACACCCTAACTGTAGAAAGAATCAACTGTAACTGCATACTTATTCAAAGATGGACTTAGATTTGACTTGAACCAATCATTAAATGATTATTTAAAACCCAATGCCTGGTCCTGCCTATTTTTGTTACAGCAACTCCCTCCAGGGGTTGCCAGCACAGCTAACAACACATACAGGAAAATCACACAACTGCCTGAGCCATAGGCGAGAGTTTCTCCCCGTAAAAAGAATCCCCCACCAGGGATCAAAAGTCAAGTTTGGGATGGAGTCAGCCAGCTGAAGCTGAGGTGGGCATCCACCTCCGCACCAGTGAACATCAAATGGTATGGTTTAATATCACTAAAAGAATATGGAAAAGAAGCACAAAGACCCGAGTTTTACAGTTCAAAAACACAGACTTTGAGGAAATGGGGAAGTACCTAGAGGAAGAACTAAAAGGATGGGAGAATGAGAGAGATGTGGATCAGCAGTGGACCAATCTAAAAGGAGCAATCACCAAGGCAACTACTCTATATGTTAGAAATGTAAAGAAAAGCAAAAGAAAATTGAAACCTATCTGGTTCTCAAAGGAGGTGGCTGACAAAATTAAAGCTAAAAGAACAGCATTCAAGAAATAGAAAAGATCCCAAAGGGAGGAACACAAAGAAGAATATTTGATTCAACTGAGGGAGACAAAGAAATTAATCAAGTCGGCAAAAAGTCAAGTGGAAGAGAGGATTGCCAAAGAGATAAAAAATGGTGACAAAACTTTTTTCAGATACATCAGCGAAAAGAGAAAAGTCTAAAGTGGTATAGTGAAATTGAAAGGTGGAAATGATCAATGTGTGGAGAGAGACGAAGAAATGGCAGAAATATTAAACGAATACTTCAGCTCTGTGTTCACTAAAGAAGACCCTGGAGAAGGACCATCTCTACACAACAAGAAACTGGAGGGAAGTGGAATAGATGAAAATCCTTTTACAGTAGAAAATGTATGGGAAGAGCTAAAGAATCTGAAAGTGGACAAAGCCATGGGGCCTGATGGGATTCATCCAAGGATGCTGAGGGAGCTCAGAGATGTGCTGGCGGGTCCGCTGTGTGACCTGTTCAATAGATCCCTAGAAACAGGAGTGGTGCCGAGTGATTGGAGAAGAGCGGTGGTGGTCCCACTTCACAAGAGTGGGAACAGAGAGGAGGCTGGTAACTACAGACCGGTTAGCCTCACTTCGGTGGTGGGAAAAGTAATGGAGTCACTGTTGAAAGAGAGAATAGTGAACTATCTACAGTCGGAAGAATTGATGGACCAGAGGCAGCATGGATTCACCAGGGGAAGATCCTGTCAGACAAATCTGATTGACTTTTTTGACTGGGTAACCAAGGAATTGGTTCAAGGAAGAGCGCTCAATGTCATCTACTTGGATTTCAGCAAAGCTTTTGATACGGTTCTGCACAGGAGACTGGTGAATAAAACGAGAAGCTTAGGAGTGAGTGCCGAGGTGGTGACCTGGATTGCAAACTGGTTATTGGACAGAAGACAATGTGTGATGGTAAATGGAACTTTCTCTGAAGAGAGAGCGGTTTTAAGTGGTGTACCGCAAGGATCTGTGTTGGGACCGGTCCTGTTCAATATCTTTGTGAGCGACATTGCGGACGGGATAGAAGGTAAGGTTTGTCTTTTTGCAGATTACACTAAGATCTGTAACAGAGTGGACACGCCGGAAGGAGTGGAGAGAATGAGACGGGATTTAAGGAAACTGGAAGAGTGGTCGAAGATATGGCAGCTGAGATTCAATGCCAAGAAGTGCAAAGTCATGCATATGGGGAGTGGAAATCCGAATGAACTGTATTCGATGGGGGGGGGGGGGGGGGAGGCTGATGTGCACGGAGCAGAAGAGAGACCTTGGGGTGATAGTGTCTAATGATATGAAGTCTGTGAAACAATGCAACAAGGCGATAGCAAAAGCCAGAAGAATGCTGGGCTGCATAGAGAGAGGAATATCGAGTAAGAAAAGGGAAGTGATTATCCCTTTGTACAGGTCCTTGGTGAGGCCTCACCTGGAGTACTGTGTTCAGTTCTGGAGACCGTATCTACAAAGAGACAAAGACAAGATGGAAGCGGTACAGAGAAGGGTGACCAGGAAGGTGGAGGGTCTTCATCGGATGACATACGAGGAGAGATTGAAGAATCTAAATATGTACTCCCTGGAGGAAAGGAGGAGCAGGGGTGATATGATTCAGACTTTCAGATACTTGAAAAACTTTAATGATCCAAAGACTATGACAAACCTTTTCCATCAGAAAAAAATCAGCAGAACCAGAGGTCACGAGCTGAGGCTCCAGGGAGGAAGACTAAGAACCAATGTCAGGAGGTATTTCTTCACGGAAAAGGTGGTGAATGCTTGGAATGCCCTTCCAGAGGAAGTGGTGAAGTCTAAAACTGTGAAGGACTTCAAAGGGGCGCGGGATAAACACTGTGGATCCATCAAGTCTAGAGGACGTGAATAAAGAGGAGGTAGCAAAACACTGCACAGAGCGGCAGTAGCCACAGAGGCATTCACGGAGCGGGATGCCAGTGGTTGGTGTTCCACCTTCACGGAGCGGAAGGATGGAGGGCTGCCATCTCCAAAAAAAAAAAACAGGGGTGGGTAAGAGTATGGGGCAGGGGTGTGGCCTGCTTGTTGCAGCAGTTGCTACCCCTAATTGAGCTGGATGAGCTGGATGTAGAGAGCGCTGCTCTCTACATTGGTGGTGGGGTGGAGGGGAATTAGGGCTGGAGGGTACTGGAAGCCAATAGTAACAGATGGGAGAGAGAAAAAGATAAAAAAGGATAAAGTGCGTAGCTTGCTGGGCAGACTGGATGGGCCGTTCGGTCTTCTTCTGCCGTCATTTCTATGTTTCTATGTTTCTATGAGGGTCTCCAGAGCTCAGGAGCCAGTGCATTGATGTGCCTCTCCAGTGTTTCCCCCCATCTTGCTTGTACTAATCTCTAAGGTCACAGAAAATCAGTAGCATCTCTCTAGACATAAAGATTTGGGGGGGTGGGGGTGGGTGGGTGGAGAAGGGAGCCAAAATGACATTTCCTCATTATCACTCCCAACTCTGTACATGGCCTCCTGCTTTCAAATTGGCTACAAAAAAGTCTCAATAAGAAAATCCAAAGGGTCAACTGCATAATTTAAAAAAGTTGACTAGTTTCACACTTCTAGTAAAACTAGTATTACAATTATTTGATAGCCTCATTCAACTAATTCTCTGTGGCTATGAGTGAAGTCTGGAATATTAGGAAGGGACAGAATGTCAATATAAATCCTGCACCTCCAGTTCTGTAACACACTGTGCATCCACTGAAATTCCCCCATCAACAGTGCTTGGCTGTTTCCCTTACAGCTCATCATACAAAAAAATGTTTTCAAATTTTGGCGTCACCTCACAGTAATAGCAGCACAAACACCATCCATGGCCAGACACATAGGGGCAGATTTTAAAAAGGTACACCAGCACGCATGTTATAAAATCAGGGGTCGGCGTGCCGAGCCCTCGGGGAGACCAGCTGGCTTTCCCCATTCAGTCTGAGGCCGCTCTGAAATTGGAGTGGCCTCGGAAGGAACTTTCCTTTTCCCCCCGCCTTCCCCTCCTTTCCCCTACCTGTCCTACCCCCAGTCCGAAAACCCCCTGTACCTTTATCTCAAAAGTTACGGCTGCCAGAGGCAGGCATAACTTGCGCGCATCGGCCAACTGCTGGTGCGTGATCCCCCGGCACAGCCGCTGTACCGGAGTCCTTAGCCATGCCTCCCGCACCCCTGGACCATCCCACCCCATCCTGCCCCCTGCCCATCCATTCAGAAAAGCCCCGGGATTACATGCCTTTTGAAAATAGGCCTGGCGCGCGTAACCTCTGTACGCTCGTAAATCCACCTGGATTTACGTGCGTAGGGCTTTTAAAATCTGCCCCATAGTGAACTACTACAAAAACCCACAAAAAAGACACTCAAAATCTTTACAGCAAACCTATCATAACGTGACAATAGTAACACCAAGGACTAAAACAACAAGAACACTACCTGTGAAAAAGCACAGGTATATATTTCACTGGGTCCTAGAATACCAATACACCACTTACCAGGGAAACTAAAACAACCCGCTTGCCATAAATCCCTACACAGACACTACATATTAGCAGAATCTTTCTTTATGGTCATGTCATAAACTTTATCCTCTCTCTCTCACACATACTCGCATGTCCATTGTGCCTTGCGGGCGCCATGCGCACGTTAAGAAAGCAGGCGCTGACTTTTCAGTGCCCGCTTTCCGTGTTTTTTGTTTGCATCGGCCCCTTAGCCAGTTATAGTTTAAAATCATCTAAATTAGCTGGATAACTTAACTCCTCCCCCAAATGCACCCAGAATGCCTCTTTTTTTATCTGGCTAGATTTTAGCCGGATAAGTGGCTGAATATTCAAAACCTTGCCCTTTAGATGGATAACTTGTGAGTAATCTTTCTTTCACAGGCCTATTATTGCACTGATATTTATTTATATTTATTTTAGAATTCGCTAGTGTTGATTTACAGTTTTTTGCTTAATCGTCCCTTCGTTTGCTAAATGTTTCTATTGTTAACTGCTGTTTTTACCCTTCTTTTCCCAGTTCCTTGTAACTCTGGTTCTATGTAATGCTTGATGCAAAATTGTGTTCCACTGTAAACCGATATGATATGTATCTTGCCACATGAATGTCGGTATAAAAAAAGTAATAAATAAATAAATAAATAAATAAATAAACCATTTACATTGTTTTGAATATTCACCTTTCTGTGTCCATGGGGAAAAGTCATGCAAACCATGCTCTCATTCCCACACAAAGTTGTGTTTTGCACAGCATTTTCCTTCCACTGGGAAAAGTACACACGCTGCTCTACAAATCGCCACCAAAAGGGTAACAATCATTGTAAAAGAAAAGTCTGATTACTAGAACCATTTGCCATCTCAATAGTAAAGCAATGTTTTTAATATAGTGGGGTGCAGAGCTGAAACATTTTATCACACAAAGATTTAACATAAAATCTGCAGTACTTTAAAAAAAAAGAATAATTTCAGTTTCTATCTTTATATCAGATTTGCAAATTCATGCTCTCTTTGTTCCCAAAACATATTAGTTAACTCAGAAAAATGATATGCCATAAATCTTGCAACAGTTGTGAATGGATCCAAGTGTTAATGAAAAGAGGCCCCCTAGGCAAAAATCCCCTCTCAAATGGTCTTTCAGTTATTTGTTGTTGTTCTGCATGCGTTACGGTGGATTATATATGGATATTTATGGATAGGTTGCTAGGCGATATTCTTGTAAAGGAAAATATAGCCAAGTACTGAACTCAAGTGACAGGGAGGCAGCAAAAATATATCTAATATGGGAAAAGAGGAAGATATGAAATAAGTGTGTGAATGTGTGTGGGGGGAGGGGTCATGCAGGTGTTTAGGAATGCACGGTTCCTGGTTCTCAAGCAGAGAGAATGTATGTGCAGGCACTGAAGATTTTAGCCGGATAACTTATGGGCATTTCAGGGAGGAGTTACCTTAGCCGGATTAGCCACTGCTATTACTAGCAACAGTAACATGGGATAGACTTAGTTTTTGGGTACTTGCCAGGTTCTTATGGCCTGGATTGGCCACTGTTGGAAACAGGATGCTGGGCTTGATGGACCCTTGGTCTGACACAGTATGGCATGTTCTTATGTTCTTAGATATCCGGCTAACTCAAATATTCAGAGTTAGCTGGCTAGCTTATCAGGCTATGTCTGGTTGTGCCAAAGAGCTGTCTTAAAGTTAGCCAGATAAAGTTATCTGGCTAACTTTAAGATAGCTAGCTATATTCAATAGTGTGGCTGTACTATTAAATATATCTTCAAAGTTGGCTGGATAAGTGTGTCTGGTTAACTTAGCTATTCGAACAGCGACTGAATATATATCCCAATATTTTAAAATATATTCAAATATGCAATATACATAAAAAGTAAGAAATCTGTTGTTTGTGCTGCCAGTAGGACTGATCTTTCATCCCAAAAATATGTTAGCTGATTAGTTATATTTAATGGAAGGTGAATGTGACTTTTGAAATGAAAACAAATTATGACATAGTTGACGTTACGCCCGTTGGTCGCAGACGGCTGCAACCACTAATGCACATCTCATTCTTTGCTGCACTAACACCATTAGGGAACGTGGCAGCCTCCGCCAGCTACCACCGACCTGCCTTGCGTCCCCGGGATGGCATGGGCACTGCCGACCACCATCTTGTCTTTGGGATCACTTAGGCGCAAGCGCACGGGCCAGTCTTAAGCACATCATGGCGGGAACCTCAGGGACGTCCCCTCTGGATGACGTCTTCACTCCACGATACTTAAGCTGGCTGGCCCTGCCTGTTGACAACTTGGCAATGAGTTCCCTCATTGCTGAATCCGTTTCGCTGACTATGGACTTCCCATTACTGTTCCTGCACATTTGGCATGAGACGCTCTGGGTACTCGCTCCTCGGGGGCCCTTCCTCGTCTCTGGCTATCCGCTCCTCGGATGGCCTTCTCACCTTGGACTACTGCCTACCACCGTTTCCCGGGGCTTCTGCTGGAACATTCATTACTGTGATTACCTTGACTCTACGGACCACTACTGTATCATCTCTAGAATGGAATCCTCTCTGGTGTACCCCGCGCTGCGGGCTACTACCATACCATCTCGATTAGGAGACCTCTTTGGTGTACCTTGTGCTGTGAACCTCTACTGTACCATCTCTAGTGGTAAATCCTCTTCGGTGTACCCCATGCTGCGGGCCACTACTGAATTATCATTACAGAGGAACCTCATCGATGTACCCCGCTCTGCGGAGCATTGCCGGATCTCCTCTAATGAGGTATTCCCTTTGGGTATACCCCACCACACAGACTTTGTGACTTTTCCTGTACTCCCCAATCCTCAGGCAGTGCCTTTTTATCTCTCTGATAAAGACTCTATCCCACAGCTGTGTCTGACATCCGCTGAGATGTATTGTTACAAGTACACACAAATGACATCAAAAGTCAGACATTCAAATATACAGGCTCTTGGCTTATCTCTTGGAGCATTCTATTCCTGTACTGGGCCTCTCTGTTTCTCTCTGGGCCTTGGTATTTATTCTTCTTGCCTGGGAATGCCCTGTGGGCTGAGTTCCCACTCTGGTTGGGTTTTAAGGAAAACTAGGTTAGATACATGGTCCTGGGCTTTTAAGGTATTCTGGGGATTTAACATGTATACTCTTTTACACATTCATTTTGCAGTTAAAACAGTGTTTATGAATAGAAATAGCCTTTTACAAAATAGCCTGCTCGATATGCTGGTAAACCTATGTGTGTATGTCATGTTTGTATGTAAATTTACTCGGACAGAGCACAGGCTTTCAGGAGGTGAAGTTGGGGAGAGTCTTGCCCTTGTGCACGTACTTTTGCATTTTCAAAAGAATGCATGCAAAATTTCCCGAAAACTTTCTGCACACAATTTTAGTGCCAGGAATGTGGGTTGTTTTAGTGGGAAAATTTTCAAAAGGGAAAGTAATACACTAGTGTAATTAATAACAGTATTTGCATCTTATTTACGTGTACTGTTGCAAACTTCCTTCTAAGCATGTAAGTATCAAATGGTGCACAGAAGTCTCTCATGAGAGACTCTTCAGGAATTTGGGATGTCGTAGGATAGGGGGCAGTGTCCTATTGTGGACTGGTAACTGGATAAAAGACAGGAACCAGAGGGTAGGACTAAATGGTCAGTTTTCCAAATGAAGAAATGTTTATAGTAGAGTGCTCCAGAGATCTGTAGTGGCACTTGTGTTATTTAGCATATTCATAAATGATCTGGAGAAAGGAACACTGAGTCAGATGATCACATTTGCATATGACACAAAATGTTTTCAAGTCATTAAAACAGCAGCAGAGTGTGAAGAACTGCAGAAGGACCTTGTGAGACTAGGAGACTGGGCATCTAAATTGTAGACGCAATTTAATGTGGACACGGGTAAAGTAATGCATATAGAAAAAAACATAATCCTAACTAACTACAGGTACCCAATGCTGAGGTCCATGCTACGAGTCACCACCCTGGAAAAGGAACTCAGAGTTTTTGTGGACAATACCTTGAAATCCTTGGCTCAGTGTGTAGAAGCCATAAAGAAGGCAAATAGAATGTGAGGAATTATTGGAAAGAAATAGAGAACAAAACTGAGAATATCCTACTACTTTTGTATAGATTCATGATACAACTACACCTTGAATATTGTGTGCCATGCTGGTCACTCCATCTCAAAAAAGACATAACAGACTAGGGATGTGAATCGTTTTAGGACGATTAAAATTATCGTCCGATAATTTTAATATCGTCTTAAACCGTTATGGAACACAATACAATAGAGATTCTAACGATTTATCGTTATAAATCGTTAGAATCGTGAGCCGGCACACTAAAACCCCCTAAAACCCACCCCCGACCCTTTAAATTAAATCCCCCACCCTCCCGAACCCCCCCCCAAATGACTTAAATAACCTGCGGGTCCAGCGGCGGTCCGGAACGGCAGCGGTCCGGAACGGGCTCCTGCTCCTGAATCTTGTTGTCTTCAGCCGGCGCCATTTTCCAAAATGGCGCCGAAAAATGGCGGCGGCCATAGACGAACACGATTGGACGGCAGGAGGTCCTTCCGGACCCCCGCTGGACTTTTGGCAAGTCTCGTGGGGGTCAGGAGGCCCCCCACAAGCTGGCCAAAAGTTCCTGGAGGTCCAGCGGGGGTCAGGGAGCGATTTCCCGCCGCGAATCGTTTTCGTACGGAAAATGGCGCCAGCAGGAGATCGACTGCAGGAGGTTGTTCAGCGAGGCGAGGGGGGTTCGGGAGGGTGGGGGATTTAATTTAAAGGGTCGGGGGTGGGTTTTAGGGGGGTTTTAATGTGCCGGTTTTGCGATTTTTCGATTTTTCGATTTTTCACGATTTTTCACGATATTTTACCCCCCCAAACGGCAACAATACGATTCCCTCCCCCTCCCAGCCGAAATCGATCGTTAAGACGATCGAGGACACGATTCACATCCCTATAACAGACAGAGAAAAGTTACATAAAGGGGAAATCAAAATGATAAGGGGATGGAAAACCTTCCTTATGAAGAAAGGTTAAACAGGTTAGGGTTGTTTTGTTTGGAAGAGAGAAGACTAAGAGATATTGTGATTGAGATTTATAAAATCGTGAGTGGGGTGGAATGGGTAAATAGGGAACAGTTATTTATCCTTTCAAATAACACTAGAACTTAGGGAAACTCGATTAAACTAACAACCAGCAGATATAAAACAAATGGCAGGAAGTATTTTTTCATTCAGCACACTGTTAAGCTATGGAAACTGGTGCTAGAGGATGTGGTCAAGATGACTAACACAGTGGGGTTCAAAAGAGGGTTGGAGAAGTTCCTGAAGGAAAAGTCCATAAACAGTTATCAGCCAGGTAGGCTTGGGAAAGGCAGCGCTTATCCTTGGGAGAGAGATACAAGAAACAGATCAACTACTGGGAATGCTGGGTACTTGCAAACTGGACTGGCCACTGTCAGAGACAGGGTACTGGGCTTGATGGACCTTGGTTTGACCCAGCAGGGCTCTCTTCTTGTGTTATGAGTTCTTATGTTCTTATGAATTGTAAAGTCTGCAGTACTTTTTTTTTTCCCCCACAGACTTTGTCAATTTTTAAAAGGGAAAACTTTCCCTTTGAATACTGGGTTGGGAAAAATATGCTTAGAGACCTGCATCTACTGTTGTGTAGTTACTTTTTCCAGTGAAATTACACATGTGTATGTGTTTAAGTGCCAACCCCTCCTCTCTCTGTGCGTTAAAGAATGCATGTATTGGTATACAATTGTCAAAGAGCCCATATCCCCATGTAAAGCACTGTTTTAGCCAGGACCGGTGCAAGGGGATTAGACTTTCTAAGTGACTCTTAGGTCTTTTGCCAAGCCCTCCCCCACCCAGCTTAATCCGATGGCGGCAGCTCCAGCACAGTGTTCTTCTCTTTTTTGGCGGCATTGACTCTGGCACAGCCACACCCTCTCAGTCATTTTCTTCACCCTCTGGCCAACATCTCCTATCTCTCTTCCCCGCCCAGCATCTCTTCTTCTCCCTTCTCCTCATCTCCTTTGCTCCATGCCCAGCATACCTGCTTCACCCCAACCACTTTGCTCGCTTTCTTTAGTGCCTGCATCCTTTCTCTATATCCACCCAGCATTTTCTCTCTCACTCTCTACCCTGTCAACTGTTCAGTACTTTTTTTGCTTTCTCTGCTCCACTACCCACCCGGCATACACTCTCTCCACCCCCACCCGTTCACCACAAACACCCACTCAACACATGCACACTCCTTCTCCACACCCCACTCTATCAGTACTCTCTTGCTACCCCATCACTCACCCAGTGCAATCTTAGTACCCTCATTCCTCCATATGTCTCTTACCATTCTCACCCTCCCAGTAGCTTTTCTCTCTATATCAGCAATAGCCCAGTACCCTCTCCCTCCCTCTCTCTCCATATCGCTGTACACTCACCCAGCATTCATTTCCCTTTCTCTCTCCCCCCTTCTTCCTCTTCTTTGACCACTGGCAAATGGGCTCTGCCAATGGCCACGGGCATTTTCCTCTTCTTTGGCTACTGACAGAATGGAGTCCACCAATGGCCCTGCCCTGAGCCTCTTCCTCTTCTTTGGCCACTGAGAGAACGGGCTCGCCAGCAGCCCTGGACCTCATACTGGTGGGATTATCCTGCCCCCTCAAATTTTTGCACTCTGTATAACTGCTTAATGGAAGCAGCAGCCCTAGTTTTACCACCTCCCCCCCCAAAAAAAAAAGAAAAAAGAAAATGCCTTAGAAAATTGCCCTCATAGTTTGTTAATAAATTGCCAAACCTGAGTGAAAGGGCCAGGAACATATTGCACATCCAAATTACAACCCTTGTTTAACTTTCCGACAAATGAGACGGAGGTACATTCCATTTCTTAAAAACATATCTACTAAACTATATAATTGTAACTTACATTTTTATTAAGTTCTTACATTTCCATACAATGAACTATTCCAGAAACGTACATAGGTTTTACCAAAAACAAGGATTTCTTAATAAAATAACTAAAAAACTATTCCCATAGAGTATAATTCAAAGTCAATGTAAGAATAATAGGGATGTGCAAAACCCACATTTTTGGTACAGTTTGTTTTTTTCATTTTATGTTCTTTTCCATCTAGATTCGGTTTATTTAATTTTTTTTTGGTTCATTTCATTTGTCAGACCAAAAAAAAAAAAAAAAAGAAACTATAAAAATAACCCAGAACAAAAACCAAAACAAAACATCCAACTGCTATAAAAAAAAGGTCTCAAACAGCCATGGCTGGGCCATCTCGGGCCAAAAAAAATTGCTCGGGCATGGTGCCAGAACCCAACACCTAGATCTAAGCACTGAGGCCTGGTCCTATCCCTGAGGCCTAGACCTAGACATGATGCTGGGGCCCAGCCCAGAGACCTGGTCTACTCCCTTAGTCCTAGGCCTAGCCTTTGTCCTGATTCAGGGCCTCGTTCCATCACTGAGGCCTAAGCCTAGGGCAATGCCAGGATCTGGCCCAGATGCTTGGTCCCATCAAAAAGCCATAGGCCAAGGCCCTGATATAGGGCCCATTTTAGAGGCTTGGTCCTGTTGACAAGGCCTAGGCCTTGGCCTGACACACAGAGCCCAGCCTGGTTGCATGCTCCCATTACCAAGACCTAGATATAGGCCCAACACAGGGGTTTAGTCTGGAGGGTTAATCCTATCACCAAAGCCTAGGCCTAAGAGTAGGCTCAACTCCAGGATCCATCCAGCAGGCTTGGCCCCATTGCTGAAGTCCAGACCTGATGTCTTTATTTATTTATTTATCGAGTTTTATATACCGTCATTCAGTTTTGCCATCACAATGGTTTACAAAGTTTCGATGTTTAACAGAGTTTCCAACAGGTTCCTGTGATTGGTAACATATATATATATATATATATCCTTCCCTGATCAAAAGACAATGACACTGTCCTCTTGGAGGATATGCTGGAGTAGATAGTGCCATTTGTTTGCCATCCATTCTAGAGCAAGGTGACATTGTGATGTCATTCCTACATGTCCTCCAAGCAGATAGCATAATATTTGATGATTGTCAACTGAAGATCACGTCAGGAGGCCTGGTCCTAGGCCAGACCTCAGCATCGAGCCTAGGCCTAGACCTAGGAGATAGCAATGGACTCAGGCCTCTGGGCTATGCGCTGGTGTTGGGCCTAGGCATAGGACCAGACCTCCAGGCCTGGCCCTAGCACTGAGACTTGGTGCTTCAGGAAGCCTGTGTTTTTTTTAATGCAACAAATACAGAAATACTCCAATATTTTAAACATTTTCACAGGGGGCTATTTTTGGTTCATTCCATTTGGAACAAACTAAAAATGGCCTCATTTGTTGCATTTTTCCACCCTCGTTATTAAATGAATGTGCATTCCTAAAGAACAATCAAGTAAGCCAACAAAATCTATAAGGGTGATAGCAAATTAAAACACCTAACTACAATTCTAGTGAGACTAAAGTAGTCTCAGCAAATAAACTGATCAAGTCACTAAAATATGCTTTGTTAGCCTAGATTTATAAAAGACAGACCCAAAGAATGTACCTTCCACCTACTGATGATTTTATGAAAGTTCATCCAAATTAAGCAGCATAAATACATTTAAAGTTATTCCAATTTTCAAAGTAGACTTATGTACAAAAGTCAGCTTTGCAAATTATTCCACCTAATTTACCTGCACACAATTACATCTGCTAGTATATGCATGGAAAATTTTCAGGAAGGTTTATCCACATATTTTTGAAAATGCCAAATTATGCATGTAAGTCTAAACCCCTCTTCAACTTCACCATCATGAATGCTTCCACTCAGTCCAGGTAAAATTGCATGAACAGTTAACCTGTATATTAGGTGAGCAGTTTTGTAATGGATACTATTTTACCCATGGAAATGCCTTTAAAAATTACCATAATTATCCTTACAAGATAGAAGTGATGACCAGGGTATTGATGACATTTTCTGCAAGCAATCCCTAATGATATATGCTTGAGTCAGCTACCTAGCGACAAACCCATTACTAATATCAGTAAGGCTGAATGAATAGTGAGGTGGAGAGTTAGGGATGTATAGGAGGAGAGGTATTCCTAATAGGATGTATATTCATTTGAAACAAATGGGTAAAACATGAGAAATGAGTACATATTTATATCAATTCTGGTCCCTCAAAATAAATGGACGGGATCCCATGAATGAAATAAAAATCTTAATTTCATTCATTTCTGTTTTCCTTTCAAGCCTATGGCCCTTTGAAATATTTGGCTCTGCTTTAAGTAAATAAACAGATGTTGGTAGCTTAGAATCAATTCTTGACTATATGACCTCACAGCCTTGTCAGATTTAAGGCAACAAAAAACCCACACAGAAGACAAATCCCAGTGAAGCATCTTTCTAAACTATCCTATAGCTGCCATCTGGATCAAGTGACGCTGATGTTCTTCCACTGTAAAATCTGAGAACGTGCAAGAAGCAGTCTCTGTATTTCCTCTCTAACTCTTGGCAGAGAAGGCTGTGCTGGAAGAAGCACTCACAGAGTTTAAAAAAAAACCATAAACTTTTGCTTTTGGCACTGGTAAACGGCTGCTGCTGATCTTTTCTGTGCTGCAATGGTCTCACACACTCACTGTGCCAGAAAGACAAGTCATTGCTCATAATTTTGATTTTTCTCTTCACTGGGGGAGGTTTAAAATTCACTCAGCACATGTCGGCCCGACTTTGCTGGGCTTTTAAAATTCACCTTTTATTATGTTCTTCCCTCTCTTGCTACTTCTTTGCTCCTTTCATGGTACCTTGGTGAACTTCTGATATGGCTGCTACCCATTTGCTCCTTTACTGTGCTTTAGGATATCCATGACACTTTTGGTGTCACTTTGCAACACAATCTAGGTGCCTTGGAGGTTTTTGTTTTCTACTTCCGATGATGTCTTCCCATTGTTAGAACTGATAAGAAACACCAAATTTGAAGACCAAAATAGGTTGCTTTTCTTCCCCCTATTGACTTTAATGTTAAACAGTGAACAAATAAAAAAAAAAAAAAATTTTCATTTGAAATGAACCAAACAAAAGGAGGCAACCTATATAATGAATTCATGAAGTAATATGAAAATTTTGCAATCCTTGCTCTAATGAATTGGGACAAATTCTATGCAAATTCCTGTGCAAATTCCTGTAGATTTGGCAGTACAATACGAACATGCAAATATAATTGCTACTCCTGAAGAAGGAAATTAATTTCTGAAACATTGCAACATCGGGTTGAGTTAAGGTATGCACAGTGGAAGACATTGTTGGTCAGGGTACACTGGTGTTGACTGCTTTTCCGCTGAACTGATGCATTAAGATAAGTCTATTGCACAGCAGTTTTTAAATTGCATTACAAAACACATAAAAATAATAAGTAGTACGGAGCATATCTCGTGTCTAATGATTTTACTTAAGCACTGTATTTCACTGGGAATTTGAAAGTTTTCGTGCCCGGATTGTGCCACATGAAGATCACTCAAATGTATGAATGAAGTATGCAAGATATATGGTTGAGTGAGATCATATAATAGGGACAAATATTTTTCATTTTTTCACTCCATTGGTTAATTATAGGTCAATCCAGTCCAGTAGGGCTCTTCATCACCATGAGTGCCTGTATGCCAAAGACATGCTGCTAGGCATTTGCCAATAGGCACCTGGAGGGATTATGGATCACAGCTAATGTGGGAGATTATGTGGCTTTTCTGGAGAATTCCTTTCTGAGAAGAATTCACTGAGGGAATGCGAGTACTAATGAGTTTTTTTTTATGTCTGAAGAATGCCTACTGCACAAGGGATTGTTTGGAAAAGGAGATTAAGAGCCAAATGACAGAGGAAGGGAAAGGGTAAAATATATTTCTTTTTGTTGCTGCTACTTATCTCTGCTGTGAATCCTGTGACTCATTCATTTGGTGATTTATATTGTGAATTGATTGCTGATACCCCAGAAGTAAAAAATTATTTTAAAATATTGAATAAGAATCTATTTGCTAAGACCCAGGGTTGTGGGTTCAAGGAGTGAATCTGCCAAAGTAAGAGAGAGAAGATTGAAGGTTTTTGGTATAGAGGTGCAGTCTAATGATCACAGAAGGATATTTTCCCTGTCCAGCATCAGAAAATATTGCTGTAAAGACTCTGATCTAGGTCTAGTCCATCATCTACAAGACCAATTTGTAATTTTTAAACATACAGATTTGCTGCCAGGACCTCAGTAACCCAGCATCAGTCCTCTTATTTTATGTGCCCCAGTTAGGGATTATATTAGTAAATAGACTAGTTTTCGGTTTCTCTTTTTTTTGGTACAAAACTTCTCTGTTCCATGTTGCACTGGAGATGGACTCTTGGCCTGGTGCAGGATTGGTACGGCCCTCTGGTTGGACCCAGAGAGCGCCTGCCACCAAGAGGCGTAGCACATGAGGAGACAGAGGCTAGATGGAGCTTCGCCAATAGCAATTCAGGATTTCCACAGGTTGAGCCCTTGGATACCCAGACCGCCTGGACTTAGATGGGCCTTGAAGGGTCTCTCAGAGAGGTAGCAGAAATGTGTGCCCACCACTAGCAAAGGTGCGTGGCTGGTGAAGAATGGAGGGACTAGACCCAAATCAGGATCACCGGAGACCTCAGGAAGGCAACAGGAAGTGGAAGTCCTCCGGGCAAGATAGGCAGCACCTACTGGTCTAGTCTGATGAAGGCCATGGGCAGTGTCCGAGCAGGCTGATCTGGTGGTCACAGGAGCAAACAGAGTATCCGAGTGTAATGCAAGGGTCAAAGCCAGGGTATCCATCTGAGGATGATCAGCCAAAGCAAGGGTCAGTTCCGAGATCAGTGTGTGCATAGTCAAGACGAGCAAAGGTCAGTTCCAGGCAGCAGTCAAATGTAGTCAAGCAAGCAGGGGTCAGTACTGTGAATCAGTCCAAGAAGGGACAACAGGAGGAGGAACGTGGAGCAGGAATCAGGAGAGATGCTGGAACACAGAGGACCACGGGAACACAGGAAGGCAGGAGTACTGGAACAAGACAGGAACACAGGAATGCAGAACATCAAACTAGCTACACCAAAGGTGTCGACCTGATTGCCAAGGCAAGGTCCTGGGGAGAGGGCCTCACTATTTGTAGTCCTGCTAGGAGACTTCATTGGGAGGTGTCCGGGCCGAGGTTCCTGCCCTTGGCCCTTTAAAGGTAGGGAGTCAGCCGCGCGCACGCCTAGGGAAGTCTTGCCTAACAAATCTGCTTCATTTTTTTGAAGGGGTTAATAAACTTGTGGATAATGGCAAATCGGTAGATGTAGTGTGTTTGGATTTTCAGAAGGCGTTTGACAAAATCCCTCATGAGAGGCTTCTAAGAAAACTAAAAAATCATGGGATAGGAGGATGTCCTTTCGTGGATTACAAACTTGTTAAAAGACAGGAACCAGAGAGTAGGATTAAATGGTCAATTTTCTCAGTGGACAAGGGTAAACAGTGGAGTGCCTCATGGATCTGTACTTGGACCGGTGCTTTTCAATATATATATAAATGATCTGGAAAGGATTACGACGAGTGAGGTTATCAAATTTGTGGATGATACAAAATTATTCAGAATAGTTAAATCACAAGCAGATTGTGATACATTACAGGAGGACCTTGCAAGACTGGAAGATTGGGCATCCAAATGGCAGATGAAATTTAATGTGGACAAGTGCAAGGTGTTGCATATAGGGAAAAATAACCCTTGCTGTAGTTACACAATGTTAAGTTCCATATTAGGATCTACCACCCAGGAAAAAGATCTAGGCGTCATAGTGGATAATACTTTAAAATTGTCGGCTCAGTGTGCTGCAGCAGTCAAAAAAGCAAATAGAATGTTAGGAATTATTAGGAAGGGAATGGTTAATAAAACGGAAAATGTCATAATGCCTCTATATCGCCCCATGGTGAGACCGCACCTTGAATACTGTGTACAATTCTGGTCGCCGCATCTCAAAAAAGATATAGTTGCGATGGAGAAAGTACAGAGAAGGGTTATGCTTTGGATATACCCTGATGTTACTAAAATAATGCAGCAACGCAGGAAGGAATTCCTTGCTATGAAATAAAGGGTTATCAATATGGGAGCCCATTTTGTTTTAAAATTTCCCTGCAAAGGTTGCGTTAGATATCAGGGAAATAATTATGTGTTTTTTGATCCAAAGCAATTGAAAGATTTTCTGCAGGGTCATCCCAATGAAGCTTCTGAATTGTGATCAACTAAAAAGGAATAGAGTAACTCCCCTATCTAATTCAACTATATGATAATTGTTTGCCATTCGCTCTATTTTCTCTTGCCTCCACAATTCCTATATTAAGGTGCATATTTGCTAGATAATCTTTTTCCACTTTAGAGATGTTTGAGGGGCCTTTCTTAGTATATGTACCAAATTTCTTTTGAATATTTCATGTAACTAAATTGTGAAATTTTGAAAATTAAAAATTAAAAAAAAAAAGATATAGTTGCGATGGAGAAGGTACAGAGAAAGGCAACCAAAATAATAAAGGGGATGGAACAGCTCCCCTATAAGGAAAGGCTGAAGAGGTTAGAGCTGTTCAGCTTGGAGAAGAGAGGGCTGAGGGGGGATATGATAGAGGTCTTTAAGATCATGAGAGGTCTTGAACGAGTAGATGTGAATCAGTTATTTACCCTTTCGAATAATAGAAGGACTAGAGGGCATTCCATGAAGTCAGCAAGTAGCACATTTAAGACTAATCGGAGAAAATTCTTTTTCACTCAATGCACAATAAAGCTCTGGAATTTGTTGCCAGAGGTTGTGGTTAGTACAGTTAGTGTGGCTGGGTTCAAAAAAGGTTTGGATACGTTCTTGGAGGAGAAGTCCATTAACAGCTATTAATCAAGTTTACTTAGGGAATAGCCACTGCTATTAATTGCATCAGTAGCATCGGATCTTCTTAGTGTTTGGGTAATTGCCAGGTTCTTGTGGCCTGGTTTGGCCTCTGTTGGAAACAGGATGCTGGGCTTGATGGACCCTTGGTCTGACCCAGCATGGCAATTTCTTATGTTCTTATGTAGACGCGGAGCCCCTACGGATGCTCCGCTGAGAGGCCTGTGGAGTGGAGGAAGCCGTAGAGGCACGAGGAGAGCGACAGGTATGTCAGGAGCTGGGAGCTGTGGCAAGGGAAGAGGAGCTTGTGGAGGGCAGCGCGAGGTGAGCAGGCCCAGTCGAGGTACCAACGCAGCCGGGACGTGCAACATTCCAGGTCTTCTACTTGTCTTGCAATTTAGTTTTTTTTAGTTCTGCATTTCATCAAAAATGTATTACTATTAGAATCACTTATAGGAATGGAAGCCATCAAAGATTCCACTATAATAGAGGCAGCTAAGAGGGATGTGAATCGGAACCGGAATTGGTTCGGATTCCGGTTCCGATTCACATTGTGGGGTTTTTTTTCATCCGGCCCGATTGCGGTTTTGTTTATCGGTTGTGCCCGAGCTGATAAACAAAAAACCCACCCCAACCCTTTAAAACTAATCCCTTAGCTTCCCCCACCCTCCCAACCCCCCAAAAAACTTTTTATAATTACCTGGTGGTCCAGTGAGGGTCCCGGGAGCGATCTCCCGCTCTCGGGCCGTCGGCTGCCACTAATAAAAATGGCGCGATGGCCTTTGCCCTTACCATGTGACAGGGTATCCGTGCCATTGGCCGGCCCTTGTCACATGGGAGGAGCACTGGATGGTCCGTGCCATTTTTAAAGAAAAGTATTAAAGTCAAACAAGTAATAAAAGGGAAATCTTTTCTTGGGACAAATACGGATTGCAGTCCAGGGAGAAAGAAATGCTGAGCAACAGAAGCCATCTTGTCCTTGCTCTACATTAACACATTGGAAGATTCATGTGTTTTAAATATGAAAACAAGTAACAGGAAGTTAAATGAGGATGATGGTATACTCTAGCGAGAGGCTATAAAGGAGGAAAACAGGTCCATATTAAAGACAGAGTGATGCCATGAATCATCCCAAATATATATCGGCATTCCTTAGAATGAGTTTTATTCAGCATTAACGTGGGAAAATGTGGGCGTTTCTACAGGACGCTCAAAGTTCTGATTATGAGCAAGATGACTGACTCATGCCTTTGCTCATTTCCCTGCCAGCTTTTTGCAGTTTCAGAAGCACAGAGAATTCCAACCTGCAAGAAATAGAAAATCTTCATATGGAGGAGGTGCGGGTGTGTGTGAACTACAGACCACAAATACTTTTCATGCATTAAATACTCAACCATGGTGACTTGCTAAAAAGGTTTTCCTATAAACAATCCTTGAGTTTACCGCAGCGGCACAATAACTTTCAATGCACTGTAGCCTTCTACAGGCCACCTTCAGCTGTCTGCTGCATGTACCCCTACAGAAAAGCAAGTGCCTGCGTGCCACAGTCGCACTGCACGCGTGCAGTGCATGCAGTGTGTGTGCTGTAAGCACAAAGCCCACAGAAGCACCCTGGGTAATGTACTGTACCATGATGTTATGTTTATTAGCGTTTCACAGTCTAGGAATGCTTTTTCCTGGTGACAATTCCAAAGAAAGTGATATAAGGAAATGTGTTAGAAAAGACAACAGAAATAACTAGATATTTTCTTGTTTCAAAAGTGTTTCTTAGGCACCATTTTCCTTCATAAAATACCGTAAGAGGAGTGTGGAAAAATAACAGTGCAAGAAGGAAAACAGAGGACATGCAGCCTTGAAGGAACCGCAGCTATCCTTATAATCAGACTGATTAGCAGGAAGAATTATGAGCGTTGGGAAAGTCTGCAACACTGCCATTCTGCATACCAAAAAAAAAAAAGCACTCAAAAGCATAGTCCAGTGGCATCGGGAAAACACTGTTGCACAAAATCAAATACTGCGAGAAAGGAAAGGAGAGAGGGAAGAGCTCTTGTGTTCTTGAGAAAATAATAGCAGCGCCTGATTGGCTCTAAAGCAAGGTGTTCCTGATGTCCAGAATTTTAATAGCAGCGGTTTGGAAAGTTGCTTGCACAAAAGATAAAGTTGCTGCCCAGAAAAAAATAAAAAAATAAATAAAAAAATGACAAAACATCATTTGTTTCCTTAGCAAGTGAGCAATAAAAGGAACATCTCACAGATGGCGAGAGATTTGAAAACTGCAGGCATTCCCATGCCAAGAAAGAGCAGCCAGCTCTGCCTGCTTTCCCTTCCTTGCTCTTTTTTCCCGAAAAGCAAGTGCACAGCATTCCATGAGCTGAAGCCTATTAGCCACCTATTCTTCCACCCACGCCTGCCTGTACCCTGAACTGCGTTTTAATAAATATAACATTGTGAATGCTTTCTTTAATTAAGAGAAAAGGGATGAAATTAAGTGGGCCATTTTTTTTTTAAACCCTATTTCTGAACCAGCAGCTTAGCCAAGCTGTCACAGAACCTGCGTGCATCTTTGCATTTCTTTAGAGTGATATATCACAACCCTCAGCAGCGCACACATGGATGATTCTCAAAATAACCTACACCTATAGCGCTTAAACTATATAGGACTGAAAGGAATGCATTTCACTGGTCAGAGATCAAAGTAAATGCAGTGCCAGGTAGAATAAACGGAGTAAATTTGCATTAAAATGTTCCACGGTAGATAGCAAGCCAGACCTGTACCCTGAGCTCAGTCATGTCACACGGAGGGTGTATTCTGAAAAATTGCCCTTTACAGAGGGGTAAGATGAAGGCTGCAGTTATTTTCACTTCCTGTATACCTAAAGATCATTCCAAGCAATGTTTAAAGATCATTAACACGTAATAAATCCTATCATAGTCACTCCTTCCATAAAGGGTAAGAAATCCGTTTGCATGTTCACCATGGTGGAGATAAAAAAAAAAAAAAAAGGCCCTCATAATGTAAACATTCAAATACCCGTCTTAAAACACAATCCTGGTCCCTTCACTGTCAAAGTGTTTGATGCCCCTCTGGCCAAAGGAGCTTTGTTGGTATTTTGGAATTAAAACGTCAAGTCATTTGTGCCTCTAAGGCTTTCACTGGAAAACTGTTTGATTCATCAACTACCCTTTCTGTGAAGAAATACTACCTTATGTTACTCTTAAACCTCTCCAAACTCATACATGACTTTTTCTAGAAATTAATAAACATGATTACAAAATATTTGCTTCCTGTGCATTATTTATACTTTGAGGTATTTGAATGTTTCCATATCTCCCTCTCTTTCCACTGACCCTGGGTATATATTATTTATAACTATCTATATCTATCTATCTATCTCTATGTATATCTATCTCTATCTATTTTACAACTATATCTATTTCTAAAATATATATCTGTATCTATATCTATATATCTGTATCTATATATATCTATATATACCTATCTCTATCTCTCTATCTATCTTGACTATCTAGCTTTCTATCTCTCTATCTCTCTATCTTGACTATCTATCTATCTATCTATCTATCTATCTATAAAATGGTTCCTTAAGACTCACCACTCAGGGCTAATAATGAAGGTTATGTACAATATTTGCAAACTGCCTGTCTTCCCTTATCTCTGATTTGGACTGCACATGCTTTCTCCTTCTTGAGAGGAAGCCAGTTAGCCACAGTGATCTAGATCAGTGTTTCCCAACATTTTCCCACCCAGGAAGAGGATGTATATGTCCAAAAAAGAGCTAGGAATGCATTGAAAGCCCCACCGATCTCTTCCAAATTTTTATTCAAAGGGTGAGAAATGGAAAGATATAAATAAGGCTGTCACGATGGGCCAGCTCTCTCTAGATACAAGTGTAAGAGAAATGTGGTGTGGGAGGCCAAGTTTCTTGTGGTGCAGGCAGCCAGCTTAGTTAATCACCTTGGCTTCTGTATGCGGCTGACAGAGCTCCTTCATGCTGCTGCTCCCAACACTCAGCGTGAATCTCATTCAGTGCTCAGTGCATGCTTTTCCTGTTTCACTCAGCCTGGGGATAAGACAGAAGATGGAAGGACTTGGACAGGGAAGATGTATAGGTGCTGTGTGCAATGTGTGTGCTGCACAAAGCAGGACCTAACTATACATGCCCTGAAAGCTGTCCATTACTTATCACACTCTGAGGCTCATGATGCACCTAGGAAACATAGAAACATAGAAATGATGGCAGAAAAAGACCACTGGTCTATCCAGTTTGACCAGCAAGCTTCCCATGGTAGTATTTGCCGCGCCGTGCAGGTTATCCCTATGTATCAGTCAGTGCTGCTTGTTGTGCTTTGCTTATGGACTTGGCTGAGGAAGTAGCTTGTGTTTTTTCCTAATGTCTGCGCATCAGTACACCAGACTAAAAAAGTCATAGTTGGTGTTGGTTGTCTCTGAATCTAAATTCCTCTTTCCCTCTACCCCCCACCTCCCTCCAAAGCAGAGAGCGAAGTTGCAGTTGCATCAAAGGGCAGTAATCCCATGCCTTCTGTTGTGGGTAGTAACTGCTTTTCTGTGCAGGTTACTCCCATGCTTATCAGTTCTTCAGACTGTAAAAGTCGGAGCCCTCAATGGTTGCTGTCTGAATCCAATTCCCCTTTTCCCCTGCCATTGAAGCAGAGAGCAATATTGGAGTTGCATCAAAAGTATCAAGGCTTATTGGTTAAGGGTAGTAACTGCTGCAGCAGCAAGTTACCCCATGCATGCTTTCTTTGTCTCTTTTAGGACTTGGCCATAGAAACAGTCTTGTAGGGATGTGCAGAAGGAAAAAAATCATTGCTATTCGGTATTCGTTTCGCCAGGACCCAAATTCATTGCATTTGTTTCATAGGGGGTGAAACCAATTCGTTGATAGGTTTTATTCATTTTCCACTTTCCCATTAAAGTCAATGGGGGAAGTATTTGCAGCTTTTTTTTGGCTGCAGAATTGGAGTTTTCTTATCAATTCTGATGAAACTTCTGGGGAGCTATCATCAGAATGAGAAAAGAGCTCCAAGGTACTTAGACTGTGGCAAAGTGGCACCAAAGTGGCATGAATAGCCTAAGGCACTGTAAAGGGGCAAAGGGATACCAGGAGTGGCAAGAGTGCTTTAACAGAGGCGCAAAGCACAGCGAGAGTGTCAAAAACACACCACAGCTTCAAAACAGAACAGTGATAACAGATGCATGAACCCTCGAAAGTAGCACGACAGACAAAGTGGCAAGACAAGTGGCATCAACATCCTACAGCACAATGAAGAGGGAACATAGCAAGCAGAAAGACTAGCACCAACACGCTGAGGAACCATGATAGTGGCAAGAACACCACAAGGAGTTGAGTGAGTCATCTGGTGTATGGCAGCAAGGCAGAGTGACATAAAGCTGATAGGGGCAAGGCAGGCTGGCAGAGTGGAGATAGTCTGGTCCCTGTGGTTTTGATAGGGGCAAGGCAGGCTGGCCACGGGGAGAGTTCTCTTTACTTTGAGCAGGAAAGGGCTCCCTAAAATGGGTTGGCCCCTAGAGTGGAGCATGAGCCTTCAAAGCATGGCGACATGGAGGAGGTCTCACTGTGAACAGCGGTTTAACATGGGTCAACAGGTACTAAGAGATAGGCTGGCCAGCTACCCCAGGGAGAGTTCCCTTTCTTTTGAGTAGGAAAGGGCTCCAGGACAGTCAAGCACATCATTATAGGTCAAGCCCTTTTAGGGATGTAAGGCCTATATGGACAGGCACAGCAATTGAGGATAGAGGTCAAGACCTTTTAGGGACATAAACCCTGGATGGACAGGCACAGCATTCGAGGATAGAGGTCAAGACCTTTTAGGGACATAAAGCCTGGATGGACAGGCACAGCATTCGAGGATAGAGGTCAAGCCCTCGTAGGGGCATAAAGCCTGGATGGACAGACACAGTATATGAGGTCAAGCCCTTTAAGGGACATAAGGCCTGGACAGACAGGCACAGCATTAGAGGATAGAGGTCAAGCCCATTTACGGACATGAGGCCTGGATAGACAGGCACAGCAATCAAGGATACAGGTCAAACCCTTTTAGGGACATAAAGCCTGGATGGACAGGCACATCCTTTGAGGATAGAGGTCAAGCCCATGTAGGGACATAAGGCCTGGATGGACAGGCACAGCAATAGAGGATAGAGGTCAAGCCCATGCAGGGACATAAGACCTGGATGGACAGGCACAGCATTCGAGGATAGAGGTCAAGCCCACGTAGGGACATAAGGCCTGGATAGACAGACATAGCATTCGAGGATAGAAGTCAAGCCCATGTAGGGACATAAGGCCTGGATGGACAGGCTCAGCATTCGAGGATAGAGGTTAAGCCCACATAGGGACATAAAGCCTGGACGGACAGGCACAGCATTCGAGGATATATGTCAAGCCCACATAGGGACATAAAGCCTGGACGGACATGCACAGCAATCGAGGATTGAGGTCAAGCCCATGTAGGGACATAAAGCCTGGATGGACAGGCATAGCAATTGAGGATAGAGGTTAAGCCCACGTAGGGACATAAAGCCTGGACAGACAGGCACAGCATTCAAGGACAGAGGTCAAGCCCACCTAGGGACATAAGGCCTGGACGGACAGGCACAGCATTCAAGGATAGAGGCCAAGTCCACATAGGGACATAAGGCCTGGATGGACAGGCACAGCATTTGAGGATAGATGTCAAGCCCACGTAGGGACATAAAGCCTGGACGGTCATGCACAGCAATCGAGGTTAGAGATCAAGCCCCTGTAGGGACATAAAGCCTGGATGGACAGTCACAGCATTCGAGGATAGAGATCAAGCCCACGTAGGGACATAATGCCTGGACGGACAGGCACAGTAATCTGTGGGCTCTAAGAGATACCGTGTCACTGACAGTTGTGCTGGTGTCTCCTTTGCTTGGGTGGACTGAGAGTCACTCATGCCAGCTGCTTTCTCTCTAGCCCGTAGCACAAAAGATGAATCTTTATGGGCAACATGCCTTTGGTGTACTGAAGTGGGGGAGGAGGAGGTACTAGCTGTCACTGAAAGAGTGATGCTCCTGCTTGGGCTAGCACAACTCTCTGAAGTGCCCACTGTTTCTTCCTCTGCTTCATGCCTGATCTGTCTCTGCCTATGGTGCTCCTGTTCACGGACTTTTAGTAACAGCAGGTCCTTCACAAATGAGAGACAATTAGACTGTAGGGCGAGTTTCCTTTTCACATGGGGATCACAGACTGTGGTGAGCATGTATGTGAGGTCTTCTGTTAAAGGCTTTAATCTCTCTTGCACCTGCTGCTGCAAAAAGTCCAGACAATGCAATACCTCAGCAGTCATTCCCTCTTCCTGTTTAAAGCCCTCTAAATTTTCATCCAGGAAATTAACTATAGGGATGATGTCAGCCAAGGTGGCACTTCTGGAACTCAGCTCCTCCGTGACATCCTTGAAGGGCTGCTGGACTTTTACCAGCTGACTCATGACTAACCAATCATGATGCCCTAGGGGATTCTGCACACCTATGTCCATTGAACCAGAAAGTTCATGAAGGGGTGTCTGCTGCTCCACTAACCTCTGCAGCATCATATAGGTGGAATTCCACCGGGTGGCAATGTCTTGAATGAGACGCTTGTCAGGCATCTCCAAATCAGTCTGCTTTTGTCGGAGAACCTGCCCTGCCTTCACACTTCTGTGGAAGTATGCTGATATGTCCCTGCACTTCTGTATTAACGTATGCAGGTATTCATTCTCTTGGTGATTGTACTCCAACCCCAGAGCTGACTTCACTACCAGGTGCAGAGTATGTGCAAAACATCGGATGTTCTGAAAGTGCCCCTCGGTTATTGCCTTTACCATGTTTGCACCATTGTCTGTGACAAAGAACCCTGCCTGAGGATTCCTGTCTTGCTGGTGTAGTTGCCAGCCATCCAGCATCTGTCTGATGCATGCTAGAATATTGGCTGCAGTATGGGCCTGGTCCGTCAGATGGGTGTGCAGTAAAACCCACTTCCACCCTGAATAGAGCTGCTGCCTGCCCCTGCCTCAGCCAAGTCCCACCAGCGTGCTGTCAGGGAGAGTTAAGAGTGTGCAGCATTCATGGTGGTCCAGATAGCAGGTAAAATGCACACTCCCCTCTGCCTTAGCTAGTAGCGCTTGGATGCAATTGCAACACTGCTTGTACAGGCTGGGGAGGATCTTTCTGCTAAATGTGGTTCTGGAGTGGACTTTGTAACTTGGAACAATGACCTTCAGAAAATGCTTGAAACCCACATTCTCCACTATCTGCAAGGGCTGGTCATCAAGGGCAGTCATTTCCCCAGTGCTACTGGTTGTTGCTTCTGCCACATGGCAGGGGGCTGCTGGCCTGCCACCTGACTGCTAGAAGGGGCTGAGGGCATGGAGTGACTCTGCTCCTTTTCAACCACTTTACACTACCTCGAAAAAGTCCCCTGACTGGTACTGTCACCATCCCCAGATGGCAGTACTGTTGTTGGGTGTTGCCTCTTCATAGGATGCGTCATGCCAAAATTAGATAGATGTCCCATTTGCTTGCCTCTGCTAATAGCCTTGCCACAGTAATTATACCGAGCAAAACGTGGGTCCTCCGTCACTTTAAAGTGGCTCCAGATCGCAGATGTCTTTCGTGATCCCTTCTCTGTAGCCTTCGGGGTGGATACTGGCACTGGAGCTGAAGTAGTGGGTGCACCCTGAGAAGCAATGCCAGGGGCATCAGTCACACTCTGTGCCTGCGCTGACTGTTCTTCCTCCTCCTCATCAGTTTCATCTCTCCCCTGCAGCACTGAAGTGGAAGCTAAGACAGGACTAACGAATCCTCCTAAACCTTCGTCAGCTATTACTCTCTCTTGGACCTAACCATGATTGCCTACTACCTGGACTCTAGCTGTCCCAGGGCTCCACCTAAGTCCTGCCGGCTGCCAGAACCCAAGGGCTCATCACAAGAGGGAGGCGACTAATATAGGTGAAGATTCAGTCTGGTCTATTATTAAATCCATTTGCCCACTGCTGGCAGAAAATATCATATTGCCTCTATATCAAGCCATGGTGTAAGCGTATCTTGAGTACTGAGTGCAGTTCTAATCTCCCCTTCTCAAGAAAGACATAGTAGAATTAGAAAAACTGCAGATGAGGGCAACAAAAATGATAAAGGGGATAGAACATCTCTCTTATGATAAAGTGATATACAGACTAAGGCTCTTCAGTTTGAAAAAGAGAAAGCTGAGAGGGGACATGACAGAAGTTTATAAAATTATGAGTAGGGTGGAACAGGTAAATAAAGAATGGTTATTTACCATTTGAAATAATACTAAAACAAGGGGACACTCCATGAAACAACCCTCAGATTAAAAAAAAAACAAATTGTAGAAAGTACTTTTTCTCTCAGTGTATTATCAAGCTGTAGAATCTGTTGCCAGAGGATATGCTCAAGGAAACTAGCATAGTGGGGTTTAAAAAATGCTTGGACAAGTTACTGGAGGAAAAGTCCCTAGCACATTATTATCCAGTTAGACTAAAGAAAACTATTGCTAACCCTGGGAGTGAGTAACAGGAATTATGTCTAATGCCAAATATTTGCACCCTGCTCTGGTCACTGGAATTTGGTCTGACCCAGTATAGCAGTTCTTATGTTATTTTGTTCTAATACTCTAGAAATACACTATGGGGCAGATATTTAGAGGAGCGCAATTGGGGTACATTTGCACACGCTACCTGGCGCGCACAAATGTACACCTGATTTTATAACATGCGCATGCTGCCACGCGCATGTTATAAAATCTGGGGTCGGCGTGCGCAAGGAGGTGCACAGCGAGCCCGAGGGGAACCCCGATGGCTTTCCCCGTTCCCTCCAAGGCCGCTCCGAAATCAGAGCGGCCTTGGAGGAAACTTTTTTTTGGTCCCCCCCACCTTCCCCTCCCTTTTCCTCCCTTCCCCTATCTAACCCAGCCCCAAGCCCTAACTAAATCCCCCCCTACCTTTGTTTCCAAAGTTATGCCTGCCCGAGGCAGGCGTAACTTGCGCGTGCTGGCCGGCTGCCAGCACACCATCCCCCGGCACAGGCTGCTTGCCGGAGGACTCGGCCCTGCCCCTGGACCACCACCATGCCCATTGCCATGCCCCCAGACCACCCCTTTCTCGAAGCTCTGGGACATATGCACGTCCCAGGGCTTGCACGCACTGCCGAGCCTATGCAAAATAGGGTCGGCGTGCGCAGGGGTAGGTTTTCGGGGGTTACACGCATATATTACATGTGTAACCCTTTGAAAATCTACCCCTATATGTCAGCCGATATCCCAGGAGGAGTCATCCTATAGTAAACATTCTGGAGGAATATTAGAGGATATACGTGAGCAGAGGGAATGAAAGCAGAGGTGTTGCAGTTTCTGGACACCTTTCAGCAGCAGGTGTAAGAAAGACTGAAATCTTTGACACAAAAAAATTCAAAGATGCTTGAAAGACCTTGTGATCCATGGTGAAATGGAATCTTACATTTATGAAGGAGATGCTGATAGCCAGACTGTATGAACAGGAGCTACAGAGTCAGAGGCAGGAGCACAGTGGAAATGTAGAACAGGAAACAATTGCCATATCAGAGAGTAGTGCAAGCACAAGCAGCATCTTATCAGTTACCACTTTCAACCTCAACTCAATATGCCAAAGCCTCATTGCTCAAAAAGAACCATCTCATGGTACCCAGGCCATAGTTAAAGCAACTAGCATGATAAACCCATGGACCACCCCAGCAATGGAGACACCAGCACAAATTTCTGTGACACAATATCTTGCAGACCCCATCAAGGACATAGACACAGATGCATTGGCATATTGGGTACACAAGTCAGCAGTCTGACCAGACATAGCCAAGGGAGCTCAATACTATCTTTCTTGATCAACAACCAATGTATCCAGTGAATTTTTTTTGCAAAGGCAGGGGACATCATGAGACCCCCATCACTCAAGGCTGGTACCAGAGTTGATGGAAAAGCTATTCCTTTTGAAAATCAATGTGCCCTTGCTCAGCTTTCCAGACATTCCATTCAAGTGGCAAGAAGACTGAAAGCAACTTGATGGTCTTGCTGCTGATCTATCTTCCATTCCCTGATGTTATCTCTTTAAGGATCTTGCTACCACTCTATCTCCCTTTCATTCCTGATATATCAGCTTAGGGGTCTTTTTCACCACATGCCTACCTGCTATGTTCTGATATACCTCCTTAGGAGTCTTACTGCTCCCCTGCCTACCTGATGCATCCCTTAGTGATCTACAAATATGATCCTTAGGGGTCTACAAAATACAAAAAAGAGCAACATCTCCCAACAATATCAAATCCTCCAACAATACATGAGGTACAGGGGACATACAACCACATTCAAGGAATAATAAAAAATTAAATTCAATCTCTACTATTCCTTGATTTTTATTTATTTACTTTTGTACTGTTTTTTTTTTTTTTTGGGGGGGGAGGCAATCATATCAGAACAATTAGGTGCTAGAAATCTAATCCATTGTCTCCTGCCCACAATGTACAATGAGTTTCAAATAGTATCCGTTTAAGGCACCAATTCTCTAATCAATAGCCTAAACCCTTATTTTTTATCACAAAAAATGTTAATTAGTGCATTAAATAAATAAAGTTCTGCTAAAAAATAATAAAACTTACCAGAATATAGTTCTACTGAAAACAGTTGTCTTGGAGAATGCTAAAAACACTTATCTTAGAGAGTACTGACAAAATATTAGCCAACCCCTGAGCTAGTCTAATTTAAGAGTCTTACAGGCACTCTTCATACCTGAAATGCCCCAGGTATACCACATTTAGGGATATTGCTAACACTCTGTCTGCCTTCCATGCCCTAGATATACCACCTTAGGTATCTTTCTACTCCTCTGCTTATCTGTCATTCCTATGATGTACCAGCATGAGAGATTTGGTGTCTCAGTCTAGTTTTATCACCTTGCTTCTTTATTGGTTATGCTGGGGTGTTTGGTCCTCAAAAATGCATTTTTCTTAAATACTAATTTCTCCTCCCATCCCACCTCTTTTTTAGTTCTTCATTTTATTCTACCCCTTTACAAACCCAGCCTACATCTCCCAACCTGCTTCTTTGTTCTTTATATAGAGATGTTTTGTCTTCAGGAAAAACATTAAAAAATGTACAAGTTTCTGCTCCCACCCCACCTCTTTTCTTGTTTTCTGCCCTGCTGTTAAGGCCTGTCTGGGCCTTTTTCTGTTTGCAATTGTCCACACTATATTCTTTGATGGTTATGTCACATTTGTGCTGTTTACAATGGACTGCAGTCTAAGCTTTGGAAATATAGACACATTTGTATTCTTTGTTATAGATGACATTCCATGTCTTAGAAGTTTTAATACCTTTGTTCTGTTTGTGATTCTCTGCACTCCATCACTTGGTGTTTTAGACATCTCTGTGCTGCTTCTTAGTTTACACACTTGGGTATTGACACATTTTTGTGCTGTTTGTGATCCCCTGTGCTGCTTCTTATTTTATACATTGGGGGTATTGACACATCTTTGTGCTGTTTGTGATCTCCTGCACTGTATGACTTGGGGGTTTATATATCTTTGTGCTATTTCTGAAGGACAGCACTCCATGCCTTGAGGCTTTAGACACATTTATGCTGTTTGCAGTGGAGTACACTCCAGGCCTTAAGGGTTTAGACACCTTTGTATTGTTTATGATTCCCTGTACTGTAAGCCTTTGGGATTTTGATGCCATTGGGCTATTTGTAATTCCCTGCACAATGTCTTGGGTGTCAGCACTTGGCATGTAATAGCTTTGAAATCACCACAGTTATACAAATAATAGGTGAAATCACAACTGATTTAATGAGTTATTTGCAGTTTCACTGACCCAGCCATTTGTAAGTTACACTTGCATTGTTTGATTTTTACAATTTCACATAAGCATATGTTATTAGTGGGAACAACCTCATTCCTCCCAATGAGACAGATATTCTGCATGCCAGCTGTCTTTGAGGTTCTTTTCAAATCCCCTTTCCCTATGATTCTTGCAGACTCTTGATCTTACCCTGACTATCCACTGCATTGCATGCTTTCTGCTTTACTTTTCAGGCTTTTAATATCATTCTGCCTCCCACCTTGAGATACATTATAGGGTTTGCTTGGCTAATGCTCTTGCTATATTGCTCTGCTCATTCCATTTAAGTTTTAATAATCACCAGCACCACTACTGCAGCAGCTGCCTCCCCATCCAGTCTTGAAACCTTAGGGTGCTTCCTTTGCGGCTTCAGCTGAATTCATATTGCTTTCCAAATCCCCTTCCCCTATTATACTTGCTGACACTTGTTCTTGCCCTGGCCATCCATTGCTCTGCATGCTTGCTATACCACTCCTCAGGCCCTTCGTGCCCCTCCATGTATCTCTTGGTGCCTTTGGCTTTATTATTATTATTTTTTATAATTTTATTTATTACATTTTGTAAACAAAGCATACAACTTTGTATAGAAATTTCAGGACTCAAAAACAGAATAATGAATAAAAATAACATGCTTTTGATAAGACAAAAAGAAACAAAATAAATGTTTTATGTCCTGATCATATTAAAGAAACAAAGAAAAAAGGGGAGGAGAATTCACGGGAGAGAAGGAAAAGAAATTACTGAGGCAAAGCATTAGCTAAAGATCATGCCCATAAATAAATGTAGGATATTAAGACACTGGGAAAAGAGGGGATGAAATCAAAACTTTCCTTGCATTTAGAAAGGACTTCAGCTGTCCTGGAGAAAAAAACATGAAAAAATCAGAGCGATAATTAACAAAACATTTACAAGGATAACACAATGTAAATATAGGCCCAATATCTAACGTCTCTTTTCTTAAAGCCAGGAACCCCCTTTTTCTTTCTTGGGTGACTCTGCTGATGTCAGGAAAAATTCTAATCTTCTGGCCATGAAATTCTGAGTCCAAATTCTGAAAATAAGAAGACATCACAAAATGAACATCAAGATCAGCTATAAAGGAAGCTACAAGAGTAGCATAATCAACAATCTCTAAAGTAGATGTCTCCAGAAACTTAGTCAAATCGGATGAATTACCATATGCATTCTTGGCAAAATTAGGGGAACAAACTGGAGCAGAAAAAAGGAAATTTTGTTTATTGAAGGAAATTTATCCTGAGGAATTTTTAAAACCTTAAGAAAATATATTTTTCGTGTAATCAAAGGCAGCTCTCCCTCAAATTTTGGAAAATTTAGAAAGGGTAGATTTAATGTGCAAGAAGAGTTTTCTAAAAATTCAATGTGACAAAACATTTATTTATTTATTGTTTATTTATTTTAAAACTTTTCTATACCATCAGTCAGTAAATTAACCATCATAACGGTTTACATTAAAGCACTTATAGTAATAGAAATAAATTATGATAGCTAAGACATTATGAATGTGCCAAAATAAGCGGTAACAGGATTCTTTCAATATAAAACTGTTTGTTAGGTATTGATTTTGTTAGATCCACACTCTTGAAAAGCTTGACTTTTATCCAAGTCCTGTGATATAGAGTCAATCTGTGTTTCAATATCCTGAAGTTGAGACTTGTGATTGGATACTTGAGGTTCCAATTTAGATAATACTGAATCAATCTTAGAAGTGGAAACACTAAGAATTTTTGCAAAGTGCTCCATAATGTTCCAAAAAATATCTAAAGTAACTACAGATTTTTAAGCTTGGAAACCATCTCACCCTGAGCAAAGTCTGCTGAGGACAGTAGCAGCCAAATTAAAAGAGGAACCAGACTGAAGAACAGAAAAACTCAAAACGCTTCTCTGCTGGAATTTGCTGATGGACCAAGTGGGCTCATGCCTGCCCAAGTGGAGAGGCACAGAGGCACTGCAAACTCCTCAGCCCCCTCCTGTGAGGGCGCATGGAGCACGTCATCATCCAGTGCCGGCGCTGTGCTTCCTTGGAGGTGCTAGAACACTGCACCATTGGTAGATCCTGCTCCCAAGGACTGAGGGAAACCTCCTCCCCTGGCAGTAACAATGCTCCCTCAGTAGAGACTGCAACGGGGAAATCCTCAGGACAACCGGGCGTGCCAGAGATAAAAGAGGTGATAGACTGCTGACCGGGAAGTTGAAAGGGCTTGGCAGGGAATACCCTTGCCTTTCTTTTACACTTAGGAGCCATATAAATGCAAGCCAGAAAAGAAGAATAAAGAGGTCAGCATCTTCTAAGCTCAGGCTGCTATCTTGCTCCGCCCCCCCCCCCCGGTGCCTTTGGCTTTTGATGCCATTCTTCCTCCTCCCACCTCAGGCTTTGAGGTACAGCTTGGGGTTTTTCAGTTACTTTTCTTTCTGTTTGCTCTGCTCCTATGTTGACACTGTCATTCAAGCTAGTCTTGGTACTTTAGGCTGGCTTCTTGCTGCTTTCCTAATCACCTTCCCCTTTGGTACTTGCAACCCTTGGCCTTGTCCTATCCAATCCATTAGGGATGTTCATTTGTTTAAAATGAAACTGCAAAATGAGACAAATAAAGCTATTTTTTTTTCATTTGGGGCCCCAAATCGAATCGGGGATCCCCCGAATGGAATGAACCTTATTCTTTCATTTCATTTTAAACTAATGATTTGGGCCTATGTCTAGGCCAGAAGCCGGGGCCTTGCCCAGGGCATAGTTCCAGGCCCAAAACAGGGGTTGCGGCCTAAGTCTGAGTGCGATGCCAGGATCTCGGCAGAGGCACGGACAGACGCTAGGGCCCCAGCTGAGTCCCCACCAGAAATTGCTATACATTGCCGTACATCAAAATAGCATTGTCCGTTTAGATGAATGCGTCAGAGGTAATTAACTCCAGCACGACCCTTAGTGGATGCCATCATTTGACTTGCGGGCTGAAGAGGAGCTCCAAGGCCTGGGCCTGACTCTCGGCTGAGGCTGAAGCATTGGGACCTGACCTCCTGGACAAGGCCCTGGCATCGGACTTCGGTCAAGACCTAGGCCCTGGCATTGGGACCCGACCTCTGGGTCGGGTCATGGCGCCAGGCCTTGGTCTGGGCTGAGGCCCTTGCATCAGAACCCAACATCCGGATCAGGTCGCAATGTCAGGCCTGGGATCAGGCCAAGGCTACAGCGTTGGGACTCAGCCTCCTGGCTGGGCTGCAGCATCAGGCCTAGCTCTGGGCACTGGCCTAGGCCTCGCTCCAAGGGTTAGGACATAGGCTTAGCCTACACAAGTCTGAGTCTTTGGCCTACTCCGAGATGGCAGATCCCCACCAGACTAGGTAAATGGGGGCCGGGGGTTTCCTGGCCCCGGCGTTTTTCTGGGAGGATGGGAGAGATGGCTCATTTTCATTTTTTGGCCATTTTAGGGTATTTTTTTAAATTGCTTGATTTGTTTATTTTCACACAAATGAAACAAATCAAGGGGAGAAAGTCTGACACTTCAACCATATCCAGCATAGCTCTCTGCTTCAACGGCAGGGGAGAAAGTCTGACACTTCAACCATATCCAGCATAGCTCTCTGCTTCAACGGCAGGGGAGAAAGTCTGATACTTCACTTTCAATGCATATCCAGCATAGCTCTCTGCTTCAAGGGCAGGGGAGAAAGTCTGATACTTCACTTTCAATGCATATCCAGCATAACTCTCTGCTTCAACGGCAGGGGGAATGAAGAAAAGTGGATCTATATACAGACAACCAACAAGGATTGAATTACATAGTCTGGGTAAACAAATAAGCATGGGTGTAGCTTGCTTATTGTGGCAGTTACTACCCCTAACTAATTAAGCTAGATATTTCACTTAGATGCAGCTCCAACACTGCTCTCTACATTAATGGTGGGGGTGGAAGGGAAATAGAACCAAAAGGTTACTAAGAGCCAAGAAAAACAGATAAGTATGAAAAAAAAAAGTGTGAAACTTGCGGGGCAGACTGGATGGGCCGTTTGGTCTTCTTCTGCCGTCATTTCTATGTTTCTATAAGTAATCCACCGAAATTTATGGGAAAAAAAACTCCTCCCGAAAACGAACCAAAAAATGAAAATGAATTTTTTTTCCTGCTTATCCCTACTAGCCATTCAGTGCTTTACACAGGTATTATGCAGGCCTTACCCAGTTATCTTTAATGATTTCATGTCCTCTTGGACATTTTCTTCAAACTCTGTTCCCTTACGGTTGTGATTATTTGCCATAGCCAGTATTTAGCCGTTTATAGATTATACAACAGCAAAAGGCAAGGGCTGCAGAAGTGTAGTACCTTGTGTACCAGTGTAGAGACCCCGGCATCACACTCAGGCATAGGCCGCAACCCGTGTTTTGCTTCTGGACTGTGCTCCTTCGTGATTACTGCTTCTGAAGTAATGGAGTCAATGTTTGCAATAATTGATTCAGAAGAAGAATCGTGCCCTGGATTCCCTAAATCACATGATATTGAACTGCTAGTGGATAAAGAGAATTTTATGCTTCTAGTCCTTAGCATCTTACCCTTCAGTGAAAACCAGCTCCAAGGCTTAACAGTCAGTACCTTCACCTAATGATGCCATATGGAAATGACATCATACATCTTTCAGAGATTTCCCCTGGCTTATCCTTGCCTAGGGCTTTCTATCAATTTGGTTGTGCTCTTTGCCCCTCATTTGGAGCCTTGGGGTTTCCTTGCTAACTCTAGGTGATTCCTTTATGCTTCTCGGGATGCTTTGGGGTCTTCACACCATTCTTTCACATGATTTTACCTTCTATCACCACCTTGTGGAGTTTTCTGTCTCTTTTGTTGCTGTGTTCACTCTTTGTGGTGACTTGAGCTTTTCATGCTACACTTGGTGCTGCTTTGCCCCTCTCGCATAGTCTTGGGGATTTCAAGTTACTATTGTTGATGCCCTTTGCTCCACATTTGCAGCCTTGGGGATGAGCTGGCCACTCTTGCTGCTGTTTTTCCCTTTGATGATGCCTTGAATTACTCCAGCTGCGTTGGTACTCTTTTGACCCATTGCGGGTCTTGGGCTCTTCATGCCACTTTTGTTGCCACATTGACATAGTCTGATAATGTCTACCCTCCAGTTTCATTAGAAATGATTGGATAATCCCACATTGGAAGCCCCAACATAGCCTGCATTGTTTCCCCCATTGAGTATAATGACAAATGAACAAATAAAATAAATGAAATAAACAAATAAAACAAATAAAAATGTATTTTCCTTTGAAACAAACCTAATGCATGATTGTGACCTATAAAACAAATGAATGAACCGAGTCTGCACATTCCTATCCAATATGAACACATTCATTGCCCTCTCTTGTTTGGTCATCATTAGTACATAACTCGGATCAATTTGTTTTTTTGCCCCAGATGAATAACTTTACGTTTTTGTCTTATTTTTCAGCTGCAGCACTTCTAATGACTCTTTGATCTTTTTTTAGGTTAGTCCTTATATTTCACTTCCTCTGGTGAATCAATGCTAGTATTAACCTTAGTATCATGTGGAAAGAGATATCACATCTCTTCTTGCTCTCCATAATATTAATTACAAAAATGGTAAAAGAACTGCATCTAGGACTGATCCATCATGGTCAAGCTGGACCGATCTGTAGTTGCCAGTGTCAATTTTCTCTTTCAGTTATTTTTGGAAAGGAACCATATCTGGCTCTCTCTTGCCTTCTAGAACTATACTTCTCATAATTAGTTTTCCAATTTCTTTATGGATATACTGTAAATAAACCTGGGACCAGCTTTTTCTGTGCCCGGGGCAGATATACAGAAATACGCCGCACTCCTCCCCTGTCTTTCACTTACCACTGTTACCAGTGTCTGCTCTGAAATAGCGCTCTCTCCTTTAGCTGCAAGGGCACAGCTGTCCTTACAAAGGTGGCAGCTTCAGCAAAGCACCCCTCCCTCCCTCTCCCTCCTACTGCTCAGCACCCCCCTCTTTTTTATCCCTCACCCCATGCCCAGCAAAACCTCTCTCTTCCCTCCCCTCCTTCCCTGTATCCCCCTCCTTCCTCCCCACTCCACTCTGTGCCCTGAGCGAGTCCCCAACTTTCTTCTCCCCATTCCTTGCCCTGCACCCCCTCTTTCTCCACCCCATGACTTGTCTTACATTTCTCTTTCACCCTCACTCACCCCTTGCCCAAGTAGGAGTCCCCTCTCTATTTTCGCAGCCCCCCTAATCTAATGCACAGCACAGGTCCTTTCTTTGGCTCCCCTCTTTACCCCTGCCAAGCGGCAGCCCCCCCCCCCCCCCTTCCCTCCCTCTCCATTTTTCTGTCTCTCCTCTTTCCTGTGCTCCCCGGCCTGCAATGCTGTGAATCTTTGTGCAGTGTCAGCAGCAATAGCTGACAAAACATAAAATCAACACAGGGGCCAGTGGGCCATGAAGCAGCCCCCTAGCTTTTTCCTACACGAGCTTATTCTTTGCAGTATCCTGAAAACAGGAGTAGCCGTAGGTCCCCCAGAACAGATTTGGGAACTACATCCCTAGGTCCTTCAGCCTTGCACACCTTCCATAAGTTTTCAGGACTATATGTATAACTATGGAAGATTTATTTCTTGATTGTTTTGGAGTTCTTTTGTTTCTTCTGTTTTAATTGTTTAATTGTTCTAAACTGCTTTAATTGTTTTTACTGGCTTTAATTTGTCTTTAATTGTTTTCAACTGTTTTACTGTTCCTTGTAAAGCCCTTGGGCACCCACTAATGCCGCTGGCGTTTTCTCTGTTACATGTAAACCGGATTGATTTGTATATTATACAAGAACTTCGGTATATAAAAACTAAATAAATAAATAAATAAACTATAGGCTGTTCCTGAGGTTTTATAATTAAACTATCATTATGTCCCCTTCCCAGAACAATCCTGTAAAATCACATAACTGGACATCATACTTTTTAAATATTAAACTTTGTTTTGCAAAATATATGTTTCAGAAATCATGTTACAGTCTGATGAATATGTGTTCTGAGATTTCTGGAAGAAGGCTACAAAATAATAAAAAGCTCCCAAGAAATACCTAAATTTATCAATTAAAAAATATTCATATGACATTGGTGGAAGGTAAGCTTTGAAATGGCTGGCTGAGCTGAACTGAATTTTTTTTCCTTTTACTACTCATCATAGGAAGAACATTAAAATGATGTTGTCACTTCAGTTACAGCGACACAAAGTCCCTCCGTTACATGGCGTTTTGTGGAATGACACAAAACTCTGCAAAAAATGTCACTCAAACTCTATAGCAAACCTGATATATCAACACGGCATTAACTCCCAAAACTCAGAGTCAAACAGGAACATTCCTGCATGAAAAGGCAACACTGCAAATATTCAACCTGGGCCTAAAACAGTAAAAACACCAACATGCCTTCTAGAGGAAAAGCAGAACGACTGCTACAGATCCCTATACAGAACCTACGTGCTAGCACACATATAGAACACAGACAGGCCCTCACAAAATACAGAATAAGGGATCACAAATTAGAAAAAGAAATATGCAGATAAAAACTGAATTCTTCTTTGTTCTGCTATCCTTTCCAGTCCTCTCCCCCCCACCCCACCCCCACCTTTCTGTTCCCTGCAGATAGGTGGGGGCAGGGGCGAGAGAGGAGAAGTGGCTGGATTAGGGAGGGTTTTTCTTTGCTTTGTGCTGTACTCTGTCTACTCCAGGCTCACATCCAACCCCCATCCAGTGTCTTGCATAATGCCTGGGAGGAGAGGAGCTGGAGTAGGAAGCAGAAGGCTGAGCTCTGCTGCCTGTGATTTTGGGCACTCGCCAATAGAGTCATTGGGGCAGAGCCTTGTGTACTTATGCCCATAGATAAAAGCGGTCTTGCTGCTGATGCCCCCTTGGGCATGACACCTGGGGCAACTGTCTCCCTGGCCTCCCCTAGTTCCGGCTCTAGCTGTAAATATATAGATCTATATCTACATACGTGTATATAGATATAGATTGGTAGATAAAATTTGCACTGTAGACAAAGCACAATTTTAAAATGTTATCGCCAGAGTTTCACACTCCTTATCAATGACCTACTGGCTATATCCTTGCTTAGGATGTCTGATTCCTGGGTCACTGGGTTGAAATGCAGCTTCCTTTATTTTTATGCAGCAAGTTCCTTGTTAGATACAGAATAATCCTCTGTTCCTTAGCCTGCATCTGGCACTTTGGTAAGTGAGATTGTGGTTCACTTCCAACTTCTTTCTGGTTGGTTTACTCACAGGAAATCCAATTCACCCAAAATTGTACCTTAGAAAAACGTATAACCCCAAAAATGTCACCTCTTAAATTGAAAGAACATATATATATATATATATATATATTTATATCTGTAAAACTGAAAAACTCCCTTTTGCCTGGGCTGACTTTTGCTCCGATTTATGTAACACATTAACAGTAGATATTGATGCTGTATATTGACTTAACAATAAAATGTCATGTTGTTTTGTACATATTGTGTTCAAATTGGAATTCCTTTCTTGTATTGATACACATTAACAGTGCTCATGAACCTCATTATCACTTTATGGGTACAGGGTCACCATCCTAATATCACAAAGATCTAAAAAAAGGCAAAGATCTAAAAAAAGGCAAAGGGTTTAAGCTAGGAGGAAAAAGCAAAAATTCTTGCACACACATTGCTCATCACACTGCCTCATTTACTAGAAACATGCTCAACTACTTAACCACTTATGCACATCATACAATTCAATGGGTAAAAGGGAAACATAGACTAAATTATATATCTTTATTTTCTGGTGCTGAAAACACTTGCATATTTACTTTAGAAGGAAGTAACTAAGCTGCAATAAGGGGATAACAAGCAAAAATCAGTTTTTTATTGCATGATATATCTGTATTGCATTAATATTGAGCAATATGTTACCTAAAACCCACCCCTATTTTAATAAGCTACTTTGCATGTGCTTTGCATGCATACAATTTTCAAATGCATGCAAAGCAGATCATTGCTATCAAATTTCATGGAAATCCAATAACATGACTTGAAACAAATAATGCAAGCTACAGTATTTGCCAAAATGTTAGCAACAACTCAGGAGTTATAGATAACGTTTCACGGAAGCATCAGGGCATCAATGTACATGCCCATGCTCTTGCATGGTATATAAAGGGCCATGATGGGCCAAAACACTACCCTAATAATATAACATACTCCCCGAGGGTCTGAGTAGACCCCTGCCCAATTGTCCTGCCATCTGTAGAGGTGGCCCCAATGTAAAAAAAAAAAACAAAAAAAAAAAACGTAATTGTTTTGAAAGCCATGTGGCGATACCCCGCCTCCTGCACCCAGGGTCATGGGAGACTTGGTGCCAATTAAAATGTAGTAAACTGAAAATGGCCTCATTTGTTGCATTTCCTGCTTTTGTGTTAAACGAAATCACATCCCTAATAATCAGCAGGAGCTTATTTGCTTCACAGAGTATTTCAGAAAAGGGGGATCCCATTCTCCTAGTCAATAGAAATTTGTAGCTTTTGGATTTTCATTGCCTTTTCTTTTTGCTGAATGGCATGCACTATTTTTCTGGGTGCCCTCCAATGACTCTAAAGCTGCCATCAGACTGTGTGTGTGGCAGTGTGTTATTCTTACTGGAAGAGTTAGAAGATCTCCTATTATCTTAAGGGTCTTGAAAGATTTTACCTTCCCACTCCCACCCCAGTCACGAAAGAACCTGGAAACACCTGTCATAATTTGGCCCCAACAGTCTCACAGGAGCCCCTGTACCTGAAAAAAGAACGGGGTAGGGGTTACATTTATGAATCTGTAAATTTGAGTTCTTCCTGATGCAGCTCAATCAGAAAAGAAGAAAGTCTTTTTTGAATTAAGAGCTAGAGTGGTTCAACTGAGTGATCACTTTTTTCTAAAATTCTCTTGCAAGTGTTTGATTTTACACCACAATATGCATTATAAAGCGAATTTTAAAAGCCCGGCGCATGCATCAATTAGGGGATATGCAAAGAAGTCGGGCTAATGCATGCTGATCATATTTTAAAAAGTGCCCAGTTACATGTGTAAAACCTGCTGCGCGCACATGTTTCCAAAAAGGGGAGGGGCATGGGCATGGTTTGGTCGAGGCATGGGCATTTCAGGGCCTGGCCAAGAGACGTGCGCCATGTAACCATGTAACTTTTCTTCTGCTAGGGATGATGTGTACGTTATAAAATAAAAGGATCAAACCATTTCTGAGGGGTTTAAAGAATCTGGGGTAACTGTGGGGAGTGAAGGCGATCAAATCCAATTGTTAATTGTGTGAAGTGATGGATGAACTGGTAAACTGGCAAAGGCGTGAGCTCGAGCCCCTTTTAAAGTCCTGAGACTTACGCGGTGGAAGCAGGAGTTGCGTGCACATGTGCATGTCCACTTATAATTTGCGCATATGTGCACACTATTTATAAAATGGCTGCATCCCTGGGTGTGGTCTGACATACTTACACCAATGTGCACCCATGCACCAGTTTGAAAGTTACCAGCGGAAATGTTAATTTTAAAACATGGGCGCGTACGCACACGTGCGCCAAAGTATGCGTAACCTTACAAAATGCTCGAATCATTGTGTGTATTTCTGTGTGCACAACACATGTTGTGCGCACGTTTGTGCATGTGGGTGGCATGCCTGCTTGAGCAGGGGCGTAAATTGAAAAATGCCTTGCCCTCTCGTCAGCCCAATTTTACCAAAGGGGCGTCCAATGCCTGACGTCCCTGGTAGTGGCCAATGCGGCCAACCCGTTTTTTGTGCCAGGGGTGCGCTGGCACCTCAGGCACAATAAACTCACATGGACCGAGCTCCACACCACTTTTAATCATTGTGCCTCCTACCCAAGTGGGGTAAGTTGAATGGGGGCAATGGTGTGGGGAGGGTTAGGCAATACACGAGGGGGCTACTGCGAGGTATTGAGTAGAGTACAGCTATTCATATCAGAATGACTAAGAAACCATAGTAACATACCAGTTTGGCACTCACATTGACAGCAACTATGCACTAATAATGTGCCTCATATTTTGTTGCCCTATAGATTGAGGACTTGAAGAAGAAGGCTTGGGAGCTGCGCCTGAAGTGGAGGCGCTGACTAGACATGCTGTGCGCTCAGTGGGATAGGGCTGGAGGCAATATATGCCTCATGACAGCTTGGATTGGTTAACAAGTGTTGTGTCTGTCGGTCTCAGACGGCTTCGACCTCTGTGCCTCACCTTTCTTCCTTCTCTCTCCTCAAGCCTTTGGAAGATGGCTGCTGCTGCATCTTCATGCCGCTCTCTCCGGTGTCCCCGGATCGGCAACAGTGACGGTGTTCGCCATGATTTTCCTGAGGGCCTCCTAGGGTGCGCGCATGCCACCCACGTCTTTATCCACGTCATGGCGGGAACCTCGGGGGCGTCCCCTTCAAGTGACATCATCACTTCCTGGTATTTAGCCTGCCCTTCGTTTGCTAACAAACTGAGTTAGCAAGGATTGGATTGCCCCCGGTCTAAGCTGCTCTGCTGCTTCCCAGCTGCCGCAGGAAGCTCTCTCTGCCCTTCGGGGTAATTCTTCTCTAACCTGGGTACCTGCTCCTCGGGGGCCCTTCTGCTCTATTTCAGGTACCTATCTTGGGATACCGGGTACTCACTCCTCGAGGGCCTGCTCTCCCTAATCTGGTGCCTACCACTGAACAACTTCTGCCTGCCAGGACCTTCAACAATACAGCTTTCTGCTTCAGTGAGTACTAACCCTTTCAGTCTGTCTCACCTTCAGCTTCAGCGCTCTGTGATAACATCTGGGACCTGTCCCTGCTACTACGCACTGCCTATCACCTATTCGAGTGTGAGACTGGTTTCCTCTGCTGAGGACCCCTTGACTACTTCACTGGGCTACACTGCTGCCTGCTCCCCGGGCAGTACCATCGAGCTGTACAATAAATACTACTTCTCTGTATCTGCGTGTATAGAGTCTAGCCTAGTACTGTGGTTCCTCACGGGGCTCCTCTCTGTGGGAGTGGCCATCACCGCAGTACCCAAGAATCCACTCCAACATCTTATAACCATAACAACAAGCTATCTGTGTTCCTTCTCTGTCAAGTACCACATTAGTCGCTCCTTCCTCTGCCACACTTGGTCTCATCCTTCACCTTACGCTAATCCTCCTTCACATATTTCTGTATCAGGCTCCATTCTCCTGAAAGTTTTAGGAAAGACACCCTGTAGCCTAACTGGCATGCTTTCAGGGACTTAACTCCCACTCAAAAATAGATTTCTCTGAAACCAACATTGCTCAGATCCAATACAACAATGTATAGAATTACAACTCTATAAGCAAAAAAAGAGCTAATAATTTTCCATTCAATTAATCATCAAAAAACAAGGAAAAAAGAACCAAAAAATTTTTTATCACCAAATTGTGCTCAAAAAAATTTTTTGTAGAATAAGATTGACCGTATCGGCAAGCCTGACGACACCCCTTGAATGATTTAACAGGGGTTGTCCGGACTTCTCGTCATTTACAGTCAACCTTTTTCAATTAAATTTTTACAATTTTTTTCTTTCAATTATTTTTGTTTTTAAATAGTTTTTTATAAATGTTACTTAAAAAATGTTGTTTAAATCCAAGGCAATTGTATCTAGTTATCTCAAGCCAGAGACACAATTGTTTCCATTTGACTCAGTCCAAAAAATTATTTTCAAAACCAAGGAATGTGATTTCCAATAAACAAAGGACAAGAATATTTGTTAAATAACCTCAGCCTATATCCGCTCAACATTTTAAAAGCAGTCTCATTTTTCAGGGTTGTCGCTTCTCATTATTGCCCGGAAAAATCCTATAGTAAAACATACATGCATGTTCTTTAAATATGTGTAATTATAAAACTTGTTCCTAGTTACTTAACTTAAACTCGTGAGCACTGCCAAACCGTCATTATGGACGTGTACCGTCTCAACTGGCTTCCGGAAATGCAGGAAACAGCAACCGCTTGAACGCGTGGTGAACGCTTAAATAGAGAATATAAGCCAATCATAATCAAGCAAGGGCAGTCAATCAAAAGGCAGCAATGACGTCATTGAACGATCAGCTGTGAACCACAGCTCAAAGGAAAACGTTCAGTTCTTGTTCCCCATTCAATCCGTTGGGTTGTAGTGTATCAAGAAGATTGATCCATTTCTGCTCTGCCTGCATTAGTTTCTTGTTAAGATCGCCTCCGCGCCAATGAGGCAAAATTTGCTGTATTACACAAACTTTTAGTTCTTCAAATGTGTGTTGTTTAGTTAAACAATGAGGGACTAAGGGAGCACTTATTCGTTGCGTATTTATACTGGAACGATGTTCAATCAGTCTCACTCTCAGTTGTCGTATAGTTTTCCCCACATATGTCATTTGACATGGGCAAATGATAATATAAACGACACCCATAGATGTACAATTGGTGTCTTGTCGTAACGAAATGGTTAAAGATGGATTTTGTAATAATACCTGTGTAGTGTCCATCATTACATTACATACCGAGCATTTTCCACAGGGTTGATGTCTTCCCGAATTATGATTCAACTGTGGGGGCGATGAATCAGAATGAACCAGTTGGTCTCGCAAACTAGATCCTTTAGTATAGGTGAACCTTGGACGATCACAAAATTCAGTATAATTCTGAAGAATGTGCCAATTTTGAAAAATTGTCTCTTTTACCATAGATGCCATAGGAGTGAAGGGAATCACACATGTCAGAATGTTTTCCATGTGTGGATCTTGATGTGATGGCAAAAAAAGCCATTCTCTGTGTGCATTTTCAGCTCTTTTAAAAGCTCTTTTAATGCAAGATGGTGGATATCCCCTTTCTAAAAAACATCCACTCAGATCTTTAGCTTGTTGCTGATAATCAGTTTTAGTAGAGCACAATCTCCGTATCCTTAAAAACTGACTAGTTGGTAAATTTTCTTTTAGCCCTCGAGGATGCGAGCTAGAGAAATGTAAAAAGGTATTACTACTTACAGGTTTACGATACACTGATGTCTGAAAACCATCCGGTATTTTGTATATTGAAATGTCCAAAAAGTTTATAGTTTCAAAATCGAAAACAGCTGTGAAATGTAGATTTGAATTACAATTATTCAACCATTGAACAAATTCAAGAAATTGAACATGTGTGCCCTGCCATAAAATAAAAATATCGTCAATGTATCGTTTCCAAGTGACAATATGTATAGAGAATGGTTGAGAAGCAGCGATCCATTTTTGTTCAAAGACCCCCATATATAAATTTGCAAGATCGGGGGCCATGGAGGCCCCCATTGCTGTTCCACAGATTTGCTGATAATACTTCTGTTCATACGCAAAAAAAATTTTTGTTAAACAAATTTCCAAAATGGATGTTAAAAAATCAGATGGTATGCGTTGGGGTCGAGGTCTGCTCTCAAAATGAGATTGAGCGATATTTATCATCTCTTGTTGTGGAATCACAGTATAAAGGGATTCCACATCCAAGGTAGCCAGGGCTAAATTTCTGGTGTCACAATGTAAATTTTCCAGAAACATGATCATTTGCTGCGAGTCTATGATATATGAAGGTAATGTAGGCACACATGGTGCCAAAAAATGGTCCACGAATCTAGATAATGGTTCAAGGAGAGACCCTCTACTTGACACAATCGGTCTCCCTGGTGGATCAACTAATCTTTTGTGTATCTTGGGTAATAAGTATAGTACAGGTACTACCGGATGTTTCTTCATCAAAAAACGTGCTTCTTTGGTGGTCAAAAAACCTTTTTTCTCTCCTTCCTCAACAAGTAATTTAATCTCTTCTGATATTTCTTTGGTGGGATCTAGTGGTAATAGACGATATGCCTTTTGATCTTGTAATTGGCGATCAACCTCTTTTGTATATTGTACTCTGTCCATCAATACTATTTTTCCACCTTTGTCGGCGGGTTTTATAATTAATTCAGGATTATCTTTTAGTGCCTGAAGAGCCTGAAATTGTAAAGCTGATAAATTACAATATTTACGTTGTTCAATGAATTTTGTGCGTATCTGATGTAAAATAGTCTGATGAAAAGTAAAAATCACAGGATCTGGGGGACCAGGTGGAATCCAAGTAGATGGATTTGTCAAAATAGAATTGTCTACATTGGATGGTTGGTCCACGAAAAAATGTTTAATGTATATCTTGCGAATGAATTTAAACAAAGCGACTTCTACATCAAAAAGATTTGCCTTAGGAGTAGGGATGAAAGTTAATCCTTTGTTTAATACTTCTAATTGAATAGTGAATAGGGTCACTTTGGAAAGATTTAACACTAATCCCTCTGATTTGCTTGTGAGTGTGTCTGTCGTGTGCTGCCTTGAGTATCTTCTGTGCATTGTCTGCCTCTGCCCCGCTTGTTGTATGGTCGCCGATATGGGCGACCTCGTGTGCCTAAAAAACGTGAATCTTGCTGTTCTGATGCTTGTCGATTTTTAGAATGTACCTCATCCCCAGGTGTGTCATTACGTTTAAATCACGATTTCTGTCTGGATGAATATTCACTGCCAGACGAGTCGTCTCCACTTGAGTCAAAAGTGACTTTGCGATTCTCTTTTTTATCTTTTTTGTCTTTCTTATCGTCTATCATCCAAGGATAGACGTAGCCCGTCGTATAGTCTTTTTCATCTCTATTACAACTCTACATGTCTTGCTACATATATCTCTACTAGTGATTTGAATCCTTGTTGCAAGTTTCTTTCCATCACCCCCTAGCACATAGTCGCCTCTAGCAATATACAACATGTTCTCATCAATGAGCAAGATGTCCAATCACCTACCAAATTGGAAGGCAACACCTGGATGACTGGGTTGCCCCATTCCTAACAAAGCTTCCCTTTGCCTTCACCTCTCCCTCCAAAGGTAAGTGCTCTAAGTCCTCTAAGTACCTCAATCCCCCTGCTCATCATGCTGTTCAGCATTTGAGCTCAACACATGACACATTCTTGCTTTTGTCTTCACAAAAACAAGCTCCTCATAATTGTCATCCTCCTCGGACGAGGAGGAAAAAGACAGAGCAGGCGATGGCGGTGAGACCCCAGCCCCACACCCTGCCGAAGTAGCAGCAGCCATTCTGTCCACCACAAAGGGAACCAATGGTGGTGGTCCAGCGCCTCTGCCTCCAGCAGAGACAGCCCAGACCTCAACAACCTCCAGACCTCCTCCCTGAAGGGCCTCCTTCCTCTTTGGTCCAGGGAGTTAGGGTTGCTGCAACGTAGACCATGACACAGGCCTACATCCCCATCTGCTGCCTCTGGCATCATCTGCACCCCAGAAGCCAGAAAGAGGCTCTCCAACAGGAGCACCTGCTCCCAGTAAAGAGCCTCTCTCTAGGTGGCAATTTAAAGCCGTGATGCAGGTGATGGCAGAGGAGCAGAGGAGGATGCAGGCGTCCCCTGACAGTCTGCTCAGGATGCTGCACCACCATGGTCTTCTCCTTCGGAGGATTGGCGTGTCTAAGCGGCTTCAGGGCAGCAGCTAACAGCCATCCTGAGCAGACTCCTAAATTTGAGTTTGCAGCTGTCCCTAAGTCCCTGGGCTTTTTTTTTATTTGATTAATAGTTTCCCCCCTAGATAGCCCTTCCCATCCCTTTTTATTTTTCAATGTTTTTTAGAATGTTAAAATACTAATGTGTTCAAATTACTAAATAAAAATTGTTTACATTACAAAATACTTTGTCTCAGTTAACCTGTGCTGATAGTTTACATGAGGTGAATAATCCAAAGTAAATATTTACATTGGCAGCTTGGAGTTACATGGCTAACTTGTGAGTTATCCCTCTAAATGGCTTTGAATATTGACCTCTATGGATTTTTTGCTGTAAGAATATCCATGATGGCAGCTCACACACTTTAATTTCATGCACAAGAGATATTAGAGGAGAAAATACACAGCACCTTTCTTCTGATTGTCTGTCTGCTTCTGAACCCACACAGTCTGCATACCCATCTACTAGCAGTGTAACAGTGCTGCATGTTTAAGGGTATTAGGAAAAGTGTATAAAATATAGTCAGTGCCCCTGAGTGAAACATTTTACAATAAACCAATGCCACATCAAGCCCAACATCCTGTTTCAAACAGTGGACAATCCATGCTATAGGTACCTGGCAAGCACCCGAACACAAATAGATCCCATGCTACTGATGCCAGTAATATCAGTGGCTGGCTATTCCCTAAGTCAACTTGATTAATAGCCATTAATGGACTTCTCCAAGAACTTATCAAACCTTTTTTAAACCCAGCTACACTAATTGCACTAACCACATCCTCTGGCAAGAAATTCCAGAGCTTAAGTGTGCATTGAGTGAAAAAATATTTCTACGATTAGTTTTAAATGTGCTACTTGCTATCTTCATGGAATGTCCCCTAGTCCTTCTATTATCTGAAAGAGTACATAACCAATTCATATTTACCCATTCTAGACCTGTCATAATTTTAAAGACCTCTATCATATCCCCCCTCAGCCGACTCTTCTCCAAGCTGAACAGCCCTAACCTCTTCAGCCTTTCCTCATAGGGGAGCTGTTCCATTCCCCTTATCATTTTGGTAGCCCTTCTCTGTACCTTCTCCATCGCAACTATATCTTTTTTGAGATGCGGCGACCAGAATTGTACACAGTATTCAAGGTGCGGTCTCACCATGGAGCGATACAGAGGCATTATGACATTTTCCGTTTTATTCACCATTCCCTTTCTAATAATTCCCAACATTCTGTTTGCTTTTTTGACTGCCACAGCAAATGCCTAAATATACAACAGATGGATGACTACAAGAAATCCCTTCAGAGAACAACTAAAACAAGATCTGTGAAGAATCTACCATTCCCGGTCCACCTGAACCATACTGGAGGAACAAGTTATGCAGCTTTTTGTGCTTTTGTTAGACTGTTACAGCAGCCATTCCTTGCTGGTCTAGGGATCTGAGAACCTGGAGTTCTTCTATATATGGGTGAAAACAATGAAGGTCCAAGTTCCCTAATTGAAGCCAAACCTGACTTCAAGTCTAACAGCAGGAGGATGTTGTAAAGTGTAATTGGCATCATCTCCTTCACATCCTAACATGTTAAAGAGACAAGAGGGGCAGGAACACACACTTGGAGAGAACACAAGGTGGGATACATATGTTCAGGGACCCCATTCTGTAATAAAGGGTTAGGAGACACTTACTTCCAACATGAGATTGTATTTGGTGATAGAGAAGCTGTAAGCTTGCTGGTGTGGTCCACATAGCTTTCTCAAGAATGGAACCCAGTCGTGTCAGCAAAATTGCAGAAAAGATGCATAATAGTTAGCATCTCATTAATTAACCTTCCACTCTTCACCCTACAGATAGGCACTCAAGTGTTCTTATTTATAAATTAGACTTTGCATGAAGTCTACTATCAGGCAATAGGCCATTGAATGGAAAAACATCATCTGCAATAGCATAGTTAAAATTATGAACCCCAGATAGCTTTTAGCGGAGGGCAGGCACACAGCCACTGAGTTAAATTGGGTAATTTTCACAATAATGTGAACAACCATGTACATGGGTTTCATTGCTTTGCATTTTAAATTAGTATGCGTGTAATATTTATACACCTAAGCACAGGCCCACTTACATGTGAACATACACGCATATTAAACTCCTGTGTGTGTGTGTATACATGCAGTACATACCTTTGTGGGAATAAAATAAGGGAGACATCCTTCTTTCTTTGCGCCACTATGTCTCAGGGCCATCAGGACACATGCGTAAATCTAATTTTCTGCCTAGGGAGGTTGACCTCCCTGTAAAGTAAGTGCTGAGGGATCACAGTGTTCTCTATTGTGTGAATGCAAAAAGAGTGGGCTCCACCAGAAGAAGCAGATAAGGGAGCACATTTGCCATAAGGTGAATGCTGTTTTCAAAAATAGCAGGAGTGTTGGTGAATTGTGTCACAAGTGGCAAGACCACTTGTGTGGTGTGTTGTTAAAAGAAAAAAGGCGCAGATGCTAGCAGAGGGGGAAGATACCCAGATACTCTGACAGCGGTGGAGCAGATAGTGTTGTCCACCATTTCTGAGTCAGCTGTGACTGGGGTGGTGGAGCTGGATACCTCATAACCAAACCAGCAGCACAATGAGGAATGTCAATAATATACCTTCTCCTAGTGTTTCTACCTAGTATATAGTTAATATGGTAACAACAGGTCCTTCTACTATAGTGATGTAGGGCACATGTGCCCACATAGAAGAGCCTGATTCACCCCTTGGCTCCAGAGCATTGGGTCTGGAGCGTAGGGCATTGCACTATAAAATAGGTGCTTGTAGTATATAGCACTATAAGGTAGGGTGTTTGCTATATTTGCATGATATTATAGTAGGATCTATGGTCATGACGTCTTAGTTGTAGACAGGTACATGGTATATTTTTGGTGGTTTCCATATCTGTATGGAAACATGACCTGGTGCTGTTCACTGTCCTCTCACCTCCAGACCCAACTAAATGGAATCTTCATTGCCACATTTCCTATTCTATCCTATGGCTTGAATGTGATAGCTGAGCTTGCAGAGCAATAAGCAACACTTTAAAAGACTGTTTGCAGATACTTGTGACCTCAGCAACTAGGCAAGATGAGAAACAGCTTGTGGTTCAAGATATTATATGTTTGGAAGAGGTACACAAATTATATTTTCACTGGAGTATCAGGAGGTGCTGAAATAGATGTTGGGGACCTGTACTGATTGTTAACATAGAAAGTCTTTACAAACGTACACACCTATGATGTGAAACTAAAACATGTACCATGTTCACTGTTACAGGGATGAGGAACAGCCAGGGCTAAGTGATATGCAAAGGCCATGTCACCACATAAGGCAAATGCCCAAAACATCGAAGAAGGAGGAGGAGGAGGAGCTACAGGAAGGGCCACCTATGGGGGAACAGCTGCCACAACCATCTGGTGAGCCAGAGGAGTAGTCGGAGGATGAGATGCAGGAGGAGTGAGAGGAGGAAGAGCAGCAAACTGGTAGAACACCTACAGGTGGAGGCCGGGCCAGCAGAGCACCTCCTCATTGGCATAAATTCCCGAGTCCTGGGAGAGGTGGCAGCACTGTATCCAGAATTTCACGGCCTGCAGGAGGTGATACAGGAAGAAGGACAGGCTTTATTGGAAAAGCTGAGGGGCCTGTGACAGGAAATGTGTGAGTAGACAGCTATATGGAGGGAGCTGCTCAACTGAGTGCCCCCTTGGCAGCCACAGCCACCACCAGTAACACCAGCGGTGTCTTCCTAACTTGCCAGACACCCCTGCAGACACCTGTCTGAAGAGCCAGGTCCTGTACCCTCTGATGGGCCATCTCTAAGGAGGAGCTCAAGACACAGCTTTCCCAGTGTCCCCCACACATGGCCCAAGAAAGGGAAACGACGCTGAAAGAGCCAGTAACTTAATCTGTACAGCACTTTGCACATTAACAAATACAGTTTACCTACGAAAATATCTTTGTATCAGTGTTCCTTTCTTCTATAGTCTGTCTTTGACTGTGGTGATATATCACTTGCAATTCCTCATGACTAAGCTCTTGTTCCTCATCCTCTTTCCCTTCATCTGTAATCTTGTCTAGTCCTTCTGGAAGAGGCATGCATCTGGTTTTGGCCAAGTTATGTAACCCCGTAGCAGGCTAGGAAGATCTGACAGACTTAGGTGGGTAGTAGAGAGGTATACCCCAGATCTGTTTAGACAGCGGAAGTATATTTTGAGTAGGCCAAATGTTCTCTCGATAACTACTCTGGTCATCCATTGGGCCCTCTTGTATCGCATCTCTGCTGCACCTGTGGGGTAACCATAAGGATCATGAGCCTGGTTTTGAGGGGATAGCCTCTGTCACCTGCAAGGGAGAAACCAGAGCAGAACAGTTATATAGGCTTTCAGGTTGGTCTGGACATTAGGGGATTATACTGGTTTGGAGCTCTCCTCTGGGCCAGGCAGGCCACCTAGAGATGAGGGATACCCATAGAGAATGCTGGTGGTGATATTGTGTGATCAACAGATTGTAGCCAGCCACCCCATGATGTGTCCTTCTTGAAAATGGTCATGAATTCCTGACTGTGAGAGGATGTAGGCATTGTGAATGAATTCAGGAAACTTAGGGACGACATCAAAGATGAGACCCTTAGCGTCACAGGCAGCCTGCATATTGAGGGAGTGGAAGCCCTTGCAGTAGTGGTAGACAGCCTCATCTCCCCCTGGTGCCCTTATAGGGATGTGTGTGCAATCGATTGCCACCAGGACAAAAGGAAATTGTGCCATGTGCTAGAAATCCTGCATAATTTGTTCTTGCTGCTGGCTGCTCTGAAGGAAGGATATAACTGGCAAGGTTGCCAGCATCTGATCAATGCACATGGAGGTAGCAGACTGGCTTATGCCAGCCATGACCCCAAGAGGAGTTTGGAAGGTGCCAATAACAAAAAATACTAGGGCAGTGGTGATTTTGAGATGTGCAGGCAAGGTATGGCCCCTCTGGCTGGTAGGTTGTAGGTTCGCCTCTAATTGCTGGCATAGATACTGTATAATTTTCTTATAAAACCTGAACCTACTCATGACTTCCTCCTTTCACAGATCTAAAAACTGAGACCTTGTCCTGTAGACTCTGTGTGAGGGATACCTTCTCCTCCTCCTTCTCCTCCTCCTCTCCTCTCTCTTCTGCACCTTAAGGCCATGAGTACCCATACAGTGATAATTGTCATTTTGCTATGAAAGTGTGTCTCCATGTCTCAGACTCCCTCAATATGTGACTGCTACTCTCCTTCAATCCTCCGCAATAGCTCACAAGGTCCCTGTTTGATAATCTTTGATCCTGTAAGGCACAATTGACTGTGTTACGCCCGTCGGTCGCAGATGGCTGTGACCACTTCTGCTCACCTCTTTCTTCACCTCCCTAACTCCATGGGATAGATTGGCAGCATCCGCTAGCTACAACCTGCCTACCGCTTCCAGGTCTCCCGGGTCGGCACAGATGCCACCAACCGCCATCTTGCCATCTGATCTCTCTAGGCACGTGCACACTCAGGCTGCCTTATCCACATCATGACGGGAACCTCGGGAGTGTCCCTTCCAGATGTCATCAAGATCTGTGGATATTTAAACCTGCTGGCCCTCTCCAAAGATGATTTGGCAAAGAGTGACATCCTTGCTATTTCCGCTTCGCTTCCTGAGGACCCTGCATTTCAGTTCCAGTTCCGACGAGGATGTCTCAGGTACCCACTCCTCAGGGGCCTCTCTCTTGTCCTGGCTATCCGCTCCTCGGAGGGCCTGACGCCTGGAACTCCATTTGCTGTGTTCCTCGGTGCTTCCTGGAAACAACTCGCTCCTTGTGAATACTCCACCCTGCGGATCCCTTTCTACCTACAAAGTGCCTATCGGGTGTACCCTGCGCTGCGGGCTATTACCATCACTACAGAGAGCTCCGTCAGAAGTTCCTGCTTTACCGATCTTTACCATGCAATTGAGGACCTCACAGGCGCACCCCGCCTTGCAGACCGCTACCAGATCGATCGAGGACCCTCACCGGTGTACCCCATGCTGTGGGCCATTACCACCTCCATCTAGGGCCTCGACTGTGCTCCTCTTTCTACGGACTGCTGTCACCTCTTCTGATGGCTTCATCTGCATTTCCTACTCTGCAGGTTTACCATCCTTACCGAGGACATCATTGGTGTACCCCGCCCCATGGGCCACTACCTTCACCTTCAAGGTCTCTTCGGTGTACCCCGCTTCACGACCTCTCTGGTATACTCGCTTCACAGACTACTTCCAGTGCTATGGAGGTATTCCCTCAGGGCACTACCTATCTCATTGATGCTGTGTCTCAGGACCTGCGTGTACTCTCTCTCTCTTCTTGGCACCCCCTGCTCCATGGGTAGTACTTCTATCTCTTTAATAAAGACTCTCTTCTTTTCGTGCCTTCCTCTGCTGAGACCGCGCCTCCTGACAGTGAGGCTCATAGGGCTCCTCCCTGTGGGCGGTACCACCTCTCACTTTGGCCCAGGGTTCACACCCCTTCTGACATCACAGAATTCTAACAGACTGCAGGAGGCTGCAAGTATCTACCTGAGTGGCTCGTGTATCCCTGATACTCTGAGGGTGTTCCCATGGGACTCTGCCTATCTATGTTCCCACGCTGAAGGGCAAGGCTTTTCCAGTGTCCCCCAGTGGGTCCCAGTAGACACTGGAAGCCCTACCCCCCCCCCCCATTGTCAGTTCCTATTTCCACTTGTCGACAGAAGGTGGCCTGGCAAACATCAAGTGGATAATCAAAAGTCTGTCTGGTGTCCGTATGCATAAACCCCTTGTAGCAAGTTTGCATGCTTAAGTGTGCATGTCAGCAAGTAGGTCGGATTTAAAATACATCATTACACGAGTACGTATAGTCATGCCCCTTCCACGCCATTAATATGCCATTTTTGTATGCATGGACTGTTATGCGAGCACGCATATATATGTGCGTACCTTGCAGCTTTTAAAATATGCGCTCTTCCCGCGCGGCCCACATATACGCATATTTGGTCGCTTTTGCATGAGCAACACTTTTAAAATTGACCTGTAAGGTTTTTTAAATCCCTATCAACTTTCTATTTCTCTGAGTGACAAATTGGGATAATATTTTCCTATGTGCTCCAGCGGCATAATCGACTTTGCGGTCAATGGAATAAAAGTGTTCTCCTTATGTGAATTTTGCCTATTTGTGTTTGATTGCTGGCTTTTTTAGTTTGCTTCAGTTTTAGTTTTGTCTTGGATCACCTAATTGTGAACTTGATGGCACATTGTTGCTTATTTAGTTTGGTTTCCTTTGATTTATGATTTGGTTTTATATATATTATTAAGCCAATATCATACCCATTCCAAGTATGTTTTTTGGTTATATTAGGAAATACTATTCTAAATTTCAATATATACATAAAAGAACTGACATAGCATAAATGCGGGATGTGCAGATTTGGTTGCTGAGGGCTGCAAAGCAACCTAGTTTTAAGGATATTCACAATGAATATGCATGCATATGGTCTAAGAGATACTAATTTGCATATCATGATTAATGACATAAGACAAGGTCCTGGTGAATCATAGGGCATTTCTAGAGCTAAATATTCCTGCTTGCTTATAGCACTGGCAACAATCCTTTGAATCTGAAGCATTTATTGTATTTTACTTAACTCTAAGGGGACCTACTAAAATATCAAGTGTAAAAATCTCAATGATAGTAAAGGAAAACATCAAAGGGCACAAAATCTCTGCAATTTTCTAACCTTATTTATCTATATGTCTGTTTATTTTCCTGGCAGTTTCCTTTTACACCTTTGGACTTACAGATCAATTGGAACTGGCTTCCACTGGGTTATAGAACCATGCATGATCTGTCAGTTTCAACTACACAGGTCCCCTTCCCCCCATTGTATATCCCATTTCAAACTCAAAGTCCAGTTGTTACCTCAAACAACCTCCTCCAGAAAGTAATATTACAGACACCAGACAGAAAGGTGTCTAGCAATGGCTGGGACTCTCTCTCCCATTTATGGGCTATGAATGCCGTCTCAGTGGCATCCCCGGCTGGCCCAAGAAATGGAGGGCCCCTGACGTGGGACTCATATTCAGGCCCTCCACATGGCAGTGAACAACATAGCACTTCAAAAAAAAAAAAAAAAAAAAAAAGAACTAGAATAACTTGAATACTTTAGTTCCTAACTACAGATGTATTTTTTGACTGATGTCATAACTCTCATCAGCTAACATACCAGCTAAATCTCAGAGGCCCTTCTATGATGTGACCCACACTTTTGTTTCTAAATCTGGATGGTAAACATTTGGGTGGGATGACATAACGTAAATGCAGCTCTGCCTTTTGGATTAGATAGGTATTTGTTGACATGTCCACTTGTGTAAATACGCCAATATAATAATGAGATGGAATTTAAAATAAACATTCCAGACTGTGTTACTCAGGAATGCAGTGGGTAAGCATGTCTTATCCACTCTACTGCCCATTCTGTCAGTAATTAGTTCATGACTAAATATAATTTTGGAATTGGCCAAACTGATGGAATTGTGAAAGACCGAGGACCACAGGAATGACAGCCTGAAACTGCAGGGCTCTGCAGTGAAAGAGCACATTGCCTAGACTAGTAAAAGATTTCTCTGCGCTGATGTATAATTATGCAATTTTAGGTGATTAGTGTTAAGTTCATATCCACACACCAGATCTGAATAAACACCATGCTTCAAGATATTACATTGTTGCATTGAAACAAAAAAATAAACCATTTGCTATTTTTTGATCCACAGAATAAAAGGGCCTTTTAATGTTATGAGATGAATACTGTTAAAATATATGAAAAGATGTGTTTGCTAATAGTTATAGCAGACATTTTAAAGGTAAACTCTAATGTATACAATTCAAGGTAGCTTATTCTCTAGGCAACTAATTATGCTGCCTGACTGGATATTAAGTTTTAAACTGAAGTGGACTAGGAAAGAGTTTGGCTTGAAGGCAACTACAGGGTTCATCTGTTTTGTGCTAAAAGCAGTAGGGCACACAATGCTGTGGGAGCACTGAGAGGAGAGGATCACCTTGCTGGTAGCTGAAAGGATTCAGTAAGTTTTGCTTGGGAAATTTTCTTTTTAAGTATTGGGGAGAAGTAAACTATTGGGGTATATTATTTAGTGTGTTTGTGTGTTTGTGCTTTTAATAGTCAGTAAGACAGCTAATAAACAGGAGTTAGTGTATTTTTAAAAAGTCAGTCAGTAAGGCACCTAATAAGCAGAAGTTAGTGTGTTTATTTTTAAATAGTCAGTCATCCTTTAATGTATAGGCAGGTGCCATTTTCACACTAAAAAAAAAAAAAATCAGCCTTTTAACTTCACTTTACAAATTCCCCAAACCTTATTGAGAATTTGATAATTCCCCTGTAGGCCACTACCAGACATATAGTGAATACACTAATTCATTTAAAGGACACTAATTAGACACATTCCTACTCCCATAGCAACCTAAAACTTAACTAGGAACTGAACAAATTTGAGATGAAGGCAGCAGTCCAGCAGCAAGAGGGGGGCCTCCCAGTCTTTTGTATCGAGTGTCACATATATGATTTTTACCTGCCGGTGAGAAGTTGTACATGTGCATCCGATGCAAAGAGCTACTGTTTCTCAGAGAACGAGTCCAATCTCTGGAGGCTAGAGTGGCAGACCTGGAAGAGCTGAGGCAGACAGAGAGGAATTAAGATGAGATCTGCAGAAAATGGTGGCAGGTCTGAATTATTGAGATGGACCTCTATTAAATTGAGAAGTTTGTCAAAAACATTCTTGACAAAAGTGTCCAGAGATTTCCCACAGAACACCCTGTGAATCATCCTGAGGAACACTGGGCTGAGTAAGTCAACTTAAGAAGTCCCTGAGGCAGCGAATCGCGAAACATGTACACGTCGGACTCGGACTCTTGTCTCTGGAACCTGGTCAGTTCAAGAATAAGGGAAGTACCGTTCTTTGACATTTTAAGAAAAAAGTTTAAACCCCAAGAAAAAATTTGCAAAACTGAATTAGTGGACCGATGATTAAAAAAGATCCATAGTGGTGAAAACACAAGTCTATGCTTGTTAAACTGTGGGTGTTATGAAGGTCCCAAATTTATATATAAATTTTGATGAAATACTATTATAAATGTTTATAGCACCAATAATATAAAGAAAAAATATTTGTGATACAATGTGATTTTTGAGAAGTTATCTTAAATCGTTGATCCTTGGATAATAGACATAGTTATTTTAGATTTCAACTACCCCAATATTGACTGGATAAATGTAACATTGGTTCATGCTAGAGAGATAAAGTTCCTGGATGGAATAAATGACAGTTTTATGGAACAATTGGTTCAGGAACCGATGAGAGAGGGAGCAATTTTAGATTTAATTCTCAGTGGAGCACAGGATTTGGTGAGAGAGGTAATGCTGGTGGGGCTGCTTGGCAATAGTGATCATAATATAATCCAATATGAATTAATGACTGGAAGGGAGACTGTAAGCAAATCCACGACTCTAGTGCTAAACTTTCAAAAGGGAAAATTTGATAAAATGAGAAAAATAGTTAGAAAACAACTGCGAGAAGCAGCTACAAAGGTAAAAAGTGTGCAAGATGCATGGACATTGTTAAAAAATACCATCCTAGAGCACAATTCAGATGTATGCCACACATTATGAAAGGTGGAAGGAAGGCAAAATGATTACCGGCATGGTTAATAGGTGAGGTGAAAGAGGCCATTTTAGCCAAAAGATCTTCATTCAAAAATTGGAAGAAGGATCCCACAGAAGAAAATAGGATAAAGCATAAGCATTAGCAAGTTAAATGTAAGACATTGATAAGACAGGCTAAGAGAGAATTTGAAAAGAAGTTGGCCATAGAGGCAAAAACTCACAGTAAAAACTTTTTAAAATATATCCAAAGCAGAAAGCTTGCAAGGGAATCAGTTGGACTGTTAGATGATCAAAGGGTTAAAAGGGCACTTAGAGAAGATAAGGCCATCGCGGAAAGATTAAATGATTTATTTGCTTCAATGTTTACTGAAGAGAATGTTGGGGAGATACCTGTTCCAGAGAAGGTTTTCATGGGTAATGATTCAGATGGCCTGAACCAAATCACAGTAAACATAGAAGATGTGGTAGGCGTGACTGATAAACTGAAGAGTAGTAAATCACCTGGACTGGATGAATATACCCCAGGGTTCTGAAGTAACTAAAAAATGAAATTTCAGATCTATTACTAAAAATTTGTAACCTATCATTAAAATCATCCATTGTACCTGAAGACTAGAGGATAGCTAATGTAACCCCAATATATATAAAGGGCTCCAGGGGCGATCCAGGAAACTACAGACCGATTAGCCTGATTTCAGTACTAGGAAAAAAAGTGGAAATTGTTCTAAATGTCAAAATCACAGAACATATAGAAAGAAATGGTTTAATAGAACAAAGTCAGCATGGCTTTACACAAGGCAAGTCTTGCCTCACAAATCTGCTTCACTTTTTTGAAGGGGTTAATAAACATATAGATAAAGGTGAACCAGTAGATGTAGTGTATTTGAATTTTCAGAAGGCATTTGACAAAGTTCCTCATGAGAGGCTTCTAGGAAAAGTAAAAAGTCATGGGATAAGTGGCGATATCCTTTCGTGGATTACAAACTGGTTAAAATACAGGAAACAGAGAGTAGAATTAAATAGACAATTTTCTCAGTGGAAGGGAGTGGGCAGTGGAGTTCCTCAGGGAACTATACTCTGACCTGTGCTTTTCAATATATTTATAAATGATCTGGAAAAGATTACGACAAGTGAGGTAATCAAATTTGCAGATACAAAATTATTCAGAGTAGTTAAATCTCAAGCGAATTGTGATAAATTGCAGGAGGACCTTGTGAGACTGGAAAATTGGGCATCTAAAAGGCAGATAAAATTTAATGTGGATAAGTGCAAGGTGATGCATATAGGGAAAATAACCCATACTATAGTTACACGATGTTAGGTTCCATATTAGGAGCTACCGCCCAGGACAGAGATCTAGGCGTCATAGTGGATAATACAGTGAAATCGTTGGCTCAGTGTGCTGCTGCAGTCAAAAAAGCAAACAGAATGTTAGGAATTATTAGGAAGGGAATGGTGAATAAAACAGAAAATGTCATAATGCCTGTTAGACTCATCGACCACGGCCTGTCCCGGCTGGTCTTGCCGGCTCTTCGGGCTCCGACTCTCTCCCGGCACGGCCTGCACCTCCTGGCCCTGGCTGACACAGACGGTGGGTCTCCCACCTGCTGGGACCATCCCGAGGCCTCCCCACTTGCAGGACGCCGCCGGCACAGCCTGCTCCTGGCTTCCCTCATAGGTATGTGCGTGCACCTCCGGTGAACTTTTAAAGGGCCCGCAGCGGGAAATTGCCACCGGCCCTTCCAAATGATGTCAGGCCCCAGGAGTATATATACCTGCAACCAACATTCTTCAGGCAACTTGGCTACAGGTCTTCTTCTCGTTGCATTCCTGCTTCGATCTTCATTCCAGCATGCCTGCTTCCTGATTCCTGATCCTATGTTCCGTTCCTACTCCAACCTTCCTGTTCTGGATCCTGCTTGCCTGCTCCTTTCCCCGGTATTTTCCCTTCGGACGGATCTTCTGGCTTCCTGACCTCAGACTGGCTATCATAATCTCCTTCTCACCTTCCATCATCCCAGGGGTCCACCAATGTCCAGCCGGTCCCGGCACCCAAAGGCTCAACCCGCGGGGAACGGGATTGGTATTGGTGAAGCTCCAGCTGGCCCCTGTCTTCCTTCATCCTTGCCTCTTGTCGTTGGGAACCTGTTACAGACCTGCCTCCCAGGTAGTGTCAATCTTAACACAGACCAAGGGTCCACATTCCCATCAGGGTCACACCAATACCTCTATATCACTCCATGGTGAGACCGCACCTTGAATGCTCTGTACAATTCTGGTTTCCGCATCTTAAAAAATATATAGTTGCGATGGAGAAGGTACAGAGAAAGGCAACCAAAATGATAAAGGAGATGGAACAGCTCCCCTATGAGGAAAGACTAAAGAGGTTAGGACTGTTCAGCTTGGAGAAAAAATAGCTGAGGGGGGATATGATGGAGTTGTTTAAAATCACGAAAAGTTTAGAACGGGTAAATGTGAATCTGTTATTTACTCTTTTGAATAATAGGACTAGGGGTTACTCCATGAAGTTAGAATGTAGCACATTTAAAACTAATTGGAGAAAGTTCTTTTTCACTCAACGCACAACTAAACTCTGGAATTTGTTGCCAGAGGATGTGGTTAGTGCAGTTAGTGTAGCTTGGTTTAAAAAGGGATTGGATAAGTTCTTGGAGGAGAAGTCCATTACCTGCTATTAATCAAGTTGACTTAGAAAATAGCCGCTGCTATTACTAACAACAATAGCATGGTATAGACTTAGTTTTGGGGTATTTGCCAGGTACTTATAGCCTGGATTGGCCACTGTTGGAAACAGGATGCTGGGCTTTATGGACCCTTGGTCTGACCCAGTATGGCATGTTCTCATGTTCTTATGTCAAAATGTTCTTAATTTCCACCATATGAAAGATATGCTAATATCACTGTTCTGCTGCTGGAAGACAAAATAGATGCTTCCAGAAGCAGTAGGTGGTTCTTCTAAAGGTAATTAAGCTCATGAACAGCTTAGGTCTGAACATTATTTTCAGTCCATGAAGCATTTTTACCTTAATTGACCATAAGCTGCCTTGAATTTGGAGTATACGATTGCTTTTTTAGTGATAAGGAATGCCCATACCCAGAGGAGGTAAGAAAAATCAATGTTTTACTCTGGCTTTTATGCTGGCATGAAATGGTGCAAGATAGTTCTCCATTGGCATTTAGTAAGACCAGCAGAAACCTAGGAAACATTACAGAAGAGATTTATTTATTTTTTTTAAGTTTACCCATGCTCACAATTTTCTGCTCCCAGGGCCTGGATTCTTCGGCCCTATTCTTACTTTCCTTTATAGCCTAGGGAGGGGCTCCCAGCCCCCTGCTCACCCTCTCTTGCTGTTTGCCATACCCCTCACTCTGTGCTTTGGGATTTTGATTCCACTGTGCTGCTTGCTATACCTCTCACACTACAGTATCTCTTGGATGGTTTTTTTTGCCACTCTTATTGCTGCCTTTCTCCTCACTCTATGTCTTGCAGTTTTGAGGCTACTGTGCTTGCTGTATTACCTGTCACTCTGTGTTTTGAGGTTTTGATGTCACATGCTTTTTACCTTACCCCATACTCTATGCCTTGGGGTTTTGATGCCATTTTGCTTCCTTTTGCTTCCTGCCATCCCCTTCACTCTATGATTTGGGGTTTTGATGGCACTATGCTTTTTGCTTTACTCTTCACTCCATACCTAGAGTTTTTTTATGCCACTCTGTTTGCTGCTTTACCCCTCATTATATGCCTATTAGGATGCAGTGGTTTCTCCATTGACTTTAATGGAAAATGAATGAATGAATGAATGAATAAACAAATATTTTTCCTTTGAAATAAACAGAATAATTCATATGACTTTTCTTACACTGAGAAATCAAGTACCCCATCACAGTCTGTCACTGAACTCTGCACTTACTGAAAGAGAAAATTAGTTTTTCTCCATGTTTCTTATAGATTCGGACTTATGCCTGTCTGCTCTAAAAAAGATCAGTCTTATCCTATAAGCTATACAAAAATCCTTTGATAGAAAGATTACAAGTTCTTCTATTGCTTGGACACAATGACAGTGATTTATAAGAGCACACCTTACTTTCTGTGAATCTAAAGCTATTTTCTAATCTTTTCCTCAAAACTGGAATGCTGAAGAAAGGTGCTTTAAAATCTCTGACCTTTTTCTCAGAGATCCAACAGAGGAATGACTGAGAATAAAATCATCACCTGCCATTCAATGTGCTCTTACTTTCACTGAAAACTAAAAGTGATGAAGTTAATCCATGAGACAATTAGCTGGGATAAATCGATTGAAAAAAATGTTGAAACATGATTGGGTCTGCTCCTTCCTTGTCCCATCTTCAACCAGGTCTCCTCTGTCTGGATTTGCTTTCCCTATAGACTTTAAAGGGATCAAAACTAATGAGCTGAAAAAGATAAGGGGAATGGAACAACTCCCCTATGAGGAAAGACTAAAGAGGTTAGGACTTTTCAGCTTGGAGAAGAGATGACTGAGGAGGGATATGATAGAGGTGTTTAAAATCATGAGAGGTCTAGAACGGGTAGATGTGAATCGGTTATTTACTCTTTCGGATAGTAGAAAGACTAGGGGACACTCCATGAAGTTAGCATGGGGCACATTTAAAACTAATCGGAGAAAGTTCTTTTTTACTCAACGCACAATTAAACTCTGGAATTTGTTGCCAGAGAATGTGGTTCGTGCAGTTAGTATAGCTGTGTTTAAAAAAGGATTGGATAAGTTCTTGGAGGAGAAGTCCATTACCTGCTATTAAGTTCACTTAGAGAATAGCCACTGCCATTAGCAATGGTTACATGGAATAGACTTAGTTTTTGGGTACTTGCCAGGTTCTTATGGCCTGGATTGGCCACAGTTGGAAACAGGATGCTGGGCTTGATGGACCCTTGGTCTGACCCAGTATGGCATTTTCTTATGTTCTTATGTTCTTATTCCAATTTTTCAGGGAATTGACCCAAATATCAACTCATTCTTTGTGTTTTTCATTTCTGGATAATCCAAATGCATTTCCCTATAACTTATGTAAGTACTTTCAGTGGCATAATATTCAAAAGTGAATATACCATATTTTCCGGCGTATAAGACGACTGGGCGTATAAGACGACCCCCCCTTTTTTATACATATTTTTAAGAAAAAAATAATTTTACACTCAAACAGGAGCAACCCTATCTATGAAAAGGCAACACTACAATTACCGTATATCAGGCCCTAAAAACCAATACACCTCTTATTAGGAAAACAGAACTAGCAAGCAGCTATAGATCCCCACACAGCTGCTCGGGGGCCGATGCTGCTGTCGGCGCTATTTTTTCACGCGGCACGGCTCTTTCTTCTTCCCGCGCATCACTTCCTGTTCTGGTTCAAAAGGAAGGGGGGGGGGCGGGAAGAAGAAAAAGCCAGCCGCGGATGCCACAGCTTTTTTTTTTTTTTTGCACCGCTGCCGTTCATGCTGGGCTTGAACGTGCTGATAGCCCAGCGGCAACGGCAGTGCGGTGCGTGGGAAGGAGAAAGCCGTGCCGCATGAAAAAATAGCAGCGGCGACAGCAGCATCGGCCCCCGAGCAATCGAAGCAGCTGATAATAGGGAAAGGAGACAGCACCATGATCCTCCCGCGGCCGATGGGATTCTTCTTTCTTGGCCTGCGGGGGCTGCAGCTACTATTTGTGCTTGGGGGGCAGGGGAGAGGAAGTGAGTGAGAGAGAGAAAAGCAGCCAACCAGCTAGCCTGTGTATAAGTGAGAGAATGCATTTGATTGAGAGCATGTGTGTGATTGAGAGAAACTGGTCAGAGAGCAGGTGTGCCCTATATGACGATACCCAGCGTATAAGATGACCCCCGACTTTTGAGAAGATTTTCTTGGGTTAAAAAGTCATCTTATACGCCGGAAAATACGGTAAGCGCTTACATTCCTTTTAAAAATTAGTGTAAATTGTGTATTTGCAGCTTGAGTCACCAGTGATGTTTCAAAATTACCCTCTTAACTTTTTCCAAAAAGACATTTGAATGCCATTTCAATCTTAAGTTAAATAAGGCCAGTTACTTTTTTCAGTTTTAAACTAGTTTTGAACCATTCCAAACCTGTTTAAATCTGTCTGGTGAAGAAATAGTCATGAAATATGTAATATGCTTTATGGTGCAACTTCTGTTTTTGAAGATCCTTGTTTCAACTTCCTTCTAAACCAGATCATCTCCTATTGCATCTAAGGACATGTTTCCTAATTCTGCTGTTGTTGTTATTATTTTTATTATATGCAAGTTTCAAATTTTCAGTGTAAGGGTAGAAAATGAAATTTTCTATGCTGATAAAGTAAAATGAGAATTTAAAAAATGATAACTAGATTACCTTGAATATTTTAGCTCCTAACTACAGAGATATTTGATGGGAAAGAAGGTACTAATCAGATTTTAGTGTACTCTTATTGACTGAATTCCATGAGAAGATATGGGAAAATAGTTTTGCTGCAAACAAAGGCAAGATTTGGATTTTTACAGCAATCATACTAAAATTCTCTCTGCACCTACAAAACTTCTAACAGTCATTTCGGTACAATGGTCTCTTTACAAGTAGTATATGAAATTCTGTGCATAACTCACTTGTAGCGATGATTACATGTTTTTCAAAGATTTCACATTTGTAAGGGGCTGGATTCCTTTAAAAATGTGGGTTTGGGGTCAGGCCATTCACTAAACTTGTTTTCAAGGCCCTAAGTTTAAAAGAAAAATATTCCTTCAAAATTGCAATCACCTGTAGTGAGCTTGAGTGAGATCTTTTAATAGGTTTTATGCAGTGGGAGTACTGAGCAGAGAGGATCAACTTGCTGATGGCTGAAGAGAATTGGCTGAAGAGCTTAAAAAGTTTGGGGAAGAGAAACTATTGGGATCTATTCTTTAGTGTGTGTGTGTGAGTGTGTTTCATATAAAAAGAAAGCCAAAAGGTAGGAAAAAGCTTAATGGTAGATTTTAAGACCAGTGCACGGGCATCCATGTGCGCGCAATTGCCGGTGGTGCACATGGACACGCTAGTTTTATATCAGCGTGCGCATGTGCGTGCGAGTGCCATCTCATGCACATAAGTGGTGGAAATTTAGTTGATGTGCACAGTGACAGATTAGGCTTTTCTTCCAGGTCCCTCCCAGTCTATGCCAATAAAAAAGCGGACTGGGAGGGACCTTTCTAAACCCCCTACCTAACCTGCCTCCCTTTTACCCAACTAGCTCCAACCCCTAAAAACCCGCTAACTACCCTAGATGTTTTTGTTTTTTTACTGACTCATTCTCCGGAGCAGCAGCAGATTGTGCACGCTGATCGGATCCCGGTGTGTGCTGTCCTGGCCCATCCAGACCCCACCCCTGGCCCACACCTATTTTATTTTAGCCCTTCCAATGTGTGTACCAGGAGATACACGCGTGGCTGCGGTCCTCCGAAAATCCATGTGGCACATGCATGGTCCAGCCATGCTCGTATCTCCCCAATTCTGTGCACACAGGGCTTTTAAAATTGGGCCTCTTGAGTTTTTGTTTCTTATGAAAAGAAAGCCAAAAGGCAGGATAAAGCTTACAGTTTGTGTGTGTTTGTCTTTCCCTCCTTCCCACCCCTGTCCCACCCAACTCTAGAATAACCTTTGATTTATAGGTAAGAAACACTTTCACATTAAAAATCAATCAGCCTTTTATCTAAAACACAAGATTGCTCCAGACCTTATCAAGAGTTTAATCATCTCATTGCAGATCACTACCAGATTAATTAGTGAACATACCAATAAATTTAAATGACTCTTATTTACACATTCCTACTCCCTTAGCAACCTAAAATTAACTAAACTCAACAAAATTGTTGCGTCCATCTGTCGCAGATGGCTGTGACTGCTCTGCCTTACCTCTTTTCTTCCCTCCTCTCTCTCCTTGGGCAAGATGGCTGCCTCCGGTGCCGAGTGCCGAGGGTCTCAGCATCTCCAATCTAGCATGGGCGTCCCAGTCCACCATGCTCACTCCCTTGGCCTCCTAGGGCACGTGCGCACACATCTCCTATGCTCAAATACACGTCATGGCGGGAACCTCGGGGGCGGCGCCACTGCATGACATCAATATCTCCGGGTATATAAAGCCTCCGTTTCGCTACCACCTTTGAGTTAGCAAGGACTTCAGTTTAGCTACTCTGACTGCTCTAAGCTGCTTGCTTAGATGCCGCTATCACTCCAAGGGCCTCACTCCTCAAGAAGCTCTAGACACCCACTCCTCGGGGGTCTCTCGCTTCCAACTACCCTTCGGGGTCTCTACTAATAAAGACAGCCTCTCCTTGGGGTTTTTTCTCTCTCTTCTCCATTTCAGGATTTCGGACTATCAGGTACTCGCTCCTCGAGGGCCTACCAGCCTATATATCCTGCACCTCGGTCTTTCGTTCCCACCATTTCATCATCAGGAAGACGCCTGCATTCCTGTGAGTACCTCTACAATCTGGTGCTCCAGCTCCACCCACCAGCCACGGCATTACCCGTACTGCGGGCTCCCGCCTATTGTGAACATCTGGATAAGATTATATATCTGAGCCTGTTGAACGTATTGGCACCTTGTGGATTTCAGTGCCTTACCTTCCTGCTTACAACACCCATCTACAGCAGTACAATAAAGCCTCTATCCATACTGTGTCTGCTATCTGAGTTCATTCTATCGCTGTGGTTCCCCATAGGGCCCCTCCCCATGGGCGGAGTCATCTCCACAGAGACCAAGGGTCCACAATGCCACAAACAGAACAAAAATTTAAGATGAAGGCAAAAATCCAACAGCAAGAGGGAAGGCCTTCCAGTCTTCTGTATGGAATGTCACATGAATGGAAGTGGAGGAGTAGCCTAGTCGTTAGAGCGCTGGGTGAGGATCCGGGGAAACCAGGGGTCAAGTCCCCCTGTCACTCCTTGTGATGTTGGGCAAGTCACTTTACCTCCATTACCTCAGGTGCAAGCTTAGGTTATAGACCCCCTAGGGATAGGGAAATACCTATAGTACCTGAATGTAATCTGCTTTGAAATAGAATATAAAAAATCTAAATACATTTTTACCCGCCGGTGAGAAGTTGTGTGTGTGCAAAGAGCTTCTGGCTCTCAGAGGATGAGTGTGTTCTCTACAGGGATAGTGACATCTAGTTGCCCACCCAGAGCAGGGTGCCATACTCTCCTCCCCCCATGAAAAAATTGTCTGAGGAAGGACATTTAGCACATACAATTTTTCCCACAGGAAACTCGAATCAAACTATACAATAGTAAGCAGGTGTAAAAATAAATCGCATCCCTATGGGGTGCACTTCTCCTGGGGAGACCATGACCAGCCTCACTTTAAAGCCAAGGCACATATAAGGGAACACATTATAATATATACAATAATATTGGGCCCAAAATTTCCTATAGAATGAATAATAGTTATTCTGAAGAAATGTAGAGCACCATGTAGTCTTACCTACTATCCTTTCTTAAGCAAATCAATAAAGGAAAAACCTGTCTCTTTACTCCAGTTTCTTCCCAGGATGACTAATATCTTGCTATATGTCATGCAAACAGGAACCTTGCCCCTAGATTCATCAAAATGCAATAATATCGCATGGTAAGAAAAAGGTAATTTCATAATGACTGCACCATGCTCTGATATACTGCTTCACATAGGTAACACTTCTATTTTGCAGCTCACAAAGTGGGGGTTATGCTCATGGCTACTACAAATACCTGCACAGTGGCAGGTATTGTAGTAGCTGAATGGTCAAGAAAGTTTCCCCAAGTAAATAAAATATTGAGCTTAAACAAGTATTCCCATACCAGATGTCTCCATAAGAAAAAAATAAGCTATTTTCAAAGATAAAATTCAGATTAATTTAAAAAGTATTACCCCTGTTTCCCCGAAAATAAGACAGTGTCTTATATTAATTTTTGCTACCAAAGATGCACTAGGCCTTATTTTCAGGGGATGTCTTATTTTTCCATGAAGAAGAATTCACATATATTGTTGAACAAAAAAATGAACATTTATCATATTCTGAATAGTTGTCTGGTTATGCTGGTTTGTGGTGACAACTAACTGTGAATCCTGCAGGGTAAAAAAGTCACAGCTGCATGCTCTGGTGTTCTGTGCGAGGGGCATGCTCCCAAATAAAAACTTTGCTAGGTCTTACTTTCGGGGGAGGTCTTATATTTAGCAATTCAGCAAAACCTCTACTAGGTCTTATTTTCGGGGGATGTCTTATTTTCGGGGAAACAGGGTATCTCCAAAGTGACCAATAATCAAGAGATGGTTTGAAAGATATTTTCAACATCAGTATTCAGTAGTTCACATTTACAACAAGACAATTTGAATCTTCAAGTAGCAATCCATTCTCTTCTCAAATAAGCAAGGAATAAATAATTCCATACATCAAGGAATAAATATTTCCATAAACCACAAATCAAGGAATGAATTATTTATTGAATAACCCATAATTCTGGATGTCAGATAAGTATAAGTATTATTAAATAGGGCTAAAGCATTCAAACCTTTGATATATATATGTATATAGTTATACTCTTAGGATTAATTCTTCATTTGACATTATAATTTCAGATGCACAAAAACAACATACCATAAAATATGAATTCAGAAAAGGATGAATTATTAATGGACAGGTAGGCACGTGTATAGCCCCTATACCCTTATAATCTCTATACTTCAAATTCAATAGAATGGGATATACATATATATATATATATATATATATATCTTAAAAGACAAGACTATTATGAGTGACAGACTAAACTCATGGGGGTCGATTTTAAGACCCGCGCGCACACGTCCGTGTGTGCACGGCTATTTTATAACACTCACGCATAGTCGTGCGCGAGTTATAAAATATGATATCCGCGCAAACATGCGCGGCGGATTTTAACATCTGCACACACATATGCAAGCGGGTGGGGGAGGGGAATTTTAAATGCAACGTGTGGAGATGCAAGTAGGGTTTCACTAGTTCCCTCCCAGTCAGCTCCAGTTAAGGAGTGGATTGGGAGGGAGCTTCCCTATACCCCTACCTAACCTTCCTACCCTTTCTCCTCTCCTCCCTGGCCCTTAACCCCTTCCTAGCTACTCACTTTTTTTTTTGGTCGATTGCTTACTAGAGATGTGAATCGGAACCAGAATCAGTTCGGATTTCAGTTCCGATTCACATCTCTATTGCTTACTGCTCCTCAGGAGCAGAAGAAATCTCTGCGTGCCAGTCATCTGCCGGCACGTGCTTCCCCAGGACAGCAGCTAATGGTACTGGTCCCAGCCTGTCCCCCACCCCACCCTGCCCCTCCCTGCTCCCTGGCCCGCCCCTTTTGGAGGGCCCAGCATTTCTGCGCGTAGTGGGGGTTCTGCTCATGGCTGGGCCTGTTATAAAATGCACACTGTGTGCGTAAGGCCCGGCTGTGCACGTAACCCCCGTTTTATATGTGTGCAGGCCTTTTAAAATTGGGCCAGTAATTTGGAACCAAAACTTAAAACTAAGTTTGAGTATCCCATGTAACAATGTCCATTTTTTCTAATTTTTTCTCTTCTTCAACAGGTGATAGAGGGCGGAGCTTGCAAATGCTGCTGGCTAGCATGGGTTTACTTAGAACCAGGAAGTTGAGAAGCTTTGGTGGCTTGAGACAACAATGCTAGCTAATGAAGCTGGCTTACGCAGCCTGGAACTATCGAATCTTACACATCCCCATTGTACTTGGAATCTTAGGAGTGACCAGCTCTTGAGCATGTAGTCTTACCTACTATCCTTTCTTAAGCAAATCAATAAAGGAAAAATCTGTCTCTTTACTCCAGTTTCTTCCCAGGATGACTAATATCTTGCTATATGTAATGCAAACAGGAACTTTGCCCCTAGATTCATCAAAATGCAATAATATCACATGGTAAGAAAAAGGGGTGCATTTATGGTAATTTCATAATTACTGCACCATGCTCTAATATACTGCTTCACATAGGTAACACTTCTATTTTGCAGCTCACAAAGTGCCAGAGAGAGAGAAAGAGAACCAATTTTTAAGCCCTTCATAGTTGTCAACTATTTACATCTCTATAGGAAGGCCAGCTAATAGCTTGCAGTGAGATGGTGGTGGTTTAGGGTTTAGGGGCCAGTTTGACATGCAGAGTGAGACATAAGAACAGCACAGTATACCTTGGTAAAGACTTTACATCATTTTTAACAACATTGTAAACTGCCAAGTTTGTAACCCAGATTGATGGTATATAATAGGGATGTGAATCGTGTCCTCAATCGTCTTAACGATCGATTTCGGCTGGGAGGGGGAGGGAATCGTATTGTTGCCGTTTGGGGGGGTAAAATATCGTGAAAAAATCGTGAAAAAATCGTGAAAAATCTAAAAATCGCAAAACCGGCACATTAAAAACCCCCTAAAACCCACCCCCGACCCTTTAAATTAAATCCCCCACCCTCCCGAACCCCCCCCAAATGACTTAAATAACCGGCGGGTCCAGCGGCGGTCCGGAACGGCAGCGGTCCGGAACGGGCTCCTGCTCCTGAATCTTGTTGTCTTCAGCCGGCGCCATTTTCCAAAATGGCGCCGAAAAATGGCGGCGGCCATAGACGAACACGATTGGACGGCAGGAGGTCCTTCCGGACCCCCGCTGGACTTTTGGCAAGTCTCGTGGGGGTCAGGAGGCCCCCCACAAGCTGGCCAAAGTTCCTGGAGGTCCAGCAGGGGTCAGGGAGCGATTTCCCGCCGCGAATCGTTTTCGTACGGAAAATGGCGCCGGCAGGAGATCGACTGCAGGAGGTCGTTCAGCGAGGGTTCCGGCGCCTCGCTGAACAACCTCCTGCAGTCGATCTCCTGCCGGCGCCATTTTCCGTACGAAAACGATTCGCGGCGGGAAATCGCTCCCTGACCCCCGCTGGACCTCCAGGAACTTTTGGCCAGCTTGTGGGGGGCCTCCTGACCCCCACGAGACTTGCCAAAAGTCCAGCGGGGGTCCGGAAGGACCTCCTGCCGTCCAATCGTGTTCGTCTATGGCCGCCGCCATTTTTCGGCGCCATTTTGGAAAATGGCGCCGGCTGAAGACAACAAGATTCAGGAGCAGGAGCCCGTTCCGGACCGCTGCAGTTCCGGACCGCCGCTGGACCCGCAGGTTATTTAAGTCATTTGGGGGGGGTTCGGGAGGGTGAGGGATTTAATTTAAAGGGTCGGGGGTGGGTTTTAGGGGGTTTTAGTGTGCCGGCTCACGATTCTAACGATTTATAACGATAAATCGTTAGAATCTCTATTGTATTGTGTTCCATAACGGTTTAAGACGATATTAAAATTATCGGACGATAATTTTAATCGTCCTAAAACGATTCACATCCCTAGTATATAAATATATGCCTTTGGAAAATTACCCCAGAGGTTGTAAGCGTAAAAGTGTATGCTTTAACTTTCATGTGCATTGAGATTTTTACTATGTTCTTTCACCCTAGCTTGATAGTACCCTGTTATAGAGTCCATCAAGCTAGGACGAGAGAGCATAGTAGAAGTTACATCTGATACCTGAAAGCATTTCTTGGTGGGTAGGTGTCATTTGTTTCAGGTCTCTGGGTAGAGGTCTCATGATGATTTTACTTGTGCAAAGCTCACCCATCGGTTAACCCGGGAATCCTATTTGAGGGGTCCTCTCTTCACAGCAAAAATCCTACCTTACTCCATCTCCTTCCTGAACACCCAGCCCATCCTGATACCTTTGATGGTGATCTGGTTGGGATCTCCTGATCTTGTTCTTTCATACTTAGCTGACATTTCTGGGGAATTCCCTTGAGGAAAAGTTCTAAAGCAATCAGGTTACCTCTCAGCTCTGCAATCCCTGTGTGGGAGGAGGGATCCAAAAAACCTCCCCACACTGTTTGTGTCTGAAAAATACTTCTAAAAATAAAGCTGGTGTTGCGTCCGTTGGTCTCAGACGGCTTCGACCACTGTGCCTCACCTTTCTTCCTTCTCTCTCCTCAAGCCTTGGGAGAATGGCTGCTGCCGCACCTTCATGCCGCTCTCTCCGGTGTCCCCGGATTGGCAATGGCGACGGTGTTCGCCATGATTTTCCTGAGAGCCTCCTAGGGTGCATGCGTGCATGCCACCCACGTCTTTATCCACATCATGGCGGGAACCTCGGGGGCGTCCCCTCCGAGTGACATCATCACATCCTGGTATTTAGCCTGCCCTTCGTTTGCTAACAAACGGAGTTAGCAAGGATTGGACTGCTTCCAGTCTAAGCTGCTCTGCCGCTTCCCAGCTGCCGCAGGAAGCTCTCTCTGCTCTTCGGGGTATTTCTCCACTAACCTGGGTACCCGCTACTCAGGGGCCCTTCTGCTCTATTTCAGGTACCTATCTTGAGATACCGGATACTCGATCCTCGAAGGCCTCCTCTCTCTAATCTGGTGCCTGCCACTGAACTACTTCTGCCTGCCAGGACCTTCAACAATACAGCTTTCTGCTTCAGTGAGTACTAACCCTTTCAGTCTGTCTTATCTTCAGCTTCAGCACTCTGTGTCCACATCCAGGACCTGTTCCTGCTATGCCGCTCTGCCTATCACCTACTCGAGTGTGAGACTGGTCTCCTCTGCTGAGGACCCCTGGACTACTTCACTGGGTTACCTTCACTGCTGCCTGCTCCCCGAGCAGTACCATCGAGCTGTAAAATAAACACAACTTCTCTGTGTCTGCGTGTATAGAGTCTAGCCTAGTACTACGGTTCCTCACGGGGCTCCTCCCCGTGGGAGTGGCCATCTCCACAGTACCCAAGAATCCACTCCAACACCTCAAACCCTAACAGCTGGATACACCTTCAGCCATCACTGACTCTCATACCAGTATCCATCAATGGTGCTTGTCCACCTAAGGTTTAGAGTAAACTAACAGGTCTTCAGTCCTTTGGATGAGAGCACTTTTGCCCCAAAAGGAATCAGGCATAAAATTCTATCTCTCTGTAAATGAGTAGGAAAAAGGACCCTCTGCAGGGAGTGAACAATGAGGTATCACTTCAAATTGAAGCTCCTGTGTGATAGGAATGATATGTTGTTGAATAAATGTTTGATATCTGGAAGTGATTTACAAGAGGTTAATCTTTTTGGGTATTTTATGATATAATGTATTTTGTATTATTGATACATTTTTAAATAAATATTGATTATTGAAATTACTTTGTTATATTTTTTATAAAGTTAGTTTATGTGTATATAACAATTTGTAAAGCCAGTTGTTTTTTTTTCTAAATAGGGTTAAGGCATCCAATCCAGATCCTCCAGGTTGGGAGGGGCTGTGAGGAATGACAGGCTCATTGATATTGTATTCTATACAAATACAGTAATATCTAGTGGCCAACCCGGGGGTGGGGGGAGGGTTACCACATATTATAAATACATAGCGGGAGTGGGGAGGTGTAAGGCTCTAAGGCTTGCCTAGGTCACCTAATAATCTTACTAGCCCTAACCATTGCTGTATAAACATTTAATAGTCTCTCAGCTCGTGGTGCCATATGTTGTGTAATGAGTGGGGGCATAGTTTTTCCCTTGGCCATAGATGCCAAATTGCCTGGGCTCCTTCATTGAAAATTGTGTAAACACTATAACATAACTGTACTAGTAAAACACTGAGACCATGACCTTCACAGAACTGCAGGAAATGAAGACATTGTGATGCGTGGGATATTTCCATTCCCATAAGTAAAAAAGCTTGATGCTAGAAAACCAGACATAGTAGTAAAAAAGTAAAATGAAAGAACAATATTGCTAATGCTAATAGCTATGTCAATATCAAGCTATTATTCTGAATTATGTATGGAGAGACAGATCATAACATACATTTATTTAACACTTTTCTATACCGACCTTCATGGTTGAAGACCATATCAGATCGGTTTACATCGAATAGGGGAATTGTAACTAAAACCACAAGTAGAACAGGAAGAACAAAGTTACATATAACAAGGTTAGTAAACTTGGAAGCTTGAACTGCTAGAAAGAAAAGGCCTAAGGAACGTAATGTTTAAATAGTATAAACAGTAAGAATCATGGGAGGCTCTTAATCAGAACTTGAAGGTAGTATGGAGATCCATTGTTCATGAAGGATATTCGGTCTATACGTGCCATACTGGGTCAGACCAAGGGTTCATCAGCTCCAGGATCCTGTTTCCAACAGTGGCCAATCCAAGTAACTGGCAAGTACCCAAAAATTAAATAAATCACAAACTACTATTGATTATTAATTAATAGCAGTTTATGGATTTTCCTCTAGGAACTTATCCAAACTTTTTTTTTAAACCTAGGTACACTAAGGGCCTCGTTTTCCAAGCTGCTCGCACGCAATAAGGGACCTTTCACACGCAAAAAGTCCCTTATCGCGTGCAATACCAGGATGGGGGCGGAGTCGGCCCCAGAAGAGGAGGAGTCGGGGCATCACCGGGACCGACTCTGCGCTGACGCCGTGGACAGAGAAAACGTAAGTGCCTTTTCGCTGCCTATTTCGCTCCCAATAGCTACACCTCCTATGGTGGTGCTATTGGGTGCAAAACCAGCAGCGATCGCACCGTGACGGTGCGATCACTGCCAGCTAGCGCAGGCCCGCCCTTCATTTTGGGGCCTCCGCCCCTCATCTTCTAAAGTATCACAGGCCTGTTATACTTTAGAAAATGAGGCCCTAACTGCTGTAACCATATCCTCTGGCAATGAATTCCAGAACTTAACTATGTGCTAAGTGAAAAATAATTTTCTTTGATTTGTTTTAAATGAGCTACTTGCTAGCTTTATGGAGTGCCCTCTGGTCCTTCTATTATCTGAGAGAGTAAATAATTGATTTACATTAACTTGTTCAAGTCCTTTCATAATTTTGTAGACCTCTATCATATCGCTCATCAGTTGTCTCTTCTCGAAAACTGAAAAGCCTTAACTTCTTTAGCCTTTCCTGATAGGGCACCCATTCCATGCCCCTTATCACTTTGGTCGCCTTTCTCTGCATTTTCTCCAGTGCAACTATATCTTTTTTTAGATGCGGTGACCAGAATTGCACACAGTATTCGAGATGTGTTCTCACCATGGAGCAATACAGAGGCATTATACATCCATCCTTTTATTTGCCATTCTCTTCCTAATAATTGCTAACATTCTGTTTGCTTTTTTTGATTGCCACAGCACACTGAGCCAATAATTTCAATATGTTATCTACTATGATGCCTAGATCTCTTTCCTGGGTGGTAATTCCTAAGATAGAACCTAATATTGTGTAAATATAGGAAGGGTTATTTTTCCTACATGCATCACTTTGCACTTGTCCACATTATATTTCATCTGCCATTTGGAAGCCCAATCTTCCAGTCTCGCAAGGTCCTCTTGCAATTCATGACAATCTGCTTGAGATTTAACTACTCTGCATAATTCTGTGTCATCCACAAATTTGATCACTTCACTCGTCATACCCTTTTCCAGATCATTTATAAATATATTAAAAAGCACCGGTCCAAGAACAGATCCCTGAGGCAATTCACTGTTTACCTTTTCCCACTGTGAAAACAGACCATTTAATCCTACTCTCTGCTTCATTAGTATCTTTTGAAGATACCTCCCTCTGAACCATTTGCTGCTGAGCGACTGTCGGCTTCATGCTTTCTTCTAGTTTAAAAGCTGCTCTATCTCTTTTTTAAAGGTTAGTGCCAGCAGCCTGGTTCCACCCTGGTTAAGGTGGAGTCTATCCCTTCGGAAAAGACTCCCCCTTCCCAAAAAGGTTCCACAGTTCCTTACAAAACTGAATCCCTCTTCCTTGCACCATCATCTTTTCCTTCCATTGAGACTCCGGAGATCTGCCTGCCTCTGGGGATCTGTGCGTGGAACAGGGAGCATTTCAGAGAATGCTATTCTGGAAGTTCTGGATTTCAGCTTTCTACCTAAGAGCCTACATTTGACTTTCAGAACATCATTCCCACATTTTCCTATGTCATTGGTACCCACATGTACTACGTCAGCCAGCTCCTCCCCAGCACTGTCTAGATGGCACGTGAGGTCCGCTACCTTCGCACCATGTAGGCATGTTACCAGGTGATCCTCACACCCACCAGCCACCCAGCTGTCTCCATTCCTAATAATCGAATCACCAACTACGATGGTGACCTAATCCTTCCTTCTAGGAAGTAGCCCAGGGAGACACATCTTCGGTGCAAGAGGACAATGCACCACCTGGAGAGCAGGTCCTTGTTACAGGATCATTTCCTGCTGCACCAGGTTGATGGTCTCCGTTCATGAGACCTTCCTCCTTCAAGGCAGCCCTAGGGCTGCAAGAAGATCATGAAGTGCCAGGAGATACAGAGACCAAGAACATGTACCAAAAGGTAAAGAAATTGTTGGGCACTACCATTTTGAGTAAAAAGAACTTCCAAATGAATCTTGCATTGGCAAAGTTCATGTACTTATGCCTGTACATATTATACCCCATGATCCCCAGGAGGAGGCTCTCTGTGGCACAATGCAAATATTCAGAACAGCACCAGCAGTAAATTTTAGAGATTAAGAGCATGCTCAGTATACCCTGGTTTATGAGTGAGGTCTATTTCTGTCATGGTATGAACAAAAAAAGCTCATTTGGAGTCACTACCCTGTGAAAGATTGCATGAATTAAAAAGGGAGAGAAATTCCATAAATAAAAGATTCTCTAAAGCAGTGGTTCTTAACCCAGTCCTCTGGATATACCTAGCCAGTTTGGTTTCAGGTTAACTGCAGTGAATATTCATGTAATAGATTTGCATACAATGGAAGCAGTGCATGCAGATTTGCCTAATGCATATTCATTGTGGAAATTCTATAAAATGGACTGGCTAGGTGTTGATCGTGGACTGGGTTGAGATCCACTGAGAGCAGTGGTTCTCAATTAAGCCCTCTGGATACACCCAGGCAGTCAAATTTTCAGATATCCACAATGAACATGCATGAGATAGATTTACATGGAGGCAGTACATATACAGATCGATTGCATACATATTCATTGTAAATATTTTGAAAACCAGACTGACTGAGTGTGTCCCGTTTCTGGGTTGAGAACCACTGCTCTAGAAGACTACCTAGCTATTGAAGGCAAAGACAGGCAAAGAACGTTTTTTTCAGCATTGTTAACATCACACAGTATGTGCAGAGGATGAATTAGGTAAGCTCACATGCCAGAGCTTGCCTCCTAACTGAAGGTTTTGTAAACACTAAGAAATAACAAGGACTTTGCAACTGAACTAACATAGAACACTGAAACTGCATGTTCATTAAAATAAGTACCTTACATAATCTAGGCAACATGCCACAAACCAGCAGTGCATACCTGAAGGAAATGTAAGATAGGAGGTTCATTACTCATGCAACCTAACTAAAAATATTTTAAAGTTTAAACTTAATCACCCAGAAAGCATTTGTAAAATATACAAAATGTATATAAGAATTTCAAGAATAATATTTTTTTAGATGATGATGTACAAAAGGTTAAAAATTCAACCCAGGTTAAATTCTGAGGAAAAATATTTCAAAATAGTATAGTTCAACCAAGAGTCATCCCGTAAAATTCATATAGCCAATGTTGATTTCTATAGCAAGCACCAATATTGTATAAAGGGTAATCATCTATGTAACTACCTGGCACTTCTGAATGATTGCCTTTGATTAGTTCCTAAAATTTTAAATGCAGGCACGTGCATCAATTAGGTGAACAAGTCAGGCTCGCACATACCCACCAGATTTTAAAAGCTACCCAGATACTCTTGTGTCTCTCATAGTGCTCACATCCTGCTCTGATTCAAAAAGGGGCATGCTGGGGTTGAGATGCCTGAGCATGCACCCCAATCTCGTGCCACGTAAGTTTACTTCTGCTATGGCGGAAGTGTAAGTTTAAAAATCTAGCCAAATCTCAGGGGTTTTAAGGATCTGGGCTAATTGGGGAGAGTAAAGATTATTAAACTGGGGGGGGGGGTTGGAGGACAAGACGCTTAACTGGGTGAATTGGTGGAAGAACTGGTGAAACTGGCAATGATGTGGCTGCACGCTCCTTTTAAAATCCTCCCACTTACATGATAGAAGCAGGATTTTCATGCCCATGTGCACACCCACTTAAAATTAGGCACACATCTGCACTCAACCAGGTTATTTTATAAAATGTGCTCATATACATACACATGCAAGTTACAAAATGGCTGCGTATTTGGGTGAGCCCATGTACCAAAGTGTACCTGCATACTGATTTAAAATTTACCAACCCTATATAATCTACCCAGATTTACCAGTCTTGTTACTTACTTTTGAATTATTTTTATCAACTTGTAATTTCCATCTCTACTTTTCTCAAGCTCTTTCATAACAAAGCAATAGTTGACCCATGTTGAGACTTCTCTGCATTGGGGCGTTTAATCAGCTGGCATCTTTCTTTGTCTTTGTCTCCCAAAAGTCTCCTATGAGCAAGGTAGAACATGGTATTTAAACATACTACCACTATCAAATATTAGCTTTTTATCCATTTTTAAATGAATGATGGGAGAAAAAGCATTTTCAAAATCTGATATGTTGCTGCACATTTTTTATTGTGTGAGCCATATAAATGGCTACGGCAAGTACTTGAATAGCAGCTTTTTAGGCACATTCTGAGATTCATGCATTTTAATTGCCACTCTTCATGCTAGTACAATTTTGTCTCTAAAATATAACAATAGCAGAAGGTAGAGAAGCAAAACAAATAATTTAAAAAAATATTTGTCTGATCATATGCAACAACAGTTCCATACCATTCACAATTTCTTAAATAAAGTTTTTTTGGACAATACATTGGAAGACGTTAATCTTCAAAACTTAAAACTCTAATGAAAAACATTCTGTCGGGGCATAAAAATTAGTAGTTTAAGCAGAATAAGACCTTTATAATATCTGCGTTTAGCACACTGGCTTAGTTTTCTGGTTTATTTTTATGCATATTGTGGGCTCAGAATGACAGTGAATTAAATCTAGACATGTTCTTTCTGTAGGTGACATCATCAGATTATTAATCGACAATAATTACTTGCCTCTCTGATGATATCAGCTACAAAAATTAAAAAAGAAGGGGAAAATATTACTACATATTAAGAGTACTTATTAAAAAAATAGTAGCAACCAAATTTATTTTGATCATTAATATAGCTAAATATGTATTGCTTAATGCTTTAAAAATACCATGTGCAAAAAAATTTTTAAAGCATAAATGACTTTTTGAAAATTTATATGAAAGGGCATCAAATGGACCAGTAAAAAAAGCATCTCAAATGTTTGACTTAATATCCTGCCCATCATCATTTAACCTCAATGCCCCTTTATTTATTTATTTATTTTTTTCCAAAATTTTCAGAATAATCTTAGTATAAAAACCATGTATCAAATCTTTTCACTTAGGTCTTTCCAAATAGGATTTATATTGTCCCAGCAACTGAAAAAATAGATAGTATGCAATCTGTACTTATCTTATGTTTGCAAAATCTTTCTGGTGATAGTTCTTTTCTGTTAAACAACTTTTAGCTCTTCTTAAAATGAAAAGAAAATCCCGACAACAATGTGCTCCACTGATATGAAGGTAACCATCGTTATTTTGGCTGGAGCTGTGTCATGGGACTTGTAACAAAACAAACTGTGTGTGAATAAAGGCTTTGCATTTTACATTAGTGTATTGAGCTATAGGAGCTGTAAGCCATGAAGAGTCTGTCTGTTAACTCAAAGATCTCATTTTGGCACAACGTTGTCAAAGGTGCAATTTAAGATACCTCAAGTGCAGCAGTTATCATGAATTACCTAGTAATATGCTCTGCAATTCAAAATTAACTTGATGGCAAGACATTAACACATAATAAGTAAGATATTTGGTTACTGGATGAAAAAGAAGACTGACAGAAGAATTAAGAGCATAAGACCAAGGTCCATCAAACCCGGCATCTTGTCTCAGACAGTGTGGCCAGAAGGCATATGTAGAGGGAAAACAATCATATTGGTTCATTTAATCATTTCGTAGGTCTCAGGCATTGTTTGGTTCATTTCAAATGAAAATTATTTTTATGCTTACTAATTTTATTCTTTCATTTATTTCACATTATAGTCAATGGGGAAAGCAATGCAGCCGATTTTGGACTCCCAAATTAGTGTTTTCTAATCATTTGTAATAAAACTTGTGAATAGACCTCATCAGAATGGTGAAGGGTACTCCACTGCACCAAAACTGTGTCAATGTGGCATCAAAAGCCCAAGGAACCTTAATGGGGCAAAATAATACTAGTAGCAATGATAGGAGTTCTCCAAGACACTGTGAAAGGAGCAAAGTAGCAGCAGGAGTGGCCATAACATCCCAAGGTGGTAAAGAAGGGGCAAAGGGTATCAAGAATAGTGGCATGAACCTCCTAGGGAAGCATGAGAAGGAAAAAGTAGCACCCAGTGTGGAATGAGCAGTTAAAGGCACCATGAAAGGGGAACAGAGCAACATAAGTGGCAGGAAAATCTCCAAGGCATTAATAGAGATTAGAGAGTCAAAGCAGCATAAAAAGGCATGAAAACACCAAAACACTATGAGAGGCAGTGGCACAAAGCAGCCATAAGACCCACGGGTCCAAATGAGGGGCACAATTCACTAACAAAATTGCTACAAAACCCTAAGAAGGGAGAAGCCAAAAGAAATTCCTAGAAAAGGGTTGATATAGTTTCTATACTGCACCATTTGGGGAAGAGGCTGGCAGTTCAGGCTTTTATGTGGTATTATCTCAGCCCTGTCAGTATCATCTGCCTTCTCCATCTTCTCACTGGAGGCTAAGATACTATTGACTAAAGCACCAAATAATCTTCATGTTTAATATCACATGATTTGTGGAATCCAGGACGTGATTCTTCTTTTGAGTCAGTTTTTGTAAATACTGCCTCCATTTTCTAAGAAGCAGTACTAATGGAGGAGAACTGTCCTTGTTCTTGGTGCTGCATTTCTGCTGCCTGTGCATTTTGCAGTGGTGTACTCCATAGAAGGCTATATAACATATGATACCTATAGTTGTAAGAACCGTAAAGGAAGGGAGTTTGATGACAAAATCTAAGAGGACATGAAAAGATTAAAAGATTAAAGAAAACTAGGTAATGCCTGTGTAAAGCATCAGATTATGAGAGTAAGACCTAAGAGTGTGTAAACTGTTTTTCGGCACTGTCACGTGGGTAGCTGGGTTGTTCATGAAACAGAGGTTTCCTTTATAAATTAGTAGTTAAATTGTAATAGTTTACAATTTCTCTCAGAGTAGTTTCACCATAAAAGAAATGCTTAAGTCACTTCTGTATCAGTAAAATTAGGTTTATTAAACTGGCAGGTGGGTAGTTGTGCTCCTCGATTACTAAAAATAATTTTAGGTTATTTCACAGATAAGGTTTTCAGAACACAAATACATTAAATGTAAACTTTGGTACCAGGTTTCAAACCACTTATTTTGGTTATTTCTATATTCTTTTCAGCTTCAATACAATATTTTTAAAACAAGTTTTCAAACAGACTAACTTCAGATAAGAACAACTTCAATTTCTTTTCTTCCCTATGTTTAATATAAAAGTTTAATGTAAATTCATACTTTATTTATAAGAATTGCCATGCTGGGTCAGACCAATGGTCCATCAAGCCCAGCATCCTGTTTCCAACAGTGGCCAAACCAGGCCACAAGAACCTGGCAATTACCCAAACTCTAAGAAGATCCATGCTACTGATGCAGTTAATGGACTTCTTCAAAACTTATCCAAACCTTTTTTGAACCCAGCTACACTAGCTGGTACTAACCACATCCTCTGGCAACAAATTCAAGAGCTTAATTGTGCATTGAGTAAAAATGATTAGTCTTAAATGTGCTACTTGCTAACTTCATGGAATGCCCCCTAGTCCTTCTATTATTGAAAGTGTATATAACCGAGTCACATCTACTCGTTCAAGACCTCTCATGATCTTAAAGACCTCTATCATATCCCCCCTCAGCCGTCTGTTCTCCAAGCTGAACAGCCCTAACCTCTTCAGTCTTTCCTCATAGGGAAGCTGTTCCATCCTCTTTATCATTTTGGTTGCCCTTTTCTGTACCTTCTCCTTCGCAACTTTATCTTTTTTGAGATGCGGCGACCAGAACTGTAGACAGTATTCAAGGTGCAGTCTCACCATGGAGCGACATAGAGGCATTATGACATGTTCTGTTTTATTCACCATTCTCTTCCTAATAATTCCTAACATTCTGTTTGCTTTTTTGACTGCTGCAGCACACTGAGCCAACAATTTTAAAATATCAGGTCATCACTTCAAGATAATTCAAGAATTAAAATATATTTCTAGGTAAGTATATAAGATATATGTTACTTGTCTAACCCTTTACTAATGTGTCTGTTTTTCTTTGTTGTAGTGAATTAAACAGTGCTTGCAACTAACAAGGTACTTTGTATTCCTCATGCACTTTTGTGTCAAAACGGTGCACTTAGCTAGATTTCCAGTGATGTAGCTGCCAGAAGGTGGAGCTCTTGAGCATCAATATCGAGTGTGGCACTGGTACCACAATGATGGTTGGATGCATTGGTGGCTGGCTAGTGAGGCTTGCCTACACTAAGCTCGATCCAGTAAAGTCCGTGGGAGAGCGGACTAACGCCCGCTCTCCCGGCGCGCGCACCGGCCCCTCGCCGGTGCGCGCGATCCAGTATTTAAATTAGGCGACGCGGTGCAAACGAGGAAAAGAGGCGCTAGGGACACTAGCGCGTCCCTAGCGCCTCCTTTTGGCCTGGAGCGGCGGCTGTCAGCGGGTTTGACAGCCGACGCTCAATTTTGCCGGCATCGGTTCTCGAGCCCGCTGACAGCCACGGGCTCGGAAACCGGACGCCGGCAAAATTGAGCGTCCGGTTTTCGGCCCGACAGCCGCGGGCCGAATTCAAAATTTTTTTATTTTTTTTTTACTTTTTTTTTACTTTTGGGGACCTCCAACTTAATATCGCTATGATATTAAGTCGGAGGGTGCACAGAAAAGCAGTTTTTACTGCTTTTCTGTGCACTTCCCTGGCGCCGGAAGAAATTAGCGCCGACCTTTGGGCGGCGCTAATTTCTTAGAGTAAAATGTGCGGCTTGGCTGCACATTTTACTTACTGGATCGCTCAGGAATACCTAATAGGGCCATCAACATGCATTTGCATGTTGAGGGCGCTATTAGGTGCCGCGGGTGGGCCGCGTGTTTTCCTCCCCTTACTGAATAAGGGGTAAGGGAAAACACGCGTCCAGAGCAGGGTGACAGTGCGCTCCGACGGAGCACACTTTACTGGATCGACCTGACTGTTTGCTAGCATGGACAGAAACTCTGGACCTCTTTTCTTGATCTCAACTTCTCTGGGTCCAGTTGTGTTTCGTCCTTTGATATCTCAAACAAATTAACAAAAAAACCTGTCTTCCTAAGACCACCAAGCTTCCGAAGACTAAGATGTTGCCCTGCATATGGTCTTCGTCATTTTAGTGTACTTGTATTCTAACTAATTTCAAAAATAAAGGATAATTATTTTCTCCTTAACTAAGTTCAGGGAGGGATTGATTGAGTGTGAGTGGGGAAGAACATATGTAACAAGTATTTAAATGAAAAACAGAGAGCAACTAAATATCACCTTTCCATTCACTTTCATCTCTCTTTGACTAGCACAGCTCAGATATTTATAGTCAGCATAGACAGTATTTCATATCTTCTCAGGGGAATATACTGTGAAATGAATATTCCTTTAAATGAAATAGTCTTAAAAACCAGTTCCTTCCACAATAAATTCAGAGACTGCTTTTAGCCTTTACTCTAGGGAGAAATAACAGCAACCTTTATTTACAGGTTGTGTATTTAAACCTTTCTCAGGTTTATAATGGCTATTAAAAATTCTCTTAGCTTAGGTGTGTCTGAATTTTGTTTGGTTTACATTTCCTTCAGCATCACCAAATTTATCACATACAGATTTTCATACGCTCAGCTAACTAAAAAAGCTGAAGAATTTCCACAGTTCAGCTGGTCATCACATATAGGCTGACTAAAATAATTTTCTTACCTTGTCCAAACTTAAAACATTAAAGGTGAATTTTAAGATCTGCACACGGGAGCACATGTATGCACATTTGCCGGCTCATGCACATGGATGCGGTGATTTTATAACATATACGCATATATGCACGCATGGTATAAAATGGGCTGTATGCGTGTACATGTGTGCAAAAATTTAAAATTGACAGGTGCATCTGCATACAAATGCCATCTTGATTGTGTAAGTGTGTGTGTGTTGGGGGGGGGGATTTTAGTAGATATGTACACCATCACAATTACCTATTTCCCCAGTTTATTCTCAGTTTGCCCCAGTAAAGGAGAGGACTTCCTAAACCCCCTTGCTAGCTTGCCTCCTTTTTACCCTATTAGCCCTGACTCTTAAAACCCCGTTGACTAACCTAGTTTTTTTTGTTTTATGACTTACATGCCATCCTTAGCAGAAGTAAAGTTACATGAATACGGTCCCCCGGCGCGCACTGGTGTGTGTAAATACTTGTGCTCTGGTTTCATTCATATTTTTTTGGAACCCCCATACACTGCCCATGCCCCACCCAGACCTCACCCATGACCTGCATCTTTTTATGAAAAAAAATGTATTCACGTACTGGGATATACTTGTGTACCTGGGCACCTCTTAAAATCCACGTGGCGCTCACTGGTAAGTACATATCTCCCGGCTTTGTCATGCACGGGGCTTTTAAAATTCACCCATTAATAAACAATTCTCATTCTCACACTCTTTCTCTCTCATTTAGTGTTTACTAATAATTTCTAGTGTGTTTTCACTTTAAAGGGCTTCTGTGACAGAGCTCAGCAGCACAGCTCTGTAATCTTTCTCAGCACAGCTCTACTCTCTGCTTAACTATCGCTGACAGGAATACTGGTTAGAATATTACTACTTCAAGTAATTTGCATCATGTAAATATGTAAATATGTTACCTCTCGAGTTATTGTTACTTCTCTAGTTCAATTTTCAGGCTCCCCCTAGAGCCTCCTGCCTTCGAGTTTCTACTGTTGTCCCTCTCCCACCCCTGTTCATTGTATTTTCCACCTACTGTTGAGATGTAAACCGATGTGATGTGCATTCTAATGTCGGTATAGAAAAGCTGTCAAATAAATAAATACATAAATAAATAAATAAAAACTTTACTGATGTCATTTTATAGAAAGGTTCCTGTCCCACCTAAGATAGCTCATATAGCTTCAAGGATCATAATAAAAGCCCTTTGGCTCAGTTAATTAGGAAAGGGAAACATGGTTAATTAGTTTAAATTTTTCTTCAAATATATACATTTATCAGGTAGTTTCATGCAGGGCCAATTGAGAACTAGAGGTTTGAGAAGTGAAATGTGGAATACATTATGGATTCCTAGGAAAGATGGTACGTGCAGCTGATTGGGAAGGGCCCAATGTAGTGGGAGACAGGACACATGGAGAGCATCCAGAATCAAATGTGATGGGTGCTAAGCCAGACCTTATCCCCTGGTTTAAAGTGTGCTGCAGGCCTGCAGTGCGCTGGCCCTCTCAACCGCCTTCTGAAGCATCTCCTCTGTGCGGACCCAAAGTTGTTGGAGGTTCTGAACTGTTAATTGGGCTGCAGGAGAGAGAACAGTCAATGGGATAGGCAATGGGCATGACAGCTCTCTCCCATAAACAATTTGAAAGGGAGAACATAAGAACATGCCATACTAGGTCAGACCAAGGGTCCATCAAGCCCAGCATCCTGTTTCCAACTGTGGCCAATCCAGGCCAATCCAGGCCATAAGAACCTGGCAAGTACCCTAAAACTAAGTCTATTTCATGCTACTGTTGCTAGTAATAGCAGTGGCTATTTTCTAAGTCAACTTAATTAATAGCAGGTAATGGACTTCTCCTCCAAGAACTTATCCAATCCTTTTTTAAACACAGCTACACTAACTGCACTAACCACATCCTCTGGCAACAAATTCCAGAGTTTAATTGAGCGTTGAGTGAAAAAGAACTTTCTCCGATTAGTTTTAAATGTGCCACATGCTAACTTCATGGATTGCCCCCTAGTCTTTCTATTATCCGAAAAGCTATTATCCGAAAAGCTGAAAAGTCCTAATCTCTTTAGACTTTCCTCATATGGGAGCTGTTCCATTCCCCTTATCATTTTGGTCACCCTTCTCTGTACCTTTTCCATTGCAACTATATCTTTTTTGAGATGTGGCAACCAGAATTGTACACCGTATTCAAGGAGCGATACAGAGGCATTATGACATTTTCCGTTTTATTCACCATTCCCTTTCTAATAATTCCCAACATTCTGTTTGCTTTTTTGACTGCTGCAGCACACTGTACCGATGATTTCAATGTGTTATCCACTATGAATCCTAGATCTCTTTCTTGGGTGGTAGCTCCTAATATGGAACCTAACATTGTGTAACTATAGCATGGGTTATTTTTCATTATATGCATCACCTTGCACTTATCCACATTACATTTCATCTGCCATTTGGATGCCCAATTTTCCAGTCTCACAAAGTCTTCCTGCAATTTATCACAATCTGCTTGTGATTTAACTACTCTGAACAATTTTGTAACATCTGCAAATTTGATTACCTCACTCGCCGTATTTCTTTCCAGATCATTTATAAATATATTGAAAAGTAAGGGTCCCAATACAGATCCCTGAGGCACTCCACTGCCCACTCCCTTCCACTGAGAAAATTGTCCATTTAATCCTACTCTCTGTTTCCTGTCTTTTAGCCAGTTTGTAATCCACGAAAGGACATCGCCACCTATCCCATGTCTATTTACTTTTCCTAGAAGCCTCTCATGAGGAACTTTGTCAAACGCCTTCTGAAAATCCAAGTACACTACATCTACCGATTCACCTTTATTCACATGTTTATTAACTCCTTCAAAAAAGTGGAAGCAGATTTTGTGAGGCAAGACTTGCCTTGGGTAAAGCCATGCTGACTTTGTTCCATTAAACCATGTCTTTCTATATGTTCTGTGATTCTGATGTTTAGAATACTTTCCACTATTTTTCCTGGCACTGAAGTCAGGCTAACTGGTCTGTAGTTTCCCAGATTGCCCCTGGAGCCCTTTTTAAATATTGGGGTTACATTAGCTAATAGAGATGTGAATCGAACCAGAATCGGTTCGGATTCCGGTTCCGATTCACATGTGGTTTTTTTTTTCATCGGACCCGATCGCGATTTGTTTATCGGCTGCGCCCCGAGCCGATAATCAAAAACCCACCCCTACCCTTTAAAATGAATCCCTTTGCTTCCCCCCACCCTCCCCCCGACCCCCCCAAAAACATTTTACAAGTACCTGGTGGTCCAGTGAGGGTCCCGGGAGTGATCTCCCGCTCTCGGGCTGTCGGCTGCCACTAATAAAAATGGTGCTGATGGCCTTTGCCCTTACCATGTGACAGAGTATCCGTGCCCTTGGCCAGCCCCTGTCACATGGAGGGAGTACTGGATGGCATCATATCCCTTTCCAGATCATTTATAAATATATTAAAAAGCACCGGTCCAAATACAGATTCCTGAGGCACTTCACTGTTTACCTTTTTTTCCACTTTGAAAACAGATCATTTTATCTTACTCTCTTTTTCCTGTCCTTTAACCAGTTTGCAATCCACAAAGTTCATCTTTTCTTATCCCATGACTTTTTAGTTTTCTTACAAGCCTCTCATGAGGGACATTGTCAAATGACTTCTGCAAATACAAATACACCACATCTACCGGTTTGCCTTTTTCCACATGTTTAAACACCCTTTCAAAAAAAATGTAGCAGACTTGTGTAAGTCCATGCTGACTATATTCCATTATATCATGTCTATCTATATGTTCTGTGATTTTATTCTTTATAATAGTTTCCATGATTTTTCTCGGCACTGAAGTCAGACTCATGAGTCTATAGTTTCCCGGATCACCTCTGGAGCCCTTTTTATAAATTGGGGTTACATTGGCCACCTTCCAGTCTTCAGGCATAACGTATGATTTTAATGATAGGTTGTAAATTACTTGTAACAGGTTTGAAATTTCATTTTTGAGTTCTTTTAGAATCCTGGAATATATTCCATCTTATCCAGTTTGTCAATCTAGCCTAATACATCTTCCAGATTCACTGTGATTTGGGTCAGTTCATCTGACTCATCACCCTTGAAAGCCATCTCCGGAATGGCTATCTCCACAACATCCTCCTCAGTCTTTCCATGATGGCCTTATCTTCCCTAAGTGTCCCTTTAACCCCTCGATTATTGATTTGTCCAACTGACTCCCTCACAGGCTTCCTTCGGATATATTTTAAAACATTTTTATTATGAGTTTTTGCCTCTATGGCCATTTTTTATTGTGATTTTTGCTTTGTTGTCCAGGCTTCAAATTTACTATTACTGGACTATTGTAATGCTATTTATGTTAGTTTCTCTGATTCTTCTTTGAGATCTTCCTTTACAACTGCTACAAAATTCTGTTGTGCACTTGACTGCCATATATGTTGTTATGAACACACTACTCCAGTGTTAATCAACTTACACTGGTTAATAGTTCATTGCAGAATTCAGTTTAAACTCTGCACGATGGTGCATAAATTGATTAATTCTGTTTCCTTGCCCTGGTCTAATGCATTGTTAAGACTGCATAGACCCCCATGTACTTTGTAATCATCCCAGAGGTATTTGCTGGACATCCCATCAATGCAGCAGGCAAGTCTCTCTGTGATCAGGGACTATGCTTTTTCAATAGCTGCTCTATTGCTATGGAATTCCTGACCCAAGGCCTTATGTTGCAAGAGTATTTAAATGCTTTTAAAATTCAGCTTAAAACAGCATTGTTTAGACTAGTTTTTGTTTTATAATTTTATGATGTCATATGCTAGTGATAGCCTCCGTTATGTTATTATTTGTCATTTAATGTTGAAGGTTCTTTTGTGTTTTGAATTATGAATGTTATAATTGTACATTACCTAGTGCCTTGGCATAGGTTATTAATACATTTTAATAAAGATAAAGATAAAGATAAAAGAGCATAGTAGTACAAGGAATGGCATGAAGGGCCCTAGGTTCCATGAGTTGTGAAGTAAGTGTATGTTATGGCTATCCGTGGTCGACCCAACTCACGTCATGTCATGCCTGGCTCTCCACTCCTGATGAACTTGCAGCTGTGGCCAGCCGCTACCGCCACGTTCCTCCTGGCTCTCTGTGCCCCACGTGACAGCTGGGATGCCGCCGACCAATGCTCCGACTCCGGGCCTCCTTAGGAGCACGCGCGTGCGCGCCATCTGTCCTCCCTTTAAAGGCCCATGGCCCAATGGTGGGAACTCCATGGTCGTCCCCAGCTGATGACATCACAAGCCTGAGATACTTAAGCACCTCCTTTGGCCTACGCTAACCGACTTGGCAACGAGTTCCTTGAGCTCCTCTGGTGCTTGTTCCTCTTCTCCGGACCAGTGGTTCTTCTCTTGGATCTCTGCTCTCTGACTGTGGACTCTGGCTCTGGGTACCTGCTCCTCAGGGGCCTGCTCTGCGCTTCCATTCCTGGAACTCTTATCTCCGCGCTTCCCTGCTCCTCTGGGTAGCTGCTGCGCTACTTCACCAGAGATCCTGCCTCTACGCTTCCCCATTCCTCAGAGTAGCCTCAGCGCTACTATACCAGAGATCCTGTCTCCACGCTTCCCCGCTCCTCGGGGTAGCCTCAGTTTTACCATACCAACGATCCTGTCTCTATGCTTTCCCACTCCGTGGAGTAGCCGCAGCGTTACTACACCAGCGATCCTGTCTCTACGCTTCCCCACTCCTAGGGGTAGTCTCAGTGTCTTTATACCAGAGACCCTGCCTCCATGCTTCCCCGCTCCTCGGGGTAGCCTCAGCATTACCACATCAGGGGTCCTGTCTCTGCACTCCCGTTCCTCAGGGCTTGCCCTGTGCGCTTCTGCATTGGAGATCCTTCTTCTGGTATATACTTTCTCCAGACCTGCCCAGCACTGTGATGTCTTGAACTGACTCTCTCTGTACCCGCTCCTTGGGGCACCCTGTAGTAGGGATGTGAATCGTTTTTCAACGATTAAAATTATCGTCCGATAATTTTAATATCATCTTAAATCGTTAAAGAACACGATACAATAGGAATTCTAACGATTTATCATTAAAAATCGTTAAATTGGGTTAGTGCGCACTAACTCCCGTTAGTGCGCACTAACCATTGTTAGTGCGCACTAACAGAAAATGCTACAAATTGACACTTTTCAGGTCAGTTAAGGTCAGTTTAGGAATGAATATGTATTCCTATTGGCTGGCTGCCCTCTTATTTATTGATGTTACCAAGGTTCCCACTGAGGTGATGGTTGGAGGGATGGGAAATGGAAACGGTTGGTAGCTTGACAAAAAAAGTAATGCGATCAGTCAATGTGACTAGAACTTGTGCCCTATCCTTGATACTGGGAGTGTTGTGATCTTCCTGCACACAGTGCCCTATCCCTGATACTGGGAGTGTTGTGATCTTCCTGCATGCAGTGCCCTATCCCTAATACCAGGAGTGTTGTGATCTTCATGCACCCAGTGCCCTATCCCTGATACTGAGAGTGTTGTGATCTTCCTGCACGCAGTGCCCTAACCCTGATACCGGGGGTGTTGTGATCTTCCTGCACGCAGTGCCCTAACCCTGATACCGGGAGTGTTGTGATCTTCCTGCACACAGTGCCCTAACCCTGATACCGGGAGTATTGTGACCTTCCTGCACACAGTGCCCTATCCCTAATACTGGGAGTGTTGTGATCTTCCTGCACACAGTGCCCTATCCTTGATACTGGGAGTGTTGTGATCTTCCTGCACACAGTGCCCTATCCCTGATACTGGGAGTGTTGTGATCTTCCTGCATGCAGTGCCCTATCCCTAATACCAGGAGTGTTGTGATCTTCATGCACCCAGTGCCCTATCCCTGAAACTGAGAGTGTTGTGATCTTCCTGCACGCAGTGCCCTAACCCTGATACCGGGGGTGTTGGGATCTTCCTGCACGCAGTGCCCTAACCCTGATACTGGGAGTGTTGTGATCTTCCTGCACGCAGTGCCCTAACCCTGATACCGGGGGTGTTATAATCTTCCTGCACTGAGCAGGGATACGGCACTGCGTGCAGGAAGATCACAACACTCCCGGTATCAGGATTAGGGCACTGTGTGCAGGAAGATCACCACACTCCCAGTATCAGGGATACGGCACTGCATGCAGGAAAATCACAACACTCCCAGTATCAGGGATAGGGCAGGGCACAAGTTCTAGTCACATTGACTGATCACATTACTTTTTTTTGTCAAGCTACCGTTTCCATTTCCCATCCCCCATATATTGTCAGTGGGAACCTTGGTAACATGAATAAATAAGAGGGCAGCCAATAGGAATACATATTCATTCCTAAACTGACCTTAACTGACCTGAAAAGTGTCAAATTGTATCATTTTCTGTTAGTGCGCACTAACAATGGTTAGTGCGCACTAACTCCCGGTTAGTGCGCACTAATCGGAAAACCCGATTTTTTTAGCTAAAAAATTGTGCCAAACACGATTTTTTTCTCCTGCCAGACGATTTCGATCGTTAAGACGATCGGGCACATGATTCACATCCCTACCTGTAGTACTGCTGCTATGCAGGCACCTGCCATCACGTGGCTGTGATGCAGACAGTTCTTCTACACCTCCTCTCTCCTAGGCCACAGCTGTGATCCTGTTGCCTTTGTTTCCAGTCAACCTCGCCTCCTGACGGTGGGGACATGTGGGGCTCAACCCCGCAGTTAGAGTCACCCCCTACCTCGGGCCAAGGGTCAATGAAACCTATAAAACCTAACAGTGTGCAAAGCAACAGATGATCATGGCAAGACCAAGAGTCAGCAAGTAGCATGGGGGAAGGTGATTTGGAAGAGCTTTGAAGAAAGCCAGAGCAGAGGAAGACACAACCTAGGGAACCAAGAGTGGCTTGGAGTGACAGCTACAGCAGTAGTACTGGCAGCTAGGCAGAGTATCTGCAAGATCCTCAAGGTGGCACATCTGAGGAATAGCAGTTACGTAAAGTGGCAGCAAGACTCCCAAGGTGGTACGTCTGGAGCACAGCATGAAGGCAGTGTCATGCCGTGCGCATATTATAAAATCTGTGGTCGGCGTGCATAATGGGGTGCACACTTGTGCACCTTACACGTGCTGAGCCCTAGGGGAGCCCCGATGGCCTTCCACTGCATACCAGGCCTCACGCCAGAGTTCGGCGTCCCCAGTGGCGTTGGCCATGCCCCTACTTGCGCACGCACAGACTGCCCAGCCTCCTGTAGGGCCAGGGGCGGGTCCTAGCTCTGCGGCGCACCCTGATTGAATGTACAATATGAGGAAGTCCCTGCCTGCACTTCCTCGCCTTGGCATGTGGTGTGATGTCTAAGGTGAAGAGACTGAGCTTTCAATAAAGTCAATAAGAGACTTTGATCCTAAGGTTGTGGGTTGAAGCCCCCACACCGGTGCTTCCAAGAATTGTTTCCAAACTTGTGGGTTCAAGCCCTCACATCTATAAAGCCAAGAACACTTGATTCCAAGCTTGTGGATTCAAGGTCCCACTTCAAGAATTCCAAGAACATCCATGCCAACTGAAACATTACTGTCCTGTTCAGTTGCTTGCCTGGAACCTCGCTCCTGCCAACAGTCTCCTGAGTTGTACTGTTCTATCCGGTATTCTAAGTCCATGGTAGCTGGAGATCCATGGCCCGGCTGGATTACCATCGAGCACAGCTTTGGGTCGGCACTGCAAGTGTACTAGTTTGCCTCTGTGTTCATAGTCTTGTTCCAGTATCCTTCTGTTCCAGCCTTGTTCCAGCATCCAATTCCAGTGTCTGTCTGTCCTGTCTCCCCAGGTAGTACCCTCGGACTGTCACTTTGGTATTGACCTCTGCCTGTTCCTTGACCATTCTGCTTGCTGCCTGGATCCTGACCTCTGCCTGCATTGTGACCTTGTCTGACCTCTGAAACCTGACCCCTGCTTCGTTGACTGATCCTAGGATTCTGACCTTGGCTGCCATTGACAACATCTGATTCTGGCTTTGCCCTTGCCTTGTCATTGCCTACACTATACTGGCCTTCCTTGCTCCTCCTGGCCTAAAGTGCTCCCTTACTGCTCATGTCATGCCTCTCTACTACCTCTCCAGGAGACCCTGCAAGGCCCACCTAAGTCCAATTGGCCCAGGGGACCACGGGCTTCCAGTGGTGAAGCTCATCCTAGCCTCTGTCTCCTCCTGTGCTCCGCCCCCTGGGGGCAGGTGCTTCCTGGACCCTACCAGGAAGCCGTTCTCCAGTGCTCTAGGACAAGAGTCCACCTCCAAGCGCAACATGGAAGAGGAGGTGAAGACAAGAACTGTAATGGAATTCAAAAGGGTGTGGTACAAACACAGAGGATCCCTGCTGGCTAGAGAATGATAATGAACAAATGGGATAATTTTACTATTACACCTATCACACCTATCACAAACTCTCACTGAAGAATTGCCTAAATTCTCTTTTGGTATTCATGCTATTACAATCTCTTCATATGTACACAATCTAGGTATCCTATTAGGCACAAATATTTATATGAAAGCACACATTCACAATTTACTAAGAACTGGTAACTGCAAATTACGTATACTATGCAGGCTAAAACTACTTCTCGAATCATTTGATTTTGAACCATATTACAACTGATTTTTTCAGGACTTGATTGCTACAACTCCCTAATGTTAGGCATCCCAGTATACGTAATAAGAGCACTCCAACTGTTACAAAATTCTGCTGCCTGAATACTGACTTGTATTTCGAGATACGATCATATCATTTCCATTCTATCTTCACTTCACTGGTTACCTATCCATTTCCAGATTCAATATAAAGTACTGACAATCGTGCACAAAATCATTTTCAACAAGGATGTTTTTACAGTACATAAAGAAGAATTTTTGAATGTTCTGGTAATGCTCATAAATTCTTCATGTAATGAGGGTTATATTCCAAGTATATTAAAATGAGCTTCTGTTAAACCTGTTTTAGAGAAAGGAAATTCCTCTTGAGATTATAGACCAGTTTCCAATCTTACTACAAATGGCAAACTTTTAAAGTAGTGTACGATCAGTTTGCTGAATTTTTATATGACAATAATGTCTTGCATCCTACTCAATGCAGTTTCCGAAGAAATAATAATACAGAAATCTTGTTACTTTTGATTTGCAATTTTTTGTACCAACAGTTTGATATTGATCATGCTGTTATTGGTATCTTTTTGGATGTCTCTTCAGCATTTGATTCTACATCTCATTGTATCCTACTTAACTTGTTTTCTGTAATTGGGATCCAAGGACAAGTCTATTCTTGGTTTTCCTCCTCTCTTCAAATCTGTCAGCAACAGGTTTGGGCTAATGGTATGTCCTCAGGTTGGTTGACCATTCCTATGGGGGCTCCACATTGTTTACTATGTGTGTTATTTAATATTTATATGAGAACTTTATGATCTGTGTTACATCAACACGGCATTACATTCAGAATTTATGCAGATGACATACAGTTTTTTTCCCGGTTATGAGTCACCTGTTATCAACATTGGCTATAATTTCTACCACATTAGAAGTAATCAATAGTTGGATATTTAAAAACCACATGGTGCAAAATTTTTTTAAAGATTGAAGCAATATGTTTTTTAAGAGATGTAGAATTTTTATCTCATGAAAATATTTCTTCTCTCTCTATCCTGTGGCAACAATTCCATTTAAATATACTGTGCATAACTTTGGAGTAACCTCAGATACAGCAGGTTCTATGATCAGGATATTTTAAAATGTGACTTCTTAGATAACTGAAGTATATCCCTTTCCCAATAGATTTCAGAATTATTGTACAAACTTACATTTTTAAAACAGCAGATTACTGCAATTAACTTTCTATTAGTTTACCTGCCAATAAACTAAGTGCTCTACAGGTATTGCAGAATTCCACTGCGAGGTTAGTCCAGTGGCGTAGCCAGAATTGATTTTTTTGGGTGGACACAAGGTTAACATGGGTGGGCTGTAGGCATACAGGTCTGAGACCTACTAGTTGTTTTCTTATTGATAAATAATGCCATATACTGCACCCTAGAATGGCTTAAGTAATTTGCAACAGCCATTATGCATCATGCATGAAACTTTAAAATAATTTACTTCAATTATTTCAAGTATAGAAAACAATCAGATCCAATCATGTAATAAAACAAAAATTAATGTATTCTTTCATGAACCGTCTTTGCAGAAACCCAGAAATCTTCATAAATACAATAAAATATAATTAATCATCAGAACAGGTGCAGCGCAGAGCTAGGGCAATTCACATTACAGCTAACATGAAAAAAAAATTCAAATTCTGGTGTCATCTCAGCAAAAAATAACCCTCCACTGCTATTTTGTGAAGTAACACAAACTCTTGCATCTAGAACCTTGCCATACAATCACAGCACTGACTCTCAGGATTCAAACAGCAACCTTATGAAAAAGCAGCAATGCAAATACTACACCAGGCCCTAGAACATTAATACATCACCTACTGGAATAACAGAACAAGCTGGACTACTACTACAGAGAAACTATATGCTAGAAATACCACATTTCTGTCACACACAGGCAAAACTGAGACCGACCCTTACCTAATATAGAAATAAGAGACTATAAATTAGAAACAGAAACATGCAGATAAAGCCAAAATACAAAGCCTGAGAAACTAAAATGTCTGAATGGTGGAATACTTAAGAAAGAGCAAAATTCAAAAATATAAGAAATGCACAATCCTAAAGATGACATATTTAAATTGCTAGAATACTAAACTCCTATAGCACTCTATATGGGGAGGGAGTAGCGGCACAGACTGATATCGAACAAAATCGCTATTATCCCAAAAATTTAAGACAGTATATCAGTGTCAATACACAACATCATATTAGGTTTTGTGATGAAAGACCTCATACAAGGCATACATTAACAATGCTAATTAGCACAAAGTATACCAACAGTATAATCATGGGTCTGTGATATTCCGTTCAACTTTTTTTCAAGATTTTTTTTATGCTCAAGTGAGTGCATGGCCCGTTTTAGACCTGTATTTCATTATGCAAAATAGCACTTAGCTTAATGGAGTGGAGAAACGCCAAAAAACATGGTCGTGAGGTCATATCCAATGCCAAGCCCGACACGGACCGCGTTTCGGCTTCACAAGCCTTCTTCAAGGGCCGGAAATCTCTGTAAATACAAACAGTATTTTATAACAAAATTCTTGAAAATAAATACCGACTTTAAATCCCTGTGCAACATAGGTACTGACGTGGCAGTGCGATAGTAGCATACTGAAGCTAGTAATGTTTCTCCTCTACCAGAGGGGCCGCTTTCGCGCTCTTTTTCAAGATGTGAAAGACCAATCAGACGTGGAATACACCCAGGAAATGACGTCAGCAGTTGCTAGGTAATTCATAACAGTGAATACCATTCTATGGCTGCATTGAGACCGTCTGGGTGCATACAGTTCAGCTGAAAAATCCAACGTTGTTCATAAAAGTTAAGTATCTTCTGTGGATCCCCCCCTCTTTTTGTCAGTTGTATCCGATCGATGACACGCCACCTCAAATCACCAAAGAGATGCTGCATATCTAAACAGTGTTGGACAATGGGGGCATTAATTTTGCCTGTGTTCAGGCAGCTCCGATGTTCAATGAGTCTCGTTCGAATGGGACGTTTTGTTCTCCCCACGTAGAATTTGGTACAAGGACACACAATTAGGTATATAACGTGGGAGGTAGTGCAATCTGAATGAAACCGGGCTGTGTGGATCAAGCCAGCGTTATCAGTCCACATGGTACCATCTAGGGATTGGGAGCACATTGTGCATTTGCCGCAAGCCCAATGTCCAAGCGGTTCTTCAGATTGTATAGATAGATCTGTGTGGGTCCAGGAGTGAGTTAATAGGTTCCGTAAATTCTTGCCCCTAGTAGGAACCCACACAGTAGGGACCCACACAGTAGGGACGTAAATTCTTGCCCCTAGTAGGGACCCACACAGTAGGGACCCACACAGACCTCACGACCATGTTTTTTGGCGTTTCTCCACTCCATTAAGCTAAGTGCTATTTTGCATAATGAAATACAGGTCTAAAACGGGCCATGCACTCACTTGAGCATAAAAAAAATCTTGAAAAAAAGTTGAACAGAATATCACAGACCTATGATTATACTGTTGGTATACTTTGTGCTAATTAGCATTGTTAATGTATGCCTTGTATGAGGTCTTTCATCACAAAACCTAATATGATGTTGTGTATTGACACTGGTATACTGTCTTAAATTTTTGGGATAATAGCGATTTTGTTCGATATCATATTTAAATTGCTAACATCTCAAAATATATATATATATATATATATGTTTTTTTTTTTTTACCTTTGTTGTCTGATCTTTGTATTTTTTTAATCAGTTGGTCCTGGTCTCTTTTTCCCATTTTTCCCACCCCCACCCTGAGCATTGCATATGAATGGCTGCAGCACCAGCAGTGTATTTAGACTCATCGAGCAGGAGACACTGTCTGTTATGTTATTGTTGTGATTTTATTACATGTTTATGTAGGACCATTTTGCTGTGTATGTTTTTAATACTGTAACTCACCTCAGTCTTTGGAGAGATGGGTGATAAACGCTTTTAAATAAATAAATAACATTTACATTTCTGCTTGGTGATAGCCTCCAAGGAGTGGCAGTTGCTACTACCCTTAACAGAAGGCTTGGGGGTAGCCTGCAAGGAGCAGCAGTTGCTAGTACCCTTAAAAAATAATTATAAAAAGAAAATTGAATAGAAAATTTGCTGGGCATTCTGGACAGACTATTTTGGTCTTTATCTGTCATCAATCACTATGTTACTATTTTACGATGTTCAGGCAGTTAGTATACTATACTCACCTCACTGTCCAAAGACAAAAAAAAATCACTAGCACTGCTATACTTTCCACACTATCTCCTACCTTGCCCACCCCTAGTGAACAGAAAAATCAAAATCAGCAGCAATGCACTGCCTCTGTCTTTAAGGTAGTGAAACCATTGCAGTAGAGAGAAAATTTGAAGCAGCTCTTTACCAGTGCCAAATCCAAAAGCTTTTCTTAAAACTCTGTGAGAGCTTTTAAAAGCATATTTTTCTCTGCCAACAGCTAGAGAGGAAATAAAAACTGCTCATACTTTACAGTGGGATTGGGTTATTGTCACATGATACAGATAGCAGCTATAGGATATTTAAAAGGATGCTGCATCTTGATTTGTCCTCCCTGTGATTTTCTTGCCGAGTTGTACTCAGATCTGACAAGGCTGTGAGGTCACAAAGTCGAGTTGGTTGCTATATTTACCTCTACCTGTTTACACAGAGCACAGCCATAGACTTGAATGTGTCATAGATTTGGATGAGAAACATAAACAAACAATATTTGATTATTCAAATATTGAATATTTTTTTCATTTGTGGGACCCCTGCATTTGTTTTGGGGAGCCATGAATAAAACATATATGGACTTATCACTGTGTGTTTTCTCATTCTTTCAAATGAATTCATATCTCTTCATCCTTTCATTTATAGATCAGAAAGTGTGGCAACATGAAAGTATTTATTTTGTGTCAACTGTTTCAGTCTCACGTGCACCTGTTGCTTTAAGGAGTCCACAGACAACAACACCTCTGCTTCCATTCCTTCTTGTTCATGGAAACCTTATAACTTTTACTCCAGAATATTTACTATGGGGATGATCCTGCCAAGGGTGGTGCTTCTGGATCTCAGAATCTCTATGGAAACTTTGAAAGCTTCAGGTTCTGTATCAGCTACATCATTGCTACCTAATCATAATGTCCCAGGGGATGATCTACACTGATCTCTGTTTCTAGAGACAGATCATGAAGGGGTGTCTGCCGCTCCATTAACCTCAACAACCAACAACCATTCAAGGGAACCCCTTGTTGAGTGGTTTCTTTTGTGCGGTGGCCAGCGTAGCGTCAGCCTGGATCTTGGCTTGACCCTGTGAGCTAGCTTACCGCGTGTAAGCTAGCTCACAGGGGAGGAGATCTTAATCTTAAACTGATGCAAATGGAACAACGGTTTATTTACACTTGGGACACAGTAGCCCCAAGAGATTTAAATCGAGAAATTAATTGGTCCATATTTGGTTGAATTTCAATAGCAATAGCAATAGCAATCCGTCTGGAGGGCTCCACTAGGTCTAAAACATAAGCCAAATAAATGCAGAGGATGCTTGATTACAAGAGCACATAACATTAGCAAGGTAAGCAACAAGATTCACCTATAAAAGACTGGGGGTAGGTCAAAGGTAATCTAGTAATGATAAAATTAAAAAAAGGGGTCAAACCCCCGGTCATATTCTCGAGTGTGTTCAGCAAGGATTGTTTGGGATATAAGGAGGCACACATCAGAACACAGGACAACGAGTTTGCCAAGCAATTCACAGCAGCTACTTAATGAAACAATGGCTCCAATTCATGGGGTAAGAGCAAATCGGGGTCCTCCGGAATTTGAGAAAAGTGAATGCATCCGCTGATAGAATGAAGAAAGTTCTGAACACACAGATAGACACAAAAACACACACAAGAAATCTGCAATCAGATAGTCAATTGAGGCAGCCGAACCTAAAATATAAGAATGGTCATAACATACAAGCTTATAGGTGACGTCATCAGCTATGGTAATTAGTGAAGCACCCTAGGGTGCTAGTATCTGGGACCTGAGGAGGACGTAGTGATTGGCCAAAGGGTGAACTTAGAGAAGCCATATAAACGCAGGAATAGAGAGAGACGCCGGATTTGAAAGTGAAGGCGCCGCTCACGCGAAAGTTTCGGATGCAGCATCAGTAAGTACAATACACTTGAATAGTGGTTTTAGCATTAGTCATATTTATATAAGACGGCAATAATCGTCCATTTAAATGTTTTGGTAGGAGTCTAAGTGCTTTTTCAAATGGCGAACCTGTGAACCGAGACAGCAAAAGGGTTTCCCGTGGCCCCTGAAGCAGGCAGAGAATCTGCCGAAACATGGCCCATGTCGGGCAAGCAGAAGCGGACCCCGATCAGCAGCGGCAAAAAAACCATTAAGTTAAGTGGTACTTTAAAATAAGATATTCACTACTTGAATCGGGTCAGCCTGCAAAACAGGAGCGCCATCAAGCACTAATCTTAAACAAATATATAAAAAAGAGAAAAAAGAGATTTTCAAACATAATAAAGAATAAACACGCGGTAAGCTAGCTCACAGGGTCAAGCCAAGATACAGGCTGACGCTACGCTGGCCACCGCACAAAAGAAACCACTCAACAAGGGGTTCCCTTGAATGGTTGTTGGTTGTTGAGTATATTGGTTAAGGGAATGAGGTTGGTTATTGATTAGTAGCTCCATTAACCTCTGCAGAATCAGATAGGTAGAATCCCAGTGGGTACCAACATCTTGAATCAGACGCTTGTGAGGTATCTCAAATTCTTCCTATTTCTCATGAAGAAGTTGTCCACCCTTCATGCTTCAATGAAAGTGACTTGCTATTTCCATGAACTTCTCAATCAGGTCCTTCAGAAGTAGAATCCCATGGTACTTGGGTCCTAGACCATGACATTCTTCACTTCTAGGTGCAGCAAGTATGAAAAACCATGGATCTTACAAAAGCCCCTACCTTCCATTGCCCATTTCATATTAGCACCAAAGTCTGTTACAAAAACTCCTACCTGAAGATTCCTGCCTCCCCAGTCTAGCCACCAACCCTTTAACGTCTTTCTTATGGCTCACAGAACATTGCATGAGATATGAGGAATTGCCATCACATGGGTGTGCAACATAGTCCACCTGCATCCTGATGCTCGGTCCCCACTAGAGGTGCTACCTGGCCCTGCCTTGGCCAGCTCCCAGCAGCATGCTGTCAGAGAGAGGTAAGCATGCATAGCATTCACATTGTTCCAATACATGCTACTTCCCCTCTACCTTAGCCAGCTCTGCCTGCATGTCACTATGGCAGAAAAGGCCAGGAGTATCACACAGACTTTCCATCTGCACTGTCTCCCCTTTCTGGATGTTGCTCTCAGCACCATCAGTATAATGTCTTTCCCCCATCACCTCACTGGACATCCCCAAATTGCTTGAGCTACTGGAAAATTCGTATGTGGGTATGGAAGTTGGTCCCTGGCTAAGCCCAGTTTAGTCCAGCCAGGGAGTGGTAGGTCCTGCAATTTTCTTTCAGGGATAGGAGGGGGGTTGGAAGGGCCCAGAAAAGCCATGGTAGGGCTTGGTTCAAGTGAAACAACACTAAAACCACACAAGAGGAATTTCACCCAATGGTTAAATAATAGTGCAAAAAAAGGAGGAAAAAGAACTCAGATAGCAATATGCCCTGGCTCAAGCACAGCTCCAAAAACACACTCAGTTCTCAATCATAGGTCAAAAAACCTCCATGTAATAATGCTTTGTTTCAAATAAATTTTTGTATCTCTTTATATTTTTGTATATATAATAAAAAAAATAAAACATCTTATTTTCTGCATCACTAGAAGCTCTGTGATTTATTTCTTTTTTAATTTTTCTACTTGCAGCTAAGATGGAAAAGCACACATGCTGCAGTCGATATTGGTCATCTTGTCACGTAAAGCTGCTTCAGGGACATATTAAAATAGAAAATGAAAAGTACTTATTGCATCCTCTCATTGTTTAAAAATACATTTCTACCTTAATAAATCCACTTACTTTTTATGCATTCATTGTTGCAAATAATTACCATTCCAATGTTTTAACATGGAGGCACTGCTCTCAGTACAAATGACAAAAAGACACTTACATATGTGCAAAATGATGACTCATATTTAAAGGGCATATCACCAATTGAAGATATTTCCTTGTTTCAAAGATGACCAATCAGAACAACCCTTCTGAATTCTGTTGAACTGAAACAAATCACTGAGCTAAACAAACCGAATTAACAAACGGAACCAAACATTTTTCCACATACATCCTTACTTATTAGCAATCATTCAACATAAAAAAAAATAGCTTTCAAAAAATAGTTTTCAAAATTTAAAGTAGCTTTAGCAAATTAGATCCCCTTAACAGATCTATATAAATAGGGCTTTTGAGCTTATAAGACACCATGTGAATTCTTTACTAGCAGACTCAGAGTTTCAAAGCATATAGGGAAACCCTATTTTGGATACATAGGAACATAATATAAAATCCATGAGATCCATATTTAGTCACTGTTTGGAGAGTAAACTTAAGGCCAGATTCATTAAGGCTTTTCTCCCATTTTGTGTTTATGGGAAAAACCCTTAATGAATCAGGTACTTAGCTAGATAAACTTATCTGGCTAACTTTGGCAGTATAGTCAATAACGCCGCTGCACTGCTGAATGTAGAAAGCTATCTTAAAGTTAGCCAGACAACTTTTTGGCCTGACCAGACTTGTAGTGTCATACACCAATACACATTAGGGCTTTATGGCATGATAAATGGGGTCTAATGCATGATAAACACTGAATATTTATCACGCTGATAATGAGCATGCAAAAGGTAGAAAATTATGCAAATAAAGGACCCCAACCACATTTCACAGTAAAATAATGCATAACAATGTGGGATTTAATGTGGGAAATAGCAACAACTTTTTTTGTTGTGGTAGAGGGAAAAAAAAAGCTTTTATTGTGGCTTAGAAGCAATTATCGCGGATTGCGGCTATTATCACGTGCAATAAAAAGAGGCCTTCTCTCAGACACACCTACATAGCCCTGTTGGGCCAATAAAAACAGCTTTTCTTACCTGCCCTGTCTTTGTAAAGCTACAAGGTTAGAGAGAAGAAGTGTACTAATAGTGTGATACTGGCTGTTTTGAGCTGCTCAACAACAACAAGAACAACTTCAACAGGCAAGAGAGGTTCAAAAGGCTCCTAGGGACGTACCCGCACCAGAACCAGGGCCACAAGCCCTGCTGGTGAAGCACCTTGGCCCATGGCAAGCCTTGCCATGCAAAAGGGCATGAAGGTGGTACAGGGAGCACATTTTTCATCCATGAACCATGTTTCTGTGGATGCCAGAGGAGCACATGGTTATGAGGTATCACTTCAGCTCTCAGACTGCCATGGAATTATATCAAGAATGCAGAGAGGATCTGGATCCTGTCATGGAAAGGTCTTGCTCTATACCAGGTCTCGCCAAATTATTGTGTGCCCTGCATTTTATGGCATCTGGCTCTGACCAAATAACAGTCGGGATCATTGGGGGAATATCCCAAATGTCTTTTTCCTGCTGTCTGGGCCAGGTCATAACAGTTGTACATGGCTGCATTAATCATTACATAAAATTCCCTCATGAAAAAAGCAGGACTTGCTGGACTTGAAGAAAAGGTGTTATGCCTTTGCCAACTTCCCTAATGTTCTGGGAGCTATTGACTGCGCTCACGTCGCCATCATCGCACCCCATGGCAGAGATCAGATCTACCTCAACAGAAAGCTCTTACTCTCCATCAATGTGAAAGTGATCTGTGGAGCTTGATTGCACATCCTTGATGTTGTTGCCAGGTACCCGGGAGCTGTGTATGATTCCTTTATACTTAGGCAATCTGGCCTGTTTGAAAATTTTGAAGATGACCTCTACGGTGATATGTGGCTCAAAAGTAAGAGCACTGCTTCTTTCTATAGTCCCTGACCAGCTATGTGTTTACAGAAAATGGCACTGACACAGCGTGCTGTTGGAGATGTGACTGCATTGGTTACATGACAGGTGGCTTGCACATTTCAGTCTATGAGCCATGGTGCCAGGGGCCAGGTATTTCTCTCCAAGCTGTAGAGGCCTGCTAATGTTGCGTGCCCAAACAATGCACTTGCCACAAAGCTCTGTGTGTGACCAAGCACTTCAGACTTTCAACTTGTTAACTTTAAGCAAGTGGCTGTTGAAATCCTCCCTCTTGGAGCTATTTAAATGTCCAGGTCAGGTGAGCCCTGTTAGTGCTCTGTCAGCCAGGCTGTCAGCCAATGTTTGTCTTGACAATCGCAGGGATACATGGATTCAATTGAAACTGGGAGCTGGGAATTTTGGCCCAATCCTAGTTACTGGTACTGTATCATGTCAGACAAATGTGCATCTCTGGAGGACATTCTTGAAAACAGCCAGGGACATGCACAATCACAGCATGAGGTTGATGTCTTTCTGCTATGACATGTGTGGCAGCTGTGATGTACAGCTTCAGTGTTAGAGGAGTGCTAGAAACGAGTAGCGATAGCTTGGTTGTAAGTGACATGGACACATTGTGTAGGAACTCCAGATATTCTTTTCCATTCAGGAAAATCTGACATTGCAAAAGCAAGTGCTATTACATACATATCGTTGTCACATTAAGAGGCAGCATGGACTTTGGGTTTGGAAATAGCCTTTTGAGGCTCATGTCAAGCTATAGCTTAGCTTCTATTATGTAAAAGTATGCTGTAGGTTAGCAGCCAGTGATATCACAAAGTCACGGTGGTGTGACTGATGCAGCTGTTCTCTTTCCCTTAGGAGACTAGGGGTATAGTTGCAGGACCTGGCTTCTCACACCTGTCACTATTCCCAACGAAGCCTTATTTTCTACCCACTGTGTCATAGAATGCACCTTTGGAGTTCTCAAAAGTAGATTTTGTTGTTTAGACAAATTGGGGGGGGGGGGGGCTTTAATGTATGCTCCACCCAGATTCTCTGAGATAGTGATGCTCTGCTGAGTATGCCATAATCTAGCTTTATGCTATGGTATCCCAGTAGACATAATTCCAGATCTACCTGAAGATCCCCCATGTCCCCTTGCAAAAGCTGGGGAAACCACACAGCCTGGCTGCCAGCTTCAGCAAAGCGCTATGCAATGCTAGTTTGCATGTTAGTTGTCATCTAGTCCTTCCCTTCCATGGAAGACAGCCCAGCAGAGTAGTTCTAGGTAGTCTCATCTCTATATTTCTTTTACTCACAAGTCCTCTGACTGGGTCATTGTAACCAGACACCACTTAGTCCTAATTATCAACATTGTGATAATAGAGCAATAGGTGCAATAGACAGTAGTAGACAAAGTAGACACCAAATAAACACTAAAGGGATATGGCTGTCCTAATGTATTCATTTAGCTAGTCAGTCCAAAAGAGTCTTGTCTCACTATAGCGTTTGTGTAGGACTGCTAACACAGTATACATAGATTGCCATAGCTTGTGCCTTCTTGCTTGCCTCAACTACACCTTTGACCCTGTCCAAGTCCTCACATATTGGCAAGATAGTCGCATTAATATGATGGAACATGTCTAGCAGGGCCTAGGACATGGAGCCAAGTGTTCTATAAGTCATAGAAATCACAAGTAGCTCAGCTGCTTAAAGGCATAGACTGAAGCTACAAGTTGACAGTTACAATAATCAATTATAGACTGAATGCATTATAGTGCACATCTGAATATACACACAGGTATGTTGGATGCATAGTATCGCATGGGCCTGCAAAGACACAGGTATCAGCACTGTTTCAGCTGTTTCTGAGGCAGTGCTGACATCAGAGTGCTCACATAGCAAGCCTTCACTTACAGCCTTTTGGGAAGCACATGTCAAATATCATAGCAAACCCAAAATTATCTCAGGTCATTACAAGCTAGCTTATCTCATAGTGGTTGCACAAGACTATGCTCAGCTGGGCCCTGCTATACCTAGATAGGCAAACAGTAAACTCTCGTATACAGATGGTGACGGTCTTGGCCTTTGAGCTATCATGTTGGTTATGTTCGCTGCTAGGGGAGGTAATACAAGGTCTGAATATCTAAAGGCTAGATTGGGAATAGGATGGTGTCATGCCTTCCCACATTGTTGAAAATCATCTCTGAAATGGATAGGTCAGAGTTTATTTAGTGATGACCATAATAGCACCCACATGTCACATAACAAAAGGTTCACCTCACTGAACCCAAGGCAAATCTGTGTTAGAAGCTATTAACCTAGACTGATATGTCACAGGTAGCCATTGGGAAATATTGAGATGTCAGGGCGCAACAAGGCCCCTTGCCTGTCCAGTTCAGGGCTAGTCATGTTGTTCTGATTTATGTAGGTACATAGAAAAATCTGCAGAGTAGTTTGTTTGTTCTGATTGCTAATAGCAGTTATTAGACCTTATCCTATCTGTGGAAACTCTTAAAGCTCAAAGACTAAGGACTCTATGGGACACAAGCTAGCAGAATGGTCCTATTCCAAGCAGAGTCATGACCTTTCAGGTCTTCTCAGATTTGAGACTCTTGGGGGACCATATAGCTGCCATGACTTGTGGCCAACTTAAACAGTGTTGCTGTCCTATAGGATGGGTGTCCTATGTTGTTAGCGTATTTTAGACTTTGTGGATACAGAGCCCAAGCAGGTGTGCTGATAGACTCTCACTCGTAAGCTCTGTGCACAGAATTAAGGCTAGAGAAGATGTTTTCAGCTGATGACTTCATGAGGCAACCAGAAGTCTCTTTCTGAAGCCTGCCACTTTACGAAATGTATAGGTCAACTGCTCCCATAGGTATCATGTGGAAGGCATGATGTCGTCTAGGGATGTGCATTGATTTTTTGATGAATTAAAATATCGTACAATATTTCCTAATTCGTCATGTATTGGGGTTCCCGAAAATGATAGAAAAACCCCATGACATTTCGTGTGATTTTCTTATCATTTTTTTTTGGGGGGGGGGGGGGGGGGGAAGGGCACACAGAAAAAAAAAACCCCAAACCCACCCCAACCCTTCAGATCTAATTATTTACTATCTCCCACCCTCCTGATCCCCCCCAAAAACTTGCCTAAAGTCCCTGGTGGTTCAGCGGAGGTCCCAGGAGCAATGTCCCCCCGAGAGGGGGGACACTGAACCACCAGGGACTTTAGGCAAGTTTTTGGGGGGGATCAGGAGGGTGGGAGATAGTAAATAATTAGATCTGAACCACCAGGGACATTGCTCCTACCATGTGACAGGGGCCGGCCAAATGGCCGGCCCCTGTCACATGGTAGGAGCAATGGATGGCCTGCGCCATTTTTTAAGATGGCAATGGTATTGGGTGGGTGTGCCTGGTTTGAAGAGCTTCAGCTGCTGGGGAGGCTGTGGTGTTTCGGGAAGGATTTAGATGATGTAAACTTATTTTGGGGATGCAGGGATGGAGGGAAAAGGGAGGGAAAATGGTGTCATCATACCAGGTACTTTTATATGTTCACCAGATTAATGGGTTAGGGGAGAGGTCTGGGCCAGTGGGTTGATGGTACATGGGGTTGGGGAAGTGGCAGGAGGCCTGCTAGGACCCCTATATAATTTTATTTTTTTCTACACAGAAGCCTACTTACCCACTTATCTGTAGCGGATGTCTTGTTAACTAGACAGTGAGCCTTCCACACAAGGCCGGCTCACTTGAGGCTTACTCTGCCATATGTCCACCTTATGTAACTGCATACATTTTGGGCACATAGATTAGTTGGCTCTTTTATCCTGCTGATTATAGGAGACAGGTTCTAATGCTAAATGGAGCCACATCACTTGTCCACTACCCAGCCTAATGATTATGCACCTCTTTCTACTTGCAGCCTGCTAGAAGGCCATGTCATTCCAGAAAGTGGCCTCTAAGAAAAACTCAGAGCCTGCTCTGTAACACTTGTACATGAGTGACAGACAGGGCCGGTGCAAGGGGATTAGGCACCATAGGGACATTCTGCCTTGTGCCCGCTCCCCCCCCCCCATCACGCCGCCACCCCCTGGTCTTGACCCTGACTCCTACATTGTTCTCTATCATGCTCAACAAATGTGTGGTTTTCTGGGCCACAAGCAGGTTGGGTGCTGCTCATGGCCTGCCAAATCTCCACTCCTCTTTGCCGCCGCTCACTGCCCCACATGGCTCGTGCCCCTTAATTGTTGGCATCCTGTGCCCAGGCCTAGTTCGCCTAGTGCTTCTGCCAGCCCTGGTCATGGAGGTGTGGAGGATAGAGATTCTCCACTGCCCAAGAGCAGACAGTAATGAAGCCTGCTGTTGCTTGGGACCAGGCAGACTTCACTCAGAGATCAGCCTTAGCTAATAGGTATGTACAGATCAACAACCAAGGCAGTGCAGGGGTGGAAGCCAGTTTGTTGACGTCTGTGCCACTTGCAAACGCCATCATGCTTTAATTTGGTGATTTTTTCCCAAGCTGATAGAGTGCTAATATTGTCCATATATCAGATCCTCCAAGGGATGCATAGAAAGCAATAAATAAAAGACTTTACTCATAAGACTAGCAGCTTATTAAATCACAAAGAAAAGTTATGTGTAAAAGACTGACATTTTTTGACACGTCAGTGATTTTAATGGTTAATGTCACAAGGTTAAAGTTATAGAAACCTGTATTATATTCTCTTGTCAATAAAGGTCTTCTGGATATTAGGATCACTAACTACTGGATCTACCAAATGAATAGTTTTAACTGATCATACCATCATTTAATTAAGCTTGCCTGTAGATGGAAAATTAAAACTTTTCACTGATATATACTTACAATGCTAAACTGCATATGTCTTTAGACCATGAAATAAGACTCATACAGCATTTCATTATTCCTAATTAATATATTGCATATTCAGGTTTCCTTATTGTATAGGATCTTATAAACAGGCCGATAAAGTACAGTGCGCTCCACCGGAGCACACTGTTAACCTGCGTTTGGAAACACGTTTTCAATGCACTAGCTTTACCCCTTATTCAGTAAGGGGTAATAGCGTGTTGAAAGCGCGCGTCCAACCCCCCCGAAACTAATAGCGCCCACAACATGCAAATGCATGTTGATGGCCCTATTAGTCATTCCCACGCGATACAGAAAGCAAAATGTGCAGCAAGGCCACACATTTTACTTTCAGAAATTAACGCCTACCCAAAGGTAGGCGTTAATTTCTGCCGGCACCAATATTAAGTCGGAGGTCCCAAAAGTTAAAAATAATTTTAAAAAAAATTTAAATCAGCCCGCGGCTCGCGGGTTGAAAACTGGACGCTCAATTTTGCCAGCATCCGGTTTCTGAACCCGTGGCTGTCAGCGGGTTTGAGAACCGACGCTGGCAAAATTGAGGGTTGGCTGTCAAACTCGCTGACAGCCGCCGCTCCTGTCAAAAAAGAGGCGCTAGGGATGAGCTAGTGTCTCTAGTGCCTCTTTTTACGACGGACCCTAATTTGAACAATTTTTTTTTCTAAATCGCGCGCACAGGAGAGCGGGCGCTCGCCCGCTCTCCCGTGATTTTTACTGCATCGGCCTGTAAAGTTTCTTGCTGTGTATTGATTCATCATTCAGTACATTTACTAAATAATGTGATTAACCTTGTGTAGTTACCTCTGAAAATAACTCGCACTGCCTACTTGACCAACCAATCCCACTTTTTAACATTTCATTATTCAAATGAATTGCAATACCAGTGATGAATAAGGACCATCAAACTGTGCTTTCTTAGACATCATATTCATTTATCCATGAATCAGCCCTATAAATATAGTCATCAGTTCAAATTCATGTATGCCTTAATCAATCTTCTCAAAAGAATGCATAAGATCTATTTCTTAACAATTTTTAATTCTGCAATTAAAAGCTCTTTGCCACTTGTTGGATACTTAATCTTCATAAGGTTCCCTTTCCTGCTCCCCACTTGTCACAAGAGCTTTTTAATAGCAGAATTAAAAAATATATTTAGAAAAATACACATTAGGCATTCTTTTGAGATGATTGACTAAGGCATACACGAATTTGGACCGAAGACTCTATATAGGGCTGATTTGTCGATAAATGTATATGATGTCTATGCAAATCCTTTTTCATCACTGGTATCAATATACATTTGAGTAATGAAGAGGATGAGAAAGTAGGATTGATCTGTCAAGTATTGATTAACACTGCTTAATGCCATGCATTCATTGCATTGTGACGAATAGGTGAATTAGTTCAGCCTAATGGTGATTCCTTTCCATTGTAATGTTTATAGACATGGTTTCTTTGATAATGTTATACAAAGACTTGTTCCTCTGTACTATGCCTCTCACATTCCGCTGTGATCCTGCAGTTTGTTTTAGCAAATACTGATGCATTGTGGACAGAGCCAGCTTTTTTGGTTTTTTTTTTTTTTAATTTACCATTTTCCTTGTGCTCCTTTAGACTTCCAGCTCAATTGAAAGCAGGGTTGGGGGTCTGTCACCATGAGCCTTCATTCACAATTACCTGGGGGCTATGCCCACCATTTTACATCCACTGATGTGCATTCATTTTTAAAAGGATGAAAAATCAACAAGACACCCCCAGTGTGTTTCATTTTGTTAAAAAAGGAAATGTGTGTGGGGGGGGGGGGGGGGGAGGGGAAGCCCTCTGAAATTCATTTTTTTCATTGTCTTTCATTTTGGAAAATCAACAACAAAAATAAAAATGGAGAGCTGCCAACAGATAATAAAGTGGTGCTGGCCTCCAAGTCTGGCCGGTGCCATTTTTGAACTGAGACCCAGTGGGAGAGGATTGACCGAAGATTGAAACTGCCCCTTTCTACTTATGCAGACCCTGGGAATAAGATAACAGACCTGGGGCTTCTGAGGAAGTCCCAGGTGGGTAATATTGATAATTTATCACCATGTGCAAATGCAGATCTTAGTGAAGGCAGCTTATGAAAAGTATAGATACCTTTTCCAGTAGAAAATGTTTACCAGCCTTGCCAAATAAAAATTATGTCCTTTGTTTAAAAAACAGGATCCTGAGACATTGCTTTTGTAGGAGAAGCTGAATAAATCCCCTTTATGTGGATTTTTGTAGTGTATTGTGCTCCCAATTATGTCACACAATCTCAGTTTCATTACAACATACATAGACGTCATTACACCTTTTTGGGCATGCAATGTTGCTATCCTATCTCCAACATCTGGAACTGGGAAAAGGACGTACAATGAGCATGCTTATGACACTTTAGCTTGAATTAAGGGCAAGAAGTCAAAAACACTTGCTCAAATTTCAGTCATGCTACTGCAGCTTTTCTCTGGTAATGGATAGAATAGTATCAAGGGGATACTAAAAAACCATTCACACACCTACCAGCATACAAATAATGTTGAATAGATTTGCAGAACTGATGATAATTATACAAATACCTAATAAACGAAAAACAACTGTGAAAAGATCATCTGTGTTGGATAACTGTATCCCTGACACAAAGGAAATATTCAGGCCTCCTTCAAGTACAAATCAATTAGGCCACCAGAAAGAAAAGAGAATTAATAAACTGCTATGATGCAAATATTATCAACATGGGGTTGCTTATTAAATTAATTGTATCTTATCAAAGAACTAACATCTTCCATGACTTAACAGATTGCCAACTAAACATAAAAGCTACCGAACACACCTTACTTCTTTCAGCCAATATTTTGGTATGGCCGCTTCTGCTTTGAAATATGAAAGAAAAATCTTGGCAAGTCATGCTGCTTGGTAGGGATGTGCATTCATTTCATTCATTTAATTCATTTCATACATTTCCCATTACATGTCAATTAGATGTGCATTCGTTTCATATGTTTCATATGTTTCATATTACATGCTTGAATAGGAAACGTATGAAACGAATGCACATCCCTACTGCTTGGCTAAGAAAAAAGCTTCAGAAGTACTCATACCCTTGCAGACATTGCAATTGGATGCCGGTTGTTTTGGGCAACATTGGAAAATTCCCGGAAACATGGTGAGCTGGTCAGCTGGTGCCATTTTGAAAATGGTGGCCAGAAGAGCAAAAGCAAGTAGGTATCATTCCTGCTTCCGAAAGACCTCCCAGCTATTAGGTAAGTTTGGGGAGGGGAGGGAGTAATATGCAGGAGCAGATTTTGCTGTTAAATGGGTCACATGGAGGCAGGGATTGGGGCAGGGCTTCCAAAATTCCCACAGCTATTACACTTTTTGCAGACTGTATCTGTGAGTATGTGTGGAGGGGGGGGGGGGGGGGGGGGAACCATTGTCCACCAAGGAGGGTGATTTAGTTTGTGAAGGGCCTCACGGCAGCCACATGACCCCTTTTAATTCATGGCAGTCCCAGATGGTGGTATCCTGCTTGCCAAATATTCTGCACATTGCCATGGCCAGGAACAGATGAAATTTCTGGCCATAGCAAAGTGCAGAATATCTGGTGCAATGTTTTGCCCTTGATGCAAATGAGTGCATTTGCCATCCACAACAAATATTCACAAAATGGCTGCTAACCCACTGCAAATTCCACAGTTTAGTACAACAGCCTCTATGTGTGCTTTTTTCCAATCCCATGCACAACATGCAGATAGGAACACTTCCCTTGAATGAGGCTAAATGGATATTTGCTGTGCACACGTTTATCCATATTGAAGGAAGGTAATTTTTTGTTTCCATGTGTAAATCACTATTTACCCATGTAAATGGCTTTGAAAATTACTCCCATAATTTTCACGTTTGGAAGGGTACAAGTGAATGGAAATGTCCTCTGAGAGTCAAGAGGAAAAAATATCAAACCCTGAATTGGTTTCATGATCCATGAGAAGCAGCCTGGATGGATAATTTAGAATGAATAGAACTGAGAAATTATAGTTATAACTATTCTGGTGGTGTAAAACTACCTGAATTTATATTTACTTACCCAGAGAACGTTACCCTATATTTGAGGATCAGTAAAAATTAGGGCAAAGTCAGCTAAAAGCCTGCAAGTCATTTTACTTATACAATATTGAGATAGTGCATTTTTTGGCTATGCTTTAAATTCTTGCAGCTTCTGGTAAAGAAAAAAAAGTAAATTGAAAATAACACATACAAACAAAAATGTATGGAAAAGCACTTTTGTCCAACTTTTTAGCCTTAAGAGAAACAATCTGAAAATGTATTTTTGTGTGTGTTATGCTATATAAATATATATATATATATATATATTTTTTTTTTTTTTTTTTGCTGCATTGTTCGACACTCCATAACCCCTATATTTGTTCTACTGACTGGACATTTCTGAAATAGTCCTGCTATCAGGTAGATCAGATTGTTGGCAGTAGCTTTGGCACCAAAGAGACTCAACAAATGAATTTCATCACACTGACCCTGTACTAACAGCAACTTTATGTGGATAACCTCATGGGAATGGAAGTTGAGAAAGAGCTATTTCAAGGCCGCCAATAGCTTAATCTCTGCTCAGTGCATAATGCAAATACATTTCCCCTCCCAATGCTAGCAACTAAAGTTTATGGGATTCCTGACTCCTTAATATATGTGCATGCATTTGTGTACAATGGAGAGAGAGAAAGACAAGGGAAATAGAAAAGGTGTTGAGGAAGCAGATCTTACTAAGATTATAGAACGTCTGAAAAGTCATCTTTTCATCTTAGAAATTCTCAGCATCAATTACAAGAAAGCATAAGCGTTCCCTTTTTTTCTTAACAACACTTACTTCTTTGTTAAACTATAAATTAGGGCAACACCCTGCAGACTTGAAGGCTCCAATGTTATCAGACAACCAGTTCTTTGGTATTTGTTCTCTTTTTTTTCATGCAAGTCGCTTGGTTTTGGGGTTTTTTTTTGCAAAAGTGCTACAAACAAATAACCTAAGGCATGTACATGTTCCATTCCTGGCTGCAACAGCTGCCAAACGGATGTCAATAGAAATAGTGAAGTTATTCATCATGGTAAGAGAGGTCACTAATCAATCTAGGTGCAAGTAGTTTAGTATGCTTTTAATTATAATATAGGACCAGGTTTGGACTTTTTCCACCATGAGTATCCTCTATCTAAAGAGATTTTCACAACAGATAGACAAATTTGGCAAATCCAATAAGCGAATTTAGTCTTTTTTTTTTGGCACATAAATGCCCTTTTTGTGAAGTATAGGCTCTGCATTAACCCCCTCCTGGAATCAGGTCCATGGTGGTTTCATTCTTCTTTTTGCATTTTTGCAGGCATGGAAAAAAAAGTACTAGTTTACTAATTATGAGTCTAACTACCTCATTTCAGATACTACTACTAATTTAGTTCCCTTGACGTGTCTTCTGATAATATTCTTATAGAACTATTGCGCAAAGCAAACATTTATATTGGGTCAGACAAAAGCAGCAGCATAAAAACCACCAGCATGAAAATGATTGTTCTAACATGAGAGGAGGTGATTTCTAGCAAAAAAAAAAAAAAAGCAAAAGTTAAAAGACAATCTTTCTGGTTCTGTGACCATGAATTCAAAGCATTAACATCTGATTTCTTTTTTTTTTTTTTTATTCACGTACAATGTGTCTTTTCATTAGACTCTTCTGGTCTTGGAACTTAAGCCCTTCTGCATATCATAGCACTGATGCTTGCTATACTGTACCGATGAAATATTGTTATAACAGGGAGCATTATACATGACATTTCTGTAATATGCTTTTCTCTGATTTACAGACTGCTGCTTAAGCCCTGGATTTTCAATTTTTTTAATATCTGTCATTCTAAAGACCCCTCTTGATGTCACTAACGTTTGACCTTGAGAAAATCAGGTATCTCATGCCAGGGTATCAGAACGCCATGCTAGATACCCAGGCCAAATTTAGGAAAAACAAAGAGTTATTGTGATGTAAAAAAAAAAAACAACTTTGCCTCCTTCTGAGACTGGTATTTGCAGTCTGTTTCCAGGCTCTCTGTACTTTGGTAAGGACTCTAGCAGTAGAAAAACAAAGCCTACAAATTTAAAACACTTTGCAAAGGTCAAGCCAGTTTTACGTGCACTTTTAGTGAAAGAAAATCCAGGCATTTTGCCTTAGAAAAGCAGAGGAAAAAAAAAAGAGACTTAAGAATTTATTTTTGAGAATCCAGTGCACCTTTAACAACTTTTTGTGTTGCAGAGACCCTTTTCAAGAAGAGCCTATACGAATGGTTTCTTTCATATAAAGAAAATCCTTTTTGAAGTTTGATCGGATGAAAGAATAAGATATGACAAACTGTGACTCTGGAGCTTTAAAGAAACATTGTCAGCCAAAGGGTAAAAAGCAAGGCAAACTGAGAGCAAAGTATGAGATTGCAAAATCACATCCTAAGCTTACGTGTCCTATTTTTAAAAGAGTGTGTGTTTTGGGGAAGGGGGTGCTCATTTGCTAACATGATCTAAAATCTTTTGTATTAAGTGTCTGTAAGGGAAGGGACATTTTAACAAGTTCAGTAATACAGCAGCATTTTTTTTCCTCCTTGTATTTCTGCTGTTCTGAAATATTTACAGGCATTATGTCATAACATGGCTCAGCAACATTATGTTATGTCATGTCTAGTCATGCTTGGTGATCACAGTGTGCAGTAAACTAGTCATGTTTTTGAGCAAACATGTTAGATGCAGCTTTTGAAACCAGTTCACAGTTCAGCTTGGGTTCAGTAGTATTGCACTATTAACCTACAATGGTTGTGGGCCCAGGACATGTGATTACACACAGGGGGTAATGTCTCCAAATGGGTTTGTTTGGCACATACCTTGACAGAAATAAACCTCGTTCCTAAACCAGAGCATGTTAGGAATTATCTCAAACTCTTAACTTGATAGCTAGTGCTCTTCTCAATATTTGTAATGTACCAAAGAGAGCCTACTTCTGGAATTCATAGGATGTAATATATATAGGAAACACATCAAGGTGAGCTTGGAAGTTCTTTTTAATTAGGCTGGTGGTATCCACTACCCAATACATCTGGGACATTTTCTGTATCTTTCTGCCATATTTTCTTGGTCTCTGATTGAGAAACTTTTCTCTCTGCATAGATTCCACAGAATAGTCATGTGGAACCACAAATTACACTGTTTGAAGCAGTGGCGTAGCCACGGGTGGGCCTGGGTGGGCAGGTGCCCACCCAACTTAGACCCAGGCCCACCCAACTGGCACCGGAACTGCAAGGCTGTCGCGGGATCCCATCCCCGCGACAGCGAACAAGAGAACCCACGCCTCGCGCGCCATCACGGCACACATGGGGGAGCGCTGCTGCGGCCGTATGGCCAACCGGTCTTCCTGTTGAGGGGAGGAGCGGAAGCGCCGCGGGCAGCTTCCGCTTCCTCCCCCCAAAGCAGGAAGATCAGCTGCCTCTCCTGCTGCCACCCGTTCTCCTGCTATCTTCGGGCCCGCCGAACTTCCTGTTTGGGGGTGGGGAGCGGAAGCGCCGCGGGCAGCTTCCGCTTCCTCCCCCCCCAATGCAGGAAGATCAGCTGCCTCTCCTGCTGCCACCCGTTCTGCTATCTTCGGACCAAACGGCCTGCCGAACTTCCTGTTTGGGGGAGCGGAAGCACCGCGCACAGCTTCCGCTTTCTCCCCCAAAGCAGGAAGATCAGCTGCCTCTCCTGCTGCCACCGGCCTCCTGCTATCTTCTTCGGGCGTCGGGCCGTATGGTCCGCCGATCTTCCTGCTTGGGGTGGGGGGGGGAGGAAGCGGACGTTGTGCGCTGCGCTTCCGCTCCCCCCCCCGACAGGAAGTTCGGATGCCCGAAGATAGCAGGAGTCCGGTGGCAGCAGGAGAGGCAGCTGATCTTCCTGCTCTGGGGGAGAAAGCGGAAGCTGTGCACGTGCTTGAATGTGTATGTGTGGATGAGAATGGGAGTGTGTGTGGGTGAAAACTGGAGCCTGGGTGTGTATGTGGGTGAGAATGGAAGCTTGAATATGTGGGTGAATGGGAGCTCGAATGTGTGTATGTGTGGTTGAGAATGGGAGCCTGGGTTTGTGGGTGGGTGAGAATGGGAGCTTGAATGTGTGTATATATGGGTGAGAATGAGAGCCTGGGTTTGTGTGGGTGGGTGAGAATGGAAGCTTGAATATGTGGATAAGAATGGGTGCTTGAATGTGTGTATGTGTGGGTGAGAATAGTACCTTAAATGTGTATATGTATGGATGAGAATGGGAGCTTGAATATGTGTGGGTGAGACTGGGAGCATGGGTTTGTGGGTGAGAATGGGAGTCTGGGTTTATGTGTGTGGGTGAGAATGGGTGCCTGGATGTGCATCTGTGTGTGCATAAGAATATAAGCCTGGGGAGGGGTGAGAAAGTGAGAACTTGAATGTGAGCTTGGGGGGGGGGGAGAGCATATGAGAGTGAGAGCTTGAGTGTGTGAGAGGGAGTCTGTGAGAGAAAGTGTGTATGTGTGTGTGTGTGTGTGTGTGTGTGTGTGTGTGTGTGTGGAAGGGAAGAAGACAGTAATAGAAGAAAGACACTGAAAAGGAATTAGGAAATGAGCTATAAGGGAAAAAATGGGAAAAAGAGACCAGGACCAACTGATTAGAAAAATACAAAGATCAGACAACAAAGGTAAAAATATATATCTATATTTTGAGATGTTAGCAATTTAAATATAAGCAACACAACCGCTCTCTCAAAATTTATGGACAGGTAGGAGCCGTGTATAAAATCGTAATAATAAGAAGGCTAAAGTACCACAAATCACCGTGAATTATGTTTGTATCATTAAGTAAACCTCATACTTAGGCGTAGATGTGAATGCTATGCTGCATAATTTGGCATTATTTATCAGTAAAAAAACAACTAGTAGACCTGCATGCCTACAGCCCACCCATGTTAACCTTGTGCCCACCCAAAAAATCAATTCTGGCTACGCCACTGGTTGGAAGCAAATAGTAGCAACCCTGGGAGTGAACGCTTCCAGTATTGCTGTTATAGTATAGTAATGCTGAAAGCAGCCAGGATCGCACTACAAAAACTGCAATCCCAGCAATTGTGCTAGATTTCTCAAGGTAGCAGGTGGGTAGAAGGATTAGGGTTGAGGTGGGAATGGGGATGGGGAATGAGGGTAAAGGTGATGATAGAGAGAGAGAAGGATGCCTTATTCCAACTATCAGCAGAACTGGGAAGGAGTGGGGAGACTGGCAAGCAGACACCAACACATTTCATTTTTACTTTCTATCGAAGGGGTTTGGGTGGGGGTGCTTTGCCCAGTAGGGCAATTTTTTAAATATTGGTTGGAGGTATGAGAATCAGGCCACAGGCCCACACATCACATAGATTTTTTTTAAAGTACTATGCCATTTAATTGGCTATATTCTTTTGAATATAGCCAGTTAAGTCTAAGGTTATCCGACCACATGCAGCTGGATAAAGTTAGGATTGCTGTGATGCAGTCCTAAAGTTATCTAGCTAATTTAGAGAGTCATTCATCAAATCATGTTAGGGTGTTATTGTGGGCGTTAGGGTCCTAATGCCCACGATAACATCATAACATCTGTGATTAAAAATGCATTGTGAGATGTGTATGCAAATTTTAAAACGTTTCCCAAATGGGCGGAGTTAGGGAGGAGTAAATGAAAATGAGGGGTATGTAGTGCTGTGTGTGATAGTGTACTATTGTGGATTTTAACACTGGAAATAACTACACCTTTTTTCCTGGTGTTATGTCTGTGATAACTATGTGTCAATATCGCAAATCCTGTTTTGGGCAGAAAGAGAGAGAGCAATTACCTCTGGGGAAGCCTACATATTAGGCAACATTTTATACCACTGTAAGAGGGCCAATTATGAACTCAGGGTGAGGTTTTGGTGGTGGCCTAGGTTTTGGAGGGCAGTTTTATATGCACAGTCAGGTAAGGACAGGACAGTGAGCATCAGTAAAGATTTTATGTGTTTTGGAGTGATGTCAGGTACACAAAGATGAGATTTGTACATTGTACTCTCGACCTAGCTTGATAACAGCTAGGTATATAGTGCATTATGCTAGGTCGAGAGTACATTGTACAAATCTCATCTTTGTGTACCTGTCATCACTCCAAATCATATAAAATGTTCACTGACGCCTACTGTGCTGTTCGTACCTCTGACTGTGCCTGTAAAACTGCCCCCCAAAACCTAGGCCACCACCAAAACCTCACCCCAAGTTCAGAATGGGCCCTCTTACAGTGGTATAAATAGTTTACTTATAGGAAAGCCTTCTAAAGAGTCTCTCTCTCTCTCTCTCTCTCTCTCTCTCTCAGCTTTGTTCACAGCCCCACTTAGTTTCCTGGGGTGATGGGAAGGAAATCCCACCCACTAACACATTCTTGATGAGGGCTCCTACCAGGTTGGTCACAGACCCAGGAATGCCTCACAAGGGGGTGTTAAATAAAATACCTATGCAAGGCAGTAAAATAGCACATGTTGTGGTATCTTGAAAATTATACTAACCATAACCACACTCCTTTTTTTTTTTTATCACAGGCATTATTCTTGTTAAATTTATAGCAAAAGTGATAAATCTAGGTCTTAGCCAGATATTGCTAAAAATTGGCTGAGTTAGCCAGATAATGTAGCTCCACCCTGGAATGCCTCTATATTATGTAGCTAAATGTTTGCTAGATAATGACTTATATGGTAAAAATGTATCCATATAAGTGCCTGAAATAGTCAATAGTCAGCATTTAACTGGACAACATACAATTATGTTGCTAAATCCCTTTGAATATGGACTCCTGTTACTATATGCATGAATGGGCGTGGAAAAAGCACAGATCTTACTGTACATTACCTATTTATTGCAATGTTGTGTTACAGAATATAATAATAAATGCAATATGTTTCTTTGCTGACAGTAGATAGTTTCCTAAAATCTGTATTATATTTTGTGCATGCAAAAGGCTTGAAAACAGCTGTTTCAGTCTAAAGAATATAACCTTGCTCCGCTTGTAACAGTATCATTAGCACTCAGGCAATAACCATGAACTTCTCTTTCCCATGCTCTTTCCCTTGGAAGAAAGATTAGATGCAGTGTCCCTTGGAAGAAAACATAGATGTAGTGTTTGAAAAGTGAAAATTATATCATACCATACTAGCAACTTTCTATTGAATAACTGCTTTAATATATTAGGGAGTCCTTAACAATGCAAAGGTATTCTTCATATGATCCTTTGAAAATGTATCCTTCTACAACTACAAACGTATCATGTAAGCTCCTAGGAACCCTCCCCTCCTCCTCTCCCCGTTGCACTACTGAATACTTCTGAAACGTGATACCAAGAAAAGCACAAACCTGCTTCATGTGGGGTTGCGATTGATAACATATTCATAGCATCATTTTATAAACTCATAGAGTATTAGGAATTGGCACCTAGTTTAGGTTTTCAAGCACATACCAGTGTGTAATAATTGTAACCAATAATAAAGAGTTAAGTTGCCCACTCTTGCTGCATCACGTTCATGCAGCCCTGGATCTGTGGTCCTATGCTATACATCATATGGGGACCTGACTCACGACTGCCTCACAATGGGGTAGATTTTATAAATGTACGCACGGGCGTACTTTTGTTCGTGCACCAGGTGCGAACAAAAGTACGCTGGATTTTATAAGATACGTGCGTAGCCGCGCGTATCTTATAAAATCTGGGGTCGGCGCACGCAAGGGGGTGCACATCTGTGCAACCTGCGTGCGCCAAGCCCAGCGCGCGCTGCCTGTTCCCTCCGAGGCCACTCTGAAATCGGAGCGGCCTCGGAGGGAACTTTCCTTCCGCCGCCCCTCACCTTCCCATACCTAACCCACCCCCCTGGCCCTATCTAAACCCCCCCCCCCCCCCCTACCTTTGTTGGCAGATTTACGCCTGCGGAAAGCACCGAAGCAAAGAAATCATCCAGCATCTTTAGGCAATGAAAATGCTCCGTGGAATTTCTCTAGGTTGTACGGTGCCACTCCGGAACTGTTGCTGGTACATCTTTGTGTTATATTTGCCAGCTCGTGGGCTATCCTTGAGAGCCGGCTCACTTACCTCACACCGCCCAAGCCAAAATACTGCTATGCCATGCAGCTGGAGATGGTGCTTCTGTCAACCTCTGGGTTCCTCTCTAGGCATCTGCGCACAGTGCATACCAGCCCTTAAAGGCCCTGCAGCAGGAACAACATTGGTCAAAGCTTTTTGATGATATCACACGACTTGGAATTTAAACCCTGGCTGTTCAATACTAAGGTGCCTCAGCAACGGGTTAACTGTCATACAGTGTAAGTTGCTGCTTCCTCCGCATCCAGCCTTGCCTTTGTATTCAGCCTCTTCCAGCCTTGCCCTTACCTTCAGCCTTGCTCAGCCTTGTCATTCTATATCCACCTTTTCATCTTCTCTCTTTTCCCAGCCTGCATGCCCTCAAACTGATTCTTGGAACTGACCTTAGCATATAACTGGACTACTCTTGCTTGCTGCCTGCCTCAGTCTCAGAAGAGGGTGAACTGTTACATTTGCTGGCTCATGAGCTGTCCCCTTAAGCTGGTTCATTCACTGCAAGCTGCCCAATCCAAAATGCTACCATGCTATGTGTCCAGAGATGCCACTACCATTGACCACTAGATCTCTGTCTAGATGTGTGTGCCAGCTCTTAAAGGCCCTGTGGAAGGAGCAACACTGGTTGGCACCTCCTGATGACATCACATGGCCAGGTATTTAAACCCCAGCTGTGCAACACCACAGTGCCTCAGTAATGGGTCGACTGTCGTAGAGTGTAAGTTGCTGCTTCCTCTGGGTCCAGCCTCATCTTCATCTTTAGCATCACTCAGCCTTGTCTTTGTATTCCCACCTTGTCTTCTTCTCTCTTCTCCCAGCCTGCCTGCCCTCGGACTGTGATCATAATCCTTTTGCTTGCCACCAGCCTCAACCTTAGCCTGAAAAACTGATCATCCTTGCCTGCTGCCTGCCTTGACCACAGCCTGACATCAAATCCACTCTTCATCATACATCTCAGAGACTGCCACCTAAGTCCTGTCAGCTCCTGGAAACCAAAGGTTCAACCTGAGGAGAAAAGGGTTGGTAAAGGTAAAGCTCCAGTTCAGTCTCTGCACCATCTGCTCCACTAGTTGAAGACCTTCCCTGTAGGTTGCATCAATCTCATCCCAACCTGGGTCCACAATCCTAACACTTTTAGTGTAACTCATCCTTTCCAGGTTGGCTGTTTTGAATTCTGAATAGCTGGCTCTTCCATCTGAGTTGGCAGCCTGAAAATCCATTTGTCTTTTGCCTACAAGCAGATTTTACAAGTAGGTGGTCCAGGTGGCTTCTTGTTAGCCCACCATGCTCTCAAAATTCTTTAAGTAAACACCTGGGTCTTCTTCTGTCTTCATTTTAAACAAGAGCAGAGGCAATGGGGTTGCCCAAGTTTTGTTGGTTTGCATTGCTTGGGTTATCTGTGCCAGAGCCCCCTGTTGCTGATTAAAGTATTCATGTAGGGCTTAAACCATTCTCTGGAATTGCTGCTTCCCTTCAGAGAAAGCCTGCACTAATCACAATATGCCTTGGCACCAGCAATGATTTGCCTGCTGCAGTTCCTTAGGAGCTCATGAAGCACAACTTCCCTTTCGGCTGGGGAGGGGAGGGAATCGGATCATCGCGGTTTTGTTTTTATAAATATCGTGTAAATCGTAAATCGGGGGAGGGCAGGAAAACCGGCACACTAAAACATCCCTAAAACCCACCCGACCCTTTAAAATAAATCCCCCACCCTCCCAAACCCCCCCAAAATGTCTTAAATTACCTGGGGTCCAGTGGGGGGGTCCCGTTGTGATCTTCCACTCTCGGGCGTTGGGCACATTGATAGAAAATGGCGCCAGCGCTACCTTTGCCCTGTCATATGACAGGGCAAAGGTAGCGCCGGCGCCATTTTGTTTCCTGTTCCCCGACGTCACAAGCGTAGGAGATCGCTCCCGGACCCCCGCTGGACCCCCAGGGACTTTTGGCCAGCTTGGGGAGGCCTCCTGACCCCCACAACACTTGCCAAAAGTCCAGCGGGGGTCTGGGAGCGATCTCCTACGCTCGTGACATCGGGGAACAGGAACCAAAATGGCGCCGGTGCTACCTTTGTTTTAGTTTGCCGGTTTTCCCGCCCTCCCCCTTCCCCTCCCCCTGATTTATGATTTTTGACGATAAATCGGGGGAATTCCTATTAAAAATTGCCTCTAACGATTTTTGATGATTTAAAATATATCGGACGATATTTTAAATCGTCAAAAAACGATTCACATCCCTAAAGATTAATTCAGAATCAACGTGTGTGCAAGAGTAGATGAATCCCTAATTTTCTTAGCACAATTAATTAAGACCCTATTTCTCCAGGTGGGATTATTTCTTGACCCTATCTCTCCATGTGGGATTATTCCTTTGGCCTGCTTTTCTTGATACTGTCACTGTAGTCGGGCCTCAGAATAAAAAATTCCCTCTCTTTTCTGCTGCTGGTGTGGGTCCATGTCTGTGCAGGCACTCAGAACAGGAACATTTTACTGCTTCCATCACATGTAACACAGCATGATTGGTCTTTGGCTTGCTGAGGGCAGAGTAGATTGGACCCAGCTAATCTTCTACAGACTTTTATTATTTACAGGCAAATTAAATAACCAAGAACCTGCTTACCTCAGCAGTGCGGGAAACAAAAATGCAGTATTTTTCAGATAAGTAGCTTTAGCAAAGTTTCTACTTACTTCTTACTTGTGGGACCCACTCTTCTCCCTGGGACCTGTCTTCTTATCTCTCTGCCTAGGGGAAATGTCTTGCAACCAGGATACCCTTATGGTCTGTCTTAAGTTGGACAAGGCTAGACGCTTGGTCCTGGACTTTTAAGGAGGGTCTAACATACCTTCATTTACAATTGGGTAGTGTGTTATTTTATTAATAATGGAATTGTATTTTGTATTGTTTTTTTATGTTTGATATTGTTATTGTATTTTTCTATTTGCACATCATTTTGAGTGATTTCATAAAAGTGTTTAATAAATGCACTTCAATAAATAAATAGAAAATACAGCCTACTAAATGGGTATTTGAAATCCCAATCTGTAGTTATCCTCTTAAAATCCTTGTTTGATCATTCTGCCTTCTTTGTGGTTTTTAATGTTTTACTTATTCTCTGTTATATTGTTTATGTTATTTTATTCATTATTTGTGTGTTGTTTTTATGTTATGTTTTAGATAGTTTTAATTTATTAGACCTTATTTTAATTTGATATGTACATCACTGTTTTACAAATAGAATAAGTTTCAATCAATCAAGAAATAATTAACATAAACATAAACAGACAAGAAACAGACAAGGCTCAGACTGCTGTTCACTAAAATCTGTCTTTCAAGCTATTTGGTGCAGATTAGAAGACTGTACAGTTGAGAATGAGACAGAGATTCTTACACTCACCCACAGTTAACAGCTTCTATCTCCCCTACCCTACCCCACTGAACAGATAGAATTGCAGTGCCTCTTGTCTCTCTTACAATGAGAAAAATAGTTAAGAATTTGCCCAAAGTCTTCTCTCTCTCTCTCCTTCTTTTGAAATATAGATAGAAACATGCAGACAATAACTTAAATTAAAACCGCAACAAGTCAGACTCTGTTTGCAGTGCAACAATAGAAAAATAGAAGCATTACCATTCCTCATTAAACAAACAATAGCATCAAGAAATATAAAGAATCAATCATAATATGAAAACCAAACTCAAAAAAAGAATGTTTCGAAACAGCTGATGAAAACAACATCCAATGATTACAAACATATAACGTTTTGTAAATTTCCTGAACATCAATAAAATATTTCAAAATAGCAGATACATCAAACACCCATTAATTAAAATCAAGCTACAATAAATCCCCTCCTTTCTGTAATTGGGAACTTTAGATTCCAATCACCCTGAGACTGTTGTGGATTAGTCAGGGGTGGGAGGTATGCACAAGTTCTCCTCTCTCTAAAACACATGTTCATTTTCACACAAACTCCCTTATATTTTCTCTTACACACATGCTCACTAGATCACATGCTCTCTCTCATATATGCTCACTGGCTCACATGCTCTCTCTCACAGACATGCTCATTGTGTCACACACAATCTCATGCTCTTGCTCACACACATGCTCACTGGCTCACTTGTGCTCTCTCATATATATGCTTACTGGCTCACACACATGTTCAGTGACTTGTTCTTACTCACAAACATGCTCACTGGCTCACTCATTCTCTTTTACACTCACAAACATGCTCACTGGTTCACATGCTCTCGCTCACATATATGCTCTGGAAACCACAATAAGCTTGACTGTGTTATGCAGTGCAACAATGGAAAAACAGAAACATCATCACTCCTCACAAATCATCAAGCAATAAAATCAAGAGATATAATATATCATTCATAATATTAAAACCAAAGTAATAAAAAGAATAAATATGTCAAAACAGGCCACAAATATAATTTTAAAAAGTCACATAAGTTTGTGCTAATATTTTCCAAATACCACTAAACTATTTGAAAACAGCAGACACATGAAATACCCCAACATTTAAAACAATAGGATTAAAAAATCTCCAGTTCTCCATACCATAAAATAAATAAATACTAGGGATCTTTTGATTTCCATCCACCCAGAAATTGTTGTGAATTGGGGGAAGGGGGAGCCACACAATCTTTATCCTCTGTATGTCCCCTTCACACACATAGGCATTCTTTCATACACACATGCAGGTTCTCACTTTCTCGCCCTCATGTAGGCTCTTTCTCTCTCATGTACATGCAGGCTCTCTCTCATACAAACATGCAGGTGCTCTCTCTCTCACAAATATGTAGGGCTCTCTTTTTCTCTCAAAAGTTCCGGTTGGGTCTAACGGGGGTCCGGGAGCGGAGGCGCGGAGGAGCACGTGACGTCGGCGTCACTCCGATGTGATGCCGACATCACGTGCTCCTCGCAAAGGAATACAGGGATGGCTTCCTGACTCCCCGCTGGACCACCAGGGAGTTTTGGTAAGTCTTGGGGGGGGGGGTTTAAGGAGGGTGAGGGGTTTAAATTTTTATTTAGGGAACCGGTGAACATATGGACAGACCCTCAACTTATGGAATTCTCCATATGTCCATATTGAACGAAATCGACCCTCAACTTATCAACGCAAACGTTTTGTCTGCACATCCCTAATTAGAGTATGTCTATATGATATCACCTTTTAGAGACATCAGTTTTGTGTTTATTTATGTTATTTTATTTTAATAATTATGTATATTTTATTGTACCCTACCTCAAACTATTAGGAAGGGGGGCAATGAATACTTTTAAATAAAATAAAATAAACAAAAATAAATCTAATATGGAATGACTGAACAAGAGATTTTGTGTTTTGAACTGCCCAAGTCAAAATCCTGATATATACCTTATTGAACTGTTGTGACAAGACCTGAAATAAGCTGTTCATACAATGAAGCCATCAGATGTCACACAGCTGAAACAGTTCTGTATGGAATTATGGGCCAGAAATCCTAAAGGGTGATGTGAGAGCCTGATCATCATTTACAGGAAATGTTTAGTTAAAGTTATTATTACTGCTCAAGGAGGTGTCATATTTTTTCACATAAGGATAATTATTGTTGAATCTTTTGTTGAATAAATAATCAAGCTAGATCATTTATTCAATGGGCCTAACTTTCTTTCTTAGAAGGGTTTATAGTAGGATCTAATCATGTTTTGAGTACAAATTGTGCTAAAATACATAAAATCCTAAGGGGTTCACAAACTTTTTCTCAGTACTGTATATGCTTGGGACATGTTAGATTCCTCCCAACCTCCATGCCCTCCTCCCCCCCCCGGAGATGTAGCCTTGTAAGGATAAAAGTTAGTCCTGGGTGCTTGTCAGTGCAATGTACAACGCATCCTAGTTAGCTTGCCCCTAAGAGCATGATGTGTCTGCAACACATCATCATGACATGGTATCTCAGGCCTGTACATGTCTGACAATGAGCATGGTTAACGTCATAAAACATCGAGTAACATGGAGTTGTGGTTATGACCCAAACAGCAGTGCAATGACTGCATCAGGCTTGTAGTAAGGCAGGAGTAACCTGTAAGAATCAAAGCGGAAAACAAGGCCTGAAATGGCTTTCCAGTAGAGGTGGTAGAGATCAGTACTAAGTAATGACCCAGTGCTAACTTTAGAGGGGGAACTTTAAAGTGTAGTAAGCAGTAACAGATTTTGGGAATCCTGGTTGACTCAGAGGTCTCTATGAAACCGCATATATATTGCTGTCACTAAATCCTTCTTTTTTCCAACTTCAACAATTATGGCAATTACAGCAGGCATTGGAAAAAAGAAAAAATTTGGCCTCCCTGATTCATTCTCTGATTATTAACAGATTAGACTACTGTAAATCCCTGCTGTCTGGTTTGTCAGAGAAGAACTCGCTGAAGTTATTGGCAGTACAGAATTATGCAGCATGACTGTTATTTGGCCTTCATCCCTGAGCCAATATTTCTCCTTACAGTCTATCCACTGGGTCCGACTGAGTTTTTGAGTTATTTTAAGATTCTGTTGCTAGTTTTCTACCTGAAAATCATGTCAAGAGATATATACTGTACCTGGAAGGAAGATAAGGTCTGCTAGTGAAATGTTTTATTTACACTCTCCCCAGTTGAGGTAAGGTTACAAAGGATTACTAAAAAAGCTTTATTTTCTAAAGCACCAAAACTGTGGAACTCATTATTGTCAGTGTTCTACTAGGGATGTGATTTGATAGTACCATAGTGAAAGATGGCAGATAAAGACTAATACGGTTCATCTAGTCTGCCCAGCAATTTTTTTGAGGGTAGTAGCAACAGCCACTCCATGCAGGCTACCGCCAAGCCTTCTTTTAAGAGTAGTAACCACTGCCGCTCCCGGCAGACTACGCCCAAGGTGTAATATTTATTTAAAATTTATTTATTTATTTAAAATTTTTATATACCGACATTCATCCAGGATATCATATCGGTTCACATTGTAACATAAACAGGCGCCAGGCATGGCGCCTTACATTGAACGATTAAAACATGTAAACAAGGTATTAAAAGAGGGTGGGAGATAACATGGGAAAGTTTGCAATAAATTATAAACAGATAGAAATAGAAAAGTTACCCCATTTCTTAATTCCCATTCTCTAACTAGCAGGGAACCTCTGTGTTTGTCCCATGCCCTTTTGAATTCCATTACTTTTCCCATTTTCACAACTTCTTCCAGGAGAGCATTTCATTGTTCCACTACCCTTTCCATGCAGAAATATTTTCTGAAATTGTTCCTGAATCTTCTTCCTTGGCATTTCATATTGTGACTTCTAGTTTTACAGCTTCCTTTCCATCAGAAAAGATTTGATTTTTGCACATCACTAATTGTGACGGGGTCACTATGCCAGTCCAGGTAGGTAGAATAAAGCTAGGAACAAAAACTCCCTGGAACCAAAATCCTAGAAGGAGGGGGAAGAAAACCCAGGCGACACAGATTCAAGGATATACATGGGTGGCTTCCCTTGTAACCATAGAGACAAACTCACAGGTGTGGGAGGTTAAGGTTGGGACTTCCTCAGAGCCAATCAGCTGGCAGAGGAGGAGGAGTTACAGAGTATAAAAGACTCCCTAACCCAGTAGCGTCAGTCTCCTGCTGGGGATGGAAGGAGAAGGACCATGCTACCTGTTGCTCTGCAAGACTGGAACTTTGGTGCGTCTGCTTTGAGGGAAGATGGACGGCTGGTGTGACTTCCAGGAAGGGGAGCTGGGAGCTAAAGACTGTTTTAATATCCGGATGTGCCTACTTAAGGATATTGTTTGAGAGACTGCCAGTGGGTGGCTGTATTTGAAGGGACAAGGAAAACATCCTGAGGGATACTGTGGGAGGTGGTATTTAGGCCTATGGGGCCAGACTTTTGAACTTGGGACTTGATGTTGTTTGGAGATGAACTTTTGAAGCCAGCTTTTGAAGGGTGAGTCACTGGTTCACTGGGGAGGGCATCTGCCTTCCAGCCAGGCTGGGAGGGTTCAAACCCCGCATGGGGAGTTGTGAGGATAAATTACAAAGAACTTCTAATTGAGTGTTCAAGGGACCAGGAAAGCCCTATCAGGGGCTGGACCTTGGAAATGATGCAGTTGGAAGTGCACAGACTGGAGGAACCGTGACACCAATTCCTTTCAGGTATTTGAAAGTCTGTATCCTTTCTTCTCTTTTCCAGTATATGCATATTAAGCTCTTTCAGTCTCATTTCATATGGCTTACCATATAGACCTCACACATTTTGTGTCCTGATTTTGTTTGAGATGAGGTCTCCAGAACTGAACACTATTTCAGGTGAGACCTCACCATGGATCTGAAAGGGGCTTTATCACCTTCTTTTTCCTGCTGGTTATGCCTCTTTTGAAGCATCCCAGCATTCCTCTGGCCTTAGCTACCACCTTACAAAAAAAAAAATACCCAGGGGAATGTATGTAACCTTTATAACATCATATATAACAATGGCTAGATAATATCATTTACATGCATTTTATTAATCCTTTTCAAAGCAACTTTCTCAATCCAAAGAAATATCCAAAAGATGTACATTAAAAATTCCTCTTATAGAAAATTAAGTATAAAAATACATACACAACTGTTTCTATCCTATTTTACACACACCACCATTCATACAACATTCGTACTAGTATTAAAATCAAAACCATACATACAAAATATATTCACATATCCATATAATGTAGCCAGAGGAAAAATACAAGTAAATAAAGTTGCTGTTCATTCAAATGTCAATATGTACAATAATAGTCTCTTCAGTGGTCAGAAAAAGACTGAAAAATGTCCATATTTTCAAAATTGTTATCACATTCATATATTAAGCCAAAATTTAAAAGGCTTATGTGACTGTTTCCAAATGAGTATTTCAAGTTTTCACTTACTTAAGCTACAGATCTCAAAAGCTGTATAACTGTTCCCAAAAGGACATTGTTATTTCCATTATCTCCATCCAAAATTCAATTTCTATCCCTGGCACAGATTCATGTTTCACCTTCAGAATGATGCTGCGTCAGGGGAACTATACAACGATAATTAAAAAATAAAACAATAATTAATACAAAATACTCATAATTAACCATACTCATGGCCACAATATTCAATATCTCTAATTTTAACCATCCACTAAACAACTAAAGTACCTACAAATGTAAACACATCATAACTGCAAATGAATAAAGAAACATAAAAACTGAAACAACCCAAAATAAACAAAACTACCCCATAAAAAAGGAAACTTTTGAATCAAATGCACAGCAATTGTGTTATGCTTGCAAGCCCGTGGGCTGCTCCCACAAGCTACTGCACTCTCCTTCCTGGCCAGGCTTCCAACATACCAATACACCTCCAGTCCTCCTCATGGTGAGGCACCACCAGTGTTCCATGATGAAGAATGCTGCCAACTCTGACAGGCCGTGCTCCTCCTTAGGCATATTCGCTCAACATCACTTCATTTAAAGGGCTCATGGCAGGAAAAGCCCCACAACGCTACCTGATGACATCACCTGCTCAGTCCTATAAAAGGCCCTTGCTGTCTCTCCCTCACCACCTCAACAACAGATCCAACTACTTCCTAGTAGTGTGTGTTGCTTCCAGCAGTTCAACTTTCATCCAGTTTGTGGTCAGTCCTTGTCCAGTATGTCTTCAACCTTCATCTAGCTTGTCTTCAGTCCTCATCCAGCTGCCTTCGGTTTGTCTTCTGTCTTCATCATCATCTGCTCCATCCATATTACCCGCTTGCCTCGCCTACCTGCTCTGCCTATACATTCCTCTTCTGCTCCCTTGGATGGATACCTGGTTTAACCATTGTCTGGACCTCTGATATGGCTGACCACTGCCTGCCTCTGACTATTGCCTGGACCTTAGATTCGCCTGCCTGCTGTCTGGCTATGACCCAGCTTACCATGGACCTTCTCTCCTGCTATCAGCAGAGACCCTACCTATGTTCTGCCAGCCCGACCCCAAAAGGCTCAACCTAAGGAGACTGTGAGCTAGTATATGTGAAGGTCCTGACTTTGCCTAGGTCCACCTGCCAATGAGGGGAACCTGCAGGGCTCTTCCCTGCAGGTAGAATCCATCCAAGCATCCAGAGATACAACATGTTGCTGAAGCCATGGACTCAGCAGTCTTGACTTCACTGCAGGAGATCCCCAGCATATCCCAGAAGCTACAGGACCAAAAAGGTGCCCTAGATATTCTAGTTGCAAAGCCCAGCAATGGACCAGCTTGCCACCCATTTCGATGCCTTTACTACTTCTGTGGCACCTCCTCTACCCACACCTCTACCCTGTCAGCATCCAGTTCCTCAGTTACCACCTCCACCTCTGGTATGCTGGAAATCCTAACCTGTACTGGGGATTCTTGAACCAGTGCAGAATGCACTTCCAGTTGCAGGCTCCCCTATTCCCCAATGACCATGCTAAAATGACATACATCCTCTCTCTGCTTGACAGAACAGCACTCTGGGAGTAAGGAGTAGGGATGTGAATCGGGCTTTGAAAATATCGTCAATATTTTCAAAATTGTCAGAAATCGGGGGCTCCCCCGGAATGATAGGAAAACCCCATGATATTGATTGTGGGGTTTTCCTATCGTTTCGGGGGAGGGCAGGAAAAACAGCACACAAAAATAACCCCTAAACCCACCCCAACCCTTTAATACTAATCCCTTTGCTTCCCCCACAAAAACATTTTACAGGTACCTGGTGGTCCAGTGGGGGTCCCAGGAGTGAGCTCCCGGGCCGTCGGCTGCCACTAATCAAAATGGCGCCGATGGCCTTTTGCCCTTGCCATGTGACAGGGTATCCGTGCCATTGGCCGGCCCCTGTCACATGGTAGGAGCACTGGATGGCCCGCGCTATTTTTAAAGATGGCGCCGGCCATCCAGTGCTCCCTCCATGTGACAGGGGCCGGCCAATGGCACGGATACCCTGTCACATGGTAAGCACCAAGGCCATCAGCGCCATTTTGATTAGTGGCAGCCGACGGCCCGGGAGCTTGCTCCTGGGACCCCCACTGGACCACCAGGTACCTGTAAAATGTTTTTGTGGGGGAAGCAAAGGGATTAGTTTTAAAGGGTTGGGGTGGGTTTTTTGTTTATCGGCTCGGGCGCAGCCAATAAACAAAACCACGATCAGGCCCGATGGGGAAAAAACCCACATGTGAATCGGAACCGGCATCCGAACTGATTCCGTTTCTGATTCACATCTCTAGTAAGGGGATCTCTTTTTGCTTCACCTGCAACAGTTCATGGAGCATCTTTGAGGAGCCATGTTGTCCAGCAGCAATGGCCTCTGACTTGCTTCTCCTCTGTCAAGGCTTTTGAACCCTGGCTGAATATAAAGTGGAATTTGGAGTCTGGCTTCGGAGCTAAACTGGTGCGAGGACAGTTTAATCGGCATCGTCTTAGAGCACCTCTCAGGGAGAATCAAAGATGAGCTTGTTGCCCAGGATCTTTCTACTTTGCTAGAGGATCTCATTGCCCTAACCGGCAAAATTGATCATCTGCAGCAAAGGGCTCGCGAGACTTGTCTAGCACTGAGGAATGTGTCATTGGTGGCTCACTTCCATATCCACTCTTGTCCCTGGATATCACACACTTGACATCTCCTCCTCTGGAAGAGTTGATGCAGCTGGGATGCTGCCACCTGGCCCTGGTGAGAGGCTCTGTCACATACAACAGGACCATTGTCTCTACTGTGCAGCCTGAGGCCATCTCTTGGCCCAATGTCCACAGAGACTGGAAAACTTAAATACCTAGGGTCTTTTGGGGAGATTACCCTAGTCCTTATTACAGCTCCCCAACTCCTCCTGCCAGTCACATTGGAACTGGCCTCCACACATTTCTCCATCCAGGCCTTTGTAGACTCCAGTTCTGGAGGGAACTTCATTTTACAATCAACTCCAAATCCCCATGGTCCAGATGACTTCTCCTCTAGTGATCTCCTTTGTCTATAGAGATCCTCATCCTGGTCAGGTTACCAAGTCTACAGTGTCTATAGCCTTATGCATTGGCCTCCCACATCTAGAGAAAATCAATCACCATGGACTCTGCCAAGATAAAAGCCATCATGGACTGGCCTCGCCCCATGAGGCTCAGGCCTTACATAGATTCCTGGGGTTTCCTAATTATTACCATCAGTTTATCAAACTACTCATCTGTGGCAGCCTCTCTTATTTCCATTACCTGCAAGGGCACCAACACCAAAGATTGGTCACCCAAGGCTATCGAGGCATTTCAAAAGTTTAAGAACTATTTTGCTGATAAGCCTTGCCCATCTCACCTAGATTCTACATGACCCCTTATCTTAGAGGTAGATGCCTCTATACTGGGGGTAAGGGCTGGCATCATCCAACACATTCCAGAAGGGGTATTTGGTCCATGTTCCTTCTTTTCTAAAAATTTCTTCCCAGTTGAATGTAACTACAGCATTGGAGACTGAGAGCTCTTGGTCATCAAACTAGCTGTCTAGAAATGGTTCCATTTACTCGAAGGAGCTCAACACTGTGTTGCAATATGCATAGACTACAAGAACTTTGAACATCTATATCAAAATTGGCAGCTTACTACAAGACAAATCCACTGGTCTTTGTTCTTCACCCATTTCAATTTTGAATTACGGTACCACCCCACACTCAAGAACTAATGTGCAGATGCCCTCTCTTGCTCCTTCCACATTAAGGACATCCCAAAACCTCCCAGGCACATCATTGATCCTGCTTAAATACACCTGGCCACTACAGTACCCATCCCTCAAGGGAAGATGGTCATACCTTCTAGATTTATGAGAAGGTGTTGAAATGGGCCATGACTCCCATGTCACAGGTCATCCTGGGTGGGAACATACCATTGAATTGCTTCAACGACACTACTGGTGGCCCCAAATGAAGCAAGACATCAAGACCTAAGTTGACTTGTGCCCCACTTGAGCACAGTAAAAAGCACTGCATGGCTGATGCTGGGGGCTGTTACAGCCATTGTCAGCCCCCAGGAATCCCTGGACCCATCTGTCCTCAGACTATCATGAATCTTCTTGTCTCTAACAATGCCACCATGATTTGGATGGAGATTGATCAATTTTAGAAGATGGCACACTTTGCCCTATTACGAGGCCTGATACGATTGTGGACCCTTGAGCCGGAGCGAGCGGTGAAGGTTACCAAGGGAATGCCCCTGATGGAAGTCATCTCCGGTAGGTGGAGCTGGAGAAGAGAAGCACTCACACGGAATGGTTCCAAGAGACCAGGCAGGATGGCCCTCCGAGGAGCGGATAGCCGATGAATGCAGGAGAGTCCCCAAGGAGCGGGTACTCGGAGTGTTCACCCAGCGTGTTAGGAACCTAAGCTCCACAGAGAAGTGGAATGAAGTCCAGGCAGAAGATCTGGGGCAGGCAGCAAAGAAACGGAGTGGAGTCACAGGCCAAGGGTCAGAATGGGCAGCAGATGATTAGTGACATGAAGACAAGCCGAGGTCAAAACCTGGGGATCAAGCTGAGGACTGGATACAGGAATGGAAGCAGGCGCTGGATCAGGGCAGGAGCTTGGAGATGAGGCAAGGCAGGAACTTGGAGGCAGGGCAAGGCAGGAACTCAGAGGCAAGGCAGACAGCCAAGCAGCAACAGAGAAACCTGTTGCAAAGGCAATCTTCTGCAGCATCTGTGGGGGTTTAAATACCCCTCCAAAGGGTGTCATCATCCAGGGCCGGGCTTGGATTTTCACACCACTGTCCCTTTAAGGGGTGGGGCCTCCCACGTGCGAGCACCTAGAGAGAGCCCCACTGGGAAGAGGAGGATGGCATTGTCGGCCATGCGGCAGGCCATGGGAAAGCCTGCCACAGAGCGGGCCGCACAGCATTGCGGCGAGAAGGGGCCGAAGAGCAGGTAGGGGGGGATGGCCGGGGGTTACCGCGGCCGAGAGACATAACAGTACCCCCCCTTTACGCCCCCTACGAGAAGGACCGGGCTTGTCAGGGTGCGTCTGATGTAACTGTTAGATTAAAGCTTTATCCAGAATATTGGATGATGGTTCCCATGAATTCTATTCAGAACCAAAGCCCTCCCAGGCGATTAAGTACTCCCATCATCTGTGATTACGACAGATATCAAGAACATCTCAAACTTGATAGGTTCATCGTTGACTCCTCATCAGGAGGTTTAGGCAGAGCCGCATGGAAATGAGAGGGAATTAACAGCTTTAATAGTGATAAATGAAAGGAGTTATGTATCCGAATACTTGTAGGAAGCCGTAGGTTACTGGTCCCAGTTGTTCACTGATAGAAAAAAGTCTGATGTACATGGGAGCGAGTCTCATGGAAGGAACCCTCAAGTGTATGAGGCGGGTACTGAGCCAAACTTGATCTCCCATGTTGAACAGTGGGGCCGGTCCACGGTGTTTGTCCGCCATCCATTTGGCAGAGTTAGCAGCCTGTAGTAAATTAGAGTTGGTAGACTCCCATAGGTTGTGTAGTTGTTCGGCCGAAAGCTGAGCAGCCGGGGAGGCTATGGAAATCGGCAATGGAAGTGGGGGTCTTGGAAGTTTGCCATATACAATCTGGAAAGGAGAATTCCAGGTAGCAGAGTACACATGGGAATTGTGTGAGAACTCTGCCCATGGCAACAGCGTGGCCCAGTCATCTTGACGGTCATTCATAAACAAGCGAAGGAATATCTTCAAGCCCCTGTTGACATGTTCTGCTTGTCCATTCCCTTGGGGGTGGAAGGCTGTGGTAAAGTCCAACTGCACTCCGAATGTTTTGCACAGTGCATCCCAATACTTTGCAGTGAATTGAGGGCCCCGGTCCGAAGTTATGTGTAGTGGGAGACCATGTAGAGAAAACAGATGCACCAGCTCAGGTGCAGATGGCAGCTTGGGCAATGGGGTGAAGTGCGCCATCTTAGAGAACCTGTCGACCATGACCCATATTACTTGGTTCCCTGAGGAGGCTGGCAGGTCAACTACAAAATCCGTGGATATATGGGTCCATGGTTCTAGTGGTGATGGGAGAGGTTGGAGGAGACTCCATGGCCGGGCAGGTAGCGGTTTCTGTTGGGCACAAGTTGGGCAGGAGCTGACGTAGGTGCAAACATCTGGGGTCATGTGAGGCCACCAGTAGTAGTGGGATAATAGTTCCAGGGTTTGTGCCCTCCCTGTGTGTCTAGCGGTGAGAGAATCGTGTGCCTAGGATAGTACTTTGGGACAAAGGTGGAGGGGGACCACAGTTTTCCCTGATGGCACGGTGTCTGTGATGACTAATAAAACCTTAGCTGGGTCCAGAATGTAGCTAGGAGAGTCTTGAGTGTCCTTAGACTCTTGCAGTCTGGAGAGGGCATCTGCTCGAGCATTTTTTGTTGCAGGGCGGTAACATAGTATGAAGTTAAAGCAGCTGAAGAATAGGGACCAGCGTGCTTGGCGTGGGTTCAGACGCTGCGCTTTGCTAAGATACTCCAAGCTCTTATGGTCTGTGTAGACCGTGATAGTGTGTTGTGCCCCTTCCAGCAATTGCCTCCATTCCTCAAAAGCCATTTTTATCACCAACAGCTCCTTGTCGCCAATTCCGTAGTTTTTTTCGGCCTGAGAGAACTTGCGATAAAAATAGGAGCGGGGAGTAGTGTTCCTTGGCTGGAGTGTTATAGAAACATAGACATGACGGCAGAAGAAGACCAAATGGCCCATCCAGTCTGCCAAGCAAGCTTCACACTTTTTTTTTCTTCTCATACTTATCTGTTTCTCTTGGCTCTTAGTAACCTTTAGGTTCTATTTCCCTTCCACCCCCACCATTAATGTAGGGAGCAGTGTTGGAACTGCATCTAAGTGAAATATCTAGCTTAATTAGTTAGGGGTAGTAACCGCCGCAATAAGCAAGCTACACCCATACTTATTTGTTTACCCAGACTATGTAATTCAGTCCTTGTTGGTTGTTGTCTGTATATAGATCCACTTTTCTTCATTCCCCCTGCCGTTGAAGCAGAGAGCTATGCTGGATATGCGTGAAGTATTGGTGTTTCTCCCCTGTCATTGAAGCAGAGAGCTATGCTGGATATGTGTGAAGTATTGGTCTTTCTCCCCTGCCGTTGAAGCAGAGAGCTATGCTGGATATGCGTGAAGTATTGGTGTTTCTCCCCTGTCGTTGAAGCAGAGAGCTATGCTGGATATGTGTGAAGTATTGGTCTTTCTCCCCTGCCGTTGACGCAGAGAGCTATGCTGGATATGCATTGGAAGTGAAGTATCAGGCTTATTTGGTTTGGGGTAGTAACCGCCGTAACAAGCAAGCTACTCCCCACTTTTTGGTGAATGCAAATCCTTTTTTCCACATTTCCTCTTGCCGTTGAAGCTTAGAGCAATGTTGGAATTGCATTAACCGTGTGTATGTTTATTGAATAAGAGTATTATCTCCAGATAGTAGCTGTCATTCCCACGAGCCACCCACTCTTCATTCACGTCCTCTAGACTTTATGGATCCACAGTGTTTATCCCACGCCCCTTTGAAGTCCTTCACAGTTCTGGTCTTCACCACTTCCTCCGGAAGGGCATTCCAGGCATCCACCACCTTCTCCGTGAAGAAATACTTCCTGACATTGGTTTTGAGTCTTCCTCCCTGGAGCTTCAAATCGTGACCTCTGGTTCTGTTGATTTTTTTCCGACGGAAAAGGTTTGTCATTGTCTTTGGATCATTAAAACCTTTCAAGTATCTGAAAGTCTGTATCATATCACCTCTGCTCCTCCTTTCCTCCAGGGTGTACATATTTAGAATCTTCAATCTCTCCTCATAAGTCATTTGATGAAGACCCTCCACCTTTTTGGTCACCCTTCTCTGGACCGCCTCCATCTTGTCTCTGTCTCTTTGGAGATACGGTATCCAGAACTGAACACAGTACTCCAGGTGAGGCCTCACTAAGGACCTGTACAAGGGAATAATCACTTCCCTTTTCTTACTTTATATTCCTCTCTATGCAGCCCAGCATTCTTCTGGCTTTAGCTATCACCTTGTCACATTGTTTCGCAGACTTCAGATCATTAGACACTATCACCCCAAGGTCTCTCTCCTGCTCCATGCACATCAGCCTTTCTCCCCCCATCGAATACAGTTCATTCGGATTTCCACTCCCCATATGCATGACTCTGCACTTCTTGGCATTGAATCTCAGCTGCCCCTATGGCGACGTCGGAGGCGTCCATCTCCACAATGAACGGCCGAGTTGGATCTGGGTGGTAGAGACATGGTTCTTGCAGGAATGCTGCCTTGAGTTTTTTGAAAGCTTGCACAGCCTCGCTGGGCCAATGCCTAGGGTCAGCGCCCTTCTTGGTCAGAGCTATAACTGGTGCCACGATATGAGACTATTGTGGGATAAAGTTCCTGTAAAAGTTGGCGAAGCCAAGAAAGCGTTGTAACGAACGAAGCCCCACTGGTTGCAGCCACTCCCAGATGCTGACTAGCTTATCTGGGTCCATTCGGAAACTGGTGGTGGAGACAAAGCCCAGGAATGGTAGGGACTGTTGTTCGAAAAGGCACTTCTCAAGTTTTTGTTGTGTCCATTGCTGCTCGATGCCCTCTTTACCTCTGTGGTGACTCCCTCCGGGTCTGATGGATGGTTAGCTGCCACGGCGTCTTCTTGCCGTCTCACTCCAGCGTCCCCGGACCGGCATGACGCTGCAGATCCGCCATGTTGCCTGATGACGTAGGGCACGCGCGCTCCGATTGATGTACCAGCAAGGGCTTGAACGTCGGGGGCGTCCCCCTGAGATGACATCAGCCGCTTCCAATATATAAGGTCTCAGTATTCGCTAACAAATCGAGTTAGCAAGGGGATTGCTGGGGATTACTTCGGCTTTTTTTTTTTTTTAATTTTGATTTATATTCCACTTTTCACACTTTTTCAGCACTTCAAAGTGGATTACATTCAGGTACTGTAGATATTTCCATATCCTCAGAGGGCTTACAATCTAAGTTTGTACTTGAGGCAATGGAGGGTAAAGTGACTTGTCTAAGGTCACAAGGAGCGACAGTGGGACTCAAACGCTGGTTTCCTGGTTCATAGCCCTCTGCTCTAACCACTAGGCTGCTCCTCCACTCCTTTTCTCCACTCTTTTCTCCCAAGCTACTCTGCCTCCTCGGACTTACCAGGGGTAACCGCTCCTCGGGGGCCTCACTCTCTTTTCTTTATTTCAGATTGCAGACAGGAACTGGTACTCGCTCCTCGAGGGCCCATGTTCCTGAACACTCTGAAGATTCTCTACTGTCTGGATGCTATCGCAGATAAAGACATTTGTGAGTTACCATAGCTCTCTCAGAGCTTTCCCTGGAACCAGGTACTCGCTCCTCGAGGTCCTAACCCTTTCCAGCTACTGAGCTTCCTTAAGACCTTATGTGAGTTTTATCATCCAGTTCTGGCTGTGAACACAGCAAAGCCTGTCTACTCACTATCTATAGTTTCTCTACAGCTCAGCAAATCTGGGATTGCTGTTCCAGTACCTGAGGGACTTCAGCCCTGCCGGGCATATCAACTCACTACTGACACCTCTGGTGGTTCTACTAACCTGTCTAATAAAATAACTATCTGTGTCTGTCTCCATATCCAAGCCTAGCCGGTGGTCCCTCTCAGGATATCCTCCTGGGGGCCCTGTCATCTGCCATTGGCCCAAGGATCCACCTATCTACATTCCTCTAAAGCTGAGTGCCCTCTCCAAGCACTCCGCAGGTAACAGATTGCTACTCCTTCCCCATCAGTAGTCTTCAGCAAAAGATTCATAACAGATTGCTACTCCACAGTCTCTGCTTAACAGATTGTTAACTACTCCCTCTACAGGAGCTGAGCATATCAGATTGCTACTCCTCCTTCCACAGGAGCCAGTTCATAACAGATTGTTAACTCCTCCCTTCTTGAGGAGTAGAGCATAACAGATTGCTAACTCCTCCTACCTCAGGAGCAGATTCATAACATATTGCTAACTCCTCCCTCTACAGGAGCTGATTCATAACAGTTTTGCAAATCAGCAGTTCTCCCTTAGGCGCTGGAGAACCCGATGGACATCTGAGCGATGGGTAGCCAAATCCTTGGAATAGATTAGAACGTCATTGAGGTAGATGATTACTCCCTTATGGAGCATGTCCCGGAATACTTCATTCATTAAATTCTGAAATACTGCGGGTGCATTACACAGTCCAAAAGGCATTAAGAGATACTCATAATGACCATCGTGCATATTAAACGCGGTCTTCCATTCGTCTCTAGGCTTTATTTGGACCAAGTTGTAGGCGCCATGCAAGTCCAGTTTAGAAAATACTCTGGCCCCGTGTAGGCGGTCCAAAAGCTCAGGAATCAGAGGGAGATAATAGCGATCCTTACGAGTAATAGAGTTGAGCCCTCTGTAATCTATGCAGGGTGTTAATGATTTGTCCTTCTTGGATACAAAGAAGAACCCTGCACCAGCCGGGGAAGATGAAAGGCGGATGAACCCCCTGTCCAGATTTTCCTTTATGTATTGGGACATGGCTTGAGCCTCTGGCAAAGACAGCAGATAAACCCGGCCCAGGGGTGGAACAGTATTAGGTAACAGATCAATGGCGCAATCAAAGGAGCGATGTGCCAGAAGGGTCTCTTCCTCCTCTTTGGAAAAGACATCAGAGAAGTTGGCATACTGTGGAGGCAGATGGTTAGTCATAGCAAGTTGGACTCTTGGTTGCGGCTTCTGATGTAAGCAGGTTGAAAAACATTCGGAACCCCAAGCCGTGATGGGGAGGGTCCTCCAGTCAATGGTGGGGGTGTTTTGTAACCAACGAAGGTCCAGTACAACTGGGTGGATGGCCTTTTCCAGGATGAGGAAAGATATTTCCTACTTGTGGAGGACCCTGGTATGGAGGGTCACCGGAGCCGTGCAGGAGGTAACTCGACCTGGGAGAGATTCCCCTTGGATGGATGAGATGAACAAGGGTGGCTTGCAAGGAAGCACTGGAAGTTGGAGCTGATGGACCAATTCTGCTAGGATGAAGTTTCCCCCAGCCCCGCAATCGAGGGCCAGGGTCGTGAAGTATCCTTCAGACAACTGGAGTGAGGCAGGAACAATACATTGAGGAGTGGGGTTGATGCAACCTAGGGTCAGCTCCCCGATGACATCTAGGCCTGGGAGTTTCCCGGACATTCAGGACATTGAGCCAATAGGTGTCCCTTGCCACAGCAGTAGAGGCACACTCCAAGCCTCCTTCAACGTTGTTTCTCCTCAGCTGTCAGGTGGCTCCTTCCTACCTTCCAATAAAGCCTCAGAAGCTGTTGGGGTGGCCACTAGGCGAGAGAAGGAAGGAGCCAGGGGAATCATATGACGGGCTGGTCTTGATTCCTTAGCGGGGTGCTGTAATTTCCGATCGATCCGACCTGCTAATTCAATGAGTGCCTCGAGATCATCCGGAAGCTCCCGAGTGGCTAACTAATCTTTAATGCGAGAAGACAATCCTTCCAGGAAAATACCACATAGGGTGTCCTCACGCCATCTCAGTTCAGATGCCAAAGTGCTGAATTCTACTGCAAAGTTGGCCAGCGTGTGTGTGCCTTGGCGGAGGTTGAGCAGATCTGAGGTGGCTGTAGACTGGCGACCAGGCTCATCAAATACTTGGCGGAATGTCTGGACAAACCGAGGCAGATCTCCCAGAATGGGGTCTCCACGCTCCCAAAGTGGCGATGCCCAGGCCAGGGCTTTACTATCCAGTAAGGAGATGATGAAAAACATCTTCACTTGGTCCATCGGAAACTGCTGTTCCTGCAGAGAGAACCTTATGAAGCAGTGAATCAGGAATCCTCGACACTGCTTGGATTCTCCGGGAAATTGAGGTGGAGCAGGCATATGGGTCATGGATGTCAAAGCTATTGGAACCGCCAGAGGGGGGAGAGGCGGCAGCCCTGGCCCCAGAAGCGGACTCCAGGTGAGTCGCCAGCCACTCTACAGTGGCAGACAAGGCCTCCAGGCATTGCTGCTGCTGCTGTAGTCATTGAGCCAGGCCCAGAATAGCCTTAGGGCCAGACAAGTCCACCGGATCCATGGCCTTTGCAAACTGTTACGATTGTGGACCCTTGAGCCGGAGTGAGCGGTGAAGGCCATCGAGAGAATGCCCCTGATTGAACTCATCTCCGGTAGGTGGAGCTGGAGAGGAGAAGCACTCGCACGGAATAGTTCCAAGAGACCAGGCAGGATGACCCTCTGAGGAACGGATAGCCTATGAATGCGGGAGAGCCCCCGAGGAGCAGGTACTCAGAGCGTTCATCCAGCGAGTCAGGAACCAGGAATCGAAGCACCACGGAGAAGTGGAATGAAGTCCAGGCAGAAGATCCGGGGCAAGCAGCGAAGAAGCGGAGCGGAGTCACAGAGATGTGAAGAGAAGCTGAGGTCAAAACCTGGGGATCAAGCTGAGGACTGGATACAGGAATGGAGGCAGGCGCTGGATCAGGGCAGGAGCTTGGAGATGAGGCAAAACAGGAACTCTGAGCAGGGCAAGGCAGGAACTCGGAGGCAAGGCAGACAGCCAAGCAGCAACAGAGAAACCTGTTGCAAAGGCAATCTTCTACAGCAGCTGCAGGGTTTAAATATCCCTCCAAAGAGTGTCATTATCCGGGGCTGGGCTTGGCTTTCCCCGCCCCTGTACCTTTAAGGGGCGGGGCCTCCCGCACGTGCGTGCCTAGGAAGAGCCCCGCTGGGAGGAGGAGGACGGCATTGCCATGGGAAGGCCTGCCGTGGAGCAGAACTGGCCACACAGTGTTGCGGCGATAAGAGGCCAAGGAGCAGGTGTGTGTGTGTGTGGGGGGGGTCGGCCAGGGGTTATTGTGGCCGAGAGACGTAACAAGGCTTTCCTTCTGTGCTACAGTTAGCGCGTCTCTTCACCTTCCACATTTTTCACCTGCATGGCCTACCAAAGCATATACTATCAGATACTTAGTGGAGTTCAGTTCACTGCTAGGTACTGGCTCTCCCTTTGCAAAACGTTTGGCATCATACTTTACTATACTACTGCTTATCACGCGCATGACAACGGACAAGCAAAGTGCACCAACCATACTTTCATGAGCTACTTTATGAAGCACTAACATAAGAACATACGAAATTGCCATGCTGGGTCAGACCAAGGGTCCATCAAGCCCAGCATCCTGTTTCCAACAGAGGCCAAACCAGGCCACAAGAACCTGGCAATTACCCAACCACTAAGAAGATCCCATGCCACTTACATAATTAATAGCAGTGGCTATTCCCTAAGTAAACTTGATTAATAGCAGTTAATGGACTTCTCCAAGAACTTATCCAAACCTTTTTTGAACCCAGCTACACTAACTGCACTAACCACATCCTCTGGCAACAAACTCACTCTCTTACCTTGGGCTGAATCCTCCCATAACACTCATGTCAACACAGCCACTGGCTCCTCCCATTTCCAACGGATCTATGGGAAACAGCCTCTCCCTCCTTTGCCACTGCCTGTAGCAGTTCAGTTATCAGTGGCTCAATTGTCTGCCCAGTAATTCAATAAACTATGGGAATGGACCAGTCAGTTGATTGAGAAAACTGATGCCAGAGCCAAGAAAACAGATGTCCATAGAAGACCGGCTCCTCAATTCAAAGTAGGAGAGAAAGTTTGGCTGGGTACTCGGAACTTATGCCTATGACTCCACTCTATGCACCTGGCACTACGTTTCATTGGGCCTATCTCTATGCTTCAGCAACTGGGTCCTGTCACATAACAACTAAAGCTACCCCCTATGTTGAAGATCCACAACGTATTTCATGTATCACTGCATAAGTCAGTAATACTCTCTTGGCTCTCCAGACTGCCACCTGAACCACAGGATGCGGCAGCTGATGATGTGGTATACAATAGGGATGTGAATCGTGTCCTCGATCGTCTTAACGATCGATTTCGGCTGGGAGGGGGAGGGAATCGTATTGTTGCCGTTTGGGGGGGTAAAATATCGTGAAAAATCGTGAAAAATCGTGAAAAATCGAAAAATCGAAAAACCGGCACATTAAAACCCCCTAAAACCCACCCCCGACCCTTTAAATTAAATCCCCCACCCTCCCGAACCCCCCCCAAATAACTTAAATAACCTGCGGGTCCAGCGGCGGTCCGGAACAGCAGCGGTCCGGAACGGGCTCCTGCTCTGAATCTTGTCGTCTTCAGCCGGCGCCATTTTCCAAAATGGCGCCGAAAAATGGCGGCAGCCATAGACGAAAAAGATTGGACGGCAGGAGGTCCTTCCGGACCCCCGCTGGACTTTTGGCAAGTCTCGTGGGGGTCAGGAGGCCCCCCACAAGCTGGCCAAAAGTTCCTGGAGGTCCAGCGGGGGTCAGGGAGCGATTTCCCGCCGCGAATCGTTTTCGTACGGAAAATGGCGCCGGCAGGAGATCGACTGCAGGAGGTCGTTCAGCGAGGCGCCGGAACCCTCGCTGAACGACCTCCTGCAGTCGATCTCCTGCCGGCGCCATTTTCCGTACGAAAACGATTCGCGGCGGGAAATCGCTCCCTGACCCCCGCTGGACCTCCAGGAACTTTTGGCCAGCTTGTGGGGGGCCTCCTGACCCCCACGAGACTTGCCAAAAGTCCAGCGGGGGTCCGGAAGGACGTCCTGCCGTCCAATCTTTTTCGTCTATGGCCGCCGCCATTTTTCGGCGCCATTTTGGAAAATGGCGCCGGCTGAAGACGACAAGATTCAGAGCAGGAGCCCGTTCCGGACCGCTGCCGTTCCGGACCGCCGCTGGACCCGCAGGTTATTTAAGTTATTTGGGGGGGGTTCGGGAGGGTGGGGGATTTAATTTAAAGGGTCGGGGGTGGGTTTTAGGGGGTTTTAGTGTGCCGGCTCACGATTCTAACGATTTATAACGATAAATCGTTAGAATCTGTATTGTATTGTGTTCCATAACGGTTTAAGACGATATTAAAATTATCGGACGATAATTTTAATCGTCCTAAAACGATTCACATCCCTAGTATACAAAGCCCAAGAGGATCTGGATTCTTACCGGAGGAGCAAGAAGGTTGAATATCTGATTTTGTGGAAGTACTACGGTCCAGAAGAAAATTCTTGGGAGCCAGCCTCCAATATCTTGGACCTCAACCTCTTGAATGACTTATCAACTGTATCCCAAGAAACCCAGAGCCTCAGGGAGGGGGCTTAAGGGGGGTGGGGGTACTGTTATGCTTGGCAGTCCGCGGGCTGCTCCCACAAACTGCTGCACACACCCACTTGACCAGGTTGTCCCCGCTAGCTCCCAACAAAGCCAAGCACCTCTGGTCCTCCTCAAGGCGGGATGCTGTTCTCTGATGCAGCAAGGCAGCACCAGTGCTCCATGTAGCAAGATGCCAACAACTCCAACAGGCCACATTCCTCCTTAGGCCCAAATGCCCCCAACGTCACTTCATTTAAAGGGTCCACAGCAGGAAAAGCCCTGCAGCATCACCTGATGGAAGGGAGGTTCTGGAAGCCAAATTTAGACTCTTAGGTAGAAAGCTTAAATCCAGAACCTCCAGGGTAGCATTCTCTGAAATGCTCCCTGTTCCACGTGCAGGTCCCCAGAGGCAGGCAAAGCTCTGGAGTCTCAATGCGTGGATGAGACAATGGTGCAAGGAAGAGGGATTCAGTTTTCTAAGGAACTGGGGAACCTTTTGGGGAAGGGGGAGTCTCTTTTGAAGGGATGGGCTCCACCTTAACCAGGATGGAACCAGACTGCTGGTGCTAACCCTTATAAAGGAGATAGAGCAGCTTTTAAACTAGAACAAAGGGGAAAGCTGACAGTCGCTCAGCAGCGCATGGTTCGTAGGGAGGTATCTTCAAAGGATACTATTGATGCATTAGAATTAGGGCATCCCGACAGTGAGGTTCCAATAATAAGAAAAGTAGACCAAGTGCCTGTAACTAAAAACTATCCCTATCAATTAAAAAGCAGAATGAAAATACAAACAAAAAACAAACTTTGAAATGTTTGTATGCTAATGCCAGAAGTCTAAGAAGTAAGATGGGAGAATTAGAATGTATAGCAGTAAATGATGACATAGACGTATTTGGCATCTCAGAGACATGATGGAAGGAGGATAACCAATGGGACAGTGCTATACCGGGGTACAAATTATATCGCAATGACAGAGAGGAGCACCCGGGAGGCGGTGTGGGGCTTTATGTCTGGGATGGCATAGAGTCCGATCTCAATCACAACAAAAGCCCAATAACCAATATATTCCAGAAATCTTCACAAGTGCAACACACTCACAAAAACAATTCGTGATAAACAAATGCACATCTCTAATGTGCATAAAGGTGAACCAGTAGATGTTGAGTATTTGGATTTTCAGAAGGGATTTGACAAAGTCCCTCATGAGAGGCTTCTAGGAATACTAAAAAGTCATGGGATAGGAGATGTCCTTTTGTGATTGCAAACTGGTTAAAAGAAAAGAAACAGAGTATGATTAAATGGTCTGTTTTCAAATTGGAAAACAGTAAACAGTGGAGTGGTTCAGGGATCTGTACTTGGACCGTTTCTATTTAATATATTTATAAATGATCTAGAAAGAGGTACGATGAGTGAGGTGATCAGATTTGCAGATGACACAAAATTATTCAGAGTAGTTAAATCACAATTGCAGGAGGACTTTGTGAGACTGGAAGATTGGGATCCATATGGCAGATGAATGTAATATGGATGAGTGAAAGGAGATGCATAAAGGGAAAAATAACCCATGATATTAGGTTCTATTTTAGGAGTTACCACCCAGGAAAAATATCTGGGCGTCACAGTTGAAATTACATTGAAATTGTTAGCTCTGTGTGCTGTGGCGGTCAGAAAAGCAAACAGAATGTTAGGATTTATTAGGAAGGAAAGGTAAATATTACAGAGGATGTCTTAATTCCTCTGTATCACTCAATGGTTAGACCACACCTTGAATAATGTCTGCAATTCTGGTCACCGCATCTCAAAAAAGATATAGTTGTGATGGAGAAAGTACAGAGAAGGGCAACCAAACTTATAAAGGGGATGGAATGCTCCACTATAAAGAAAGGCTAAAGAGGTTCATGCTGTTCAGCTTGGAGCAAAGATGGCTGATGAGGGATATGATATGTCTACAAAATCATGAAAGGACTTGAATGGGTAAATGTGAAATGGTTATTTACTCTTTCGGATAATACAAGGACTAGGGGACACTCACTGAGGTTAGGAAGTAGCACATTTAAAACAAATGGGAGAAAATTCTTTATCACTCAATGCACAGTAAACCTCTGGAACTCATTGCCAGAGGATGTGGTTAAGACAGCTAGTGTAGTTGGGTTTAAAAAAAGTTGGATAAGTTCCTGGACAAGTCCATAAACTGCTATTATAATCAATATAGAAAAGCCACTGTTGTTTGCTGCCTGCGTTAGTAGTATGGGATCTATTTAATGTTTGGTTACTTGCCAGGTACTTGTGACTTGGATTGGCCATTGTTGGAGACAGGATACTGGGCTTGAATGACCTTTGGTCTGACCCAGTATGACATCTTATTTTCTTATGTTCTATCACAAAGAATGCAAAAGGTGTAACGCTAGGCACATTAGGATCCACAAAATGACAAGGTTGTGATCTTCCTGCACACAGTGCCCAATCCCTGATACTGGGATGTGTGCAGGAAGATCACAACACCCCTGGTAACCGGGATAGGGCACTGCGTGCAGGAAGATCACAACACTCCCGGTATCAGGGATACAGCACTGCATGCAGGAAGATCACAACACTCCCGGTATCAGGGATACAGCACTGCATGCAGGAAGATCACAACACTCCCGGTATCAGGGATAGGGCACTGAGTGCAGGAAGATCACAACACCCCAGGTATCAGGGTTAGGGCACTGTGTGCAGGAAGATCACAACACTCCCAGTATCAGGGATATGGCACTGAGTGCAGGAAGATCACAACTCCCCCGGTATCAGGGATAGGGCACTGCGTGCAGGAAGATGACAACACTCCCGGTATCAGGGATAGGGCACTGTGTGCAGGAAGATCACAACACTCCCGGTATCAGGGATACGGCACTAGGTGCAGGAAGATCACAACACTCCCGGTATCAGGGATAGGGCACTGCGTGCAGGAAGATCACAACACTCCCGGTATCAGGGATACGGCACTGCATGCAGGAAGATCACAACACTCCCGGTATCAGGGATACAGCACTGCATGCAGGAAGATCACAACACTCCTGGTATCAGGGATAGGGCACAAGTTCTAGTCACATTGACTGATCACATTACTTTTTTTGTCAAGCTACCAACCGTTTCCATTTCCCATCCCCCATATATTGTCAGTGGGAACCTTGGTAACATGAATAAATAAGAGGGCAGCCAATAGGAATACATATTCATTCCTAAACTGACCTTAACTGACCTGAAAAGTGTCAAATTGTATCATTTTCTGTTAGTGCGCACTAAGAATGGATAGTGCGCGCTAACTTCCTGATAGTGCGCGCTAACTTCCGTTAGCGCGCACTAATCGGAAAAAACAATTTTTTTTTACTAAAAAATCGTGCCAAACAAGATTTTCTTCTCCTGCCAGACGATTTCGATCGTTAAGACGATCGGGCACACGATTCACATCCCTAGTTCTTAGTTCCTGTTTTAGTTTGTATACTCAGATATACTCAGATGTTACAAAATCTACCCACGAGAGAAGAAAATTGTTTCTTGCAATGCATCAGGAAGTTTTGGCTTTGGGGGCTACATTTTTGCTTCGATATCTCTGCAAGTGTACAGTTGCATATGTTGGAGTTTGACCAAAAAAGGTTTCCAATATTTTGGCTGCTTAATATGTGGCATTCATAATTGTAGTGAAACCTTAATACATGCTATTGCATTTTCTTTACATGTTTCTTGTTTCTTTTTTCTCCCTATTTAACTTTGTATTTGCACCCTTTCTCAGATGGTGGTCTAAAGATAGGTATACTTTTCTTTTCATTTTATGATGCATATTGTATGCTTAATTGTTTTTTATCCCTTCCTTTTCTTCACAAGATATGCTTGTTTATTAATTGAATGTATAAATAAAATAAAAAAAGAAAAGTATTTACTTCACTATGGGGCAAATTTTAAAGGCCTACGCACGTAAATCCAGGTGGATTTACGCACGTAGAGGCGGTTACGCACACAGGGCCTATTTTTAAAAGGCCTGGCGGCATGCATAAAGCCAGGGGTGGGGCATGGGTGGGATGGGGTGGTCTGGGGGCATGGCCAGAGGCTTCTCTTCAGCCGCTGTTCCTGGGGATCGCGCGCCGGCACTTGGCTGGGATGCGCAAGTTACGCCTCCTTCTGGCAGGTGTAACTTCTGGGATAAAGGTACAGGGGTATATTTTTTCGGGCTGGGGGCGGGTTAGGTAGGGGAAGGGAGGGGAAGGTGGGGGGGGGGGGAAGGAAAGTTCCCTCCGAGTCCGCTCCAAAATCGGAGCAGCCTCGTAGGGAATGGGGAAAGTCATCGGGGCTCCCCTAGGACTCGGCGCACGCAAGGTGCACTAGCGTGCACCCCCTTGCGTGTGTTGGGTTGCGAGCACAAATGTACGCCCGCGCATAAATATTAAATTCCGGCCCTATAATCATTTGCCATATTGCAAGGTCTTACTTAGATTGCTGTAACTCCATACTCCATTAAATCAGCTTGTATTGCACTATCATAAAGAGTAATAATAATAATAAAACAACAAAACATTATACTTCTGTCAAGTGTATCTTTGATACACTATAACGTATGTGGGTGCAAGCGGTCAGACGCTGGAATTTTAAATCATGCATGCACTTCCACATATATAATTTAAAATACGCCTGCTTTGCATAAGGGTGCTCTTAATTTTAAGCCATTACTCGATCAAATATACTTCACAAATATTCTTTAGGGCTTTGTCAGCTTTAACGCGTGCAGAAAAGTGATTTTTAAAACATGCTTGCGTGAATGACTTTCCCAGTTTTACCAAGTAGTCCACCAGTTTTCCCAGTCTATCTCGACGTCATCCAGAACCCTCTGGTTCTTCAGCCTGCACATACCCCCCCCCCACTCCCTCCCAGTTGACCCAGACTCCTCACCTGTCTTGTAAGACCTAAAAAGCTTTTAATGCAGATTTACACCTCATCAGGAGCAGCAATAAATGTATGCGGCTGAGAAGTCGCCATGCGCTGTAGCCTCCGGTTTTAAAATATGGATTTACATGTGTAACTGTTGGTCCCACCCCAGAACGCCCATGCCTCATGCCTTTTCCGCCCCCTTTTTTTTTTTTGATCAAGCACTACATATACATACATAGACGCTTTTAAAATCCATGGTATACACACATGAACCAGATAATCACATATATGGACCTTTTAGCAGGAGCAATGCTTTGAAACTTTGCCCATGCATATGCAGTGAATAACACATCCATTCCAGACACAAACATACCTTATGCAAAACTCAACCAATTCTTTTACAAAATTACTCGCTTTATATATTTTACCTTACTAACCATTCAAAAAAATCCAACATTATATACACTCACTACTATTCTTCATAGAAAGCAAACAACTTGAATATAGACAAAACTTAATCACATCATCCACAAGACACCATCATAAATGCTATTCATATTTATTTTTAATTAAATTAATTTGTTTCATTTATATTCCAACTTTCAGACACTTTAAAGCAGATTACATTCAGGTACTTGCCAAATGTCGATATAAAGCTGCACAGGTGAGCTCCCCTCCAATATACAATTTTGGAGGTAACACATGACTCTGGTATCCAATCGTGTACCACAACCCATGAATTTCGAACTACAGCAGATGCCAATATAGGGAAATTAAGTAAACTGCCCTGATATCCCTCTCAAAGGGAAGTCACATAACTCCAATGCTCAACCAAATGTAACTAAAGGCAAAATTCAAACTCAACCTAAACTTGCAACTAAATATTTCAAAATAATAGAAAATATATATTACTATAATTTATCCTTATCATATTTCAACAGTATATCAGTCAAAATCTGATTATATAAACACCCACCCGCAATGCCACTACAATTATCCTTTGTCATTAAAAATTCAGATCAAATTGAGTAACAAGCATACGGTAACTCTTGGATTTATTTTAATTTTTATTCATAAATCCTAAAGATCTGACACCATGAAGAAAAATCTGCATTTACAAAATGTTAAAGAATCCATGGCAATGATCTTGATCTAAAAATACATAATTCCAGCATCTAGTATAATTCAAATGGTTAAAAATATAACTCATAACCCACAACCTAAACTTATTAACACTGTATATTTAGAATGCCAATTCAGTGAATACTCCCACATTATTAAACACACTACATCACATAATAATTATCTACAGTATATTACAAAGCTAATACTTGGTCGTTCCTAGCCCACTGCATCTAATGTTAAAACATATGGCATACAATGCTGATATAAACACCACCTCTAAAACAATATTGCTGGACTGCAATATCCAAGCCAGGATGGTGAATTTCAAAAACAACAAGGAGAGTCAAAAAAGCCACGGTCCCTGTCTCCATGCCTCTTCTCCTTGTAGCTCTTTGCTCCTTTGCCCCTTTATCCATATCCAGTAGCCCTTCTCTTAGGATAGGATATGCCCATGGCAACTCCAACATTAAAAACTGGGAAAAAGTTGGAAAACATTTCCTGATTCCAAAACGAGTCTCTCACAAAGTAAGAGCACTCCAACCAGTTTTTTCTGGAATGTTCAAAATCTTATCCCTCGTCACCTCTTTCTTTACTTCTTCAGCAAAGGCAAGAGAAAATCCACATGCAGACCTTGCAGATACCGGAAGAATTCCTTCTGTAGGAGCTGGTGCCAGTAGAAATCTCAAAATAGTACAAATCCTTAGAAATCCAAATCTACTCTCTTCAACTTCTCCACTTCTAAACAGAGAAAACCTCTTGCCTCCTGGTCAGTCCACCTTGGGGCTAGCAAAGACCAAAATCACAGGCTCTGGGGGATTTTTATAGTTCCCTTAAGCCTTCCCAAAAGAAGGTGGGGGATAAGTGCAAAGGAGGATCCCTTATGCTAAAAAAAAAAAAAAAAAAATAGAGCAATAGCTTAATGACAGCCAAAGCTGGGTCATACCATTATTAGAAATTTTAACTCAAATAAAAACTTGACCAGGAGCATCTCATTCAGTCATCCCCTTCTTGGATCCACCCTTCCCCTGTTATTGTTAAATTTGTCTCTACTTACCCTTGATCAAGTTCCCGAAACAAAAAAGGAAGGAGATCTTAGAGAAAAGTAGGAAATAATGATATTCCTATTACAAAAGAATAAAATAGAAAAATACAGAGCAGACTGGGAAACAGTAATTCATATGTCACGTAGGCCATTATCACAACTCCAGAGCAATCTATATAAATAAAAATGTTAAATAGTTTGGACAAAATCACTAATCTCAGAAACCACTGAATCGATTGCTTTCAAATTTGGACACAACCTTCATTTCGCATACAGGAAGGTTCTTCTGTACTTACATTACAGATATGTCACACCTGCGACAGGTAAAATAGGTTTAAATTTTTTTTGAGAAAACAGCGACATCTTCTGGACGTAAGCGCCATCTGTTACACCTTACACTAACACACGCTACACTAATCATTTTGCCAGTCCAGGTCCACGTTTCACTTCCATTTTAACACATTCGCACACTTTTTCACCAGAAGATAACTATTTCCTTTACACATGCCAAATTGATTTACTTCCCACAGCCTCCCAACACACACAAAACCATCCTCCTCACACCCCCCACACACATGCCAAATTTATTTACTTCCCAGGCCCTCACAACACACACAAAACCTGACAGAAGTCTGGGAGGCTCCAGCGGGGGGCCAGGACCGGTCCGGGACACATCTCCTGCACTACGACCGTCGGCTGCCAGCACTCAACATGGCGCCGATGGCCCTTTCCCTTACTATGCCACTTGGGGACACCAATGGCGGCAGTAGCCCATGTGACATAGTAAGGGCGAGGGCCCCTCGGCGCCATTTTCAGGACTGGCAGCCGGCGGACCTTTGCCCTTACTATGTCAGAGGACCTACCGCTGCCATTGCTCCACCCCACTGACATAGTAAGGGCAAAGGGCCGTCGGAACCCGTTTCAGTGCTTGCAGCCGACGGACCAACGCAAATACATTGCTCCTGGACCGCTCCTGAACGCCCGCTCCACCGACTGACATTTTTATCAGGTCTCGGGGGGTCTGGAGGGTGGGGGGTGGTAATGAATTTATTGCGAACATCTTGGGGAGGGGTCACGAGGGGGGGCAGGTTTCATTCATTCAGCAACTCTGGGGGGGGGGGCAGGGGGGGCTACTGTTTTTCGCAGGGCTGGGGGAGGGGGGGCCAGGAGAGTGTGGGGTGGTTAATTTAAGAGAACTTTTCTCATAGGGTTGTTTTTTGGGGGAAGGGGGAGGTTCACACACAAATACATACACTAAACTTGCACGATCTCAGGAATGCACCAAAATAGTCCTCCCCAGACCACAAAACAAATTTGGAAGTGCAAATTTGGTTAGGCACTCCCCTATTTGGCTACATAATGCGCACAGATGCCCAGGGACAGACCACATGTAGCACCAACAATTTATATTTCCCAGGTATTGGGAGGGGGCAAGAGGGTGGGGGGTTATTATTTGATTTAAACGGGTTGGGATTGGGGTTTTTTTTGGGGGGTGGGGGGGTTCCCACAGAAATAGAAAGACAAAGGTTTTCTGATCTGAAGGGTAGGCAGTAGGCGGGGGGAGGTGACAGTGAGGGGAGGGAGAATGAGGGGGGAGGTGACAGTGAGGGGAGGGAGAATGAGGGGAGAGGTGAGTGTGAGGGGAGAGAGTTGGAGTGGGGACAGGGGAGGGAAGGGGGGGTGAGGGACCAAGGGGGAGGAGGATGAGTGACTGAGGTAAATGGGGAAGGGGGAGGGGGGAGGGAGGGTAAAGAACCTGACTCTGCCACTGCAACGCGTGGCCGGGTACCGCTAGTGTTATATATGGACTAATGAATGTAATTAATTGTTCAGAAGTCTTAGTTTCTAGAAAATTTCTCCAACATTTATGGTCAAAGAATATGTAACAATTATTCAAAAATGTATTTGAACACTGCTGGATAATGCAGAAAGAATTCTGCAGAAACATTTTAGGTTTATTCCGCAGTTGCTTACTGACATCCAGAAACAACCATACTCTCTCTGGCTCATAAACAAATTGGGGTAGATTTTAAAAGGTTGCGCGCGCATGTCCATATGTGCGCGCTACCCGCAGCACACTCATGAACACCCAATTTCATAACATGGGCGCGCAGGTGCACGCATGTTATAAAATCGGGGGCCGGCGCGCACAAGGGGGTGCACATTAGTGCAACTTGCATGCACCAAGGCCCGCGGCCATCCCCCTTTTCCTCCCAGGCCACTCCAATTTATGATCAGCCTGGGAGGGAACTTCCCTATCCCCTAATCTATCCTTTTGACCCCCTTCCCCTAACCTTCCCACCCCCTATCCCTATCCTATCCTAAACCCCCCAAAAAGTTATCTCACCTTTTGCGCCTGCTCAAAGCAGGCGCAGGTTGCAAGCGCTGGAGGCCTGCCGACACGTGATCCCCCAACACAGTGGTAAATGGCCACTGTGCTGGGGGCCTCTAGCCCTGCCCCACTCCTTTCCCGAAGCCCCGGGACTTACACGTGTCCCGGGACTTGATGCTCATGGCTGGACCTTTTTAAAATAGGTCCAGCATGTGTAAGGTCCCTGTGCATGTAAATCCACGGGATTTATGCGCGTAGGGCTTTTAAAATCCGGTCCATTATTTTTAGAATGATAGAAGTCTTATCATGTGCTACTGTGTATATGCTGCGCTCTGCAGATACAGAAGAGGTGATTCTGCTCAATGGAGTTTACAATCTAGTTTGACAAGGTAAAGTATGGCATGGACTCTGCTTTTCAGAGGATTGATGAGATCTCTAATGTCATCATGTAACGCTATAATATCCACTGAGCTCAGCTGCTACTTCTTTACTAACCCCCTCCCCTCCTCCAGAAGGCCCAGGTGGTGCAGGTACAGAAAATACATTGACGCTGCCATTTGAACGCCCTCCTGTAGGGATGTGCAGAGGGACCGCATACGTTGCATTCAGTATTCGTATTTGTCGGGGGGCAGATACGTTGCAAGGGGGGCTCCCCCGATACGTTCATGCTTTCATTCTTATTCATTTCCCAACTACAATTTAATAAACTACAACCCCCCCACCCTTCTGACCCCCCCAAGACTTACCAAAATTCCCTGGTGGTCCAGCGGGGGGGTCCGGGAGCCATCTCCTGCACTCACGCCGTTGGCTGCCGGTATTCAAAATAGCTCCGATAGCTGACCTTACTATGTCACAGGGGCTACCGGTGCCATTGGTCGGCCCCTGTCACATGGTAGGAGCAATGGAAGGCCAGCGCCATCTTGTGCTCCTACCATGTGACAGGGGCTGACCAATGGCACCGGTAGCCCCTGTGACATAATAAGGGCAAAGGCTATTGGCGCCATTTTGATTACTGGCAGCCGACAGCCCGAGTACAGGAGATCACTCCCGAACCCCCGCTGGACCACCAGGGACTTTTGGAAATTCCTGATTGGTTATAGAAGCAGATGATATTACTTTAGGAGATGCAAGCTGCTCTAAAAATAAGATAGTTGCATTTTGATGTCATTAAAAGCCAAACCAGTAAAAATGGACTGCATCCTTTTTTACAATTAATAACATATATAGGTTAGTGATTTTGCTCCCCTCCCGAGCGGCCTCAGCGCCGATAGCGGGTGATTCGAAAAAGTATTAAAAAAACGCTAAAAAAATTGAAAAACCGCGCCGAGACCCGCCGAGACCCGCCCATCGAGCCAGCTCCAGCCTATCCCAATAGGCCTACGGGACTTTAAATTACAGCTCTTCTCGGCACCGTGCGCCGAGCGTCGCGCACCAAAGGTGCGCGACAAAGGGGCCCACCCCTTTGTGTGCCCCTTCGTGCAGCCCTGCAGGGCAGCCCCTAACAGTTAAATCTGTTCCTGAGCTACTTTAGAAATAAGCCTAAACGCACCTATAAATCATCTTTCAGCTCAGCTCCAGGAAAACATCCCAACACTATTTATCTGGCCTTACGCCTGTGCTCTACCAACACTCAGCATTTAACTCCGCATTCAACCAGCACCCAGCACTCAACCAGCAACAGACAACAACTGCCCAGCACTCAGCAGTTAACCAGCATTCTATTCTATCAACTTTCAACTCTGCATTCAACCAGCACACAGCATTCGTCTCCCAGAACCCCAAAACATCTCTTCCAGAACCCCTTTCCTTTCCTCATGCATACCTACAACATCCCAATCATTTAATACCGAAGGAGAATCTCCATAATCAACTCCACCCACATCATACAAAAAAGAATTATTCCAATCATGACCTCACCATTGAACCAACTACTAGGCCTTACACTACTCTCAGTAACCCTTTTCAATGCACAATTCCTAACTAAAAAGACACACATCCTCAACGACTACCTCCAGGATACAAAACCAGATATCTGTGCAATCACAGAAAGCTGGCTAAAAAATGCTGATATTGCTCTAATCAATCAACTTCCTATTCATGTATATGACATCTTCACCTTCCACAGACACAAAAAAAGAGGAGGCGGCCTTCTTCTAGCTACCAAGAAATAACTCAAGCTATCCGCACACACTATCAAGACTGAGTCTAAATTGGAATTGGGTCTAGTCAGGTCAAAACAGCTACAAATTCTGCTAGTCTACACTCCTCCTGGAGTTCTAGAAACAGACCCCTCGTCACTCATAGAATCCATCGTGAAACATATCAACTTAGACCTCCCAACTATGATCTTAGGTGATTTCAACCTTCACACTGACACCATACCTCGCTCCTCAAACTGTGAAGCGCTCCTCACCACCCTCAGTGCTAGGGGATTCACGCAGATCATTAATAGCCCTACGCATAAAGCAGGACACACCCTGGACCTAATTTTCATCAATTCTAATTTCTCTTGCACATCAGAACCCTCTTGCACACCAATCCCCTGGTCAGACCATTTCCTGATAGAATCCTCCTTCTCCATAGATAAACAGACACACACCTCTCCTCACCTTTCTACCATTCAATTTAGGAAATCATGCCCATCCGATATACTTAGTGATCAGCTCTCCAAGGAACTCATGAACCTAGACCTTTCTAATCCTGACTCAGCCCTATCTTCCTGGCATAAGATCACGGAAACAGTTGCTAACAAATGGTGCCCAATAGTCTCCAAAACAATCAATCCTACAAAAAAAGGAAATCAACCCTGGTTCACCCCTAAACTAAAACAGATGAAACAGGAGCTACGTCACAAGGAAAATATATGGCGTAATACCCCCAACACAGCTACCCTGTCAACGTACAAAGGCTTTTTACATCACTACAGGACTTCTATTCTACTAACAAAAAGGGAATTCTATGCCAACAAAATACATCATCTCCAGTATGATGCCCAGGCCCTGTTCTCATACGTTAATCAAATCACGAAATCAACCCCTCCGTCTATTCCAGACGAACAAGCACTATCCAAGGCTAATGAACTTGCCTAATTTTTTCAACAAAAGATCCTGAATACGCTCGCCCTTCTACCTCCAAATACTATACCTCTCACCTCAGACAAGAATCCTCATTCCCTCATGGGAGCCAAGCTCGACAGCTTCGAATCAATATCCACCAAAGAGATTGAATCCCTACTAAAAAGACAGAAACCATCTAGCCATCCAGCAGATAACATCCCATCGAAACTCTTGCTTCTCATTCCAAACACGATCTCAGGACCTTTGACAAGTATCATAAATTGCCTTCTAACTCAAGGGAGTTACCCCGACAGTCTAAAAACCGCAGCACTCAAACCCCTCCTTAAGAAACACAATTTAGACCCTATTGAACCAGCCAACTTCAGACCCATCTCCAATCTCTCTTTCTTAGCCAAACTAACGGAGAAGCTGGTAAACACCCAGCTTTCAGAGTACCTAGAAGACCACAATATCCTACACCCTTCACAATATGGCTTCCGCAAATCACGCAGCACGGAAACCCTCCTCATTTCACTTACAGATCATATCATAATGGGTCTAGACAAAGGCTACTCCTTTTTATTAGTCCTGCTAGACATTTCGGCGGCATTTGACACTGTCAACCACGCCATCCTTCTGGATCGCCTAGCAGATATCGGTATCTCCGGATCAGCCCACAGTTGGTTCAAGTCTTTCCTCTGCAATAGAACCTTCAAAGTTAAAATTAATAATAAAGAATTGCCCTTAACAAAATCCACCCTTGGTGTACCACAAGGATCCTCTCTATCTCCAACCCTTTTTAATATTTACCTCCTCCCCCTCTGCCAATTGCTAACTGATCTTAATTTAATTCATTATCTGTACGCAGACGACATGCAGATTCTAATCCCTATTACAGAATCTATCTCAAAAGCGCTCACCCACTGGAATAACTGCCTTTTATCTATCACCAGCCTCCTCAATAGATTAAACTTGGTCCTTAATGCCTCGAAGACGGAGCTCCTCCTCATCTCTTCAAACGAAGAAAATATTCCCTCATCATCCCCACACAACTCCTACATCACCCATAAGCATGTGAGAGACCTTGGGGTACTTCTAGATAATGGACTAAACCTAACGGAAATGGTCAACACCACATCCAAAGACTGCTTTTATAGACTCCAGGTTCTAAAACGACTCAAACCACTACTATTTTTCCAAGACTTCAGGACAGTCCTCCAAGCGTTGCTATTTGCCAAGATAGACTACTGCAGTGCCCTTCTCCTTGGCCTCCCCAAATCTACCACCAAACCACTGCAGATGATACAAAATGCCGCAGCGAGATTACTGACCAACACCAGCCGTGGAGATCACATTTCACCCATCCTCAGAAACCTACATTGGTTACCAGTGAATTTTAGAATCCTTTACAAATCAATCACCCTAATACACAAATCCATCCATCATCAACTCCAACTCAACCTCGAAATCCCCTTTAAACTACACTCCTCCAACAGACCAATTAGAAATATTCACAAAGGTACTCTGAATTTCCCCCCAACTAAAGCCACACGCCTTTCCTCGACCAAAGACCGAGCTTTTTCAATAGCAGGACCATCTATTTGGAATAACATCCCTTCAAGCCTCAGATTAGAACCCTGCCTCATAACGTTCAGGAAAAAACTCAAGACGTGGCTCTTTCACCAAGCCTTCTCTGATCCTCCAGACAATCACTAGTCGTCATTATTCTCACCTGGACGAATGGTCTTCTATCCTCTCGAACGATGGACTCAGGCACTTCCAGGTTAAAGCACCTTAAGCTTTAACCCATATTCTTTATTGTATTATGTTACAATTACTTTCTGCCTTTACCTTCTTCCAGCTATTTAGCTTCCAAGTTTTTTACTCCTTGTTAAATGTAACTTTGCCTTATTCACCTCTATTGTTATTTACTTTATTTATTGCTTCAGTTATACCCTTGTTCTATGTAAACCGATCCGATATGGTTATTACTATGAAGGTCGGTATAAAAAAGTGTTAAATAAATAAATAAATATAAATTTGGAGGTAATTTTCAAAGAGTTACATGAGTTTTTAATGCATACAATTAGCATATACATGCATAAGTAGAATGTATGCGTGGATATCCTATCTTATAAACCTCCAGATAATGTGTATACTTGCAGTGCCATGTGTAAATGTTAGGGGTAAAAAGGAGTGATTTGGGGGCATTCTTGGGCAGGATTCACAAGTACACATATAAGTTAGGGATGTGAATCGTTTTTTGACGATTTAAAATATCGTCCGATATATTTTAAATCATCAAAAATCGTTAGGGCCACGATACAATACCAATTCCCCCGATTTATCGTTAAAAAATCGTAAATCGGGGGAAGGGGGAGGGCAGGAACTTACTTACTTGCCCTAAACCAATGGCAGGAAAACCGGCACACTAAAACCCCCTAAAACCCACCCCGACCCTTTAAATTAAATCCCCCACCCTCCCGAACCCCCCCCCCCAATGCCTTAAATTACCTGGGGGTCCAGCGGCGGTCCGGAACGGGCTCCTGCAATTGAATTGTGTTGTCTTCAGCCGGCGCCATTTTGCAAAATGGCGGCCGCAAAATGGCGGCGGCCATAGACCAACACAATTCGACTGCAGGAGGTCGTTCCGGACCCCCCGCTGGACTTTTGGCAAGTCTTGTGGGGGTCAGGAGGCCCCCCCAAGCTGGCCAAAAGTCCCTGGGGGTCCAGCGGGGGTCCGGGAGTGATCTCCTGCCGCGAATCGTTTTCCGTACGGAAAATGGCGCCGGCAGGAGATCGACTGCAGGAGGTCGTTCAGCGGCGAACCCCCGCTGAATTCCAGAGTACTGGTCCTGCCATTGTAATCGTTTGTTCATGCACCATGATCAAGCAAGCTTGCTTCACAGAGGCAGTCACTAAAAGATCTTTATTCACAGACTTTAGTTCCCTTTGCAGCACATACCAGTGTAATCTGGATCTCAATGTGCAAACTGGATCCATTTTCCAGTTTATAAAGTACCTTATGGGTTATTACTATCACTTTAAATTTAATTCTAAAAGTTGCTGACAACCAATGAAGATCCTTAAGTACAGACATGATATGTTCATACCTCCCCACATCACAAAGCACTGTAGCCAGTGTAGCCACAGTATTTTGTACCAACTGTACTGATTTAATCATGTTTTTTGATAATCCTAGAAGAAGCAAGTTACAATGGTCAATATTATTTAGTACCATCATTTGCATAACTAACCGAAAATCGTCAGTCTCCAGATATGGCTTTAATCAACACAAAATATGCAACTTGAAGTACCCAATTTTCACCAGCTTACACACATGATCTTTCATAGCTAATTCACAATCTAGCTGGACTCCCAAGTTATGTACAACTAGTGAAAATACAAGATCTATACCTTCAAATTACATCTTTGACACACTGGCATCATCTAAACACCTTTTTGCTAACAATATAATTTCAGTCTTACTGGTATTCAATGCCAACAGATTTTGAGTTGCCAGCATCTCAATTGCTTCCTTCAGGGAATCTTAATTGGGAACCAAAATTGAATATTATCATCGAACTTCTGATATTCTACCCCCAATTTTCTCAGTACCTGAGATAACAGTGCAATATAAATATTAAATAGGGTAGCAGACAGGGAAGATCCCTGAGGAATTTCCATTTTAATATTGAACCACTTACATTTCCTCTTACCAAAGATTATCTGAAAGCTTCTCTTTGAAAGAAATGAGGAAAACCAGTCTTTCACAACACCAGATATACCAAATTTAGACAGGTGATGCAGGAGCAAAGTATGATCAAATGTATCAAATGCTGCAGATATATCGAGTAGCACCAATAGAAACCTTTGACCCTGCTCGAAACCCCTCAAAATTGTATCTAACAAACATAACAATAATAGCTCCGTATTGTTATTTCTCTTAAACCTATACTGATTGGGAATCAAGAGAAAGGTTTCTTCTAGATACCTATCCAACTGTTTGTACACTATTTTCTCAATAACCTTTGCCAAGAAGGCCAATGAGGATATAGGATATAGTTCATTAAGGCCTGGATTTATCAAAATGCACTAAATATCACATGTGATAGAAAAAGGGCATGTTTTATGGTAATAGGCTGTTTATTGCAAAGTGCACTATCTTAGTGCTTTGCATAGGTATTAGTGCAAACTGTGATAACTTTTCATACTTTGCAATAAGTGCCAGAATTGTATGTTTTCCTACATACAGCCACTGGAGGGACCATTTTAAGCTGCTGGAGATCCAGCCTATCTATACAGGACCCTTCTACATCGAGAGAGAGAGAGAGAGAGAAAGAGAGAGAGAGAGAGAGAGAGAACCTAGCCATAATAACCTCATACTATATGAGGCCTTCCTAGTCACTCGAGGTGAGGTTTAGGTTTCAGTGTAGGGGTTAGGGGCCACTTTGACATTCAAAGTGAGATGTACGAACAGAACAGTGCTCTCTTGTGAAGATTTTATGACCTTCGGAGTGAGGAAACTCACCCAAAGATGAGATTTGTGCAATGTTCTCTCAACCTAGCTTGATGTTATCCAGGTAGAGAGTCCATCAAGCTAGGTCTCTGTCTCTGTCTCTCTCTCTCCCCCCCCTTCCCCCCCCCCCCCAGTGGTTATAGAGGGGCCCTGATAGCTAGCTTAAAACTACTGAAAATAGCACAATAAAGCCCTATCTCTCAGCTTTACACAAATGAAAAAGGTGTAGCTAAATCCATGTAATAGGGCTTCACAAATTATGAAGCCAGCCCACTTGGCCCCAAACTCCTCCTCTTTTTCTAATTTGCATCACACTATGCGTTAATGGCATTTTTGCATGCATTAAAGGTGGGTTTTTTTTATGCGAAAACGCCTTAACGCATGTGAAAACGCCATATAGCACTTTGATAAATGACCCCCTAAATTTGATGGATCTAAGTTCTCCTTTTTTAACAGAGGGCTCACCACTGCCCTCTTCAGTTGGTCAGGGACAATGCCTTCTTTCAATGATATATTCACCAACCTTTTAATACACGGCAAAATCACTTCATTAATCGCTTTTAGGGAATAAATTTGAATCAGATTCAACTGACAATATGTTGGATTCATTTTTTTTATAATCTGTTGTACCTCTAATGATACTGAATCAAAAACATTCCATTGTGATGCTATTATTGGCTGGCTAACTAGCTATGCATCAGTATAAATTGGAAATTTGGCATAAATATGTTCAATTTTTTTTAGGAAATCTTTGGCAAACATATTTGGTGACAAGTCATTGTTTTGCCTGGGTACGATCACCCACCTCCTACCAAGATGCTGAGGTTAGATACCTTACTGTGGCAAACAAAAACTGGCTATTAAATTTTACATCATTAATTTTTTTCTTAAAGAATACTTTTTTAGCCCTTTAAATAGCACCTCTGTATTTGTACATGCATATAATCATAATCAAATTATTCTGTACACTTTTACACCTGCTAATTGACTCATGCAATTGAAATTCCACTTATCTATTGTCTGAAGTTTTTGGGTTGGTTGTCTGAGTAAACAGGTGGAGGTTCTGGGTGAAATGTTAGAGGGTCTGGCTAACCTGGGGAAGGTCTGGGTAAACGGGGGGTAGTATCTGTGAACTAGTGATTCTAAGGACATGCACAAATTAGTATTGTCAGAAGCAGAGTACGTACATACCGTACTTTATACAATACTTGCCCCATGTTTAATTCTGAGTTATTACACACATAAAATATATGTTGGTAATTTTATAAAATGGTGCTCTTGGGACAAAAATACATGGAGGCCAATATTCAGTACTATTTAGCAGGATAAGTTGGGATTTATCCAGCTAAGTGGTATATGCTGAATATCTGGTCCTGTTTACCGGCTGCCACATAGTGGGATAACTAACTAGTCAGCCAGATAAGTGGTGGGCAGGATGTGGGCATTCCAGGGAGGAGCTACTTATCCAGCTAACAGAGCTGGATAACACTGGTATACAAATTTTTAGAGGTCATCTGCTTCAGCGATAAAATGAAGATATTGATGTTGATGAGCTGCATTCAAATATGACAATTAAACCATCTGATTGGCTACTGTTTCTGTGATATTTAAGTTTTACATTTTATGTCTATATCTATTGTGAGGATAGTATGTAGACAGTAGAGTTTTAATCATAAATTGTAAACTAAGGTCTTTTCATGTATTTATGGTTGCATAATATTTTACCTGTCCTCAGTCAAAGGATTATAGAAATAATATTTACTATGAAACAAAAGGCCAAAAATTATGTATATACTGTATATGTACTCTCGCCATGCTCCTAGAAAAAAATCTAGACCAGAGTGCAAAAAATGAACCTTTTGTGACATGTTGCAACCAAGGCTTTTATAAGCCTTGAGGAGGTTTTTCTCCAACTCCCTGTAGTTAAGAACATAAGAAGCTGCCATACTGGGTCCGACCAAGGGTCCATCAAGCCCAGCATCATGTTTCCAATTGTGGCTAATCCAGGTTACAGGTACCTGGAAAATACCCAAACATTAATGAGACCCCATACTAATAATGCCAGTAATAACAATGGCTATGTTAGGATTCATGGGTTTCATGGACCCTTGGCCCGAGGTAGAGGTTGATGCTACCTGAGGGGGTAGGCCCCACAGGTCCTCACCGTCGGGAGGCGAGGTCAGCTGCAGCAGGGACACGACTATAGTTTGGTAAAGTGAGAACGTCCTGCATCACTGCCACATGATCACAGGTACCTGCACTGAAATATATATTGTGAGGCACCCCGAGGAGCAGGATGGAGAAGCACAGTTCGAAGGAATCACAGTATTTAGGTAGGACTGAAGATACAATGTACTAGTGAAGGAAGCTCCAAGGCAGAGGTGCGCTGGGCAGGCCCCAAGGAGCGGGGAGCGCAGAGACAGGATCTCTGAAGGAGTAATGCGGAGACTGTCCTGAGGGGCGGGACAATGCAGCAACAGAGTCTCTGGTGTGATGACGTAGGGGCTGCCCTGAGGAGTGGGGAAGCGCAGAGTCAAGTCTCTGATGTAGTGATGAAGGCTGCCCCGAGGAGCAGGGAGCATAAAGTCACTGGTGTAATGACGTAGAAACTGCCCCAAGGAGCGGGGAAGCGTAGAGATGGGATCTCTGAAAGGCAGTGCTGAGGTAACCCCGAGGAGCGGAGAAGTGAATCGGCAGGATCTTTGGTGAGGAGCGCAGAAGCTACCCTGAGGAGCAGGGAAGCCTGGAGACCAGGTCTCCCAAAAGAAGTGCAAGCAGGCCCCCGAGGAGCGAGTACCCGAGCAAGAGTCCAAATCAGCAGGTAGAGATCTAAAGAGGGAACCACGGGTCTGGAGAGTCAGGAACAAGCACCAGTGAGGCGAAGGAACTCGTTGCCAAGTCAGTTTGCATAGGCCAAGGGAGGTGCTTAAATATCCCAAGGTAATGATGTCATCAGTCGGGGACGGCCCAGAGATTCCTGCCAATGGTCCTTTAAATAGAGAACAGATGGCACGGTAGGCGCCATCTGTTCTCTATTTAACTCAAAGGCCTGGAGTTGGAGCGTGGGCCGGCGGCATCCCAGCCACCATGTGGAGCAAGGAAGACCAGGAACAGTGCAGCGACAATGGCTGGCCAGAGCCGCGAGTTCCCCTGAAGTGGAGGGCCAGGCATGGCAGGATATGAGTTGGGTCGGCTGCGGCCCAAGGTCATAACAGGCTATTGCCTAAGTCAACTTGATTAATAGCATTTAATGAACTTCTCCTCCAGGAACTTATGCAAACCTTTTTTAAACCCAGCTTATTAACTGCCCTAACCACATTCTCTAGCATCAAATTGCAGTGCTTAATTGTACATTGAGCGAAAAATCAATTTCTCCGATTTGTTTTAAATGTGCTACTTGCTAGCTTCATGGAATGCTCCCTAGTCCTTCTATTATCTGAAAGAGTACACAACCAATTCACATTTACCCATTCTAGTCTTCTCATGATTTTATAGACCTCTATCATATCCCCCCTCATCCGTCTCTTCACCAAGCTGTCACAGCCCTAACCTCTTTAGCCTTTCCTCATAGGGGAGCCATTCCATCTCCTTTATTACCTTGGTCCCCCTTTCTATAACTTCTCCAGTGCAACTATATCTTTTTGAGCTGGGCGACCAGAATTGTACACAGTACTCAAGGTGTGGTCTCACCATGGAGCTATAAAGAGGCATTATAACATTTTCTGTTTTATTCACCATTTCCTTCCTAATAATTCTTACATTCTATTTGCTTTTTTGGCCACCACAGTATACTGAGCTGACAATTTCAATATATTATCCACTATAATGCTTATATCTTTTTCCTGGGTGGTAGCTTCTAATATGGAACCTGACATCATGAAACTACTGTTGCGCGTCCCAGCCACGTGGGTGCCACAACCGGGCCTGCTCACCTCGTGCTGCCCTTGACTAGCTCCGGTCTCGCCGCTGCTGCCAGCACTTGCCGTCCCTGTCACTCACTACGGCCCTCTCCGGATTCCTCCACGCCGCAGGCCTCGCAGCGGAGCTCCCGTCGGGGCTCCACGTCTTCGGCCACCTCGGCCCCGCCCCTAGGCGCGCGCACAGCCGATGTGCTTCGATTTAAAGGGCCAAGCATGGGAACACCGATGGGGGCACAGATTGATGACATCACATGAAAGCCCTCTATATAGTGAGGCCCTGTCCCCAGGACCTCGCCTTGGCAATCGGGTCGACACCGTGGTGTAGCAAGTTTGCCTATCCTGTGTTCCAAGTGTCTCCTTGTTCCAGTGTCTCCTTGTTCCTGAGTTTCCATGTGTTCCTGTATCCTCACTCAGGTAGTACCTCTCGGACTGATCTCTGGCACTGACCTCGGCCTGTCTGACTACTCTCTTGTCTGCTGCCTGGAACTGACCACTGCCTATCTGACCATTCTCTTTGCTGCCTGGAACCGACCCTTGCTTGCCTTGACTACGCTCAGACTGACCTTGGTATTTGACCCCTGCTTTGGCTGACCACTCCTAGACTGATACTCTGGCTCTGACCCTTGCGCTTCACTCAGATACTCTCTTCTGGCCTACTGTGGCTACCAGACCAGCCTGCTTGGAATCCACCCACAGCCTTCACCTGACTAGACCCGCAGGCACTGCCTGTCTCACCTGGAGAACCTTCCTGAACTGTTACCTCCCTGAGGTCTCCGGAGTTTCCAGTTCGGGTCTGGTCCATCCTCTCTGCATCAGCCACACACCTTTGCTTGTGGTGGGCACACCCCTCTGCTACCTTTCCGGGGGACCATCTGAGGCCCACCTAAGTCCAGGCGGTCCGGATACCCAAGGGCTCAACCTGCGGAAACCCCGGACTGTTATTGGCGAAGCTCCAGCTAGCCTCTGTCTCTTTGTGTGCTCCACTTCCTGGTGGCAGGCATTCTCTGGGTCTGACCAGAGGGCCATACCAATCCTGTACCAGGCCAAGGGTCCACCTCCAGTACAACAACTACAGCATGGGTTATTTTTCCCTACATGCATCACCTTGCACTTGTCCACATTAAAATTCATATGCCATTTGGATGCCCAATCTTCCAGTCTCACAGGGTCCTCCTGCAATTTATCATAATCTACATGTGATTTAACTATTCTGAATAATTTTGTGTCATCTTCAGATTTGATCACCTCACTCGTCATATCTCTTTTAGATCACTTATAAATGTATTGAAAAGCACCGGTCCAAGTACAGATCCCTGAGGCACTCCACGGTTTACCTTTTTCCACTGAGAAAACTGACCATTTAATCCTACTCTTTGTTTCCTATGTTTTAAGCAGTTTGCAATCCACAAAAGGACATCACCTCCTATTCCATGACTTTTTATTTTTCTTCTAAGCCTCTCATGAGGGATTTTGTCAAATGCCTTCTCAAATTCCAAATACACTACATCTACTTGTTCACCTTTATCCACATGTTTATTAACTCCTTCAAAAAAATGAAGCAGATTTGTGAGTCGACTTTCCTTGTGTAAATCCATACTGTCTGTGTTCCATTAAACCATGTCTTTCTATATGTTCTGTTATTTTGATCTTTAGAATAGCTTCCACTATTTTTCCTGGCACTGAAATCAGGCTCACCAGTCTATAGTTTCCTGTATCACCCCAGAACCCTTTTTAAATACTGGGATTGCATTGGCCACTCTCCAGTCTTCAGGTAGATGGGTCGATTTTAATGATAGGTTACAAATTTTTAATAATAGATCTGAAATTTCATTTTTGAGTTCTTTTAGAACCCTGGGGAGCATACCATCCAGTCCAGGCCATTTGTTACTCTTTAGTTTGTCAATCTGGCCTACTACCTCTTCCAGGTTCACAATGATTTGGTTCCTTGTTGTTTCCAAGAAAATGTGTTACCATTAACTGGAAGACTTTCCATGCTGTCTTTTCCTTGCATACAATGCACAGTGAAATGCATCATATCGAAGAAGTTCATGAATCTAAGGGCCAACAAAGACATCTTCCTTTATCTTAGCTTCAGTTAACCTTGGAAATTTATCACCAAGGTACTAGGCTGTTTTAGTTTTGTCCATGGCCTAGACAAAGTTTTTCATCAGACCCAGCTTGATATGTATGGGTCATAACAAAATAAAAAATGTATATTAGTCATTTCTGATGTAATTTGAGATCCTTTCCTTCTTAACTCACTTATCCTTTGCAATTCCCAATTTGAAGTTCATATATACTGACTTAATAGCTTATCTTGAAAACTAAAGCCAATCAACAATTCATTTGTGTTCTCAGTGACTCAGATTTAATAAAGTTTAATTACCTTTTACACTCATGTATAAGTCGAGAAATTTATGTCAAAATTAATCTTTAAAAACAGGGTTGCCTTATCCATGGGTCCTCCCAATAATTATTCTAATGACTATCCCTGGTCATTCACTCCATCACTCCCTCCCCCATGGCTATACCCACTCTTTACTACTTCCCTCCCTCTCTCTCTCTTGATCCCTGAACTCACCCACTGTTAGCAGTACGACAATGGGAATTGCAGCTGTTCAGATGCATCCTCCCCACTCCCTTGCCAGGGTCTGATTGATGCACTTAGAACCATGAGGTTCAAAGCACGATACTGGGACTCTGTAGAGGAGGAGGGAAGATGCATCTGAGCAGACACAACTCCCATCGTCATCCTGCTAGCAGTGGGTGAGTTAAAGTATTGGGAGGGGGATGGAGGGAAGGAATGAACGACTGGGGATAGCCATAGGTGAGGGAGGAAGGGAAGGCATGAACCATCGGGGATAGCCATGGGAAGGGAGGAAAGGAGAAAACTACTGGAGATAGTCATAAGCCTTCTAGGTTTTACTCTAGAGTTATCTATGGATCACAGCAATTTTCTTACTTTTGTGGCCCAAAAAATGCCCTCAGCTTATTCACGAGATCGACTTATACATGAGTATATATGGTACATTCATTTCGGAAGCGTTTTGGCTATAGATCAGTGCAAACAGAAATATTCAAACTTATCTGGTTATGCTAGCTGGATAACTCAGACATGTTGAATACCCCTTGTAAGTTAGCCTAAGTCATATCTGGCTAACTTACTTAATGTTTGAATATCTTCCTCATAGTATTTTATAAATCATGCAGCTCCCTCCCCACAGCATAAAAAAGACTAGCATAAATCTCACCTATGTATGCAAATGATGTACTGCAGACATTTTTGAAAGTTGGGCTCACTATTCTCTGTAACACGTATTTTTTCAGTATTAATTTTCTTTCAGTGACTTCCTGGCTTTGCCTAGCACGTCTTGAAACCTCTTGCAGTAACTAGTTATTCTGAAGATGCTTGTTCTATGATTCTTAAATATGATGTTGAGTAAAACATTGGGTTAAACTGCCCTAACCAGTGCTTTTATTTATAAAAACACACTGAATCAGCAGAAATAATAGGCTGTACAAAAGCCACATGTTCTTCAGTTTAAAAAACGGAAGACAAATTATAGCTGACAAAAAGCATGCATTTTTAATGCTTAAGGAGACTAACAAAATATAAATAGCAATTATTTTACAGTATCAAGATATGGAACTCATTTTTATTTAAAAAAAGAATCAGTCTTACCATTAATCTTTTATTTTGTTTTTACAATCAGAGACCTGAAAGTATTGTGCCTTACAGCTAAAATTAATCAGCTCTTTCACTCAAAAAAATAAATAAATAGAAGCAGCCTATATCTTGCAGGCTTCTCTAATAAATTATCTGATAAAGAATGATACAAGATGAAGAATCTGGCAGTCTCCTCATGGTCTACAAAATATTAAGCTAAATATTCACCATCCAATATAAACTTGACCAAAATGGCATTCAACTTTATTCCTCATTTTGCTTTTAATTATACAACATTTTCCAGTTCAAAAGAGAACCATATCATATACACACGAAAACATAATTTATCAGAAGATTAAAGAAACAAAATTATTCTTGCTTGACACTGCTTGACTGCAGACTCAGCCTGGATGGGCCAAGTTGGTCTTTCTTCTGCCATAATTTCTGATGTTACATTTATGCTTCAATATGAATAATTAATCTTAACATACTTGTGACTTCGTCACTTATGAGTTATGTATATTACTGACACCATTGAGGATCATATGTTACACCAAATGTCTACCAGTCTGATATCCAAATATTTTCACTATCATTATTACACATGAAGCTAGTTTGGTGAGGCTGTATAAAGAGCAACATTCAATCTCATTAGTCAGTATTCCTCAAGAACATAAATGAAAACAAATATATCTTTGTTTCTGAAATATTCTCTTGAGATTGAGATACTCTCAGGGTTGGGATGAGCGTTGTGTTAGGATTTTGCCTGCTAGGCAGCCTTACCCTACCTTCATGACTTCTCCCCACCAGTGGAGGTCTTCAATATGCCTCATCATTAGTCTTGTCAAGCTACTCCTCACTGCCCTTGCCATACAGAGATCCATCCCTATGTAATCATGCCTTGCCAGAAGCTCCTTGTTTTCTCATGGTTGCCGCTATGACTCCATGACCTGACCTCTATTCTTGCCTTGCCTTGTGGCCTACGGACCTTCTCCCTTGACTTTGCTTGAAGCCCAAAGTCCTATCTTGCCTTGTTCCCCATCTTGAGGCCTTTGGTCTATTTTTTCTTGCATCCTGCCGTGAGGCCTTAGGGCATATTCTGCCTGTTCTAAGCCTTACTGCCTTTGGGCTTCTGTATTCTTTGTCTGATATTTCCCTTGTCTGTCTTATCTAACCCCTGCCCTAATTTGCCTTGTTGGTCTTGTCTTGTCTGGTTCAGTATTCTGTCCAGTCCTGCCTATACCATAATTTTGTCCTTGCCTTGTCTCACCCTTGTCTTGTCTCTTCCCTGGTTCAGCTTAGTATCCAGCCTTGCCTTGTCCTGCCTGCCCAGCCTGCCTGCCTTTTTCTGCCTGCCAAGCTTGCTGCTATGTCCAAGCCTGGTCTTCAGCCTGCCTTGTCCAAGCCTTGTCTCCAGCCTACCTTGTCCAAGCCTTGTCTCCAGCCTGCCTTGCCAAGCTTGCCTAGCCTTATCTGCCTTGTCCAGCTTGCCACAATTGCCCAGCCTTGCCTGCCTTGTCTAAGTCTAGTCTCCAGCTTGCCTTGTCTAAGCCTTGGCTGTGTGGACTCACCACTAAGATGTACTGCCGCCGTAGAGACCTACTGGCCCCAAGAACCCAAGGGCTCAACCCGCAGGAGAGGGGACTGGGTAGGCAGAAGACCGGCCCTTGTCTTGCTCTGAGTCCTGCTTTGCAGTCCTGTGCTAATACCCAGGTGTCTTTCCTGGACTCCGGGGCCCATAACAAGGTGTTTTGGCTTTGGTGGCATCATTTCATGAAAAGCTAAACCCATGGCTATGATCTGAGCTTGCTCAAATACTGAAGAATCTGCAGTGCCTCCTAAAGTGAACATTTGACTCAAAACAAATTCAACTTACTGTACTTGCCAGTAAACATATGTTTACAAGTAATTTGCTATTTCCATAGGCAGCACATACAATATACAAACAATAGCACACAAAGCACAATATTGTGTTTGTCTTTTTCTTAAAGCCACTCCACGAATGAGATTATAGTAGCATGATCTATGGATGCTACCTTGTTGTGATAAAAATAAGGTAAGGTCTGAAACTATCCATGCAGCATAACATAAGCAGCTAGGTCATTTGGCCCTCCTTGCACCAACAATTGCTGACCTCTTTAAAAAAAAAGAATGGCCAACATAGATATTGGAAGCCAAAAGCCATAGCTTTATAGAAAAGAAAACAAAGCAATGAGATCTACCCAACCAAGACCATTATAACACAGCAAAATTGCCCCGGTGGGTATCTACCACTCACCAGCAAGATGAACCACCTGCTAGTGACAGCCACCTCCCTATGTGACCCCCATCACATCCTAGTATAGAGCCCCAACACTGATGTGACTATACCTACTCATATCAAATCTCCACAGGGTTCTTCTAAGCCAACCATCCAGTCCCACTGGCCAATCGGTCGATATCACGCAACCCAAAGTCAGCTTGAGTATTCCACCACAGGCATGTGATATGTGAAACTCATCATGTGCACCCCCAGACACACAAAGATTCACCCTAAGATTCCTGAAGCAGAACACCCTCCAAGGCCTCCTGGAAATCATTATTCATAAGATCCTGCCCAATATCTGATAAATGCAACCCATCTACCCTAAACAGCCCAGCACAAACATCCCAAGAACAGGCATGCTTTTTGTGCCCCCCCCCCCACCCGAGAACACAACCAGAAAACCATACATTGATTACCTTCTTTAGATTATAGCTCCAGATTATCTGATTTAATAAAGCAGGCCTTGGAATGATATTTAACCAATACATCTTGGTATTAGGTAACTAAACCATAATAATAAACACATCTTTTCTAATAGCATTGATCAACTAGTGTCATGTCCATTTTCCAAAATCAGTCTCCCCTCCCTCCCCTCAAAAGATATAACATCAGCATTTCTGGCCAGGCCCAATTCTTCATCAGTGACTTGAAGCATAACATTAAATGATCTTAATACATCTCTCATCACCCAAACTAGTGCACTCTCATGCCATGCAGTGCCAGGCCCAAATGCAATCCATACTGGTACTGTAGAGAATGCCTATGTGAAACTAACTGTGTAGATTAATCATAAGTTACCTCTTTTTATTATCCACTGTTAAAATTCTGCTTTATTGATGATTCAAACACATTTTTATAATTTAGAGACAAAGACCTCAGAACTGGTAAAGAAGGGGTCTGAATGACCACTAATTTTCTAGCCAGTAAGTTCAATCACTGGTCTTTATTGTCTCCTGTTTTTTAATATTTTGATAAAAATATAATTATTTCAGACTTTTTTTTAAGAGTCTTTATATTGCGGAGTGTCCCGTCTAACAAGAACGCCAGTATCACGGCGAGTTGTAGTAATATTATATCACAATTTTGCTACCCACATAATTTTCTCCCACTTCTTTTGGGAAATAATATCAAGAGTCTTTTATTGTGGAGTATCCGGTCTGACAAAAATGCCGACAAGTAGCAGTAATGGTATATCACAGCTTTGCTATCCGGCGACTTATGCTCTCATTATAAGCCTGTAAACTTTATATCTTCCAGCTTCTAAGTGGAATGTGTTGTGGTTTCAGAAACTATTTAAAACTGAAACCTGCCCAACATCATAAGATAGCACTTATTCTAAACTTGTTGCAGTTTTTCATTTTATCACAAGATGGCGCAGGCCATCCATTGCTCTTACCATGTGACAGGGGCCGACCAATGGCACTGGTGGCCCCTGTGACATAGTAAGGGCAAAGGTTATCAGCACCATTTTGAATACGGGCAGCCGACGGCGTGAGTGCAGTAGATGGCTCCCGGACCCCTGCTGGACCACCAGGGAGTTTTGGCAAGTCTTGGGGGGGGGGTGGTCAGGAGGGTGGGGGTTTTGTTTAAATTTGCTCCTTTAGATGGCCGACTAATTCGGTGAATATTCGTTGTATTCATGGGAAATCGCTATACATTTCATGATGCAACGAATACAATGAATATGGCCCTATACATTGCGGATTTCCAATATGTTGCAAACGAATGCACACCCCTAGAAATTGCTTGATATTCATACCATGAAAAAATTTGGACTGGTGTGTACTAGAGAGAAAACTTTTTCAAATAATGGACCAGAGATTTGTAATAAGCTTCCCTTAGAATCACGTATGTAGAAAGACAAAAAGGCTTTCAGGAAGAAATTAAAAATGTTTCTTTTCAAGCAGGTTTACCCGGAATAATCTACAGTATTATACTGTATGATTAGGGTATTATGATCATGCTGCTGTATTTTATGTTTTGTATTTCAAATGCATGATTTAATGTTTTGTTGTTTTAATTTTGTATGTATATTGCTACCTGCACTGAACTATGGAGATTTTGCAGGTTGTAAAATCGAACATAAATAAATATATAAATAGAACAGTAGCAAAAGTGTTCAGAGGTTCCAAAGTGGGGCAAGAGGCACCAACAGCAGTGGAATGAACCATCCAAGACAGTACAAGAAGATCAAAGAGGTACGAAATATAGCATGTAGAGCTCAAGGCACCATGAAGGGGGAATGAAGTAGAAAATACTACAAGGTAGTAATAAATTGTGAAAGCAAGTGAAAAAGTAGTATGAAGATCCCAAATCATGATGTGAACGAGTTCATGAATGCCGGTATAAAAAAACCTTAAATAAATAAAATAAAATAAAGCATCAAAAGTGGTACAAAGTAGACACCCAATGTGCCAAAGGCAACAAATGAGGGTCAGAGGGCACCAACCAAATTAATAAAAAGCCCTAAACAAGGCAAAGCCAAAGGAAATCCCTGGAGGAGGCATGATGTCATTTTTATATGGCACCATCAGGTGGAGGAGTTGACTGTTCAGGCTTTTGAGTTGATCTTCATTGGAGCTAAGATGCTATGGTTTAGAGGCACCAAATGTTCTTTAGCTACTAGCTGTTTAATATCCTACTATTCAGGGAATCCAGTACATAATTCTTCTGAATCCAGATTTGCAAATATTGTCTCCATTACATCAAAAGCAGTTTTGGAGGAGTGAGTCCTGGTTTTGAATACTGCACTTCTGTATCCCTTGCCTTTTGCTGTGGTATAATACATCAAAGGTTAAATACTGGATGAGACTAATAAATGCAAAAACCATAAGGCAAAATGTCCAAAGGGCAGGAAACTGTTAAAGATAATTGGGTGGGTAAGGCCTGTGAAAAGCATCAGATGGCCAGGACAAGACTAAGAGTCATTAAGTACCATACTGGAAGGAGATTTGGAAAGCACCAAGAAGACATCCAGAGAAGCAGAAGAAGCACCCTAAGGGTCCAACCCATAAGGCCTGGAGTGTGGAGAATCATGACAGCAAACATGTGTCTAAACTCCCAAGATTTAGAATGCGGCCTACTGTATAGCACAAATATGTCTGTTTACAGTGGACTGCACTCTAAGTGGTGGTAGCATCAATTAAAAACAGAAATGGTAGAAGCAGAGTAATGTCGCATAAAGAGTAGCTAAATAACTCCAAAGGTGCACTCCGAGGGCTGAGGTGAGAGAAAAATGGTATCAAAAGACTGAAGACCCTCGTTTCACCCTCAACGGGCTTCTTCAGGCGAAAAATCACAAAGCAGGTCTAAAAAAAATAGCTTAAATGCTTCAGCACTATCTTCTATGCTGCAACGCCAATAATTCCAAAATTCTTTCCACACAACTTCCCACGTCACTCAAATCTTCTCTATATGCCTTCTATTAATCTACAAAATATAAGATACAATAACCAATTTCTACCATAACATATTAACTTTAAAATTTATTAATTGGCATAAGATGTATATGCCTACCTCCATCCATAAAATTTCTAATGTCATACAGAATCCAATTCACAAAATGCAATGTTATTACAACAGCATGACAACATATTCGGAGCACCTACAATTATAAAACATAAATCTTAATTCACCAACATCAACTCAGATATTGACCTCATAATACATTAAACCAACAATTACCCACCTATATATTGCCTACGATCCAGATTCTCTTCCATATAACTTCACACAACCATTCTCTCAAGAACAATCAACTTCCTTACCAGCATTTCAATGCATAAATCGCATAAACGCAGGTAGAAACTTAGATTGTAAGCCGTCTGGGGATAGGGAAATACCTACAGTACCTGAATGTAATCCACTTTGAAGTGCTGAAAAAGTGCAAAAAGTGGAATATAAATCTGTCTAAAAAAATAAACCTCAATACGTCATCTTTATAATTCAAACCAACCAATCCTCATGTCTCACGGCACACCCCTTACCTATCTCCTCCAATAATAATCCTCAATTCAGAACCAATCCACATGTTCTACAACACACCCCAATATCTGCCTCCTCCAATAATAATCAGCCATTCAGAGGATCAACCAAAAACCCATTCTACAATGCCCGTATCTATAATACTTATAGGAACACTTCTCCGACCCGTATCTCCCCTCAGAATCTCAAATGTCCCTCAGCTCAATCCCAAAGATGCTCCAGAGCTCCATGCCCTAATACTTCACACCCCGCCAAAAAATGTTGTTTATCAAGTATACACCCGCATCCTTGATAAACCCTTCATAACTCTCACATCATTTTCCAAAATGCACCTCAATGCAACCACTGTCCGTAAGCTACTTTGCCTGCTATGCTATCATAAAGTTAAAAAAAGGTATTGCTCATGGACTCCCCATGGTCCTAAAGACCTTCCTCTTCCCATTCAACTACAGGGTTTATTTGCTAGAGGATCAATATCCATAAAATGCTTCCCACTCTATGTTTTCATTCAAGCCATAGGGATAATATGTTTTCCACATGAAAATATATCACTGTTCTGCCTGCCACAATGCTGTAGTGCTCTCCCCCTTACTTGGGGAGAAAATTTGTTGTATCACAAAAAACCTTAATTCCTCCACAAAATGAGCCTTATCCTGCTAGTGGGATACAAGTGGAGCTCCCACCTTCCCCCACCTCAATTGTCTTTTCTGTTCTATAATTCTCACTTTCATTTCTCATTTAGTATAACCAATATATAGCAATCCGCAGGGGCATACAATCGCATATATTACCCCTTTGGTGCAACATGTAAAATGGCCCCTGATAATAAAAATAATTTAATTCCCCTGCCCGAATGCAGGAGATCACTCCCGGACCCCCGCTGGACCACGAGGGAGTTTTGGCAAGTCTTGGGGGGGTCAGGAGGGTGGGGGGTTGTAGTTAATTAAATTTTAGCCGGGAATTGAATAAGAACAGAACACATGAACAGATCGGGGGCCCCCCTTGCCGAATGCAACGTATCTGCCCCCCGACGAATACCGAATGTAACGTATGCGGTCCCTCTGCACATCCTTAGCAATTTCTGTTTCAGGCTGAATCAGCTATAATGCTTTTATTAAATACTCTGATAACACTGTCTGCGGTATAACACATTACAGTAGTCCACTGCACACTAAATTAAGGCCTGGACCACTAGCCTGAAATCCATAGGTGTTAAATAATTATGCAGTGACCTCACCCAATTGAGCTTACAGAAAGATACCCTTGAGACATTTCTAATTTTACTCTTAAATGATAGTTTGCTATCAATTACTACTCCCAAAATTATGAGCTTCTTCCAAAATCTGAAAATTCTATACCCCATCATTACTTATAGAGGTGAAAGGACTCTCTAAATTCCCTACCCACGGGATTGCAGTTTTACTTTCATTTACAGGCTGATGCAATACTGTGTGCAAAAGGCTAGCTCACAGGTCAACTCGTGGTTGGACACATGTTTTGGACATGTGCCCATAACCCCTGATGCAATAAGGGGATCAGTGCAATCAAAACGCATGTCTAAACCAATGCCTAGCTAATAGTGCTCATAACATGTAAATGCCATATTGGCTAGTACCCTGATGTAAAAAATAACCATGCATCCGATGCGCACATTTTAACCCTCAAAAATTAACGCCAGCCCCAGAGCTGGCATTGAGTCTTGAGGAGCCCCAAAAATTGAACCAAAAAAGCAGAAAATGCTGCCTTTCTGTGGTTCCTCCAACTTAATATCGTCATGATATTAAGTTAGAGGAACTACAGAAAGCAGCAACATGGAAAAAAAAGTCTTGATGGCGGTCAGGTTTGGAAAATGGACACTCAGTTTACTAGTGGCCATTTTCCTAACCCATGGCAGTGCATGGGTTAGGAAAACTGATGCTCGTAAAACTGAATGTCTGTTTTCCTAACCCATGCACAGCCACTTTTCCTGGGTGCCTGATGCCAAGGAGGTGCTAAGGTGCACAATTTCCCCTAGTGCCTCCTTTTTGTTGCACTCCTGCTCGCGGGCCTAGCCATGAGCAGGCGCTTACCTTGCGGCCTGGAGGCCGCTGCCGTCCCCGGACCTCCCAGAGTGGCAGGAGCCACCGCCGACGTCCTTCCTCAGCCTGGAGGCCGCCTTCCTTCTTGCCCCGCTCCCCTCGTGGTCCGCAACCAGCCGACCGGCTGTGTTGGGCATGTAGGGGACAGTGTAGTCTGCAACCAGCCCGGCTGGGCTGTGTAGGGCACCTGAGGGACCATGCTCACCTGTGTCTGAGTCTCCAGTTCCAAGTTCCTCATCTGAGTCTCCACGTTCCAAGTGTCTCGTCTGAGTCTTCACATTCCAAGTTCCTCGTCTGAGACTCACCTCTGCCTCCTGTCTGGCCTGCCGCCTCTGCCATTACCCAGCGGCAGGTCTGAAAGGGCTTGGAGTGGACTACTCAGAGACCAACCTTGCATGGTTGGCCTCATGGAGGCCATGCAGGTTGGTAGGGGCCTGGGCTTCCGGTTCCGCCCAGACGAGGTTCCGTCTCACCTGCCTCAGCGCGTCCTCTGAGCTCCTCTCCCGGTTCACCGAGGTCCAAGGGCACACTCTACTCGTCCCAGCTCAACAGGTTCCCAAGGCCTCCTAGCTCAATAGATTGCCAAGGCCTAAGGGTACATCTCATCTTCCGGAAGCGGGATCGCTTCCCAGCGCTCCTGCAACAGATTGCCAAGGCCTGTGTGTGCAACACTTTTTTAACCTAGCAGCTCATTAGCATACTGCATTGCGCACCCAGAAGAGGTGGATGGGCATGCAATAGGACAGCAGGTGCTCAATTATGAGTGCCTGTTTTTCGCATGCCCATATTGATTGACCTGGTATTGATTAGTCAAAAATCATTCTCTAATGCAGTCACAACATTTTGAAATTTTGCTGGCATGATACTAGGAATAAAAAAATTGCACATCATCAGTGTGCCATTTGTAAACCAGCCCCAATGATTTAATTAAAGATGTCAGTGGTTGCATAAAGATATTAAAAAATGTAGCTGACATGGCTGACTATTGAGGAACACCTAGATTACCTCATACCACCGAGAATCACTCCCTGCAAATCTTACCTCTGTCTCTTACCAGTTAGCATAGAAGTAAACCATTCATGTCACTTTCTTCCAATCTGAACTAATCTCAATCTTGAAAGCAGCAAAGCATGGGGCATGGTATCAAATGCAGATGCCACATCAAGCTGAACCACAATTCCTGTCCTACTTTTGTCCAAAATTCTTAGTATATCATCAAAAAGGGCTACTAGCAATGTTCTGTTTCAAAATACTTTCTAAATCCAAACTGTTCTTTATCTAACATATGATTTTCCTCCAAAAATTCTTCCAATTGAATATGTACCCACTTCTCTATAATCTAATTTATAGTGCATGATTTAGCAATAAGTCTATAATTTGATAATATCTGCTCAAGATTTGTTGAAACCTTTCTTATTGGATGAATTACAGAGTCTTTCCATCTATCGTCCATCTGATTATCTGATAGAGTTATATTGATTATACAAATAATTTGCTCTGCAAAAAGATTTAATGAGTTCTTTATCAAGATAAATGGACAGGGATCTAGCACACATTTTATATTCCTCATACTTGATACAATCTCAGAAAGCCTCGATCCTGACAACTGTCTGAAAGAAGACCACTGTGCAGTAGCATCAGGAGAATCACAATCTAATCATCATTTACACTTACTGGTGAGATTCCTACTTTTATCTTATCAATCTTTGAAAATAGTGAGCCAGATCTTCAGCATTCAGATTCAACATATTACAGTTATCAGATTTCCTCAGTAATCCCTTTACTACACTAAAAAGTTCCTAAGGTTTATTAACTGCATTGGTAATCTGGTTAGAGTAAAAGGCTTTATTTTTTACAGTCAATATATTTACCCTATATGATGCCAGTAGAAGCTCTTCTGATAGTGCCTGCTAATCAGGGGAGGCTCAAGGCAATCTGTTGCCTGAGGCAACGGAAGAGATAGCACTCCCCTCCCCTTTCATCCCCTTGTGGCACAGGTCAAATTACTGAGATGGCAAGGAGGTGGTGTCCCTCATTGGAGTCTGGCCCTTTCAATGATTTGAAATGCTGAGGAAGTGGGCAGCCAGGGGCCAGAGTTCCCAGAGGTGTGGCAGATAAGAGTGTCCATGATATTTCTAAGAAGCTAGCAAACCTGCCACTGTTCTCGGAACCCTACAATCTGCTTCCCACCCTTCCCCAGTATTAGGGGAAGTGGAAGATGGATGAATGGTAAGGGTCTATGCATGCCACATCTTTCAGTGCAAGGGTATTAGGTGCTCGGCAAATCTTCCACCATTACACTTCCCCATTCCCCCAGCTCTCACCACACATAATTAAAATTATGCATAAATAACATATTTTACATAAAAAAGACATTCAAAGTACAGTCTTCTGATGTAAAAATATCACTTACAACAATATTTGCCATATGCTGTGCAGTGTGCAATGCTGTGATACCAGTGAAAAAACCCCTGCAAAAAACACTTGGAGCCCATATGGTATTAGGTGTATTGTAGTGTGTTGGGTTTGAGCTTAGCCCTCAAAAAGCCATATATAAACTGAACTACAATTACAATATAGTAAACCTCCGATACCAAAACTGCACTATCAGCACTCAAATGCAACATGAAAATGCAACATTGCAAATATTACACCAGGCTCTAAAATACTAATACATCTCCTATTAAGAAAACAGAACAAGACAGGCTATTATAGATCCCTACACAGAAACTATATAATAGCAGAATACCTTACTTTCGTCACACACCAGAACACAGATAGACCATCAACAAATACAGCATAAAGGGCCTTATTTACCAAGGCTATCGCAGGCTTGCGCCTGTGCTACCTAAATCGGGGCGGAGTCGGCCCCGGAAGAGGAGGAGTCGGGGAGTCACCAGGGCCGACTCCGTGAAGACGCCACGGACGGCAAAAAGGTAAGGGCCTTTTTGCATCCTACTTCACGCCCAATAGCTACATCTTCTATGGTGGCGCTATTGGGTGGCACTGTGGCGGTGCGATCGCTGCAGGCTAGCGCAGGACCGCCCCCCCGCTTCGACCCCCATTAGCTCAGTTTTCTAAAGTATCGCAGGCCTGCAATACTTTAGAAACTGAGGCCCAAAGTGACCTTAAAGTACAAATAGAAATGTGCAGACAAAAACTGAACTGGAAATCACCAAAATCTAGACTGTATGCAGTGCAACGATGGAAAAACAGAAATATCACCATGGCTCATAAAACAATAAAATCAGGAAATATAAAACAGTCATAATAGTAACACCATAATAATAAAAAAAATATTTCAAGACAGCTGATGAATAGAATAAAATTCTAAAATTAATTTCATATAAACATTTCCAAAGTTCCCAAAAACAATAAAATATGTAAAAATAGCAGACACATCAAATAACATCCAATAATACTTGAAAGTAATAAGGATAAAAAAAATTCCAGCTTTTCATACCTGGGAACTTTTGATTTCCAGTCAATCTGCAATTGTCCTGGATTAGTGGGAGAATGGGTTGCTACCCCCAGATCTTGTCCACTCTCTCATATACACACACTAACACACATACTCATTCTCACATACACACACATATGCTCGCTCACACTCTCATATGCTCTTTCTCTCTCACACACACACACACACTTTCATGCACACAAGCACGCTCATACTCTCATATGCTCTTTCTCTCATATACACATGCTCTCACACACATGCTCACTCACATACACAAGCTTGCTCACACTCATGCTCACGTGCATGCTCATACTCACAAGCTAACTCGCACACACATACTCCCATATATGCATACTCACTCACATGCTCCCTCTGCCTCCCCTTTCTTCTCACTCAGCTTCCTTTGCTTTCCTTCTCTTCCTCCTTCCCCTTTCTCACTTACCCACTTTACCTTCTGTCCCCTCTCTCATTTAAACACTCCCCTCCCATGCCATTCCCTCTCACTCATACCATTATTTTCTCTTCCCTTCCCTTACACTCTCCCCACTGGGTCTCATCTTATTTTCACGTCATACTCCAGTGCTAGCCTGGGATTGTCTTTCTGCCTGCGGGGTGCGGGATTCCCATTGGCACCTCATAATTTCAGCTGCGTCCCCTCTTTTCTTCTTCCTATTGGCCTTGGGACAACCTTCCCCCTTCCCCCCCCCCCCCCATAGGTAACCCACACCACCGCTACCCTCTGTCTTCATGCTCACAGGGCCAGGAGCCCTGTATGCTCATTATAAATTTGTGCCACTGTTGTCTCTACCACTGCTTTCATGGGAGCCCCAAGAGCACATCAAATTCTCACTACCACCATCTTCTTTCTACCCTATAAACACACTAGCTGCTAGAAAATGCCCACAGGAAAAACACACCATCTGGGCTGCGGAGCCCCACAGATACATCACAAATATGCGCCATTGGTTTGTTTCTGCTGCGGGCATTTTCTAGCTGGATACAAGGTGAGGCAGCTGTGGCACAGGTGTTTTAAGAGGGCACTTTTAGCCGCCTCAAAATTTTCCCACCTCAGGCGGCCCCCTCATCATGCCTAATGATAGAACTGCCCCTGCTGCTACTGATGGTACCATTTTACTCTATTGTGGGTAGGGATGTCCATTCGTTTGCAACGAAATAGAAAATAAAGACGATATTTCCTATTTCATTGCATTTCGGGGGGCTGACAAAATGAATGGAAAACCCATGAAATTTTGTGTGGTTTTCCTATTGTTTTTTTTGGTGGGGGGGGAGAAAGGGCACATTAAAAAAAAACAAAACCCAAACCCACCCCAACCCTTCAAATGTAATTAATTACAAACCCCCACTATCCCGACCCCCCAAGACTTGCCAAAAGTCCCTGGTGGTCGAGCGGGGATCCCGGGAGCAATCTCCCCTTCTTGGGCCGTCGGCTGCCCGTAATCAAAATGGCGCCGGAGGCTCTTTGCCCTTACCATGTAACAGGGGCTACTGTACCATTGGTCGGCCCCTGTCACATGGTAGGAGTAATGGTTCGGCTGAATCACATCTCTAATTGTGGGTCCTTGAATTCCTCATGCCACTTTTGATGCCACATTGACATAGACTTGATGCATTGGAATGCCTTCACCCTTTGGATTGTCATGGTATGTGAGCCCTTGCAATGTGATGAGATTTGTGCTGCCTAACTGGAAACTCAACCAGATCCCACCAGCAGTAAGCAGACTTATTAGACCTTAGATCGGGTCTGAACTTCACTTACACCAGCCCCTTCCTCCACAGATTGAGCCCTTGGGTTTAGAGGCAAGACTTAGATAAGGGGGTCCATGGAGAGCAGACACATGATATCAAGAAACAGGCCAAGATCAGGGCAGGTGGCACTTGGCAGCATCAAGGTCCAAGCAATGGTTGAGACAAGTGGAGAACAAGCGGTGTCAGAATTCAGGCATGGATCAGGGTAGGTGGAGATTAGGCAGTGTCAGAATCTGGGCACTGGTCAGGGTGGGCATAGATCAGTTCACTGAAGGGCAGGACAGGACAGGACAGGGCAAGGAGAGCAGGAACTAGGCTAGCACTTGCAAAAACTGGAACAAGATTAGGCTGAGTCACGACAGAGCTTTATGAGGCTGAACAGGGCTGAAAGAAGCATGACAGAGGCAAGGCAAGAAGAAGATATGGCTAGGGAAGGCTGGAACTAGGCAAGGCAGGCTCTGGTAGCAACATGCACTGCAAGGCAGGAGAATCTGTTGCTAAGGTGCCAGCTAGGAGCACGGCTGGGGTTTACATCCCCAGCCAGCATTGACATCATCTTCTGGAGCCGCTGCTCTCTTCCCACTGCAGGAACTTTAAGATTTAGTGCTTGCCTGTGCATGCACCTATGAAGAGCCAGGAAGGAGGGAGTATTGCGGCATCCTAAGGTGAATGAGGCAATCCATTGAACCATCCTGCAGTCAAGTAAACATTATACTGATGATATCTAGCCACCAGTTTCATTAGAAATGATTAGAACATCCCAATTTGCAACTCCAAAACAGCATGCATTGCTTCCCCATTGACTATAATCATAAACAAATGAAAAAATAAAATAGGAATATTTTTTTTTTGTTTGAAACAAACCTAACAAATGAATGTGGCCTGTGCAGTGTATGAAAGAGTGGAGGAGTAGCCTAGTGGTTAGAGCAGTGGGCTACAACCCAGGCTAACCAGTGTTCAAATCCTGTTGTTGCTCCTTGTGACCTTTGGTAAGTCATTTACTTTCTCTTCTCTCAGATGCAAAATTAGATTTAAACCCTGTGGGGCGGATTTTCAGAGCCCTGCTCGCCTAAATCCGCCCAAATCCGGGCGGATTTAGGCGAGCAGGGCCCTGCGCGCCGGTGAGCCTATTTTACATAGGCCTACCGGCGCGCGCAGAGCCCCGGGACTCGCGTAAGTCCCGGGGTTTTCGGAGGGAGGCGTGTCGGGGGCGGGACCGAGCGCAGCGGCATTTTCGGGGCGTGTCGGCAGCGTTTTGGGGCAGGTACGGGGGGCGTGGCTACGGCCCGGGGCGGTCCGGGGGCGTGGCCGCACCCTCCGTACCTGCCCCCACGTCGCGTCCCGGCGCGCAAGAGGCCCACTGGCGCGCGGGGATTTACGCCTCCCAGAGGGAGGCGTAAATCCCCCGACAAAGGTAAGGGGGGGGGCTTAGACAGGGCCGGGTGGGTGGGTTAGGTAGGAGAAGGGAGGGGAAGGTGAGGGGAGGGCAAAAGGAAGTTCCCTCCGAGGCCGCTCCGATTTCGGAGCGGCCTCGGAGGGAACGGGGGTAGGCTGCGCGGCTCGGCGCGCGCCGGCTATACAAAATCAATAGCCTTGCGCGCGCCGATCCAGGTTTTTAGCAGATACGCGCGGCTCCGCGCGTATCTACTAAAATCCAGCTTACTTTTGCTTGCGCCTGATGCGCCAGCAAAAGTAGGCCAATTCGCGCTATTTGAAAATCTACCCCTGTGGGAATAGGGAAAGACCTCTAGTACCTGCATATAATCTATTTTGAAGTACCAAAAAGCAGAATATAAAAATCTATTAAATACAAAAAATGAATGAATCAAAACACATTTTTTGAGTCTGCACATCCCTATTATGCAATACACGTCTTTTTTGGTGATGGCATTAAGACAGGAAGGCATTACTGGGAACACCAGAACAGCAGCAGAGCAATGGAAGAAGAAGATAAGAGAGAAGATAATGAGAAGAAACAGGCTGGTCAGGCGGGGAAAGGATGAGGGAGATAGGAAAAAGAAACAATGGCTAAAAAGAGGAGAATGAAAGTAAGAGAAAGGGAGGCAATGGAGAAGAAGGCTGCTAGAGAGGGTGTAAAGGTGAGAGAGAGAGAGAAAGACTGGATGGCCTGATGGAGGGAAGGAGATACTTCTTATTTTTTTCCACTTCAACTTCTGTTCTTTTAACATTTCTTTTTGTAAAGAATCCTTGGTTTCCTTAAAAGAAGGAGCGCATTAACTAGCTGGGGAAGTGCGGAGAGATTTAGTGAAAAGGGGTTGGATTTTGCTCCCCCATGTGGGAGTCTGAGATGATGTAGCCTGAGTTTTTTAACTACTAGGCACCATCTTAGAGTGTGGATTTTTAGCTGAATTTCCTGAAGGCAGGAGCTGTCTGTCTTCTGTCTTTGAAATTAGGTTAACTTAAGGGAGTGCAGTTTTTGCTGTTTTGCCCTTTGAAGTCAGTCTGCCAGACTGAATTACTTCCGCCTGTCTTTAATCTTTTTAATCCATTTGTGAGATTTTCCCTTTGAGAGCCTCTGTACCCCTTCACAGGGAGTTGGGGTGTCTCTGTGTAACGTTAGATCAAGGGGTATGGAAGATTCTTCAGTGTTCGATCACTCCTCCAAGGGATAGACCTCAGGGATCTGTACTTGGACCGGTGCTTTTCAATATATATATCTAAATGATCTGGAAAGAAATACGACGAGTGAGGTTATCAAATTTGCTGATGATACAAAATTATTCAGAGTAATTAAATCACAAGCAGACTGTGATACATTACAGGAGGACCTTGCAAGACTGGAAGATTGGACATCCAAATGGCAGATGAAATTTAATGTGGACAAGTGCAAGGTGTTGCATAAAGGGAAAAATAACCCTTGCTGTAGTTACACAATGTTAGGTTCCATATTAGGAGCTACCACCCAGGAAAGAGATCTAGGCATCATAGTGGATAATACTTTAAAATCATTGGCTCAGTATGCTGCAGCAGTCAAAAAAGCAAACAGAATGTTAGGAATTATTAGGAAGGGAATGGTTAATAAAACGGAAAATGTCATAATACCTCTGTATCGCTCCATGGTGAGACCGCACCTTCAATTCTGTGTACAATTCTGGTCGCCGCATCTCAAAAAAGATATAGTTGCAATGGAGAAGGTACAGAGAAGGAAAGGCTGAAGAGGTTAGGGCGGTTCAGCTTGGAGAAGAGACGGCTGAGGGGGGAATATGATAGAGATCTTTAAGATCATGAGAGGTCTTGAACTAGTAGATGTGAATTGGTTATTTACACTTTCGAATAATAGAAGGACTAGGGGGCACTCCATGAAGTTAGCAAGTAGCACATTTAAGACTAATCGGAGAAAATTATTTTTCACTCAACACACAGTTAAGCTCTGGAATTTGTTGCCAGAGGATGTGGATAGTGCAGTTAGTGTAACTGTGTTTAAAAAAGGTTTGGATAAGTTCTTGGAGAAGTCCATTAACTGCTATTAATCAAGTTTACTTAGGGAATAGCCACTGCTATTAATTGCATCAGTAACATGGGATCTTCTTGGTGTTTGGGTAATTGCCATGTTCTTGTTGCCTGGTTTGGCCTGTGTTGGAAACAGGATTTATTTATTTATTTATGCTGGGCTTGATGGACCCTTGGTCTGACCCAGCATGGCAATTTCTTATGTTCTTATGTTTATTATGTTCTTATGTTCTTATGTAATGATGCCCAATGCAGAGGAGTTTCAAACTTGAATTGTCTCTCTTTAGTGACTATCTCCTCATTTTTGAGGCAAGGAAGTTTTTCCACTCTTCTCTCGTGTTTGTGTTTTCCCTTTGCTTTAGTCAAAGTTTATTTTATTCCACCTGGAACTGAGTGTCCTTGGTGCCAGGGAATCAGTTTTCAATCTATTGGGAAAGAGGCCTTCTTTCACCTAGGAAGAGCCTGAGGCTTGAAGGTTTCATCAGAGAAGAAATGGATTCCTGTACATTGCCTGAGGGAAAGATCTGAAGGTACTGTTTAAGAACTGTGCTGCTATTGATACCAGTATGCTGTACTTGAGAGGAGAGTGCCTACTGGTACTTTCAGAAGAAAATCCAAGATATTTGAGAAGACTTCAGGAAAGGTATGAGAATTGAGATTTGTGTTCTGATAAGTAATAGGAACTTTATTCTAACCACTCTTCAGTGGGTAGAAGATTTGTGATAAATTTGGGGAACTTGGAAGGTGGCTTTACCTTTCTTCAGTCGGGGCTATTGGAACAGAGAAGGAGATCGAATTGTTAAGGAATTGACTTCCATAAATTCAGAGACTTTCTTTACTAGAAGAGTGAGGTCACAAATTTATTAATCTTGTTTCTTCATTATTGTTCATTGACTTCATTGTTGTTCATTGATCTAAGTGCTGTAAATATTCTGCAGTCATCGACTATCAGTAAAGAAGTTGGAAACCACATTGTTTCTTGGTGTGACCGTTGCTGCCATATAGACATAAAATTATCAGTGCTGTTTACAGAGGCTAGAAAAAGGGCTGTGTCTGTTAGAGAATGTAAAAGGGTCTTAAAGCTATACTAACTCCCACATGGAGTCCTAGGCCTCAGAAGTAGAAGCTACCTGTGGAGAACTGGGTGCATATAGGGCCCATCTTTCTTTCTATGTGCCCCGGGTTCTGTCTTGACCAGGGGTTACATTTTATTTTACAGTTATAATGCCTCTCTGGCTTAATACTCGTCTGATAAGTCTAACCTTTTGAGTTTCAAAATATAAGCTGGGGAATTTTGTTTAAACAAAGAGCTGTAATATATCAGCTAAATAGATTTGCAAGACTAAGGTTGCTGTCAGACATGGTCACAGACCCATGCAAATTTCGGCAATGAAACATCTTCTTCTTACTTCATTTATTTCTGAGAAACTGAGTACTCAAGTAAACAGAAGGAGAGGTCTTTTTAGTTTCCAGAAGATTGGCTAAAACAAGATTTTCATGCTTTAATTTTGAAATGTATGGAATCAAACATAATAAGTAAAATAAAGCCAGATAATGTATTAATAAAGTGAAAAAGCAGAATTATAAAATGGTGTTAAAGTAATAATTTAATTTTGTTGATGATACTAGCTTACTCTACTCTTTATGTTTGTTGAACAATAACAGAATGTTTGCTACATGATTATCTGATACCAAAAGTAATAATTGGGTATGTCTAATTAGGCTTATAATCATCAATTTACCAGCAAATCTGATCTGAGAGAGCTTGAACTCATTGGAGGTAGATACTGAAAAGTTAGACAACTATCTAAGTTAACTAGATAGACATATCTGGCTAACTTAGATAGGATATTAAGCAGCATGGCAATGCTGCTGAAATAATGTTATATATATCTCTACTTAGATGGGTAAGTCTTATCCGTCTAAGTTTAGACCTGCTATTGAGCAGGTCTAACTTAGCCGAATAAGTCATCTAAGGCTGAAGATCGGTACTTAACTGGATAACTTATCCAGCTAAGTAGTGCAGTCTCAATCTGCCCATTGTCCGTCCACTTTTTCTCTGGGTAAAAGAGGGATAAATGACTTATTCGGCTATTGAGCGCTGAACGCGCTTTGAATATCAGGCTCATTAGATCTCAGGAGCCAAACAGAGTCAGACGTGGCTGGGGACCTGCAGGAGAAAACTAAGTATTGCGAGCTGCAGAAAGCAATGGCAAAGCTCTGTTGTATTCTTCTAAGAAAATATGACTGACCATCATAACCCAGAAACAATGAGAATAGGAGAAATAAAAAACAAAACAAAACATTGGAGCCTGCTTTTAGCTCTGTTTCATAGAGCCAGTTATCCGTGGTCATCAAAATTAGAATGTTCATTCCTTTTCTCTATATAACGCTTTTGGCTTTTATGTTAAAATTGGCTTTGGATGCTGGTCAGTTACTAATAGGAGCTTCACAAGTGGATCAAAGTAGCATACTGTGCTTGCACAGAGCACCCGTTTATGTTTTATTTCAATTTTTTATCTTGCTAAATTGCAGGCAAGACTTAATCTCTGTTCTGTTTATATGCAAATAAGGAAGACATTTTTAGTTCATTCACCAAAAACATATGCTCAAATGTCTCAGAAATTCATGTGGGAAAAGAAATATATAATGGTTCACGTGTTCCTTCTTATTTCTGTTTTTGGTGACTTTTTAGAATGTTAAGGTTATATACTAAGCTGGATAGTCCTAAGAATGCATCTTCTTTGATTATTCTAGAATAGTAGAGAGTGAGAGACACTTAACCATAAGGCATGGATCTAATTTCTCATGATCCCATAGTGCTGCAGAGTTTCTCATGATCCCATAGTGCTGCAGAGTTTGCCCCGTGCTATAGAATTTTGGGAAATTTCCTTCTAGCCTCCTACTGCCAATGCTGTACTCCAGGGCTTCCCAATCTTTTAGCCAATGTGACCCCCATTTAGCCTTGAAAATTCACATGACCCCAGTGGATGACCAAAACAAATTATCAGGGGTGTGATCTCCCTCCAACCATCACTCCACTCTCAGCATCCCCAAATACTAGCTGATCTCCTCTCTCAACCTTAACCCTCTCTAATCAGTCCTTACTCTTCTGGGCCTCCACCATTTTCAGAAGACCTCCTCTCTTAACCTTCTCTCCTCTCAACTTCTGCCCCTCCAGCGAATCCCCTCTCACCTCCCTAGCCTGCCTCCATCTCTCAACCCCTCCAGCCCTTTTTAAATCCCCTAGCTGATTTTTATACACCCAGGCCCTTCTTATAACCCCCCAAATCCTCTGTCATTTCCACCCTCTCATTCCATCTCCCATTTCCTCCTCGCTCTCATCCCCTCTCAGCCTCTCCTCCAGCCCTTCTCTCACATGACCTAGTCGATCTTCTTACATACCCCCTATCTCCCCCTCCACAGGCAATCCCTCTCCAGGTGATCCATCTCCCAAGCCCTTTCTGCATCTGATTCTTCCCTTGAAAGAGAACCTTTTCCAAACATTGCCCTGGCCATGGTCAGCGTGGCAACATTTTCCTTTGAGCCTTGGCCTACAGGTAGGTGACAACTGGTGGGAAGAGAGGGGCAGGCTGATGACAGGATCAACGTTTTTCTCTTGGGAAAGTTCAGTGGGTGGTGAGGAGAGAGGAGCAGTGGAAATCTCCACCAGCCATGCAAACTCCACCCTCCCTTCCCCTCATGGCTAGTCCAAAAGCCAGTGATGATCTGCAAGATGCAGCAACATTAAAAAAGTCAGTGCAAGCTCACAGGCTCTGCAGCAGCCCCAATCCCTTCTCATTCAGGGCTTCCTATTACCATAGAAACGTCATGTGAGAGCAGGGTCATTGCAGAGACTGTGAGTGCATGCTGGCTCACATGCCCCATGCTGCATTTCACTACTAATGCTGCTGTTGTTGGTGCCTGAAGAATGCTGCCATTTGAGGCACTCGTGATCCCAGATGAAGGCTTTGTGATCCCATTTGAGGTCCCGACCCACAGTTTGGGAAGCTCTGCTCTACTCTGTAAGACATTGTATGTAATCTATGGCCTCTTGCAGAGTCTACCCTTACAGTTTGTTTGTTGAGATGAAAGTGATAACCACTCCATATTATCTGGCTACTGGTTCCTCCCAGAGTTGACAGGTTTCATGATTTACATCAGAAAATCCTATGTCTAGAGATGTCAGTTCTTTTTTGGAAGCTATGCTTACCAAATGCAAATATACCTGATTAATATCCAGTACTAAGCAGGAGAGGAGAGAGATGCAAAGGCACTTCTTTGACATAGTTCACTTTCTTAATCTCATCAAGGTTAAATTAATTTCATTCATGAGGGTTGAGATCCAGCAATAAAAAAGGAAACCAACTAACAGAAGTATAACAAGTGCACAGTCTGAACATCCAGGTCTGTCAGGAACTGGTGATGGATGTGGTGGTGGCCATGTTTCCAGATTCCTGCCAATTTGCCCATATATTTTAGACAGATCCAGCCCCTGCCTCTCCCCACCAACATATGACTCCAGCAAACAATGCTCAGTACAACAATATTTTACATTTTCCGGCAATTCTGATAGAAATTCATTCCAATTAACTTTCAAGCATATTTACTTAAATGCATTTGAAATGCAAACTAAAAGGTGAATTTTAAAAGCCTGTCGCTTGCCAAAACTGGGAGATACATGAATATGTCAGGCCAGCGCGCACTGAGCGAATTTTAAAAGCTGCCTGGCATATTTGCGTATTTCCACCTGTGCGCACAAACATTTATTTCTAAAAAAAAGGGGCGGGGCAGGGCATGGGCATTCCTGGATTTCTCAATGAAACCAGCACGTAAATGCTTGCACGTACAAGCACGCGCAGTGTTCCCTACCGCATAGCTTTATTTCTGCTATAGATGGTGCGCAAGTCAAAAAAAAAATATAGGCATGTCAGCAGAGTTTTAAGGGTCGGGGTAATAGAGGAAAAGGGGGAAAGGGAGGCTATTAAACTAGGCGAGTTTGGAAGTCCTATCCCTTGCCTGGGCAAACTGGGAAGGATCTGGTGAAACTGGCACTGGCGTGGAAGCGCACCCCTTTTAAAATCCCCCCACTTACGAGATGGAAGCGGGATTTGTAGGCACATGTGTGCACCTACTTAAAACTGCTCTGGAATTTGTTGCCAAAGGATGTGGTTAGTGCAGTTAGTGTAGCTGGGTTCAAAAAAGGTTTGGATAAGTTCTTGGAAGAGAAGTCCATTACCTGCTATTAATCAAGTTTACTTAGGGAATAGCCACTGCTATTAATTGCATCAGTAGCATGGGATCTTCTTAGTGTTTGGGTAATTGCCAGATTCTTATGGCCTGGATTGGCCACTGTTGGAAACAGGATGCCGGGTTTGATGGACCCTTGGTCTGTCCCAGCAAGGCAGTTTCTTATGTTCTTAACCTATTTTATAACATGCTTGCATATACGTGCATATGTTATAAAATAACTGTGTCTGCTAACTGGCAAACGCGCGCACATGTGTGCCAGCGCGCCTGTTTAAAAATTATTTTCCCTATGCATTCAAACTCATTAGAGAAAAATTAATTAAGGATTTTTTGGTATATATTACATTCAAAGAAGCAAATGAGACTGAGAACATAGTCTCTATAATTTTTTTCTGTTAGAATTAAAAAAAAAACAAAACCCAACAGTTGCAACCTCATACTTTAAGTTAACAGCAGCTGAAATTGGGACTGTTCCTAGGATTGTTTTGGCATGCTTTACGATCTTGATATGCTCTTTTAGGCATTGGTTTCAGATTTATATTAAAAAAAAAAGATTCTTGACAGACATTCATGGAAGTTTCTAATTACAGTATTTTAAATTATTTACAAAGACTCCAAACATTCTGTATTCTTGAAAGCCAAAAAAGACTCCTTAAACCATTATGGAAAATTGCTTCCACTAGTTCCAGTAATCTTTCTTATGCATGGGTGTAGCAGATGTCACTAGGCAAAAGGTCAATGGTCTTTTTTCCCCCTTTAACAACTTATAAGAGGACAAACAATGGTTAACTAAACCAGAGGACAGGGTGTCTAGCTCTAGAATACTAAAATTGGCTTTAGAAGTTCTTCCCAGGTATTTTTCTAACTAAATATTTGTGCTTATGATAGGAAACTGGGCTTTTTCTTGAAATGATCAGGCCAGTCAAAATGTCATAAATGAAATGAAATAGTAGTCCTTTCATCCTCGTTTTATACAGTTTAGATAAAATCTTCACAGAGATACCGGTATTCCTTATTCTTTCATATGATTCCTTTTCTAAATATGAGAATTAGGATGGCTTCCATGTTGGCTTATTCTTGGGCTTTAGACATATGAGCAGAGATTACCTCTTGTAGCATAGTATGCATAATAGTTGTGGCATTATACTAAATTCCAAGCACAGCTTTCTAATTATTATTTTGTTTTATATTGCATCTTTCATCCAAATTGGTTTCTAAATCACTGTCAGTAATGTGCCATCTCTTGGTAGATAAGCTGGTAGCATATTTCTAGTTAATGGACCATACATTGCTTAGAAACAGAGAAAATTACAGCATAAGAGTATTACAAGGTACGTCTAATCTGCCAGTCCCTGATGCAATGTTGTAAAGCCTATCTGATTTGATGATTTATCCTCACAATTATGGATCCTCTGTGGTTACACCATGTTTTCTGGAATTCTGTTACTGTTTTTGCTCCACCACTTTCATCAGAAGGCTCTTTAATGTATCTTGTTGGTATGTGCAGGGAAATATTTTCAGTTTGCTTAGTTTTATTCACATCATACCCTGCAGTGGCCCAGTGGCCAAACCTCCCAGTTGGTGGCCCCGGCCCATTTCCTCAGCAGACTTCCATTTCTGTCCCCACCCTTGTAGGGCCCTCATCTCTTTTTCCCCAGGAACCTCAGGACACTGGTCCTGATGATGTCCAGTCATTGCTGGCAAAGAGTGGTAAGCCACTCACAGGGCAGTCTCCCCTTAAATCTAACCAGCACCTCATGGTTGAAGATGCTAGCTTTGGGGCTAGAGTGGCTGTGAGGAAAGATGGTGAGATAAGTGGGGAAGAAATGTTCAAAATGCACGCAGATCTCAGGAGACTGGTGGGTATGGTGGAGCATCTTGTGCAGCTTCCTTGCTACTCTTGAGATGGTGGGCAAGAAGACCATCACAGCTACTAGACCCCTAGGCCTCCTGGGACTAGTTCTCCTGAAGTTCATATGTCCTTTTATTTATGGAAATAGTTATCTCTCTAGATTTTACCACACCTTCTCACTTTTATATATTTCTAATAATTTGTAAAATGTTTTTAGAAAAGTATTTTGATAAAAGTTATAAAACTGTTTGTTATCTTCTGTGTGTGTCTTCTTCTTTTGCGTGCTATATACAATTTTTTCCCAGAGTCTAGCCCCTTTCAGGAGAGCCACATACTGGTCTGCATGTAGCTATGTATGAAGCCCTTTCCTCTAACCTCTATTCTCTTCTTATCTATCCCTAACCCTGCCTCAGTTTTGATCCAGTTTATTTGGGTCAGCTCTTCTGAATGTCTTTGCTACAATAGGCATATTGCTGATAATTTACCATTAGGTTGAATGATTCTTGATGGTCCAATCCTAAACTGAGCCAGCTATCTGAAACCAGTGAAAGAATGTTCACTACTATGGCACCTGTTTTATGGAACTGACTCCCAGATGCTCTTAGAAAGGAGGTGTGTGTAAAACCTGTAGGAAACAACTAAAGGCTTTTTTTCTTTCTGAAGCCTTTAAGTTAATTTAGTTAACGGGTCTATTATATGCAATTTTTTTGAAAAAATAAGCTGCCTGTGAAACTGTTTTTAATCAATAGCCCTTTTCTGTAATGTTTAGTTATTTTAACTACTAGTTTATGATATGCAGAATTGGTCTTTGATTTTATGGTATTTGTTTTTGTTTTGTTGTTTTTATTGAATATTATGTTTTAGTCTTTCACTGTTTTACATGTTTTAATATCTATGTTTGTAAATCGCCTTGAATTTGGATAATGTGGTATGTAAATGCTTTTAAATAAATAAAATCATCACTTAGGTCTTACCTCCTCAAAGTGTCAGAAATGTGAGTGCAGCCAAGCCACAGAAAATATTATAGCCTTTAGAGGGATACATCTTGTCTGCTTCACCACTACTATCACACTAGGGGGAAACAAGGAACTGACATTTAGTGGCCCTTTCACCAACAGGAAATCTTCCAACAGAAAAGGTGTCATATTGATGTGCAGTTAGGAGCTCTTTTCAACAGAAGCTGTCTGCATCAGGTTCTAATCATCAACTTCTATCTCCTAAAGCTAGGTATGCTAATGATAGTAAAAGGGCACAAATTCAGTCTTACCTCATAGTGATGAAGGGCACCCTGGAGTTCAACATGTTGCTGATGTAACTACAAGTCAAATCCTCACCTTCTCTCTGCTTATACCGGCTTTCCTCCCAGGTACGTGCTAGCTAACTACCACAAGGATCTACACTTCCAGTTGGAAATACCTTCATCACCAGGCCAACACTAATAATCCTAGAAGTCCTACATTTCAATAGAGGTCAGTCTGTCACTAGAGAGATTTCCCCGAGACCTATGTCTTCTACCAGATATGTGCGCATAAGGAATATTTGAATGCTTTCTCATTAAAGCTCTTGGATTTGAGCTATCTGGGTCTCCTAGATGTTACCATCACCTAATCCCCTTACCCACCTGCACACATTATAATGGAGAAGGACCAACACAAAGCAACTCTACAGAATTTGAGTATAATAACCTGAAGCCAAATCAGAATTGTCAGTAACATCAGCTGCTTGTCATTGAGGTATAAATAACACTAGAGTATGTAGGGTAGATACAGCATAGGAGATCCTCTAGAAACAAACACCAACATAATCTTCTAATATACAAGGCCCATACATTAACAAAGAAGTGTGTTTTGTGGTGAATGAAGGGCCCCACTCTGTCTGATTAAATACCATCTATAGGGGTGAAGGGCTAAGTCTAATAAATAGCAAAAGACTTCAGATAATTAGTTAATCATTCACACATGGCTTGGATTCCTTACAGCTAATGATTTGGATGTTGACAAAATAAATAATACACATATACCATTTCTAAAAAAACACTGTACATGTGTACATAATATAAATGCATGCACCATGTACAGGTTCTGCACTGAATAATGCTATTTTATAAAAGTTAACATGTAGAGCCTGATATTCAGAAAAAAACTTAGCCGGATAAGTTGGACTTATCCAGCTAAGTAGCGCAGCTGAATATCCGGCTAGAGTAAGTAGGCACACTTTGCCGGATAAGTGACATATACAGCTAAGTTTTTAACCGGGAAACTAAAGGGCGGGGAATGGGCAGAGTCGGTTTAGCTGGATAAGTTATCCAGCTAACTCTGGTCGAGCCTTAGGGCTGTCCTAAAGTTAGCTGGATAAATTGATCTGGTTAACTTTAAGATTGCTGGGTATAATTAGTGTTGCTGAATATCCCTGCTAAGTTAGCCATATAAATGTATCCAGCTAAATTACTGAGCCATGCAGCAGCTCTGTATGGACCCTGTAATTTTTAGGTGTGTAAAACCTACTCCCTTGCATGCCCAATTACATTACAAATGTGAGTATATAAGGGAAAGTCTCTTAACCTATCTTCTTAACTGCAGCATGCCTGCAGGAAAGCAACCCCTGCTGACATAGAAAATAGCCACTGCTATTACTAGCAACAGTAACATGGAATAGACTTAGTTTTTGGGTACTTGCCAGGTTCTTATGGCCTGGATTGGCCACTGTTGGAAACAGGATGCTGGGCTTGATGGACCCTTGGTCTGACCCAGTATGGCATGTTCTATGATTCACCAGTCCAGTAGCCTACACTTGAAATAGCTCCCCCCACCACAGCTCCTTCCCTCTCTACCACCCTTCTCCAGAACTATACAAACTATGATATTATTGTTATTGCCTCTATCTATTTAACTCCTCTCGCCTAGGTCACCTGACCATTTTCCTCAACTCTTCCAAGTTATTTATACCCCTGTTACATGTAACTTTATATTTCCCTCTCGGTTTCAATATATTTATCCCCTTGCTATTTGTAAACCGATGTGATATGTTTATGAACGTCGGTATATAAAAAGTTTTAAATAAATAAATATGTTTGTGTCACGGAGCAGGCAATGCAAATTAAAGGTACTCACATATGCAGTACACTGGAACTGCAAATAGTCCATGAAATCAGTTATGGTTCATGGAATGGTACAGCAAGTGTGCAGAACAATGGATAATAGCCATGGGAAAAGCAAGAGATAGTAAAAAAGGTGAGTGCCATAGAGGAATAATGCTATTAAAAGCCTGAGAATTGTTTCAGTAAGTTTGCAAAGCAATGTATGGCTAGGGCAAGACAAAAAATGGGCAGGTACTATATGAGAAGGGGATTTGGCAAGAACCTTGAACACAGTTGGAGCAGTGGAGGAAGCACTTTAGGGTACCAAGACTGGTTTGGAATGGAAGCAGGAGCAGTGGTGCTGATATATCTTAAGAATTTGAATGGTAGGAGCAGAACAATGTGGCAAGAAGGATAGTCATATGATCATATCACCCTCAAAGGCATTTGCCAGTTCTTGCACATTCACAGAGCAGTGGAGTGAGTGGGCACAGAAATGTGGCAAGAACAGCTTGGAGCAGAGGTGGCAGAAGTGGTGTTGGTTAATATCTTTTAAAAACTGGAATAGAAGGAGCAGAGCAATGCAGCAAGAAGTATAGCTGCAACACTCTAAAAGCCGTTGTATTGCCAGTGTCAGGTCCATGTAGCATTTGTAAACACCTAGGCAAGCAGAAAATGTAGCATTCTTAGAGACTGCAAAGTTTATTTGAAATTATTAAGGATCTTGAGCCTTACCTAACACTGTTCTGATATGATTGGAGCATGGCATGCTAAAGCTGCCAGGGATTGTGGTTGGAACAAAACAGGCTTATGCAGGATACATCAGCCCTGAGCGTACATGGATGGAGCATGGTATGTAGAAGCTGGAAGTGTCAGGCCCCAAGAGTTGTGGTTGGAGCAAGAAAGGATTATACAGGATAAGTCAGGCCTTAGTGGATATGGATGGAGCATAGCATGCTGAAGCAGGAAGTGTCAGGCTCCAGGAGTTATTGTTGAAGAATAGAATGATGAAGTTGGGTCATGTCTAATCTAAGATACTCTGCTCGCTTCTCCCTGATCATCGTCATTGGGGTATGACTCCACTGAGTTCCTCCTCCTCCTTTTCTAATAACACCATCGCTGAGGCACGACTCCACTGAACTCATCTCCTTTTCCCCAAAGACCATCATTGAGGCATGACTCCACTGACTTCCCCTGCCTGCATTGCCTCAACAACTGTTTGGGGTGAAGCAGGCAGAAGAAGTCAGAGGAGTCATGCCTCAGTGATGGTGTTGAGGAAACAGAGGCAGGGAACTCAGTGGAGTCATGCCCCAATGGTGGTGATTGGGAAAAGTGGGCAGAGAATCTCAGTGGCGTCATGACCCTGAATTGGTGCATGGGGCTAAGCAAGCAGACTAAATCAGTGGAGTCATGTCCCTATGATGATGTTTGTGGAAATGAAGGCAAATGATCTCAATGGAGTCATGACCTTGTAGTGGAGAGGTATTGGGGCTAAACAGGTAGAGGAACTCAATAGAGACATGACCCTGCAATGGAGTTGTGGAAAGGCAGGCAGAGGATCTCAGTGGAGTCATGACCCTGGAGTAGTGTTGGGGCTAAGTAGGTAGATTAACTCAGTGAAGACCTGACCCTGTGGTGGTGTTTGTGGAAGGGAAGCAGATGACCTCAGTGGAGTAATGACCATGCAGTGATATTGGAGCTAAGCAGGCAGAGAAACTCAGTGGAGTTATGACCCTGTAGTGGAGAGGTGTTAGGGCTAAGCAAGCAGGGTCATGACCCTGCAGTGGTGTTTGTGGAAAGGCAAGCAGAGGAATTCAGCAGAGTCATGATCCTGTGATGGTGTTTGGGGAAAAGGAGGCAAAGGAACTCAGTAGAGTTATGCCTCAGTAGTGCTGCTTGGAACATGGCAGGCAAAATCAGGATGTGTCAGAGCCTGTGGTAATGTTAGAGGTATGGCAGTGGCAGGCTGCTCCTGGATGTGCTGTCAGGCCCCTGTGCTGTTGCTGGTGGGGTATGGAAGTGGAAAGCTGCTTCTGGATATACTGTCAAACCTCTGTGCTGTTCTGTTGGAGTATGGCAGTGGAAGACTACTGCAGGATGTACTGTCAGACCCCATATAGAGTCATGTCTCAGTGTTGTTGTTGAGAACAAGGCAGGCTGAAGCAGGCTGAGTCAGGCCCCAGAGTTGTTTCTGGGGACATGTTATGAGGAAGTAGGCTGAGTCAGGCCTCAGTGTTGTTGTTGGAGATGTCAGGAGAAAGCAGGAGCAATAAAACCCTTGTAGTTGTTGTTGGCAACATCTTAAGAAGCAGCAGGATTTGTCAACCCCAGTGTGGTTGTTAGATACATGGCAGAAGACAGTAGGATGAGTAAATCCCTGGTGATTGTAGAGAGAGCAAGGCAGGCAGATGGTGCCAGTGCATGTTTGCCCCAGTAGTTTAAGGCAGGCAGATGGTGTCAGTACATGTTGTCCCTAATGATGATAAAAAGGGCAAAGCAAGCAGACGGTGTCAGTGCATGCTGGCCCCAGTGATATGGCAGGAAAAAGCGGAATGTGTGTGGCCCAATTGATGGTGTTGAGGACAAAGCAGGATTCAACACTTTGTGTGTTCTAGCCATCAGACTGGCATCTGGGACCAGGGAGGCAGCAGCAGTGTGGCCCAACTGGTAGTGTTGGGGACACAGTAGGACTCAGCATTGGGTGTGTTTTGACCCTTGGAATGTCACCTAGGCCTCCCAGGCCCTAGATACCTCCCAAGCCTCTTGGATTGGCTTCTGGGGCCTGGGAGGCAACAGCAGTGTGTTTATGGAAGTTTGGCCCAAATGACGGTGTTGGGGAACAACACAGCACACAGATGTAGTCAAATGTTCCTAGATGCTGGTTGTAGGCCCCATTGCTGGTATTTGAGACATGGCAGGTAGACAAGCAGAGCAGCTTCAAGACTTTGAAATTCCTGTCATTCATTTTGCCACTTGCATGGCAAATCTGGAAACCCAAGCAAAGGCATATTAATTTCAGGAACACTAGCTTTTCCATCAAGTGTGCTTGACAGCCTGGAGCGAGAAGGGCTTACAATGCCCCTGTCATCGAAAACATTTTTTCGCTGGGCACACTCTTTGGTTAGCAAGAGAGATAGTGCTGAGAAACTCTAGCTAGGTCTGGCCAGACACTAGACTTGTGGGACCAATTTGCCAGCACATCTGTGGCCATGTCCTTGATGGTCTCTGTAAGATAGTGTCACAGAGATTTGAGCTGCCATTTCTCTTGCTTGTGTCGGACATGTGTCTTTTGTCCCGACTGCTTTTGTGATCACCTAGGACAGAAGTGAGGATTGTTTTGGGGTAAACTTGCTATGATGTCTTACAATGGAGGAAAGAGTGAATAGGTGTCAGGTGCTACTCTGACTTGCACTACTGTCTGACCTGCCCAATAATGGTATTTCCTCCTCTGATACATCTTTCCTCTGCCTTGAACTCTAGCACTCTAATTGACAGACTTCCTCTGTCAGCATGCTCTTCATATGTGTGAAATTTTTGGCCTGCAGGGAAAATCTCCTTTTCATATGGGTATCACATACTATAGCAAGCATATATGTGAGGTTCCTGGTCAGATGTCCTAGTCTCTCTGTCACCTGCTTTTCCAAGGACTTCAGACAGTGCAGCACCTCAGCTCTCATTCCCTCTTCCTGTTGAAAGCACTCCAATGTTTCTAACAGGATGTTTACCATGGGGATGACATTTCCCAAGGCCATGCTTCTAGCACTGAGCTCCTCTGTGGCATCCTTAAAGAACCTCAGAATTTCAAAAGCTGTCTCATGACTGACCAGTCATGATGCCCTAGAGGACCCTGCACAAATATTTTCATTTCCATGGACATATCATGCAGGGGTGTCTGCTGCTCCATTAGCTTCTGTAGTTTCATGTAGGTAGAAATCCAGCGGGTACCCACATCTTGAATGAGATGCTTGTGAGTCATCTCTAATTCATCCTACTTTTCACGAGAAACTGCCTCGCCTTCACACTTCAGTGGAAGTGCACAGCTATTTTCCTACACTTCTATATTACATCGTGCAGGTAGGCATTCTCTGCATGACCCCAGCCCCAGGGCCTCCCTCACTTCTACATGCAGAGTGTGAGTAAAGCATCATATACCATGATACCCCTCGACAGATACTAACTTTACCATGTTAAAGCCATTGTCAGTGACAAAGAACCCTGCATATAGACTTCTGGCTCTCTGATCCAGCTGCCAGCCCTCCGGCTTTTCTCTAATGGCTCCTAAAATATTGGCCGAAGTATGGGACCCATCCGCCAGGTGAGTGTGCAGCAAAGCCCACCTTTGTCCTGATATTCCACCCCTGTGGAGTTGTTGTCTGCCTCTACCTCATCCAGATCCCCCCAATGTGCCATCAGAAAGAGGAAGGAGTGTGAGGCTTTTATGGATATCCATCTATCGCTAGTGAAATGCACATTGCTCTCCTATACCTTTGCCAGCAGTGCCTGGATGTGACGATGGCAATGATTGTACAAACCGACTGAAAGTGGCCCTGGAGGATGTTTTATAGTTTGGTGCTAATACCTGCAGAAAACACCTGAAACCCATGTTCTACACTACTTGCAGGGGCTGATCATCTAAAGTGATCATCTCGCCAATGCTCCTGGTCACCACTTTGGATGCTGCCTGCCTCTTTCCCCATGAAAATGCAACTGAACACCACATCATTTCCTCCATTGTGGGCTGTCGCTTCTGATGTATAGCTGGCTGCCACCTGACTGGTAGAAAGAGCTAAAGGCCTGGAAGCGGCTTGAGGAACACTCATCCCTTTTCAAATAGTGTCCTCTGGCTTGCAGAAGAGGTCCCCTGACTACTACTGCTACTAATATTCCCAGCTCATGTTGAAGGGGATGCTGCATCCAAGAATTACTTAAATGGTCTAGTTACTTCCCTCAGCTGATCTCTTTCATGCAACAGTTACAACGAGCAAGGCGTGGGTAAGAAGATAAGAACATAAGAAAATGCCATACTGGGTCAGACCAAGGGTCCATCAAGCCCAGCATCCTGTTTCCAACAGTGGCCAATCCAGGCCATAAGAAGCTGGCAAGTACCCAAAAACTAAGTCTATTCCATGTTACCATTGCTAATGGTAGTGGCTATTAACTAAGTGAACTTAATAGCAGGTAATGGACTTTTCATCCAAGAACTTATCCAATCCTTTTTTAAACACAGCTATACTAACTGCACTAACCACATTCTCTGGCAACAAATTCCAGAGTTTAATTGTGCATTGAGTAAAAAAGAACTTTCTCCGATTAGTTTTAAATGTGCCCCATGCTAACTTCATGGAGTACCTCCTAGTTTTTCTACTATCCGAAAGAGTAAATAACCGATTCACATCTACCCATTCTAGACCTCTCATGATTTTAAACACCTCTATCATATCCCCCCTCAGTCGTCTCTTCTCCAAGCTGAAAAGTCCTAACCTCTTTAGTCTTTCCTCATAGGGGAGTTGTTCCATTCCCCTTATCATTTTGGTAGCCCTTCTCTGTACCTTCTCCATCGCAATTATATCTTTTTTGAGATGCGGCGACCATAATTGTACACAGTATTCAAGGTGCGGTCTCACCATGGAGCGATACAGAGGCATTATGACATTTTCCATTTTATTCATCATTCCCTTTCTAATAATTCCCAACATTCTGTTTGCTTTTTTGACTGCCGCAGCACACTGTACCGACGGTTTCAATGTGTTATCCACTATGACACCTAGATCTCTTTCTTGGGTTGTAGCACCTAATATGGAACCCAACATTGGGTAATGATAGCATGGGTTATTTTTCCCTATATGCATCACCTTGCACTTATCCACATTAAATTTCATCTGCCATTTTGATGCCCAATTTTCCAGTCTCACAAGGTCTTCCTGCAATTTATCACAATCTGCTTGTGATTTAACTACTCTGAACAATTTTGTGTCATCTGCAAATTTGATTATCTCACTCGTCGTATTACTTTCCAGATCATTTATAAATATATTGAAAAGTAAGGGTCCCAATACAGATCCCTGAGGCACTCCACTGTCCACTCCCTTCCACCGAGAAAATTGCCCATTTAATCCTACTCTCTGTTTCCTGTCTTTTAGCCAGTTTGCAATCCACAAAAGGACATCGCCACCTATCCCATGACTTTTTACTTTTCCTAGAAGCTTCTCATGAGAAACTTTGTCAAACGCCTTCTGAAAATCCAAGTATACTACATCTACAGGTTCACCTTTATCCACATGTTTATTAACTCCTTCAAAAAAGTGAAGCAGATTTGTGAGGCAAGACTTGCCCTGGGTAAAGCCATGCTGACTTTGTTCCATTAAACCATGTCTTTTTATATGTTCTGTGATTTTGATGTTTACTGTTATGAATAATGTTTTAGATTTTTAGATTTTATTTTATGAGGAATGTGTATGTTTCTACTTTTCTATTGTGCTGCATACAGAGTTTCCAGTTCAGCTTTTGTCTGAACATTTCTATTTATATTTTATGGCAGGGGTGACCAACTCCAGACTTCAAGAGCCACAATAGGACTGGTTGTTCAGGATATCCACAATGAATATGCATGAGATAGATTTGAATGCATTGCTTCCCTTGTATGCAAATCTATCTCATGCATATTTATTGTGGATTTCCTGAAATCCAGGCCTATTTGTGGCTCTTTAGGACCGGAGTTGGCCACCCCAGCTCTATGGTATCTTTATTCTGTATTTGGAGAAGGTCTGTGTGCTCTGCATATGTGACCAAGGTGTGAGGTATTCTGCTGGCATGTAGTTCCTGTGTAAGGATCTGTAGTAGCCTGGCTCAGTGCTTCTCAACCCAGTCCTCGGGGCACACCTAACCAGTCAGATTTTCAGGATATCCACAATGAATATGCATGATATAGATTTGCATGCACTGCTTCCATTGTAATGTAAATCTATCTCATGCATATTCATTGTGAATATCCTGAAAATCTGACTGACTAGGTGTGCCCCAAGGACTGGGTTGAGAAGAACTGGCCTAGCTTGCTCTGTTTTCCTAATAAGAGGTATATTGGTATTTTTAGGGCCTCGTATAATATTTGCAGTATTGCCTTTTAATAGGTAGGTTGTTACTGTGAATACTGAAACTTAGTGTTTTTTTGGCACGAGAGGATTACTATATTGTAGTTTGGTTTACTCATGGCTTTGTGAGGGCCAAGCCCACATCTAACATGCTTTACAATAGGCTTAATACCATATGGGTCAGGTGTCTTTTTTGCAGAGCTTTTTTATTGGTTGGCATCACAGCAGAGCATGTAAATGTAATAAAAATGCTATTGCAAGTGATGATTTTATCTCAGAAGACTACATTTTGAATGTTCTTTTTCATGTAAAATCTCCCTTTCTGAGTCATGGAAGTAGTTAATATGAAATGTTAAAATAAATGCATAATATTTAATTGTGTGTGGAGAGGGCCAGGTTGTGAGTTAGCTCAAGGCTGTAAGGTTTGCCTTGGACACCTAATACCCTTGCACTGGCCTGAGAGAGTATACTGCAAACAGACCCCACCAATCACCCATCTCCTGCATCCCTGGGGGCAATGAAGGGTGGCAGGCAGGTGGTAAGGTTCCCAGGAGTCTGGCAAGGCTGTCAGCTTCCTAGGAATTTTATCACTGAAGCTCTAGCTGCCATTTCTCTGGGAACCCTGACCTCTTTGCCCTCCCTTCTCAGCATTTCAAACCATGAAAGGGCCAGACCCTTTCAAGTGGGAACCCTTTCCCTTGACTGCCTCAGTGATTTGACCTGTGCGGTGCCTTGGGGGTGGGTGGCGACTCACCTCAGGCAGCTTTATCTAAGCTTGCTCTAGTTTTAATTGAGTCACTCTTAGGAGAACACTGGAACAGGCAACATCTTCCACACCAGCATTCAGCTCTAGAGGGCCTAGCTTCCTGTAGATCAATTGTAAGCTACATGGAGGAGACTCCTCTTGCTGTGGTATGAGGCAAACCATCTTTATGTGAGTACCATAGAGATTTCAACAGTTCCAGTGCTAGTGAAATCTCAGAGCTATAATAAGCATTAGCTGATGTGGATTTCAGATCTCATCAGGCAACATTAATATCCATTGCTAGACTGGCAGTATTGAGATTTTATTATTGAACTGTAACAACTACCTCTGAAATGGAACCTTAGCCTGCTGTGTCATATGTGTGCAAGAAAATAAACCAGATGGTTGGATTCAATTGTAATGAATCCCATGATGTTATTTTGGAGTCGCATGAGAGCATAGAAGATGGAGGGAACTGGGAAGGAAGGTTTAATCAAAGCCTACCCCCTTCAGAAATCCTGCTGATTCTAGGAGGCAGCACACTTTCGGGTTACATAAGTGGCACCCACAGTGTCCCAAACTATGCATGTTGTTTTGGCTAAAAAGAGAACATGGGCAGTTTTCATGGGGACAGTAGGCTCGGCTCAGACTTTCCCTTTTAGAACTGGTGCAACATTTGTGGATAAAAGTACCCACAGACTTTACACCCACCCACATGGTTTTGAAAACTGCCCCGCAAAGCATAAGACAAATAATCTGAAAGTACTGCTGTATTTCTGAACAGGAAAGCGCAGAGCAAGAAATCAGCGGACACCCATAAGATATGGAACGGCCTGTTTCAGAGTTCACTGTGACTTGCCTAATTTTAGTACACCAAGTTTTTCTTTCGCTACATTTTCTTGAACATTTAATACTATCATGATGATAGACTGTCTCTCAGTGATCTTCCGTGAAGGGAAAAGGGGGTGGGAAACATTAAAGAAGAGGAAGGTCATGCAATAGTAGAGAAGTTGCCATTTGCATTCCAACAGCGATAGTTTATCAAAGGTCACTTAAGCACAGAGAAAGAAAAGCACACTGCTGTATGATGGAAAGAAGAAAAGAATGACATTTCAAGGGCTCAAGAAGACACAGTGGAGCCCTCATGGATAAATACACAGATAGGCTATGTGCAGGTGTTAATGTTTTGTGCTGTTTTGCAAAATAATGTATAAAACTGCATAGTGCATACTGTTAACACACTGTCTGTATTCTGAAGCTGTATGTTTGCTTTAGAAATGTTAGCGGTAGTAACAAACACTAAAAATGTGAGTACTTATTACAAAGTCGGCTAGTAGCCTTTAATTAATTAATTATTTATTTTTAATGTGTCTTTCCTTATCGCATCAGAGCAGTGAACAGATGATAAAAAAAACAACATTTCAAAACCCAACCACCCAATCAGTTACCTATCTGCCATTACCACCACAATAATGACAAACAACAATATAATTTTAATTTAACCCCATAGAACCAACCCATTCCTCCAACTAAAATTGCCCTAGAAAAGTCACCTTCTCTATTACTAAAATGCCAAAGAAAATCCTTTTTTTTCTGGCACCACTGTAAGATAGGAGATACTATATGCTACTAAAATAGCATCAGTTAGTAATGACAATGTCCCTTCTTCACTCTGTTATTGCACTATTTATTATGATATGTAATGACACTGGACTTTTGAATTAGATTCTTTGGTGGCTGGTAAACCATAAAACTGAATATTGATATGTCTAAAACAGCAGGAAGAAACTAAATGGAGGATATTTACTAAGCCGTGATGCATATTAACACACATTATTTAGCATGGATCCCATTACTCTTGATAAAGGCTGATCAAAAATAACATGTGTTAATACACAGTACAGCTGCTTTATCAGTCCTGACATTTGTGTCACAGCACATTGCTGATGACTAGGGATGTGCATTCATTTGAAATGAATAGGTAAAATGCAGCAAATGAGTCCATTTTTGCTTCATTCTGCTCTTCGTTCCGGCGGCAGACAGGAGAGTGGGCCTGCGCGTTCGGCGCCGAGGACCCACCGGGGTAAGGCCTTGCTGTTGCGCTCCTACCCCGAACGGGTCCCTTTCGCCGACCACGAGGCTTAGCCGGCCTGCCGACCTTACCTCTCTCCGGGCGCCGTCCTCATCCGCTCCGGGCCGATCGCCCCGCCTCCACCGACGGACAGCCAACCCTCGACGCTCCAGCGACAGCCGGCCTATCAAGGCAGCCCGCGCTGGGATTTAAAGGGCCCGCGCTGCTCCAAGCCTTCCTCTTCGTTCCGGCGGCAGACAGGAGAGTGGGCCTGCGCGTTCGGCGCCGAGGACCCACCGGGGTAAGGCCTTGCTGTTGCGCTCCTACCCCGAACGGGTCCCTTTCGCCGACCACGAGGCTTAGCCGGCCTGCCGACCTTACCTCTCTCCGGGCGCCGTCCTCATCCGCTCCGGGCCGATCGCCCCGCCTCCACCGACGGACAGCCAACCCTCGACGCTCCAGCGACAGCCGGCCTATCAAGGCAGCCCGCGCTGGGATTTAAAAGTCCCTTCCGTCCAGGCGTCACGCGCCTAGCGTCACGCGCCGAAGGAGCGCGACAAAGGGGCCTGCCCCTTTAAGCGCCCCTTCGAGCGGCCCTCTCGAACGGCACCATACATCTGACCTCACTCCTCATACCCCAAATTTTGCAGTCTACCTCCCGCCCACCAACTCGGTGAGAACTAGCCTTTGGTCATCCTCCCAAATCGCTGCCCAGACAAAAACAAAGGGTCAAAGAAGGAAATGACCCTCCTGTTGGGGTAAGAGCCCTCCTTTTCTAGGCTATATCCCCCGACGCATGAACTTGCCACCTATTCCTTCACAGATGTCTGTTCCCTCAAAAAGTGAAGTGTTTTGCCTATCATTGTGCTCCTCTCACTGTGCTCAAAAAGTGAAGTGTTTTGCCTATCATTGTGCTCCTCTCACTGTGCTCAAAAAGTGAAGTGTTTTGCCTATCATTGTGCTCCTCTCACTGTGCTCAAAAAGTGAAGTGTTTTGCCTATCATTGTGCTCCTCTCACTGTGCTCAAAATTGAAGTTTTTACCTATTATTGTGACTCTCTCCACCACCACAACTCAGCTGTACCAATCACCCAATTATCCCTCATTATCCTTTCTTTTTCTTGTTTCCTTCTTTCCTTTCTCACACCTCCTCCCAACACCCCATCCTACAAAATGCATCAGCACCAGATCTCCATCCTCAACTATAACAAACGCAGACCCATCATCCCCCTATACCCACGACACCACTCTCATATAAAACGATTCTCCCCTCCATGATCGCCCCCCCTCTTACCCAAATTATTGGTCTTACTGCACTATCTCTTGTCCTTCTCAATGTCCAATCTCTAAACAAAAAGATACCCCTTCTCTGCAACCTACTCTCTGACCAAGACCCAGATATTTGTGCCTTAACAGAGACCTGGCTAAAGGATACCGACTCTGTCCTCCTTAATCAGCTTCCTTCCGAAACATATGATACATTCTCCATCCCCAGGCCAAAAAAGAAAGGAGGAGGTTTACTCTTAATCATAAAGAAAAAGTTCAACATGATTCTCCACTCTACTCCGCCCCCTCCGAAAATTGAAATAGGCCTTTTCAAATCCCCCTCTTTACAATTATGTCTCATATACGCCCCCCCAGGCACCCTACATAACAACCCCTCAACCCTTATAGAATACATTGCAACGAATATCTCCATTGACATTCCAGCCATCATACTTGGAGATTTCAACTTGCATGTTGATAGCTCCCCTCGCACCCCTTCCTGTGACGCTTTTCTTGATTCACTAAATGCTTTAGGATATAAGCAATCTATCCATTTTCCTACCCACAAGGCGGGCCATACCCTCGACCTTCTATTCACCAATGCCCTCATACAAACTGATCACCCTTCCCACACACCCATCCCCTGGTCAGATCATCACCTCATTGAAACCTCTCTTTCCATTAAGACACCCACCTGCCATGACAACACTAACATAACCATTCACTACAGAAAAAATTGCACAAGAGACGACCTTACATCGGCTCTCGCCAACAAACTTGACCACCTAGAGCTCACCAATGCAGACACAGCGCTTACCTCATGGTTTGACATCACCAATAGTATAGCCAACACCACCTGTCCCCTACAATCCAAAAGTGTCTGCCCACAAAACAACAAGAGTAAGAAACCATGGTATTCCCAAGAGTTAAAAAATCTCAAACAACTCCTTCGGAAATCTGAAAAGATCTGGCGCAAGGATCCCTCACAAACGCACCTGGCACAATTTAAATCCTCCCTAAATCTCTATAGTGACAAACTTAACAAGACAAAGCGAGACTTCTATGCCAACAAAATTCATCAATTCCAATACAACCCTAAAGTATTATACGATTACGTGAATTCTCTCACTAAAACAGCTACCCCTCACATCCCTGATGTAGTAGCCAAATCCAAATGTGAAGAACTTGCCACATTCTTCCAAACCAAAGTCGACAATTTGCTATCCAAGTTCTCCTCCTCTGCCAATCCTACCAACCACTTCGAACCTAACATCAATCAAACAAAAACCAGCAATTACACCAATGCCCTCTCCTCCCTAGACTGCACTTCAACATTAGAAATAGAAACCTTTATCAAGAAAGCCAAACCTTCCACCCACCCATCTGATACCATACCCACTAAACATCTTCTTACAATACCCAACATCATTGCCAAACCTTTAACAAAAATCATCAACCTATCCATTAGCTCTGGACAGGTGCCGCTCTCCCTGAAGCAGGCAATAGTCAAACCTATTCTAAAGAAGCCCAAACTTGACCCTTCTGATCCAGCTAATTATCGCCCCATATCCAATCTTCCATTCATCTCTAAACTACTTGAAAAAACTGTCAACAAGCAACTCACAGAATACCTAGAAGAAAATCATATCCTGGCCTCCGCACAATACGGTTTTCGAAAATCTCATAGCACTGAAACTCTTTTACTTTCCCTGACAGACCACATTATCAAAGGATTTGAGAAAGGGCAATCATACATTCTTGCCTTCCTTGACATCTCCTCCGCATTCGACACCGTTAGCCATCCCATTCTCCTACAGCGGCTAACTGAAATCGGTATTACAGGTGTTGCCCACAATTGGTTCAACTCCTACCTTAGTAATAGAGATTACAAAATCCAGCTAGGAAATCACGTATCCAAGGCCATCCCCCTCAACCGAGGTGTCCCTCAGGGATCCTCCCTATCCTCAACCCTATTCAATATTTACATTCTGCCCCTCTGTCACTTCCTCTCCAGTCTAAACCTCCCTCATTACATATATGCTGATGATGTTCAGCTGCTTATACCCATCACTGACTCCCTAGCAAAAACCATGGACTTCTGGAATGAAACCCTCCAGTCCATTAACAATCTCCTTTCCTCCATCCACCTTGCTCTTAATACCAATAAAACTGAAATTATGCTCATCTCACCCCAAAGCCAACCGATCCTCCCCCCTTTTCCTCAGTTCCAATTTACTCAACAAGTCCGTGATCTGGGTATCATTCTTGATGGTCACGTCACACTAAAGAAATTCATAAATAACATTCTAAAAGACGGCTTCTTTAAACTCCACACACTAAAAAAACTCAAACCCTTATTACATCCCCCCGATTTCCGTACAGTTCTCCAAACCACAATCTTCGCCAAAACCGACTACTGCAATTCCCTACTCCTCGGCCTACCTAATAATGCCATCCATCCCATTCAAATCTTACAAAACACCACAGCCCGGATCTTGACCAATTTACGTAGACATGACCATATTACACCTGTTCTAAAAGACCTACATTGGCTTCCAATTGCCTCCCGCATACAATATAAGGCTCTCTCTCTCATCCACAAAGCCCTATACAATCCCGAAATGAACTAGTTCAATGAATCCTTCCGTTTACACCAGTCTAATAAGCCCACCAGACTAGCACATCTAGCAACCATGCCTATCCCCTCTCCTAAACTCTATAAACTCACTTCCACAAGAGCCCGTGCACTATCGATAGCCGGGCCGACCCTCTGGAACAAAATGCCTGTTGAACTACGGCAAGAAGAATGCCTCAAATCTTTCAAGCGGAAGCTCAAGACCTGGCTCTTTGCAAAAGCATACACTTAATTTTTCACTATACCTCACCACTGTTCCCACTCTCCACACTCCTCCCCTGTTTCCCTTTCTTCCGCCCCACTCTCCCCTCCCTTTTCTCCCCCACCTTCTTTTCTTTCTCTCTGCCCCCCTCTTTCCTTGCTCTCCTCCCTTCTCTTCCCCATCTTATCTCCTAGCCTGATTAAAATTAACCTCATAGTTTTCTTTCTTTTGTACATATGTATATAATTGCAATTCTTGTATATAATTTTATTGCAAAACTTCCCATATTATTGTTCCCCCCTCTCGTTAATGCCTTGTTATCATGTTTTTTACTGTTCAATGTAAAGCGCCATGCCGTGCGTTTGTTTTTGCGTTACAATGTGAACCGATATGATATCCTGGATGAATGTCGGTATATAAAAATTTTAAATAAATAAAATAAATAAATAAATAAAAGAAGTGGGATGGGAGGAGAAACTTGCATTTTTTTTTCTTTTTTCACATTTTATTTCTGGGGACAAACCACTCCAGTATAGCCAGCAAACAAACAGAGTGGGAGAACTAGGCTTAAATCCAAATAGCACGCAACATGGAGGCACTGAAACTCCCATGCTGGTACATAATAGTAATGGAAGGGAGGTAGAGCAGTATCCGAAAGAACAGTAAGATGATACATCTAGGGCATGGCAGTTAGACCCTTAAGGTGGTACATAAGTTTCATGCAGGTAGGTATAGAGATAGCAGCAAGTTCCCTAAGGTGGTACAATTGAGTTAAGGTATATAGGCAGACTGGTAGCAGGAGATCCTTAAGGTGGTATATAAGGGAGATGGCAGGTAGGCATGTGGCAGCTAGATCACTTAAGATGTTACAACTGGGGGATGCCAGGTAGGCAAAGTGGTAGCAACATGACCCTTAAGGTAGTACATATGGGTCATGGCAGGTAGGCATGTGGCTGGTACATAAGATGCATGGCAGGTAGAATAATTCACTGATACATATATAATGGTAACATATAAAGCAGTAAAATATTTGTTCTTTATAAATGGTGAAAAGTACAATTGAATAAAAGATATTATAAAGTGTTAGTGCCTGATTTTACCTATATGTAGTCAATCATATAGTATTTGTGAATTCAGTCTCATACAACAGATTGTTTCTGGTGGTCTGAAAGAGGTGTGCATAAGAATTGAAAAATTAAAATTATATAAACACCGGCGCGAAGAAAAGTACACCAGATTTTATAAGATATGCGCGTAGCCACGCCTCTATGGCCAACTTCATTTCAAATTCTCTCTTTGCCTGCCTTAACAATGTTTTACACTTAACTTGACAAAGCATAACTTTTATCCTATTTTCTTCAGATGGATCCTTCTTCCAATTTTTGAGGGATTTTTTTTGGCTAAAATAGCCTCTTTCACCTCACCTTTTAACCATGACGGTAATCGTTTTGCCTTCCTTCCACCTTTCTTAATTTGTGGAATACATAAGGACTTCGCCTCTAGGATTATATTTTTAAACAATGTTCATGCCTGTTGAACACTTTTAACCTTTGCAGCTGCACCTTTCAGTTTTTTTCTAACTATTTTCCTCATTTTATTAAAGTTTCCCTTTTGAAAGTTTAGTGTTAGAGCTGCAGATTTACTTATTGTCCCCCTTCCAGTTATTAGTTTAAATTTGATCATGTTATGATCACTGTTGCCAAGTGGCCCCCACCACCATTACCTCTCTCACCAAATCCTGCATTCCTCTAAGAATTACATCTAAAATAGCTCCCTCTCTTGTTGGTTCCTGAATTAATTGCTCCATGAAGCAGTCATTTATTAGGGATGTGCAGCAGGGGCGGATTTGTCCCATTCGGTATTCGTATTTGTCAGGACCCCAATCCGTTCATTAGTTATATATGTATTCATATCCCAAAAAAAAAGCCCATCCCAACCCTTTAAATGTAATTAACTACAACCCCCCCACCCTCCTGACACCCCCAAGACTTTCCAAAAGTCCCTGGTGGTCCAGCGGGGGTCCTGGAGCGATCTCCTACACTCGGGCTGTTGGCTGCTGGTATTTAAAATGGCGCCGATAGCCTTTGCCCTTACTATGTCACAGGGGCTACTGGTGCCATTGGTCGGCCTCTGTCACATAGAAGGAGCAATGGACGACCGGCGCCATCTTCTGCTCCTACCATGTGACAGGGGCTGACCAATGGCACTGGTAGCCCCTGTGACATAGTAAGGGCAAAGGCTATCAGCGCCATTTTGAATAATGGCAGCTGACGGCCCGAGTGCAGGAGATTGCCCAAGGACCCCCGCTGGACCACCAGGGACTTTTGGTAAGTCTTGAGGGGTCAGGAGGGTGGGGGTTTATTCATTAGTGAATGAATAATGGGGATTTGCCAAAACATTTGGGGGTTTGCCAAACATTTAGTGACCCCCACGAATACAACGAATATGGCATATACATTGCGGATTGCCCATACGTTGCAAACAAATGCACACCCCTACAGAGAACTGGTTAAAAGATAGAAAACAGAGAGTAGTACTAAATGATACATTTTTTTTCTCAATGGAGAAAGGTGAATAGTGGAATGCTCCAGGGATCTCTTCTGGAACCACTACTTTTTAACATATTTATAAATGACCTGGAAATGGGAGTAATGTGTGAGGCAATCAAATTTGCCGATGACACAAAAGTGTTCAAAGTTAATAAATCGCAAGAGGAATGTGAGTAATTATAAGAAGGCTTTGCAAAACTGGGAAAATGACCATACAAATGGAAAATTAAACTTAATGTCGACAAGTGCAAAGTGATGCACATAGGGAAAGTAACCCAAATTATAGCAATACAATGCAAAATTCCACATTAGAAGTGACCATTCAGGAAAAGAATCTAGGTGTTCCATGTGCCAGCCACGGCAGGCCCATGGCCAGACCCTCTTACCCTCATTTGCCTGATCCAGAGTCTGGCTCCACTTCCCTTGCGGCCATGGCCCGCCGCCTTCGACCTCGAGCCACCCCCGATGTTCCTGACTCTGTGACGGATGCCCGTGCTCCGCGGCAAGCCTCCCCTCGCGGTCCACAGGGAGGCACCGCCGTCGTGCACCATGCCCCTCCCTAAGTACACGCATCTCCTCTTCCTTTAAAGGGGCTGCAGCGGGAAACTCACCGGTGGCCCCGGATGATGATGTCACTGGGTCCCGGTATAATCGGCCGGGCCCAGCCTCAGTTAGTTGCCTTTGCAACAGGTCTCTACGCTGGTCATGTACTACATTGCCTCCTCTGGTGATTCTTTTGTGTTCCTCGTTCCTGTCTCATCCGTGTTCCTGATCCTGGTCCTGAGTCTCTTCCCTTGTTCCTGTGTTTTGCGTTACCCTACTTGTTCTACAGAGTTTCTCCTGGACCCGACCTCTGCTTTGCCTGACCACACTACTGATCATCTCCTGGACCCGACCTCTGCTTTGCCTGACCACACTAATGATCATCTCCTGGACCCGATCTCTGATTTACCTGCCCATGCTACTGATCATCTCCTGTACCCAACCTCTGCTTTGCCTGACCACGCTATTGATCATCTCCTGGACCCGACCTCTGCTTTGCCTGACCATGCTACCAATCTTCTCCTGGACCTGACCTCTGCCTTGCCTTACCATTCTACCTTGCTTGCCACCTGCTCTGACTCCAGCCTGTTCAGCGACGCCTCTGCTATACTTATTCTGGACTTGGCTTTTCAGGATTCGGCCTGTTCTTTCTCGGGCACCCCCTGTCTGCCTCTTGTTCCACTTGGCGCCCGAGTCTCTGGGACTCTGCCTTGTCCAAATCTGATTCTCTATTCTTACCACCGCTGGTCCCTGGCTGACCTCCTCCTCATCCATAAGAAGACCACGGATGGATGCCCACCTAACTCCAGCCGGCCCCGGTACCCAAGTGCTCAACCTGCAGGGAACGAAGGCTGGTATTAGCGAAGCTCCAGCCGGACTCCATCAGTCAGCCATCTCCGCTTCCCGATGGTGGGGGCCCATAAGGCTTGCCCTGCATGTAACGTCAACCCCACCTCGGCTCAAGGGTCCACCTCCTGTGCAGCAGGTTGCATGGACTCAGCATGGACTCAGCGGAGCCATGTGCCCTCAAGGCCATCCCTGGCTTGGCCTCTAAAGTGCAAGAACAGCAGCAGTTTCTCAAGGCATAGGCCTCCTCCATTGAGCATCTACACACCCGGCTTGATGCCCAGTCTGATCATTCAGTTCCAGTACCAGCTTCAGCCAACCAACAGCCATCTCCCTCCTCTTCCAGGGCATTTCTGGTGCTACCTGCTCCGCCTTGTTTCAACAGTGATTCCAAGCTCTGCCGAGGGTTTAGCAACCAATGCCACATGCAATTTGCTCTGCAGCCATCCATCTTCCAAGATGAACTCACGAAAGTTACCTTCATTCTGTCTCAATTGGAAGGTAAGGCGTTGGCATGGTCTTCGCCCTGTGGAATGATCGGATTCACTCCTACATGAACTACCTCACTTTGTGACCATCTTCCGTTAGACTTTTGACGATCCTGGAGGGCGGGCTGTGGCAAGCTCCAATCTTCTTCATTTGTGGCAAGGTCAATGGACCCTTTTTGATTATACCATGGAATTTCGGACTCTGGCTACAGAGCTTTCCTGGCAAGAATATTGCCTCCAAGCCATCTACCTGGATGGACTATCTCCTCAGCTCAAAGATGAACTGGCAGCCCGCGAGCTCCCATCCTCCCTTGAGGACCTTATCGACCTGACAGGCTGCATCGACCGTTGCCTCCAAGAGTACCATCGAAAGGCTTGAACACCCAGGAGGGCCACCCTGGAGCGCTCCCGCTCACAACCTACCACGAGTTCTGCCTCTGGCGGGATATCTCTTTTGCTAAAGCGGAAGAGCCCATGCAGTTGGGCTTTGGGCGTTTGTCTCCAGAAGAACATAAGAAATTGCCATGCTAGGTCAGACGAAGGGTCCATCAAGCCCAGTATCCTGTTTCCAACAGAGGCCAAACCAGGCTACAAGAACCTGGCAATTACCCAAACACCACGAAGATCCCATGCTACTGATGCAATTAATAGCAGTGGCTATTCTCTAAGTAAACTTGATTAATAGCAGTTAATGGACGTCTCCTCCAAAAACTTATCCAAACCTTTTTTGAACCCAGCTACACTAACTGCACTATTCATATCCCCTGGCAACAAATTCCAGAAGCCTCTCATGAGGAACTTTGTCAAACAAGAAAAGATATGGCATAAAAACCCCTCCCCAACTCAACTAGCAAAGTACAAAACCCTTCTTCATACATACCGTGCAAAAACACTTAAAACTAAGCGAGATTTCTATGCCCTAAGGATATATAACCTCCATTTCAACCCCAAAGCCCTCTTTTCTTTCATCAACCAAAACTACAATAAACTCGATTCCTGGCGAAGAAGCCAAAAACAAATGTGAAGAACTTGCTCAATACTTCCACGATAAGATTACTAACCTTACCACCCGCTTCCCCAACTCTACATCACCCATTAAAACCTCCTCCAAAAATACCTACGCCAACTTTAGCACCTTTGAGACCACTGCCTCCACACAAATTGAATCCATTTTGAAAAGAATGAGACCTTCCACCCATCCATCAGACACAATCCCCACTAAAGCCCTCCTTTCTATCCCCAACACAATATCCCAATCCATAGCTGACATTGTTAACAAATCCATGACTCTTGGAAATGTACCCAACCCACTTAAACAAGCCATTGTAAAACCCCTACTCAAGAGACCAAAACTTGATCCCTTAGATCTAGCCAACTACCACCCCATATCTAACTAACCCCTCTTAGCAAAGATTCTTGAAAAGACTATCAACACTCAACTAACAGACTACTTGGAACAACACCACATTCTTTTTCCATCCCAACACGGCTTCAGAAAACATTTCAGCACAGAGACACTCCTGACCTCCCTTGCAGACTACATCCTCACTGGAATAGACAAGGGCCAAACATTCATATTAGCCCTCCTGGATATATCTGCAGTCTTCGATACCATTAGCCACAAGATCCTTATCGACAGGCTATCAGAAATTGGAATATCAGGGATCCCACTCCTCTGATTTAAATCCTATCTCTCCAACAGACATTTCAAAGTTAAAATAGGTAATTTTGAGTCCAGGGCCATCAATATAACATGAGGTGTCCCGCAAGGCTCCTCGTTATCCTCCACACTTTTTAATATTTACCTCCTACCCCTCTGCCATCTCCTTTCAGATCTCGGCCTACCTCATGTCAAATACGCCGACAATGTGCAAATCCTCATACCCATCAAAGACACCCTCTCCAGTGCTCTGAAAACATGGGATAACGCCCTTTCCTCCATCAATGAGCTTCTTACAAAACTCAACCTAGCTCTAAATACCAACACAACTGAACTCATGATCATCGCACCCCACACCATAATCTCAACCCCTCAGCTTCTAACATCCCCTCCACTCCCTTCCTTTTCACAACAAGTACGAGACATAGGCGTTATCATTGACACAGAATTCAACTTAAAGAAATTCATTAATTCCACCCTAAGAGATTGCTACTTCAAGCTGCACACAATAAAAAAACTAAAGCCCATGCTGCATCTCAACGAATTCAGATCAGTACTACAGGCCCTCATCCTATCCAAATTAGATTACTCAAACGCCCTACTACTAGGCCCTCCCAAAAATACCATCGCCCCACTTCAACTGCTACAAAACGCCGCAGCATGTATTTTAACAAGCACCGCAAAAAAGGAGCATATTACCCCTATCATGAAAACTCCATTGGCTTCCCATTGCAGCCAGGATTCACTTTAAGATACTCTCACTCATACACAAAGCAATCCACAATCCAAATATGCACTGGTTCAGCGACTCCCTACAATTTCGTTCCTCCACCAGACCCATCCGTACGCAGTATCTTGCCACCTTACAAACACCCTCCCCCAAACTCACTCATCTCACCTCAACCAAGGAATGCTCACTTTCCATAGCAGGTCCTGTGCTATGGAACTCCATGCCCACCAGCTTACACCGAGAACTCTGCCCAAAAAATTTAAGCAGAAACTCAAAACTTGGTTGTTCAAGCAAGCTTATCCCTGAGACCTACTCTGCGGCTTGCTTCTCCTCCCCCCCATTCACCGTACTTCCCCTAACATAATTTTCACAACTCCCCGTTTCAAATTTTATAATGTGTACTCACCTACTAGCAACATATCAATCGATGTTACCAGCAATTTATCAATGTTTGTCACCTCACCGTATAGCCCCCCCCCGACTTTGATATCTCAAATTTATCAATGTCTGCAACCATCTACTTACAGCTCCCGCTGACATTAATATCACACATTTTTGCCTGTACATAAGTTAAAGAAGATAAATGTACTTAAAGAACATTAATATTTATGCATATAATATAATGAAGAATATTGTATAGTGTATTACCTTCCTTTCCTAATTATTATTGCACCCCCTTTCTTAGTCCCCCACTTAGTAGCTCCTGTTTATTGTTTCTCCCTCCCCCCAGTTTCATAATCAGTTACACTGTAAAGCCTTTGTGGCTGCATTTTTTGTTTAATGGTAACTGATGTGATGTTATTAACGAATGTCGGTATATAAAAGTGTTAAATAAATAAATAAATAAATAAATAAATAGAAATAAACACCTTCTGAAAATCCAAGTACACTACATCTACCAGTTCACCTTTATCCACATGTTTATTAACTCCTTCAAAAAAGTGAAGCAGATTTGTGAGGCAAGACTTGCCTTGGGTAAAGCCATGCTGACTTTGTTCCATTAAACCATGTCTTTCTATATGTTCTGTGATTTTCATGTTTAGAACACTTTCCACTATTTTTCCTGGCACTGAAGTCAGGCTAACCGGTCTGTAGTTTCCTGAATTGTCCCTGGGGCCCTTTTTAAATATTGAGGGGTTACATTAGCTACCCTCCAGTCTACAACCAGCTTCTTTTCAAATTCTCTCTTAGGGCCTCATTTTCTAAAGTATCACAGGCCTGCTATACTTTAGAAGATGAGGGATGGGGGGAAGGCCTGCGCTAGCCGGCAGCGATCGCACACCATAGGAGGTGTAGCTATTGGGAGCGAAAGCTGCCACGAAAAGGCATTTACTTTTTCGCTGTCCGCGGCATCAGCTATTTTAGCCAAAAGATCTTCATTCAAAAATTGGAAGAAGGATCCAACAGAAGAAAATAGGATAAAGTATAAACATTGGCAAGTTAAATGTAAGACATTGATAAGACAGGCTAAGAGAGAATTTGAAAAGAAGTTGGCCGTAGAGACAAAAACTCACAGTAAAAACTTTTTCAAATATATCCAAAGCAGAAAGCCTGTGAGGGAGTCAGTTGGACCGTTAGATAATCGAGGGGTTAAAGGGGCACTTAGAGAAGATAAGGCCATCGTGGAAAGATTAAATGATTTCTTTGCTTCGGTGTTTACTGAAGAGGATGTTGGGGAGGTACCCATACTGGAGAAGGTTTTCATGGGTAATGATTCAGATGGACTGAATCAAACCACGGTGAACCTAGAAGATGTAGTAGACCTGATTGACAAACTGAAGAGTAGTAAATCACCTGGACTGGATGGAATACACCCCAGAGTTCTGAAGGTACTAAAAAATGAAATTTCAGACCTATTAGTAAAAATTTGTAACCTATCATTAAAATCATCCATTGCACCTGAAGACTGGAGGATAGCTAATGTAACCCCAATATTTAAAAAGGGCTCTAGGGGTGATCCGGGAAACTATAGACCAGTTAGCCTGACTTCAGTGCCAGGAAAAAGAGTGGAAAGTGTTCTAAACATGAAAATCACAGAATGTATAGAAAGACATGGTTTAATGGAACAAAGTCAGCATGGCTTTACCCAAGGCAAGTCTTGCCTCACAAATCTGCTTCACTTTTTTGAAGGAGTTAATAAACATGTGGATAAAGGTGAACTGGTAGATGTAGTATACTTGGATTTTCAGAAGGCGTTTGACAAAGTACCTCATGAGAGGCTTAAAGGAAAAGTAAAAAGTCATGAGATAGGTGGTGATGTCCTTTCATGGATTGCAAACTGGTTAAAAGATAGGAAACAGAGAGTAGGATTAAATGGACAATTTTCTCAGTGGAAGGGAGTGGGTAGTGGAGTGCCTCAGGGATCTGTATTGGGACCCTTACTTTTCAATATATTTATAAATGATCTGGAAAGAAATACAACGAGTGAGAAAATCAAATTTGCAGATGATACAAAATTGTTCAGAGTAGTTAAATCACAAGCAGATTGTGATAAATTGCAGGAAGACCTTGTGAGACTGGAATATTGGGCATCAAAATGGCAGATGAAATTTAATGTGGATAAGTGCAAGGTGATGCATATAGAGAAAAATAACCCATGCTATAGTTACAAAATGTTAGGTTCCATATTAGGTGCTACAACCCAAGAAAGAGATCTAGGCGTCATAGTGGATAACACATTGAAATCATCGGTTTAGTGTGCTGCGGCAGTCAGAAAAGCAAACAGAATGTTGGGAATTATTAGAAAGGGAATGGTGAATAAAACGGAAAATGTCATAATGCCTCTGTATCACTCCATGGTGAGACCGCACCTTGATTACTGTGTATAATTCTGTCCCCGCAACTCAAAAAAGATATAATTGCGATGGAGAAGGTACAGAGAAGGGCTACCAAAATGATAAGGGGAATGGAACAGCTCCCCTATGAGGAAAGACTAAAGAGGCTAGGACTTTTCAGCTTGGAGAAGAGATGGCTGAGGGGGGATATGATAGAGGTGTTTAAAATCATGAGAGGTCTAGAACGGGTAGATGTGAGTTATTTACTCTTTCGGATAATAGAAAGACTAAGGGGCACTCCATGAAGTTACCATGTGGCACATTTAAAACTAATCAGAGAAAGTTCTTTTTTTACTCAACGCACAATTAAACTCTGGAATTCGTTGCCAGAGGATGTGGTTAGTGCAGTTAGTATATCTGTGTTTAAAAAAGGATTGGATAAGTTCTTGGAGAAGTCCATTACCTGCTATTAATTAAGTTGACTTAGAAATAGCCACTGCGGTTACTAGCAACGGTAACATGGAATAGACTTAGTTTTTGGGTACTTGCCAGGTTCTTATGGCCTGGATTGGCCACTGTTGGAAACAGGATGCTGGGCTTGATGGACCCTTGGTCTGACTCAGTATGGCATGTTCTTATGTTCCCATTATTACTGCACTACCAATTTGTTTCGCTTCCCTAATTTCTTTTAGCATTTCACTGTCTGACTCACCATCTTGGCCAGGTGGATGGTAGTATACTCCTATCACTATAGTCTTCCCCAACACACAAGGGATTTATTTTCTACCCATAAAGATTCATTTATACATTTAGGCTCATGCAGGATGTTTATCCTGTTGGACTCTATGCCATCCTGGACATAAAGAGCCACACCGCCTGCCGGGTGCTCCTCTCTGTCATTGTGATATAATTTGTACCCTGGAATAGCACTGTCCCATTGGTTATCCTCGTCCTCCATGTCTCTGAGATGCCAACTAAGTCTGTCATCATTCACTGCTATACATTCTAATTCTCCCATCTTACTTCTTAGACTTCTGGCATTAGCATACAAAGATTTCAAAGTTTGTTTTTTGTTTGTATTTTCATTCTGCTTTTTAATTGATAGGGATAAGTTAGAATTTTTTTTAGCTCAGGTGAGTTTTTAGTTACAGGCACTTGGACTACTTTTCTTAGTATTGGAACCTCACTGTCAGGATGCTCTAATTCTAATGCATCATTAGTATCCTTTGAAGATACCTCCCTGCAAACCATGCGCTGCTGAGCAATTGTCGGCTTTCCCCTTTGTTCTAGTGTAAAAGCTGCTCTGTCTCCTTTTTTAAGGTTAGCACCAGCAGTCTGGTTCCTCCCTAGTTAAGGTGGAGCCCATCCCTTCAGAAGAGAATCCCCCTTCCCCAAAAGGTTCCCCAGTTCCTAACAAAACCGAATCCCTCTTCCTTGCACCATCGTCTCATCCATGCATTGAGACTCCAGAGCTCTGCCTGTCTGTGGTGACCTGCGCGTGGAACAGAGAGCATTTCAGAGAATGCTACCCTGGAGGTTTTGAATTTACGCTTTCTACCTAACAGCCTAAATTTGGCTTCCAGAACCTCTCTCCCACATTTTCCTTTGTTGTTGGTGTCCACATGTACCACGACAGCAGGCTTCTCCCCAGCAATGTCTAAAATCCTATCTAGGTGACGCGTGAGGTCCGCCATCTTCGCACCAGGTAGGCATGTTACCAGGCGGTCCTCACGCCCACCAGCCACCCGTTGTCTACATTCCTAATAAGTGAATCACAAACTATGACGGCTGACCTAACCCTTCCCTCCTGGGCAGCAGGCCTTGGAGACACATCCTCGATGTGAAAGGACAATGCACTTCCTGGAGAGCAGGTTCTTGCTACAGGATCCTTTCCTGCTGTACCAGGTTGATGCTCTCCGATCATGAGACCTTCTTCCTCCAAGGCAGCACCGGGGATGCCAGTCTGAAGTTAGGACTTGGCTACTATGTCCCTGAAGGTCTCATCTATTTACCTCTCTGTCTGCCTCAGCTCCTCCAGGTCTGCCACTCTAACCTCCAGAGATCGGACTCATTCTCTGAGAGACAGGAGCAGCTGTACTTTGACAGGGAGAGGCATCCCCCCACTCCAGTTATCTATATGATTGAATGGAATGACTGGCATCTCTCATGCCACTCTGCCTTAATGCTATGCCCTTCATCCTACACCTTTGGATCCTTGTGCCACTTGGCCCTGCTGCCATTCATAGATGTTACACCTTGGGGTTCTTAACCTCTCTTTGCCACTGTACCTTTCTGGCATACTCCAGCTCTTACACTTTGAGGTATTCTTGCCAATCTGGGGTGCTGCTGTGCATTGCTTCTAATCTTTTGAAATCTTGATACCACTCTTTCTGATTCTTGATCCTTTTATCTGTACCTTGGGATTTTTCCTGCCACATTTTTCTGCTTCATTCCCCCTTCATGGTGCCTCAGGGGGCTGATGCTTCTTTTGGTGCCACTTTGCCTCTCATGATTGCCATCAAGTGTTCAGTCACTATTGCTGGCGTCCTCTTTTTGCACCTTGGAGTGTTCTTCCTCCTCTTGCTGCTTCTTTGCTCCTCTCATGGTGCTTTGGAGAATTTCTGCCAATGCTGGTACCCCTTTGTCCTTTTGCAGTGCCTTAGGCTACCATTTATGCCACTTTTGGTGCCCTTTTGCCACAGTCTAAGTACTTTACAGTTCTTCCCCCTTTCTCACCATTTCTTCCCACAAGTTTCATTAGAATTGCTAAGAAAATCACTATTCTGGAGCCTAGAATAGACTGCAGTGCTTCCCCCATTGCTTTTAATGACAAATGAATAAACTAATGAATCGCATACATGAATACTTTTCTTTTGTATTGAAATTAATGAAATGAATTTGGGTCCAAATGAAATGAATGAATGAACGTTTTTTTTTATTTTACACACCCCTAACAATTGTGTAGCATGAGACTAATACCCTCAACTAGATAAATATAATATAGAAATTTACATAGTCATGTAGAAATCTATATAACTGTATAATATGATAAAACCTGTGCATATTTGTAAATACTGCCAGCCCTGTTTACAGTCCCATCTAATTTTGAGTTTCCCTGGGGTGAAGGGAGGGAAATCCCACCCATTAGCACTGACTTTACCAGATGGAGGCACCAGGCATCAAGCACATGAGGACTGATAGAGTCTGCCTGAGTGGAGTGGGGCTCCTGCTGGATTGGTCCTGAACCAGGGAATGCCCTGCAAGCTAATCAAGCTTGGAGGCATTACATAAGATATGTCTCCCAAAAGAGATTTGCAGAGCTCTGACATGGAGCTCACTTCACACATTTATCTGTGAATCATGTATTGATATGGATTCTGAATGAGATGCTAGATTTGGAAGGTTTGATAAAAGAGATGTGTTTTCATTTTGTATTAATTTTTCAATTTGTTTTCTTTCTGGGGACAAAATACCCCAGTATAACCAACAAAGAAACAGAGTGGGAGAACTAGGCTAGGATTGTAGAGGGGTAAAACAAAATGAAGAATGAGAAAAGAAGTGGTTGGTAGGAGAAACTTGTTTTTTTTTTTTTTTCATTTTTTTCCCATTTTATTTCTGAGGACAAAGCACTCAAATATAACCAACCAACAAACAAACAGGGTGAAAGAATTAGGCTGAGATCCAAACCGCAAACCCAGAGACAACTCATCAGAGAATGTCTGCCACTTCACTAACTTCTTCAGCATCATATAGATGGAACTCCGGTGCCAATATCTTGAATGTTATTTATTTATTTTTATTTATGTATTGGGTCTTATATACCGTCACTCAGGTTCCATCGTAACGGTTTACAGCAATAAATACATTATAAACAATAAACAGCCTAATAAAACATAAAACAGATATAAAACTTAAAAAATTACAACTAATAGCTGCATTTCATAAAATAATCCTAAAATACATCAAAACTACTGTTCACTCCTCCTCCTCTCTCCTAAAATAAGCTGCTATATAAAACTCTAAAAAATACCTAAAACAGTAAATCAGAGCATTAATACATAAAACAGTAAAAAAGAGCATAAAAACAAACTTCAGATGCTTGTGAGGCATCTCTAATATTTCATGCTTCTCAACAAGAAGCTGTCTCACCTTTACACTTCTATAGAAATGCCCTTCTATTTTCCTGCACCTCTCTATCAGGTCCTTCAGGAATGGATCAGTTAATCTTGAACTCAGCCCTGGGGCATTCCTCACTGCCAGTTGCAGCAAGCGTGCAAAACAATGGATAGCATGAAAGCTCCCATCTTCTATTACTTTTACCATATAGGCTATTACAAAGAAACCTGTTACAAATCTTCTATTACCTTTACCATATAGCCTGTTACAAAGAAATCATTATTGTCTTCTATTACTTTACCATACAGTCTGTTACAAAGAAACCTGCTTGAACACTCCTGCCTCTCTAGTCTAGCTGCCAATCCTCCAAAACCTTTCTTATGGCTGATAGAATATTGCATGAGTTATGGGGGCTATGCATCAGCTGGATGTTCAGGAAAGTCCACATGAACCCTGATGATCCATCCCCACTAGAACTGCTCCCAGAATCTGCCTCTGCCTGGTCCCACCATTTTGCCATCAGGGAGCGGTAAGAGTGCAGAGTTTTCATGCTGATACAGATCTCACTGGTGAATTGCATGCTACTTTCCTCTGCCTTAGCCAGCTGCATTTGCATACAACCATGGTACTGGTTGTACAGGGTAGGGATGACTTTCCTACTATATGTTATCTTGGAGGGCACTTTGTAATTGAAGCTAACACATGCAGCAAACACTTAAACCTTACATTCTCCACTACATGCAGGGGCTGGTTATCTGGGGGGAATCATTTCCACAATGGTCCTCATTACTATGGTAGATGCTGCCTGCCTCTTGCCACAAGATAGTACTATGGAACACCACCCCACTTCCACTATGGCAGGTTGCCACAGCATACACATGGGGGCTTCTGGCCTGCCATCTGACTGCTGGAAGGGACTGTTGGATCAACTTGGGGAAATATTTTCCCCTTTTAAACCCCTTTCCTCTGGCTTTTACTTAGAGTGGAAGAAGGTGTCCCCAGGCTAGTACTGCCACCCTCCCCTGATGCTAATGCTTGTGGGCGCTTCTTCTGTAAATGATGCTGCATGCTTGCATTTGTCAGAAGCCCCACTTGCTTCCCTAGACTGATATCCTTACCAAAGTGAGCACACCAAGTACATGGGACCTCACTCTAAAGTGCTCCCAGATCAGGGATGTATTCCACAATTTCTTCTCTACTTCCTTTGGGGCTGATGCTGGCATTGAAGTTGTGATTGATGTGGCATCACTCATGCTCTCTAGCTGTAATGCTTGCTCTTCCTCACCACCATCAGTATCATCTCATCTATCTTCATATCACTGCACTGGAGGCTAAGATGCTACTGACTATTCCTCCCAAATTTACATTCAGCTACTAGCTTCTGAAATTCTGATTCAAGGGATCCTAGAAAAGATTCTTCCTCAGAAACAGTTGTTTAAAATCCTCCCTCCATTGCCTCGGTAGCAGTAACCGATGTACAGGAGGGTACAGTTGGTTTCGGCTGATGTTCTTTTCTTACCTGTGTCCATGCCCTTGTCCTGCTACTGAGTGTCTTGGATGGATAGCCCACCTTTTCTTTCTGCTCCAAAAAAAGAGAAAGAGGAACAGGTAGTGTTGCACATGCTTCCCAAATTCATATTTTGCATTGAGCTGCCTTCTTCTCCTGCCAGTCTGGACCTAAAAACATTTCTCTTCAATTTAGGTGCAGGACTGCCTTTTTTATTGCTGCCCATGCCCATGCCCATGCATAAACTGTCAACTCTGACATCATTCCTTACTCTCTTTTTTCCTTACTCTCTTTTTTCCTTACATGATGGAATTTGTTGAAATGCACTGCTTACTAGAGATGTGAATCGGGTGCCAGAATTGGTTCCAGTTTCAAGATCGTGGACCAGTGGGAAATTCCGTTTCCCGTGGGTCCAGGCGGTTTTTGTTTTCGGCTGTCCTGAGCCAAAAAAACCAAACACCCCGACTCTTTAAATCTAAATATTTAGAATCTCCCTCCCTCCCGACCCCCCCCCCTAAACGTTCCTAAAGTACCTGGTGGTCCAGCGGGGGTCCCAGGAGCAATTTCCCGCTCTCGGGCTGTTGGCTGCCATTTTGGCACGGGACATTTTGGCATGGGCCATCCATTGCTCCTACCATGTGATAGGGGCCGGCCCCTGTCACATGGTAAGGGCAAAGGGTCATCGGCGCCATTTTGATTAGTGGCAGCCGACAGCCCGAGAGCGGAAGATCACTCCCGGACCCCCGCTGAACCACCAGATACTTTAGGAAAGTTTTTTTTTTTGGGGGGGGTCAGGAGGGTGGGGGATTCTAAATAATTAAATTTAAAGGGTCAGGGTGGTTTGTTTTTTTTTTCTATGTGCCCTTTCTTCGCCTCCCCCGCAAAACGATAAAACCCATGAAAATTTTGTGAGGTTTTCCTATTGTTTTCGGGGACCTCTGATACTTGATGGATTAGAAAATATTGTATGATATTTTCATCCATCAAAAAAACGATGCACATCTTATTCCCTACTGCTTACTAAGGGTTTGGATATTACAAATGAATTTATTGATACTCCAACTGTACCCTCCACTCACAGTACCACTCATTGTATGGAAAACTGTTTATCATACACACACACAGATTGTATGTGTGCTGTGCTGTTTGTACTAGTGTGGATGTAGCACATGAAAGAATGGGCACTCGACATACAAAAAAACTGTTAAACACTAAGAAGCATAAAAGACTTGCAGACTGGTAAAACTCTTATTTTCAATGTCTGATTTCTTACTGCTTACCTCTCTGGTGCCCAGACAGAGACAAAAAACATCTCTAGCACTTCTGCAACTACAATCTCCACACTGTCCCCCATCCTAACCCTCCCCCAGTGAAAAATCAAAATCAGCAGCAGTGCAGTGCCTCTCTTCCTTGCATAGTGAATGAGATCATTGCAATACAGAGAAGATTAGAAGCAACACTACCAGTGCCAAATCCAAAATTTAATATATTTTAAACTCTTTGAGAGTTTTTAGTAGAACTTCCTTCTCTGTAAGAGCTAGAGTGGAAATACAGATTGCTTCTTGCATATGCTCATCCTTTAGAAAGGGGATGGGTCAGCAAGCATCAATTGATCCAGATAACAGCTATAGGCTAGTTAAAGAAATGTTGTACCATTATTTGTTCTCTGCCTAGTCTCTTTGCCAACTTGGCTCTGATAAGGTTCTGGCAAGATGGTGAGGTCACATAGGCAAGAACAGGTTGCTAAGTTACTTAGAACAGAGCCATAGACTTTAGTGGGCCATAGGAATGAATGGGAAACAAAGATGAATGAGACAAAGATTATTTGTTCAGTTTGTTGGACGCCATTTATTTTGGAGTCCACAAATAAAATAAATATGGGATCATTTGTTATGTATTGCCCATTCATTTCAAATGAATGCACATGTCTACCAGCCAATGGCATTTTAAAATATGGCACTGACGAGGCAGCAACAACATTAGGGACATAGGATAGGGTACGTTAAGGGGTTAATGCCACTTTTCAGCATTATCTATCTAAAGAAGCCAGATCATTTTAGGACTTCAAAATAGCAGATAGACTTATACAGCTAACTTTGACATGGTTGGATATATTCAGAAATACAGGCATGCCACTGAGTATTCCAGCAGGGTTAGCCTGATCCAGCTAATATTACTAGCCAGTCAGTGTCTAAACAATGGATCCTTAAGTGCCTGCAGGTCCAGTGGCATGCTGGAAACTATTGTGCATGCCTAGAAAGCTTTTTTTTGAAAAGCATGGGAAAGATATGCTGCACCAGCAAGAAATGAAGCCATGTGACCCAGATGTGTGACCCATTACATTGCTGTCATCAAAGGTAAGATATTAAGAACTTTCAATTTGTCCTACCAGGCTGGAGTATCCCAAGTACAAATTCTATCTTTAGCAAAAAACTCCTGGGGGCCCCCCTAGCCATGCAGTTTTCAGGATATCCACAATGAATATGCATATGATATATTGCATGTACTGCCTCCATTGCATGTAAATTTATCTCTTGCATATCCTGAACACAAAACTGGTTGGGGGTCCCCCAAGACAGGTTTGGAAACCACAGTGCTAGAGCTTTACCTCAGGAGTTTTCTTCATCTAGTTCTGCTCCAAAATATATTTTGTGAACAGTTACTATATAGATTATGCACTTCGTATATGGGTAATACAGTAGATGAATAGTACTATACATTACAATTCATGTTTATATTTTACATAGAATGTATAAGTATTCAGCATAAAACCTTTAGTTATGCACGTTTAGAAGAAGAGCATAAATACATACATGTGACCTTTTAATATACAATGAATTCTATGTTATAATATTAGATTCCAAGCAGAATAAGGAGCAAAGGTTTGTTTGTGTGTGTGTGTTTTTTTTATACAAAAGATCTCTGTTACCAAAGAAGAAGGCTGTTCCCCCTAAAAAACCCTCCCCCAAAAATTCTTGGAGAGCGTCCAGCCTGACATTTGACCCTTACTCCTTGAAGGTGAAAGGCAACACACAACACTGTTGTCACCTGGACTCTTGACACCCTTCCCATTTACACTTAATCAGCATCAGTCCTGATAAATTATTTACCCTTGAGGAATGCAAAGGGACGCCAGTTTGTCTGTGCGTGCACTCTTACATTTTACTAGACTAAATAAGCAGGTTTGGGGGCTGGAGAGAGAGACCTGATTGCCGTCAATGGGACCCTTTTTCTAGTCAATAGGCTCTGTTTTATGGAATGCTCTCTGCCTTCTCTGACCAAGTCCATACTTAGATGCACCCTTGACATGTGTTTCCTTGAGAGGTTTATTCAATGTTATGGATGTGCATCAAGTAATGTTAGACACAACAGGGTTTTGAAATGATAAACTCTACAAGGCTAAAAGAAGAATGCTGTCTTAGAACTTGGAAATGTTTTCAACATCAAGCAAAAAGCAACTGTAGATATATATATATATATATATATATATATATATATAATATAATACAAATGTAGATTAAAATGCTAAAAAATTGCTGACTTGCCCACTCAATCCACAGAAACACAAAAGAAGCATCATCACCTTGCATGGTAATGTGCAAAGATTTCTACAGAAATTTGCAGCTGCAATGATCTGTGAGTGTGTGTGTGTGTGTGTGTGTGTGTATGTGAAGCGAGATAGAGACTGTCAAGGAGACTTTTCTTATAATGGAAAACATTGAATCAAGTGCAGGAATAAGTGAGCAGCTGAATTTCTCAGGGACACTATGCAAACTGTTTCATTTGTGAGATGAAGGTGGCAATTATATTTGCTTTATAAAACTGCAAAATTATAAAAACACTTACTGTATAACCATTTTTTATAAGATTTTTATTGTGTTTTGTTCACTTAGCAATTTCCAGCATTTTTACAGTATACTCTTCTTTTAATTCTGTTACATAATGAGTTTGGAAATTCATTTGAAGCCAATTTTTTCTTTAGCTAGCTTGAAATGCATTTACTTTTGACTTATGAAAGATATATGCATATAGTATATCTGATATTGCATGTGTCCAAAACATTTGTATTAGCATAGGCATCAGCATTTAGATCTGCAGAATAGAAAATCATTCATGTCAGTTCCATATTATATCTTCAGTATCATGAATGGAGAAAACAGCAAGTTGAGTGTGGGTTCAACATTGTGGTACTCAGCATGAAGTCATCTTTTGAAATAATGCTTTATTTTCCATGGAGGTTGATACTGAAAGGCTAGCTGGCTAACTTATCCAGGATATTCATACTTGTTGAGGAAATACACTTTTGTCATTTTTAATACATTCTGGGTCTTGTGGTTCCATAGAAAACAATAGGAAAATAAACTATTTGTCTTAGAAATCACATGGCTTGTGTGAATTAAAAAAGTAAATAAAAGAATTACATACGTCTTCACATCTTTCCTTATTTACAGGCTGATTTTAAAACGAGTGCTCATGTGCATACATATGCGCTTATGTAGAATTTTCAATGGCATGCCAAATTATGTGTTTACTTTAGAAAATGCGCGTATGACCAAATGCAAACGTGCGCATAGCATCCGTGCATAGACCCTCACAAAACACATCTCATGTGCTCGTGTGCTCGAGTGGTGTTCAAGCCCGTTTCAGTGATGCATGACTTCCAGATCCGCAGGAGCATTCGACATATGCCGCCTTCTGCCCAGCAGCCCAATTTCACCACCAGGGACATCCAACTGCTGGCATCCCTGGTGGTGACCAATGAAGCCGACCTCTATCTTGTGCATGGGGAGTAGCCAAACTTGCACCAGAATAAGAACGCTTGGCAAGAGCTGCATACCTCCTTCAATTGCAGTGCCACCGACCCATGTAGTGTAAGTAGGAGTAATGGGGGAGGAGAGGGTCAGGCCACACACTATTAATGGGGGTCATCCTTTTTCCCCCTATATATCAAAACCTGAAGAAGAAGGCCCAGGAGCTGCACCTGAAGCAGAGGCACTGGATGGACCAGCTGCATCCTTGGTGGGATGGGACTGGAGGTAAGAAGGTCCTCAGGCTAACTGGGAAGTCAACTAGCTCCATCTATGTCTTCTCTGTGTCAAGTACACACAAATCACACCCAGCTCTGCCACACATGGTCTCAGCCTTCACCTTACAGTAACTTTACCTCCTGAGCCTGTGACATCTCTCTGTCACAGGTTCCACTATCCTGAAAGAGTTTAGGAAAGACACACTCTAGCCTAGCTGGCACTTTCAGGGACTTTACTCTCACACCTACATGGATTTCTATGTAAACAACAGGGCCCTGGTCCAATGGAACATGCCTTGATATGTATACCTCAAGCGGTCACTGTCAACCCTGTCAGACATTTCTTACCCTCACCCCCTAGCACATAGTAGACTCTATTAATTTACATGCTGCTCACATCAATCATCTGGATGTCCCTTCACCTACCTTTATGGGAACTAGCACATTGAAAACAGGGCTGTCCCATACCTAACAATGATTCCTTTTGCCTTCTCCTCTCCTTCAAAGGAAAATTCCTCTTAATGCCTCTGTTATCCTACACATCAAATTCTACAGCATGTGTGCACACAACATGACACATACTTGCTTTTGTCTTCACAGATATCAGCTCCTCCTTGTCATCATCCTCCTTAGATGAGGAGCATGCAATGCTGGCGAGGCCCTAGCTCCAGTCCCCATGGAACCAGGAGCAGCCACTACTGGGGAGGAGCAGGATCCACCTCCCCCACCCTATCTACTAGCAAGGAAACCAGTGGTGGTAGTCCCGCGCCTCCGCCCCAGACCCTCTACTCGTCCTTGTAGGGCCTCCTCCCTGGTTTGCCCAAGGAGTTAGGGATGCAGCAACTCTGGCCAAGGGAGGCCTGCATCCCCTTTTGCTTCCTCTGCCATTCTCTGCAGCAAAATGGCCAGATAGAGGCTCTTCAATGGGAGCACCTGTTCCTGGCAAAGAGCCTCTTTCTAGGTGGCAATTTGAAGCCATGGTGCAGGTGCTGACAGAGGACCAGAGGAGGATGCCAGTAGCCCTTGGGAGCCTGATCAGGTTGGCGCACTGCCATAATCAGGCCATACAGTGCCTGGCCATGACAATGCAAATTCTTGCCGCGAGGCAACAGCCATCCTGAGCAGACTCCTAAATCTGAGTTTGCGGCTGTCCCTAAATCCCTGGGGCTTTTTGTTTGGTTACTTGTTTGCTCCCTAGTTTCCCCCTCCCCCTTCCTTTTTATTTTAAAATGTTATAGTTTTGAAATTAAAAAAAAATCATGTTCAATAAAAATATGTTAACATTTTGAAAGACTTTGAGTTTGCCTTTGTGCTGATAGTTTTCATGAGGTGAATAATCAAAAGTAAAAATTTAAATGGATAACTTGTAGTTACATGACTAACTTGTGACTTATCCCTCCAAATGGCTTTGAATATTGACCTCTATGGCTTTATTGGTGTGGGAATAACTATGATGGCATTTCACACACTTTCCTTTCAAGCTTAAGAAATAGAGCAGAAGGGGTGTTCTTCTCCAAGCACTTCCCTCAGGTTCCCCCTCTCCACAGTCTCTCATTCAGCATAGCCGGGCCCGGAAGAGGAACGTGGATATAGAGTGTTGTAAATGACAAAGGACAGATCATAGACACCAAGGGATAGCTTTCACCTTACTCTGCTACTTTGAAGAAAGTCACTGCATGTCAGCACCACAGCTTCAGTTAATCCCGGGCGTGCGGCTTACATGTTGTTCAGGCTAGGATACCAGGCCCTGCTCCCTATATTGCTGGTGACCATGAGGGTGAGAGTGAAAAAAAGAATGATAATACATCTGGGGAAGGGGTTGGGAGAAAACAGATAAGGCATCAGAAGGAAATGTGAAGAAGAACATCAGGTAGGATATTTTATCTGCTTTAGGTCATGGGAGTGATTAGAGGAAACATGTTTAGGGGGCATGACTAGGGGGCACTCCATGAAGTTAGCATGTGGCACATTTAAAACTAATCGGAGAAAGTTCTTTTTTACTCAACGCACAATTAAACTATGGAATTTGTTGCCAGAGGATGTGGTTAGTGCAGTTAGTATAGCTGTGTTTAAAAAAGGATTGGATAAGTTCTTGGAGGAGAAGTCCATTACCTGCTATTAATTATGTTGACTTAGAAAATAGCCACTGCTATTACTAGCAATGGTAACATGGAATAGACTTAGTTTTTGGGTACTTGCCAGATTCTTATGACATGGATTGGCCACTGTTGGAAATAGGATGCTGGGCTTGATGGACCCTTGGTCTGACCCAGTATGGCATGTTCTTATGTTCTTATGATTTTTGTATGATTGGTCTAGCAGACAGATTAAGGAAAGAAGGGCGAACATGGGATAGTGGTTCTGGGATATGGGATCACACTTAGAGGCCATAGGTCCACTATTGAGATGGTGGAAATCTGGAGCACTGGCAATTATAAATGGTGAAGGGTGGGGAGAGAGATGCATGCTCACAGGGGCGGATTGGCCTATTGAGGGATCGGGCTTCCCCCAGTGGGCCGGTCTAGTTGGCCACGTGGTCTCGACCACGTGGCTAATGGTCTCTTGCAGCCTACACTGCAGTATCTTCCTCAGCCCAGCTTCAGCCTCAGCGCTCCCAGCCAGCCGCCACCGGAGACCAAGCCGGTGGGGGCCAAAGAAATTAAAATTGAGGCCGGCGGAGGCCAAAGAAAAGAAGATGGGCGCCTCCCCAACCAGCCCCCGCTGGAGACCAAGCCTGCGGATGCCAAAGAAATAAAATTGAGGCCGGCGGGGGCTGAAGAACTGAACACTGGTGCTGATAACCGCCGCCGGAGTCCAGCTGTTCAGCTGCGGGCCTTAGATAGTAAGGGTGCTTCTGTGTGTGTGTGTGTGTATGTGTATATGTGAGAAAGGAATGGTGCTTCTGTGTGTGTGTGTGTGTATGTGTATATGTGAGAAAGGAATGGTGCTTGTGTGTGTGTGTGTGTGTATGTGTGTATGTGAGAAAGGAATGGTGCTTGTGTGCGTGTGTGTATGTGAAAAAGGTATGGTGCTTCTGTGTATGTGTGTGTATGTATGTGAGAAAGGAATGGTGCTTCTGTGTGTGTGTGTGTGTGTATGTGTATGTGAGAAAGGAATAGTGTTTCTGTGTGTGTTTGTGTGTATGTGAGAAAGGAATGGTGCTTCTGTGTGTGACAGGGAAGGTGCTTCTGTGTGTGAGGCAGGGAGGGTGCTTCTGTATGTGTGTGGTGTATATGTGAGTCAGGGAGGGTGATTGTGTGAGTCAATGTGTGTGTGTGAGAGAGAGATGGAGCATGTATTTGGTTGGGTTGTGGCTGTGAGAGAGAGAGGGCATGTGTGTGATTGAGCCTGTTTGTAAGTGAGATAGAACATGTGTGTGATTGAGAGCTTGTATGCAAGTGAAATAGAGAGAGCATGTGTGTGATTGAAATCCTGTGTGTAAGTAAAAGGGAGCGAGAGCATTGTGTGATTGAGAGAGACTGGCCAGAGAGGTGATATGTGTATGTGTGAGACTGATCAGGGAGGTGACTGGTATGTGTGTGCTTGTGTGTGTGTGTGTGTGTGTGTGAGAGAGAGAGAGACTGGTTGTGGAGATGATTGGTGTGTGAGAGACAGAAACTGGTCTTGAGGGTATGACTGGTGTGTGTGTGTGAGAGAGAGAGAGAAGAGACTGGTTGTGGTCCTTAAGGAAGAGGACCGTGAGGACAGCTTCAGCAGCTACTGCTGTTTCTGGCTTGGCCTGCAAGGGAAAGGAGTAGGAGAACAGCTGGAGAGGGTAAGTAAAGGTGGCTTTTTAAGTTCATTTTTCTTGATTGACTACCATTTTAATTATTGGGTAGTATGTGATGTGTCTGCTGTTTGAAATATTTTATTGGGTTTGGTAAAGGTTTCAAAATTTGTTTGAGTCTTTAATCATTGGATATTCTATTCATCAGCTGTTTTGAAATTATTTTATTAGTATGATTTTATAATTATGATTCATGATTTATATATCTTGATTTTATTGATAGTTTTTCCATTGTTGCACTATATAGAGTCTGGCGTGATACGTTTTACAGTTTCGTTTTTGTCTGCACATTTCTATTTATACTTTATGTGGCTTTATTCTATATTTGGTGAGAGTTTGTGTTCTGCATGCAAAGACTGAGATGAAGCATTCTTTTAGCATGTGGTTTCTCTGTAGGAATCTGTAATAGCTTGTTCTGTTCTGTTTTCCTGATAGGAGATGTATTGATATTTAGATTCTGGTGTAATATTTGTGATATTCTTTTTCATAGGTGGGGTTGTTATTCTTTGAGTATTGGCAAATAGTACTGTGTTGATATGGGAGGACCATGCCCAAATATAGGGGTGTGTACATATATATGTAAATTATATATGTAAATTATATTGTATATGTAATTGGGTACCCATGGGCCAGTATGGAGAAATCCCCCAGGCCACTATTTTCCTACAATCTGCCCCTGCATGCTCAAGAGGTATTAGAGGAGGAGGAGTGGCAGAAAACACACAGTACTTTTCTCCCTATTGTGTTTCTCCTCCTGACACCACACATTCTGCATTCCTATCTACCAGCAGTCTTACTGTGCTACGTGTATAAGGGTATTATAAAGGTATTATATAAAGTAAAGTCAGTGTCCCTTGAGTGACACATGTGACAATAAATAAATGCAACAGTTTGGTTTCCATTCAGTAGCTAGGCCTAGCTGCCATAAAGCAACAGTATGCAGTCCAACTCTTTCCTGCCTCACAAGGGCTTGCCTTCATGCAAAGGCCTAACTATATAGCAGACGTATAACAACAAGAAATCCCTTCAGAAAGCAAGTAAAACAATGGTTGTGAAAAACCTACTGCTCCAAGTCCACGAGTGCCATACTCAAAGAGCAAGCTGTACAGCCTTCTGAGCTTTTGTTGGCCTGTTACAGCAGCCATTCCATGCTGGTCTTGAAATCTTCACAATTGAAGTTTTTCCATATATGGTTAAAAGCAAAGAGGGGCCAAGTTCCCAGATTCACAGCAATCCTGACAGTAGGCCTCACAGCTGAAGGTTGATATAAAGTGTAATTGGCAGCAACTCTTTCACATCCTAACATTTTAAAGAGACAAGAGGATTGGGAAGGGGCAGGAGCATACACTTGAAGAGAACAAAGGTTGGCCGCATATGTCGAGGGAAACCATTCTGTGATAAAGGGCTAGGAGACACATACTCCCAACATGAGGTATTTGCTGATAGAGAGATAGAAAGCTTGCTTATGTGGTCCAAATGAACCCTGTGGTGGCAAGTGAAGTGGTAGAAAAGATGGATAGAGTTAGCATCCAACCAAACTACCACTCTTCAACCAATCCTACTGGATTGGTTGAATGCCTAGCTGTACTGGATACAGCTAGGCATTCAGGTGTTCTTATTTATAACTTTGAATATGCATGAAGTCAACTTTCAGGCAATGGGCCATTGAGAGGAAATGCATCTTCTGCAATAATATTGATTAAATTAAAAACACAGACAGCTTTTTGGGAGTGGGGAGACCCTGAACATAGAGGAGTCAGTGTTTGCCATCAATGTACAGCCAAGGGGTAATGCGGATAAAGTTGAGCAATAAAGTGAGCAACTAATGTTTTGTATTTTAATTGGTTATATGCATAACATTAATCCATGTAAGTCTTGCTCACTTACCCGCATAAGTACTTGCACATTATGAGTTTTTGCGGGGATAAAAGGAGGGAGATGAGGGATGTGCAGAGGGACGCCATACGTTGCATTCGGGATTCGTATTCGTCGGGGGGGCGGATATGTTGCATTTGGCAAGGGGGGCCCCCCGATACGTTTATACATCAATTCTTATTTGTTTCCCGGCTAAAATTAAATTAACTACAACCCCCCACACTCCTGACCCCCCCCCCCCAAGACTTACGAAAACTCCCTGGTGGTCCAGAGGGTGGTGCAGGAGCCATCTCCTGCATTCACACCCTCGGCTGCCAGTATTCAAAATGGCGCCGATAGCCTTTGACCTACTATGTCACAGGGGCTACCGGTGCCATTAGTCAGCCCCTGTCACATGGTAGGAGCAATGGATGGCCGGCATCACAGGGACCGACCATCGGCCCCTGTGACATAGTGAGGGCAAAGGCTATCAGCGCCATTTTAAATACTGGCAGCCAATGGCCTGAGTGCAGGAGGTTGCTCCCGGACCCCCGCTGGACTTTTGGCAAGTCTTGTGGAGGTCAGGAGGGTCCCCCAAGATTGCCAAAAGTCCCTGGTGGTCCAGCAGGGGACCTGGAGCGATCTCCTGCACTCGGGCTGTCGGCTACCAGTAATCAAAATGGCGCCAATAGCCTTTGCCCTTACTATGTCACAGGGGCTACCGGTGCCATACAGCATCCTGTAGGACACTAAGTCCAAGAGAGTTGGCTCTTATCAAAAAGATCAAATCTGGCAGAGTATTGCAATAAATGGCATGACCTGCGCTGGGTTGTTAAAGGAAGCAAACCCGATTGCATGCAAAGGGGGCAGAGATACAGGTGACATTGATGGCGGTGGAGCAGCTGGTTCTGACCACCATATCGGAGTTGGCTGTGGCAGTGGTGATGGATTTGGACACCTCCCAACCAGATCAGCAGCAGGGTGAACACGGTCTATAAGATACCTTATGTTATATATGTAAATAGATTGGTCTATACATGGCATATAGTTTGTGTGGCTATACCAGGTCCTTCTATTATAATGATCCAGGGCATATTTTCACACAGAGAAGAACCAGATTCCCCCCTTGGCTACAGAGTACCAGGTCTAGGGTGTAGGTCACTGCACTATAAGATAAGTGGAAAACCGGCACACTAAAACAAACCTAAAACCCACCCGGCCCTTTAAAATAAATCCTCCACCCTCCCGAACCCCCCCAAATGTTTTAAATTACCTGGGGTCCAGTGGGGGGGTCCCGGTGTGATCTTCCACTCTCGGGCCACGGCTGCGTTAATAGAAATGGAAGCGACCTCCTGCACTTGGGTCGTATTGCAAAATGGCGCCGGCCGTATGGCCGTATTGCCGTATTGCAAAATGGTGCCGGCCGTATGGCCGGCGCCATTTTGCAATACGGCAATACGGCCCGAGTGCAGGAGGTCGCTCCCGGACCCCTGCTGGACTTTTGGCAAGTTTTGTGGGAGTCAGGAGGGCCCCCCCAAGCTGGCCAAAAGTCCCTGGAGGTCCAGCGGGGGTCCGGAAGCGATCTCCTGCGCTCGTGACGTCGGGGGACAAGAACCAAAATGGCACCGGCGCTACCTTTGCCCTGTCATATGACAGGGCAAAGGTAGCGCCGGCGCCATTTCTATTAACGCAGCCGTGGCCCGAGAGTGGAAGATCACACAAGGACCCCCCCACTGGACCCCACCTGGGGTCCAGTGGGGGGGTTCGGGATGTTGGGGGATTTATTTTAAAGGGTCGGGGTGGGTTTTAGGGTTTTAGGGTTATTTTAGTGTGCCAGTTTTCCCGCCCTCCCCCAATTTACAATTTAAATGATTTAAAAAAAACCAAAACCGCGACAATCAGATTCCCCCCCCCCCCCCAGCCAAAATCGATCGTTAAGACGATCGATCACACGATTCACATCTCTATGTTCTCCTTAGCAAGGTGGCCAGGACCTGATCGATGCACATGGAGGTGGTAGACTGGCTGATTCCATCTGTGACCCCAAGAGGAGTTTTGAAGATGCCGGTAGCAAAAAAGGCTGAGGCAGTGGTGATCTTGAGATGTGCTGACAAGGCATGGCCCCTCTGACTGGTGGGTTGTAGGTCCAGTTCTAACCGCTTCTATAGATACTGTATGGTTTCCTTATTAAACCAGAACCTGTGCATGTCTTCCTCCTCTGACAGATCTAAAAACTGAGTCCTTGTCCTGTAGATCTTGTGTGCAAGGTACCTACTCTTCCTCCTCCTCCTCTCCTCCACCTTAAAACCATGAGTACCCATATGGTGATTAGAATCATTTGGAAAGGGAAGTGTGACCCAGTGTCTCACACACCATCAATATGTGGTTGCTTCTCCCTCTCCAGATTCCACCATGGCACTTAAGATCCCTGTTTGTTACCATTTGTTCTTCTAAAGCCCAGTTGAATGCAGGAAGTTGCAAGTAGCAAACTGATCAGCACATGTCAGTGCGTAGGTCAGTTTTAGAATACATAATTTGCACGCACATATAGTCATATGCGGACCACGCCCATTGCACACTTCTATCTTACGCATGTGCTGTTGCTTGAACACACACAAATCGTGCACACTTTGCAGCTTTTAAATACGCATTGCTAGCGCTCGGCCCAGATATGTGCATATGTGGGCATTTTTGTGCAAGCAACGCTTTTAAAATCGACCTCTTAGGTTTTAGTGTCTTGGGTGATGGGTAGAAGCCTGCAAGTACATTTGCTTGCATAATTTTAAAATACTGCATCTTTTGTTCAAGGATTTAATTTCCTACAACTTCAGGGAGGAAAATAAATAGAGAAATGAATCATATAAGTACCTTAGGCAAAATGCTCTGTAGATATTTTTTTCTAAAATTACTATATCTAAGGAATGTGCAAAAGGTCCACAGTCATGTTTTCACAAATTTTTTTTCATAAGTTGCAAAAAGTATATCCTCTGACAGAAGTTGTGCTGCTTCTAACATGAGCTGATGTAACCCCTTTTGTGCATAATTTTATATATCGTCATATTTTATATAGTTTACTGTATTCATCTTATATTATATCATCCAGTGTTAGTCCTGTAAATTCTCTCTCATGTATTTCAGTTTATCTTTTGCCTTTTTTTAACTAGATTCACCTTATTTTATATTATCCATTTTTAGTCCTGTACTTTATTCCCCCTGTACTTCAGTATATTTTATGCCTTTAATTTCAGTATATTTTACGTCTTGTATTTCAGTATTTCTTACACTTTGTATCTCAGTATATTTTTGCCCTGTTTTTCAGTATTTCCTATGCCTTGTTAACCCCGTACCTTCTAGCCGTTATTTATTAGTTACGCCACTTTTTGTCTGAATCCTCTTCCCCTGTGTATTTTAGTACCCTTTTTCCTGTGTTACCTTCTTTTAGCTTCCTCGTTCATATTAGTTTCTCCTATTATTCCATTTTACCCCTCCTCACCCCCCTTGTTCTTTGGTTCCTCTATCGTTCCCTTGTTCTCTGTAATACGTTAAGTTATCTGTAAACCGATATGATATACCCACGAATACCGGTATAGAAAAGTTCTTAAATAAATAAATAAGAAACTGTATAACCAGGCTTACTTGCATCTTTTTGCATTTTCTTGTTCTACTTTTGACCAGACCTTAAATCAGGCCCCAAGGAGGTCTATATTCTAAATTGCAATCAGTTTGACTATTTAGAGGCTAAATCATAAAGGTCTTTTCCCATAGACACAGAGGGCCCTATATAGTAGCCTGTGTTAAAAGCAGCAGGCAACTCCCAGTAACTTGGTTATAATGTGTGCATTAAATTCTGCTTTCGTGAGAGATGTTTGAAAGAAATTAGCTGCAGAACACAGCGACAGTAAAGTGGCCACATTAGGGAAGCAAGATGGTGACTTACATGAGAGACTGCAACAGTGTTTGCTCTGATTTCAACTTTTTCAGATTTGGGTGAAATTGTCAATTTGATAGATGAATATGTGTAAAAGAAAGGGTAACTCAAGATCTTACCCTCAGAAGTTTCAGCCCTGGTGAGATGGAAACATTTTTCACAGTTTCTGAAGTTGTAGGAGTCATACCTGTTATGGCAGGAGATCTCACATCAGTGAGCACCTCCGTGACTTTTCAGACATCCAACTCACAGCAAGCTTCCAAGATTCCATGAACCACTGACTCGGTGTGCACCAAGGACTCCTTGAGCATGGTGACTAATTTGAAAACAGGGGATTTCCTTGGCTATCTTCATTTAAGGCAGCTGTTACGGTTATAGCCAGAGGATTTGGTGCAGAAAGATAGAAGGTGGCTGCTTTGGCAGTTCTTCACCTTTCTGTTCACTGTTTCATTGGTGGAGCAACAGATAGCTCATCCACAACCCATCACTTGAGTCCTTATGGTCAATTATAGAGCCACTAGAGGGCTGCTTCCTAACCCTCTCCTGGAGGCACAAATAACCAGTCAGGTTTTTAGGATATTCACAATGAATATGCATGAGATAGATTTGCATACATTGGGTCTCATGTATATTCATTGCTGTAATCCTGAAAACCCGACTGGATAGGTGTGCCTCCACAAGATGGTTGAGAAACACGTTTTTAGAGACAGCAGTTACTTCTAAAATGGCAGATGTTTAACATGCTGTTTCAAATCTAAAATAGGAAGTTTTGAACCAGAAGGAAAAGATGACAGAACATATGAACTGAATGGTGGTTTTGGAAACAAAATTAAATAATGCACAAGCAAATACTGATGATTTAATAAGAGACAATGGAGCCTATTCACTAAAACTCATGTTCAACATCTTTTAGCGTATAGGCCTGTAATATTCACTCCCAGCCCTCGAAGCCACCAACAGGTCAGGTTTACAGGATATCCCAAATTAATATACATCAGATTGATTTGCATGTGTACTGTCTCTATTGTATGCAAATCTATCTCATGCATATTCTGAAATCCTGACTTGCATACCTGGGAACTTTTGACTTCCAGTCACCCTGAGATTATCATGGATTAGCGGGGGGGGAGGGCAACTGCACAGTGGGACCGGATGCTCACAAATTTGCTCTCATAAACACTCTTACATGTTCACACTTACTTTCACTGCTCATTCTCTCACATTCTCACATGTCCATTTACACCTTTACTTCTGCCATTCTCCCACCAACACACACACATTCACGTCTCTTTCGTACACACATGCCCACTCACTTTCACACCCATGCTCACTTGCACTCAGCTCTCTCCTACTCACCTACATACATTCTCAGATCTCTTTCTACACAAATACACACTCACTCACTCTCACAGACCTGCTCATTCATTCTCTCTCCCCCCTTTCAAAACACACTAGTAACAGCAGACTCTAACTTATTTATTTATTTATGAACTTTTTTATTTTATTTTATTTATTTATTTATTTATGAACTTGGGCTCCTGGAGAAGCAGCAGCCTCTTCCTTCTCCTCCTGTGCTGCGGAAGTGGTTGCTGCTTGTTTCTTACTCCTCGTTTGATGCACGGGCAGGAAGTCACAATGTTGATTGGTCAAGGCAAACAGGATGGGGCGGACAAGTGGCTGGATACAGGAAACAGGCTGTGCAGGAGCAGGTGGTGTCATGAGGAAGCGAAGTTAAGAGTTAAAAAGGTCCAGAGATGGTTTCTTTCTTCTTTCCAGGTCCAAGCAGATTGGTTTTGCTGCAACACCTGGATATTTCCGGTATTGGCCTGGAGACCCAGTAATTCTTTTAGAATTCCAGAGTCTCTGGGCCAAATCCGAAGAGTTCTCAGGTATGGCAGGGAGGCCTGGTTGGCCCCGGAGGAACTCACGGCAGCTCAGGAGGGTCCCAGGAACACAGAGGGAGCATGGGCATGGAGGTGACTGCCTACTGCCGCCAAGGAGGTCGGGTTAGCTCCGGAGGCCCGGTGTCGGTGGTGAGTGAACCCAGCCGCGGGCCTACCATGGCTGGGGAGCGCAACTATTTGGGGTTGAATCTCTAAAGCTTAAAAGGAGAGAGAAAAGCAGAGAGAGAGAGAGAAAAAGAGCTCAGAAGAGAAAGAAAGCAGCCACATTTTTTGATTTTTAGGCCCTGGAATACCTTTTTGGGTCTTCATGAGGCATATGCAATCCACAGGTATTGCTTTGACTCAGAGGCCATTAAGGCCTTACATAAGAATTTAAAAGATGAACTCAATTTTGAGAAAAACAGGTCTCATGCCATACTTAGGCTTGTGAAGCTCCTGAACTCATTACATTTTCTTGCCTTTTGGTCTTTTCAAATCACTTTGGTTGCAGTAGGCTCAAAGGGGCAAAACTAATTCTCCAGGAGGCCAATATTCAGTTGGCCATTTAGTGGATAAATTATCCAACTAAAATTAGCCGGATAATCTATCCATATATTCAGTGGGATAAACATTCCATTGAATATACTAGCCTAAAGTTATTCGACTATATGTAGCAGGAAACTAAAAAATCCTAGCAGGATATATTTGAATATAGCTGAGTAAGTTTTTAAGTTATCCAGTCTTGTGTGGCCAGATAACGTGCTACTTAACTGGATATCTTTAAAAGATATCCCTCCTCCAAACTCTATGTCATTCCAATTCCCTTTTCCTTGTTAGATAAAATTACCTGCATTGTGGCCAACATTGATACTTTTATGCATGTTGAAGGGGAAGGTTAATTTTCAGCTGGTCTTTTGTCCTCCTTATATCATTATCATAGACCACAACCCCAATTTCATATTTTTTCTCCATTCCCTGGCCAAATTTTGTGAAAACAGGCAGTGCTGGAGGCGTTCTAGAAATGAGACTAAACTTTAGGAAGTGTGCTCTGAATCTCAGCTCTATCTGGCTAAAGTTATCCAAGTTAAGTCTGATTGAAAAAGTAGCTGTCATAAACAATCCCAGGTTATACATGCCCATCACATCAACCAGCATGTTTCTCACTGCATGGACTCCATCCTCCCATTCCTATTGAAGTTATTCAGTACTCAGCAAGGTCCAGTTGCCATCCAAGAAATAAAAAAAAGATCAAAATGTTTGTTTTTCACTTTTTCTTGAACAATGTTACATTTTTCTCCTACCTAAGATCAGTATATGTTGGACGGCACGCAGATCGCATAAGATGTTCTATGCAAAAACACATCAGCATGATTTGATTGAAATACTACAGGACTGGTAATACAAAATTCAAAAGGCCCTAAGTGGGCTTTTCACTCCTATGCACTTGATAGCTCTCCAAGAATCATCAACTCTGGGATTCCAATGATTAAAAAGCCCTAGCACCTTCTAGAGCTGTATATATAAGCTCGTAGCCCTCAGTGGCCCTATATGAGATCTCCCCAGAGTCTTCACAAACATTCCCTTTGGTGAGCTGGATCATTTTTGTCTATTGGTAAAAGTATCCCCCCATGTACTTTTTGCCACCTAGCGGCTTCGTAATTCTTGAAAAGACTATTTACCTGGGTAAACCGGCATTTTTCAAGATAAATGGCTTTTAAAAATGATCCCTAATATCATGTCAAGAAGTCAAATTTGAAGGCATAATATTCCAGGGGAAGGGTTTTGTCCTAGTGTAACGTTTCTTTCCATTTTTGTCTTGAAAGGCTGACAAAGCAGAGATTGGATATCTATGACTTTCTGAGTTCAACCCATAGCTTGCCTTCCATTCTTTCATATTTTATAGAACTGGCCTGGAGCTGTATGACTAAGGAACATAGGTCATCCTGTGAGAAAAAAAGGAGTGGGAAATCAAGCATAGGAGTTGTGATATGAAAAACATGCATATTTTGAAGTAACTTAGTAGCTCAATGACAGTTCTATTTACTGCCATGAGGAGAATCTGGGTTTAATTGCTGAGTAAAATCTTACTATTCCCAAATTGGTGAGGGATGCTGCATATCCAATGTTCACAGCACTGGAAGGAGGGGAAGGGAGAAAGTCTAAGATATTGCTTAGCAGTGACATCTGTTGTCTGGATTCACAGTGCATGCATACTGGGTTCTGCAGGAAGCTGAGGTCTATGGCCAGTTGCTAAGAACTGTCTTTGCAAAGGCAAGGCTAGGTGGGAGAGAGGGATGGTGGTAAAAAAATAGGTGAAAAACCCTTGGAAATTGCAAATGAAGCGGAAATGGCTTTTGAAAATTGCCCTCATTCTTAGTTTATAAAATGCAAACTGGTCATTTTTATTGTGCAAAGATTTTGATTAAATATAACTTTGAAGGGGCTGATTTACTATGGCTTTACTGCCATTTTGGGGACTATGTATAAATGGGTTTAACACCTACATTAATTAAATATGCGGTACTGTACATAAATGATCGGCATCAATGGCTTGACATTTGTGTAACCCAGACCATTTTTTGGGTTACTAATAGTTCTTGCAACAGTCTAGTACAGTTAGGGAAATAATTGGGGGCATATCCATCATGGACAGCCCTCCTACTGGCGAAGCTGTAATGGATATCCTTGGTCTTGAGGTTTTATAGCAGAGCTCTGCAATAGGTCTGGGGCAGTCTAAGTAGAGAGTAAGAGTGAGAAGTTGTATTTTCCTAAGTTGTATTTTAGGTCTATCTGGAGCTTCAGAAATCCTCCAAGACCCCTCCAGGATAGGTCAAAGGGGCTCCATTGCTGTATTCTCCACACAAGGTGCAGAGTGGCTGCTCTGGGACTAATTTTGAAACTTTGAACGATCATTTAGAGGAGCCCTGCTGAAGGCCAAGGAACAGGGAACCCTGGGCAGAAGACACTCAGTGTTTAGGGAAGATCTGCCCAACAAAAGTGGTGACCTGTTGCAGTAGATTCCTGTAGTTATTTAAATTGGGGAAGAAGATTTGTTTTCCAGCATCTGGGAGGAAATGATTTTCTGCCCCTCTTACCACCGATGAAGGGGACTGGCAAGAACTGCAGTCCGCAAGGATTCCTACCACCAGAGATACCCTCCAGAAGATTAATCTACAAACTGTTAGTTAAACATCTACATTCAAGGAAGGACACCCATCTGTATATATGTATAGCAGTGAATGATGACATAGACTTAATTGGCATCTCAAAGACATGGTGGAAGGAGCATAACCAATGGGACAATGCTATACCGGGGTACAAATTATATCACAATGACAGAGAGGAGTACCCGGGAGGCAGTGTAGAGCTTTATGTCCGGGATGGCATAGAGTCCATCAGGATAAACATCCTGCATGATCACAATCAAATCTTTATGGGTAGAAATCCCTTGTGTGTTGGGGAAGACTATAGTGATAGGAATATACTACCATCCACCTGGCCAAGATGGTGAGATGGACAGTGCGGTTATAATGGGAGATTTCAATTACCTTATGAACAATCACATTGTATCAACATATTTTTATAATTTTTAGTGAAAAAATTATATTAATCACTTGTGTATATATGTTGGATTTTCATATTTCCCACGGTTTGCAAGTATTTTGAACTTGTAATTTTTACCGCTTATGGGTCTTTATTTAATCATCGGTCTATAAACGTATGCAAACGTTTTTTTTTAAGTTTTTTGATTTTTAGTAAAAAACGGTACTTCCCTTAGATGAGCACTATTGCGCTTCAAAGTCCAAGGTCCGGAGTTTAGACTAAAAAGGTTTAGACTAAACTCCGGACCCCGGACTCTGAAGAGGATGTTGGGGAGATACCCATACCGGAGAAGGTTTTCATGAGTAATGATTCAGATGGACTGAACCAAATCACGGTGAACCTAGAAGATGTAGTAGGCCTGATTGATAAACTGAAGAGTAGTAAATCACCTGGACTGGATGGTGTATACCCCAGGGTTCTGAAGGAACTAAAAAATGAAATTTCAGAATTATTAGTAAAAATTTGTAACCTGTCATTAAAATCATCTGTTGTACCTGAAGACTGGAGGATGGCTAATGTAACCCCAATATTTAAAAAGGGCTCCAGGGGCGATCTGAGAAACTACTGACCAATTAGCCTGACTTTAGTGCCCGGAAAAATAGTGGAAAGTGTTCTAAATAACAAAATCAAAGAACATATAGAAAGACATGGTTTAATGGAACAAAGTCAGCATGGCTTTACCCAAGGCAAGTCTTGCCTCACAAATCTGCTTCATTTTTTTGGAGTTAATAAACATATAGATATCGGTGAACCAGTATATATAGTGTATTTTGATTTTCAGAAGGCGTTTGACAAAGTTCCTCATGAGAAGCTTCTAGGAAAAGTAAAAAGTCATGGGATAGGTGGTGATGTCTTTCGTGGATTACAAACTGGCTAAAAGATAGGAAACAGAGAATAGGATTGAATGGACAATTTTCTCAGTGGAGGGGAGTGCGCAGTGGAGTGCCTCAGGGATCTATATTGTGACACGTGCTTTTTAATATATTTATAAATGATCTGGAAAGGAATACGACAAGTGAAGTAATCAAATTTGCAGATGATACAAAATAATTCAGAGTAGTTAAATCACAAGCGAATTGTGATAAATTGCAGGAAGACCTTATGAGACTGGAAAATTGGGCATTCAAATGGCAGATGAAATTTAATGTGGATAAGTGCAAGGTGATGCATAAAGGGAAAAATAACCCATGCTATAGTTACACAATGTTAGGTTCCATATTAGGAGCTACCACCCAAAAAAGAGATCTAGGCATCATAGTGGATAACACATTGAAATTGTCGGTTCAGTGTGCTGTGGCAGTCAAAAAAGCAAACAGACTGTTGGGATTTATTAGAAAGGGAATGGTGAATAAAATGGAAAATGTCATAATGCCTCTGTATTGTTCCATGGTGAGACCGTACCTTGAATACTGTGTACAATTCTGGTCGCTGCATCTTGAAAAAGATACAGCTGTGATGGAGAAGGTACAGAGAAGGGCGACCAAAATGATAATGGGGATGGAATGGTTCCCCTATGAGGAAAGACTAAAGAGGTTAGGACTGTTCAGCTTGGAGAAGAGACAGCTGAGGGGGGATATGATAGAGGTGTTTAAAATCATGAGAGGTCTAGAATAGTTAAATGTTGAATCAGTTATTTACCCTTTCGGATAATAGAAGGATTAGGGGGCACTCCATGAAGTTAGCATGTGACACATTTAAAACTAATAGGAGAAAGTTCTTTTTCACTCAACACACAATTAAACTCTGGAATTTGTTGCCAGGGGATGTAGTTAGTGCAGTTAGTGTAGCTGTGTTTAAAATAGGATTGGATAAATTCTTGGAGGAGATGTCCATTACCTGCTATAATTAAGTTGACTTAGAAAATAGCCACTGCTAATACTAGCAACAGTAACATGGGATAGACTTAGTTTTTTGGAACTTGCCAGGTTCTTATGGCCTGAATTGGCCACTGTTGGAAACAGGATGATTGGCTTGATGGACCCTTGGTCTGACCCAGTATGGCATGTTCTTATGTTAATGACAAAAAAGAATGTTTTCAGATTGCTTTATTAGATATTAATGGGATATATTATCCAGCGTTAATTCCTATGATGGTTAACATGGCTCATATAATGTGGAAAAGTTAAATATATCTGGCCTAGGTGAACTCTGTTATCATGTGCCACTGGCCTGCCAAAATGCAAACTCAAGATTCTGGGACCTGGTAGCTTCATCTCTCTCGGACAGCAGCAAAAGCCTTTTAGGGCCTCATTTTCCATGCCGCTTGCACGCGATAAGGGACTTTTCGCATGCGAAAGGTCCCTTATCGCGTGCAATACCAGGATGGGGGCAGAGTCGGGGCGGAGTCGGCCCCAAAAGAGGAGGAGTCAGTGTCACCATGGCCGACTCTGCGCCAACGCCGTGGACAGCGAAAAGGTAAGTGCCTTTTCATGGCAGCTTTCGCTCCCAATAGCTACACCTCCTATGGTGGTGCTATTGGGTGCAAAACCAGCAGCGATCGCAGGCTAGCACAGGCCATCCCCCCATTTCAGCCCCCCGCCCCTCATGTTCTAAAGTATCGCAGGCCTGCGATACTTTAGAAAATGAGGCCCTTAGGGTCTCATTTTCCTAGCCGCTCGCACACGATAAGGGACCTTTCGCATGCGAAAAGTCCATTATCGCGTGTGATACCAGGATGGGGGCGGAGTCGGGGCGGAGTCGGCCCCAGAAGAGGAGGAGTCGGGGCGTCACCGGGGCTGACTCCGGGAGTAATAAAAAGAAAAATGCACATTAAATGAAACATAGAAACATAGAGATTTCGACAGAAAAGGATCGATGGACCATCCAGTCTGTCCAGCAAGCTTTCCATGGTAGTAACTGCCGTGTTGTGCAGGTTATCCCTATGAAAACAATATGGCAGATGAAATAAGACCCGCAGTAAATTCGGCACTAGCTGTCTGCATGCATTTTTTTAGCACATGATTGGCAAAAGAAGGTGCTTCATGGGATGTAAATGAGATGTGGGCAGAAAATCCATACAAAAGTAAAACACTCATGAAAACATGCGCAAATATGCATGGTCAAGGATCTGTGTAATAAACCATGCTGAAACTCGCATTAATGTCATGATCTGCGAGTGATTCTTGGGGCGAAAGCCTTTCCCTTTCATAAACAATGAGGAGATAGTGGTCCAGGACTGGGACCAAAGGTGGGTGGAGCAACATCTAACCCCTACATGTTCCATTTCTGATTGCATGGCAGCTCTACAGATGGATGCCAGTAAGTGCAGGAAATGCAACAGAGATTTCTTCAGCTGACTGGCAAAATGTATCATAGCATTCAGAAAAAGTTAAGGTAATCCATGATTACCCCAGAGCTGCATGGATACACAACCACACTAATACCAGCAATGGAGTAAACTGGCATCCAGACTCACGCTTTAACTTAACTCTTGCCCTGACCGAGCTGCTAAAAAACCCACATACATTTTTTTTTTATTATTTTTTATATACCTACATTCGATCTGAGATATCACATTGGTTTACATTCAGGTACTGTAGGTATTTCCCTATCCCCAGAGAGCTTACAATCTAAGTTTGTACCTGAGGCAATGGAGGGTAAAGTGACTTGCCCAAGGTCACAAGGAGTGACAATGGGACTTGATACGACGAGTGAGGTTATCAAATTTATGGATGATACAAAATTATTCAGAGTAGTTAAATCACAAGCGGATTGAGATACATTACAGGAGGACCTTGCAAGACTGGAAGATTGGGCATCCAAATGGCAGATGAAATTTAATGTGGGCAAGTGGAAGGTGTTGCATATAGGGAAAAATAACCCTTGCTGTAGTTACACAATGTTAAGTTCCATATTAGAAGCTACCACCCAGGAAAAAGATCTAGGCATCATAGTGGATAATACTTTAAAATTGTTGGCTCAGTGTGCTGCAGCAGTCAAAAAAGGAAAGAGGATATTAGGAATTATTAGGAAGGGAATGGTTAATAAAACGGAAAATGTCATAATGCCTCTATATCACTCCATGGTGAGACCACACCTTGAATACTGTGTACAATTCTGGTCGCTGCATCTCAAAAAAGATATAGTTGCGATGGAGAAGGTACAGAGAAGGGCAACCAAAAATGATAAAGGAGATGGAACAGCTCCCCTATGAGGAAAGGCTGAAGAGGTTAGGGCTGTTCAGCTTGGAGAAGAGACGGCTGAGGGGGGATATGATAGAGGTCTTTAAGATCATGAGATGTCTTGAACGAGTACTTGTGAATCGGTTATTTACACTTTCGAATAATAGAAGGACCAAAGGGCATTCCATGAAGTTAGCAAGTAGCACATTTAAGACTAATTGGAGAAAATTCTTTTTCACTCAATGCACAATTAAGCTCTGGAATTTGTTGCCAGAGGATGTGGTTAGTACAGTTAGTGTAGCTGGGTTCAAAAAGGGTTTGGATAAGTTCTTGGAGAAGTCCATTAACGGCTATTAATCAAGTTTACTTAGGGAATAGCCACTGCTATTAATTACATCAGTAGCATGGGATTTTCTTGGTGTTTGGGTAAATGCCAGGTTCTTGTGGCCTGGTTTGGCCTCTGTTGGAAATAGGATGCTGGGCTTGATGGATCCTTGGTTTGACCCAGCATGGCATGTTCTTATGTTCTTATGTATTGTATTTGTTTTGTTTACAATAGCCTCTGAAGCAGTTCACATTAGAGTGAAACTCAGCCTGAGTCGGGCTTTTTATGACGGTTTGTGCTAATAAAGAATCCTTGGTGTTTTACCGATCTTCTGCTTTTGGTTGTGTCTTGCAATATTGGATCGGTTTTTGGTTTGTTTCTTTGGACTCACTCCAACCCTAACCACTGTGGCTTGATGCTTGTAGCTGTGGCATACCATATTCCAACCATTAGCAGTGAAACGTGACATAGCTTCGGTATGCCATTTTCCAACTATTACCACTGAGGCCTGACACTTACTGCTATGGCATGCTATTTTCAAATCATAACCATTGTGGCCTGTTACAGCTATGGCATGCCATTTTCAAACCATAAACTCAGTGGCCTGACAATTGTAAGTGCAACATGCCGTATTCCAACAATTAACACTGAGGCCTGTCACTTATAGCTATGGCAGGCTTTTTTCAAACCATAACCACTGTGGTTATGTTTTGAGTGAATAATTGGGCCAACTCTGATGCTGTGAGAAGGCCAGGAAGAAGGATAAACTGAGTCTTCTTTGATTACCAGTTGACTACGACCCAATTAATTGTACAGCTGTTGGAGAGGGGAAGGTCCACACAAAATTGGTGGACTCATAGGTCCAGAGTTCCCTGGGGGCTGGCAACAGCTGTAACACACCACAGGGTCTTCCCACTAAGTGTTTCTGCTGTGCGCAGGTGGGACAGGATTCCACATAGGCCCTGCTATCTCTCTGTATTTGGCACCAGCAGTAGTATTGTTGGAGCAGCCCGAGAGTTCGAGTTCGTCCAGAGGGACCTATAACATGGGAATCATGAGACCACTTTAACACTTTCTCTCGGAGTTTGCCTGGAACGACCGCCTTCCCTAGTAGAATGGACATGGTGGAGGCCTGGAGCTGGATCAATAATGTACCTTGGATGATCTAAGGTATCTTCTGCCAGGAAGGACTGGGAGAAGGCATCTGCTTGGTCATTCTTAGTGACTGGCCGGTACCTCAGTTCAAAGTCAAAATGTGCGAAGAACAGCGACCACCAGGTTTGGCGAATGTTCAGTCGTTGAGCATGATGAAGATGTTCTAGGTTTTTATGATGGGTGTACATAGTAGTGCAGTGTTGAGCACCTTTCAGCTATTGGCCCTATTCCACAAGTGCAAGCTTGATGGCCAACAGATCTCTGTCCCCAATTTCATAAATGCATTCTGTAGGAGAGAATTTTCACAAGAAGAAGGAACAGGGGCTCCGTATCAGAGTGCTGACTTAGAACTGCTCCTATCCCCAATGAGAAGACATCAACTTCTAGAATAAAGGGGCGTGAAGGGTCAGGTCTGTGATTCCTCCTTGGTGGCCATCAGAAACATGTGCTATTGGTCTAGTTTTTCCTCTAGTAAAAGTCTCTTCTTTAATCTCTTCTTCTGGGGTCCATTTCTTCCCTCAGTACTGACAACCCGTCCCAGGCAACTGTTGTAGCAAAGAGCTAAAATCATAAAGAAAAGAAGACTGCACATATGCAGTTCTTCTTGTATATGCTGTGTTTGTCCAGTCATAATAAGGAAGTAAATGAAAGCAGAAAAAGAGCAATCATCCCATCCAAGTTCTCAGTTATACCTGCCACTCTGCAAGAATATAACCCTGCTACAGTCATAGGGTACTAATAAGATGCTCCACACCTGGGAACTCTCTACATTTGACCCAAATACTCCAGAATTCCAAAGGGCATGCAGTATCTCTGGGTCTACACTTCAAGTCTCCTTCAGCTGCTGCTCAAGTGCCATTCAGGTCCAGAACAGGAATTCATCGGGGCATGAATGAGCAGGAAGAAGGTGGAGTGTTGGGTGCATGACCTGAAGAAGGAGCAGGGGGAGCATCGGGAGCACAGAGCAGGAAGAAGCAACAGGATAGCAGTGGCCCATCCAGCAGGAAGAAAGAGGAGTCCTTTCGGCCTTGCAGGCATAAAGGAGGAGGTTGCTGCTGCTGCTGGTGGGTTTAGGTTGGGAGAAGAAGGAGCAAGAAGGAAAGGGAAGGAGAGGGAGAGGGAGAGAGAGAAAGATATAAGTATAAGGACGTGAGCAGGTATGTGTGAGTGAACATATTTGATTGAGTGAATGAGGGAATGTGTAAGGGAGTGCATATGTAGATTGGCATGTGTTTATGGGTGTGAGGGAGTGGGTTTGTGAGTGTGGGAGTGAGCATATGTGTGAGAGAGTGAACATAATTTTGCATGTATGTGTGGAAGAGAGATAAGTAAATGGGCATGTGTGTGTGTGGAAGAAAGATGTGAGAGTGGGCATGTGTGTATGAGTGAGCCTATGTGTAAGAGAGTATGTGTGCTTGAGCCTATGAGATTAAGCATGTATATGTGTGAGTATGAAAATGTGAGTGTATTTGTGTGTGTGTGTGTGTGTGTGTGTGTGTGTGTAAGAGAAGAGAAAGTTTTTATGCATTCCCCCAGTCTCTACCTCCACACCTTCAAATTCTCAACAATCTCAGGGTGACTGCAAATCAAAGGCTCCCAGGTATGATCCCCGCATGCAACGCGAGGAGACACCACTACCTCCTCCACTCCGGCCTGTTGGCCTTAGGTTCACGCACGTGCATCTCTCTGGGATTTAAAGGGGCCACGGCGGGAAAGCCTCCCGCAGCCCCAGGTGATGACGTCAACCAGCTCCACTATTTAAGGCAAACTCATTGGCTCAGAGTTTGCCTTGGCAACAGGTTTCCATGCTTCTCTGCTGTGCGCTTTGCTGCTCATCCAATTCCTGTTCCAGTTCCTGATCCAGTACCCATTCCAGCTCCAGTTCCTGCTCCAGCCCCTGTTCCTGTTCCTGCTTTACCTTCGGACGGACTCCCTTGGCTTGACCCAGACCGGAACCTGACCTCACCTTTAGTCACCTGCCTTTGACTTCTTGCTTGAACCTGACCTCGCCTTTAGCTGCCTTCCTTCGACTCTCTTGGACCTGATCTCACTTATACCCGCCTGCCTTCAACTACTCAGCTGAACCTGACCCTGTCTCCAGCTGCCTGCTTTGACCCTCTGTCTGGACTCAACCTCGGCTCTCGCCTCACCCTACTAGGATCCTCAGTCTCTGCTATCTACCGGCACTCTGCCTCTGGACACCTTCAGCGGGATCAGCCATGCTGAGGTCCACTTAAGTCCAGGCGGCCCCAGTATCCAAGGGCTCAACCTGCAGGGAACGAGGGCTAGTGCTGGCAAAGCTCCAGTCGGCCTCCACTTCCTGCTTGGCCTCGCCTCCCGATGGTGGGGACCTGTGGGGGGTTACCCCCACAGATGGCGCCAACATGACCTCGGGCCAGAGGTCCACATCCGCAACACAAATTGACTGGATTAATGTTGTTTATAATCATTTGAACATCTAATTTAGTCTATATAGAGACAATACTTGGAGACTTCTATGTATCTATACTATGTTTTATAAAACTTGAAACAATAATCTAAATTTCATTTGCCTATATGCTGCAATACAGAAGGAAAGTTTCATATTTTTTATCTGTGTGCATGCACTTTCATTTTGAAATGTGAAGAAGGTATAAAATCTCTGCAAACCTTTGCACCTGTTTTTAGTGCAGCTAGATTTTCCACATGTAGAATGCATGTACCCTTGAAAATACAGTCTCTTCCTGGAATTTTCCAGTCCTACCGAAATCACATCATCAGGAATGCCTTCCCTAAATGTGGCTATAAGGAATCAAACTGTGGAATGTGCACACTTTAGCCATATTGAGGAAGTACATTTATCAGACAGCCACATTACATGAATGAATCATTATGTACATGGGCACATGTCTTTGAAAAGTGTCATCATAAAATATAGGACTTAAATGCACTAAGCATTCCCCATAGACAAAGAACGGGAGAAACCTCCTGACACATCTGATTTATACAATGAAATTCCAGTCTAATCCCCGGGAAGAGCAGAATGTGGAAAGATAAATGATACCTGCTTGGACTATGGAGTTACAAAAGGCAAGAGTTAGAGCTTGCGTTACTTAGACATTGTATTAACTTCCAATAGCAAATAGACAACTTCTGTGCTGTTGTCCCAGGCAAACATGATGATTAATATTGACCCAATGAGGACCATATAACACTGCTTAGTGAAGTCAGGTAGCTAGCTACTTGATCGCCTTTTACCCAAATATTTACAGCCTTGCCATGTTTCAATTTCTGTAAACCTAAACATTTATCTTTCTATAACTTATTTTTAAAACTGTTTGAAAGGCAATAAAATTCCATTCCTACTCATCCAAACTTGCCAAGCTGAACTAGCAGCAGGCAATGGAGAAAAATGCTTGAGTGGATCATAACTCTTTGTTTATTTGCTAAAAGACCTTTGACCGCCAGTGCAGTTGCAACTTTTGCCAACACAGTTGTAATAATATTTATGGAGTGACACCACAAAAATACCAAGAGCTTGGTGGATGCTTTTGAATTCTGGAGGATGAACATAGGTAATGATTAAATTTAGAATGAACTGCCTGAGAGGCAGGTTTGTTTGAAGAGATGTACCATGTGAACATCATTAAAAAGCAATAATGGTAAGCCTGTCATTTTCTAAGAATGTGCAATCATTTTTAACGAAATGAAAAATGTGACAAAATATCTGTAGTTTTCTTTGTTTCATCTAAAATCAAAATGAAAATGTTTTTTTCTGAAATTATTTTTTCCCATTGACTTTCATTTTGGAAAGTAACCAAAACCCCCCCCAAAAAACGTTCAAGCTGCCAAAACAGGCAAATTAACCCTTCCAGGCCTTCACCATAAGCTTCCCCTCCCCAACCCCTTACAGGTTTGTAACCTCTTCCCTGGAGTCCATGAACTAGAAAGAGCAGGAGTGATCCCCAGTAGTCACTCCTGCCTTGACAGGTCCCAGTTCAAAAATGGCACCTGCTGGCCCTGACAATGATGTCATTATGTTGTGCCTACATCCATATGTACAGTCGTACAACAAAATGGCACAGGCATCTGGGCTGGCCAGTGCTAGGGTTGCCTGGTTTTACCCTTTTGCATGCTGGGATTTATTCTGATTTCCCTACCACATTCCCGAAGAAAACCAGGATTATAAGTACCTGCATGCAGGGGAGTAAAACCAGGACTGGACCAACCTGTCCTGAAAATTTGGAGCCAGTTGGCAATCCTAGCTAGTGCTGTTTTGAACTGGGACTTGGTGGGGCAGGAAGGCTGGGGATCACTCCTGCCCCTTTCTACTTTCAAACCCCAGGAAGGCAGTAAGAAACCTCTGGAGGGTGGGGCTTATGGTGAAGAGCCAGGGTGTCTTGAAGCTGGTAGGAAGAGGGTAGCAGGGTTGGGGGGGGGTTTTCATGCTCATTTTAAAAAAAAAAAATATGAGTTTATTTCATTTCAGTAAATGAATTGATCTGAAATAAAAATTAACTAAACCAAAAACTGAATTATCTCTGCACACACATGCATACAGCCCAGAAAACAAAAAAAATGAAATAGAAATAAAAACATTTTCCCAGCACAGCCCATCACTGGCAGAAAACATAGGCAATCTGCCGAAAATCTTCTCCCGTCAACATTTCAAGGGTGAATTTTCAAAACGTTATGCCTGTAAAACTTTGCACATACACACATAAGCAGCCTCGACTCACATATTCTGTATTTTATGAAAGTTAAAAATACATGCGTATTTTCAATTTCACGTGTACATTTATGTGTAAAAAAAGTGGTGGTCTTAGGGTGTTCTGAGGCAGGGCCAACACTGACACGCATAATTTGTTATTTTAAAAAACGTGCATAGATTTTTCAATTTACTCATGTATTTTTACACCTGCTAATTATCTGGCATAAGTGATATTAAAAGTGTTTATTGTGTAGTAGTACTGACCGGGTGGGAGGTCTGGGTGACCTGAGGGGAGTTCAGGCTGAAGAAAGAGGAAGGGTTGAATGAACTGGATAAAGCCTGGTTAAACTGGTGGACTCATTGGTATTTTCACTTATGTGCGTAGGTTTTAAAATTGGCTTTCATAAGTCCTACTTTAGTTTAGTTGTTTGTTAAATAATTACTCGCTATCTCTATAAATACATCCAAGTGAATTACAATTAAAACATTCAGAATATACAGTAATACCATGATTACAAGGATATAACAATAAAATACATAACTTTACTAATGTATGCAACGTATACATGCCTATATTTTTTAATAAATGTAGTTGTCAGGTAGTGAGAGAAAAGGTAATTAAATAAATAAGAAGCACTAAGGTTTATCATTCAATGCATGGAAAAGAACCAATTTAAGCTACAAGAATGCCAAACTCATTCCATTTTAGAGCTCAGATTTTATTTTTCCTGTAGTGGAGATTTGTTTATATTATGGTTTCACTGCAACTAGAAGGAAAAACACCCAACAAGCAAATTGTTCCACTAAGATGGAGCAATCCAAGAAAGTCTGCCAGTTTGTCTACAAAGGCATAAGGTCAAAATTATCAAATTATCTAACTGCTCCATTTCTCCCCCAGAGTCCTTCCTGTCTTGTCTGCTTGCTTCAGCTGTGAGCACAGGGCCTGAGGAAAAAAAAAGTTTTATCTTTTGGAATAAAATAAAACCACACACAGATGCGACCCATCCAAAGAAATCAGAGTAAACAATCTAACTCGTTAAAATGCAACAGTCTCATTAATACCAGAGGAGTTCATCACGATTAATGTTATTGTAGTGAATACCAGAAGAATTAATAACAGGCTATTATTAAATTGTGTTTATATATATAAGGTAGACTTTCAAATAAAATTTAAATATTGTTAACCTGTAAATCTGCTGCACTGTAGCTGTATAGCTGTGTCTTCCATGTTTCTATCAGAAATTCAGTGGATGCATCACAGGCAAGAGAAAAAAAATACTCCATCATTTAGATGCAGAGAATAAAAAGTACTGACAGAATGCAAGTTTTTGTGAGAACTCACAGTTAATATTTTAATGTTCACTGTTAGTACAAGATAATATACTTCTTAACAAACAGATTTCCCTGGGAGAGGGAGAATCAATATGAAGAAAGAATTGTGACTGCAGAGGAGTTTTAGAAGTAAGATGTCATTTTCCTACCTGCACTTTTCAATCCCTCTTTTCTCCTGCTTGTTCTACTTTTCTGATCACTTCTGCTTTGATTTTTGCTTTGAAGGGGAGACGGATGTTGTTAAAACTATGCTTGATCCTGTCGAATAACACACCCATTATATTCAGATTAATCATGATCCTGCCAGAGAGTACTTGCTGCATGTACATGTATTCCATCAACTAATCACCTATGTTTTTAGAAGCACGTTAAACCCAGTTTGGAAACTCTGAGTGACAACACATATCAAGGACCTTTGCAGCACAGTATTAAAGAAATTGCATTACAAGTTCTGCACAAGTTGAGTTATGTCTCTTAATCAATAATATCAATCCTATATACAATGCAGTATTTGAATTAAAAAGGCAAAACTGGTTTCATTTCTTAGGGGATCATTTATCAAAATGCGCTAAGGTGTTTTCGCATGTGTTAAGGGCTTATCGCATGTGAAAAACCCCGTTAATGCATGTGATAGCACCATATCATATGGTGTGATGCAAATCTGAAAAAGAGGGGGAGTTAGGGGTGGGCTTGCCAGTCCGCAAAGTGCTATTGCACAGACTTAATGCTGATTTTAACTACATCTTTTTCAGTAGCATTAAGCTGTGTGATAAGATGTTAGCACATTTTGTGATGTCTCCTGAAAGGCCTGTTTTAGTTGGTTTGAAGCTCCCAGAGCACCAGCTGAGAGAGAGAGAGAGAGAGAGAGAGATTTGATGACCTACAGAGAGAGGAAACTCACCCAAAGATGAGATTTGTTCAGTGTTCTCTCCACCTAGCTTGATGTTACCCAGGTAGAGAGTCCATCAAGCTAGGTGGAGAGAACCTTGCACAAATCTCATCTTAGAGTGAGTTTCCTCACTCCGAAGGTCATCAAATCTTCACAAGAGACCACTGTTCTGTTCGTACGTCTCACATTGAATGTCAAAGTGGCCCCTAACCCCCAACATTAATACCTAAACCTCACCTCGAATTACTAGGTGGGCCTCCCATAGGGATACAAATACCAATCTAGGGAGCAGGCATTATGGCTAGGTTCTCTCTCTCTCTCTCTCTCTTTCTCTCCCCCCCCCCCCCCCCAGGACCATTAGCAATGGTCCCCCAGTGGTTATACAACAGGTATGGCTCTCACATAGGTAGTTAGCAATAAACTGTATATTAGGATAAAATACACCCCTTTCATTATCACATTTTGATAAATCCAGGCCTTAGTTTGAAAGATCAAGTGCTCAGACTGTTCAAACAACATCTCATGTTAATCAAAATCTTCTGAGCAAACAATCAGCAGTACTGAGAATAACACAAAGGTGGGAGGAAGGCCTTAAAAAAATAAATAATTCCTTTTCCTTTGTGGTTCTCTTTCCACTCAAATCTGGTATAAAAATCATATAACTAAGATGTTCAACTTTTCACTGTTCAAGGAACAGAAGGTCATCCTTCTTTATTCTGTCTTAAATACTGAAACCAAACACTAAATTTAAATTGTTTTAGGATTTACCAACCAGAGTACACTAAATTACAATCTCTTTTAAAATCTTGGAAACTTTTCTTTTTGCATATCAAAAGTATGAATCCCACCCAGGTATTTCTGAAAACAAATTGGCTTCCACACACATTGCTCTCTGTCCCACCAAAGAAGAAGTGGTCTGGAAAGGATTCATCTTTTTAGTATACACAGAAGATCTGAGTCTTGGATCTATTAATGGAATCTTTAAATTCCATTGAAATTACTCTACAGCAATAAATACAACAGATACAAATAATGACATTGTAGACAAAACTTTTAAAATAGATACAGGCACAAAAAGAGATTGAATTAGTACAAGAATGCTACACCTGTCAACAGTAAAGCCAGTTGTCACAGCTTTAAGCATAGTTACTGTCAAATTGCTCATCTTTTATATACATTTATAATTGTTACGCCCATCGGTCACAGACGGCTGCAACCACTAGGGATGTGAATCGTTTTTCAACGATTAAAATTATCGTCCGATAATGTTTATATCGTCTTAAATCGTTATAGAACACGATACAATAGAAATTCTAACGATTTATCGTTAAAAATCGTTAAATCGTGTTAGTGCGCACTAACGGGAGTTAGTGCGCACTAACTCCCCGTTAGTGCGCACTAACTCGATTTAGTGCGCACTAACTGAAAATGATACAAATAAACACTTTCCAGGTCACTGAAGGTCAGTTAGGAATGAATATGTGTTCCTATTGGCTGCCTGCCCTCTTATCTATTGATGTTACCAAGGTTACCACTGAGGTGATGGTTGGGGGGATGGGAAATGGAACTGGAAACTAACGAACACCAACAGAAAATGAAACAAAGTGTTCACACTTCCCAGGTCAGTAAAGGTCACTTAGGAATGAATATGTATGTATGTATTCCTATTGGCTGGCTGTGCTCTTATCTATTGATGTTACCAATATGGTTGGGGGGATGTGAAATGGAAACAGTTGGAAGCTTGACAAAAAAAGTAATGTAATGATCAGCACTCACGTGACTAGAACTTGTTTGTTTATTATTTTTGTTAGCAGGCACCTGAAATGCTAGTGCATGTTGAATTTGCCAATCACTGTGCATTTTAGAAAGGTGGTCCTGGCTGGAACTGTACACAGTTCAAATATATGTAATTGATTGTTGGTAAGTGTATTTTTTAAGTAGCCACACTGGCACCAGTATGTTTACTTTTCCTCCTACTTAACTCACTAGCTCAGCTTTGTAAGAAGGGCTTCTCTGCTTGTGTGTTGTTTTTGTTTGGTGTGAGGAGAGCAGAAACATCATATCTTTATTCAATCTACTACAGTCATCTCTTACAGTGCCCTATCCCTATTAATACCAGGAGTGTTGTGATCTTCCTGCACACAGTGCCCTAACCCTGATACCAGTCTGAGACAGCTCCCTCCCTGCATTACTAGTGAGAGGCTGGCTTCACAGACAGGGGGGAGCTGCCTGACCCTCACTCCTGACTTCCCCCATGTCCCAGCTAGTGAATGGTGTGTGGGTGAGGGGGGGGGGGGGAGGATGGTGAAGTCTGAGACAGCTCCCTCCCTGCATTACTAGTGAGAGGCTGGCTTCACAGACAGGGGGGAGCTGCCTGACCCTCACTCCTGACTTCCCCCATGTCCCAGCTAGTGAATGGTGTGTGGGTGAGGGGGGGGGGAGGATGGTGAAGTCTGAGACAGCTCCCTCCCTGCATTACTAGTGAGAGGCTGGCTTCACAGACAGGGGGGAGCTGCCTGACCCTCACTCCTGACTTCCCCCATGTCCCAGCTAGTGAATGGTGTGTGGGTGAGGGGGGGGGGGGGATGGTGAAGTCTGAGACAGCTCCCTCCCTGCATTACTAGTGAGAGGCTGGCTTCACAGACAGGGGGGAGCTGCCTGACCCTCACTCCTGACTTCCCCCATGTCCCAGCTAGTGAATGGTGTGTGGGTGAGGGGGGGGGGGAGGATGGTGAAGTCTGAGACAGCTCCCTCCCTGCATTACTAGTGAGAGGCTGGCTTCACAGACAGGGGGGAGCTGCCTGACCCTCACTCCTGACTTCCCCCATGTCCCAGCTAGTGAATGGTGTGTGGGTGAGGGGGGGGGGGGAGGATGGTGAAGTCTGAGACAGCTCCCTCCCTGCATTACTAGTGAGAGGCTGGCTTCACAGACAGGGGGGAGCTGCCTGACCCTCACTCCTGACTTCCCCCATGTCCCAGCTAGTGAATGGTGTGTGGGTGAGGGGGGGGGGGGGGGGGATGGTGAAGTCTGAGACAGCTCCCTCCCTGCATTACTAGTGAGAGGCTGGCTTCACAGACAGGGGGGAGCTGCCTGACCCTCACTCCTGACTTCCCCCATGTCCCAGCTAGTGAATGGTGTGTGGGTGAGGGGGGGGGGGGGGAGGATGGTGAAGTCTGAGACAGCTCCCTCCCTGCATTACTAGTGAGAGGCTGGCTTCACAGACAGGGGGGAGCTGCCTGACCCTCACTCCTGACTTCCCCCATGTCCCAGCTAGTGAATGGTGTGTGGGTGAGGGGGGGGGGGGAGGATGGTGAAGTCTGAGACAGCTCCCTCCCTGCATTACTAGTGAGAGGCTGGCTTCACAGACAGGGGGGAGCTGCCTGACCCTCACTCCTGACTTCCCCCATGTCCCAGCTAGTGAATGGTGTGTGGGTGAGGGGGGGGGAGGATGGTGAAGTCTGAGACAGCTCCCTCCCTGCATTACTAGTGAGAGGCTGGCTTCACAGACAGGGGGGAGCTGCCTGACCCTCACTCCTGACTTCCCCCATGTCCCAGCTAGTGAATGGTGTGTGGGTGAGGGGGGGGGGAGGATGGTGAAGTCTGAGACAGCTCCCTCCCTGCATTACTAGTGAGAGGCTGGCTTCACAGACAGGGGGGAGCTGCCTGACCCTCACTCCTGACTTCCCCCATGTCCCAGCTAGTGAATGGTGTGTGGGTGAGGGGGGGGGTGGATGGTGAAGTCTGAGACAGCTCCCTCCCTGCATTACTAGTGAGAGGCTGGCTTCACAGACAGGGGGGAGCTGCCTGACCCTCACTCCTGACTTCCCCCATGTCCCAGCTAGTGAATGGTGTGTGGGTGAGGGGGGGGGGGAGGATGGTGAAGTCTGAGACAGCTCCCTCCCTGCATTACTAGTGAGAGGCTGGCTTCACAGACAGGGGGGAGCTGCCTGACCCTCACTCCTGACTTCCCCCATGTCCCAGCTAGTGAATGGTGTGTGGGTGAGGGGGGGGGGGGTGGATGGTGAAGTCTGAGACAGCTCCCTCCCTGCATTACTAGTGAGAGGCTGGCTTCACAGACAGGGGGGAGCTGCCTGACCCTCACTCCTGACTTCCCCCATGTCCCAGCTAGTGAATGGTGTGTGGGTGAGGGGGGGGGGGGAGGATGGTGAAGTCTGAGACAGCTCCCTCCCTGCATTACTAGTGAGAGGCTGGCTTCACAGACAGGGGGGAGCTGCCTGACCCTCACTCCTGACTTCCCCCATGTCCCAGCTAGTGAATGGTGTGTGGGTGAGGGGGGGGGGGGAGGATGGTGAAGTCTGAGACAGCTCCCTCCCTGCATTACTAGTGAGAGGCTGGCTTCACAGACAGGGGGGAGCTGCCTGACCCTCACTCCTGACTTCCCCCATGTCCCAGCTAGTGAATGGTGTGTGGGTGAGGGGGGGGGGAGGATGGTGAAGTCTGAGACAGCTCCCTCCCTGCATTACTAGTGAGAGGCTGGCTTCGCAGACAGGGGGGAGCTGCCTGACCCTCACTCCTGACTTCCCCCATGTCCCAGCTAGTGAATGGTGTGTGGGTGAGGGGGGGGGGGAGGATGGTGAAGTCTGAGACAGCTCCCTCCCTGCATTACTAGTGAGAGGCTGGCTTCACAGACAGGGGGGAGCTGCCTGACCCTCACTCCTCCGGGGTATTGTGATCTTCCTGCACACAGTGCCCTATCCCTGATACCAGGGGTGTTGTGATCTTCCTGCATGCAGTGCCCTATCCCTATTAATACCAGGAGTGTTGTGATCTTCCTGCATGCAGTGCCCTATCCCTATTAATACCAGGAGTGTTGTGATCTTCCTGCATGCAGTGCCCTATCCCTGATACCGGGATGTGTGCAAGAAGATCACAACACCCCCGGTATCAGGAATAGGGCACTGTGTGCAGGAAGATCACAACACCCCCAGTATCAGGAATAGGGCACTGTGTGCAGGAAGATCACAACACCCCTGGTATTAGGGATAGGGCACTGTGTGCAGGAAGATCACAACACTCCTGGTATTAATAGGGATAGGGCACTGTGTGCAGGAAGATCACAATACCCCTGGTATCAGGGTTAGGGCACAAGTTCTAGTCACATTGACTGATCACATTACTTGTTTTGTCAAGCTACCAACTGTTTCCATTTCCCATCCCCCATATACTGTCAGTAGGAAACTTGGTAACATGAATAAATAAGAGGGCAGCCAATAGGAATACATATTCATTCCTTAACTGACCTGAAAAGTGTCAAATTGTATCATTTTCAGTTAGTGCGCACTAACTCCCAGTTAGTGCGCACTAACTCCCGTTAGTGCGCACTAACTCGAGTTAGTGCGCACTAATCGGAAAAAACGATTTTTAACGATTTTTTAACTAAAAAATCGTGCCTAAGACGATTTTCTTGCCCTGCCACACGATTTCTATCGTTAAGACGATATGGAAAACGATTCACATCCCTAGCAACCACTAATGCTCACCTCTTTCTTTGCTGCATTGTCATCCTTAGGAAGAATGGCGGCCTCCACCAGCCATCGCTGACCAGCCTAGTGTTCCCGGGACAGCGTGGGTGCTGCCAACCGCCATCTTATTCCAGGAATTACGTAGGTGCGTGTGCGTGCGGCATGCATGGGCCACCTTTATACATATCATGGCGGGAACCTCGGGGGCATCCTCTCCGGATGATGACACTATCTCTTGTACTTAAGCTGGCTGACCCTTCACTTCTACGAGTTAGGAAGGAGTTCCCTCGTTGCTGAATTCCGCTCCATCTTTGGACTTCCGGTTTCAGATTCTACATTGGCGTGAGACATTCTGGGTACCTGCTCCTCGGGGGCCCTACTTCGTCTCTGGCTATCCATTCCTCGGAGGGCCTTTCCACCTTGGACTTCTATCGCTCCTGCTTCTTGTGACCTCTGCTAGAACTTATCAAAGGATTGGATAAGTTCTTGGAGGAGAAGTCCATTACCTGCTATTAAATTCACTTAGAGAATAGCCACTGGCCATTAGCAATGGTTACATGGAATAGACTTAGGTTTTGGGTACTTGCCAGGTTCTTATGGCCTGGATTGGCCACTGTTGGAAACAGGATGCTGGGCTTGATGGACCCTTGGTCTGACCCAGTATGGCATTTTCTTATGTTCTTATGTTCTTATACCTCCTGTGAGTACTAAATTCTACAGGATCTCTTCTATCAAGCCTCGTTGTGGGATCCTCTTCGGTATACCCTGTGCCTCGGGCCACTACTGCTTCATCCCAGAAGGAACCACTCCGGTATACCCTCCCTGCAGGTCATTACCGCATCACCTCTACAGGAACCTCATTGGGGTCCCTGCACCTCGGACTACCACCTCATGACCACCTCTCCAGCGTACCCCGCTCAGTAGGCCACTACCGGATCTATACATCTGAGGTATTTCTACACTTCTGCAAGAGTTCCTGGCGTATCCCTTTCCGCGGGCCACTACCGGATCTTCACATCTATCACTCTTTGCTCAGAACTTTTCTTTACTACATCTCCCACTCTACGGGTTGTTCCTTTCTCTTCTTTTAATAAAGACTCTATTCCACAGCTGTGTCTGGCATTGCTGAGACCACGCCTACCTATGGTGAGGCTCACAGGGTTCCTCCCTATGGGCGGAGACACCTCTCACCTCGGCCCAGGGGTTCACACTTTTACAAAACATAACAATAATTCAATATATTCATTAAAAAGGTACACACAACCTAATCTTAACAGGATTCCACACAATGGAGACAATACATGCAAATCTAGCACGTGCATATTCATTGTGGATATTTATTTATATTCTGCTTTTTGCACTTTTTTTTTTCAGCACTTCAAAGCAGATTACATTCAGGTACTAGAAGTATTTCCCTATCCCCAGAGATCTTATAATCTAAGGGGGTTATTTTCTAAGCTGGAGAGGAGTCTGCCGCACCACTGCTGCCGGCGATAATGTGAGGGACATTATCGCAGCGAATAGCACCACTTTTTACAGTGGCACTATTCATGCAAAAGGCTGCAGCTGGCACACTGCAGCCTTTTGCACAAATAGCTGCCAGCTACAGCCATTCCCAGGCCTGCTCCACCCCCTTCTTCTCAGGATTCATCCAGTCCTAAGTTTGTACCTGAGGCAATGGAGGGTAAAGTGACTTGCCCAAGGTCACAAGTAGCAACAGTGGGACTTGAACGCTGGTCTTCTGGTTCATAGCCCCGCTGCTCTAACCACTAGGCTACTCCTCCACTTTGATATCCTAAAAACCAGGGCTGTTTCTGGCTCTTGAGGACTGGCATTGGCCACCCTCCTGTTCTATGTCCTTTCTGTTACCTTATACATGACCATCAATAATGAATGACCCCCCCAGGAGGATGTCATCTTTGCTTCAGGCCTAATGGAGAAGAAGGAACCCAGAGCAAGAGCTGTCAAAGAAGCTGTATTATAGCAGCAGCAGCAGCAGCAGCAGCTGGGCAATAAACCCCATCCCTATAAAGGAGCAAGACTGAATTGCAATATAGCAGTGCAAAAATAGGGTGTGAGAAACAGCATGCTGCAGAGAGCAATATGAAAGAGGAGTTATGTTTGTATCATGTATAGATACAATGCCAGAGGCAGTAACAGAAGATAGGTGCTGGTGCTACAGGAGTAATTTTTTTTATATTACACTTTTTTTCACAGCTTCAAAGTGGATTACATTCAGGTACTGTAGGTATTTCCCTATCCCCAGAGAGCTTACAATTTAAGGCCTGGATTTATCAAAATGTAATAGCAAAAGGGGCATGTTTTATGCTAATATACAGTTTATTGCAATTTGTGCTAATTACCTATGTGAAGAGCTAAGTTAGCACAAATTGCAATAACATTTTCAGACTTTGCAATATGTACCATACCTGTTGTGTTTTAAGAGAGAGAGAGAACCTAGCCATAGTGCCTTCTCCCTAGATATGTATTTGTATCCTTATGGGAGGCCCACTAGTAACTCGAGGTGAGGTTTACGTATTAGTGTAGGGTGTTAGGGGCCACTTTGACATTCAACGTGACACGTACGAACAGAACAGTGGTCTCTTGTGAAGATTTGATGACCTTCGGAGTGAGGAAACTCACTCCAAGATGATATTTGTGCAAGGTTATCTCAACCTAGCTTGATGGACTCTCTACCTGGTAACATCAAGCTGGATGGAGAGAATTTGTCTAGAATTTGTACAACTGAGATCACTGCAACCCACTAAGGCTTTGGATTCTGTCATCCTGAACTTATTTGACAAGCAGGCCAGAAGGACTACTTCAACTTCACTTGCCAACATAGCATTCCAGCTACCTCAGTACAGCACCATTTCTTTTTGTTTTTTCTTTTCTTTTCCTTTTGTTTTTACTTTCCAGGGCTCCATTAGGCTTCCTTTGTCTGATGCTAACCCTTTCCAATCTCATTCCCCACTGAAAACCATTCTAAATATCAGGTCCACTGTCTCTTCTTTACATTCTCCACCTCCTCAGTCATTCTATTATGCTTGTCCACTGCTTACATGCTGCAATAGAGTCTTCCTTTCATTCAGCTATCACCATTCTCCCTGACAGTATCCCATCATTGTTAATTGATCTGTGGAAGTCCAAGTTGTGTTAAACAGGACTTAATTTATAAAAGAAGAAAGTCAATAAGGACCGTACCCTATGAAGAGCAATTTCTCTCCTTTAGACCTTTCTACTCCCCCTTCTTGTTTCAGCTAGATACTTGATGGCAACACTCCTCACTTCTTCAGTCGCAGAAGGGATCACGGCGTAGAGGGGGTCGATGCGCTCGTACTTCCCTGGCCCTCATCGGTTCTCCTGCACATGTTCCCTTCTTGGCCTCTGGTGGGCAAGGTGCTTCGCAGGATAGAGGTTCACCCAGAGAGTGTAATCCTAGTGGCTCCCGAGTGGCCCCGACACCCGTGGTTTGCGGATCTAATCAATCTGACAATGGACGGCCCTCTAAGACTCGGGCATCTTCCACATCTTCTTCATCAAGGTCCTATATTTTTCAACCAGGCAGATCACTTTTGTCTAGCGGCCTGGCTTTTGAAAGGAGGAGATTGAAGAAGAAGGGGTACTCTGAGGAGGTTATCACTACACTGTTACAAGCCAGGAAAATGTCTACCTATCTCTCATATATCTCTCATGTATATTTGGGACACCATATTTATATTGTACACCTGTATATAATTAACCTTCTCTATCTCTCTCTATTTCTTACAATCCCAGTTCATTAGCCCTTGTTAATTGTAACTGCCTCTCTTCATCACGTTATTTTTTGTTTTTGGTTGTATTATTCGCACCCCTGTTTTCTGTAAACCGACATGATGTGAACGAGTTCATGAATGCCAGTATAAAAAAACCTTAAATAAATAAATAAATAAATATCATTCATATCCCTGTTTCTTCAAGGCAACCCTCATCCCTTCTTTATATATCAACCTGTTACTTCTCCAACCTCATCCCTATTTCAACCCTTCCTTCCTCATTCTTCCATTTCTCATTTTCCTTAAAGAATGCTCACTCAATGCCCAAGTTTGCCTAAATCCATGACTTCTTTGTCTGTCAATTCTTCCATCTTTTCACTGAGTGAGATCTGGCTGCTGCTACAACTACTAAAAGTAAAGTTGAACCCTCAAATCAAAGATTGTATTGGGAGAACTCTATCTATACTCCATATATTATCAGGCATTTCCTAGGCCACCATGGATGTTGTTCTCAACTTTGGTGTAAGATTATATGCTCAATTGACAATGTATAATGTCATAGGCTTTTTTTCATAGGGTACAGTCCTTGCTGATGTTCTTCTTTTATAAACTGTCTTGTTTAAACAGCTTGTACTTCCACAGGTCAATTAACAATGCAGTATCCAAAGTCCAAAGAACGGCTACAACTTATAGTTCCTTCTTAGTATTAGTCAAACTAATACTAGTCAACAAAGTCTCTAAATATCAGGTTTCCTTACTGTTGCCAGAATAAATAAAGAAAATCTCTGTATCTCTGTTTTGGGGTAGCCTCCAACTACCAACAGGACCATAAAATAATTTATTGTTCTTGGGGCTAGATCTCACCTCACTAGCTCTCACACAAGTCTCTATCCCCAGAGCTGGAATCCTTTGTTAGTGGGGGAAGAATTCCTCCTTCAAGGCCCAGCGTGACAGGGGTGACAGTATAACTTTTCTCTAGGAAATGTTTAAATCTATTACTACCGTGAGTGCTATAAGGTGCCAATAATACACAGGAAGCTCTGAGTATCCAAAAAGTAATTTTACTGAGGGTGAATTAGATGAGTAAATGGTATAGACAAAACCGATTTCGCACCACAGATTATTTTTCACTGCTCACAATCTCTTCTCAATGTTACGTGAGCGGCCTCGAAAGGCCTTGCATTCTGTTAAGAAACAGCCTCGAAAGGCCTTGCATTCTGTTAAGAAGGGGGTGTTTAATGTGCCCTTGGGCCTCAGCCCGACCCCAGACTGATCCAGGGCCAAACCAAGGGTTGATGGCCCTGGATCCGTCTGGCTGACGATCTTACCCTCTGCCAGGCCTGCAAGCTCCCAAGGTCAACAACATGAAGATGTTGGAATGTGAATGGTGCTCCGACCATTCTGAGCCCTTTCAGACCTGCCGCTTAGATTGGCATGGAGCAGCAGGCCTGGCCTGAGGACGAGGGCAGATGGGCCTTGGCATGAAGACATAACACCAAGGTCGATGCATCGGCATCACAGACGAAGACATGACAACAAGGCATCAGAGACGAGGGCTGGAACAAGACATGACACCAAGGTAGTTGAGGATAGGGATGTGAATCGTTTTCCATATCGTCTTAACGATAGAAATCGTGTGGCAGGGCAAGAAAATCGTCTTAGGCACGATTTTTTAGTTAAAAAATCGTTAAAAATCGTTTTTTCCGATTAGTGCGCACTAACGGGAGTTAGTGCGCACTAACTGGGAGTTAGTGCGCACTAACTGAAAATGATACAATTTGACACTTTTCAGGTCAGTTAAGGTCAGTTTAGGAATGAATATGTATTCCTATTGGCTGCCCTCTTATTTATTCATGTTACCAAGTTTCCTACTGACAGTATATGGGGGATGGGAAATGGAAACAGTTGGTAGCTTGACAAAACAAGTAATGTGATCAGTCAATGTGACTAGAACTTGTGCCCTAACCCTGATACCAGGGGTATTGTGATCTTCCTGCACACAGTGCCCTATCCCTATTAATACCAGGAGTGTTGTGATCTTCCTGCACACAGTGCCCTATCCCTAATACCAGGGGTGTTGTGATCTTCCTGCACACAGTGCCCTATTCCTGATACTGGGGGTGTTGTGATCTTCCTGCACACAGTGCCCTATTCCTGATACCGGGGGTGTTGTGATCTTCTTGCACACATCCCGATATCAGGGATAGGGCACTGCATGCAGGAAGATCACAACACTCCTGGTATTAATAGGGATAGGGCACTGCATGCAGGAAGATCACAACACTCCTGGTATTAATAGGGATAGGGCACTGCATGCAGGAAGATCACAACACCCCTGGTATCAGGGATAGGGCACTGTGTGCAGGAAGATCACAATACCCCGGAGGAGTGAGGGTCAGGCAGCTCCCCCCTGTCTGTGAAGCCAGCCTCTCACTAGTAATGCAGGGAGGGAGCTGTCTCAGACTTCACCATCCTCCCCCCCCCCCCCCTTACCCACACACCATTCACTAGCTGGGACATGGGGGAAGTCAGGAGTGAGGGTCAGGCAGCTCCCCCCTGTCTGTGAAGCCAGCCTCTCACTAGTAATGCAGGGAGGGAGCTGTCTCAGACTTCACCATCCACCCCCCCCCCCCTCACCCACACACCATTCACTAGCTGGGACATGGGGGAAGTCAGGAGTGAGGGACAGGCAGCTCCCCCCTGTCTGTGAAGCCAGCCTCTCACTAGTAATGCAGGGAGGGAGCTGTCTCAGACTTCACCATCCTCCCCCCCCCTCACCCACACACCATTCACTAGCTGGGACATGGGGGAAGTCAGGAGTGAGGGTCAGGCAGCTCCCCCCTGTCTGTGAAGCCAGCCTCTCACTAGTAATGCAGGGAGGGAGCTGTCTCAGACTTCACCATCCTCCCCCCCCCCCCCCTCACCCACACACCATTCACTAGCTGGGACATGGGGGAAGTCAGGAGTGAGGGTCAGGCAGCTCCCCCCTGTCTGTGAAGCCAGCCTCTCACTAGTAATGCAGGGAGGGAGCTGTCTCAGACTTCACCATCCTCCCCCCCCCCTCACCCACACACCATTCACTAGCTGGGACATGGGGGAAGTCAGGAGTGAGGGTCAGGCAGCTCCCCCCTGTCTGTGAAGCCAGCCTCTCACTAGTAATGCAGGGAGGGAGCTGTCTCAGACTTCACCATCCTCCCCCCCCCCCCTCACCCACACACCATTCACTAGCTGGCACATGGGGGAAGTCAGGAGTGAGGGTCAGGCAGCTCCCCCCTGTCTGTGAAGCCAGCCTCTCACTAGTAATGCAGGGAGGGAGCTGTCTCAGACTTCACCATCCTCCCCCCCCCCCTCACCCACACACCATTCACTAGCTGGGACATGGGGGAAGTCAGGAGTGAGGGTCAGGCAGCTCCCCCCTGTCTGTGAAGCCAGCCTCTCACTAGTAATGCAGGGAGGGAGCTGTCTCAGACTGGTATCAGGGTTAGGGCACTGTGTGCAGGAAGATCACAACACTCCTGGTATTAATAGGGATAGGGCACTGTAAGAGATGACTGTAGTAGATTGAATAAAGATCTGATGTTTCTGCTCTCCTCACACTAAACAAAAACAACACACAAGCAGAGAAGCCCTTCTTACAAAGCTGAGCTAGTGAGTTAAGTAGGAGGAAAAGTAAACATACTGGTGCCAGTGTGGCTACTTAAAAAATACACTTACCAACAATCAATTACATATATTTGAACTGTGTACAGTTCCAGCCAGGACCACCTTTCTAAAATGCACAGTGATTGGCAAATTCAACATGCACTAGCATTTCAGGTGCCTGCTAACAAAAATAATAAACAAACAAGTTCTAGTCACGTGAGTGCTGATCATTACATTACTTTTTTTGTCAAGCTTCCAACTGTTTCCATTTCACATCCCCCCAACCATATTGGTAACATCAATAGATAAGAGCACAGCCAGCCAATAGGAATACATACATACATATTCATTCCTAAGTGACCTTTACTGACCTGGGAAGTGTGAACACTTTTTTCATTTTCTGTTGGTGTTCGTTAGTTTCCAGTTCCATTTCCCATCCCCCCAACCATCACCTCAGTGGTAACCTTGGTAATATCAATAGATAAGAGGGCAGCCAGCCAATAGGAACACATATTCATTCCTAACTGACCTTCAGTGACCTGGAAAGTGTTTAACGATTTAACGATTTAACGATTTTTAACGATAAATCGTTAGAATTTCTATTGTATCGTGTTCTATAACGATTTAAGACGATATAAACATTATCGGACGATAATTTTAATCGTTGAAAAACGATTCACATCCCTAGTTGAGGACATGACACCAAGACTGATGCGAAGACATCACAGACCAATGGTCGATGCGACGGCATCCCGGACCAGGGTCGATGTAACGACATCAGGAACAAGATGTTGAAGCAAAGACATGACACCAAGACTGATGCAACGCCATCCAGGACTAGATGAGGAACTTGATGAAGTCCAGATGAGATGAGAGATTGGGCGGAAGGACATTGGCACAGTCTCTCAGGGCACCCTACACATCCCACCTTCACGGGCGGACCCAATGGGCTAGTCACGGACCACCCTGTCCCACTGCGTGCCCTACACAGCCCGAGGAGGTTGGTCACGGACCACGCTGAGAATGGGATGAGCACAGGGAAGAATCCAGTCGAGGTGGGACTCCGACGACGGAGCCAGATGTCATCCGGAGCTCCACAAAGGCTGGCAGGACATGAAGCTCAGGAGCACAGGGACCGAAGTCCACTGCCAGCATCTCCCAAGACGAAGAAGCGTCACATGGAGATCCACAGTCGGCAGAACAGAAGGCTCAAGAGCATTGAAGCGAACACCAAGAAGGGCAGGACACCAGTAGGTGAAACACCAGGACACCTGGACGAGGACCTCAGGCACGAAGTCTTGACTTGACGTGACAAGAAGAAACGAAATGAAGAGGAGCTCCACAAAGAAGACCTGACGGAGCTCTGGCAGGCAGGAGCTTCTAGAGTGAAGAAACTCCAATGCAAGGCGAAGACGTAATGCGAAGACAGCCCTTTTATTTATTTATTTTTTTATATACTGACATTCGATCTCAATTGAGATATCACACCGGTTTACATTCAGGTACTGTAGGTATTTTCTATCCCCAGAGGGCTTATAATCTAAGTTTGTACCTGAGGCAATGGAGGGTAAAGTGACTTGCCCAAGGTCACAAGGAGTAACAGCAGGACTCGAACCCTGGTCTCCTGGTTCATAGTCCACTGCTCTAACCACTAGGCTATTAAATGAGCTGAGACAGCCCTTTTTAGGGCTGGGCAGGAAATCCAATCAAAGGTGGGGCCAGCACACTTCCTGTGTCTGGCCCTTTAAATCCCAGAGGGAGGCACGGCCGCGCACCTAGGAAGAAGCAGGAACTTGTGCAGGACCGCGGACAGTGGCCTGCACAGACCAGAGGCAGCAGGGCTGGGCCTGAACGCAGGCCCCGATGACAGCAGTGGCTCCAGATGCTGCAGGAAGCCCCGGGGGTGGCTCCAGCTGCCAATCCAGGCCGGGGCTTGCGGCCTTCGTGCCGCGAAGATGTAGCAGACATTAGGGCCGGCTCCAGCTGTGAAGATGGAAGGCAGAAGTCCGCGGCTCTGGCCGCGGTGAAGACCATGGCTAGATGGATGGCCTCCAGACCGCGAAGATAACTGAGGCCGCGGCTCCAGCCACGCAGGAGGGCCCAACTTCGGTGGTGTCCGTGCCGTGTCGGGTGAGGCAGCAAAGAGGTGAGCAGTGCCTGCTGACGGGGGAACCCGCGGGCAGGGTCCATGACACTCAATCTATGCAAGTGTCTCTTACTACAAGGAAAAAGGAAAGCACTCACCTTCTTGTGTGGGAAGGAAAAACCCTCCAAAGCTGGCAAAAATTGATAAAATAGTCTAAGTACAGAGAGTCCCAATTTCCACTCTCCCAGGGGTGAAGACTCCAAGTGGGTGTCTGCAGGATTAATTCAAATTTGTTCTTACTCACACTTCTCTCAATACCTTTCTCTCGCTCTCTCTTGAATCCTTTGATGGTAAAGATCCACACAAGAACATATAGCTCTCAATGTTCTATCAGGATAGAGAGGGGGGCATCAAAAATCTTCCTCCCAGTTATTCTAACCAAAAGGTTTTTCCCAAAAATGGATTCCAAATACCAGAAGCGTCTTGCATCAGGTTACGACCATACCTCTGTCCTTCAGGAGGTTGCGGAGGGGAAGGTCTTCCTTATCCTGGGCCACCAGGGAAAGGTTTCCCCATGACCTCTCTCCACTCAACACACCAACTCTCACAAGGCTCCTTACCAAGAAAAATTCTCAAAGCCCAAAAACAACCCTGGAAACAAATCCAACCAGCACATCAGTGGACTGGAAGTGCAGATTCCTGACTTTCCTCAGTGACATCAGGCAGAGTTCGGCCTGAATTCTAAAGTAGACCCAAAAATCCACCCAGTAGAAAACCTCCTGCACTTCCTCCTAACTCCACAACTCAAAAGCACTGCCCTCTAGAGCTCTTAGAAGACAGCCATGCCAGGGAGACAGCCATCCCAGCTCCCTCAAAGGAAAGGGCTTTACTGATTAGTGTTTCCCACAATCTCTACCTCTCTCTGTCCCTAACGAAAGGTGTTAAACAAAGGGCTCTACTGGTAATGAACCCCAGTGGGTCATTACACCCCCTTTCGTACAGAATGGCAACACAGTCCAATCTTCTTCTCGCACAGCAAAAGCCATAAAAATGCCCGTGCTACATTTGAAACTCTTTATCCATCCAAAAGAAAAGTATCTCAAGCAATTCTGTTAGGATTTGTGGGTTCGTGGGCCCTGGGCTGAGGTGAGCGATGGTACCACCCAAGGGGAGGAGCCCCGTGAGTCTCACCGTTGGGAAGTGAGGTCTGAGCTGCTAGGTGTGCAGGACAGCAGGTACTGGAGAGAGAGTAGAGAGAGAGGCACTGCCCGTGGAGCGGGGAGTGGAGCAAGAAAGTCACACAGACACGGAGGTGCCACAGGGTCTGTGGAGTGGGGTATACCCAGGAGAAAGGATTCCTCTGTAGAGGAGATACAGTAATGATCCGCAGAGTGAGGTACACCGGTGAAGGTTCCTTAGTAGAGATGATATGGTAGTGGTCCGCAGATCGGGGTACACCGATAAGGGTTCCTCTGTAGAGATGATACGGTAGTGGTCCACAGGGCGGGGTACACCGATGAGGGATCCTCAGCAGAGATGATAAGGTAGTGGTCCGCAGAACGGGGTCCACTGATGAGGGTTCCTCAGTAGAGAGAATACGATAATGGTCCGCAAGCGAAGTACTCACAGTGGAAGTAGTGATGGTTCCAGAAGGAGACCCGGGGAACGGGGTATGCAGCAGACCCAGGCGAAAGGCCCTCCGAGGAGCGGATAGCCAGAAATGAGGAAAGGGCCCCTGAGGAGCGGGTACCCAGGACATCTCACTCCGAGGAAGCAGGAGCTGTAACGGAAGGTCCGTAGTGAGCGAAGCAGAGTCAGCAATGAGGGAACTCGTTGGCAAGTCATAGGCAGGCAGGGTCATCCGGTTTAAGAGTCCATGGAGAATGACATCATCCGAGGGGGACGCCCCTGAGATTCCCGCCATGACGTGCATAACACTGACGCGGAAGAGCATGCGCACGCCTAAGGAGCTCCGAGGGTAAGATGTCGGTCGGCAGCATCCATGCCATCCAGGGAGGCCGGGAACAGGGGCGGGCAGGCCAGCGATAGCTGGCGGAGGCCGCCAGTCTTCCTAGTGGAGTCAGTGCAGTAAAACAAGAGGTAAGCAACAATGGTCGCAACCATCTGCGACTGACGGGTGTAACAGTACCCCCCTTCTTAGGACCCCTCCCCAGGGGTCCTAAGAAGGGATGGGTTTTCTTGGGTGAGAGGCATGGAACTGCTTGATCAGTTCTTTGTCAAGGATATTGCCCAGCCGGCAAAGTACAGCAAAAGGCCCTATGTATCTGGGAGCGAAGAGGGCTGAAGGCAGTTTTAAGCGAAGAAAGCAAGTGCTGAGCCACACTTTATCTCCAGTATTAAACTGCGGAGCTGTCCAATGATGGGCATCGTAGAACTTTTTAGACTGCTGTAGAAGTTGTTTGGTGTGCTCCCAAAGTTGATGTAACTTTAGTGCAGAAACCTGTGCCGCTGCAGAAGACAGAGGTAATGGACAGAGGAGGCAGAGGCTAACGTCCATATACTATTTGAAAAGGTGATGTCCCGATGGATGCAGACTGGTGAGAGTTTAAGGCGAACTCGGCCCAGGGTAGTAAGTTGGACCAGTCATTCTACCGAGAATTCACGTATGCCCAAAGAAATTGTTTCAGGGTTCAGTTCGTCCTCTCTGTCTAATCATTGGCCTGTGGATGATAGGCTGATGTAAGGTCTAAGGCGATATCAAACATTTTACATAGTGACCTCCAAAATCTGGCCGTGAATTGAACACCTCGATCCGAGAGTATGTATCTCGGGAGTCCATGGAGGTGAAAGATGTGGCAGATGAATAGTTTGGCCAATTCTGGGGCTGAAGGAAGACCTGGTAATGCCACAAAGTGAGCCATCTTTGAAAATCGGTCCACGGTGACCCAAATGGTGTTGTTTCCAGTGGAAGGAGGTAGGTCCACTATGAAATCTGTGGCTATGTGTGTCCACGGCTCACTGGGTGCAGGAAGAAGTTATAAGAGACCACCAAGGACAGCCAGTCGGCGGCTTCTGATGAGCATAAGTGGGAAATGATTCCACGTATGCTTGACCATCCTTCTTCATGGTGGGCCACCAATAGAATCTCTGGAGAGTGGAAAGAGTTCTAGCTTATCCGGAGTGACCTGCCAGCAAAGGAATCATGGGCCCAGCAAAGGATTTTCCTTCACAGTGGTCGGGGAACCACCATCTTCCCAGATGACACTGTGAGTGTAGTGGAGAGGAGAACTTTAGTGGGATCAATGATGTGCCGTGGAATATCTGGAATATCTTCTGTGGTGAAGGAACGAGAGAGTGCGTCGGATCGAGCATTCTTATTACCAGGTCGGTATCATAGTAGGAAATTGAACCGAGTATAAAAGAGAGACCAGCGGGCCTGTCTGTGATTCAGGTGATGAGCATGGTGCAGGTACTCGAGATTCTTGTGGTCAGTATATACTGTGATCTGGTGCTGCGCTCCCTCAAGCTAGGGATACCACTCCTCAAAGGCCAGTTTAATTGCCAGTCATTCCTTGTCCCCGATTCCATAATTACGCTCAGCTGGGAAAAATCAGCCGAAAAAAAAGAGCATGGGTGCAAGGTGTGATTGGATGAATGCTGGCTGAGTACTGCTCCAACACCGATGTCCGAAATGTCCACTTTGACGATGAAGGGTTGTCGGGGGTTGGGGTGACGCAAGCATGGTTCACGTAGGAATGCCTCCTTGAGCTCCTGGAAGGCGGTCATGGCCTCGGGTGCCCACTGCAAGGGATTGGCTCCCTTATGAGTCATGGCTGTGAGTGGCGCGGTCAGTGTTGAATAATGATGAATGAATGATCTATAGTAGTTTGTAAACCCAAGGAATCTTCAGAGCGCCTTAAAGCCCGTTGGTTGAGGCCAATCACGGATTATCTTGGTCTTCTGTGCATCCATCTGGAAACCCTGGCTCGAGATCACATAGCCGAGAAAAGGGACTGTCTCGTGGTCAAAAGAACATTTCTCCAACTTGGCGTACAACTGATTGTCCCTTAGGCACTGCAGGACGTTGGTGACGTCCTGGTGGTGGCTCTGGAGGTCTTGCGTCGAGGTAGACATGACGCAACTGTAGAGCATGTCTCTGAAGATCTCGTTCATTATATTCTGAAATACCGCTGGCACGTTGCAGAGGACAAACGGCATTACCCTGTACTCAAAATGGCCATCGTGGGTGTTAAATGCGGTTTTCCATTCGTTGCCCTGGTGTATCCTAATCAAATTGTAAGCTCCCCTGAGGTCCAATTTGGTAAATATCTTGGCCCCCTGGAGTCTGTCAAAAAGTTCAGAGATTAATGGCAAAGGGTAACGGTCTTTCTGGGTAATCTCATTTAAGCCACAGTAATCTATATACGGCCAGAGGGAGCTATCCTTTTTCCCCACAAAAAAGAATCCTGCTCCAGCGGGAGATTTGGAAGGCCGAATGAAGCCTTTTGCCAAATTTTCTTGTATATATTCAGACATGGCTTTTGTCTCTGCTAGTGAAAATGGGTAGACCATTCCTCAGGGAAGCTCGGTGTTAGGCAATAAGTTTATAGCACAATCAAAAGAGCGGTGAGGAGGTAGGCGAATAGGGGAGTGCATTCATTTTCGACATATTGGCAATCCGCAATGTATATATCCCTATTCGTATCATGACTCCCCATGAATATAACGTATCATCTGTTTCATCCATTGCACGGTGCACGGCACGCACTTTTCTTCGCCGCCATTTGCAATCGGAGGACGCCATTTGGGGTATCCAGAGCCAAAAACCAGCCCTTTCCTGTGAGTCATCAGTGACCTCACAGCCCTGTCAGAGTGGGTCGGACAGGTTGGCATAGATACCGGAATGCAGCGTATCAGCAATAACATTTTGCAAAATGCACTGAATGCAGCCAATCCTGCTGTCATTCAGTGCTTGGTGACGATTTTCCTGATGACCCAGCACTATATATACTTAAAAGATTCTACTTGTTTTATGTTCAAATATATATATTCTTACTTTTGTTAAATGTATAATGCTTATTTAATCCTGTTAAATGTATAACGCTCCGGCGTAAGTTCCTGTTCATTGTACACCGACGTGATATCTTTGATGAGCGGCGGTATATAAAAAACTATAAATAAATAAATGCTGCGTGCCACGCACTTTCTTTGCAGGGGTGGTGTGGGGAGGTGGTCTCTGTGGAAGGAGGCTGCACTCAGAGCTAGTCTGAGTTCAGAAATCTGTATTGAAATGCTAGCTAGGCTAGTTAGTAGAGAAAAAATATATTTATTCTTTATTTGGTTGCAGTGCCTGTGCCAGCTAGCCCTGTTTGTTTATTAAACAGTTTATTTAGGTGATCTGAGATGGTCTCTCTGTGCCAGGGAGAGAAGCTGCTATCAGTGCCATTTTGTTTAATTCACCCTCTGGGCTAGGCTGCAAGCAAGCACCATTTGGGTGTTGTGGCTGGGAGAGATATATTCAATTTTTAGCTAGTTTGCTAGAATTTCCATTGGAAAATATATTTCATCGATTTTCCTGCTGTGCCAACAATTCCAGCTTTTAAAAACTGAGTTTGTTTAAGTCAACTCACTCAGTCTCTCTGTAGACTGACCTTCAGTGGGCTTGCACTTTAGCAGACTGAACTTTATTATTGGGACAGTCTGTGCAGTGAAATCCCCAGTCTGCCTCTTTTGTGCTTACATGCAAGCTATGTGTGTGTGCACACCACACACGTTATATTAGTGCATAGCAAGGCACTGTGACAGTGGGCAGCCAGTAGGCACTAGGCAGTGACATTAATCCATAATGTCAGGGAAAGCTAGATGTGGTCGAGTGATTGGGACTGGTAGAGGAGGCACTTCAAAAGGCACTAGTGCCAGTCCCCCATTAAAGTTAAAAAGGGACCTTTTGCAATCTAAACTCTTTGGAGGGGCAAGCAGTTCCATCCAGAAAAAAATGAAATCTGGCCATGATGCATCGCCATCACCACCACCTGTTTCTGACCCTGTAGTTTTGGAGGTGAGGGAAGGAGAGGCTGAGTCATGCCAGACAAAATGTTGACACCCAAAAGCAGCAGGGGGACAGAAGTCTCGACTAAGACTTAGCATTGACAATGTAGCACAGTCACTGTTTGCTTCTGATTCAGATGAATAATCATCTTATGTGGAATTCTCATTAGAAGCGGAAGAAATAGCTGACGAAGCTTTAGGAGGATCAGTTAGTCCTGTCTTAGCCTCCACTTCAGTGCAGCAGGGGAGAGATGAAACTGATGAGGAGGAGGAAGAGCAGTCAGCAAAGGCACAGAGGGTGACTGAGGCCCCTGGCATTGCTTCTCAGGGTGCACCCACTACTTCAGTTTCAGTGCCAGCATCCATCCCCAAGGCTTTAGAGAAGGGAGGATCACGAAAGACATCTGCGATCTGGAGCCACTTTAAAGTGACGGATGACCCGCGTTTTGCTCAGTGTAATTACTGTGGCAGGGCTATTAGCAGAGGCAAGCAAATGGGACATCTAACTAATTTTGGCATGACACATCATATGAAGAGGCAACACCCAACAACAGTACTGCCATCTGGGGATGGTGGCAGTACCAGTCAGGGGACCCCTTCCAAGCAGCGTAAAATGGTTCAAAAGCAAAAGAGTCAGCCCATGCCCTCATCACCTTCTAGCAGTCAGGTGGCAGGCCAGCAACCTCCTGACATGTGGCAGAAGCAACAACCCACCATGGAGGAAATGGGGTGGAGTGCGGTAACGCTATCCCGGGGTAGGAGGCAGGCAGCCTCAAAAGTTGTAACCAGAAGCAGTGGGGAAATGATTTCCCTTGATGACCAGCCCTTGCAGTTAGTGGAGAATGTGGATTTCAAGCGTTTTCTGAAGGTCGTAGTTCCAAATTACAAAGTCCCCTCCAGAACCACATAGGGATGTGAATCGTTTTTTAACGATTTAAATTATCGTCCGATAATTTTAAAATTGTCATTAATCGGTAAGGGACTCGATACAATAGGAATTCCCTCGATTTATCGTGAAAAATCATTAAATCGAGTACGGGAATTATTTGGGGGGAGGGAGGGAAAACCGGCACACCAAATCAACCCCTAAACCCACCCCGACCCTTTAAAACCAATCCTTTACCCTCCCCCACCCTCCCGAACCCCCCCAAAATGTTAAATTACCTGATGGTCCAGTGGGGGGGTGGGGGGGTCCCGGCGCGATGTCCCGCTCTCGGGCCATCAGCGCCATTTTGGCTACCACTGATAAAAATGGCGCCGGTGGCCCGATAAAAAAAAACCCACCCCGACCCTTTACAAATTACCCCTTTGCTTCTCCCACCCTCCCGACCCCCCCAAAAACCTTTTACATGTACCTGGTGGTCTAGCGGGGGGTCCGGGAGGCATCCCTTCAATCATACCCTCAGTGCTGGACTGGTTTCAAAATGGCGCCAATCGCCTTTGCCCTCACTTTGTCACAGGGAGCGACCGTCGCTCCCTGTGACAAAGTGAGGGCAAAGGCGATCGACTACCAGTATGGCGCTGATCGCCTTTGACCTCACTTTGTCACAGGGAGCGATCGTCGCTCCCTGAGACAAAGTGAGGGCAAAGGCGATCGGAGCCATTTTGAAACCAGTCCAGCACCGAGGGTATGATTGAAGGGATGGCTCCCGGACCCCCCGCTAGACCACCAGGTACATGTAAAAGGTTTTTGGGGGGGTCGGGAGGGTGGGAGAAGCAAAGGGGTAATTTGTAAAGGGTCAGGGTGGGGTTTTTTTTATCAGGCCATCGGCGCCATTTTTATCAGTGGTAGCCAAAATGGCGCCGGGACACCCCCCCACACACACACACACTGGACCACCAGGTAATTTAACATTTGGGGGGGGGGGGTTCGGGAAGGTGGGAGAGCAAAGGGGTCATTTGTAAAGGGTCGGGGTGGGTTTTTTTTATCTGCTCAGGCCTCACTAAAAAATGAACGATGTGAATTGGAATCGGAACTGATTTCAATTCACATCTCTAACGATCCGATTTTTTTCTCCCTCCATCCGAACCTGATCATTAAAACGATCAGGCACACAATTCACATCTCTACTTAGCAGAAAGGTCATCCCCAGCCTGTACAAGCAGTATCGCAGTCTCATGCAAGTGCTGCTAGCTAAGGCAGAGGGGAGAGTGCATTTCACCTGCGATATCTGGACCGCCATGAATGCTGCACACTCTTACCTCTTCCTGACAGCACACTGGTGGGACCTGGCTGAGGCAGGGGCAGGCAGCAGCTCTATTACTGAACAAGTAGCAGGGTGGAGATGGGCTTTACTGCACACCTACCTGATGGATCAGGCCCACACCACAGCCAATATTCTAGCATGCATCAGACAGATGCTGGAGGGCTGCCAACTATACCAGCGAGACAGGAATCCTCAGGCAAGGTTCTTTGTCACAGACAATGGTGCAAACATGGTTAAGGTAATAAACGATGGGCACTTTAAGAACATCCGATGTTTTGCACACACTCTGCACCTGGTAGTGAAGTCAGCTCTGGGGTTGGATTCCAATGACAAAGAGAATGAATACCTGCATAGGTTAATACAGAAGTGCAGGAACATAGCAGTGCCCTTCCACAGAAGTGTGAAGGTGGAGCAGGTTCTCTGACAAAAGCAGACTGATTTGGGGATGCCTCACAAGCGACTCATTCAAGACATTGCCACCCAGTGGAATTCCACCTTTATGATGCTCGAAAGGTTAGTGGAGCTGCAGACACCCCTTCATAAACTTTCTGGTACAATGGGCATAGGTGTGCAGAATCCCCTAGGGCATCATGATTGGTTAATAATGAGTCAGCTGCTAAAAATCCTGCAGCCCTTCAAGGATGTCAAGGAGGAGCTGAGTTCCAGAAGTGCCACCTTGGCTGACATCATCCCTATAGTTAATGTCCTGGATGAACATTTGGAGGCCTTTAAACAGGAAGAGGGAATGACAGTTGAGGTGCTGCATTGTCTGGACATTTTGCAGCAGCAGGTGGAAGAGAGATTAAGGTCTTTAACAGAACAGAACACATACATGCTCGCCACAGTCTGTGATCCCCGTGTAAAAGGGAAACTCACCCTACAGTACGATTGCCTCTTATTGATGAAGGATCTGCTGTTAGCAAAAGTCCGTGAACAGGAGCGCCATAGGCAGAGATAGATTAGGCGTGAAGCAGAGGTGGCACTCTCTGAGTGCCTTCAGAAAGTTGTGCTGCTAGCCCAAGAAGGAGCAGCACTCTATCAGCGACAGATAGTACCTCCTCCTCCTCCTCCACTTCAGAACGCCAAAGGCATGTTGCCCATAAAGATTCATCAGTTATGCGACGGGCGAGAGCGAAAGCACCTGGCATGAGTGACTTTCAGCCCACCCAAGCAAAGGAGACACCAGCACAGCTATCAGTGACACGGTATCTCTCAAAGCCGACAGAGAACATGCAGGCAGATCCGCTGGCATACTGGGCACACAGGTCCACTGTCTGGCCACACCTAGCCAAAGTGGCTCAGTGATATCTGTCATGTCCACCAACCAGTGTGCCCAGTGAACGTGTCATGAGCCCTCACTGCTCAAGGCTGGCACCAGAGTTGATGGAAATGCTAGTGTTTCTGAAAGTAAACCTGCCTTTGCTTGGGTTTCCAAATTTTCCCTGTGAATGGCAAGATTAATAAAACCAACTGAAAGCCCTGCAGCAGCTCCAACTGCCTCCTATGCTCCAGAAAATATAAGCACTGCAGCACATGTACCTGACCTGAAATGCTGTGCCTGTCCGTCCACTGTCCAGGCCATATGTCCCTACAAGGGCCTGACCTCAAACGCTGTGCCTGACTGTCCACTGTCCAGGCCATACGTCCCTACAAAGGCCTGATCTCTAACACTGTGCCTGTCCTTCCACATTTGGAATGTAAGAACATAAAAAGCTGACTTAAAATGTTTGGACCTTGCATATTTCATATGCTCAGTATTTTTCATGACCTTGCCAACAGTAATGTTTCAAGTACTATTGAAAACTGGTGGTAGTTGCACTCTAGTTCATCCTCTGTGTTCCCATTGTTTACAGAGGCACTGTGTAAACAACAAAGTCAACATAGGTTGATATTGTAGATTTTGACTTGAGTAGCAGTTTTCTTATTTCTGAGAGCTCTTCATGTTCTTTTGTCATCAGCTGAAGTGCATAAGTAAAGTTATTAGCTTCTGGGTATTCAAAAATAATCTCCAGCTCAGTTCTTGCTTCACAAATGGCAGTCTCTATGTTGCGACCTTCACTGCTCGACGTCCTCACTCTGCCCTCTTCTTGGATTATCGGACACTCTTTTGTACATTGGGCAGACAGGAGAGCACATGATCACCCCTAAGGACTGTACTTGGGATGGGCACCTCATGGGTGGGTTGAGACATGCATGAGTAAGCCAGGGATGCTATGGGACCATTTCTTGCCTCTTTCTCCAGTGCTTGAGGGATTTGATGGCAGCTTCAGATGCCATCATAATGTATTTGGGGGGCAACAACCCGGGCGAATCATCATGAGGATTAAGAATGACTTAACTGAGTTACATGCATGGCTCCTGCATTCAAGATGGTGGAGAAGGGGACACAAGAAGGTCGACTGTCAGATCGGTTTGAACCACAAGCTGGGTTTTCTAACTATGCTCCATGTTTGATGTGGTCTTGGTGAACCGCATTTCCTTGCCGTAGCGCTTTTCACATTAGCACGCGAGGATTTTTTGTTTAATAAGTACAAAAAGTACACACAAATTAAAAAATGTTTTTTTGAAATAAATAATAAAAGGACTATTGGGTGGATGGTGGTGCTTATGATTAAACAGAGAGCAAGTATGGTACACCGGGATGATGCCTTGAAAATTTATGAAGCATCACTTTACACTCATTAAATATTTTTTTCCTTAAATATTTTTTTCACAAACATTTTTTAAGTCTCAGGGAGACTAATAAGTGAGTGTGATGAGCGCGATTAAAGAAAAGCTTTTTAAATTAGTCAATTGAGTGTTGCAAAAGTAATTTAAAAATATATTAAAAAGTAGTAAAAATTGATTAAGTGTTAGGTAATCAATTTTGTTTGCAGTGTGGGTTCTGTTGAAGCAGGTTCATTGAAATTGCCCCCACTTTTTGTGGATTGGAAGTGTTTTGGTGGCTAAGGCAGGCAGCTGAGATGGTGGTGTAGCCTGGTTTCTGGCAACTGACATACCGGCTCGGGTACCATTTTGTCTGGGGTATAAATATTTGTGGTTAATAAAACTGCAGCCTTTTTTATCCAACATCTGTATTTATTCTTATTGCTTGTTGAAAGAATGTATCTATGCATGGCTATTGGGTCACTCAGAGGTAGTGGGGTGGTGGGAGTTTGGGGAATGGGAGGGCGAAGATGTGACGCCAGTACAGTTGCGGCTGCTAGAGTTAAATACGGTTAGGAAAAATACCACAACTTAGCTGCCCCTGCAAACTTCATGTAATGACACCCCCTTTAAGGCCACCATGCCTTAAAGGGGATGATCAGCCCCAAATAACACCCACAATAAAAGGTGAATTTTAAAAGTCCTATGTGCACCAAAACTGGGACATATGTGCACAAGTCAGGCCGGCACATAATGAGTGGACTTTAAAAGCCATCCTTCTACATGCGTATTTCCCACTATGCACACAAATCAAAAGTTTTGAAAAAGGGTAGGGGTGTAATCTGAGCAGGGCATGGGCATGTTGGGGGAGAGCCAAGAGATATACTTGTAAATACATGCACACTTCCCTGGTGGTCTAGTGGGAGCCCAGAATATTCTGGACCTGGCACTGGCCATTTTTTAAACTGGTGCCAGTTGCCACTATCACATGAGAGGGGCAAAGGCAAGCTATCAACCAGCTGGTGCATTTTGAAAAAAGGCCATCAATGAGTCCTGATCCTAAGAGATGCTCTGTGTTCCCACTAGATCACAGTTTGGTAAATCTAAGGGGGGGGGGGGGGGGGGGGTCAGGAGAGTGGGTAGTTCAGCCTCTGGGTTGCGAGTGATTGTTTGACAAAGGGCAGAGATGGAGGAGTTGGTGTGGAGCCTATGCCCAGAGTTTCTAAATTTGAAAACTTTATTCCACCCAGAGTACTGCTGCAAAATTCTATCTATTATGGGGTGGATTTTAAGAGCCCTGCTCGCCTAAATCCGCCCAAATCCGGGTGGATTTAGGCGAGCAGGGCCCTGCGCGCCGGTGAGCCTATTTTACATAGGCTCACCGGTGCGCGCAGACCCCGGGACTCGCGTAAGTCCCGGGGTTCTCCGAGGGGGGCGTGTCGGGGGGCGGGCCCGAACTGCGTGGCGTTTAGGGGGCATGCCGGGAGCGTTTTGGGGGCGGACCCGGAGGCGTGGTTACGGCCCGGGGCGGCCCGGGGGCGTGGCCGCGCCCTCCGGACCCGCCCCAGGTCGCGTTCCAGTGCGCAGGAGGCCCGCTGACGCGCGGGGATTTACGCCTCCCTCTGGGAGGCGTAAATCCCCCGACAAAGGTAAGGGGGGGGCTTAGACAGGGCCGGGTGGGTGGGTTAGGTAGGGGAAGGGAGGGGAAGGTGAGGGGAGGGCAAAAGGAAGTTCCCTCCAAGGCCGCTCCGATTTTGGAGCGGCCTTGGAGGGAATGGGGGTAGGCTGCGCGGCTCGGCGCCCGCCGGCTATACAGAATTGATAGCCTTGCGCGCGCCGATCCAGGATTTTAGTGGATACGCGCGGCTCCGCACGTATCTACTAAAATCCAGCGTACTTTTGCTTGCACCTGATGCGCCAGCAAAAGTAGGCCTATTCGCATAGGGGCGGATTTTAAGAGCCCTGCTCGCCGGTGAGCCTATTTTACATAGGCTCACCGGCGCGCGCAGACCCCGGGACTCGCGTAAATCCCGGGGTTCTCCGAGGGGGGCGTGTCGGGGGCGGGCCCGAACCGCGCGGCGTTTAGGGGGCGTGCCGGGAGCGTTTCGGGGGCGGACCTGGAGGCGTGGTTACGGCCCGGGGCGGCCCGAGGGCGTGGCTGCGCCCTCCGGACCCGCCCCCAGGTCGCATCCCGGCGTGCAGGAGGCCCGCTGACGCGCGGGGATTTACGCCTCCCTCTGGGAGGCGTAAATCCCCCGACAAAGGTAAGGGGGGGGCTTAGACAGGGCCGGGTGGGTGGGTTAGGTAGGGGAAGGGAGGGGAAGGTGAGGGGAGGGCAAAAGGAAGTTCCCTCCGAGGCCGCTCCGATTTCGGAGCGGCCTCGGAGGGAACGGGGGTAGGCTGCGCGGCTCGGCGCGTGCCGGCTATACAGAATTGATAGCCTTGCGCGCGCCGATCCAGGATTTTAGTGGATATGCGCGGCTCCGCGCGTATCTACTAAAATCCAGCGTACTTTTGCTTGCGCCTGATGCGCCAGCAAAAGTAGGCCTATTCGCATAGTTTGAAAATCTACCCCATAGTTTGAAAATCTACCCCTATGTGCATAGAAATTTTTCAAGAATTTTTGCTTACTTACTTTTGAAAATGCAAAAGTATGCACATTAGTACAAATCCATCTCCAACCCCATCCTTATTTATTTATTTTATTTATTTATACACTTTTTATATGCCGGTATTCGTAAAAGCTTCATATCGGTTGACATCATAAGATATTAGAACTAAAGTATAAAAATAAAAAAAGAACATAATAGAAGGGTAAAAGAACTCTAAAATACATTTTAAGATACCTTGAATTATTACAATCCGTAAAATGTAACCAAACTCTAACTGCCCTTAAAACTAGTATTTAAAAAATAAGAGATTACCATAAACTAAAATTAAAATTAGGAGACCAAATTCAATGTGAAAATGCCTGTTCAAAAAGTCATGTCTTGAGGATTTTTTTTTAAGTATATGGATGGGATTCGAGCCTTAAGTCAACTGGTAGTGACTTCCACCCTTGGTAATATCTCCTCTCAATCCAGGTAAATTTACGCACATACTGGTCACACTCGTGAAAGTTTACCCACATATTGGGTGAGTAATTTTATAACAGGCAAGGTCTGCAGGTAAAGCACTATTTTACCCATGGAAATATATTCCTTACCCACAATCAAGCACACAATAGCATCTCATTTAATTATAGATATGTTGATGGGGGATTTTTTTGTTGTAGTTGTATGTGCGGACTGAATTCTGATTGAATCAGTAGTACTGTAGCTTTAGTAGAATGTTTTGAAACTGCTTGTGCCTCACATTTCAGTGATTCTGCTATTGGTTCAGTCTTTTGTAAGCTGGTTGTTTTCCGTGAGTCCTTATCTAATATTTATCTTCAGTGCGTACAGCTCCTGCCAGCAATGCAGAATGCGCCAAAGGAAAATATAAGTTCCGCGGCATCCGCAATGGAGATTATTAGAAACCTAATGATCCTGCCTGCTGTTCTATGCAAAATAATATAGAACATTATGTAATAACAAAAATGAAGATTACAACTAGGTTTAAAATGAAACAAAATAACTTTATAGCAAAACATTTTCTGTTGAACATGCTTTCTGATCTGTCTGTTGTATAATAGGGAGAGTTGTTATTGTAATACAAACCCCAAGAAAGAATGCAGGAATATCTAATGTGAACTAGAGAGTATATTATGATAACAATCATGAAGCAAAGATGGTGCTAAATCTAAGCAGATGCATGTCCTCCAGCATCCAGGTAAAAAAATATATTTTTAATGAAAATGTTGCAATCATACTTTTCTCCAATTAAACAATAGGAAGATGGAAATTATTTTAAAAAATTGCTTGCTGAAAGAGTTAATATGATTAAAGTTAAGGTTCTATTTCTTAAAATGAGATAGGATGTCCCAAGCATAGGTGTATGGGCACCATGATCTCTCTTGCTGCATCCAAAACATGTATTGTCCATTTCAAATTTACATTTGTTTAACTTTTTTGACCCTCCACCTTGGAAATGTTTCAAATGCTAATGCAGCATGTGCTGATTTACTACTACTATTTTTTTTTTAATTTATAACATTTTACCTTACAGTTCCAGCAATAACATCTTGAATTTCTCACAGGTAAACAATAATCATAAATATTTTTTACATAATCCTGCATTTTTAAAGAAATTTCTACCATCAATTAATCAATAAAAAATACAAAGTACAACATAACCTGTGTTTAGCCCACTAATGGTTCCAAGGTACTCAATTCCAAAACATTTTTTTAACATTTCTAAACATACACTAGTTCTCAGCTAACCTAGGGATGTATGGTATTTATATAGTTTATTGAGAGATCACTTCTCATCTTTAGGCTGAATTTATGTGGGTTTCGGTGTAGAGCTAATAGTAGGGATGTGAATTGGGCTTCGGACGATTGAAAATATCGTCGATATTTTCAAATCGTCAGAAATCGGGGGCTCCCCCAAAACGATAGGAAAACCCCACGATATTGATCGTGGGGGTTCCCTTATCGTTTTGGGGGAGGGTGGGAAAAACGGCACACAAAAATAACCCCAAACCCACCCTGACCCTTTAAAGCTAACCTCTTAGCTTCCCCCACCCTCCCGACGCCCCCAAAAACTTTTTACAGGTACCTGGTGGTCCAGTGGGGGTCCCGGGAGCGATCTCCCACTCCGGGCCATCCTCCTGCTCCCAGGCCATCGGCTGCCACTAATCAAAATGGCGCCGATGGCCCTTTGCCCTTACCATGTGACAGGGTATCCATGCCATTGGCTGGACCCTGTCACATGGTAGGAGCACTGGATGGCCGGTGCCATCTTGTGCTCCTACCATGTGACAGGGGCTGACCAATGGCACCGGTAGCCCCTGTGACATAGTAAGGGCAAAGGCTATCGGCGCCATTTTGATTACTGGCAGCTGATGGCCCAAGTGCAGGATATCGCTCCTGGACCCCCGCTGGACCACCAGGCGCTTTTGGCAAGTCTTGGGGGACCCTCCTGACCCCACAAGACTTGCCAAAATTCCAGCGGGGGTCCAGGAGCGACCTCCTGCACTCGGACCGTCGGCTGCCAGTATTCAAAATGGCGCCGATAGCCTTTGCCCTTACTATATCACAGGGGCGCCATTTTGATTAGTGGCAGCCGACGGCCCGGGAGCGGGAGGACCGCCCGGAGCGGGAGATTGCTCCTGGGACCCCCACTGGACCACCAATCTGGGCGTGATAGAGTGATAGAGTGACAGCAAAAGCCAGAAAGATGCTTGGCTGCATAGGGAATGGAATGGTCAACAAAAAAAGAAGGTCATTTTGCCCCTGTATAGGTCCCTGATGAGACCTCACTTGGAATACTGTGTACAGTTCTGGAGACTGCACCTTCAAATGGATAAAAACAGAATGGAGTCAGTCCAGAGGGCAGCTACTATTATGGTCAGTGGTCTTTATTCTAAAGCAAATGGGAATAGAATTAAATATCTAAACATGTACAGCCTAGAGGAAAGGTGAGATAGGGAAGATATGATAGAGAACATTCAAATATCTCAAAGGTTTCTATGCAGAGGAGGCTTGCCTCATGCAATGGAAAAGAGGCTCTAGAACAAAAGATCATGGGATTTATTTATTTATTTTATTTATTTAAATTTCTTATATACCGGCATTCGCGATGAGAGTCGCATCATGCCGGTTTACAAATAACAAGGTGTGACAACAGAATAAATACTTAATAACTTAAAAACATTAACATGTGATAGAAGAATAAGGTAGCAGTTACAATAAAACAGGGATAAAATGCAACTTGGAATGAAGAGAAGGCAAAAGAGAGATTAACACTGAGATAACAAAAGAATGACCAAGGTAAATAAAACCAAGGTAAATAAAACCTGCCTCATTAAAAAAAAGAGAGAACATTATTGAGTTGTCAAAGGTTGTTGGTTATTATTGTTGTTGTCAAAGGTTGTTGGGATGAAGGTGTTGTCGGGATGTTGTTGGGTGTTGTTGGGATGAAGGTGTTGGGATGAAGGTGTTGGGATGAAGGTGTTGTTGGGATGAAGGTGTTGGGATGAAGGTGTTGGGATGAAGGTGTTGTTGGGATGAAGGTGTTGTTGTCAAAGGTTGTTGGGATGAAGGTGAAAGGGGATACTCAGGAATAATCATAGGAAATTTAGTTTACAGAGAGGATGGTAGCTGCATGGAACAGCCTCCCAATGGAGTTGGTGGAGACAAAAACAGTATCTGAATTCAGGAATGCATGGAATAACTATAGGGGATCTCTAAGGGACTGATGGGAATTATAAAGCTAAATTAATTGGGCAGATGAGCAGACTAAATATCATGCTGGGGGTGGTGAGCTCTTGTGCCACTGTTAAGTTTACACTGCCTATCTTATGTGGGCACTAGATAGGCCTTAACAGGCAGCAGCTGATGCAAAATGGGCATAGGTCTTCTGCTTAGCCAACCACTTTCCCCTTGGGTTGAGTTTTCAGGTTCTGGCAGATGAAAGCTCTAAGCAGAGACAGGGCCTTGCAGAGTGGCAGAGAAATACTTGGGGCTCTGATGGAAGCAGGAAATAGACCTTGTTAGCATCTCCCTGATGAGCATTACATGACCTTACCTTTGGCTTTCTCCTGCCAGGTGCGCAGCTGGTCCAACCACTCCCTTTTCTTCCAGCACAGCTCCTGGGCCGTCTTCTTGAGGTCCCCAATAGTATTGAGAAATAGGAATACAAAGTTCTTAGCTCAATGTGGCTGGTTCTGTGACCTCCAGAATGGTATATTTCCAATATTTCAACTGAAGCCTTGAGTCTGTTTCATGGCTTTTTGTTCTCCTTTGTACAGCTATATGTGGTGTCCTTCCATCTAGCCAGAAATTAGACCAGAGTAGGAACAATCCCAAATCACCTAAGGTACCCAGGTACAGGAGGGAGATAGCAGACCAGTCCAGGCTTTCAGACAACCTCATTTGGATGCATTATGATTTCAATTGGAAGGATCAGGGACTACAAAGGCTACACAGTTTGGGGGCATAAGTTTGTAAGCAAGACTGGCCTAATTTTCTCCTTTCTGGAACAAGAACTGTAAAGGAATGTACAAGAGAAACCCCCAGAGCACCTTAAGGGATTGGCTCCAGGTATCTTGCCCTGGTATGTATTAAGAAAAGGAAATCTTGGTTACAGGGTGTTTCCCTAAGCTTAGGCCCAGGAAGGAACAGAGAAGCTGTGGGGACAAGGAGAAGGCAGCTCCTACCTAAATGTCTGACCTATTGCTATGCTTTTGTTTCAAGCACTGCTGAGGTAAGCAGGTTCTTTTTGTTCATTTTGCCTGAAAATTATTTATGCAAGGATAGCTGGAGTCCAGACTGTTCTGTTCTCTGGTAAGCCAAAGACTGCTTCTATGGTTGTATAGGGACACTGGTCAGCTCTGTAGTAGGGGCCAGCAACAAAGTCAGACACTTGTCCCTGAGGATGTTTTTTTCCTTACTTGTACCTTTGTCTAAAGTAGGCCTTTTTTCCCCACCCTTTTAACTCTTTCAGTATAATACAGGGGCAGTGGAATACCTTTTTAGTTGGGGGAGCCAAATAAACCAACTGGTTGCTCATGCCATGTGGGGCAAAAAGTTGGTAAGTCCATGGTCTTGGTGGTCCATCCCATTCCACTGACTATGTAATACTTGGTCATACCATGAATGTAATATAAACCAGTTTCAGCATCAATATATGCCTGTTGCCTCTTGCCTTACCACAAGCCCACAATGGTTTCCTTGCCACCTACCCACACAACCCTCCCCGTCCCCAAATTTCCCCCACATGCCCTCCAAACCCATTCTTTACACCACCTACTCCCACCCAAACCCAAATGCTCCCTCAAACCCACCCCTCACTCCCTGCCCCCGCCTTTACCCTTCAAATGCCCTCACATGTCCCCAAAACACACCTTTAACACCCCCTACCTCCACCCCCAAACCCACCCCTAACACCCCTTGCCCTACACCTGATCCCACCCACCTTCTTCATTCCCACAATGTACTTACCCCACAGGGGGTAGGAAGCTCTTCAATTGAATTTGTCCTTCATGCTCCTGAAGAATCAGTGGTTTGGGAAAGGGTGTGGTAGAAGATGCACTGAAGTTTAAAGTTTCAGGTAGAGAGGAAACAGTGTGTGTGGGCCTGGTTGCAGTGACAATGAGGTAGTTTTATGGATGAATTAGCTAAAGGCAGAAGCCCTGCTGGGAGATAGACAGACAGGGATTTAACAGTGAGCAAGTTATCGCTGGTCAAGCAAGCTTTTTTTTACTTTTTTGCCTTGAAAAGAAAAGTGAAAGAAACAGCGGTATAGCAAGACTGTGCTGAGCAGGATGTGGCCCTGGGAAGCTGCCAGAATTGGCTGAGAGAACTGTGTGTGAGGGCAGGGTGTGTCCCTGTAGAAGGAAGCAAGCTACTCCGCAGAGCTAGGTGTGCAGCCAGAAAGAAAACCTGGAATGGAGTAACTAGGGTATGGCAGCACCAGAATACAGCAGTCAGAGAACACGAGCGAAGCTTTAATACAGACTCTTCAGGAGGGAGATAAATGTTCACAAGAAAGCCTGAAGTAGGCTGTCATCAACTTCTATGTGGAATGGGGCCTTGCAGCTTTGTCCGGAAGTGGCAACACAATGGGCCCAGGTGGGTCCACTACAGAATGGCTGCAGCTGGTTGCTCAACTACAAGAAATTTCAGCAGAAATGACCCCATAGAAAGAGGACTGGAAGCAAGTTGCCTGAGAGAATATTAGGCTGAATTAGTTGGGAAAAATTACTAGCCTGCTGGAAGCAAGGCTGGAGATTGGCACTACAGGAAGTCCTGGTGAAGACCCTGTAGGCTGCTCAAACATTACTGGGAGTCCACGAATAACTCCTGTTAGAAGCTCAGAGAAGGGGGCTGTGGATAACCCTGAGAAAGTGGTCACAGAGAGCCCCAAGGAGAGCAACACAGACTGCCCAGGGTGGGGCAGTAGTGAAAGGTTGGGAAGTCGGTGCTACAGGCAATCCAGATGAAGACCCTGTAGGGTGCCCAAACACTGCCGGGAGTCCAGAGACAACTCCTGTGAGAAGCCCAGAGAGGGCAGGCAAGCGAGAGATGCCATGGTGAGCCCAGAGGGTGGCACTGTACAGATCCCAGTGAGTGAGGCTGTGGAGGAGCCAGCTACCGGTGTGGGGAAGTGGCCAGAGTGTACAGAAGTGAAAACTGTGGAAATCCCAGAGGGAGGTGCTGCGGGGACCCTGGAGGAAGAATCCACAGAGAGCTCAAAGGATGGTGCGGTGGAGACTCCAGCTACTGAGGATCAGGGAGCCAGCACTGGTGGTTCCCCAGTCAGTCCATAGATCTCCATAGGGGTGGAATTTGAATCCGGAGCCAGAAAAGGACTTAATTAAAGGACTGGGGATGTTCACTGTGCAAACAGCCCACAGGATCCTGTGGGCAGGTGGGGCTCAAAAAGCATAACCAGAGACTAAGGAATAGGAGCTGGGATCCAGGTGAGGATAACCAGACCAGGCCCAAGGTCTCTGGGCAGATTAACACTGAGCTGAGATGAAGCAACACACTGTAAGTAAAGAGAGTACACTGTCTGAGGAGAAGATAGTGTATCATTGTGCATGTGTGAAATTATAATAAAGAGTTAGTGTTTTAAGAAGGGCGGAGTCAGTCTAGTTTGTCTCCAGGCCTGTGGGAATCACTGCTCGTTCCCACAGTTGGATAATCTCTGGGGGAGGTTGGGGGGGGGAGGCAGGTTTGGCAGAGTTCTGAGGAGGCTGTTTGGGGGCTTGGGCTTCCAGGGAGCAGGGGAGTTGAGGGTTTTAAGGTTGAGGGGGGGTGGGTGAAAAAAGACATACTAAGATTCGGTACAGCACTTACATGTAATGCTAACTGCACTATTACTATACTCTATTAACGTAGTAATGTTGTGTGGTATTAGACTTGCTAATTGTTATTTTAGGATTCTTGACTATATCAAAACTCATCCTGTAATGAGTGATGTTATTTTTCTTATTGTGATATGACGGGCATTACTTGTCTTTCCTTAAATGTCTCATCCCCTATAAAAAGGAAACGTATCCTACAACTTGCCCGACAGTATAAGGCAGAAAAATTGATGCTCCAGGAGACGTATGTGACAAATACAGAGCATGAAAAGCTGAAAATGGGTTCGCTGGGCTTAGTTTATTATCGCTTTTTTAATTCAAAGAGTAGAGGAGTGTGAGTACTGATTGATACGTATCTTCCCCTGGTGGTGAATTGTTCTGTCCAGGACCCCTGAAGGAAAGTGTATTGTTCTTTACTACTCCTTTCAAAATGCTAATTTATTCTGGTAAATGTGTATGGGCTAAATTTGGACCAAGTCTCTTTTTATCATGTGCTTACTGACAGGCTGGTCACTTTTAGAGCTACCACTCAATGTATTGGAGGTGACTGGAATTTTTGCCCTGACCCGCTAGTGGATAAGACTTCTGCTCCTGTAGTTGGGTCCTCAACCATTCACAGTGCTAAAGATATAATTAATACCTTTCAACTTATTGATATTTGGTGTTATCAACATGCTACGGAAAAGGACTATACTACTTACTATTTTCCCAGGTACACCATGTACTAAAGAGTTGATTATTTTTTATGTCCATCTAATTTATTGGCTCAAGTGAATGCCTCTGAAATCCTGAATAGTACTTTTTTCTGATCATCTCACTCAGGTCTGTCTTTCATTAAGGAGTCCTAGGCATTCAGCTTTTAACTGGTGCCTGAATGCTTTTCGGGGATAAGCATTTTCCTACATTAATAAAATCTGCAGTTTCAGATTTTAATACTTGTAATCCTGTGGATGACTACACACACACACTACGCTGGGAAGCCTTTAAAGCTTTTTTGAGGGGCAAGATTATTAGTTATGCTAGCTACTTGCAAAAGGAAAAGAGAAAATGCACTGATGGGCTTGCAGCCCGTATCAAGGTTCTGGAAGCCCAGCATAAAAGAGACTGTTCCAATAGCACAAGGTGGCTCTTGGAGTTGTTGAGAAGGAAGCCAACATCCTTAGAGATAGGCACGGTTGGGAGAGCTCTAAAGTATACCAGGCTCAAATTCTATGAATCAGTTGATAAATCTGGGGAGTTTCTAGCAAGGGCTGTGAGGCGAAAAAGTTAATTGTGCTTATATGTATAAAATCAGATAAGCAAATGGAAGAGCTCCATTAGACCCTGGGAAGGTAGAAAAGGCTTTCATTCTTTTTTTTAATGGAGCTCTATAAGGATGCTGCTGGGTCTAGTCAAGAAAGTATAAAATATTTTCTTCATAATTTAAATCTGCCATGGCTGGTTAAGGCTCTGAGGGAATCATTTTCGGCTCCTTTAACTATTTTGGAGATACAATCTGCAATTAAAGCCCTCCCTGGGGATAAATGTCCAGTCTGGATGGCTATGTTATTGATCTTTTTAAGAAATATACTTCATACCTTGTTCCGTTCCTTTTCCCACTTTTTAACTCCACTGGTTTAGCGAGCGATTCATTGGGAGACTTGATTGACACTACTATCACTTTGATTCATAAACAGGGTAAGGATGTGGCAAACTCTGGGGCCTATAGGCCTATATCTCTCCTTAATTTGGACATCAAAATATTGGCTAAAGTATTGCAGATGAGATTAGAGCAGATCCTCCCTAAATTGGTGCATAAAGATCAAAGGTAGGGTGCCTACATCAAATACCAGGCATTTGCTTAATATCATTTCCATGGCTTAATTGTCTCCCTGGATACAGAGAAGACCTTTGATAGGTTATCATGGGTCTTCTACTTTAGGTCATGTCTCATCTAGGTCTTCCACAGAGATTTTTTCCTGGGTGTCAGCTATGTATGAAAGGCCTTGGGCCAGACTTTTAATACATTGAGTATTGTCTTCTTTTATTCCTATAAAGCGAGGAACCCCCACAGGTGTGCCTTCTTTCACCCTTGCTTTTCTATTTGGCCATAGAACCTCTCATGGTGGTGGTGAGACAACATCTGGGTATTAATGGCTTAAAGTTGGGTAGACAGGTGCATAAAATATCACTATATGTGGACGATGTTCTGCTAAATGTGATGGTACCACTGGAGTCGGGTTCAGCTTTGCTTGAGCTCCTGACATCTTATGGCTCCCTTCCTGCCTATAAAATAAATTTAGAAAAGTCTGACCTCATTTCCATAGGCTCTAGAATGACTGTGCCAAACTGGTTTTCAATTTTTAGGTGAGTACGAGAAGAGTTTAAATATTTAATTTACATCCCTAGTTCGTTTAAGGCTGTATGTATATGCAACAAATTTTGCTGGGCTGGTTGGGAAAATTAAGTAGGATATGGTTGACTGGGAGCATTTAAAAGTCTCATGGGCTGGACTTGTTAGTCTTTTAAAGATGAACATATTGCTGAAGCTATTGTATAGATTTCAGCATGTTCCATGTTCTATTCTGGCACATATTTTCAATGATTTATGGAGTTCTATGATTAAATTCATCTGGAAAAGACAGCCAGCCAGGATTAAAATGGACCATTTGTGGTTGCCTAAGGGTCAAGGAGGAATGGCTTTGCCCTATCTTCACATTTACTATTGGGCAGCTCATCTGGTCTGTTTAAAAGCCTGTTTGGTAATCATGCCAATTCATGCATGGCCTTGGAGCAAAATCAGGCTGATATGGCTAACTTGGCTACTTTATTATTTTTTACTTCTGAATCACCACATAGACATAGTCTGCAGAAATAGTCCCATGCTTGCCCACACACTGCAGATTTGGAGGCAGGCTAATAAATTTCTGGGTAAAGAATAAGGGAGCTTGTTTCTTTTTATGCCAGGAATGCATGATTGGTGTGATAAGGCTTGTTATCTGTAGTGCAGTTGTGGGATGAGGATGGTTTTCTGGAATTTAATGAGCTTCAGGAGGATCATGAACTAGAGCAGGGTTCCCATGCTCTACTCTCAATTGCAAAGGGCCTTAGAGGGTCACATGGATTTTGCATAGCCTTTTCATTCCCTAAATGGTATGGAAAGTTTTATTACGTGTACGGGAACATTTAAGAAATGTATAGCAGTGCTATATCAGGGTATCTTGACAAATAAATTTGGTAAGATTACATCCCAGAAATTGATCAATAGCTGGAATATGGACATGGGCCTAAATCTTGATCCTAGTGCTTGGAAGATTATATGGAATAATGCCCATCATATTACCATCTGTGCAAGACGTTCGGAGCTCATAGTCTGACTGCTCCATAGGATTTATCATACTCAAGTGTTTTACATAATTTATTTATTTATTATTTATGTATTATTTATGTATTATTATTTTTTATATACCGACATTCGATCTGAGATATCACATTGGTTTACATTCAGGTACTGTAGGCATAAGGTTTTCTGCCATGTGATTATGGACTGCTAGAGGGAATGTGGTCAAAGAGACTTTTTAATTCACATGTGGTGTTTTGTCCCATAGTTCGCACATTTTGGCTCCAAATTGCACAGAAATATGCTGATATCATTGAAACTGCTATACATGTTCACCCTTTGCTTGCTCTCCTTGGGTTATAGATACACATATTTTATAACCTATCCAAATGCATATGTACAGATTATAAAATAAAATGGTAAATCTGCACAGGCCCAGATGTGCACATATATGGGGCTGCGTGGAATTAAAAAAAAAGTTATCCTCCCTAAGCATTGATTTTACACCGGGTCCACATTAAATTTTGCCTGCTATTTAGATACATGGTTTCCTAAGCTTGCAAGGTCTTTTTGCAATTCCTCACAGACTGTTCGTGTTTTAAATACTTTGAATAATTTTGTGACATCTGAAAATTTGATCACCTGACTCATTGCTCCTTTTCCCAGATCATTCATATATGGTAAACATTAGTCCCAGGAGATCCCTGGAGCATTCCAACATCTTTACATTGGAAAAACTGACCCTTTAGCCCTGTTGTTTGTTTCTCATCCTTTAATCAGCTACCAATCCACAATAGGGCATCGCCTCCTATCCCATGAATTTTTCATTTCCTAAAGAGTATCTCATGAGAAACTTTATCAAATGTCTTATGAAAATCTAAAATTGTTTTAAGTATCTTATTGCGTTTTTAACTGCCAATTTTTGTTTTCTTTGCTAGTATTAATACTTTTAATGGCACCTAAGGGGAAAAAAATGAATTTCCCAAAAGGGGAAGAACAATTTTTAGATTACAAGGAATTCAATTCAGGGACTGTGTCTCAATCCACTTGTTTAGCAATGGATTTAAGAATAAGCAATTTGGAATACAAAACATAATAATGTGCATGGCATTACTCATAGCTTGGCCAAAAGCATACTAACTAATACGTTAGCTAATTTTATAATTGCAGGTGACACACCATTCTTACATAACTTGGAAACTTTAATACACTGACTGTTTTTCTAAATGCTTATAACTGGCCTCCTTGATAGTTCTTCAGGTATCATGGCAGAGAGATGGTTAATGTACCATAAGATGGTCACAAGTGTTCCAAAGAATACACAAATACACCCTACCACCTCTCTTCCCAGAATCAGGTTATATCAGCCACACTTAGATAATATGCATATCCAATACATAAATATTTTGTTTTCTGTTACATAACTGAAACCACAAACATTGGGAAAGCAAAGAAAATCCCAGTCAAAGAAACAATAACTAAACTGTACAGAATATAGGACATAAACAAAATGAGGGAACTTGGTTCTAATTCAAGATGTTTCATTGAAGGATCATTTCAGATTTGCTAACTAAACATTAACAATGTATGCTTTGAAAACTCAGATGTGAATATACTTTAATTAAAATTTTAGTTTTACATTTCCAAACACAGCAATTCAAGAAATACCTGAACTAAAACCAAACTAAAACATTACAGAAAAATTTTAACAAAAATAAACAACCTAGGAAATAAAGCTATGTGATCTGTATATAGCAGGAAAACATAAAAACAAGTGTGTAACTATATCACTGAGCTTACCCATCAATTGCAAATTGATGCTGAAATAAAGGCATTAAATGTGGAACTTCAGCATAAATTTCCACAGTAACAACCTCCACCCCTTGCCATCATAAAAGTTCTAAAGTCCTTTTAATTTGAAAACAAAAAAAATGAGGAATGTTTGTATGTGATGCCAAATATGTCAGTTATATATGAATAGCAACTGCACCCATTCTACGCCCGGGCGGCGATCCTTTTTATTGGCACATATGCTCTTGCATGGAAGCGTTAGCTGAAAAGGAAAAACTAAATTGTTTTCACCCAGGGCAAGGGACGTGGAGGCACATTTGCTAAAGCCAGGACTGGCAAAGTTTATTTACCAAGCTGTCTCTCGCACTCCCCCCCAAACCCCCTCTCCTCTCTCACACACACATTCTCTCTCACCGGCATCCCCCTCCCCTTATATAGGCTCCTTCTCTCTGAAACCCACACTCAAGCATCCCCCCACCCACTCTCTCTTACCTCCCATGCTCTCTCTCACACCCTCCCCACCCCCTCTTACCAACCATAGAGCATGGAGTGGGGAGGGGTTACTAGTTGACCCTCCTACAGTGATATAAATAGTTGACTTATATGCCAGCCTTATAAAGAGTTTCTCTCTCTCTCTCTCTCAGCATTTTGCTATGCTGTTCCCATACTTTGGAATGTCATGTCAGTTGGATTACGGGATAAGAGGGACATAAAGAATTTTAGGAAGAAGCTAAAGCTACAAGCTTTTCAGTTTGTAAAGGCTCACATTTAATTTTATAATAATATTGATGGTTTGTACTATCATATCTTAGGTATTTGATACGTAGGTTTTCAATATTTTGGTATTTTAAGTTTTATGAATGTTTTATTATAGAAAGTAGTGCTGTCCAATGTAACAATGTATTGAATGAAATGGAATATAAAAGCTTTTAAATAAATAAATAGCCTTCAAAAGCATAATATACAGTCAAATGCAAACAGAACAAAAGACTAGACAGGCCTCAACAGCAATAAGGAAACCAGAAAAGAGGTAATTTTTTTTCCAAATTATTTTTCTGGGACCAAAACATCCCAATATAATCAACAAAGAAGGAGGATGGGAGAACAAGATTAGGATTGGAGAGGGATAGAAAAAAAATGAAGAACCAGAAACAAAGCAGGGAAGGAGAAGAAACTTTCATTTTCCTGCAGACAACACACCCCAGTATAACCAACAAAGAAGAAAGGTGGAAGAACTAGGCTAAAATCCATACAACAAACAACAAAGAGGCACCAGATCTCCCATGTTGATATATCAGGGGCATGGCAGGTAGAGAGAGTAGCAATAAGATCCAAAAGGTAGTATATCTTGGGAAAGACAGATAGGCATAGTGGTCGCAATATTCCAAAGGTGGTATATCAGGGGCATAGCAATTATGTAGCGCAGTAGCAAGATCCATAAAGTGGTACATCTGAGAAATGGTAGATAGGCAGAATAGCAGTAAGAACCCTATGGTCATATGTTAGAGGCATGGCAGATAGGGAGCATGGTAGCAAGAACCCTAAAGTGGTATATTAGGGGCATGGCTGGTAGGCATCTGGTAGCAAGCCTCCTAAGGTCATATATCATGGGCATGGTAGGTGGGCATGTGGCAGCAAGACCCTTAAGGCAGTATATCAGGGGCATGGCTTGAAGGCAAAGTAGCAATAAGACCCCCAAAGATGGACTATCAGGGGTATGGAAGGTAGACAGAGCAATAGCAACATCCATAATGTGGTACATCTGGGGCATGGCAGGTAGGAAGAGTGGCAATAAGACTCCCATGATAGAATATCAGGGACATAGCAGATAGGCAGAGTGGTAGTAAGGTCCCCAAGGTTGGACATCTGGGGTATGGCAAGTAAACAGAATAGCAGTAAGCCCTCTAAGGTTGAATATTATTTATTATTTATTTAAAGGCTTTTATATACCGACTTTCTTGATACAAATCAAATCAACTCGGTTTACATCGAACAAGTAGAAACTATAACCAACCAAAAAAATAGAGACAGTTTGAAGGAGTATAAAGTTACATTATAACAAGGATGTGTTAACTTGGAGTAGGAAATAAGAAGGGGTACGAAGAAAGAGTATAATATACATTGGAGTATATGAGGGAGGCAAGGGGCAGTCCTCATGGTAATTTGTAAATATCTGGTGCATGGAAGGTAGGCAGAATGGCAGGATGACCTTCAAGGTGCTTTTAGTCATCTTGCCACTCACATGGACATTTTGGAAAGCCCAGCAAAGGCAGATTGCTTTTCAAGAAGACCAGCTTTTCCATCAACTCTGCAAGAGCCTTGAGTGATGAGAGCTAACGATGTCTCCTGCCATTGATAAGATACATTCACTGGGCAAGCAAATTGATGGGCACAAAGGAGGGTGCTGAGTCACCTTGGCTAGATCTGACCAGAATGCCAACTTGTGTGCCCAAAATGCCAGCACATCTAAAATGTCATAATGCCTCTATATCGCTTCATGGTGAGACCACACCTTGAATACTGTGTACATTTCTGGTCACCGCAACTCAAAAAAGATATAGTTGCAATGGAGAAGGTACAGAGAAGGGCAACCAAAATGATAAAGGGGATGGAACAGCTTCCCTATGAGGAAAGGCTGAAGAGGTTAGGGCTGTTCAGCTTGGAGAAGAGACGGCAGAGGGGGGATATGATAGAGATCTTTAAGATCATGAGAGGTCTTGAATGAGTAGATGTGACTCGGTTATTTACACTTTCGAATAACAGAAGAACTAGGGGGCATTCCATGAAGTTAGCAAGTAGCACATTTAAGACTAATCGGAGAAAATTCTTTTTCACTCAACGCACAATAAAGCTCTGGAATTTGTTGCCAGAGGATGTGGTTAGTGCAGTTAGTGTAGCTGGGTTCAAAAAAGGTTTGGATAAGTTCTTGGAGGAGAAGTCCATTAACAGCTATTAGTCAAGTTTACTTAGGGAATAGCTACTACTATTAATTGCATCAGTAGCCTGGGATATTCTTAGTGTTTGGATAATTGCCAGGTTCTTGTGTCCTGGTTTGGCCTCTGTTGGAGACAGGATGCTGGGCTTGATGGACCCTTGGTCTGACCCAGTATGGCAATTTCTTATGTTCTTATGATGGACTCCGCAAGATATCATGTCTTGGAAATTTCTCTTGATCTCCTTTGCTGGGGCAGGCCGAGAGTCTTACTTGCAAACTGCAGTAGTTATGGCCTGAGTCAAGAGAAATGTTTCTTTTCGAGCAAGGGGACTTTAGCATATTGAGGTGGAGAAAGAATTGCTAGCTGACAAGTTACTGATATGCTTGCACTAGTCTTTGAGGTGGCTGCTCTTTCCTGCGCAACATCCCCAGTGTTCCTAAGCTTCTGGCATTCCTGTTCAGATACCCTAGCTACCAACGTTTCCTTCATGAATGTGAGACACTGGGAATGAAGGATGAGATTCCCTTTCACTCATGGATCAGAAAGTGTGGCAAGCGGGTTTGAGTCTTACTTGCATCTGCTGCTGCAAGGATTCCACAAACTGCAACAACTCTGTTCCCATTTTCTCTTGCTTACAAAACCCTCTATTTTTTTCCATAATATTTACTGTAGCAGGGTTGGCCAACTCCGGTCCTGGAGAACCACAAACTGTTGCGCTTCCTGGCCATGTATGCTCCGCAGCCAGGCCTGCTCACTTGTCCCAACCGTCCACGAGCTCAGGTCTTACTTCCTCTGCCGGTGCCGGCCGTCCTCGTCACTCTCCTCGGCCCGCTCCAACTCCAGCGACATCGCAGGCCTCACAGCGGAGCTCCCGCCGGGGCTCCATGTTCAGCGTCTCCTCGGTCCCATCCCTAGGCACGCGCACGGCCGACCTCCTTCAATTTAAAGGGCCAAGCGCGGGAAACCCAGCCGGGTCACTCAGTGATGACATCATCCCTACCTAGTATATAAGTGAGGCCCTGTCTCACAGAACCTCGCCTTGGCAATCGGGTCGATCACGTTGTGATAGCAAGTTTGCTTTCCTGCATTCCAGTGTCTTGTTCCAGTCTTCTGTTCCAGTGTCTTGTTCCAGCCTCCTGTTCCAGTGTCCTCCTGTTCCAGCGTCCTCCTGTTCCTTCATCTCCCCAGGTAGTACCATTTGAACTGTCTTCTCGGTACTGACCTCTGCCTGTTACTTGACCACGTTTTAACCGCTGCCTGGATTTGACCTTTGCCTGATTGACTGTCCACGGACTGACCACTGGTATTGACCCCTGCTTTGGCTGACTATGCTATCCTTGACTCTGGCCTTGATCCTCGCTCGCATAATATGATCAAATTTGATTTAATGACTGGAAAAGGAACAGTGTGCAAATCCAAGGCTCTCGTGCTAAACTTTCAAAAGGGAAACTTTGATAAAATGAGAAAAATTGTTAGAAAAAAAATGAAAGGAGCAGCTACAAAAGTAAAAAATGTCCAAGAGGCGTGGTCATTGTTAAAAAATACCATTCTAGAAGCACAGTCCAGATGTATTCCACACATTAAGAAAGGTGGAAAGAAGGCAAAACGATTATCGGCATGGTTAAAAGGGGAGGTGAAAGAAGCTATTTTAGCCAAAAGATCTTCATTCAAAAATTGGAAGAAGGATCCAACAGAAGAAAATAGGATAAAGCATAAACATTGGCAAGTTAAATGTAAGACATTGATAAGACAAGCTAAGAGAGAATTTGAAAAGAAGTTGGCTGTAGAGGCAAAAACTTTTTTAAATATATCCGAAGCAGAAAGCCTGTGAGGGAGTCAGTTGGACCGTTAGATGATCGAGGGGTTAAAGGGGCACTTAGAGAAGATAAGGCCATCGCGGAAAGATTAAATGATTTCTTTGCTTCGGTGTTTACTGAAGAGGATGTTGGGGAGGTACCCGTAATGGAGAAGGTTTTCATGGGTAATGATTCAGATGGACTGAATCAAATCACGGTGAACCTAGAAGATGTGGTAGGCCTGATTGACAAACTGAAGAGTAGTAAATCACCTGGACTGGATGGTATACACCCCAGAGTTCTGAAGGAACTAAAAAATGAAATTTCAGACCTATTAGTAAAAATTTGTAACTTATCATTAAAATCATCCATTGTACCTGAAGACTGAAGGATAGCAAATGTAACCCCAATATTTAAAAAGGGCTCCAGGGGCGATCCGGGAAACTACAGACCGGTTAGCCTGACTTCAGTGCCAGGAAAAATAGTGGAAAGTGTTCTAAACATCAAAATCACAGAACATATAGAAAGACATGGTTTAATGGAACAAAGTCAGCATGGTTTTACCCAGGGCAAGTCTTGCCTCACAAATCTGCTTCACTTTTTTGAAGGAGTTAATAAACATGTGGATAAAGGTGAACCGGTAGATATAGTATACTTGGATTTTCAGAAGGCGTTTGACAAAGTTCCTCATGAGAGGCTTCTAGGAAAAGTAAAAAGTCATGGGATAGGTGGTGATGTCCTTTCGTGGATTGCAAACTGGCTAAAAGACAGGAAACAGATAGTAGGATTAAATGGGCAATTTTCTCAGTGGAAGGGAGTGGACAGTGGAGTGCCTCAGGGATCTGTATTGTAGAGATGTGAATCGTGTCCTCGATCGTCTTAACGATCGATTTTGGCTGGGAGGGGGAGGGAATCGTATTGTTGCCGTTTGGGGGGGTAAAATATCGTGATATATCGTTAAAATCGTTAAAACCCGCTAAAACCCACCCCGACCCTTTAAATTAAATCCCCCACCCTCCCGAACCCCCCCCAAATGACTTAAATTACCTGGTGGTCCAGCGGCGGTCCGGAACGGCAGCGGTCCGGAATGGGCTCCTGCTACTGAATCTTGTTGTCTTCGGCCGGCGCCATTTTCCAAAATGGCGCCGAAAAATGGCGGCGGCCATAGACCAACAGGATTCGACGGCAGGAGGTCCTTCCGGACCCCCGCTGGACTTTTGGCAAGTCTTGTGGGGGTCAGGAGGCCCCCCCCAAGCTGGCCAAAAGTTCCTGGAGGTCCAGCGGGGGTCAGGGAGCAATTTCCCGCCGCGAATCGTTTTCCGTACGGAAAATGGCGCCAGCAGGAGATCGACTGCAGGAGGTCGTTTAGCGAGGGTTCCGGCGCCTTGCTGAACGACCTCCTGCAGTCGATCTCCTGCCGGCGCCATTTTCCGTACGGAAAACGATTCGCGGCGGGAAATCGCTCCCTGACCCCCGCTGGACCTCCAGGAACTTTTGGCCAGCTTGGGAGGGCCTCCTGACCCCCACAAGACTTGCCAAAAGTCCAGCGGGGGTCCGGAAGGACCTCCTGCCGTCGAATCCTGTTGGTCTATGGCCGCCGCCATTTTTCGGCGCCATTTTGGAAAATGGCGCCGGCCGAAGACAACAAGATTCAGTAGCAGGAGCCCGTTCCGGACCGCTGCCGTTCCGGACCCCCAGGTAATTTAAGTCATTTGGGGTGGGGGTTCGGGAGGGTGGGGGATTTAATTTAAAGGGTCGGGGATGGGTTTTAGCGGGTTTTAGTGTGCCGGCTCACGATTCTAATGATTTATAACGATAAATCGTTAGAATCTCTATTGTATTGTGTTCCATAACGGTTTAAGACGATATTAAAATTATCGGACGATAATTTTAATCGTCCTAAAACGATTCACATCCCTACTGTATTGGGACCCTTACTGTTCAATATATTTATAAATGATCTGGAAAGAAATACGACGAGTGAGATAATCAAATTTGCAGATGACACAAAATTGTTCAGAGTAGTTAAATCACAAGCAGATTGTGATAAATTGCAGGAAGACCTTGTGAGACTGGAAAATTGGGCATCCAAATGGCAGATAAAATTTAATGTGGATAAGTGCAAGGTGATGCATATAGGGAAAAATAACCCATGCTATAATTACACAATGTTGGGTTCCATCTTAGGTGCTACAACCCAAGAAAGAGATCTAGGTGTCATTGTGGACAACACATTGAAATTGTCGGTGCAGTGTGCTGCGGCAGTCAAAAAAGCAAACAGAATGTTGGGAATTATTAGAAAAGGAATGATGAATAAAACGGAAAATGTCATAATGCCTCTGTATCGCTCCATGGTGAGACAGCACCTTGAATACTGTGTACAATTCTGGTCGCCGCATCTCAAAAAAGATATAATTGCGATGGAGAAGGTACAGAGAAGGGCTACCAAAATGATAAAGGGAATGGAACAACTCCCCTATGAGGAAAGATTAAAGAGGTTAGGACTTTTCAGCTTGGAGAAGAGACGACTGAGGGGGGATATGATAGAGGTGTTTAAAATCATGAGAGGTCTAGAACGGGTAGATGTGAATCGGTTATTTACTCTTTCGGATAGTAGAAAGACTAGGGGGCACTCCATGAAGTTAGCATGGGGCTCATTTAAAACTAATTGGAGAAAGTTCTTTTTTACTCAACGCACAATTAAACTCTGGAATTTGTTGCCAGAGAATGTGGTTCGTGCAGTTAGTATAGCTGTGTTTAAAAAAGGATTGGATAAGTTCTTGGAGGAGAAGTCCATTACCTGCTATTAAGTTCACTTAGAGAATAGCCACTGCCATTAGCAATGGTTACATGGAATAGACTTAGTTTTTGGGTACTTGCCAGGTTCTTGTGGCCTGGATTGGCCACTGTTGGAAACAGGATGCTGGGCTTGATGGACCCTTGGTCTGACCCAGTATGGCATTTTCTTATGTTCTTATGTTCTACTTTCAGAGACTCTGTTCTGGCCTTCTCTGGCTCCCAGACTTCCTATCCTGAACATCGACCGTGCACCCTTGTTCATGGTGGGAACACCCCTGAACTTCATCTCTTGGAGATCCTGTGAGGCCCACCTAAGACCAGGCAGCCCTGGTAACCAAGGGCTCAACCTGAGGGAACCCCGGGTTGCTATTGGTGAAGCTCCAGTTAGCCTCTATTTCCTCCTGTGCTCTGTCTCCTGGTGGCAGGCGCTCTCTGGGTCCGACCAGAGAGCCTACCAATCCTGCACCAGGCCAAGGGTCCATCTCCCAGCGCAACAGGTTGCCAAGGCCATGGACTAGGTGGAGTCTCCCGCCATACGAACTATCCCGGGTCTGGCCACAACTATCTAAGAGCAACGACGAGCTCTAGAGACTCTAGCATCTTCAGTAGAAGAGCTCCACTCTCAATTGCAGGATGCAGTAATGGCTAATCCCGTGGGCCTATCTTCTACAAACAGACCAGGCTTTCAGGATATCTACAATGAATATGCATGAGAGAGAGTTGATACATTGGCAGAAGGGATCCCCAAGCTTGACTGCCATCTTCCACTGATGCCAATGCTAGTGGGTGCTGCTTTTGCAGGTAATGCCACATACTAGCATTGGTCAGATGCCACACTGCTTCCCTGGGCTAATATCATAACTGATGTTTTAAACCCCCCTACAAAGGGGAGCCCCTTCTGCTGTAGTGTTACAGTATCCATCCTCTAGTGACATCTCTGAGAGACTATTACTGGGACCTCTCCTACTTAAATATGTCAGCTTCAGAGATGTCATTCCCCTGCCACATGTGAGGACAGCACAAAACTATTTTTAATTCCTTTTATTCCTCTAAAGGTTGTTTTGGGGGTCAGAGGATTTGGTCAAATCACCACCTCTCAAAGTGTCCTTCCCTGTACTAATCACTCACTGTTTCCTCCTAGCTATCTAGGTTTCCATAGTAACAGCTTTTTAATCATCTGGGCTAGGCTTGGGAAAATATGGCCTGGAATAATTTTTTTCTTGACCTGGAGTTTTTAAATTAAAACATATTTCCTTTAATATTTTCCTGCCCCCAAGGATGTTCTTTGGGTAGTTTGAAAATAATGCATACTAGTATAGGGCATCCTGCTATTTATTTTGCTCTAATTAGTATTTTGGGGGATTAAAAATACAATTGTTTTCCTCAGGTGCAAACTTGTCCTCCTCTTACAGCTTTAATATTATGAGCGCCTTTTTAGGGGTTTCCAACCACTCCACACATTTCCCCTTGTCTTGTTTTATTTTATTTGTGTTGAACACAATCAATGTAATTATTTAATTATTTGTAACAAAATGAAAAATATCTGATAAAACCCATCAAACACAATATATCAAAAACAGAAAAAAGACGCCTCTAGAGAATCACCCTAATATTCACTAAAATGTTATCACTGTGTATGCACTCTTCATGTAGCAATCCTTCTTGACAGGGTTCATGACAACCATCTCATTGAATAATTATCAAAATATGGAATAGAAAAAAAAAAAGGAAATACATAAACAAAAATAGTCCAAATTGTAAGCCTTATTACAACAGTTTATAAAAAAAAATAAATCTTTCTATGTTGCCTGTTTATTGTTCTGTGTGTGTGTGTGTGGGTGCACCTATTAGACAAAAATCCAACCCCAAATATAGGCAGTGCTACCAGCATTGCCTATAATATAATAATATATAGCTTTTTATCCATCTTTTGCCAAACTGTTACCAACATTTTTTCTGGTTTAACTTCTTATGTTCTTTCTTTTTAGATTCTTATTATCATCAGCCTTTTCAATAGCTAATCTGCTGCATATTATGTAATGGCCCAGCTCTACAGCAACACAACAATTAGAGTAGTAACTTTCCTTATTTAATGTAATGCCCCAAAACTCCACCTTTTCTTCTTCTTTCCACCTAGAAGTGATTAAATTCCTGTGTCATTATTATTTTTGGTCAAGTTATTTCCTCTCATTCCTTGGGCCTCTACCTCAATCTATGCAAGCTTCTGCTGGACCTGTGGCACTATACATCTTCATTTACAATTATCCAGGGATTTCCCTCCATCTCCAGAGAATAAATGCTAGGCTTGATGTCAGATGTTTATGCTGCCTTGGCTTTAATTCCTCACTCCCTGCCCCTCAGCTACTCACCTCAGAATCTGCCTTTCTTAAATAGTCTTCCTGAAACATAGGTCAAATATTACCCAAATTAAATTAAGTAGTACTCTAAGGTATTCTTGGTCCTTAAAAAATAATACAAGTGTCTCACACAGAAGCTAATAGACACAATGACTATTATTCAGTGTAATAACTGTGGTGCTGTAGTCCTAAGGCAGACTATATGGAGGTTTAGGGCTTGCCCCATCTATTTCCAACTTTCAGAAATGAAAAAAGGACTTGACTCAACTAAAAAAGGAAGTGACCAAAATTAAAAATATCCCCTCAACTATACAGTGTCTAAAAATTCTGCCCCCAGTCCCACAAAGGATTTAAAAAAATCAGTAATAGATGAGTCTCTGTTGGATCTGGTAGGACAATATCTGTGACACAGAGATATTCCTCCCAAACAATACCCATACAAAATACCTTCAAAGCCTTGAAAACAGATGATACTCCAGAAATGACATCTTATTTGGAAATAGATTTAAAGAGAAATAAAAAAAAAAACCCTAAAAAGAACCGTCAGAATTTCATAAAACAGAAAGCTCCTTCTGCTATGGGATTTTATTATCAAAAGTATTAATTTGGGGGCACAGCTGGAAGGAAACAAAAGCTTAAGTGCTTAGCAGGATCTTCAGATAGCAAGAATACAAAACTGCATCCGTGCTTACCAGTGATCATCAAATGGTGTGGTTTGATATAATGGCCAAGGTAGAGAAGAAAGACAGGAACTGAGAAGAACGACAGGAAAATGACCTTGAAGTTATAATGCACTTGGGAACCAATGACCTGGTTTTAAATAATGTCAGAGTCGTACAGAGAGCGTTCCAGAATGTAGGGGAGGATCTTAGACATCTGACAAGGACTATAGTTTTTGCAATGGCATTGCCTATTCTGTGAATATGAAACAGAAATTTTTTTTTTAACATTTCTGTTTGTCCTTACCTCTCTCCACATATTGGGGTAGATTTTAAAAGGTGCGCGCAGGAGTAGATTTGTTCACGCAATCCAGCGCGAACAAATCTACTCCCGATTTTATAACATTCGCGTGCATGTTATAAAATACAGGGTCGGCGCGCGCAAGGCTGCGCAAAACCGGCAGCTTGCGCGCGCCAAGCCACGCAGCCATCCTCCGTTCCCTCCGAGGCCTCTCCGATTTCGGAGCGGCCTCAGAGGGATCTTTCCTTCCGGCCCCCCCACCTTCCCCTCTCTTCCCCTATCTAACCCACCCCCCAGCCCTAACTAATTCCCCCACTACCTTTATTTTACAAGTTACACCTGCCCGATGCAGACGTAACTCGCACGCGCCGGCCAGCTGCTGGTGTGCCATGTTCAGATCCAGGGGCTGGTCCGGAGGCCGCGGCCAAACCCCTGGGCTGGAACCATACCGCGGCCCCATCTCCAGAGCACCCCTGATGACGCGCTGGCTGCGACACCCCCGACACGCCCCCCCCCGGAAAGCCCCAGGATTTACGCTCGTCCCGGGGCTTGCGCGCACCGCCAAGCCTTTGCAAGATAGGCTCGGCACACGCAGGGGGTGGAAGGAGCAGCTTTTTGGGGGTTACGCGCATAACCCTTTGAAAATCTGCCCCATTGTTCCTTGTCACCTTTCAGTTTTACTATTCCACCTGTGATGTTCTTCCTGTCCCCAACATACCTGAAAAATGTTTTATGGCTAGTGAAAATATTTCCCATTTGAAATCTCCCACTTGAGAGTTTTCAAATTATGGTTTGTATACTACAGTAAATATATTGGGGTAGATTTTAAAAGGAGCGTGCGTGTCCATGTGTGCGCAGTTCCTGGCACGCACACATAGCTGCACTGGTTTTATAACAAGCACGTGCTGGTGCACGAATGTTATAAAATTGGATGTGTGCACGCACATACATGCCGGATTTTAAAGTCCATGCACGAATGTGCGGGCGCGCACACAGTGGGACACAAATTTTTGCTAACTACGAGCAGCGATGCAATCGAGCCTCCCCCAGTTCTCTCCCAGTCCGATCCAATTAAGGAGCAGACTGGAAGGGAACTTCTCTACCTAAACTCCCTCCCTCTTCCCCTCTCCTCCCCACCACCTAAACCCTTCCTATCAACTTAAGTTTTTTTTGTTTTACTACTTACCGCTTCCCTGGACAGCAGCTAATGGCTGCTGTCCTGGCTGGCATCCAACCCGTCCCCGCCCATCCCTGCCCTCCCAGCTGGCCCCTTTTTAGGACTGGCACTTGTGCACGTATTGGGACTTATGCGCATGGTCGGGCCCTTTTAAAAATGTGCACAGTGACTGGCCACGCACGTAAGTCCCAATTTTTATGCGCATGGCTATTTGAAAATTCGGCCCATTATGTTTCTCTAGAGTCTGTTTATAATATACTAGTGGAGACTTGCTCCATTAGTTTAGAAGCATAGCTAGTCAGAATTATTGTCAAAATATTTCCATATAAGAATAAAACAATAGCCCTATATTTTGGATGGGAATGCCATATTATTTAAATAAATGTTCATGAATGTGGTACATACAGTATATGGTACTAGGGAGGATTAACATCTGATTTTGCTTTATCCAATCTTCTGTTTCCAGATCTAAAGCAATGCACTAAAAGTTTATGGAAACAACACCCAAGTTTTTACAACAGCAAAGTTTACATGTTATAATGCTAGTGATCATTCTCTGGTTCCTACAGTAACTATTTCCTTTGTGACTTCACAAAACAAATTGGAAAAAAAATTGTTTTCAGTCAAAACCAGTCCTTTTCAAATAATGTAGTAATTGAAAGAGAACATATACTTTGGGAAGACACAATCTGGAGGAATAAGGATTTTGCAGTACTAGTAAATCTTTGGTGAATCCATGCACTGACGATATTCATGGTTTTTATTAGCGTGAAATTCAATTTCAGATTCTTTTAATCAAATATATTTTTGTTTGAGAAATATTACCATTTAATTAAGGCCACATTTGTGCCCCTGTAACTCTTGTGTTTGTTAGCAGGATTTGTTATGCTTATGATTAAAAGCCAAGAAATGGGTGTTTAAATACAAAATATTTTATATTCAGATCTCCTAAAATATCATGTGAGAAGCTTTTATTAAGCAAGATTAAAATTGTTCACTGTACCAAAATAACTTCAGTGCATGTGATGTTAAAAAAATATCATATTGTAATCATTTTTACATTTTTGGAATTTCAAAATGTAATTAGTTTCCTGCTCTTGCCAAAATAGTTCTACCATTGTATACATTACCAAAGGCTTTGTAGGGTTTTTCTTTTCTCTTTTTTTTAAGGCTAGGAGCTTTTCACAGAGTACAGAAGACAATTTTATCAGAATATTTTAACTCTAAGAAATAAATTTATCTTTCAATTTTTAGATTTTTAGAAAATAGTTATAATTTCATATTATACATATAAAGGTGAATTTTAAAAGAAATGTGTATGCACAAAATAGCACATGAACTGCAGGTTTCAAACAGGCATGCAGGCACACATTGAGGCATGGTGTTGGTGCACGTCCAGAGATGCGACTATTTTACAACATAGTCGCACATATGCGTGTATGTTATAAAATAGCCTGGACATGCTTATATGCATCCTATTTTGTAACTGGGTGCACACAACTGCGTACAGCCTGGTATGAGCCACACAACTGGGGAAATTAAATATCGGGCGTGCATCCATGCCATGACCAATTACACCAGTTCATCCATCAGTTCACCCATAGAGCTAGGTCTTTCAAACTTACCTGGTTTAATAGCCTGCACTCCCCCCCAGTTACCCTAGGCCCTTTAAAACCTCCAGGGATTTATTTATTTTATTTATTTAACAGGTTTTATAGACCGTCATTTAGTTAAAACCTTCACAACAGTTTACACATTTTAAGAAAATAAATACATCATTTTGGATAATAACATAAACAAAATTAAAATACATAAAATACAGATCAAATCTTAAAACAGGTTATTAACAATAAAAGATGAAAGATAAAAGTATTAATCGCAGGCAGCAAGTAAAATGAAAGATAAAAGCACTGAGAAAACTGTATTCAAGAACTTTCCTTTATCTAAACTGTATGCTCTTTTAAATAACCATGTTTTCAGGTTCTGCTTAAAAATCTTAAAATCTGTCTGAAGCCTTAGCTCAGGTGGCATTTCATTCCAGTGTTTGGGGCCCGCTAATGATATAGCTCTCTCACAAACTGACGTTAGCTTAGCCGTGTTAAATGAGGTGTATGGTCAGTATTATAATCCCTTGTTTGCCGACCTCAAATTTCTCTGTGGCGTATGAAGCCGTATTGCCGCTTTCAGCCAATCGTTCTTTACTCCAAAGATCACTTTATGTAGAGCACATAAAGTCTTAAACAATATACGTGACTCTTTTGGAAGCCAATGTAATGCTATTGATACCGGTGTTATGTGTTCATCTCTTTTTTTTCTCATTAAGACTCTTGCTGCTGAGTTCTGCAGTAGTTGTAATGGCCTAAGTGTCGATGCCGGAAGCCCTAAAAGCAGCGTATTGCAGTCATCGGTACTAGCGAAGATTAAAGATTGTAAAATTGTTCTAAAATTGTTTTGTTTTAAAAATGGTTTTAGTCTCCTCAATGTCATTAATTTAAAATATCCATCTTTTACTTTCTTCGATATGTGGTTTTTAAAACTTAAATCTGATTCCAGAATAACACCTAAAGCATGTACATTGCTCTTAGGTGTAATTTTGTCATTCTCATTTATAGCCAATGGGGACAATGTATCATTTGATTGTCTTCTTTCCAAGAGTATTATTTCTGTCTTCTTTAAGTTTAGTACTAGACTCATCTGTTTTAAAAGTTGACTGATAATAGTTAAATACATAGGGGCCGATTTTAAAAGTTACGTGCGCGAGGTGGAGCGCACAAATGTACACCCAATTTTATAACATGCGCACGCTGCCGCGCACATGTTATAAAATCCGGGGTCGATGCACGCAAGGGGGTGCACACATGTGCACCTTGCACGTGCTGAGCCCTAGGGGAGGCCCGATGACTTTCCCCATTCCCTCCAAGGCCGCTCCGAAATCGGAGCGGCTTTGGAGGGAACTTTTTTTTTGGTCCCCCCCACCTTTCCCTCCCTTCCCCTATCTAACTCAGCCCCCCAGCCCTACCTAAATCCCCCCTAACCTTATTTCATCGAGTTATGCCTGCCGCACGCATGTTACAAAATCCAGGGTCGGCGCGTGCAAGGGGGTGCACAATTGTGCAACTTGTGCGCGCCGAGTCACGCAGGCTGCCTCTGTTCCCTCCAAGGCGGCTCTGAAATCAGAGCAGCCTCAGAGTGAACTTTTCAACCGCTTCCCCTCACCTTCTCCTCCCTTCCCCTATCTAACCCAGCCCCCCAGCCCTACCTAAATCCCCCCTAACCTTATTTCATCGAGTTATGCCTGCCGCACGCATGTTATAAAATCCAGGGTCGGCGCGTGCAAGGGGGTGCACAATTGTGCAACTTGTGCGCGCCGAGTCACGCAGGCTGCCTCCGTTCCCTCCAAGGCCGCTACAAAATCAGAGCAGCCTCGGAGTGAACTTTTCAACCACTTCCCCCTGCCTACCTTTGTTTCAAAAGTTATGCCTGCCAGCAGGCTACTGGCGCGCGAACATCCGGCACGGCCGCAGTGCCAGAGGACTCGGGAATGCCCCCGGTCCCGCCTCGGACCACCGCCATGCCACGCCCCTGCCCTGGACCACCACCAAGCCCCGGCTCCGTCCCCAGACCGCCCATTTCTGAAAGCCCCGGGACATTCGTGCGTCCCGTGGCTTGCACGTGCTGCAAGATAGACTTGGCACGCGCAGGGGCAGCTTGGGGCAGCTTTTCGTGGGTTACGCGTGTATCTTACGCATGTAACCCTTTGAAAATCTACCCCATAATGAGGGTTATGCGTATGGCCAGGCCCTTCTGAAAATGCATGCGGTGCGCACAAGGCCCTGGCCACGTGCATAACCCCAGTTATTTACACACGTGGCCATTTTAAAATTGGGCCGTTAGTGTAAAATAGAAATGCTAACTGTAATTAACCGATTCTTTTAATTTTAACACATAGCACCATGCTAAGATTTCACAACCTTCCTAAAATTTTAGGGGTGGCACGCGCACATGTATGCCCAATTTTATAACATGCAGGTGCACACGTGTTTTAAAATCGAGGGTTGGTGCGCACAAGGGGGTGCACATTCTTCCTCAAGTTGCCTTGTAAGTGATTTATTACACTTCACAAAAACACATTTGTTTTTCTTGATCCTTCTCATCTAGAGGTATTCCTTTCTGATGAAGGTGGATGAGGGATTTGTAATAGTAATTGGATTTTTTAGACTGATCAATAAGATCATTCATATGATTATTCATATAGGATTATGAATGTTTCCTTTATATTTTCTAAGTTAGTAACAGGCTCCCCCAATTAATGAGGACTTGATGTTGGAAGAACATATTTTTTATTTCCTGTTAAATTTAATATTTGAAATATTATGTAACGTTATCCAAGTTGCCTGCTTCTTTTTCATTGTAAAATTGACCTCATTAAAGAATTTTTCACCTTGTATGTGATGAAAAAGTTGATTTGTACAATGCAGCTAGTTGAAACTACAGTGTCTAAATCGACTCCTTTTCATCTCTTACAAGGTGAAAAATTCTTTAATGAGGTCAATTTTACAATGGATACCTCTGAATGTGTCTGTAACACCACCACCCCTAACCCCAAGCCTCCTCCCTAAAACTCACCCCGAATCAACGTGCTCCCTTACAATGGTCCATATACAGTATCAGACTGAAGCCTATAGTCTCGCTCTCTCTCTCTCAAAAAGTTGATATAAATATTTTATACTTACCACATCTATTTTACTGTAAATAAAATAGGGATCTTGCAAAATAATTGTATTTACCTTGTGTACAGTGGATACTGACAGTGATGTGTAGAGGTACACACTACTGACAATGCTGAAAGGACAATGCTACAGTATAAAATACTCTTTCTTGCAATGTCAATAGAATACTAGTATTATTTCAATCCTAATATGCATTTTAATAAAAGATTTATACCTACTATGCCATATTTCAAAAGTGTAGAAAATAGGACACCCGCTAAATAGAAATTTGGCCAAATATATAAAGAAAAAACTCCCAAATGCAAAGGCTGGATAATATTATTCACAAATCACTCAGCAATTTGGTAATGAAAAGGTGAGCTCATATGCCAGAAAACCCCACAAGTGGAGATCAAAGATTATATAAGTACCAGTAGCTCTTGATCATCTCTTGTGGGTTTTGGGGTTTTGTTTTGTTTTTTTTTGGCATATTAGCACACTTTTTGACTTCCACATTTTTAGGTGATTTACAAATTCTATTTTCCATCCTTTGTATTTTTGCATTCAATTTTCCTTCTTATATTTCAAAATATACATGGTAGTTAGTAATGCATACCCTGCATTACTTATAACATTTACTTTCTTTCTGTATTTATTTATTTGCATTTTTAACTCGCACTCCTTTGAATGTCTTGAATTTCTCAAATAATTTTCACAACTATCTCAAGTGTGGACAACCAATGCCTCTCGCCTTCCCATGATTAACTCGCTACCACCCACCACTGCAACGTAGAAGCAGAATACCACATTGCTTGGTGTTCTCTAACTGGACAGCTTTCAAACATTGAACATATTTGGGTGGATTTTAAAAGCCTTGCTCGCGTAAATCCGCCCGGATTTATGCGAGCAGGGCCTTGCGCGCCGGCGCGCCTATTTTCCATAGGCCGTCGGCGCGCGCAGAGCCCCGGGACGCGCGTAAGTCCCGGGGTTTTTTTTAGGGGGCGTGTCGTGGGCGGGGCCGAATGATGCGGCGTTTTGGGGGCGGGACGCGGCGTTTCGGGGGCGTTTCGGGGGCGGGCCCGGGGGCATGGTTTCGGCCCGGTGCGTTCCGGGGGCGTGGCCGCGCCCTCCGGAACCGCTCCCGGGTCGGGTCTCGGCGCGCCAGCAGCCCGCTGGCGCGCGTGGATTTACGTCTACCTCCGGGAGGCGTAAATCCATGGATAAAGGTAGGGGGGTGGGTTTAGATAGGGCCGGGGGGGTGGGTTAGGTAGGGGAAGGTGAGGGGAGAGCGAAAGAAAGTTCTCTCCGAGGCCGCTCCGATTTTGGAGCGGCCTCGGAGGGAACGGAGGCAGGCTGCGCGGCTCGGCGCGCGCTGGCTGCCCAAAATCGGCAGCCTTTCGCGCGCCGATCCAGGATTTTATAAGATACGCGCGGCTACGCACGTATCTTATAAAATCCTGTTTGCGCCTGGTGCGCCAACAAAAGTACGCGATCGCGCTTTTTAAAAAAATCTACCCCTCAATTCACCCCAGGAAGTGGTCAACCCTGCCACAAGCCCCACGGTAGTGACACCTCACTTGCCAAGGGCAACCCCCCAATCTAGTTGCAACCATATCATAAAATGCTTAATGATGTCTAATGCTGTAAAGCCCATTGAGGCTCTTGGTCAACAATTTGGGAGGACATAAATAATGCTTTTACTGCCCTATCCAAATTAAAGGAGAACATTACAGATTTGTACCAATATAAGTGATTGTCATTCACGAATAGTAATATTATTGCCACACTACTGCAGAGATAGCAGAGAGGATAAATGCAGATTGTCACTAAACTATGTATTTGACTTCCTTCAAGAAATGACAAGACATGCTAAAATGGGTAGATATAAATCAGTGATTTACTCTTTCGGATATAAGAAGGACTAGGGGGCACTCCATGAAGTTAGCAAGTAGCATATTTAAAACTAATCAGAAAAAATTATTTTTCACTCAATGCCAAATTAAGCTATGGAATTTGTTGCCAGAGGATGTGGTTAGTGTAATTAGTGTGGCTGGGTTCAAAAAAGTTTTTGGAATTTCTTGAAGGAGAATTCCATTAACTGCTCTTAATCAAGTTGACTTAGGGCTGGATTTTAAAACGTATGCGCGGGCGTACATTTGTGTGTGCAACCTGGCGCACAAAATTTGTATGCCTGATTTTATAACATGTGCGCGTAGCCGCACGCATGTTATAAAATCCGGGTTCGGCGCATGCAAGGGGGTGTACACTAGTGCACCTTGCGCATGCTGAGCCCTAGGAAAGCCCCGATGGCTTTCCCCATTTGCTCCAAAATTGGAGCAGCCTCAGAGGGAACTTTCCTTTGGCCCCCACCACCTTCCCCTCCCTTGCCCTCCCTAATCCGCCCCAGCCCTACCTAAACCCCCCTAACCTTTAGTTTATAAGTTGCACCTGCCTCTTAGCAGGTGTACATTGCGTGTGCTGGCACGCAATCCCCCAGCCCAGCGGCCGTACGGAGACCTCTGGCCATGCCTCTGCCCCGCCCCCAGACCTCCCTGCCCATTATTTCAAGCCCTGGGACTTACACGCATCCCGGGGCTTTACACGCGCGCCAGGCCTTTTGAAAATAGGCTTTTCAAATCTGCCCCTTAGGGAATAGCCACTGCTATTACTGGCATCAGTAACATGGGATCCACTTAGTGTTTGGGTACTTGCCAGGTACTTGTAGCCTGGAGTGGCTACTATAGGAAAGAGGATGCTGGGCTTGATGGACCCTTGGTCTGACCCAGTATGGCAATTTCTTATGTTCTTATGCTGGTATATTGCCGTGTGTCTGTCCAGTCCCTCTCCCGAAACTTGATAGCTTTGTTACAGGAAATGTGCTGCATGCATATGGTATCCCTGAATTACCTGCCCCAAAGGGGATTCACTAAGCATTAACATAGATGAGTAGCACACCATACTAGGGCTGAAGAGAACTCATGCAGAAATACATGCACTATGGGGACTGTGACGAAAGACGGATGAAGTCAGGCCCCTATCAGTAGCACAAGTTCAGAGAAGAGTATGCATGGCACATGTGAGATACCAAAATAGAACTCATGTAAAGAAAAGTGATGGGTACATAGACCATGTGATAACACAACCTTATCCTTGAGTGCAAGGCTGCTGGAGGCACAGGAGATAAAGATTTTGGATCCAGAATGTGTGGTGGATAGCCTAGGATATGGTGACACAGTCACCATGTTCCTGCATTGTATCCCCAGGATCTCCAAGGCTTGCCTATATGCTCCAAGGTAGGCTTGCCTATATGCTCTAAAATATCATCTTAGAGGCATAGATTAACCATAATTGGAATTGCCCAAAGGACTGTAAGGCTGGGTATCGTACTGAAGAGCAAGGGGTAGAAAGCAGGGCCATTGCTATAGGGTATCAACAACTACCAAATAGCACTTCTGCCACCCTTCCATAGTGATTGACCAAACAGGAGTTCACCTTCAGAGGCAGAGCCAGTTTGATCAAATAAACAACAAGGTACTGTAATCTGCCAGCCATGCCTGTGGCCCTGGATGTTAACGGTGAGAAGATGACCCATATTCCTATGGTGTATGAAAGAATGAGAGACATAAGTAATCATCGCTGCACATACTTATGGCGCCTAAGTGTGAAGTTGCATCACTAACGGCCCTATTTACTAAGCATTTTTCCCATAGATATGAAATGAGAGAAAACCTTCAGTAAAAAATCCCCTAAATTATGTAACTTGCAAGAACACATCTGCCAAAATGCTTAATGATGGATCAAATACTCTGAAGTAAAATATAAATACTATTATATAGTGCAAGGTTATAAGAGCTTTAGGATCTTGCAGAAGAAGTTATAGCCATATCAGCAAAAGCAGGGATATTACATGCCCACAATATCAAAGAGTCACAAATCCAGGATCCTCTAAAGCTTGTTTACTCGCACCAGAGAAGAGACCAAGGATGCATACAAATCACTCTTGAATTCACCTGCAATGAGAATAATCACAAGATAGCACCACTGCTGCACAAGCTATGATGTCACCTAGTTAAACCTTGCACACTATATCAATACTAATCAATAGGGATGTGAATCGTTTTTCAACGATTAAAATTATCGTCCGATAATGTTTATATCGTCTTAAATCGTTATAGAACACGATACAATAGAAATTCTAACGATTTATCGTTAAAAATCGTTAAATCGTGTTAGTGCGCACTAACTCGAGTTAGTGCGCACTAACTCCCATTAGTGCGCACTAACTCGATTTAGTGCGCACTAACTGAAAATGATACAAATAAACACTTTCCAGGTCACTGAAGGTCAGTTAGGAATGAATATGTGTTTCTATTGGCTGGCTGCCCTCTTATCTATTGATGTTACCAAGGTTACCACTGAGGTGATGGTTGGGGGGGATGGGAAATGGAACTGGAAACTAACGAACACCAACAGAAAATGAAACAAAGTGTTCACACTTCCCAGGTCAGTAAAGGTCACTTAGGAATGAATATGTATGTATGTATTCCTATTGGCTGGCTGTGCTCTTATCTATTGATGTTACCAAGGCTAACACTGAGGTAATGGTTGGAGGGAAGTGAAATGGAAACAGTTGGAAGCTTGACAAAAAAAGTAATGTAATGATCAGCACTCACGTGACTAGAACTTGTTTGTTTATTATTTTTGTTAGCAGGCACCTGAAATGCTAGTGCATGTTGAATTTGCCAATCACTGTGCATTTTAGAAAGGTGGTCCTGGCTGGAACTGTACACAGTTCAAATATATGTAATTGATTGTTGGTAAGTGTATTTTTTAAGTAGCCACACTGGCACAAGTATGTTTACTTTTCCTCCTACTTAACTCACTAGCTCAGCTTTGTAAGAAGGGCTTCTCTGCTTGTGTGTTGTTTTTGTTTGGTGTGAGGAGAGCAGAAACATCAGATCTTTATTCAATCTACTACAGTCATCTCTTACAGTGCCCTATCCCTATTAATACCAGGAGTGTTGTGATCTTCCTGCACACAGTGCCCTAACCCTGATACCAGTCTGAGACAGCTCCCTCCCTGCATTACTAGTGAGAGGCTGGCTTCACAGACAGGGGGGAGCTGCCTGACCCTCACTCCTGACTTCCCCCATGTCCCAGCTAGTGAATGGTGTGTGGGTGAGGGGGGGGGGGGGGGGAGGATGGTGAAGTCTGAGACAGCTCCCTCCCTGCATTACTAGTGAGAGGCTGGCTTCACAGACAGGGGGGAGCTGCCTGACCCTCACTCCTGACTTCCCCCATGTCCCAGCTAGTGAATGGTGTGTGGGTGAGGGGGGGGGGGGGAGGATGGTGAAGTCTGAGACAGCTCCCTCCCTGCATTACTAGTGAGAGGCTGGCTTCATAGACAGGGGGGAGCTGCCTGACCCTCACTCCTGACTTCTCCCATGTCCCAGCTAGTGAATGGTGTGTGGGTGAGGGGGGGGGGAGGATGGTGAAGTCTGAGACAGCTCCCTCCCTGCATTACTAGTGAGAGGCTGGCTTCACAGACAGGGGGGAGCTGCCTGACCCTCACTCCTGATTTCCCCCATGTCCCAGCTAGTGAATGGTGTGTGGGTGAGGGGGGGGGGAGGAGGATGGTGAAGTCTGAGACAGCTCCCTCCCTGCATTACTAGTGAGAGGCTGGCTTCACAGACAGGGGGGAGCTGCCTGACCCTCACTCCTGACTTCCCCCATGTCCCAGCTAGTGAATGGTGTGTGGGTGAGGGGGGGGGGGGGGGAGGATGGTGAAGTCTGAGACAGCTCCCTCCCTGCATTACTAGTGAGAGGCTGGCTTCACAGACAGGGGGGAGCTGCCTGACCCTCACTCCTGACTTCCCCCATGTCCCAGCTAGTGAATGGTGTGTGGGTGAGGGGGGGGGGGGAGGATGGTGAAGTCTGAGACAGCTCCCTCCCTGCATTACTAGTGAGAGGCTGGCTTCACAGACAGGGGGGAGCTGCCTGACCCTCACTCCTGACTTCCCCCATGTCCCAGCTAGTGAATGGTGTGTGGGTGAGGGGGGGGGGGGGAGGATGGTGAAGTCTGAGACAGCTCCCTCCCTGCATTACTAGTGAGAGGCTGGCTTCACAGACAGGGGGGAGCTGCCTGACCCTCACTCCTGACTTCCCCCATGTCCCAGCTAGTGAATGGTGTGTGGGTGAGGGGGGGGGAGGATGGTGAAGTCTGAGACAGCGCCCTCCCTGCATTACTAGTGAGAGGCTGGCTTCACAGACAGGGGGGAGCTGCCTGACCCTCACTCCTGACTTCCCCCATGTCCCAGCTAGTGAATGGTGTGTGGGTGAGGGGGTGGGGGGAGGATGGTGAAGTCTGAGACAGCTCCCTCCCTGCATTACTAGTGAGAGGCTGGCTTCACAGACAGGGGGGAGCTGCCTGACCCTCACTCAAGCAGAGAAGCCCTTCTTACAAAGCTGAGCTAGTGAGTTAAGTAGGAGGAAAAGTAAACATACTTGTGCCAGTGTGGCTACTTAAAAAATACACTTACCAACAATCAATTACATATATTTGAACTGTGTACAGTTCCAGCCAGGACCACCTTTCTAAAATGCACAGTGATTGGCAAATTCAACATGCACTAGCATTTCAGGTGCCTGCTAACAAAAATAATAAACAAAGAAGTTCTAGTCACGTGAGTGCTGATCATCACATGTCAAGCTTCCAACTGTTTCCATTTCACATCCCCCCAACCATTACCTCAGTGGTAACCTTGGTAACATCAATAGATAAGAGCACAGCCAGCCAATAGGAATACATATTCATTCCTAAGTGACCTTTACTGACCTGGGAAGTGTGAACACTTTGTTTCATTTTCTGTTGGTGTTCATGAGTTTCCAGTTCCATTTCCCATCCCCCCAACCATCACCTCAGTGGAAACCTTGGTAACATCAATAGATAAGAGGGCTGCCAGCCAATAGGAACACATATTCATTCCTAACTGACCTTCAGTGACCTGGAAAGTGTCTATTTGTATCATTTTGAGTTAGTGCGCACTAACTCGAGTTAGTGCGCACTAATCGGAAAAAACGATTTTTAACGATTTTTCAATGAAATAATCGTGCCAAACACGATTTTCTTCTCCTGCCACACGATTTCTATCGTTAAGACGATATGGAAAACGATTCACATCCCTACTAATCAATACCTATTCCACAATTTTCCAGACGCTACTCCCAAACTACTAATGTGTCGTGATTATGACCATCATAATAGGCTTCATCGAATGAGCTTTCGCATATTAAGACTCGGCCTTATATATAATCATAGGTCATTTTGGTTCAACAGTCTTGTCAGACTACATTTAGCCATAAAAATTTTTTTTAAATATTTTTTGTCTGCAATTAAAATTCAATTTGCTATAAGGAAACAATCCCAACATGGAAAAAATTCCACACTTATCTTTTAGTGTTTTTCTATTGATTTCATGGTGCTTTTGCAGTTATTCGCACGGAGCTGGTAACCCGACACGGGACCGTGTTTCGGACTGCTACTGCATTGTGCCAGTCCTTTTTCAAGGGTGCATAATTCTGCGTCTAAAAAGGATTTCCACAGAAATGTACATAATTATTAAGATATCATCAACGGTATTAAAGACCACAGTCATTCTAAACAGAACTGTGCAACCCGACAGTACTCACAAATATTTTCAAAGACTTCATAAAGATTTCATTGCAAATGGCAACCCGGCGTTTTTCAGCATTGATGATTTCCGGGTCTCTCCCGGAACCCGCTTAAATAGAAAATTACTGACGTGGCTCGACTCCTCCTTGCATTCAGGTAACTCCCTAAACCCTGCTCCTCCCCTTTGTTTATTATATCAGGGAATACCATTCTATTGAAGCGTTTAACCCTTCAGGGGTGACAGTATTGAGTCTAAAAATTCACTGCTGTTCTTTAGAATTTAACACTTTATTGATGTCACCACCCCGTGGATGTATTCTAATTTTTTCTAAAATTCTCCAACGAAGTTCATCAAATTTATGTTGTAATTCTTTACAGTGCATCACTAGAGGAGCTGTCAATTTTTCAGTAGTTATGCAACTTCTATGTTCAATTAAACGCGTGCGCACCATCCTCTTTGTTCTACCCACATAACAGAGTCTACATGGACATTCAATAAGATAGATCACATGCGTGGACTTGCAATCTGTGTGTTGGTACGCTGTATGTTTGAAACCTTTCGCATAAGTCCAAGTTTCTCCAGTAATAGCCTGCTTGCATACCAAACATCCAGTACACAGCCAATTCCCAAAAGGTAGATTTAAATCATCTGACAGCGGTTCTTGTGAGAAGGAATGTGTGACTGTATCTCCCACATTGCGACCCTGACTATAAGCTATTATAGGACGTGTTTCAAATAACTTATTATGAGGTCTTAATAGTATGAGGTCTTAATACCGCCCAATGGCGATTTATAGATTCTGCTATTGCAACCGCTTTATCTGAAAAAATTTATATTTTATCTGAAAACGGGATAGTACTATCCCGTTTTCAGATAAAGCGGGTGCAATAGCAGAATCTATAAATCACCATTGGGTGGTATTAAGACCTCATAATAAGTTATTTGAAACACAGTATATAATATCCAATACTTTCACATCAAAATTTACATTAAGTCCTTCCTTTGTCACATATTAAGTTCACACCTAGTTAAACCTTTCCAGAATTGTCATGCCTGGACAAACAGTCATTAGCTGAGGCGACATCTCATGTAAGAGAAAATTGGTTTGGAAAAGCCAATGCTAGAAGATCATCTATAATAGAGGCTGATGAGTAAAGATGGCGCCGGCCATCCAGTGCTCCTACCATGTGACAGGGGCCGGCCAATGGCTCGGATACCCTGTCACATGGTAAGGGCAAAGGGGCATCGGTGCCATTTTTTTTTTAGAACAGCTGATGCCTGGGAATGGGAAATCTCTCCCCGAGGCCCCCCTGGATCTCTCCTCTCCCCGAGACCCCCATGGATCTCTCCCCGAGGACCCCCGAGGCCCCCCTGGACCACCAGGTAATTTGAAAAGGTTTTGGGGGTTCGGGAGGGTGGGGTCAATTTAAAGGGTCAGGTGGGTTGTGTTTTTTAGCGGCGTGGGCCTCCCTAAAAAAAAAAAAATTAGCGATGTGAATTGGAATTGGAAACAATTCCAATTTACATATCTTAACGATCAGATTCCCCCCCCCCCCCCATCTGAATCTGATCGTTAAGATGATCTGGCACACGATTCACATCTCTAGTAATTGTCTGGCCTAAAAGAAATATCCCCACACAATATTGCTATTTTATTCTTCTCTGTGATGTGTTAGCATGTACCTGGCGCCGGCCATCTTTATTCATCAGCCCCTCATCATTTACGTCATAATGAGGTTGGCTCCTCTGCCTCCCTCCCACACCCTCATCTGTATATAGTACACTATCATTGTTCTCCCTTCTTTATTTCCTATCCCCAGTTTATGCGCCCTTGTTACAATGTAACTTTATGCTTCATCAATTTGTGTCTCTTGTTATTTGGTTATGTTTAACCGCTTAGTTCGATGTAAACCGAGTTGATTTGATTTGTATCAAGAAAGTCGGTATATAAAAGCCTTAAATAAATAAATAAAATAATATTCATGCTATAAGAACGTGAGATGTGCATGTTGGGTCAGATCATGGGTCCATCAGCCTAGCATCTTGTCTCAGACAGTGCCCAATCCAGATCACCAGGAATTATCTGGCAGATACATTCCTTGTTGCTTACTCCCAGGGATAAGAGATGGTTTTCCTTACCTAATTGATAATTGTTTATGAACATTCCTTCCAGGAACTTGTCCAAATTCCTTCTAAACCCATCTATGGCAGATGCTGTGACACATTATCCAGTAGCAAATTCCAAAACCTATTTTAAATTTGCTACCAGTTAGTTTCAAAAAGCATCCCCTACCTCTTGTACTATATGAAAAGGAAAATGATCATCTCCTATTTGCCTGTTCCATCCCACTCATGGTTTTATAACCCCATTTCATATCCCCTCTCAACCATCTATTCTCCAAGCTGAAGAGCTCCAACCTGTTTAACATCTTTTTACATCTGAGCCACTCCACCCCCTTTATCATTCTGGTCACCCTTATCTGCACCTTTTCAAGTTCCCCTATATCTTTTTTTGAGATGGGGGCAACCATAAATACACACAGCATACTGAAGGTATGACCTCAGTGTGCCTGCAGGTGTCAATCAGGACTTTGGACTTTGTGGGCAGCTATGAATTGAGGAGGGTGATTTTTTTTTTTTTGGTGGGTTTTCAGATAGAAAGATAAATCATACCATACTTACAATAGCTTCATTCTAATAATAACTAGGGTTAATCAGTCTAAATCTCTTGAAGTAAATGAATTGGGGAAAAGCATCTCAGATTTAAACTGAAATAATATATACTTGATCAATATGTGGGCCTTTACACTTATGACTTCATCACATTTTTTGATCTGGTTCTGCTCACTTCAGCTGCACAGATGACTCATTGCCTTTCCATTTAATACAGAACTGACTCAGAAGTATATGTAGCAAATGTTACATTAAGCAAATACTGTAGTTAGGGAAAAATCAGTGACCATAACTCTTGAGGCTATTCTTAGAAGCAAAAAATTTTATATACTACATTACAAGGCATTAAATGGAATTCTGTTTAGTTTATATTGGAAGACATACTATGTCCAGTAAGACTATGGTAGAGGCATATTTGCAACTAGAAGCATTTGAATACACTTTTATGCTTATACTTTTAACAGACAAGGATTGCTCTGGGTGCCAAGCAAAAACCAGGCCTGGTTCTGTCTATTTTCTTTGTGTATTTAATTTATGTGTACTTAAGCTGCTTTGGGGTACAGCTTTCATACTGCTCACTTTGCACTAGACATTCACTGCATACCTTGCTTTATTCAAAACTAAAAGCACCATTTGTATAACAAGTTCAGCATCTTTTTACATGAACAAGAATCACTTTCATGTTTATCCTTCTAGTGAATTCTCTTATCATCCAGCTATTTTTGGATTCTGATTTTAACACTGCATCCTGACTTCTGACTTAGGTTTTATTGATGGGATTGATTATTTTCTACAATTTTTCTTTTTCACAGGCAGCAGAGCTGGGATCTGAACCGGTCACAGTTAATTCATCTATTCCCAGTTTAATCCAGTTCAAGTCTTTGATAGCCAAAAATATTTTTTTAATGAACACTTATATGCGTTTGTGGTATTTGATGATGTTTTGGGGGCTGAAGGCCAAATTTTAACCTTTTACCTTTTATCCTTGAATCATAACTCAAAGCCTGCAGATGCTTAGGAATAAAAATAATATGAGTTGAGCTGGGGTGGTTTGGATTCATTTCAAGCCCACACAGAGAAAGGCCCTATTTTGCAGATCTAATCACAACTCCTTTAATGGAAAAGGGTAGGGGTGGCTGTGGTAATAGCAGGATTCATTGTCAGATGCGACTGTTGTTTTCCCGCCCCTAATATAAATCCTTCAGAGTATATTCAACTAATTCCAGTTGCTTGAATGATGCTTTTCAAAGATATTCATTGGCCTCAGTGAATACAAATTGCTTTCTACCAGTGAAAAACATTGCAAAAAAGACGACAAGCTGCATACCCCAAAACATTTATGCACAGCCTCTTTATATGTCCTCTTAAAATGGCCTACATCCAGAAAACATGGAATATATTATCATCAGTATTATTTATTTCTCTCTTATCCTCATTACCTCACTTTCAGCATGCTTTCTCCAACCCCCCCCCCCCACACACACACACACACACACACACCTCCCTATATGATGTATTGTATTCCCCACAACAGGGCAGGGAAACCCCCTGAGCATGCTTGGATTCTAATGTCAGCATTAGGGTTGTGAAGCGAACTGGCTCCAGATTATCAGGACTGGCTGATCCAATCTTGGTTGTGTGCCATTGCCTGCATGGACTTGTAGTCTTGCTTTTCTTAAGAAAATCAATAGGGACACCAGCCTGTGCGTTTGGCAGCCCCCTTGCCGCATTCACCAAACTCCTTGAAATAGGTCATCAGGGACTCTAGAGCTGCAAGTCCACGCTGGCAAGGGAGTAAAGCCTGGACTGGATCAACATATCCTGAAAGCGTAGAGTTAATTGGCAACCCTAGCCAGCATGATTCCAGAAATGGATGACCATACTATAGTATTTCAGCTAAAAAAAATTCCTTCTTTTTTTTTAAACCTTTTTAAAGCATTTTTAGCTGTGCAGCGCCATTGGAAATAGTAAACCAAGCTGGAGTTTTTCCTTATAGAACATAGGTACTGCTGTTTGCTGTGCTGTTTCCATACGCAAAAATAATAAAATAATGTTATGTTAGACAATATAAGTTTCCTTAGTCAACTTCTTGAGACTGTTTTATTTTTATTTTGTCTTTTTTTGTACTATAATTTAAAAAGAGGACAGTTTCTACAGGTCCATCAGTTAGGGCGTCTATACCAGAGGTGCTCAAACCGGTCCTATGGGGCCCCTCAGCCAGTCGGGTTTTCAGAATATCCAAAACGAATATACATGACAAATATTTACATACTTAGGAGGTAGTGCATGCAAATAAATCTCATGCATATTCATAAGGGATATCCTGAAAACCCTCCTGGCTGGAGGGCTTGTAGGACCGGTTTAAGCACCCCTGGTCTATACTTCCTCACACACTGCCTCTTTAGGCTATAAACACTTAAGTTTTCATCTTCTTTATGTAAAATGAACAGAGCTCCACATGGCATCTAACAACTATACAATTTGCAAACTCCTTCTACTCTTTCTCAAGTAAAACTAAAACCTAGAAAGAGAGCTTTCATAGGTTATGCCCAGTTGTGTGGAATACCTTACCACAATACATCAGACTTGCTCCAAATCTCCCATATTTCAGAAAACTGGTGAAAACCTGGCCCCTCAAAGCAGCACTCGGCCATAACCAATAGCATAAGCCCTATGAAAACTCTATTTATAGCCCCTACATCTTATTGCCTTACTAGTACCCATGCATACTCACCACCTTCTTCAAAATGTTATTTATATACCAGGGCTTCCCAAACCTGTCCGGGGACCCCACAGCCAGTTGGATTTCCAGGATATCCACAATGAATATGCATGAGATAAATTTGCATATCATGGAGACTCATATTTATCTCATGAATATTCATTGACAATATCCTGAAGGCCCGACTGGCAGTGGGGTCCCCAGGACAGGTTTGGGAAGCCTTGTCCTAGATTCTCATGGAGAAACTGCATAATTAGTTAGGTGCTGCATAGTTAACAATCCATCTGCATAAATCAAGAAAGTTTAAGCTCCCCTCTGTGTGATTTAATTATCAGAAGAAAGCAAATATTACCTATAGGCCTGCTCAAGTCTGTTCTGTTTCAGCATGAAAGACTGTGCTGCATGCTGATTGGCTTTCTCTAACAGCCAATCAACACAACCAGAACCAGGTCAGACACCATGAGGGCACAAAGTGGCTTTTAACAGAGAAAGAGCTCTCTGTCCAGGCCCAGGATTCACTTTTCTGCTCCCATCTTCTGATGAAGAAATTGAATTGACTGCTTTCACTGCTATCCTTGCTGCTGCTGCCTGATGAACTGAGAGGTATGTATTGCACTTTGAAAATTACTTTTTCTGTTGTCTTTTCTAGTTACATAAATAAATGCTATTTTATGTAGAGTATTTTTCTCTCACATTCCTTTTTATTTATATATAGATGCATTTTTATCTAGTGTATTTTCCCTGATTTTCCATTGATTATTGAATTCACAACCCCACCCTGAATTCTTGAGCAGAGCTCCCAGTCCCCTGCAATGCTGTGATAAAGGGCAGGGCCACAACATTTGGCCATTGCTGTGAAATGGGCAGGTCCCAGCCAAATTGCCATGGGGGAATAGAGATCTGGGTCCAATCAGCAGAAGTACATTGGTGGCAGTAGCAGTGATGGAAATAGCACCCTCTTCCCACTTCCCTGATCCCCCTCACTCACTCTACTCCTAGCAGATAGGCGGATAGAGACATTGCAGCACCTTGGGCTGTGTTTTCCTCCTCCTCTGCTGCCAGGGCTATTGTTGAACTGAGCAGATTGGGGTGGGGGTGGGGGGAGGCATGGAAATTGAATGAGGGAGAGTCAGGGGAAAGTGGTAAGGGGAAGAATAGTGAATGAGGGGAAACAAGGAGGAAAGTGAGGGAATGAGGGGAGAAAGTGGATAAGGGAAAGTTAGGGATCAGGGAGCATGTCAGAAGAAAATACACGAGAGTGAGGGGAACTTGGGGATGGATGGAAGAGTGAGTGAGGGAGCATGAGGCATTGCTGGGGTTGGGGGGAAGACAGTGACGGAGGAATTGTGAGGGGCTTGGAGATGGGAGAAAATGACGGAGGGAATGGGGGAGAGAATGAAGAGATTGGAATGGGTGAAAAGAGTAAATGAATAGGAAAAACAAAATTTCAAGAAGCAACATGAGAGTTCAAGCAGTCATCACCTGCAGTGGCAACTCCATTTGGCTCTCCCTATTCTCCAGTTTTAATGGGGCAATTTCTGCCAAATTTAAAATAACAATACTGCTTCAACATAAAGCCTTCTGTAAGAAGCAACCATAATGACAACTAGAACAATTTTAGTGAACAATGTTTATTTCCTAAATCTCAAATAGAAACTATGAAGAAAATCTATAAAAATCATGCAATATTTTTGCCTCTTGAATTTTAGCAGTTTGTGTTGTAAAAAAAATTGCAATTCCTTCGTTTAAATATTTATGTTACAAAATTTTGTGACTGCAGACTTGGAGGTCCATGCTCAGCTCATTTGTTCGGTTAAGTTTTGGCACTTAGCCGGCAAATGCCAGGATTTGAAAATCCCAAGAGTTTGATCAACCCTGACTTAGCTGGTTAAGTTTTCAGCTGGCTAGGTCAGGGGCGGCCCATGTGTGTTCCAGCATGGAGTGGTGTCACCCAGCTAAGTACCTGATTCACTAAAGGGTCGATTTTAAGACCACACAATGATGACATTTGTACGATGTTCTCTCAACCTAGCTTGATGGACTCTCTTCTGGGGTAACATCATGCTAGGTTGAGAGAACACTGTACACTGTACACAGTATGGCATGTTCTTATGTTCTCCCCTGGAGTACGTAGGCAGAGACAAGCCTGGGGAAGCATAAAAGCAGCAGACTGTATAGCACACAGTCAATGGGAATGAATTGGAGTGGTAGGGGAATGCTGCTGCTTTTATGGTTTCCCAGGCTTGGCTCTGCCTTTGTACTCCAGGGGAGGGGAGGGGGCTAGAAGTGATCTATACTATTCCCTGGGCTTATAAAAAGAGAAAATTAAGCCCTGGCTGAGACTGAGGAGACTACAACAGGGGTACTCTACCTGTCCTTAACCCAAAACTATCTATCAACACATTCCAAAAACAATGTTTGCTAAAAAATGATATATTAACCATTTGAATTAAATAATTTCAAATTTATTTATCTTCATTTGCAAGCAACTATCTTAACATGTGGATACCCTAAACATCCCCAAAATATTCATAAATATACATAACATATACCCATAAAATACATATATCCATTCATTCATACCATACACACTCACTTAAAATACCCACCCATCATATTGCACATTTCCCATAAACATTTATAATGAGAAAATACAGTACACGAGTATTACAAAAATACAACTTCAGACATCAATTTCATACATTTTCAATATTATTATCTTTTTTATAACACATTGAGTGTTAAAAAATCCCGCTGTGTTCAATGGCTATTGCAATTACAATCCCCGACAAGGACCTTGTTTCGCAATTAAGTTTCTTCAGGGGTAAATCTTGGCATCGTTCACTCTTTCAACCCCAATATATAGCCCATTCAAAGGATGATCTAAACACAATTCATTCCTTCAATAAATTAATTTATGCTATTTTGAGAATTGATTATGATGTATTAAGAAATAGGATTAAGTAATTCCATAAATATAACTAATTATATAAAAAATGAAAAAATAATTAGTACAAGAGGATATGAGATATTTGTGAGAATAAACATATGTATGTCCTTATGTGTTGATAGATAGATGAGACTGAGGAGAGCCACTAACCCAAAGCAGCACAGCTCCAGATGGAATCCTGCTTTCTCTTGTGGAACCAGAGCTGGTACAAGGGTATTAAGTGCCATAGACAACCTTATAGCCTTGCATACACTCTAGGTCCCATCCTTCCCACAAACAATTAAAAATTATATATTTATTAGTAACAGATTGTACTTGAAAAAGAACAAAGTATAGAATTTTAAGGTAACAATATATTACTTACAACATGCATGATATGCCCTATGAATGTCGGTATATTAAAAGTTAAATAAATAAATAAATAAATAAATTAACTTGCACTGCTGTAGTACCAACCAGAAAACTATGCAAAAAAATATACCTGCAGCCATATGGTATTAGGCCTATTGTAAAGTGTGTTGGATACAGACTCAGACTCAGAGCTTTGAGTAAACTGAATTATAATATAGTAAACCTCTCATATGAAAACAGCACAAAAGCACAAACTACCAGCACTTAAACAGTAAGAACCCTAACTATGAAAAGGCAACACTGCAAATATTACACCAGGTCCTAAAACACCAATACACCTGTTATTAGGGAAACAGAACAAATTTAGCTGTTATAGATCCCTACACAGTAACTACATGCTAGAAGAATACCTTACCTCAGTCACACCTGCAAAACATAGGCAGACTTTCACCAAATATAGAATAAAGAGATAATAAAGGTTAAATAGAAACATACAGACAAAAACTGTAACAAGCTAGAATCCATATGTAGTGCAACAATCGAAAAACAGAAACAGCACCATTCCTCATTAAATGTCAAATAAAATCAAGAAATATAAAACATCAATCATAATAGTAAAACTGTACTCATATAAAGAATACATATATTCAAAGCAGCTGATGAAGAGAATATCCAATGATTAAAAGCATATAACATTGTTTTCTTACTTTCCCAAATAGCAATAAAATATTTTAAAACAGAAGACACATCAAATAACACCCGATAATTAAAACTAAGGCTAAAGAAAATCCCCTGCTCTCCATACCTGGGAACTTTATGGATTCCAGTTACCCTGAGATTGTCATGGATTAGTCAAGGAAGGGAGGAATGTATACATTTTCCTTTCTCATATATACACACTTTCATTCTTAAACAAAATCCCTTATATTCTCATACACACATACTCATTGGCTCACACGCTCTCTCTGTCTCTAACATACACACTCACTGTGTCACACATTCTCTCTCACACTCTCACTCAAACACATGCTCACACTCTGGCTCACATTCAATGCCTCATTCTTGCTTACATACACATGCTCTCTCACTCTCTCTCTTAGGCTCACACACATGCCCACTGGCTTAAATAGTCCTCTTGCATACATACATTCATTGACTTGCTTGTTCTCTTTTGATCACATACATGTTCACTGGCTCATTCATTCATATACATGTTTTGGAAACCACAAAAAGGTCCAACTTTGTTATGCAGTGCAACAATAGAAAAACAGAATCATCATTCCTCACAAAACATCAAACAATAATGTGTCTAAACAGCTGACAAACATCCAGTAATGAGAAAAATTCACATACATTTTTCTAATATTTACCAAACACCAAGGGATCCATATTCAGCCGCTGAGTAGCTAGTAAAATTAGTCAAATACACCTATCTGACAAACTTAATCAGAGGATATTCAGTGGTATGGCAATACTGCTATACCACTGAATATATATATCTTAAAGTTTGGATATTGGAGTTATCTGGTTAACCTAACTGGTTAACTCCTGGGAACACCCCCAACTTAGCCGGCCAAGATTTTTAAAAAAGCAGCTTAGCCATTTAGTTATCCATCAAATTGACTTTTGAATATCTACCCCCAAGTATTTGAAAACGGCATTCTCAGGCTATCTCTGTCTCTCTCACATTCACATGCAGGCTTTCTCCTCACTCACATACATATGCAGGATCTCTCGCTCTCTCTCTCATTGACACATACGTGCAGGCTCTCTCTCTCTCACTCACATACACATGCAAGCTCTATCATACACATGCAGGCTCTCTCATGCACATGCATGCTCTCCAAAGGATATGCAGACTCTCTCTCACACATACAGATACTCAGTCTCTTGTACACACAAATACACACTCTATCTCCCCCTTTCTTTTGGGCCTTGTCTAATGCCCTACCAGACAGCCTGCTGCTGGTCACTGCTGGAGAGGAGAAAGGAGGAGACCAAACTAGCAGTGACGGGGGGGGGAGGGGTGCTATGCCTCGCAGGGTGGGCTCTGTCACAACCCCATAGGTCTATCTTCCGGCTGCAGTGAGATGGGCTCCAGCACAGCCCTGCTGAATCTTTCTTGAGGGCCGTGGCAACCCCTCTTCTATGGCTGTGCTCGGGAAGCTGAGGAATCACGTGACTAGAGAGACTGGGCCACCAGGGGATGCCCAATCCCTCGATAGGCCAATCCGCCTCTGTGCACACAGGTGGTGTTAATGGGTGCAAACAAGTGTTGTGCACGTTTTTATTTATTTTATTTATATTCCGGTTTCAGCACTTCAAATTATATCTTATTAAAATCCATTAGCGATATGTGCATGCTCATTCATTTGTGTGCGTATCATTTAAAATAGTTAAACATACACATGTCAATTAAACAGATGGGTTCTATGTGGGATTCTTCACCCATTCATCATGACACACCTAGCACCAAGTGTTAATGATATCCACAGTGATATGCCTGAAGATCATTAAGCAATCAATGGGAGGCTCTTCCAGCTTTTGCATAATCATTATGGATTACATCAACACCTGACTGCCTTGGAGTATGGAGGACTGTGTTGATTATCACAGGTTTATGCTTCGGATGATGTCCTCTGTGGCCTTGCAATCCAGACCCAGCATTCTCCCTAAGGCTTGCTATATGGGCAATAAGAACTGAAGAACATAAGAACATAAGAAATTGCCATGCTGGGTCAGACCAAGGGTGCATCAAGCCCAGAATTCTGTTTCCAACAGAGGCCAAACCAGGCCATAAGAACCTGGCAAGTAGCTAAACACTAAGAAGATCCCATGCTACTGAAGCCAGTAATAGCAGAGGCTATTCCCTAAGTCAATTTGAATAATAGCAGTTAATGGTCTTCTCCTCCAAGAACTTATCCTAACCTTTTTTAAACCCAGCTACACTAACTGCACTAACCACATCCTCTGGCAACAAATTCCAGAGCTTAATTGTGCATTGAGTGAAAAATCATTTTCTCCGATTAATCTTAACTAACTTGCTAACTTCATGGAGTGCCCCCTAGTCCTTCTATTATCTGAAAGTGTAAATAACCGATTCTCATTTACTCATTCAAGACCTCTCATGATTTTAAACATCTCTATCATATCCCCCCTCAGCCGTCTCTTCTCTAAGCTGAAAAGTCCTAACCTCTTTAGCTTTTTCTCATAGGGGAGCTGTTCCATCCCCTTTATCATTTTGGTCGCTCTTCTCTGTACCTGGAGTGGACTTGTGCATGCAGCTGCTTTTGGCCCAACACAAGGTAGTTCAGGGAACTGAGGATATATATTTTTTTAATTTAGATTTTTATATTCTGCTTTTTGCACTTTTTAAACACTTTAAAGCAGATTACATTCAGGTACTGTAGGTATTTCCCTATCCCCAGAGGGCTTGTAATCAAAGTTTGTACCTGAGACAATGGAGGGAACTGGGGATGTAATAGAATGACTGAATGAATAACATAACATAAGAGGTCTGGATGATTAAACCAGGAGAACTTGTCTATTTTCTCCATCTACCCATGGGCATTAATATAGGAAGTCTGTAACTCCTATTTATTTCTATGTGTTCTAAATCTCTAAAAGTATCTATGCCAAATTGTATATTTTACCCATGTATTTTCTTCTTCCTTCCCATCCCTTAGTGATGCCAAATCAGTATCAATGTGAACTAGCTGGGGAAAATCCAACATCACCTGAACTTCCAGCTGTTATACAACCTCTGATAAACCTCTTCAATTATTTTATTATTCTAGTCCATTGTATGTTCAACACATGGAAGAGGTTGAGGAGGCCAGCAATGTCTATCAGCAAGTAGGGAGTGACTGATCTCTGCTGGGAGCAGACTGGAGCCCTCTGAAGGGTAGGATGTAAGAGAGCTACTCTATTGTTTGCTCATTGAAGGGATTTTCAATGGCTAGAGATTATCAGCATGGAGATGAGTCGGCTGACTGAAATTTATGCACGTGGGAGCCATTTTTTTTGGCAGGTGGCTATTGCTTCTCTGCTGTGTCATATTGCATGTATATTCTGTGACATCTGAAGTCCATGGGATTAACACACCTTTTTATTCTAAACTCGTACCCTAACAATTTCTTCATACTCTGTATATATTGGATGAGTACAGGTAGCTAACGGGCTACTGCAGACTGGGAATGCACAATCACAGTGGCAAGAGGTAGATGGCTGATACTGACTATGAGGTTCTCTCACTCCAGTTCCTTCTTCCTCTTTGCTCTGGTGATGCAGAACTGACATCTTTAGCCCATTCTTTAATTTCAATGTATTTCTGTGTGTACTCTCTTCCCACTTCACCTTGTGATAAGGCCCCTATGTGTAATCTCCCTAGCCCTGGTGAAGTCTGGAGTAGTTCTTCTCCCAGCCATATAACTCTGACCATCTGTTTCAATAATTATTTTTGGGAAATAACCCAGAGTGGCATTCTATTAGTTTTTTTTCTGGGACCCAAGGAAGTGGAGTAGAGCCAGCAGTGTACATTAGTTCTGCCTGCCCCGAAAAATCAAGATGAGCTGGGATTGGAAACCTGTTTTAATTTTCCTGCATCATTGCTGGCCACCTAGGGCCCACAGAAGGAACAGCAGAGCCAGTGGCGTACTAAGGAAGGGTGTGGGGGGTGACAGCCGGGAGGTCAGCGGCTGCGAGTGGAGCACATCCCACTCACACTAGAAGAAGAGGGAGGCTTCTGGGCTGCGAGCGGTGGGAGCATTGGGCGGCTGCCTAGAGCGTCACGGGTCTGGAGCCAGCAACTGCATAGTTTTTCCTCTTCCCGCCTCCACGGCCCAAAAGAGGAAGTGGTGGGTCCATGCAGGCAGGAAGAAGGAAAGGGCCTGCAGTCAGGGCCTGAAGCAGGAGGAAGAGCAACAGCGCTGCCCTCACCTTCCCCACCTCAGATGCAGGAAATAGAGCTGCACCAGTCTTCATGCCACCTCAAGAAAAATGAAGAGTCCCCATCTGTCACAGGGGCTGAAGGAGGAAACTGCTGCTGTGCTTCTGATCAGGAGCGGGGTAGGAAGTGAGGGAGAGTGTGTTTGTGTCTATGTGTGTCTTAGAGCATGTTTGTGTGTGTGTGTGTGTGTGTGTGAGGGTGCATGTTTGTATATGAGAGAGGAAGCTGTGTGAAGGGGTGTGTATGTGTGAGAGAGAGAAATGGAGGGAGCCTGTGTGCAGGTGTGTGTGAAAATGTGTGCAAGAGAGAGAGAGTCTGTGTAAGGGAGAGGGGAACCGGAAATCACTGGGTGGGGGGGGGGAGGAGGGATGGAGAAGTGAATCTGGGGAGTTGCCAATAGAAGTATCCACCCCCGGTGCCAAATATTTTAGGTATGCCACTGAGCAGAGCTGAGTGTGTTGTAGCTGCTTACCCAGAGGCAGGATAGCCACAATACCTAGATTTGGGTGTAATGTGTAATTATAATTGAGAAGGCCATGAAGTCTATTGGCCAGAGCTGAAGACACATAAGGTGATTGCTTGTTTGTCCCACTACTTCTGCAACTTCCAGGTGTGTCAGCTTCCTGGCCAAGTTGATGCTTAGTATACTGGCTTCCAACACTCCCCTCACCACTTCTAGTGACCATACTAAGGTAGGGGGAAGGTGCAAGAAAGTAAATTAGGGGATGGTTAGGGAAAGCAGGGCCACATTAAATAAATTGGTGGGCATAGGTGGAATACTGGGGGTGAGGGATTTTACTTCCTGAGATGAAAGAGCAGTGGGCCAGTCCCATGTTGTAGTTGCCTTCAGGTACTTGCCTGTGTTTCTTATGGCCACCTCTGACCCAGAGGGTAAATGAATGAAGGGATATGGAGGGAAGCAGAGTGAGGGTGAGGAGAAGGCCAAGAGAGTTTATGTGGTAGGGAGTGGGGGCCTTGGCATGGAAAATAAGGATCACCATAGCAGAAAGGAAGAGGGAGGCTAGAGAGAGATTGAGCCCCATTCTGTCTACCTTCCTTCTTACCTCGGTGACCCTACATCTGCAGCCTCCAGCAACTCGCAGTTGGCCTCTGCCCTCCAGTGCTTATTGAGCACTGGTTGAATTTGAATGTTTTTAGGGTTGAACACTGCAGGAGGCTGGAGGTGAAGGATCACTGGGATAAGTTAGCAGAAGAATGTTTTGGTATCTATGTGTGTATGAGTTTGTGCATTTAGGAGAGTGTTCATTCACAAGCCCTGGCCCCATCCACTTACACAGGTCACAACTTCTACCACCTCCTCTTTCTTCCCCTATCCTCTCCCTGGCTCCATAAGTTCCACTTCCTTAGGGTAAATAAATTAAGACCACATCTCATTCTATTCTCTCCTTCCTTAGCCATTCAAGTACAGGTCTCCTCAGCAAGTCACTTCCCTCTGCTTAGGGGAGCAGAAAGCGACTAGTGTGCTTGGTGTCTTCGTCGCTCTCCTTGGACATGGATGTGTTGCTTGGTATTGTACTGCATGATCTTCTCTTGTCCTCTTTGGTGTGGAATGAATGGACCAACACTAAATGCTGTATGCATTCCTCTCTCTCTCTACCTACTAGAGATGTGAATCGTGTGATCGATTGTCTTAACGATCGATTTCGGCTGGGGGGGGAGGGAATCTTATTGTCGCGGTTTTGTTATTTAAAATATCGTGTAAATCGTAAATCGGGGGAGGGCGGGAAAACCGGCACACTAAAACATCCCTAAAACCCACCCCGACCCTTTAAAATAAATCCCCCACCCTCCAGAACCCCCCCAAAATGCCTTAAATTACCTGGGGTCCAGAGGGAGGGTCCCGGTGTGATCTTTTACTCTCGGGCCTCCGCTGCGTTGTAGAAATGGCGCCGGCGCTACCTTTGCCCTGTCATATGACAGCAGGGCAAAGGTAGCGCTGGCGCCATTTTGTTTTTTTGTCCCCCGACGTCAGGAGCGTAGGAGATCGCTCCTGGACCCCCGCTGGACCCCCAGGGACTTTTGGCCAGCTTGGGGGGGCCTCATGACCCCCACAAGGCTTGCCAAAAGTCCAGCGGGGGACCGGGAACGACCTCCTAAACTCGAATCGTTTTGCCGTATGGCAAAATGGCGCCGGCCATACGCAAAATGGCGCCGGCCATACGTACGGCAAAATGGCGCAGGCCATATGCGTATGGCCGGCGCCATTTTCCTGTACAGCAAAACGATTCGAGTTTAGGAGGTCGTTCCCGGACCCCCGCTGGACTTTTGGCAAGTCTTGTGGGGGTCAGGAGGCCTCCCCAAGCTGGCCAAAAGTCCCTGGGGGTCCAGCAGGGGTCCGGGAGCGATCTCCTATGCTTCTGACGTCGGGGGACAAAAAAACAAAATGGCGCCGGCGCTACCTTTGCCCTGCTGTCATATGACAGGGCAAAGGTAGCACCGGCGCCATTTCTACAACGCAGCGGAGGCCCGAGAGTAAAAGATCACACCGGGACCCCTGCTCTGGACCCCAGGTAATTTAAGGCATTTTGGGGGGGTTCGGGAGGGTGGGGGATTTATTTTAAAGGGTCGGGGTGGGTTTTAGGGTTGTTTTAGTGTGCCGGTTTTTCCGCCCTCCCCCTTCCTATTGTATCGCGCTTCTAATGATTTTTGACAATTTAAAATATATCGGACGATATTTTAAATCATCAAAAAACGATTCACATCCCTACTACCTACCACACCCATCACTCTCAGCTGCCCTCCTTCTTTCCCTTTAAACAGTTAACTCAAAGACTGCTGCACTGCCCTTGGACTCAGGCACCACCTACCTGCAGTCCCTGGGCAAAAGTTGAGGATCTGCCCTTCCAGTCCACTCACTGGCTGACAGGGTTTCTATCCCAGGTTGTTTGGGGATTCAAGAGATTTCTTCATTGTCAGAAGCCTGTGAGACCCCTGGGTGTTGCTTGGGGAGAGGGCACAGTGACCATCTCCCTGGGGGTACCAGCATAGTACCCCCAGGTACTATGTTGATACCCCCAGGTACTATGCTGGTACCATAGTACTCCCAAGGTACTATGCTGGTACCACAGTGACCATCTCCCTGGGGGTACCACACCGTTCCTCTGCTTCCAGGAAGCAGAGAAACGGTGAGGAGCCACTTTAGCCGTCTTCTCATTTTTCAGACTTTTTTAGGAAAGACAGTTTGTTTAGAAGACCTGAGAGTAAGACTTAAGATACCCCCTTCTTGCTCCCCTGATAAAGGAACATTGACATCTGTGTTTTCCAGAGGATCCCTTGCCAACTTGGGATAAGCGAGAGAGATTGCAAGACACATTGGAAAACTGTCAGTAAGATCTATACTTATTTACATCTGAGGACTCCCACTTGCAGGCCTATGCAGAAAAGTGCATTCAGCTAAACACACCTTTCTGCATTCATTTCAACACACATTCTCTGTGGGCAAAAGTTAATGCTGATACATCAAGGAGTTTTGCTCACAGAAAACACGTGTTTCCAAACAGTAAGAACATAAGAACATGCCATACTGGGTCAGACCAAGGGTCCATCAAGCCCAGCAACCTGTTTCCATCAGTGGCCAATCCAGGCCATAAGAACCTGGCAAGTACCCAAAAACTAAGTCTATTCCATGTCACTGTTGCTAGTAATAGCAGTGGCTATTTTCTAAGTCAACTTAATTAATAGCAGGTAATAGACTTCTCCTCCAAGAACTTATCCAATCCCTTTTTAAACACAGCTACACTAACTGCACTAATCACATCCTCTGGCAACAAATTCCAGAGTTTAATTGTCCGTTGAGTGAAAAAGAACTTTCTCCGATTAGTTTTAAATGTGCCACATGCTAAGTTCATGGAGTGCCCCCTAGTCTATTATCCAAAAACGTAAATAACCGATTCACATCTACCTGTTCTAGACCTCTCATGATTTTAAACACCTCTATCATATCCCCCCTCAGCCGTCTCTTCTCCAAGCTGAAAAATCCTAACCTCTTTAGTCTTTCCTCATAGGGGAGCTGTTCCATTCCCCTTATCATTTTGGTCACCCTTCTCTGTACCTTCTCCATCGCAATTATATCTTTTTTGAGATGCGACGACCAGTAATACAGCTTAGCGCCCTCACAGGGAAATCCCATGCCAATGAGGACATTAAGCATTACTCTCTGATGCAGAGAGATGGCATCTCGGAGCACAACTTATTTTGCACTGAAAAGTTAACCCCTGGTTACAGCTGGAGTTATGTTTGCAGAGCTATTATAAAAAGAGTCAAAAGGTTAACATAAAGATGAAAAATAGTCTAACATAGTGCAGCTACCCCCATTTACATGGATAATAACTGACTTATCAGAGTAAGTGGAAGCAATCACCACTTACACAGGTAGCCTATCAGGGATGCCTCCAGCCTTTTCCCTAGTTATAATGTGCATTTCACCTTTGCCAAACAACATACAGTTTACTGTTTCTTGCCATTTATAATCTCTGGATGCTTAGCATATCATTAGCTTACTGCATCAGGAGTTTACCCAAAATAATAGTACTGGCATTATAAATATGCAGAGAAAACCTGAGCCCATTTTATTAGCACCAAGATTATTGCATGAGCCTGTTGGAATCTTGACTCCTGGGAAAGATAGATGAATTGAGAATCTCAGTGTTGAGGCACTGTTACCATTGGAGGGGTTTTTCTGATCAAACAAAATAAACCCTGGCAACCTGTGAAACACAATTAATCCAGCCCTACAAATAAAAGGGCCACACACAAAGCCGCAAATCTAAAACATTTTTTTATAAAATATTAAAAAGATAACTATTTACATAAATTAAAAATAAATAAAATAAAAAATGACAGGGGTGGTGTTGTGAGCCATGGCCACCCACGGCCGCGACCCCCTGCCTGAGCCGTGGTGTTGGGCCGCTGCAGCAGCGCTGGGGAATCCAGGCCTTCATGCTCACACCTCGCCGCACCTCCCCGTGGTGATTGCAGGTGGGGGAGGCGTCCCAGGCCTCCTCTTGCGGCGTCGGGCCGCTCTGCAGGGCTTCCAGGATCCAAGATGGCCACCCTGCCCTTAGGCGCATGGCCACGCCTCCTTGCCTGATTTAAAGGGGGCCTCGTCCTCCTTATTGCCTGCACCTGTTTCTAATGAACTAGACCAGGGGAAGTATAAAGGGAGACTTCCTCCGCTCACGCCTTGACTTGGCAACTTGTTTGCTATGAGTCTGCTAGCTTCGGTGAGTCTTTTGGTGCCTCGGGTTCCTGATTCCTGGTTCCTGCTTCCTCTCGGTGATTCCTCGGTGTGTGACTTCGGACTGGCAAGCGGTGATTCTTCGGTGTGTGACTTCGGACTGACAAGTGGTGACTCCTCGGTGTGTGACCTCGGCCTAGCAAGCGGCGATCCTCTGGTACTTGACCTCGGACGTCTTCCAGACCACCCGTCTTCAAGGGCCCACCTAAGTCCCAGCAGTCCGGGCTCCTACTGGCTCATCCTGGGGGGGCCGCGGGCTTCCAGTGGCGAAGATCCAGTTGGCCCTTGCACCGACCTCATGCCTTCTGGACCTCTCAAAGGTCCACCTAAGTCCCAGCAGCCCGGGTCCCTACGGGCTCCTCCCAGGGGGGCCGCGGGCTTCCATTGGCAAAGATCTAGTTGACTCTGCTCTGATGTCACACCTCTTCATCCTCTCAGCGGCCGTCTCAGTCTTCAGCGCCGAAGGGCCAGCTAGTCCTATCTTCTGTTCCGCCTCGCCACCCGACGGGGGAACCTAAGGAGTCATCTCCTAAAGGTGATATCAACCTCCCGTCGGTCCAAAGATTCACGATCCCTCCTGATCATAACAGATTGCCAAGTCCATGAACCCGGCGGAGGTGTCTGCCCATCAGGCCATCCCTGGAATGGCCCAATGTATGATGGACCAGCAAAAAACCCTTGATGCCCTTGTCTCCGTGGTGGAGAGCCTGAATCAACGCTTTGAGGCGTTAGGGCCCATGAACCCTCCTTGCCATCTCCATCTATGGCCCCCGGAGCCCGCTCAGTGATTCGCCTGCATACACTACCAAGTTTTAGAGGTTTCATTAACCAGTGCAATATGCACTTCCGTCTACAGCCGACCCTCTTTCCCGACTACGCTACCAAGACCACCTTCATTCTCTCTCTCCTCAAAGGGAAGGCCCTGGAATGGGCTTCCCCCCTGTGGGAATGGGATGACCCTGTCTTGAGTAATTTGAGAGAATTCTGGGAGCTTTTCCGGATGAGTTTCGGTGATCCCACTCAGGAGGTTTCCACTGGGCTCAAACGTCTCCAGCTACATCAAGGTTCAAGAACATTGGCAGGGTTTGCCATCGAGTTTCGAACCCTCTCTTCAGAGTTCGGTTGGGGCCCAGACTGCTTGCGAACCATCTTTCTACAGGGACTCAGTCCTAGAATCAAGGATGAGCTCACAGGACGGGAGCTACCCAGGACTTTGAATGCCCTCATCGATCTGGCGGGGCATATTGATAGATGCCATCAAGAGCGCCATCAAGAGGCCCAGATGACCATGAAAACCTCGACTCCCTCTAGGCACCCTCAACGTTCGCCTTCTCCCAAAGGTGAATCAGGGGGCTCCCGAGCACCATCTGAGGAACCCATGCAACTGGGCTGAGGGAAACTCTCCATGCAAGAGCGTCGAAGGCAAATCAGAGACGGTCTCTGCCTCTACTGCAGCGCAGCGGGTCACCAAGTAGCCACATGCCTGGTACGACTGGGAAACTCCCGGGCCTAGGACCTGAAGGAGGACTCTTCCTGGGCCTGACATCACCTGCACCTCCACTAACTCTACCAGTCGCAATTATATCCAGGGACTGTAAATTCCATACTTTGGCCCTGGTGGACTCGGGAGCCGGGGGCAATTTTATTAAGAGGAGTTTGGTGGATCACTTAAAGATCCCACACCTTCGTGCCCAGGCCCAATTGGTCATCTCGTCCATTCAAGGTAAGCCCCTACCGGGCAGGTGACTCATTTTACGGAAGACGTCCAACTATGTGCGGGGCTTCTCCACATTGAACGGATTTCTTTCCACATCCTGGAACACTCCATACATTCCATCGTACTGGGGCTCCCCTGGCTTCAAAACATGGTCCACAATTCGACTGGAAGAACCTTCAGCTGAACCAATGGGGGCCGACCTGCCATGATACATGTCTCCAACTGGTAGTTCCTGTACAATGCTCTACTGTTCTTGCCAGTCTCCATGGGCTACCGACATCTTACGCGAATTACGCTGATGTCTTTTCCAAGCGGAAGGCCGAGACGCTCCCGCCTCGCCAACCATTCGACTGTGCCATTAACCTCCTTCCCGGCGCAGAACCCCCTCGGGGATGCAAGCTATGTCTCACTACATCAAGGAGAATCTGGAGAGGGGATTTATCCACAAATCGACATCTCCAGTGGGGGCTGGGTTTTTCTTCGTGGGGAAGAAAGATGGAACCCTTCTCCTTTGCATCGACTACCGGGGTCTGAACGCTATAACGATCAAGGACCGGTATCCACTACCCCTAATCTTTGAGCTCTTTGATCGCCTGCAAGGCGTGAAAATCTTTACCAAATTGGACCTCCGGGGAGCGTATAATCTGATCAGTATCAAGGAGGGAGACGAATGGAAAACGGCCTTCAATACCCGAGATGGCCATTACGAGCACCTAGTGATGCCATTCAGGCTCTGCAATGCCCCGGCGGTGTTTCAAAACACCATGAATGAAATTTTCCGAGACCTGCTATACCACTGTGTGGTCATGTACCTCGACGACATCTTGATCTTCTCCGATTCCCTTGCCACTCACCGTCAGCACGTCATCCAGGTACTACAATGACTAAGAGAAAACCAACTCTACACCAAGCTCGAGAAATGCCTCTTCGAGCGAGAGTATCTTCCTTTCTTGGGGTATATCGTCTCCAGCGAAGGATTCCGCATGGACCCCCAGAAACTAAAGGCCATTCAGGAATGGCCCCAAACATCCGGGCTGAAACCACTTCAACGGTTTTGGGGTTTTGCCAATTACTACCGCTCATTTATCTGCCATTACGCGTCCATTGTCGCACCCCTGACGGCCTTAACTCGAAAAGGCGCTGACCACAAATATTGGCATCCCGGAGCCGTAGCCACCTTTCTCCGTCTTAAAGATGCATTCCTTCGCCAGCCGTGCCTTCATCATCCTGACCTCCAACGGCCATTTACCATCGAGGTGGATGCATCCTCTGAAGGCATAGGGGCCATTCTTAGACTTCAGCGCCGTCTCAGACTTCAGTGCCGAAGGGCCAGCCAGTCCCATCTTCTATTCCGCCTCGCCACCCGATGGGGGAACCTAAGGAGTCATCTCCTAAAGGCCTTCCTCTCTCGCCAGTTCTCCCCTGCAGAACGAAACTACGCCATTGGTGATAAAGAACTCCTAGCCATCAAATTGGCCTTGGAGGAATGGCGCCCTTGGTTGGAGAGAGCTCAACATCCGTTCTCGGTCTACACAGACCACAAAAATCTTGAGTATTTGCATCGGGCACAGCGACTGAACCCCCGGCAGGCAAGATGGGCCTTATTCTTCACCCGATTCAATTTCGTCCTGCGTTATAGGCTGGCTGTCAAGAACCTTAAGGCAGACGCCTTGTCCCGAGTCTTTGAGACTACAGATACTCCAGACTCTCCTCAATTCATCATTGAGCCATCATGAGTCCTGCTATCCGCCACCACAGCTATCCCTCCTGGGAAGACTTTTGTCCCACCGCGCCTGCGGAAACAAGTTCTGGCGTGGGCCCATTACTCCCGTTGCTCAGGTCATCTAGGACTTCGGACCTTGCAGGCCCTTCGCCGCTACTATTGGTGGCCCAAGGTCAATAAGGATGTCTGATCCTATGTGGAATCCTGTCATTCGTGTGCCTGCCATAAGAGAATTCCAGGTTCATCCCCAGGCTTGCTACAGCCCTTGCCAGTGCCCACCGAACCCTAGACCCATCTCTCGATGGACTTCGTGGTCGATCTACCTTCGTCCGGTGGCAACACTGTCATTTGGGTAGTCATTGATCGATTCAGCAAAATGGCACACTTCGTGCCACTCCCAGGGTTGCCTTCTGCGCCACAGTTAGCCCAGCTGTTTGTCCAGCACATCTTCAGACTGCATGGATTACCAAAAATATTCTCTCAGACCAAGGCCCCCAATTTACCACAAGATTCTGGAGGGCCATCTGCCAGAAATTTGACGTCACCTTGGATTATACCTCTGCATACCACCCACAAACCAATGGTCTAGCAGAGAGGCCGAATCAAACCCTCAAACAGTTCCTTAACATCTAGGTGAATAATAAACAAGATGACTGGGCAAGTTTACTTCTGTGGGCCGAGTTCACCCTCAACTCGCATTCCTCCACTGAAATCGGATCTTCTCCTTTCCAGTTGGTCTATGGGAAGCAACCACGTCCGCCGCTGCCTGCTCCCATTACTGTCATGTCCCCTGTGGCTCAACTCTCGGAAGATGAGCTACATCGTCTCTGGACCTCCACACGGCACGCGCTGGTCAAGGCCAGCCAGATGGCGAAAAAGTATGTGGACCGCCGACGGAGACCGTGTCCGCCGCTGAGACCCGGTCAGAAGGTATGGCTGAGTACACAATTTATCCGGCTGAAATTACCTTCCGCATGACTGGCCCCGCGGTTCATTGGACCATTTCCCATCCTCCGCCGGATTGGTGCAGTGTCCTATCAGCTTCGATTTCCACCATCACTTAAGATCCATAACACCTTCCATGCCTCTTTTCTGAAGTACTTGATGCTGTCTTGGCCTTCCAGCACACCTCCAGCACCCCAACCCATCGCCTCTGACGATGACCTCACTTATCAGGTCCGAGAAGTGCTGGACGTTCGAAAACATAGGAAGAAATGGGAATACCTAATAGCCTGGGAGGGGTTCAGTCCTGAAAAAAATTCATGGGAACCGCTAGCCAACATCCTAGATTGGAACCTTCTTGCTCAGTTCCATCGGGATCATCCGTCCAAACCCAGGCCTCCTGGGAGGCGCCCTAAAGTGGGGGGGGGGGGGTACTCTTGTGTGCCATGGCCGCCCGTGGCCATGACCCCCTACCTGAGCCGCTGTGTTGGGCCGCCGCGGAAGCGCCGGGGAATCTATGCCGTTTCATCCCCACACCTCGCCGCACCGCCCCCATGGTGATTGCAGGCGGGGAGGCGTCCCAGGCCTCCTCTCGTGGTGTCGGGACGCTCTGCAGGGCTTCCGGGATCCAAGATGGCCGCCGTGCCCTTAGGCGTGAGGCTGCGACTCCTTGGCTGATTTAAAGGGGCCTCATCCTCCTTATTGCCTGCACCTGTTTCTAATGAACTAAACCAGGGGAAGTATAAAGGGAGACTTCCTCCGCACACTCCTCGACTTGGCAACTTGTTTGCTACGAGTCTGCTCGCTTTGGTGAGTCTTCTGGTGCCTCGGGTTCCTGATTCCTGGTTCCTGCTTCCTCTCGGTGATTCCTCGGTGTGTGACTTCGGACTGGCAAGCGGTGATTCTTCGGTGTGTGACTTCGGACTGGCAAGTGGTGACCCCTCGGTGTGTGACCTCGGCCTGGCAAGCGGCGATTCTCTGGTACTCGACCTCGGACTTCTTCCGGACCACCCATCTTTAAGGGCCCACCTAAGTCCCAGCAGTCTGGGCTCCTATGGGCTCCTCCCTGGGGGGCCGCGGGCTTCCAGTGGCGAAGATCCAGTTGACTCTGCTCCGACGTCACACCTCTTCGTCCTCTCAGCGGCCGTCTCAGACTTCAGTGCCGAAGGGCCAGCCAGTCCCATCTTCTGTTCTGCCTTGCCACCCGATGGGGGAACCTAAGGAGTCATCTCCTAAAGGTGATATCAACCTCCCGTCGATCCAAGGGTTCACAATCCCTCCTGATGATAACAGGTGGGAAAAACTAGGGTCCGAAACTATTTAGAAGAACAGAAAAAAGGGATCAGGGCAGTAGGGAAGCCAGAGAGAGCAGATTTAGGACCCTGGCTGAAACATACCCATGTGGCAAGCTAAGGCTAGCAGTACCAGGTTCTGGTGCTGCTGGACCTCAGCTTGGCACGTAGGTATGGCAACCAGGGGCTGCTCTATTTGCCCTTTTCTCTTATAGCATCATCTGCACGACCTGGGGAAACTGCCACTGAAAAACAGGCTCATCGCCTGGAGCGGGTGCTCCAGACGATGAGCCTGTTTCTTCAGTCAGGCTGGCAGGTGATGGTGAACGAGGTGGAGGGCGATGTTGGCCTGCCTCGGCCAGTAAAGGCTGGATGGTCTGGGTCTCCACATCCCGAATACCCCGGTGAGGGGAGAAGGCCCTACTGTGATGGGGAGTGGGTGCTGTGGCCTGGGGTGAACCTCTTGGAGGTGGGGGACTGCAACCTCTTCAGCTTCTCCTCCTGATGGTGGCAGGTGTGGGGAAGAAGCATCCTGCTCCTCACCAGTGGTGGAAGCTTCATCTGCGGGGTCTGGGGCTGGGTTGTCACTGGCTGCTTCCTCCTCCTCCTTCTGCTCCTCCTTCTCTTCCTTTTCCTCCTCCAGCGATGAGTTGTCATCCATGAAGAGAAAAGCAATAGCGTGTCATGTGCTATTTTTTTTGTTAGAGGGTATCGCTCTAGTTGGGAAAGTGTACGGCAAGTTAAAAAAGCTAATAGGTATGAGGCTATGACATCCTATTTGTGGTGCCTAACGGATAGAAAAATCCTTTCACATTCAGAATACCTATTTCATCTGGCTGCTGTTTGATGCTGCCTTGCATATGCAATGGGCTGTGTGTACTGTGTGTGACTGTGAGATAGGGTTTGAAGGGATGGGTAGTGGTCTAAATAGCAAGGCATCTAGGGCCATGAAGCTGTACATACCCGTTGTGTTGAATAGGGCCCATATAATTTGCATGCAAAGAAATGTTAGCATGGTTGCGAAGAACCTGAAGTTTTCCCAGCTAGGCCAGAGGGTACCTTTCAATGAACAACTCATGACAGCACTGCCTGTTACCCTGAGAGCACTCTCATTGCAAGTATGTGTGAATGAGGATTTTCATAAGCTGAAAGCAGAGGTAGGGTCATGCAGAGCGGTAGGCCCATGTGTGTGTGCTGAAAGAAACAGGACCTATACAGACCATGTGAATATAGCTTTGATGGCTAGAGAAATAAACTTACTTCCACTTACTTCCAGCTCCAGCTTGCCGAGCCCGCAGCCAGTCCAGCCACCTCCTCTTACGCACATGAAATCAGCGTGCCTTCTTCTGTAGGTCCTCAATCTATAGGAAGGAATAGAATGAAAACATTGAATGTGCACATTAACAGGGACTTCCATAATGGCGTGTCATCCTACTATTATTATTATTATTTACAGATTTTTATATACCGGGATACGTAAGTAACATCACCTCGGTTTATATTCAAACAATAATTCAGCATTGCGCTTTACAATATAACATAGTAACTGATACTAATGTCTGAAGTGAGTAGCATGGTTCTTTGCACTCCATTACTGTACAGAGAAGTCAGCGATGGCACCTGCACAGGGAGCCTGCATGAAGGGCCCTAATACCCTAGGTCACTATTAAGGTAGCTGTGCAGTGCAGGAAGCGGGAATATTCATTAACATACAGGGGACAGTTTGTGGAGTACAAAGAACCATGCAACAGACTCTAATAATGTATGACTGGCTATATATAAACATTTAATGCCAGATTTATCCAAAATCTAGCACCAAAGTAAATACTTTGCTGTATAATGTTATATATATTAAAAATCATATTTTTTTTCTGTTAGATGGTATTGCTCTAGTTGGGAAGGTGTAGGACAAGGGAAAAGCTAATAGGTATGAGGCTATGACATCCTATAATGTTATCTATATATATTAAAATATGATTTTTTATATATATAACATTATATAGCAAAATTATTTACTCTGGTGCTATATTTTGGACAATTCTGGCACCCTAGTGCCCTTCCCATGCACTACTTATCCACCCCAGCCCCTACTGACTCCCCATGCAATATTTACCCCCACATCAATGGGAGGTTCCTCTGTTGAAGGCCTCCTTCAGATCCTCCTAGGCCTGCATGCTCCTTCTGAGGTTGGGCCTCACACCAGCACGTGGAAACAGCCTCTTTTCATTCTGTACCACCAGGGACACCAAGTGGGCAATGTCCTGGCGGTAAAATTTGGCTGGCGAGCTGGTTGAGGTATTTTGGCGGCACACCCGGGAAGAACAGGAAGTTTTGCCTTCGCAGAAGTGTGTGTGTGTGTGTGTGTGTGTGTGTGTGCATGTGTAGTGCATGCGCCTATGTGTATAGATGCGCACGAAGATATGTGCACAACCAGCCAGCAACGCTGTCATTTCTAGGAGGATTATAGCTCAACACGGCACAACTAACAAGTTATAAGTTAGCTTTCATACCGGCACTTTTAAGAACCAAGCCGGTTTCACTGAGTTGATATCTTTGAGAGTGAAATACCTCTGTGAAAGGGCAAATAAGACAGCCAGACTATTCTTCTAAGAAACCGAAGCACTGAATCAGTGCTGGCAGTGTCGGGCGGCTCTCCTTGAAGAACAAGAGGAGTTTTAAGTTAAGTTCTCATATTTCTATTCTTCTTAAAAAATTGTATACTAAAATTCTTCAAAAAAACACAATTGTATGACCAATCATTATAACTTAAGATGAGGTCTGGAAAAGACCACTTTTTCTACTAATAAGCAGAATTCACCATCGTTTATATGATGGCCACATTTGCTTATTCAGTTCATAATACTGGGTCTATAAAGTATTGATGAATTTTGAATTTCACTATTTTAAGAATGTAGTGCCATCAGCTCTCTTGTTGGATAGAAATGTAATAGGGATGTGAATCGTTTTCCATATCGTCTTAACGATAGAAATCGTGTGGCAGGGCAAGAAAATCGTCTTAGGCATGATTTTTTAGTTAAAAAATCGTTAAAAATCGTTTTTTCCGATTAGTGCGCACTAACTCGAGTTAGTGCGCACTAACGGGAGTTAGTGCGCACTAACTGAAAATGATACAATTTGACACTTTTCAGGTCAGTTAAGGTCAGTTTAGGAATGAATATGTATTCCTATTGGCTGCCCTCTTATTTATTCATGTTACCAAGTTTCCTACTGACAGTATATGGGGGATGGGAAATGGAAACAGTTGGTAGCTTGACAAAACAAGTAATGTGATCAGTCAATGTGACTAGAACTTGTGCCCTAACCCTGATACCAGGGGTATTGTGATCTTCCTGCACACAGTGCCCTATCCCTATTAATACCAGGAGTGTTGTGATCTTCCTGCACACAGTGCCCTATCCCTAATACCAGGGGTGTTGTGATCTTCCTGCACACAGTGCCCTATTCCTGATACTGGGGGTGTTGTGATCTTCCTGCACACAGTGCCCTATTCCTGATACCGGGGGTGTTGTGATCTTCTTGCACACATCCCGATATCAGGGATAGGGCACTGCATGCAGGAAGATCACAACACTCCTGGTATTAATAGGGATAGGGCACTGCATGCAGGAAGATCACAACACTCCTGGTATTAATAGGGATAGGGCACTGCATGCAGGAAGATCACAACACCCCTGGTATCAGGGATAGGGCACTGTGTGCAGGAAGATCACAATACCCCGGAGGAGTGAGGGTCAGGCAGCTCCCCCCTGTCTGTGAAGCCAGCCTCTCACTAGTAATGCAGGGAGGGAGCTGTCTCAGATTTCACCATCCTCCCCCCCCCCCTTACCCACACACCATTCACTAGCTGGGACATGGGGGAAGTCAGGAGTGAGGGTCAGGCAGCTCCCCCCTGTCTGTGAAGCCAGCCTCTCACTAGTATTGCAGGGAGGGAGCTGTCTCAGACTTCACCATCCACCCCCCCCCCCCCCTCACCCACACACCATTCACTAGCTGGGACATGGGGGAAGTCAGGAGTGAGGGTCAGGCAGCTCCCCCCTGTCTGTGAAGCCAGCCTCTCACTAGTAATGCAGGGAGGGAGCTGTCTCAGACTTCACCATCCTCCCCCCCCCCCCCTCACCCACACACCATTCACTAGCTGGGACATGGGGGAAGTCAGGAGTGAGGGTCAGGCAGCTCCCCCCTGTCTGCGAAGCCAGCCTCTCACTAGTAATGCAGGGAGGGAGCTGTCTCAGACTTCACCATCCTCCCCCCCCCCTCACCCACACACCATTCACTAGCTGGGACATGGGGGAAGTCAGGAGTGAGGGTCAGGCAGCTCCCCCCTGTCTGTGAAGCCAGCCTCTCACTAGTAATGCAGGGAGGGAGCTGTCTCAGACTTCACCATCCACCCCCCCCCCTCACCCACACACCATTCACTAGCTGGGACATGGGGGAAGTCAGGAGTGAGGGACAGGCAGCTCCCCCCTGTCTGTGAAGCCAGCCTCTCACTAGTAATGCAGGGAGGGAGCTGTCTCAGACTTCACCATCCTCCCCCCCCCCCCCCCCCTCACCCACACACCATTCACTAGCTGGGACATGGGGAAGTCAGGAGTGAGGGTCAGGCAGCTCCCCCCTGTCTGTGAAGCCAGCCTCTCACTAGTAATGCAGGGAGGGAGCTGTCTCAGACTTCACCATCCTCCTCCCCCCCTCACCCACACACCATTCACTAGCTGGGACATGGGGGAAGTCAGGAGTGAGGGTCAGGCAGCTCCCCCCTGTCTGTGAAGCCAGCCTCTCACTAGTAATGCAGGGAGGGAGCTGTCTCAGACTTCACCATCCTCCCCCCCCCCCCTCACCCACACACCATTCACTAGCTGGGACATGGGGGAAGTCAGGAGTGAGGGTCAGGCAGCTCCCCCCTGTCTGTGAAGCCAGCCTCTCACTAGTAATGCAGGGAGGGAGCTGTCTCAGACTTCACCATCCTCCCCCCCCCCCCTCACCCACACACCATTCACTAGCTGGGACATGGGGGAAGTCAGGAGTGAGGGTCAGGCAGCTCCCCCCTGTCTGTGAAGCCAGCCTCTCACTAGTAATGCAGGGAGGGAGCTGTCTCAGACTTCACCATCCTCCCCCCCCCCCTCACCCACACACCATTCACTAGCTGGGACATGGGGGAAGTCAGGAGTGAGGGTCAGGCAGCTCCCCCCTGTCTGTGAAGCCAGCCTCTCACTAGTAATGCAGGGAGGGAGCTGTCTCAGACTTCACCATCCTCCCCCCCCCCCCTCACCCACACACCATTCACTAGCTGGGACATGGGGGAAGTCAGGAGTGAGGGTCAGGCAGCTCCCCCCTGTCTGTGAAGCCAGCCTCTCACTAGTAATGCAGGGAGGGAGCTGTCTCAGACTTCACCATCCTCCCCCCCCCCCCCCCCCTCACCCACACACCATTCACTAGCTGGGACATGGGGGAAGTCAGGAGTGAGGGTCAGGCAGCTCCCCCCTGTCTGCGAAGCCAGCCTCTCACTAGTAATGCAGGGAGGGAGCTGTCTCAGACTTCACCATCCTCCCCCCCCCTCACCCACACACCATTCACTAGCTGGGACATGGGGGAAGTCAGGAGTGAGGGTCAGGCAGCTCCCCCCTGTCTGTGAAGCCAGCCTCTCACTAGTAATGCAGGGAGGGAGCTGTCTCAGACTTCACCATCCTCCCCCCCCCCCTCACCCACACACCATTCACTAGCTGGGACATGGGGGAAGTCAGGAGTGAGGGTCAGGCAGCTCCCCCCTGTCTGTGAAGCCAGCCTCTCACTAGTAATGCAGGGAGGGAGCTGTCTCAGACTGGTATCAGGGTTAGGGCACTGTGTGCAGGAAGATCACAACACTCCTGGTATTAATAGGGATAGGGCACTGTAAGAGATGACTGTAGTAGATTGAATAAAGATCTGATGTTTCTGCTCTCCTCACACCAAACAAAAACAACACACAAGCAGAGAAGCCCTTCTTACAAAGCTGAGCTAGTGAGTTAAGTAGGAGGAAAAGTAAACATACTGGTGCCAGTGTGGCTACTTAAAAAATACACTTACCAACAATCAATTACATATATTTGAACTGTGTACAGTTCCAGCCAGGACCACCTTTCTAAAATGCACAGTGATTGGCAAATTCAACATGCACTAGCATTTCAGGTGCCTGCTAACAAAAATAATAAACAAACAAGTTCTAGTCACGTGAGTGCTGATCATTACATTACTTTTTTTGTCAAGCTTCCAACTGTTTCCATTTCACATCCCCCCAACCATATTGGTAACTTCAATAGATAAGAGCACAGCCAGCCAATAGGAATACATACATACATATTCATTCCTAAGTGACCTTTACTGACCTGGGAAGTGTGAACACTTTGTTTCATTTTCTGTTGGTGTTCGTTAGTTTCCAGTTCCATTTCCCATCCCCCCAACCATCACCTCAGTGGTAACCTTGGTAATATCAATAGATAAGAGGGCAGCCAGCCAATAGGAACACATATTCATTCCTAACTGACCTTCAGTGACCTGGAAAGTGTTTATTTGTATCATTTTCAGTTAGTGCGCACTAAATCAAGTTAGTGCGCACTAACTCCCCGTTAGTGCGCACTAACTCGAGTTAGTGCGCACTAACACGATTTAACGATTTTTAACGATAAATCGTTAGAATTTCTATTGTATCGTGTTCTATAACGATTTAAGACGATATAAACATTATCGGACGATAATTTTAATCGTTGAAAAATGATTCACATCCCTAAAATGTAATGTATTTATTTTAATGTTTGCGTATGTAATGGATATTATGTGTGTTTTTATGTACCCTGCCCTGAACTTTGGAGGGAGTGAGCTAGAAATAATTTTAAATAAAAATAAATCGAAAGAAACACATTGCTTTTTTATCTTTACTTTTGAAAATAGAGTCCCCAGAGGAGGGTTTCGCAAACTTGGTACTTAGAACCATTCACCAAATTTGGTTTTTATTTTAGTCAAAATATGGCAGTTAATCTGTTCTTAGACCAAACATTTACAATTATCTCAGAAATATTCATTGTGCCTATTAGGAATGGAAGAACCATTCTGTTTAAATTCAGAACCCCTTCCTTTCTTCACTGCTCCCCACCCATCCTGTTTCATGCCCTGGATCTGGATAAATCTGAAACGCTGAGTACTGCTATCCAAGTCTGGGGCAGGAAGTAGAAAGATGGGGATTTGGAGAGTAAATAGTGACTGTTTGTGGCAGGACCTGTGAAGGGGAGCAAATGGGCGTTACTGGAGCATCTATGGTGACTCCTCCACTTGTACATTTTGGGGTGAATTTTCAAAGTCATTTACCAGCATAAAAGACACAGTACTCAGGTTATGAGATGTTGTTTTATGTTTTTATTTTTATTTGCCTAAAAAGAGTGCTATCTACCTTCTTACATGCATATTGCTATGGAAATGAGCCAAATGAGGGACTAGATGACTCAGTCGATAAGTAGAGAATTGCAGAATCTTTCACTTCTGTGTCATCATTTCATAACCAGCTCAGCTCTAGGGTTGCCACTTCACCCAGCTCAACATAGCCAGTTTCAGCCCCTATGAAAACTAGGAGTACATAGTCATGCCTGCAATGGGGCAAAACCAAGATTAGATCAGGTGGCCTATATGAAATTAGTAGTGGCCTCAATATAATTCCCACTGGATAGAATTGTACATAGCTAATGCAAAAAGAACATTATCATGTGTCAATAAACTCACTAATTGCCATAATTATTGTCAATCACAAGAGAAGCTAAATATTACATAGCACACTGAATCACCATAGCAGAAGATCCTTTCAGAGAAGCGTTCTGTCACATTGGCAGAGCAGCGTAGGAAAGTTTACATTGTCTCTCCTTTGGCTGGTACCTGTTCTGTGGATTAATAGAAGACAGTTTCCAATGTTGTAAATCTGCCACCTTTCATATACATTAGATTTACTGGAAAAAAAATGTGACCCCTAGAATAAATTACAAATAGGGCTCTATTCCAATAAAAAAAAAAAAAATTAAACACAAATTTTATAGTCATACATTACTGTGCTATTCATTGCTTAGTATACTTTGTATATTTTCTTTTCTTTCCTTTGACTTGTAAAAGATTTACTATCTTCATGACAAAGGAGAAAGAAACGATTTTCCATTTTTTTTTCTCTGAATTGGTTGTATTTGGGTTTTGTGTGGGTTCTAATTTATTATATTTTTACACCAGATTAAGCAATTGTATTCATTTTAATATATGTGACTCTTCTGTGCTTCATATTTAAGGCATAAATAAATATATGCAATTTAATATGAAGCACAGCAGGCATATAGCAAATGTACTCAGCTAGAATCCTTTGGGTCACAGCCAACTCAGTCTGGCATTTTCTAAGTTGATGGGAAAATCAGTTTCAACCCTAGGTCAGCTGTCTTCATGAAAGCTGATGATGTTTCAGGGGAAAAGGTCTAAGTTTTGATCTGATATCTCAGAGAAGGCAAAATATTTCATCAAATTGTCCAAGTACTTATGAACTTTGAAGTTATTTCTGTAGTAGGTATTCAAAACATGAAGGAAACACCATTAGCATGAACTTGCCTGTTCCTAGCAGTAATATGGCATTTTCATCTACTAAAGACACAGATGGCACAGATTCACAATATTATCACATTCTAGCACATTTGTGATTATATAGCTCACTTTTATGTCTCCATACTCTGGACTTTGTCTCAGGCTGAAAATCTATTTGACAAGAAATCCAGAAATGCAGAAAGTAAATCTATTAGAGTTTCAAGCTCAAAATAGGGTTGTTGGACTTCCATGGATCTGAGCCTTTTTGTATAAATGGGATTTACGTGCTTTACAAATTCTACATTCACCATTGGCCACAAAGTATATTGTCTCCCTCATTAAATTGTCTCCTCTACTCATGATTTGTCATCGGGTATGAGGCCTTCACTTACCCTTCTTAGCCACATCCTTCATTACGATGCCCCTTCACCTTGACCATTCGTCCTTGCCCTTCCCTTTTTGTCCCCATCGCCCCTTGCCTACATAAATACCTCCTCCCTCTTTACTGTATTTAACTTTGTATATAGCCTTCGGTATATCACCCGCTGTATACAGTCCTTGGGTATATAACCCTCTGGATATAATCCATCGTATTTATCCGCTGTATATAACCAGTTGACCTCCGTGCCTTTCCAATTAATCAATCTATGTCCTAACCAGTCAAACTTTACCGCTTTACCACTTTTATTCTTAATTTAAATCTTATTCCCTCTACGCCCAAGTTATCTCCCCCTGTGTAATGTAACTTTGCCTCTGTTTCTGTGTTATGTTACCGATGTGATATTTTATATGAATGTGGGTATAGAAAAGTTTTAAATAAATAAATAAATCATCATGCACGATAGAAAAAATGGTGTATGGATGCTAGAAAGCATGCCTCAACAGGTCTTATCACCGCAAAGTATGGACTTAGATACCTGTGAAAGGGAAACGTTGAGCTGTAAGTCTATGCTGCAGCAGGATGCTTGACAAACCAAAATTTGTGATCTGCATGATCTGGAGTGGAAACCCCACCCTCTCTGTGGTGTTTTGACAGGAGTCCCACTTCCTCTGTGGCCCATGAGGCCTTCAACTGGGGCTCTTGGATGCCACCAAAAGTTCATCAGTGAAAGGGAGACACTTGACCTGTATTTCTATCCTGCAGCAGCCAGCCCAATACCTAATAAGCCAGAGTCTGTGGGCTACATGATTGGAATTGGAAGTTCCTCTTCTTTATATTTTACAGGGGGCTGCACTCCCTCTGCAACCTGCGAGGCCTTTAATTGGGGCCCTAAGATGCACCTTTTCTAAAGGGGACTCCTGCAAGGGAGGGGGAGGTTCTTGTTCCTTGTAGAACCTCTTAGGGCGACTGTTAGGAGGGGACTAGATCTGAAGATGTACTTCTCTATGGGGGACTCTGATGGGGGTTAGTTAATGGAGGGACAGAGTATTGATTTTGTTTTGGGACAAGAGAGGTATTTGGTAATTTGAGTAGTTGGAACAGGCTAAAGGGAGCCTGTCTGAGAATAGGGAAAATGTTGTTTATTGAGTCCAAGAGAGTGGGGGAGGGTTTAAGGGGACAAGGGAGCGTGGATGGAGGAATTGGAAAGGTCTGATTATCAATGCACTCTCTGTGGTAACTAAATTATTAATATTTCTTGATTTATTAGAGCTCGAGGAACCTAATTTTTTTTTAACAATCATAGACATGGATACCGAAGGGAGAGGTTTAGTTATACCTAACTTTGCCCTAAAGGATATAGTATCGTCCAGTGTTTCCCAATTCTCTCCTGGAGGCACACCTAGTCAGTCAGGTTTTTAGGATTTACACAATAAATATGCATGAGATACATTTGTATGCCCTGAGTCTCCAATATATGCAAGTCTATCTCAAGCACATTTATTACAGATATGCTGAAAACCTGAGTGGTTAAGTCTGCTTCCAGGAGAGGGTTGGGAAACACTGGTTTAGTCTTTCAATTTAGGGTGGGGAAAAGAGAAAGAGAATTGGCTGTGATTTTAAAAAGGAATGAGGGATAAAACATGTTCAGTAAGTTTGTCCAGCTCATCAGGGCTTGGAGTGGATTTTAGTGACTTTGGATTCTCGATATAATATATGTTAGTGGTGTATACTCTCCTAGATGTGAAGAAAGAAGAGTTGCATGGAACTATATGGAATTCATTATAGGGGATGTATTGAAATTTCTATTTTGTTAATTGTGGGAGATTTCAACATAAGTGCTGATATGGTGTAGTTTAGGAGCTCCCTGCAGGGATGTTAGTGAATGATTTGTTGAGGTTAGCTGATGCACCTACACAAGTACAGGAACACATTATAGATCTCGTGTTTGCTTTATATGACATGAGAAATGAATGTAATCCTGGGTTCTGGTCTCATAGAATGTAATCCTGGGTTCTCATAGAATGTAATCCTGGGTTCTGGTCTCATAGTATCATAGTAATAAAATCAGAAAAAGACCAGATGGTCCATCCAGTCTGCCCAGCAAGTGTTTTTACAGGTTGAGCAGCCTTCATAATAATTTAGACAGTGCTGCTTGAATGGGCTTTGATTTTTGGACTTGACAGAAGAAGCAGTCCTGAGATTTATCCCTACTGTCTGCATGTTGTTGCACTGCGATGGAAGGGAGCACTAGGGGGCGCTCCCCAGTGTGGGATGAAATGAGTGTCCCAGCATTCAAGGTCAGAGGTCAAGCCCATGTAGGGACATTAGGCCTGGATGGACAGGCATAGCAATCGAGGACAGAGGTCAAGCCCACGAGGGACATTAGGCCTGGATGAACAGGCACAGCATTCAGGATCAGGCCCACGTTGGCTCATAAGGCCTGTACAGATAGGCACAGCATTCAAGTATAGAAGTCAAACCCTTGTAGGTACATTAGGGCTGGATGGACAGGCACAGCAATTGAGGACAGAGGTCATGCCCATGAAGGGACATAGGGCCTGGACATACAGGCACAGCAACCGAGGACAGTGGTCAAGCCCTTGTAGGGATATAAGGCCTGGATGTCCAGGCACAGCGATCAAGGACAGAGGTCAAGCCATTGTAGGGACATAAGGCCTGGATGTACAAGCACAGCAATCGAGGACAGAGGGCTAACCCTTGTAGGGACATTAGGCCTGGACAGACAGGCACAGCATTTGAGGACAGAGGTAAAGCCCACGTAGGGACATAAGGCCTGGACATACAGGCACAGCAACCGAGGACAGTGGTCAAGCCCTTGTAGGGATATAAGGCCTGGATGTCCAGGCACAGCGATCAAGGACAGAGGTCAAGCCATTGTAGGGACATAAGGCCTGGATGTACAAGCACAGCAATCGAGGACAGAGGGCTAACCCTTGTAGGGACATTAGGCCTGGACAGACAGGCACAGCATTTGAGGACAGAGGTAAAGCCCACGTAGGGACATAAGGCCTGGTCGGACAGGTACAGCATTCAGGGTCAAGCCCATGTAGGGACATAAGGCCTAGATGTACAGGCACAGCAATCGAGGACAGAGGTCAAGCCTTTGTAGGGACATAAGGCCTGGACATGCAGGCATAGCAATCGAGGACAGAGGTCAAACCATTGTAGGGACATTAGGCCTGGAAGGGCAGGCACAGCAATCGAGGACAGAGATCAAGCCCTTATAGGGACATAAGGCCTGGACGTACAAGCACAGCAATCGAGGACAGATGTCAAACCCTTGTAGGGACATTAGGCCTGGACTGACAGGCACAGCATTCGAGGACAGAGGTCAAGCCCACGTAGGGACATAAGGCCTAGATAGACAGGCACATCATTCAGGGTCAAGCCCACGTAGGGACATAATGCCTGGACGGAAGGCGCAGCATTCAAAGATAGAGGTCAAACCCTTGTAGGACATTATGTCTGGACGGACAGGCACAGCATTCGAGGATAGAGGTTAAACCCACATAGGGACATAAGGCCTGGACAGTCAGGCACAGCAATCGAGGACAGAGGTCATGCCCACATAGGGACATACAACCTGGACGGTCAGGCATAGCAATCGAGGACAGAGTTCATGCCCACGTAGGGACATAAGGCTTGGACATACAGGCACAGCAATCGAGGACAGAGGTCAAGCCCTTGTAGGGACATAAGGCCTGGACATACAGGAACAGCAATCGAGGACAGAGGTCATGCCCACGTAGGGACATAACACCTGGATGGACAGGCACAGCATTCAGGGTCAAGCCCACGTAGGGACATAAGGCTTGGACATACAGGCACAGCAATCGAGGACAGAGGTCAAGCCCTTGTAGGGACATAAGGCCTGGACGTACAGGAACAGCAATCGAGGACAGAGGTCAAACCCTTATAGGCACATTAGGCCTTGATGGACAGGCACAGCATTCGGGGTCAAGCCCACATAGGGACATAAGGCCTGGACGGATAGGCACAGCATTCGAGGATAGAGGTCAAACCCTTGTAGAGACATTATCCTGGACGGACAGGCACAGCAATCGAGGACAGAGGTGAAGCCCACGTAGGGACATAAGGCCTGGACAGAGAGGCACAGCAATTGAGGACAGAGGTCAAGCCCTTGTAGGGGCATAAGGCCTGGACGTACAGGCACAGCAATTGAGGTCAGTGGTCAAGCCCACATAGGGACATAAGACCAGGATGGATAGGCACAGCATTCGAGGATAGAGGTCAAACCCTTGTAGGGACATTAGGCCTGGACGGACAGGCACAGCATTAGAGGATTTCCTTTGTGCAGGTATGTTGTGGTTTGACCTGTCACTTCTTCCTGAACTGGTTCACTGACAGAAGAAAATGGCATCTTTTTCATTTATGAAAGATAATACAAAAGAGGATGTTTTTAGAGCAATAGAGACTGCCATTTGTGAAGAAAGAACTGAGCTGGAGATTATTTGGGAATACCCAGAAGCTATTAACTGTACTTTTGCACTTCAGCTGATGACAAAGGAACATGAAGAGCTCTCAGAAATAAGAAAACCGCTACTCAAGTCCAAATCTACAATATCAACCTATGTTGACTTTGTGGTTTGCACAGTGCTTCTGTAAACAATGGGAATAAAGAGGATGAAGAAGAGGGGGTTGCTGGCCTGCCACCTGACTACTAGAAGCGGCTGAGGGTGTGGGCTGACTCTGCTCCATTTCAACCACTTTATGCTGCTTGGAAGGGGACCCCTGGTTGGTACTGCCACCATCCCCAGATGGCAGTACTGTTCTTGGGTGTTGCCTCTTCATATGATGTGCCATGCCAAAATTAGATAGATGTCCCATTTGCTTGCCTCTGCTAATAGCCTTGCCACAGTAACTACACTGAGCAAAACACGGGTCCTCCATCACTTTAAAGTGGCTCCAGATCGCAGATGTCTTTCGTGATCCTCCCTTCTGTATAGCCTTGGGGGTTGAAGGATGGCACTGGAGCTGAAGTAGTGGGTGCACACTGAGAAGCAATGCCAGGAGCCTCAGTCACACTCTGTGCCTGCGTTGACTGCTCTTCGTCCTCCTCATCATCATCAGTTTCATCTCTCCCCTGCTGCACTGAAGTGGAGGCTAAGACAGGACTAACTGATCCTCCTAAAACTTCGTCAGCTATTACTTCTGTTTCTGATGAGAATCCCACACAAGATGATTCTTCATCAGAATCAGAAGAAAACAGTGCCTGTGCTACATTGTCAACGCAAAGTCGAGACTGCTGTCGCACTGCTGCTTTTGGGTGTCGCCAATTTGTCTTGCATGACTCAGCCTCCCCTTCCCTCACCTCCAAAACTATAGGGTCAGAAATAGGTGGTGGTGATGCATCATGTTTAGATTTCATTTTTTTTTTTGGATGGAATTGCCAGTGCCTGCCCCTCCAAATAGTTTAGATTGCAACAGGTCCCTTTTTAACTTTAATGTGGGACTGGCACTAGTGCCTTTTGAAGTGCCTGCTCTGCCAGTCCCAATCCCTCGACCACATCTAGCTTTCCCTGACATTATGGATTTAAAGTCACTGCCTAGTGCCTACTGGCTGCTGACGGGCACAGTGCCTTGATATGCACTAATATAATATTTTATATTATATTAGTGCATATAATATAATATAGTATATGCACTAAGATATATATATATATATATATATATATATATATATATATAATATGCAAAAAAAAAAAACCAAAAAAAATTTGGGGGGAAAAGGAGAAAAAGCACTATTGCTTATTAATTTGCTACTCCAAAAACTCCATTTTTACCTAAAATTATTCTTTATTGAAAATATCATGTAATTAGTTTTTCATTTTTTTAAAAAACCTTTAACAGTATCTAATAGAAATGTGTTATTCACTGCTCTATTTTAAACACAGTAACACTTTGAACAAACATGCGGTCTTGAGCCCAACTAATAACAACCCTCAACTCTGTGCTACTTCTTACCTCAATCTGTCCCTTATCTTCTCAAATAACCCCAAACGTTTAACATTGCTGTTGGTCTTCTATAACGGAAAACACCACTATGTATTCATGATTTTATACAAAATATCCTCGTGGTTACATTTAAATGCTGTTACAATATGATGACTAAATCATTTATCTTAATCATTAATACCACATTTGGATATTCAGAAATATAATTCTAAATCCCTCATCTGTGGTATGTCCCGCTTGTATAAATTTTCTTCTGTCTTTTTGTTTTTTTCTTTTTGCATGTGATACGTGAAAGCACAAGCAAAACAAATACATTGCCTTTATTTTTTATTTCTATATATATATATATATATATATAACCAGACCCATCAGAGAGTCCTACAAAGAATCCCTACAAGTTCCACACTCCAAATCCACTCGGCACATAACCGCCAGAGACAGGGCTTTCTCCACTGCAGGACCGACACTATGGAACTCCATCCCACCAGATTTGCGACAAGAACCCTGCCTTCCTACATTTAGGAAACGACTCAAAACGTGATTATTTATGAAAGCCTTTCCAGACACCAACTGAACCTTAATTCACCATTAACTAACGCTTAGACTTTTTATTAACATGGTAATTAATAACTACCTCAACAGGGCAATTCATTAACATTGCAAATGCTGTAACTTAGTTCACACCATTAATTGGCAAATTTGTTCTCTATGTTTAATTCCTAGCTCCTTTTCACTGCTCCATGTTGTGTAATTACCTTGTTTTATTGTAACTGCAACCTTTTGTCAGCACCTGTTAATGTTTATTATTATTATTTATTATTATTTTATTATTACTTTGTTCCTTCACCTATTGTTAATTGTAAACCGGCATGATGCGATATTCATCGCGAATGCCGGTATAGAAAAACTTAAAAATAAATAAAAAATAAAATATGTGTGCACACACCGAGCTTGTAACTACAAAAGAGGCCCACTGGGGATTTGGCTGCACAGACTGTGCCAATAATATACTTGTCTTTTAAACTACACATTGCCCACTGGCACAATGCCTTGATATGCACTAATGTAATGTGTGTGCACACACTGAGCTTGTAACTACAAAAGAGGCCCACTGGGGATTTGGCTGCACAGACTGTCCCAATAATATACTTGAGTCTGCTGAACTACCCAGTGCCCACGGGCACTGATGCCCAGTGCACAGAGAGACTGAGTGAGTTCAATTAAACAAATGCAGTTAACAAAAATGCTGAAATTGTTGGCACTGCAGGAAAATCGATGAAATATATTTTTCAATGGAAATTCTAGCAAACTAGCTAGAAATCGAATATATCTCTCCCACCCACAACACCTAAAATGTGCTTGCAACCAACCCCAGAGGGTGAATTAAACAACAAAATGCCACTGCTAGCAGCTTCTCTCCCTGGCACAGATCAACTAAAAAAAGTGCTTTAAAAAAAACAGGGCTAGTTGGCAGTACAGCCAATGAAGAACAAATATATTTTTCTATCTAAGTAACTAGCCAAGCTAGCAATTGAAAACAGATTTGAGAACTCAGACTAGCTCTGAATTCATCCACGTTCCGCAGAGACAGGCCGCCTCCCGGCCTCCCCAGATCACCCCTGCAAAGAAAGTGCGTGGCACGCCGCGTGCTTAAGTATATATAGTGCTGGGTCATCAGGAAAAGCGTTGCCAACCACTGAGTGAGAGCGCGATTAGCTGCATTGCAAAACTTCTTATCGCTGATACGTTGCATTCGGGTCTCCTGGCTAACCTGTCCGACTCACTCTGACAGGGCTGTGAGGTCACTGATGACTCACAGGAAAGGGCTGGTTTTTGGCTATGGATACACCCAAATGGTATTCTCCGATTTCAAATGGCGGCTAAGAAAAGCATGCATCGCCAAACATATGGAATGTATGATATGTTATATTCGTGGGGAATCGTGATACGTTTCGCAGCCCCACGAATACAACGAATATGGACATATACATTGCGGATTGCCAATACGTTGCAAATGAATGCACACCCCTACTAACCAGCCTGTAGATTCCAGCCTCCTCTGTGCTTCTACTGGTTCTGTTCAATATCTTTGCTCTTCTCCAATTTGCGGTATCTCTCCCATTTCCAGGTATCTATTTGAACAGGTCTTTCAACAGATCCACCAGCACATCTCTGTGCTCCCTCAGTATTCTGGGATCTACCTTATCAGGCCCCATGTCCTTGTCCACTTTCAGTTTTCCTAGCTCTTCCCATACATTGTCTTCTGTAAATGAGGTTGCATTCAGGGGCAGTGAAACAACTTTTTGATTGGGAGGGGCCAGCCAAGCTCCATCCCAATTTTGCCCCCAACACTGTTGCACTGGCCCATGTTCCCCCTGCATTTTTTTTACATTACTTTTGCAGTTAATGTCATTCTTTCTTACATATATTCTTCACATGAATCATAGTGTATAATTCAGGGGTGGCCAACTCCAGACCTCAAGAGCCACAACAAGGACAGGACTTCAGGATATCCACAATGAATATGCACAAGATAGATTTGCATGCTCTGCCTCCACTGTATGCAAATCTCATAAATTTTTTGTGAATATTGTGAATATTCTGAAAACCAGATAGATTTGGGGCCTTTGTAATGGATCATTTTAATTTGGCCCATTGTTGTTCCACCTCATCCGTTTTCTCCCAGTCTTCTAGTTCTTCCTGCAGGTATGTTCCCATTTTGACAAAGTCCATATTTTTGAAATTTGAAATCCATATCTTTGTGCGACTTCTCTGTAACCTATTTATCCTATTTGCTACATCAAATCATGCAGTCTAATGATCACCGGTGATCACCTGGGCCCCTCCTGGCTTTAGAGATTTTATCCCCATTAGTGAGCACCAGATCAAATATCACACTATCCCTCGTGGGTTCCATTATCATTTGTGTGAGCAGAGCCCCTTCAAGGGTATCCACTATTTCTCTACTTGTAGACTCTGCAGAAGGGATACTCCAATCCATATCCGGCAGATTAAAATCTCCAAAGAGCAACACTTTGCCCTTCTTTCCTACTTTTTGGATGTCTTCAATCAAATCACTATCCAGTTCTTCTGTTTGAGTCGAAGGCCTGTAGACCCTTTGGATGTCTTCGACCAGATCTCTGTCTAGTTCTTCCATTTGAGTTGGAGGCCTGTAAACCACTCCAGTAAAAATGGATGCACCATCATCTTTTTAGGACAGCCCATAATGCTTCTTCTCTACCCCACCTTCCTTGCAGTTTAGTTGCTTTGATATTGCTTTTGACTTAAAGAACTACTCCTCCTTGTTTTCTGTCCTCTCTATCTTTCCTTAACAAATTATAGCTTAATATGGCCATGTTCCAGTCATGAGAATCTGTTAACCATGTCTCTGTAAGAGCAGCAATGTCCTTGTCCACCTGCACCATTAGGGCCTGCCTGTCTGGGATTTTATTTCCCAAACTACGAGCATTCCCAAACTACGAGCATCCCAAATATACGAGTAGTCATAGCTCTAGAACACCACTACACCTCTTATTAGAAAAACAGAACATGTCAGGCTGCTATAGATTCTTACACAGAAACTTCATGCTAGTAGATTACCTCACTTTGGTCACACATGCGGAAAACAGACAGACCCTTACCAAGGACAGAATAAAGAAACCATTAAGTATAACTGAAACTTGTAGACAAAAACTGAACTCAGAACAACTCTGTATGCAGTGCAACATTGGAAAAATAGAATCACCATGCCGCATAAAACCTCAATCATAATAGTATCACCATACCAATAAAAACCAAAAAGAAATATTTCAAACCAGCTGAGAAAAAGAATAAAATCCAAAAATTAAACTCATAAAATAAAATATTTCAAAACAGCAGACATATCTAATAACACTCAATAACTAAAACTAATAAGGATTAAAAGAACCTTCTCTCCATACCTGGAAACTTTGCTTTCCAGTCATGCTGAGATTGTCATTGATTATTTATTTATTTATCTATTTATTTATTTAGAGCTTTTCTATACCGGCATTCATGATACAATCATATCATGCTGGTTTACATATAACAGGGGGTGCAATAACTTTGTACATTTAACAAGTGCAGAGGAAACAAAAAACAAAAAGTGACATTATAACAGGGTTGCTGGAACTGGGGGAGGAGGAGACAAGAATAAAAGTATCTTTACAGAAGTAAATAATTTACATTGTGCAGTAAGGTCTCTTAATGGATATTAGTGACTCAGTTAGACTCGGGAAAGGCTTGTTTAAATAACCAAGTCTTAAGCCTTTTTCTGAATGTTAATAAGCATGGTTCCAGTCTGAGATCGGGTGGTAAGGTATTCCAAATAGAGGGGCCCGCTGTAGAAAAAGTCCGGTCTCTGAGTGCTAGATGGAGTGTAGATTTGGTTGGGGGGACAAGCAGAGAACCTCTGTAGGCTTCTCTGATGGGTCTGGATGAAGTGTGAGTCTGAGGGGAATTTGGAGGTTGAGCGGGGCTTAGGAATGGATGGTTTTATGGATGATGGTGATGGACGTGTAGAATTCTGAAGTGTATTGGTAGCCAGTGTAAATTTTTTAGAATGGGAGAGATGTGGTCTCTTCTTCTGGACTCTTCTGAAGAAATCAGCTAACATAGTCGCCCATACGCTGACTAAAATCATAAACCTATCCCTAGAAGAAGGAACAATGCCAGATATACTGAAAGGAGCAATAATAAAACCAATAATGAAGAAAAAAAACAGTGATCCCCTTGTCCTAAACAACTACAGACCAGTATCAAATCTTCCTTTATTAGCTAAACTAATCGAAAAAACAGTACAGAAACAGCTAGCTGAACACCTCGATAACAATAACATACTGTACCCATCTCAACACGGATTTCGAAAACACTACAGCACTGAAACTCTGCTACTCTCTCTAACAGATAACATTCTAAGAGGCTTTGATAGTGGTAAACACTATATTCTACAAATGCTTGACCTATCGTAAGCCTTTGACACAGTAAACCATAAAATACTACTAAATAGATTGGAAGACATCGGATTACATGGCCTAACATTAAATTGGTTTAGTTCATATCTAAAAAACAGGTTTTTCCAAGTTCAGATCAACAACACATTATCAGAAAAAATTAATCTCAAAACAGGAGTTCCACAGGGATCAGCCCTATCTGCGACCCTTTTTAACATATACATGCTGCCATTATGCCACTTACTTGCAGGACTAGGAATTATACACTACATTTACGCCGATGACATTCAACTAATTCTACCCATAGAGGACACTTTAGAAAAAACATTAAACCTAGCCAACATGTACCTAAGCATCATAAAACAACTACTGACACAAATGGAACTTGTGATAAATATTGATAAAACAGAATTTCTACAGTTAGAACAAAAAAATTCTGAAATCAGTCAAACCTCAATAATACTCAAAGACAACCAGAAAATTGAACTAGCTGCAAAAGTACGTAACCTGGGAGTAATTATAGACCCTGAAATCAATCTGAAACAACACATATCACTAAAAGTAAAGGAAGGTTATGCAAAGCTCATGGTACTCAGAAAACATAAACCACTACTAACTCAAAATGACTTCCGAACAATACTACAGGCACTAATTTTCTCCAGCACAGACTACTGCAATGCCCTTTTTTATTTATTTGAGGTTTTTTATATACCGACATTCGTTTAGTAACATCATGTTGGTTTACATTCAACAATGTTTAGCAGCAACGCTAGAACAAATGGAGATTAACGGCAGTGCTTTACAAATAATGTTCAACTTAAGAGAACTTATGCTAGGATTACCTAATACAACATTAAGACCACTGCAAATACTTCAGAACACAGCAGCTAGAATACTAACTGGGAAAAGAAGGAGGGACCATATAACTGAAACCCTAGCAGAGTTACATTGGCTACCAATTGAACACAGAATTAAATACAAAACCCTATGTATCATTCACAAACTAATTTATGATGAGAAATCAGAGTGGTTAAACACAGCATTACGAGTACACACTCCTCACAGGAACCTCCGATCAGCAAATAAAGCACTCTTAACCATTCCATCAGTTAAAACAGCAAGACTGACCCAAGTGAGAGAAAGAGCCCTATCACTAGCAGGACCCATAATCTGGAACACAATGCCTCCAGAGATAAGACTACAAAGTGATCTCAAGGAATTCAAGAAAAGTTTAAAAACATGGCTTTTTAAACAAGCATTTTACAAAGAGACGAGAGAATAGAGAGAAATTATTCAGGAAAAGACAGAAAGGCACCGACACACAGTACTTAGGACTTTACAGTAGATTAGTATATTAACTCTACACAATGGGGCGGATTTTAAAAGGCGCGCGAATAGCCTACTTTTGTTTGCGCTCCAGGCGCAAACAAAAGTACGCTGGATTTTAGTAGATACGCGCGGAGCCACGCGTATCTGCTAAAAACCTGGATCGGCGCGCGCAAGGCTATGGATTTTGTATAGCCGGCGCGCGCCGAGCCGCGCAGCCTACCCCCGTTCCCTCCGAGGCTGCTCCGAAATCGGAGCGGCCTCGGAGGGAACTTTCCTTTGCCCTCCCCTCACCTTCCCCTCCCTTCCCCTACCTAACCCACCCGCCCGGCCCTGTCTAAACCCCCTCCTTACCTTTGTCGGGGGATTTACGCCTCCCAGAGGGAGGCGTAAATCCCTGCGCGCCAGCGGGCCTCCTGCGCGCCGGGCCGCGACCTGGGGGCGGGTACGGAGGGCGCGGCCACGCCCCCGGACCGCCCCGGGCCGTAGCCACGCCCCCGTACCCGCCCCCAAAACGCTGCCGGCACGCCCCCGAAATGTCGCGACGACCGGGCCTGCCCCCGACACGCCCCCGACACGCCCCCCTCGGAGAACCCCGGGACTTACGCGAGTCCCGGGGCTCTGCGCGCGCCGGGAGGCCTATGTAAAATAGGCTTCCCGGCGCGCAGGGCCCTGCTCGCGTAAATCCGCCCGGTTTTGGGCGGATTTACGCGAGCAGGGCTCTGAAAATCCGCCCCAATAAGCATAACTATAATACTATGTATGATAAAACTACCCGTGTACATACCTTGGTACAATTGGTCTTGAACTACTTCGCTAAATGACTGTCTAATGATTTACTGTAACCGAACCTTTGATGGCACTTGTTAGAATGTACTATAGTAACTTTCACCTACATTAAATATGTGCCTACATGTAAACCACTGCAAAAGTATTTAATTTAGCAACGGTACAGAAAAGTTTTTAAATAAAAATAAATTTAAAAAATTTGTCAGGATTCTAGCTGCCGCATTCTGGAGCATCTGAAATGGTTTGATGGATGAGGACGGGAGACCTAGCAAGATAGAGTTGCAATAATCTATTTTGGAGAATATTACGGCTTGTAGGACTATTCTGAAGTCTTGAAAGTGAAGGAGTGGTTTCATTCTTTTTAGTAGCTGCAGCTTGTAGAAGCAGTTCTTGGTTGTATTGTTAATAAATGTTTTTAGATTCAGGTGGTTGTCTATTACTACTCCTAGGTCTCTTGCTTGGGAAACAATGGTGTTAGCTGGAGCACTTTGTAGGGAATTGCTATTTTCCGGAGTGATGAGGAGGAGTTCCATTTTGGCTGAGTTTAGTATCAGGTTTAGGTTTGCGAGGAGTCGGTTGATCTCTCGGAGGCAGTTTTCCCAGTGTTTGAGTGTTTTGGTGATAGATTCTTTGATGGGGATCAGAATTTGCACATCGTCGGCGTATAGGAAATGTTTTAGTTGTAGGTTAGTTAACAGTTGGCATAGAGGAAGAAGGTATATGTTGAAGAGAGTTGGGGCAGGGAGGAACCTTGAGGAACTAGTGAGGAATTGTAGCGGGGGGATTCTTTATTATTGATTCTAACTTTGTAACCTCTGTTACAGAGGGATGTTTTGAACCATGTGTGGGCAGAGCCTGTTATTCCAATGTCAGATAGGCGGTTGAGGAGGATGGCATGGTTTACTGTGTCAAAAGCTGCGACAGGTCCAGGAGAATTAGTAGGAAAGATTGTCCTTTGTCCAAGCCCATGATGAGGTGGTCTGTTAGCAATATGAGTAGGGTTTCAGTGCTTAAAGCCTTGTGGAACCCATATTGGGTGGGGTACAGTATTTTGTGATCTTCTAGGTAGTCAGAGAGTTGCGAATTGACAAGTTTTTCCATAATCTTTGCTACAAATGGCAGGTTGGAAATTGGGCGGAAGTTGTTTGGATTCTTGGGATCCAAATCTGGTTTCTTTAGTAGTGGTTTAAGAGAAGCAGTTTTTAGGGCGTCAGGGAAGATTCCCTGTGTTAGGGAACAGTTTATGATGTCTGCTAGTGGTTTGGAGATGGTTTCAGGTATTAGCAGAAGAAGTTTTGACAGTATTTGGTTGAAGGGATGGGAGGAAGGTTTCATTTTCTTTAACAGAGATTGGATCTCTGAAGCGGTGGTAGGTTCGAACGAATCCAGCGAGATTCTTTTGTTGAGGAGGTGGTAGGAGCTAATCAGAGAGGTGGGGCTAGGAGGCAAGAGGGATAAGAGATTTGTGATTTTGCTTTGGAAGAATAGGGCTTGTTCATCGGCTTTGGATTGTGCTTGTTCGTTAGGGATAGATGATGTGTTAGGTTGTGTTAGTTTGGATACGTAGGAGAAGAGGGCTTTTGCGTCGAAGGTAAGGTTATGAATCTTGTGAGCATGGAAAACCCTTTTTGCCTTTAGGGTAAAGTTCCTGTAGTGGTGGAGGGTGGATTTGTAGGCAGAAAGTGTGCTGGGACAGGGTGTTTTGCGCCATTTGTTTTCCTTTTTTCTGAGGATTTGTTTGAGTTTCCGTAGGTCATTGGTGAACCCTGGTTGTCTCTTTGGGGAGTTGGGGTTGAGTTTTTTTGTTGATAGTGGACATAATTTATTTGCTATTTCCTCTGTGATATTACTCCAGGATGACAAGGCTGAGTTGGGATCTGAAAGGTTTAAATGTGGAAGTTCTTTAGCCAGGTGGATGCTGAGGTCAGTGGAAGAACAAGATCTTCTGTAGGGAAACGAAGATTGAGGGGGTGAGGGTTACAGGTTTCAGTTATTGAGAAAGTAGCGGAGATTAGTGAGTGATCTGACCAGGGGACCGGTGTGCATACAGGGGGGGATGCGTGCATGATGCCGGAGTTTATGAAAATAAGGTCCAGGGTGTGGCCTGCTTTGTGGGTGGGCTTCTTGATAATCTGTTGGAAGCCCATAGCTGTAAGTGTGGAGAGTAGGGCTTCACAGTTGTTTGTGAATGTGGTGTTGTCGACATGTAGGTTGAAATCTCCTAGGATAAAGGCGGGGGAGTCCAAGTTTATGTGTTTTGCAATTATTTCTGTGATGGGGGAGGCATCTGAGTCGAGGAGTCCTGGTGGTGAAGAGGCCCATTTCTAATTTTGAATCCGATTTTACTGCGAGTTGGGAGACTCTCAACTCTTTTTTGGTTGCTAGAAGGAGGCCCCCCCCCACCCCTTTTCTTTAGTCGGGGGAGGGAAAAGAAGTCGTAAATCTGTGTGGGGAGTTGATTTATTAGGGTTATATTTGTTGGTTTAAGCCAAGTTTCTGTTATGGTGCAGATGTCCGGTTTGGCATCTAGGAGATTGTCATTGAGGGTCAGAGTTTTCTTAGTGATGGATTGTGCGTTGAATATTTATTTTATTTATTGCTTTTATATACCGGTATTAGTATGCAAACATCATACTAATACCGGTATATAAAGCGAGACCTAGGAGTTGGGTGAGAGGTGAAATCAAGATTGGAATGAGGGTTTTGGATGAGCGTGGACGATATTGCATTGTTGCTTTTCTTGTGTTGTGGAAACTGTGGTGAAGAATAGGGATTGGGAATCCCGGTAGCATTGTGCGGTAAAGGATGGGTTGAGTGCTGGTTGAGAGCAGGAGGAGGCTGAAGGAGGCTGGATGAATGCTGGAGGCAGCTGGATGAAATGCTGGAAGAGACTGGATGAATGCTGGAGGAGGCTGGATGGGTGCTGGGGGAAGCTGGATGAAAGCTGGAAGAGGCTGGATGAATGCTGGAGGAAGCTGGATGAATGCTGGAAGAGGCTGAATGAATGCTGGAGGAGGCTGGATGAAAGCTGGATGAGTGCTGGAGGAGGCTGGATGAATGCTGGAGGAGGCTGGATGAAAGCTGGATGAATGCTGGAGGAAGCTGGAGGGGGTGGACGTATGCTGGCTGTGAGTCGCATGTAGCAATGCTGAGGCGAGGCTGCCTATCAGAAGAGGGGTCTCTGTCCTGATTCCTGGGACTCACAAAGGGGCACACTAAGGGGCAGGCCCCTTAGGTCGCGCTCCTTTGGGCGCGCAACGCCACCGGGATTGCGCCTGTGTTTAAAGGGGGGCAGTAGCCCCCCTCTGATAGGCCTGATGCCTGCTTTGGGGGCGCGGCTCCCTCACCGCAAGGCTTCCTGGGCCTGGTGCAGGTTTGTTTTTTTGTTTCTTTATTTTTTCCTTTTTCCTCGTTCGCCTCCCGTCTCCCCCTGCACGGCTCACCTGATCGTTGGTAAGTAGGTAGGTGAGCAGGCTCTCGCCCCGAATGGGCTGCGCCGACCGTGCGAGCCCATTCGGGGCGATTAGTCAGCAGAGGCAGGATGGGAGCACACAATCTTTCTTTTCTCTCTCCCTTACATGCTCTCTGTTCCCTCCCTACACATGTTCTCATATAAACACATGCTCTCTGTTCTCCCCCCCACATACACATATGCTGTTTATCCCCATGCCCCCCACACTCATGTGCTGTCTGTCCTCCATGCCCCAACACGCATGATGTCTGTCGCCCATGTTCACCACATAAATACATGCTCTCTGTCTCCTATGCCCCCCCACACTGTCTGTCCCCATGCCATTCCTCACACAGTCTGTCCCCATGCCACTTCCCACACACACACAATCTGTCCCCAACTCCCCCTCCCAACTCCCCCTCCCAACACACACACACATACACACACACACACTTTCTGTCCCTTGGCCCCTGCAACACACTTTCTCTTACACACACATACAGATGTTCTGTCTCCCCTAATACACACATATATACTCTCACATCCATGCTCTTGTCTCGCCCCCATGCACATGCTCTCACACACACATACAGATGCTCATTGCCCCCCAAGACATGCTCTCTGTCCCCCTCAGACACACACTTATGATCTGAAGCACAACAGATGCTCTATTTCCTCGGATAGTGCAAGCAGCAGCAGCAGCCATCTTCTGTGACACTGCAGTATCAGAAGGGCTCCTCTCTCTCTCTCTCTCTCTCTCATCTCTCTCTCTTCTTCTCTCTCTTGTGGACAGACATTTTCTTCAGCTGCGTGGGCTGCAACTGCTCCCGATCCTCTCTTCAGCCGCACAGGCCCTGCTCCCGATCCTCTCTTCAGCCGCGCAGGTCCCTCTCCCGAGCTTCTCTTCAGCCATGTGGGCCCTGCTGCAGTTGCTCACGGTCCTCTTTTCCGCTGGTAGGACCCAGTCGCCGCTGCTCCAGATCCTCTCCTCCAGTGCTGGTCTTTCTTCCAGCCCTACAGAGCTCCTGCTTCCAGTCTCAGATTGGGCCTACTTCTTCCCACGTGCATGGATCCACTTCCTCTTCTGGCCCACTCACGGGAAAGAGGCCCAGTCCTGCAGTCCTGCTCTAAAGTCCAGGCTGAAGAGGGTCGGTGGAAGCACTGAGCTGCCACCCCGAAACCTGTGGCGCTCTAGGGGGTTACCTAGTCCCCCTAGTGCTTCCTCTGGCCCTGCACTGAGCCAATAATTTCAATGTATTATCCACTCTGACACCCAGATGTTTTTCCTGGGTGGTAGCTCCTAATATGGAACCTAACTTCATGTATCTACAGCATGGGTTATTTTTCCCTATATGCAGCACCCTGCAATTGTCCACATTAAATTTCATCTGCTATTTGGACGCCCAATTTTACAGACTCTAGTAATCTAACCTAAACGTCTTTATCCTAAAGTGAAGTTGCTCAACTTCTTGCTTTCAATTGCTGTTCAGATGATTTTCTAATTGGAAAAAGGTGTTCAGTTTGCCTGTTCTTTTTTTAGTGGAACTCTGTATGTTATACTACAAATAGAAGAAGTGACAGCGATCCGCTATCAAAGAGTAGCCAGTTGGGTCACAATGTGGCGGTCAGTGGATCAATATTTTTCATCCAAATTCTGTGTTTTCTTTTTATTTAACTTATCTTTGGTAATAATTTATGACTGTTTGATAGTTCTTTAAATAATTCGACTTCTATTTGACGATTTCAATGCTCTTTTCTATGACAGAAAGTGCCATCCTGCTTTCAGTTTTATTTGATGTTATATTATTTTCACTATAGGATACCATTACATCTCCCATTGTGTTATGTTTTATGCTTCAATATTTTCAATAAAAATATATGAACTGAAAAATAAAGAATGTTGCAGCCCAATTTGGGTTATATAAGGTATGTTGAGTGAAGGCAACCCCATTGTTATAGAGACATCACTAGTTACGTATTAAGTAGCAGGCTGAATTTAAAATGCTGGCCCTTGTACATCACATATTGAGAGGAACATAAGAACCTAAGAACCTGAGAACATGACCTAGATATCTATTTTTTTATTTAAATCTAATATGCTACATGTAAAGCAAGTGAATCAAGTGGATGTACAAAGTAAGACATAGATAAGACAATTCATTTAAATGTCGAGGGAACAAACTTCAATGGAATAAATCAGGACAAATGCTGTGTTCTACTCTACTGGAGGTCCTCTTTTTAGGGAAGCCATTAAGGCTTATGTAAAACAAGAGCATTTTCTGTAATCACACCTATTTTGTAGGATTCCCTCCCCATGGATCTGTGACTAGATGTGGACTATGACTTATTTTAAAAGAAATTTAAAACATGGGTTTCCCTGTTTGAGATTTTAGCTTATAGGGAGTAGGTTGCTTGCTGCCCTTGGGAAGGAGGGTAGGGTTATTTTAAAAGGTAGTTTGGGGATTGGGCAGGGTGAGTAAGGGGTGCAGTTTGGAAGTTTTCGAAGAGTTGGGGGGCTGAGGGGTAGGGGATTGTTCACTATTCTCTCCAACTTATAGATGTTTTTATTTTTGTGTGTATTGTTATATTTCTCTACATTATGATAGTGGTTTATTGTGATAGCAGAGTAACATAGTAAATGAGGGCAGAAAAAGACCCAAGTGGGGCATCCAGTCTGCCCAGGATGCTACATTTAAATTTCAAATGCTCAGAATCTGTAAGATGAGTTTCTTGGAGCAGTGTTTTTGGCTCTATGTTTTATGAAAACCTGCAACTCTCTTCTTTGTTTGATAGGTGTAGCTATACCCCGGACATTAAGTGAAATGATCTTAATCTTTAAATCACCCATAGTCTGACATGGGTAAAGGGCCATGAAACACTGTTACTAAATATCATGGAGAACTGTGATTTGCTATCAAGCAGTTTGTTCTGATACTTCAAAAGCATATTGACCAAGCATGTACAATTGTAAATGTGCCTTCTTCCAACTTTAGTCATTTTCAACCCAACATCAGTTTGTATTTCTTATTGCTATTCTCAGTCAGGACAACTACTTCAAAATAAAATAAAAGCCCATCCAGTATGAGTTACCATGGTTTCCTTAGCTCATCTTTGCTCTGCGTCCCTAGAAGATATCTGCAAAGCTGCCACATAATCTTTCATCCACACTTTCACAAATCATTACCGCCTACCTAGAGAATATCTTATGTCAAGACAGCAGGCTTGCACGTTCTTTCTAGATAAAGCAAACAACATAATTGAATGTAAACCTCAGCTTGAGAGTCCTCACTTGCTTACCTGTAAAAAGTTGTTCTCCATAGTCAGCAGGACAAATCAGCCACACAATTTTACCCACCTCCCCACAGAATTGTCTCATAGTGAGACCCCCACAGAAGGGGTAATATGGATTGTTTCTGCCATGTGTCCCAACATTTTCATTAAAAAAAAACAGGCAGAAACCTATTTTTGTTGTGAAAGGGTTATAATTATCTTGGTCAATTCATCTGAGGAGGGAAAAACATGTTCTCTTGTGTCTTATCTAGACAGGCTCTGTCTAGATAAGACAGATTTAATATGATTCAGCTTCAAACTGCATTTTGAGAAATTGATCCCAGACAAGTACATTTTAAAAGGAGTGCGCGTGTGCTCATAAATTCGCATATTTGGCATGTGAGCAAAAATACGCTCAATTTTATATCATGTGTATCGTTTAAAATATCCCTACCATGCATATGTGTGGAGCCTTTAAATGTGCACTCACAAGTGACTGAGGGGGAGGGAGAGGGTGGGAGGGAGAGAGAGAGAAAAAGGAGAGAAAGAGAGAGATAGCCTCTTTTGGAGAGAAATTCTGACACTCTATATATCTCCCACTGTAAGAGGGGCACTTTCAACTCATGGTGGGTTTGGGGGGGGGGGGGGCAGTGTTACAAGAGTCAACAGACCCTTGCATCCTAGGCAGCCCAATGTAACACTGCCCCCCCCCCCCAAAAAAAAAAAACCCCACTCTAAGTTGAAAGTGCCACTCTTACAGTGGGAGATCTATAGAGTGTTAGATTGTCTCTCTCTCTCTCCCTACCCCCCTCCCCCCCTGCTGTTCAGGATCCCTTTGGCCCAAAATATCCAGACTTGAGCCTCATCAGGACCAGTAGTAAAATTACACAGGTAATACCGTATGGTCAGCCTTGCAAAATTCAGGGGTTACACACATAAGTCTTGGCCCCATGCCCCTTTTTTGCCTCCTTATTCTTGATGCACACACAGGTATGTACGCGCATACTTCCGGAACTTTAGGTGACCACTAGGTGAATGGGAAAGTAGTCTATATAATTGGTAAATAAATATCCAAATTGTTATATCTGTGGATCCTTGGGCCAAGGCAGGATTGACACTACCTGCAAGGAGGAACCCTGCAGGCTCCCACTAAAAGCAAGCGGACCCAGTCAAGGCAGAGACCCATCAGGACCTTCACCCATACCAGCCCTCATTCCCCTCAGGTTGAGCCTTTGGGGACTGGGGCTAGCAGGGCTTAAGTGGGGTCTCTGCTGATGACAGAAGGGTAAGTCCATGGTCAGCTAGATCATAGGCAGATGGTAGTTAGGTGTAGACGAGGTCCAGGCGGTGGTCAGAGGCAGACAGCGATCAGTTGTACCTGAGGTCCAGGCAAAGGTCAAAAGCAGGGAGTGGTCAGTCATATTTCAGGTTCAGGCCAAGATCAAACCAGGTGTTCATTCAAGGGGGGAGAAGAGGGATGGACAGATAGGGCAGGCAGGCGAGGACAAGAACAAGCAGGCAATATGGATGGACTGGAATGAAGAAAGAGGACAACTGGAGACAGGATGAAAACCAAGACAGCTGGACAAGGACTGATGACAAGGCTGGAATGAAAACTGAAGACAAGGTTGGAGCAAAGACTGAACATAACATAAGGCTGGATCAAGACTGAATGCTGGGAAGAAGCACGCACTACTGGAAGTAGTTGGACCTGTTTGCTGAGGAGAGTTGCTTCGGGGAGCTGCCTTTATATAGTGCAGTGCAGGTGATGTCAACTTTAGGGGCCATAGGGACTTTCCCACCATGGTCCTTTTAAATTCCGGGCAGTGGTGCACACACAGGCCTAGGGGGGAGGTGTGGCACACTCTGTCAATGGCATCCAGCTGACGGCATCTCAAGGAAAGCAGCATCTGCTGTGTGGTCTGAGTAGCAGCATTCGCTGCATCATGGAGCAGCACTGTCAGCCCAGCCTAGGGAAGTGAGTGTGGAGATTCATAGGATTAGCCTGATGATCACCAAATGTAACAGTACCTCTTCCCCCTTAAGTCCCTTCCCTGAGGCTCTGGGTTTTCTGGGGTATCTTTGATGGAAGTCCTTTAAGAGGCTGATGTCCAAAATGTTGGAGGCTGGATCCCATGAAGTTTTTTCTGGGCCATAGTTCTTTCATTAAATTAAATATTCAAGCTTTTTGCCTCTCTGCGAGAAACCAGGACTTCTTGGATTTCATATATATCATCTCCATCAACAGCGATCCCCTGAGGTTCAGGCAGTATTCAAGAGGTCCATGAAAGCACTACTAGCTCGAGCAAGGAAAAGTGAAACATGTTATATATTCTTAACGTGGGTAGTAGCCTTAACTGGTACATGACATGACCTAGTTGGTGTAGCACAGGGAAAGGCTCAATGAAGAATGATACCAAGTGCATTGAGGGAAGGTAAAGGCATAAATGGTGGGTACTTAGCCAAACCTTTTTCCCTATCTTGAATTAGGGAGCTGGCCTTCTATGACTGTCTGCTGTTCTCTTAGCCCAGGCAGCGGCTTTCTCAATCAACAGGTTGGTCTGAGCCCAAAATTTCTGCAATTCCTGGGCTGAGAGCTGAGACACCAGTGAAGGAACTGACATGGGCAGTGGTAAAGAAGGCAGGGGTTGCTTTCCATAAACCAGTTGGAAAGGGGAGGAACCAGTGGCTGCATTGATGTGATTATTATGGGAGAATTCAGCCCATGGTAACAGGGTGTGGCCCAGTCGTCCTGACATTCATTGACATACGAGTGGAGGAAGGTTTTAAGAGTATGGTTGGTATGCTCTGCTTGCTTGCTGCCTTGTAGGTGGTAGGCCATTGTAAAATCCAGCATAATCTCAAAATATTTACAGAGAGAGCACCTGTACTGCACAGTGAACTGAACTCCTCTATCCGACAATATGTGCTTCGGCAATCCATGTAGGCAAAAGATTTATTTATTTAAAAACTTTTCTATACCGTCGTTTAGTGATATACCATCACAACGGTTTACAAATAGGCACAAAAATAATTTCGAAATGGATTAACTTTAACCAGGGGGTGCCATAGTTGTTCAGATACATGATTCGGTATTATAAGCTATATGTAAAGTGTCTTAAAATTCTCTTTATGAGCTAACTGTAGCTGCTGTAAACTGTAATTCTTTAACTTACTACTTAAGTGTGATAAAATAAAAATAAAAACACACATATGTTCTCAGGTGACTTTTGCTTGTGCGTATAAGTCCTTTCTTGTTTCTTGGTAACACCTATTTCCCATTCTCACTTTGAAAAGCCTTTTTGAAAAGCCATGTTTTTAAGCTTTTTTTGAAAAGTTTTAGATCCCTCATTAGTCTTATTTCGGGTGGCATTGAGTTCCATAATATAGGGCCGGCTAATGACAGTGCTCTCTCCCTTACTTGTGTTAGTTTCGCTGTCTTTACAGAGGGTATGGTTAGTAAGGCTTTATTTGCTGATCTGAGATTTCTTTGGGGAACATGTAGTCTTAATGCAGTGTTTAACCAATCAGTATTTTCTTCGTTCATTAACTTGTGGATTGTGCAAAGTGTTTTAAATTGTATTCTTTGTTCAATTGGCAGCCAGTGTAATTCGGCAAGAGTTTGAGTGATGTGGTCCCTTCTGCTTTTTCCAGTTAGGATTCTGGCTGCAGAGTTCTGTAATACTTGTAGTGGTCTTAGTGTTGAATGTGGTAATCCAAGGAAGAGTGTGTTACAATAGTCTGTGCTAGCGAAAATAAGTGCTTGAAGAACAGTTCGAAAGTGCGCTTGGGTTAGTAGTGGTTTTAGCCTTCTAAGGACCATTAGTTTTGCGTACCCCTCTCTGACTTTCAGTGATATGTGTTGTTTGAGGTTGATTTTGTTGTCAATTATTACTCCTAGGTTTCGAGTCTTTTCGGTTAGTTCCACTATCTGATTGTTTCTGAGTTTGATGGGATTCTGGATGACTTCAGATGTTTTTCGTTCAAGGTGTATGAATTCTGTTTTTTCAATGTTAATTACTAGTTCCATTTGGCACAGCAGTTGTTTAATTATGCCTAGGTATAGCATTGCTAGGTTCAACGTTTTTTCAATTGTTTCGTCTACTGGTAAAATTAGCTGGATGTTGTCCGCATATATGTAGATGTAGATGTAGAGAATGAAGAGACGTGCTAGTTCTGGAACAGAAAGAAGGCCTGGTAATGGGATGAAATGTGCCATCTTGGAGAAATGATCAACGTTGGCACCGTTAGAGATGGGGAGGTCCATGATAAAGTCCATGAACAAGTGGATCCAGGATTCCCTGGGGGCTGGCAATGGCTGTAACAGCCCCCAGGGTCTGCCATGCAATGCTTTTTGCTGTGCACACATGGGGCACAAATCTACATAGACCTTGACATCTTGCTTCATTTGGGGCCACCAGTAGTAACAGTGAAGCAGTTCAAGGGTGCAAGCCCATCCAGGGTGACTGCAACATAGGAGTCATGGGCCCATTTCAACACTTTCTCATGCAATCTGAAAGGTACAAACATCTTCCCTGGGAGGGATGGGTACCGAAGTGGCCAGAAGAATCTTAGCAGAATTGATGATGTGCCTGGGAGGGACTGGAACATCCTCAGCTTGTTAGTTCTTGAAAGCTGGGTGATTTTGTAATTCACTCCCACTCACCCTATTTCTTACGCTCATTCTCACTCCTTCCCTTTCCTCTCAGTAATTTACCCTTTCCCTTCCCTCTCAGTTACTCCTCCTCTCCCTCCCCCACTAACTCACCACCCTCACCCTCTTCTCGCCCCTCACTCTCACCACCCCATTTTCATTCCCTTAATCATACCTTTTCCCTTTCAGTTTACTATGGCTATATGACTCACCCCTCTCCAGGACGTCATTGTCATCATTTCCTATCTGCCGGCTGGGTGCAGGAAGCCTACTATTCCTCTCCTTTATCACATTTTAGCTCCTTGCCAAATACCACCATTTCTGGAGAAAGCCCCTTTCATAGTCACTGTGACAAATCTCAGACTACTTCCACTAAGTTTTTATTATCTCATCACAGCTCACCTGTAGTTTCAGCAGACAAGACATTCCAATGGATTTTCAATCAGGTTTCAATGTATTTATTTAAAATATTTCTATTCCGCCTATATTGACTATGTCATGCTAGGCAGATTACAAAGCAAACATAAAACAATAGATAACATAAAACAATTCACAAATCAGCAGACATTTAATTTACTAAAAAAAAAAACCTGCACTTGCTGAAATACTTCTTTAAATAGAACAGTTTTAACTGCCCTCTGAAACAGTTTATAGTCAGATATTTTACGAACCTCATCTGTTAAACTGTTCCAAAGCATAGCACCCCCAATAGACAGAGATCGTTGCCTTATATCTTGAAAATATATGGCTTTTGCTGATGACATCTCAAGCTTTTTTCCTGAAATGCCAGTTATTGCTTATGTTTCTCTGATCCAATGCCACACGCCAATTTATTTATTCCCCGCTGCTAAATTTTACTTGATCGGGTTCTTTCCTCCCAGTTATTAGACTCACCATTAACTATGGAATATGTTTATCATTTGTTTATTTGTTAATTGTTCTTAATTGGTTCTTAATTTATTCTTAATTGATATTTTTTATGTACACCTGAATTCTTATTGACTGTAAAGCTTGTTGCTGATTTATTGTTTATTGTAAACCGAGGTGATGTTATTAACGTGCCGTGGTATATAAAAAATCACGAAATAAATAAATAAATAAGGTATTTTCTATCAGCCGAATCTAATGTTCTTTTAGGAACATAGGCCTTAAAAAGATCAGATAAAAACAATGAGGCATTTCCTTGAAGTGATTTAAACACTAAAGTTAAAATCTCAAATTTAACCCTCTGCTCCACAAGCAACCAGTGAAGCCGGTGTTATGCTCTCCTCCTCCAGAGGGAAGGAGTTAGCAATCTGTTATGCTCTTCTCCTCCAGAGGGGAGGAATTAGCAATTTCCTGTCACTCACCCCGCCAGGAGGGCGGAGTTAGCAAGCTGTTCTGCTGTTCTCCTGAAAGGGGAAGGAGTAGCGATATGACATGACCTGCTCCTCCAGAGGGGAGGAGTTAGCTATCTGTAGATCTGTTAGTGAACTGCTCTTAGATGCTCCTGTAAGGAAGGGAGGTAGCAATCTGATACCAATCTGCTAAGGAGGAGCAATCTGTTATGGATCAACTCTTCAAGGAAGAGGAGTTGGCAATCTTGTATAATGATTCTCTTCTGAGGAGAGGAGCTAACAATAGTACTTCACTACTGAGATAGCAATCTATCATGCCTCCGCTACGGAGTAGCAATCTGTACATATAAGCTGCTGGCAAGTCGGAAGTAAGAGGAGTAGCTGTCTATTAGAGATGTGAATCGTGTCCTCGATCGTCTTAACGATCGATTTCGGCTGGGAGGGGGAGGGAATCGTATCGTCGCCGTTTGGGTGTTTAGAGTATCGTGAAAATCGTTAAAATTGTGAACCGGCACACTAAAACCCCCTAAAACCCACCCCCGACCCTTTAAATTAAATCCCCCACCCTCCCGAACCCCCCCCCCCAAATGCCTTAAATTACCTGAGGGTCCAGCGGCGGTCCGTAGCTAAATCGGGGGAAGGGGGAGGGCTGGAAAACCGGCACACTAAAACACCCTAAAACCCACCCCCGACCCTTTAAATTAAATCCCCCACCCTCCCGAACCCCCCCCCCAAATGCCTTAAATTACCTGGGGGTCCAGCGGCGGTCCGTAGCTAAATCGGGGGAAGGGGGAGGGCAGGAAAACCGGCACACTAAAACACCCTAAAACCCACACCCGACCCTTTAAATTAAATCCCCCACCCTCCCAAATGCCTTAAATTACCTGGGGGTCCAGCGGCAGTCCGGAACGGCCTCCTGCAATTGAATCGTGTTGTCTTCAGCCGGCTCCATTCTGCAAAATGGCGGCGCAAAATGGCGGCAGCCATAGACCAACACGATTCGACTGCAGGAGGTCGTTCCGGACCCCCGCTGGAATTTTGGCAAGTCTTGTGGGGGTCAGGAGGCCCCCCCAAGCTGGCCAAAAGTCCCTGGGGGTCCAGCGGGGGTCCCGGAGCGATTTCCTGCTGCGAATCGTTTTCCGTACGGAAAATGGCGCCGGCAAAAGATCGACTGCAGGAGGTCTTTCAGCCGGGGTCCGGAACCCCCGCTGAATGACCTCCTGCAGTCGATCTCCTGCCGGCGCCATTTTCCGTACGGAAAACTATTCGCGGCAGGAAATTGCTCCCGGACCCCCGCTGGACCCCCAGGGACTTTTGGCCAGCTTGGGGGGGCCTCCTGACCCCCACAAGACTTGCCAAAAGTCCAGCGGGGGTCCGGAATGACCTCCTGCAGTCGAATCGTATTGGTCTATGGCCGCCGCCATTGTGCGCCACCATTTTGCAAAATGGCGGCGCAGAATGGCGCCGGCTGAAGACAACACGATTCAATTGCAGGAGGCCGTTCCGGACCGCCGCTGGACCCCCAGGTAATTTAAGGCATTTGGGTGGGGGGGGGGGGGTTCGGGAGGGTGGGGGATTTAATTTAAAGGGTCGGGGGTGGGTTTTAGGGTGTTTTAGTGTGCCGGTTTTCCTGCCCTCCCCCTTCCCCCGATTTACGATTTTTTGACGATAAATCGGGGGAATTGGTATTGTATCATGGCCCTAATGATTTTTGACGATTTAAAATATATCGGACGATATTTTAAATCGTCAAAAAACGATTCACATCCCTACTGTCTATATAATACTTCCGTGAGCGGAGTTAGTGGTCTGTAGTGGTTGGCTCCCATAGGGTGACAATAGTGAAAGGACATGACCACTTGGAGGAAATTGTGAATCCCTGGGCCGATGGCAGATGACTGCGCCCCCAGGAGGAGATCCTGAGAGGAACCACCAGCTAGGCTAGAATATGAGATAAACACAATAGTTCTTTATTAGACTGGAAGCTGGACCACCAGAAGTGGCAGTAGTGAGTTGCTGTGTTCAGCAAGGCTGAAGTCCTTCTAATACTGGAATATAATCTCTGGGTTGCTGAGCTGTAGAGAGAGACTAGAAGTAGTGAGTAGACAAGGTTTATTGGATACAAGATGGTACACTCACAATAGTAGATGTCTGCAATGGTCTCTATGCCACAGAGAGTTTTCAGTACATTCAGGAACAGGAGCCATAGGCAAGCACTGGTTCCCACAAACAATCTGTAATATGAACTCACAATTGCTGTATATGAAAAGGCTTCTAGAGTAGAAGAGAGTCTGTAAAAGATTCTAGGAACATGGGCCCTCGTGGAGTGAGTACCGGTTCCTATCTGCAATCTTGCCAATGTAACTCTTGATCTCTGTATCTGCGATAACATCTTGGACGGAAGGGAGACTTCAGAGCAATAGGAATGTAGGACCTCATGGAGCGAGTACCGATTTCTATATAATAGAACTCACTGTGTTCACGTCCACGATCGCTTCCAGGCAATGAGGAGTCTTCCGAGTGTTTTGGCAATCTGAAATCAAGAAGAGAGAGCGGAGCCCCCGTGGAGCGAGTACTCCTGGTAAGTTTGAAAAGACTGAGCAGTGGAGAAGGATTCCCCTTACTAACTCGGATCATTGTTGCAAGTATCGTGGACTACCAAAGCAAGTCTTGTTGGAGTTCCTTGCTAACTCGTTAGAGGTTAGCAAACAAAGACCTTTTAAAGTACAAATGGATGATGTCACTATGGAGGGACACCCCAGAGGTTCACGCCCTTGCTGGTACAAAGTCTGGAGAGTATGCACATGCCCTTACATCATCAGGAACATGGCGGATCCATAGCGTCAGGCCAGCCCGGGGGAACCGGGACCAAGAGGCGGAGAGAAGCCGTGGCCGCATCTGTCCGTCAGAGCCAAAGGAAGTCGCATCCCAGGTAGAGAGAGTGGAGTGAGGGGTGAGAAGAGGCACGAACGCAACAGCCAGTGGAGGCAAGGAGAAACATACTCTCAAAGTGGGGCCTTTAACACCATCCTATCTGCTGAATTTTATAGGAGCTGTAATACTCGCATCCTTGTTTTTGGGATCCCCATGTAGACGGAGCATCGTAGTGCAAGGTAGTTAAAACAAAAGCTTAGACTATTAAATGAAAGTCAAACTGTTCTATTAATGGTCTGAGATGTCTAAGTTGTTTCAATTTAAAATAACCAAAGGACAAAACAGAGTTTAACTGCTTTTTATAAATCAATAGAGGTTCAAAATAGAACCCTAGGTTGCAAACCTGGTCTTGAAATTCAATATTGACCCCTTAAGCTAAGATTTTCTTGAAAACCAAAGGGCCTTAGTTTTTGAGAGATTGAAAATTGGGGCATTTTTCCTCAACCAGGTTCTAACTGCCAAAAAACGGGAGGAAATCTGATCAAATGTGTCCTGCGAATCAGTTGCAAACTCAAAATAAAGGTTGTTGCTATCAGAAAAAACTTTAAAATAAATATTAAAAGAATTTAGTCATTTATACATTGATAAAAGATAAATATTAAAAAGGGTGGTGACTGTACCGATCCCTGAGGCACAGCTACAGTCATCATTATCCAATCAGAACACTGAAGACCAACTTTGACCTGCTGTTTACACAAGTACAGAAAAGAAGTGAACCACTATAAGACATTCCCAGCCATTCCAAGTGATTTAAGTCTAGAAAGAAGAATTTCATGATTCACTTGATCAAATGCTAAAGAAAAATCCAGATAGATGTCAATAACTGCCTTCCTAGTGTTAGTAACTCTCAGCATATAATCATTAACTGAAGCTAAAAGTTTCGATCCTAACATTAACTTGAAAACCACACTGATTATTATGTAAGATATTATGATCCTGCAAATATTCCTTCAGCTAAATAAAGACAACTTTTTACAACAACTTCCTTAACAGGGCCAAATTTGAAACTGGCCTATAGCTTTTTGGGTCATCTAGTGGTAATTTATCTTTCTTTTTAAGTGGACAACTAGTGGGGGTTTTTTGTTGGTTTTTTTTTAATATCAGGTACTGATCCTTCAGACAAGGAAAGGTTAACCATTTTACAAGGTCATTAATCAAATTGCATTATGGCATTTTCGCATGCATTAAGGCGTTTTCGCATGCGAAGAATGCCTTAATGCATGAGATAAGCACCATAACGCATGGTGCGATGCAAATTTTTAAAAGAGAAGGAGTCGGGGGCCAGATTTCAGAAAAAGCGGGCTGGCTTCGCAAAGTGCGAAGCCATAACGCACAATATCGCACATTTTTAATGCCGAAAATAACTACACCTTTTTCAGTTGCGTTAAGCTGTGTGATATCGTGCATTGTGCCCATAATGCAATTTGCGATTTTTTCACAAATTCCGTTTTGGGCATTTTTAGGCTGGGAAAGGGCCTGAGATGTGGGGAGAGAGAGAGGGAAGAGAGGGGAGGAGAGAGGGCGAGGGGAGAGAGGAGGGAGGGGGGAGAGAGGAGGGAGGGGTGAGAGGGGAGGGGAAGGGAAAGGGAAAGGGAGGGGGGAGAGGAGAGAGAGAAAGAAAGAAAGAGAGAGAGCAGTGAATATACATGGCTAACAAGCCACCATATTCTGCAACTGTAGGAATTAAAATACAGATTTATTTGTGTAACTTTTGGGCCTGCCATGGAACATCCCGTCACACCCCCGAGATGCCATAACTTCACTCCTTTTTGTTTTACTCATGCTCACGTATATATATGTGTAATTTGTGGCTTTTAAAATACACATTGCTTGCATGCAGCCCAGATATTCGCGAATATGGGCCTTTTAATGCAAACAACACTTTTAAAATTCACCGCTAAATGAATAGGGAAATGAAAAAAAAAAAAAAGAAAACCCTGAAACAAGAAAACAAATCAAAACAAAATATTTTGCCCTGCACATCTCTAGTGAGCATTGATCATATATTTATTTAATAGATTTATCACCCATGTCCATTCCATGGTTCAAGGCAAGATACAGTGTTAACAAGCATAAAAAACTTAAGATACAAAAACATTAAAAACACATCCTCTATGATGTAAGAAATACTGAACCCATTGGAAAGCAACAGATCTAGTATCACCTCCCTCCCATGTGGTTTCCATTATTAGGTGACAAAAATAGTTCATCCTCCCTTTCGAATAAATCTTCATTACCAAGTACCAGATTCTCATAAAATGACAAATGTCAAGTTGTAATATACTGCTGAAATCAGTGGCTCTGATATATAAAAATACAAGATATTATAATTAAGAGATCTGAATGTCATCACCAATGCAAGTCTGTTTCTTTACAATATAATAATTTATTTGTCTATCATTGCAAAATGTTTACTCAAAATCAAAGCGAAACCAGAGAGGGAAATAGTATGTAAACCTATTACCACAAATCTTAATACAAGACTAGAGACAATATCATCAGCACATGCTCAAAGTTATTTAATCTGCTGTCTCTCGCCCGCAATGGGCCGCAGGCAGTTTTCAGCCTTCTGAGCAATATTCATATGATCATTTATTGTCTCATGTCTCATACTCCCACTAATCCAAACAAATTTTTCTTTGTACCTTACTTATTTAAATACTGGAATTTCCTTTATTATAGCATCTACAAATCCCAATATGCATCAGCCTAATAACAATATTTGCAAAACGAATACTTAGCCAAACTGAAGATCACTTAGAACCCGACATGGGCCATGTTTCGACTATAATGGTCTTCTTCAGGGGAAACCCCTTTTTCATAGTAATGGCAAAAATATTCTCAGATCCTAAAATACAAAAACAGTAAAAATCACACACACATTTATATAAAGGCATCACAACCTCAAACCGCGTTAAATGCGGATCAAAATTACACTCCAAATTACTATCATCATTGCACCACTAGTATCCCACTCACCAATTTCCAAATTTCTTACAACAAAACAAAAAGATCAAGAAAGCTTACCCGGATTGCAAAATGTTTGCCATTTTTTTCTTGATGTGATTCTTACAATATCCATTTTATTGTCAGTAGTATAGTGAAAGTTGTTAAAATATCTCTAGCAGAAACTATAGTAAAAAGATATCTTTGTGGGCAGAATAAGGTGGGATGAGGGAATGCATGTGTATATTAATTTTTCAAATATATGCTTGCATATTTTGTGTCAAGTCACACATATAGTGAGCTTAAGAACATTTGGGTACTTTTATACCAGCTAATACTAAGGTCAAATATATCTGGGGCTTGAGTTGTACACAGAAAAATATAAGCATATGTTTGAAAAATAAATATACACACATATTCCCAGGTAATTTCTTTTTGAAAATTTGCTATATGTTGCAAATGTTTTTAACAATTCTTTTGAATAATGTTTCTCTTGCTCTTTCTGTTGAAAGATATAACTCTAATTATTGGAAAAAGTGTTCATTGATGACCCTGGAAACCATAAAACATCCATTTTTTCACTGGACAGAATTTTCTGTTGCCTGCCCTTGTCTGCAGACTGTCCCGTCCATGCCTTGTAGCCGTCTACAGCAAGGACCACTTCCAAAAGGTGCAAGGTAATTCAGTTTCCACACTGATCCAATCCTCGCAATTTATGTTAAAAGAGTACTTCTAATGTCAATTTGATGGTGGTTTAAGGATGAAAATATGTCCTCTGAGTATTGTACAGAGTCACCCAATGAATCTATATTAGCGATTAGAGAGCCTTTCAGGCAATAATGACTTTGGGTCAATATCAATGGAAGCTTGATTTCAACCAGCAACTTTGAGATAAGATGATCTATACCTCTCTATTTTTTTTTTTTTCTGTAACTACTGTTGAAAAAGTTTATCTTGCTGAATCTAAAGTCATCCTCAGTTCGATACATGTTGCATTTCTTAAAAGATAACAGAGTACTTAATCATAAATTAGATATTTTTAAAAATGTTGAAAAGAAAAAGTCTTCATTATGGTCAATTTTGATAGGTTACCTAATGTTTCTGGGTCTGACCAAGTTATAATTTATCTGAAAGAGACTTTAAAGGTACTTGAGGCAGCCTGGCCATCTTTAAACTCTGGCTATTATTATTTACCTACTAACAAGTACATTTTAAAAGGAGCATGTGTGCGCCGATAAAGGGCACGCAAGCCCAATTTTATATTGGGTGTGTACTATTTAAAATATCCCTGCTGCAGCCTTATGCACATACTCACAAGTGGAGAGTAAAAGAGAGCGAGAAACTTTTTTAAAGGGCCAATCTGACACTCTCTATATATCCCACTGTAAGGGGTGTGCTTTCAACTCAGGGAGGGTTTTGTTGGGGAGGGGGCAGTTTCACAAGGGTCTACAGACTCTTGCGCCCTAAATAGACCAATGTAAGCCCCCCCCCCAAAAAGAAAACCACCTTGAGTTGAAAGCGCACCCCTTACAGTGAGATATATAGAGAGTGTCAGACTGGCCCTTTAAAAAAGAGTGTTTCTCTCTCTCTCTCCAGACTTGTGCCTCATTAGGATCAATAATAAAGTTACCTGCATTGGTTGGTGTGTGTTGCCATGCAAAATTCAGGGGTTACAGGTTGGCCCCTTTTCTGCCTCCTTATTCTTTACGTGCATACTTCCCAGCTTCTTAAACTTTGCATTGCTTTTAAAATCTACCTGTAAGTTTAGAGGAAGACCTGAAAATGGTCTAAATTTCTCCTAGTACAATGTAAACATTGAGCAGTCTTTGGATGAAGCCTCTTTAGGCCTTTTGCCAGGATCATTGGATAAGCTTTCATTATTAATAGAGATGTGCTTTCGTCAACATAAACAGTCAACAACATTATCTATGTCATTTCTTGTTGTTTTCAAAACATAACAATAGGAAAAAAAATGCAAAATTTCAGAATGGTGCACAATATTTGGAAATAGTCACAGTATTTGTAAAATAATGCGTACTCTTTCAAAAACAAACAAAAAAATAGAAATACAATACAGATAATGAAAATCAACTCCCAAATGACTCAACATGACACAAAACGACATTTTTTTGGCCTATGCATCTCTTGTTATTAGGAACATTACTATGGGATAGAGACTGATAGAGACTGAATTTTTAAGTTACGTTTTCTCTTCTCCTCCTGACCTCTCCAGACATTGCTAGCATGGTACAGGCAAAGCCAGAGGTCATTTGTGGCTCACGGGGAACATAAGAACATAAAGATTGCCATGCTGGGTTAGACCATGGTCCATCAAGCCCAGCATCCTGTCCCTGACAGTGCCCGGCCCAGGTTGCAAGTACCTGACAGATCCCATAAAGTAGAACTAATTTCTCTTACTCACTCCCAGGGATAGCAATGGCTTAAATTAGTCTACCTGGCTAATAATGTGTAATGAACGTTTCCTAATAATGGGGCGGATTTTCAGAGCCCTGCTCGCCTAAATCCGCCCAAAACCGGGCGGATTTAGGCGAGCAGGGCCCTGCGCGCTGGTGAGCCTATTTTACATAGGCCTACCGGCGCGCGCAGAGCCCCGGGACTCGCGTAAGTCCCGGGGTTCTCCGAGGGGGGCGTGTCGGGGACGGGCCCGGTCGTCGTGGCGTTTCGGGGGCGTGTCGGCAGTGTTTTGGGGGCGGGTACTGGGGGCGTGGCTACGGCCCGGGACGGTCCGGGGGCGTGGCCGTGCCCTCCGTACCCGCCCCCAGGTCGCGGCCCGGCGCGCAGGAGGCCCGCTCGCGCGCGGGGATTTACTTCTCCCTCCGGGAGGCGTAAATCCCCGGAGAAAGGTAAGGGGGGGGTGTAGACAGGGCCGGGCGGGTGGGTTAGGTAGAGGAAGGGAGGGGAAGGTGAGTGGAGGGCGTTAGAGGATTCCCTCCAAGGCCGCTCCGATTTCGGAGTGGCCTTGGAGGGAACGGGGGTAGGCTGCGCGGCTCGGCGCGCGCCGGCTATACAAAATTGATAGCCTTGCGCGCGCCGATCCAGGTTTTTAGCAGATATGCGCGGCTCCGCGCGTATCTACTAAAATCCAGCGTACTTTTGTTTGCGCCTGGAGCGCAAACAAAAGTAGGCCTATTCGCGGAGTCTGAAAATCCGCCCCAATGTGTAATGAACGTTTCCTCCAGTAACTTGTCCTATGTCCAAACCTCTTTTAAACTCCACTTTACTAATCACTTTGATCACATCTTCTGGCAACAGATTCCATAGCTTGATAGTGTGCTGCTGATTGATAGTGTGCTGAGTGAAAACGTACTTTCTACAATTTGTTTTGAATCTGCTAGTGATTAGTATTATTTGAAAGGGTAAGTATACCTGTTCCACCCACTCATGATTTTATAAACTTCTATCATGTCCCCTCTCAGGCATCTCTTTTCCAAGCTGAAGAGCCCTAGCCTGCATAGTCTAGGATATGTGTTCCATCTCCTGTATCATTTTTACTACCCTCCCCTGCACATTTTCTATATTAGCTATGTATTTTCTGGGATGGGGCAACCAGAATTGCAGACAATGCTTATGGTGCAGTCATACCGTGGCTCAACACAGAGGTAATGTGATATTTTCCATTTTTTTTCTCCATTCCTTTTCAAAGTATTCCTAACATTCTATTTGCTTTTGCTGACTGTTGCCACACACTGAACAGAGGATTTCAACATATTGTCCACAAGGACTCCCAGTATAGGACCAGCATCATGGATCTGTAGTTTGGGATTATTTTTCCCTATGTACATCACTTTGCACTTTTTCTACATTAAATTTCATCTGCCATTCAGTTGCCCAGTCTCCTAATCTCACAAGGTCCTTCTGCAGTTCTTTGCAATCTGCTGCTTTTTAACAAATTAGAATAATTTTCTGTCATCTGAAAATTTGATCACCTCACTAGTTTCCTTTTCCAGATCATTTATGAATATGTTACACAGCACAGAGGTCCCAGTACCTGTACCGTGATATTCCACTAAAGATTTTACTCCATTTAGAAAATTGACCATTTAGTGTAGGACTGTTTCCTCCCTTTTAACCAGTTACCAATCCACAATAGAATGCTGCCTCCTACCCTATGACTTCGTAATTTCCTGAGGAATTCCTCATGGGGGATTTTGTTAAATGCCTTCTGAAAGTCCAGATATACTATATTAACTGACTTACCTTTATCTACATGTTTATGTGGACTGCCAAAAATTCTAAAAAATTGGTAAGACAAAAATTCTCCTTGCTACAGCCATGTTGAGTCTTCCCCATTAAGCTATGTCAATCTATTTGGATAGTGATTTTGTACTAAGGAGTGGCTTCTACCATTTTGTTAAGCTCTGACATCATGCTCACCAATCTATGGTTTTCCAGTTCACCCCTGAAGCCCTTTTTAAAATCAGTGTCACATTGGCCACCTTCTAGTTTTCAGGAATCGTGGATATTTTAAATGAAAGGTTACAGATTACTAGTAACATGTTAGCAATTTCATATTTTAATTTTTTTTAGAACTCTGAAGTACATGCCATCCAGTCCTGGTGATTTGTTACTCTTTAGTTTGTCAATCTGATCTATTACATCCTCCATTGCCACAGATATTTGTTTTAGTTGCTCAGAATCTCCACTATTAAAGAATGTTTCAGGTATGGGTATGTTCCCAATATCTTAACAATGTGACACAAATACAATTAAAAAACAAGCGCATGGCTTGTTTCACCATCCCGAGTCCATGAATGTATATCTTAGCCCCTGAGGCAGCTGTTGTGAGAACGGCGAAACTCGGCCAGAGTCGGGCTGTATTGTTCTTTTACATCTCCACTTCAATAAAGGAATTGAAAAAGACCGAGGCATCTATTCTCTTTGTATTTCCTAACGGCTTTTATAGATCGCCTACCTTTGTGCTTCTTGGGACCAAACAGACATTTATGGCATCTAGAAACTTAACCTTTCCACCTTTCCAGCATGTTCCAATGAGACACTGACTGACTCAATACTGGGGTAATTGAAATCTCCTATTATTATTCTGTTGCTACATGTATTTGGTTTTTAAATTTCACCTAGCATTTCACAGTCTGTTCCTTCATTTTGACCAGGTGGCTGATAGTATACACTCACTGCTATACTCTTCCTCATCACATATGGAATTTTTATTCATTGCATTTTGTTTCCTGAAGGATTTTGATCAGACTTGACTATATGCTAACTTTTACATATAATAAGAACATAAGAATATAAGAAATTGCCATGCCATCCCTCACCAAATTCAATCAACCTCAGGTGGGACAACTCAGAACCAATGTCAGAAAATATTTCTTTATGGAAAGAGTGGTAGATGCCTAGAATGTCCTTCCAGAAGTGGTGGTGAAGACAAAAACAGTAAATTAATTTAAAAAGGCATGGGAAAAACACTGAGGGGTAGATTCTCCATTCTGTCCCAGTCCACCCCCCATCCTACCCCTCCCCGCGCCCTTCGAAGAGGCATGGCACTTATTTGCATACTGGCATTTATGCACGTGGCCAGGCCTCTTCGAAAATTCACCCAGCGTGCGCAAGGCCCGACCACGAGCGTAAACACCTAGATTTACACACGCAGGCCATTTAAAATCTATCCTTCTGGATCCTTAAAGGTTAGAGTTGGAAGAAAAGGGTACATGGAGGTTAATCATCATGGAGCAGCAGCTACTACAGAAGGCATGGGGTTTACTACCCTTTACCAAATAGCTTATATTATTTTGACACAATTGCAGCATTGCTCTCCGCTTTGAAGGCGGTGGGGAAAAAAGGGGAATTGGATTCAGCTGACAGCCAACGCTGGGCCCTGACTTTGATGGTCTGGGATACTGATATGCAGACATTAGGGGAAAAGCACAGGACTTCTTCCACCGGCAAGTCCAAAAGCAAAGCACGTTCAAGCAGCAGCATTGTATGAATTATCAAGAAAGCTGATCACCCTGTAAAATTGTTGCTAGCAGTAATTTTGTTATGGGTTTGACAGTTGCTTGGTTTTGATTGTTAATATTTTTAAAGTTAATGTTTAAAGTAATTTTTTAATTTGTACTTTAATATGTCTTCGTGTTCAAAACCTGCTTGTTAGCAAATGGTATAGGCAGTTTAGAGTCATTCACAACTGGGTGTTTTTTGAATATGTCCATCTGTGCTGTTTTAGATTTAAAACCAACTTCTAACTTCCCTGTTTTGCAAGTTTCTTTTGAAGATAAATCCCTCTGAACCATGTGCTTCTGAGTGGCTGTCAGCTTTCCCCCACAGAATAGATTAAAAGTTGGTTCTACTTTGGTTAAAGTGGAGCCCATCCTAGTGGAATAGACTCCCTCTTCCCCAAAATGTTCCTCAGTTCCTAACAAATCTAAACCCCTATTTCCTGCCCGATATTCTCATTCATGCATTCAGACTCTAGTAGGGATGTGAATCGTTTTAGGACGATTAAAATTATCGTCCGATAATTTTAATATCGTCTTAAACCGTTATGGAACACAATACAATAGAGATTCTAACGATTTATCGTTATAAATCGTTAGAATCATGAGCCGGCACACTAAAACCCCCTAAAACCCACCCCCGACCCTTTAAATTAAATCCCCCACCCTCCCGAACCCCCCCCAAATGAGTTAAATAACCTGCGGGTCCAGCGGCGGTCCGGAACGGCAGCGGTCCGGAACGGGCTCCTGCTCCTCAATCTTGTTGTCTTCAGCCGGCGCCATTTTCCAAAATGGCGGCGAAAAATGGCGGCGGCCATAGACGAACACGATTGGACGGCAGGAGGTCCTTCCGGACCCCCGCTGGACTTTTGGCAAGTCTCGTGGGGGTCAGGAGGCCCCCCACAAGCTGGCCAAAAGTTCCTGGAGGTCCAGCGGGGGTCAGGGAGCGATTTCCCGCCGCAAATCGTTTTCGTACGGAAAATGGCGCCGGCAGGAGATCGACTGCAGGAGGTCGTTCAGCGAGGCGCCGGAACCCTCGCTGAACGACCTCCTGCAGTCGATCTCCTGCCGGCGCCATTTTCCGTACGAAAACAATTCGCGGCGGGAAATCGCTCCCTGACCCCCGCTGGACCTCCAGGAACTTTTGGCCAGCTTGTGGGGGGCCTCCTGACCCCCACGAGACTTGCCAAAAGTCCAGCGGGGGTCCGGAAGGACCTCCTGCCGTCCAATCGTGTTCGTCTATGGCCGCCGCCATTTTTCGCCGCCATTTTGGAAAATGGCGCCGGCTGAAGACAACAAGATTGAGGAGCAGGAGCCCGTTCCGGACCGCTGCCGTTCCGGACCGCCGCTGGACCCGCAGGTTATTTAAGTCATTGGGGGGGGGTTCGGGAGGGTGGGGGATTTAATTTAAAGGGTCGGGGGTGGGTTTTAGGGGGTTTTAATGTGCCGGTTTTGCGATTTTTCGATTTTTCACGATTTTTCACGATATTTTACCCCCCCAAACGGCAACAATACGATTCCCTCCCCCTCCCAGCCGAAATCGATCGTTAAGACGATCGAGGACACGATTCACATCCCTAGACTCTAGAGCTATGCCTGCCTCTGGGGACCTACATGTAGATATTGAGAGCATTTCTGATAACTCAATCCTGGAGGTTCTAGATTTATTTATTTATTTATTTATTTTATTTGTTTAAGTCTTTTCTATACCGTCGTTTAGTAGTTTCCGTCACAACGGTTTACAATAGGCACAAACAAATAATGATGCTGAAACATTACTTTACACAAGTGCCATATCGGTCTGGACATAGTTTTTAAAATAAGATAAATGTAGTGTGATAAGATACTGTACAATGTTTTGTTTTTTTCAGAATTAAAAGCAATGCTAATTTTATTAGTGTCACTTTGCCTTATATTTTATTAGTGTCACTTTGCCCTATATTTAGCCTCCAGAACTTCCCTCTTACACCTTTCTATGTTATTGGTACCCACGTGTACTTTGACATTTGGGTCCTACCCTGCACTCTAAAATTTTATCTAGGTGACTCGTGAGGTCTACTTCATTCACACCAGGCAGACAAGTTACCAAGCAATCATCATACCCACCAGCCACCCAGCTATTTACATTCCTAATGATCAAATCACCTACAACAATGGTCATCCTAAACCTTCTCTCCTAGGCACATGACCCTGGAGACACATTTATTTATTTATTTATTTATTTATTTATTTATTTAAAAGTTTTTTATACCGATGTTAGTCGAAACATCACCTCGGTTTACATGGAACAAAAGCAACGGAAATTACAAGTAACAGGGGAAGGGTAAGGGGGTACAAAAAACCATAAGGAGAGCAGAGAAGCATAGGAACAAACAACAAGTGAACTATAATGTCATAAGAACAAGGTCATAGTCAAATCCTTGGTGTGAGAGGATAAAGTATAACCTGGAGGACAGGTCCTAGCTACAGGTGACACCAAGATAATGGTCTCCTACGAGGTGACCTTTCTTCTCCAAAGCGGCATAAGGGTTGCTTGAATGGAGTTGGGACAGCTCTACTATGCCCCTGAAGGTTTGCAATTCTAAGCTTTTCCAGGTCTGCCACTCTCACCTCCAGAGATCAGACTCATTTTCTGAGAGCCAGGAGCTCTTTGCACATGATGCATACAAACAACCTCTCATATATGTGGTACTCAGTGCATAGAGCGGGTAGGCATCAGTTCATGCAGAGATCCAGGGTTGGTGCAGGATTGCTCCAGCTCCATGCCTCTCAAGCATTGGACAATTGCTAGGCAGATACTGCCAAGGTAAGGCTTACATTAGGGTTTGAGCAGTAATGCTGGGAAATCAGAGATATTATACCATTTTGACCTCCTTCTCCACCCTTGTAGGGGGCTGCTGGTTCAGTTTGGAGTTACTGGACTCTATGATTGGGACTTCATGCAACTCTTCACCCCCTCCTCAAGTAATTTGATTAGTGGGGGAGGGAGGGGGTGCAAAGGGATTAGTATATAGTTGCCTATACTTGGGTGACTCAACTTCAGCAAATGAATGTTTATTCATAAACCTCTTCACAGTCAGGCTGGTAGGGCAGCCCTGCTCACTAATAGTAGACTACTCCTTTCTGGCATTGTGCAACCAATAAATGCTCTTGTGGCATAGCAAGTCTCCTCAACACGATTGAAAGAAAAACGTACCCATCCAGTCTCTGGTCCCTATTTAGTAATCAGGCTTGGAGGCAAATTTGGCGGGAAGAGATGGGGTATGTCTGACTATGCTATTGTGCTGAAAATAGGAAAAGAGGGCAACATCTGGAAAACCATGTAGTATACTAATACTCCCAGTAAAGGTCCAGATCTAAAGGCAGTCATGGAGGAGGTTGATTTGGAAATAGTGGTGGTGAAAGAGATGTGGTACACCAAGAACTATGACTGGGATATAGTTATACCAGGCCAAAATCCATTCAGGAAGGACAGGTTAGGAAGAAAGAGAGGAGGATTCGCTCACTATATGAAAAATAATATTAAAGCAACTGAAATGCAGGGCTTACAAGGAAAGGAGGAGGCACTGTCAATCAATATGGAAAGAGGGAATAGAACATCCATTTATACTAATGTGATATGCAGACCTCCTATACAGCAGAAGAAATGTGTAAAGATTTAATTGAAGGTATTCAATTGCTATGAAAGGGGAGGTGCTATTGCTACTCATTTTAATCTTAAAGATGTTGATTGGGACATCCCAGCTACCATGTCATCAAGAAACAGTGAGGTCCTGGCTTGAATACAGGAAGAATTGTTCAAGAAACTGAAAATAGAACCAACACATGAGGCAATGATACTGGATGTGGTGCTTTCAAATAGGGAATGTGTATCTGATGCCATAGTGGGGGATTGCCTGGGATACAGTGATCACAGCATGGTATGATTCTGCATTACAGTACAGTTAGAGGTGGTTCATTCAAAGATAAGAGTCCTCCAGGAGGGGAGATTTCTGTCAGTCTCCTTGACCTTCGTCCATCGCCAGAAGAAAGACATGTTTCATCTAGTGGACTGAGCATGGCACCAGTTGATGACCTCACAAACATGACTGTGCAGGAGGGAGCCTTGGATGTTCCTCTATCTGGTCTCAGTCTATCTTCATTGATTCATTGATTATAGAGCCGGGAGGCTCATGTTTGACTCAGCACCGATTCAGTCCTTCCATGGAAGATGGTATTTCTTCTGGGGTTGTAGCTATGTCAAGCTCTGTGTAGTTCCTTGCAATTGGAGAGACCCCCCCAGCGAGGCATTTGAACTTGTTTTTATTAATCTTTCCTAGAATTATGGGCGAAACATGTCAAGTGATATTTAAAAAATATCTTAAAGGAAGTTTTACATATAATAGAAGAAGATTTACTACGTTTGACCAAAGTTGTCTTTTTACCTTTATTCTCTAGATCTAAAGTTCAACAGGTTCATGCTCAAACTTCATTTAATGTGCTTAATTTGACAAATTTTCTGCAAAGTTCTAATATGGATATTTCTGAATGTACTACTTTGATAGTTTCCTTTTTTACAGAACAGGCTCTAAGTACTGTTACGCAATTGTATTTCAGATATATGAATGTTTGTTTCTTTAGTCAATTAGTAAGAAGTTTTCCAGCTGTATTTTGAGCAACGGCATAAAGGGTTTCTGGCTCTTAGACAGGAGGCTTGTTTTTTGGATGCTTTATTTTTATTGAGATAGAGATACCCATTTAAATTTATGATCAAGTACAATAGAGATTGCTGGGGGATGTGGTTCCGGAACAGTTGAGGACTTTTATTGATTCCAAAAATCTCATCATATCATTTTCAGCTCCTTATAAGGGTTAAATTATAGATCTACAATACATATTCTTTTTCAGGTATCCATATTCATGCTTTTGATATTTCTTTAATATATTTTTCCTTTTATCTCCCAGTTAGTTCCTCTTGCTTCTCCCTGCCTAGGGCATTGTACCAATTTGATTGGTGCCCTTTGCCTCTCGTTTGGAGCTTTGTGGTGTTCTTGGGTGGCCCTTTGTACCTGTTATGATACTCTTTCAGTTGCTTTGATCTCCTATCACTGCTTTCTTCCCTCTTCATGGTTCCTAGTTCTGTTCATACCACGCTTGATGCCACTTTGCCCCTCTCATGCAGACTTGGGAGGGAGGGTGGCTCATGCCAATGTCCCACTTTTGGAGCCTTGGAATGACCAGGACAGTTTTGCTGCTGCTTTGCTTCTCTGATGGTGCCTTGGAGAACTCCTGACACTGTTGGTATTGTTTTGCCCCATTGAGGATCCTTGGCTATTTGTGCCACTTTTGGTGCCATGTTGACGTGGTCTTGATGTGCTGGAGTGCGTTCACCCTTCTAATGATGTCTACCCTCAAGTTTCACTAGAAATTATTTGAGAACCCCCAATTTGCGAGCCCATAATAGGCTGCATTATTTCCCCCATTGAGATTTTAATGAGAAGTAAATGAATCATTGACTAAAACGAACCAAACAAATGATTGTGACTTATGAAATGAATAAATGAACCAAAATGAAATTTTTCTCTCTGCACATCCTTAGTGGAGTTTTGATAAAAACATTTAAATACCTCCAAGGAATAAATGCACAGGAAATGGGTCTCTTTCAACAAAAAGGAGGCTCTGGAATGAAGTGTCATGGGATGAGGGTCAAAGTGGTAGTCACAGGAGTAATATAAGGAAATAGTTCATTATATAAAGGGTAGTGGATGCATGGAACAGCCTCCTTGTGGGGGTAATAGAGGCAAAGATAGTATTGGAATTCAACAGAGCATGGAACAAGCTCAGAGAATCTCTGATGGATAGGAGGAGATTATGAAGCTGAGCAGGAGATGTTGATAGGAAGACAGGATGGGCTGAATGGTCTTTATCTACCATCATGTTGTTTCTGTGTAAGAGATCCTTTCAGGAAGCCAGCTTCAGGGACCTACACAGTGGAAGATCCTGTTACAGCACATCAGTGGCCTCCAGAAGGAATGTCTCAGTCATCACCCAGACAACTTGGACAAATACATCTGAGGTTGAGATTGAGTAAATACTTTCTGGATTGACAGTGAATGAGCAGGGGAGGCCTGGAAACAGGGTGGCTGTGGCAGGTCTTACGTTGCTTGGAAGGCATGGTTTGGGCCCAACTCTAGCTATGATAGCTGGAAGGGGGTCAGGGGAATGCACAAGACTGGGAAGTCTGGGCAATAGCTTGCAAGACAGTGACCCCCTTCTGACTCCTACAGGACATATATGTGTAAGTATTTTCACTAGTGGAATACTTGCATATTTTGTAAAATACCTACCTCACTTCATAAACTGCATTAAATGTTATTGCTAGAAGAATGAAATATTTTTTTTAGAGGTATGCAGGGAAAATGTTTGGGTTTTCTTTTCGTTTCAGTTTGTGTTTTTATTTAGGATCGGTTTTCTTCGTATTTCAGTTTGGTTCATGTTTTATTTTATTTTATTTTGTTTTATTTACTGAACCCAAATAAACAATACATTAAAAAAAAAATTTGAACCTTATAACAAATAACAAAATGAACCTGCTCCCCCCTCCTTCCCCAGGAGCCAAAACATTAAAATTAACCCCTGGGCCTTCTTCATAAGCTCCCTTACCCCAGAGGTATCCTCTCTTTTTCTGAAGTCTGAACACATTTACCAAGTAGAAAGGAGCAAAAGAGATCTCCATTTGCTCCTAGCCTGTCGGATCCTGGTTCCAAAATGGCACCAAACATCTCTGAGGCTGGCGTTATTTTGATGTACGGTTGTATTTTGAATGGCCATATAACCAAATCGTGCCAGCCTTAGGGACAGCCGGTGCCCTTTTGGAGCCAGGACCCACTGAGGCAGGAGTGATTAGGGAGCAATCCTGCCCCTTTCTACTTGGCAAATTTGTGCAGACCCCAGGAAAAGGTAAGGTACCACCAGGAGGGCAGGTGGCTTAAAGACGAGGCCCTGGAGGGGGGAAGGTTAATTTGTATGTTTTGGCAGCTTTCATTGTTATTTTTTTTTTCTTGTTGACTTTACAAAATGAAAGTCAACAAACAAGAAACCCTGAACTTTGAGGAGGCGGTGGAAATGTCATTTCATTTCAAAACTAATGTCTGTCCCTATTGTTTATCTATTTTGTATTCTGACCTGATACAATGAACAGGAAAGTATTTGTATATTAATGTTTTTTTGAATGTTAGTCTCCCCTATGATTGTGTTCTTCATTTTTTGGTATTTTATTCTATTGCTGACACAAATTATAGTTGTCTTATTCTTTCTCTTTATTTCGCCATGCATACAGGCTTACTTTATTGTACTTAAAAAAAAAATTAATAAATGAGTTGGTAAAAACATATTAAACATTCATTCAAGGGACCAGATCATGAGATTTGCCAGACTGTTTTTATAATTCTTGAGATATGAATGGAATGCCAGGAGCAAACAACATGATGGACCAGTTTGGTGGCAAAGGACTTATTCCATTCAAACTGCTGTTTAAAAGATAATATGGCAAGCTCCATAGTGTTTATAAGGCTCCCAAGGTTCTCTATACATTATGATTTATTTGCTTTTTTTTTTTTCACTTCATTCTTGGCAGGAATCAAAGTCATTTCATTGCCTTATTCCCAGGGCAAATCAGAAGGCGTCCTATTAATTACAGTTAAAGCCATTCAGGGGGACCCCACAATGGCAGAAAGAATGTACTACTTACCAGAAAATCTGTTCTATCCAGAAAGCTTTATTATTCATGTAGTCAGTTCATAGGGTACCATGTATTTTCCCAGTAAGTTTTCCAAATACCTGTTTTCTCTCTTTTCAAAGTTCTACAGTAGTGACTTTTTGAGATTTTGATTCAGCTTTAAAAAGCATTTAATTTTAGCCATCTGTTAGCATATAAATATTTTTCATTTTTCCCTTGTGGCACAGTTGCAAATTAACTGCAACATCTTACTATAAAAGAATTTAAGGTATGTCGATTCACCAACACTGGAGCTTATGGGAATATGTAGCTAAGAAAACAGTGCCTTGCATGTCCTTCCACTAAAGCAGTTGTCTCTCTCATACTATTTATAATTCAGAAGGCACTCAATTCACCCAATTCCAGGCCAGAAAAGAGGTCAAGGGAAATAGTTATTCAGGAAGGTCAAGCACACATACAGAAAAACATTATTCAAGTGTAAGCAGGGGCAGCGTGGGAGGCTGAAAAGCAGCAAACTGGATGATAATGAGAGTATAATGAGGTACTTATGGCCCCTCTGCTCCAAACTGTGAAATGCATTATCAGCTTCATTAAAATCTGCTTGACCTTCGTTATCCCTTTCCTGAGATGCCAAGGTGCCCGGGTGGCATCAGTCTCCTGTAGAAAAACCAGAGATATTTCACTGAGTCTCCACACGCTGTAATGTCAGCACAAAGTGGGGTCATTTTCAAAAGATTTCGGTGCGTAAAATCGGAAGTTGCACATGCAGGTAGCATGTACGCACACACGGAGCATTTTGGAAAAGCCTGAAGTATGTGCATATTAGCAGTGTCATGGGTAATTGTAAACAAACACAGGGGCTGATTAAGGGCATTCTGGGGTAAGGTTGAGTAATTTGTGCAAAAGTTAATATTTCGTAAGTGCTTTATGTGCATACATTATCCAAACAATTGAGTCGTGGAAACGCAATTGTACTTGTCATTTGTCTGCAGTGTTTGGGTGGGAGGACGATGTTAGGTTCCATATTAGGAGCTACCACCCAGGAAAAAGATCTAGGCATCATAGTGGATAATACTTTAAAATCGTTGGCTCAGTGTGCTGCAGCAGTCAAAAAAGGAAACAGAATGTTAGGAATTATTCGGAAGGGGATGGTTAATAAAACGGAAAATGTCATAATGCCTCTGTATCACTCCATGGTGAGACTAGAGATGTGAATCGGGTGATCGATTGTCTTAACGATCGATTTCAGCTGGGGGGGGAGGGAATTGGATCGTCGCGGTTTTGTTTTTGTAAATATTGTGTAAATCGTAAATCGGGGGAGGGCGGGAAACCCGGCACACTAAAACATCCCTAAAACCCACCCCGACCCTTTAAAATAAATCCCCCACCCTCCCGAACCCCCCCAAAATGCCTTAAATTACCTGGGGTCCAGAGCGGGGGTCCCGGTGTGATCTTTTACTCTCGGGCCTGCGGTGCGTTGTAGAAATGGCGCCGACGCTACCTTTGCCCTGTTATATGACAGGTCAAAGGTAGCGCCGGCGCCATTTTGTTTTTTGTCCCCCGACGTCAGGAGCGTGGGAGATCGCTCCCGGACCCCCGCTGGACCCCCAGGGACTTTTGGCCAGCTTGGGGGGGCCTACTGACCCCCACAAGACTTGCCAATAGTCCAGCGGGGGTCCAGGAGCGACCTCCTGCACTCGAATCGTTTTGCCATACGGCCGGCGCCATTTTGCGCAAAATGGCGCCGGCCGTACGGCAACACAATTCGACTGCAGGAGGTCGTTCCGGACACCCGCTGGACTTTTGGCAAGTCTTGTGGGGGTCAGGAGGCCCCCCCAAGCTGGCCAAAAGTCCCTGGGGGTCCAGTGGGGGTCCAGGAGCGATCTCCTACGCTCCTGACGTCGTTTTGCCGTACAAAATGGCGCCGGCCATACGCCATATGGCCGGCGCCATTTTGTACGGCAAAACGATTCGAGTGCAGGAGGTCGCTCCCGGACCCCCGCTGGACTTTTGGCAAGTCTTGTGGGGGTCAGGAGGCCCCCCCAAGCTGGCCAAAAGTCCCTGGGGGTCCAGCGGGGGTCCGGGAGCGATCTCCTACGCTCCTGACGTCGGGGGACAAAAAAACAAAATGGCGCCGGCGCTACCTTTCACCTGTCATATGACAGGGCAAAGGTAGCGCTGGCACCATTTCTACAACGCACCGCAAGCCCGAGAGTAAAAGATCACACCGGGACCCCCGCTCTGGACCCCAGGTAATTTAAGGCATTTTGGGGGGGGTCGGGAGGGTGGGGGATTTATTTTAAAGGGTCGGGGTGGGTTTTAGGGTTGTTTTAGTGTGCCAGTTTTTCCGCCCTCCCCCTTCCCCTCCCCCTTCCCCCGATTTATGATAAATCGGGGGAATTCCTATTGTATCGCGCTTCTAACGATATTTGACGATTTAAAATATATCGGACGATATTTTAAATCGTCAAAAAACGATTCACATCCCTAGGAGAGACTGCACCTTGAATACTGAGTACAATTCTGGTCGCCGCATCTCAAAAAAGATATAGTTGCGATGGAGAAGGTACAGAGAAGGGCAATCAAAATGATAAGAGGGATGGAACAGCTCCCCTATGAGGAAAGGCTGAAGAGATTAGGGCTGTTCAGCTTGGAGAAGAGATGGCTAAGGGGGGATTTGATAGAGGTCTTTAAGATCATGAAAGGTCTTGAATGAGTAGATGTGAATCGGTTATTTACACTTTCAGATAATAGAATAACCTAGTGGGCATTCCATGAAGTTAGCACGTAGCACATTTAAGACTAATTGGAGAAAGTTATTTTTCACTCAACGCACAATTAAGCTCTGGAATTTGTTGCCAAAGGATGTGGTTAGTGCAGTTAGTGTAGCTGGGTTCAAAAAAGGTTTGGATAAGTTCTTGGAGGAGAAGTCCATTAACTGCTATTAGTCAAGTTTACTTAGGGGTAGATTTTTTAAAAAAGCGCGATCGCATACTTTTGTTCGCACAGCAGGCGCGAACAAAAGTACGCTGGATTTTATAAGATACGTGCATAGCCGCGCGTATCTTATAAAATCCTGGATCGGCGCGCGCAGCCTACCTCCGTTCCCTTCGAGGCAGCTCCAAAATCGGAGCGGCCTTGGAGGGAACTTTCTTTCGCCCTCCCCTCACCTTCCCCTCCCTTCCCCTACCTAATCCACCCCCCCGGCCCTATCTAAACCCCCCCCTTACCTTTGTCCTTCGATTTACGCCTGCTAGAAGCAGACATAAATCTACGAGCGCCAGCGGACTGCTGGCGCGCCGTCATCCGACCCGGGGGCTGGTCCGGGGGCCTGGACAATGCCCCCGGCCGGCGCCATGCCCCCTTGTCCCGCCTCCGAAACGCCGCGTCCCACCCCCGAAACGCCGCATCATTTTGCCCCGCCCCCGACACGCCCCCTTAAAAAAACCCCGGGACTTACGCGCGTCCCGGGGCTCTGCGTGCGCCGGCGGCCTATGCAAAATAGGCGCGCGAGGGCCTTGCTCACGTAAATCCGGGCGGATTTACGCGAGCAAGGCTTTTAAAATCCGCCCTTTAGGGAATAGCCACTGCTATTAATTGCATCAGTAGCATAGGATCTTCTTGATGTTTGGGTAGTTGCCAGGTTCTTGTGGCCTGGTTTGTCCTCTGTTGGAAACAGGATGCTGGGCTTGATGGACCTTGGTCTGACCCAGCATGGCAATTTCTTATGTTCTTATGTTCTTAAGTAGTCAAGGTTCAGGGTGAAGAGGTAGAGGGTGTTGGTGTACTGGTAGAAGTGAGGGATGCAGGGTATTGTTCAACAAAAAAAAGGCCTTGCTGAGTAAGATTCTTGAATAGGTTGTGTAATCTCAGGTAACTGACTTTTTAGATGAAAATAATGTTCTTGAAGTCGATCAGGCCAGAATTCCGAAAGACAACAGCACTGAAACCTTGTTGGTATCAGTTTAGAATCAATTGCGGTACCTGAATACAAGGAAGGTTTGCTTAGCTATATCTTCAGCCTTTGAAATGGTTAGTCATGTGTTACAGACTTTCTATCATGGGGATAGGAGGTCATGTTTTGAAATGGTTTAAGGATTTTCTAACAAATCACAAACAACAGGTTAAGCTTGCAGGGCATTACTCTGCTTTACATCTGATTAAATCTGGAGTCCCTTGTCATTCTCCACTCTCTTCAATTCTTTTTAACATTTATATGCAGCCACTATGTTTGTTGTTTTGTTTTTTTAAATGGTGGATGGAGTTTAAGATCTATCTGGATGACTTACAGATCACATGCCCTGTGGTCCCGAGCCTTGAAATTTTGACTGACAGGCTGTTGAACTGCTGGCATGATGCTCATCTTTGGTTGAGTGAGACCTGTCTGTCCTTAAATGTCAAGAAATTGAAGGCTTTGATGGTATGTCATCCTACTACCAAACTTAATCCACCATATTTATTTATTGATGGGCTAGTCCCCTTTATTTTTTGTAATATGTCCGTAACTTAGGGCTTTTGTTAGACTATCATCTGACCCTGAAGCCCCAAATGTGTTCACTTTCAAATATTATATTTTATAAATTAAGAATAGTGAGACAGCTAAAATATGTTTGAACTGTTGTGCACGTTTTTATTGTTACTTTTTTGGACTACTGCAATTGTTTATTTGTGGGTTTGCCAAAAACTCAGTTACAAGTCTTACAACTAATACAAAATTCTGCAGCCTGATTTATTACATTTAGTTCATTGTTTGATCAAATTACTCCCATTTTAAAGCAATAACACTGGCTGCCAGTTCAACATAGGATTTCTTTAAAATAGTGCTTTTGATATTCAAAACTGTGTGTGGAGGCAATCTACTGTATTTAAAGACTATTGTACAATCGTATCATCCTTTGCACATTTTGCACTTACAGAATCAAGATTTGATTTTAATCCCTCTATTAAAGATGTAAAGTTAGTTTCAACAGGGGGATAGGCATTTTCTGTGATTGGTCTCACATTATTGAATGCCCTCCCAGCAGATTTATATGCTATAACTCATGTGAAGGTCTTCCATAAGAAATAGAAGCATTATTTATTTATGGCATTGCTTCTCAGGGTGCACCCACTACTTCAGCTCCAGTGCCAGCATCCACCCAGAGGGCTATAGAGAAGGGATCACGAAAGAAATCTGCGATCTGGAGCCACTTTAAAGTGACAGAGGACCCGTGTTTTGCTCAGTGTAATTACTGTGGCAGGGCTATTAGCAGAGGCAAGCAAATGGGACATCTATCTAATTTTGGCATGACGCATCATATGAAGAGGCAACACCCAACAGCAGTACTGCCATCTGGGGATGGTGGCAGTACCAGTCAGGGGACCCCTTTTTCCAGGCAGCGTAAAGTGGTTGAAAAGGAGCAGAGTCACCCCATGCCCTCAGCCCCTTCTAGTAGTCAGGTGGCAGGCCAGCATCCCCTTGCCATGTGTCAGAAGAGACAATCCACCAAGGAGGAAATTGGGTGGTGTTCGGTGACGCTATCCCGGGGAAGGAGGCAAGCAGCCTCAAAAGCTGTAACCAGGAGCATTGGGGAAATGATTGCCCTTGATGACCAGCCCTTGCAGATAGTGGAAAATGTGGGTTTCAAGCATTTGCTGAAGGTCTTAGTTCCAAATTACAAAGTCCCCTCCAGAACCACATTTAGGAGATCAGTCATCCCCAACTTGTACAACCAGTGTCACAGTCACATCCAAGCACTGCTAAGGCAGAAGGGATTGTGCATTTCACCTGCAATTTCTAGACCACACTGGATGCTGCACAGTCTTACCTCTCCCTGACAGCACACTGGTGGGACCTGGCTGAGGCAGGGGCAGGCAGCAGATCTATTAGTGAACAAGTATCAGGGTGGAGGTGGGCTTTACTGCACACCCACCTGATGGACGAGACCCATACCTCAGCCAATATTCTAGCATGCATTAAACAGATGCTGGCGGGCTGGCAGCTACACCAGCGAGACAGGAATTTTCAGGCAGAGTTCTTTGTCACAGACAATGGTGCAAACATGGTAAAGGCTATATGCGACAGAGGCTTTCAGAACATCCGATGTTCCTGCGCTGACTGCTCCTCCTCCTCATCATCATCAGTTTCATCTCTACCCTGCAGCACTGAAGTGGAGGCTAAGACAGAATTAACTAATCCTCCTAAACTTTCTTCAGCTATTACTTCTTCCATTTCTGATGATGAGAATCCCACACAAGATGATTCTTCATCAGAATCAGAAGCAAACAGTGTTTGTGCTACATTTTCAATGCTAAGTCGAGTCTGCTGCTTTTGGGTCTCACCCATTTGTCTTGCATGACTCAGCCTCCCCTTCCCTCAACTCCAAAACTACAGGGTCAGAAACAGGTGGTGGCGATGCATGATCTTTATATTTCAGTTTTTTCCAGATGGAACTGCCTGCCCCTCCAGAGATTTTAGATTGGAACAGCTCCCTTTTTAACTTTAATGGTGTACTGGCTCTGCCTTTTGAAGTGCCTCCTCTGCCAGTGCCTCCTCTGACAGTCCTCCTCCAGTCCCAATCACTCAACCACATCTAGCTTTCTCTGACATCATGGATTTAATGTCATTACCTACTAGGGATTTCAATTAAAATAATTATTTCCAAAAGAGGCCTACTGGGGATTTGGCATCAAAGACCACCGCTGTCCCAATATATGTGAGTCTGCAAAACTGCCCACAGGTGCACAATATAGTGGCTTGATGTACACTACAACTGGGACCGCTGTATGTGCACACAACAAAAGTTTAACTCCAGAAGATGCCTACTGGGGATTTGGATTAAAAGAGTACTGCTGTCCCAATATATGTGAGTCTGCAAAACTGCCCGCAGACACAGTGCACAAGTGCAGTGCCTTGATGTACACTACAACTGAGCCTGCTATGTGTGCACAGTTCCTAGTAATGCTGCTTCTTGTTTGAAAATACCAACTGACACTATCTCCCACCCACACTCTGCCTGTGCCTGCAACTACCTATCCCAGGTGGGTAAGATAAGCAGCAAAATGCCATTGCTAGCAGTTTGTCTCAGTGGGAGAGACAGAGAGACCGTCTGAGATCAATAAAAAAAAGTGCAGTGAAAAAAAGCCTGGCTGGCTGGCACTGCAGCAAAAAAAAAACAAATATATTTTTCAGTGGAAAATTATATCAAAGTAACTAGCAATTGAATACAGATTTAAGACACTCTGACTACCTCTGAATAAAGCCAGCTCCCCGGACCACCCCTGCAAAGTAAGAGCATGGCATGCCGCGTGCTTAAGGTATAAATAGTATAGCATCATCAGAAACAGCGTCACAGAGCACTGAGCGAGAGAGGCGATTGGCTGCATTAGAAAAATGCTTAGCTCTGATAGGTTGCATTCTCGTCTCCTTGCCAACCTGTCTGACCCACTCTATGACAGGGCTGTGAGGTCACTTATGACTCACAGGAAAGGGCTGGTTTTTCTTATGGATACTCCCACATGGCCTTCTCCTATTTCAAATGGCCTCTAAGAAATCACTGCGAGCCAAAAGCATGAAACTAATATCATATGTTTTATTCATGGGGGATCGCCATGCATTTTGCGAACCCACAAATCAAACGAACAGGAACTTATGCATTGCGGATTGCACATTAGTTAAAAATGAATGCACATCCCTATAGTTTTGTTTGTATGCTTGCTTTATTTTAGCACATGGCTGATTTTTTACATTTATTTTCCCTTGCTTAGGATCATATTTAACGGTGATAAGTGGGTTATAAGAAATTTAAAATAAATGAATAGTTGGAGGTGTCAGTGAACTGCTGATTAAAAGTATATGCACATGGAAGAATTTTCTTAAGTTGAGTAAGTGCATATTTTGTAAAATACCTACCTCCCTGCTTAAACTGCAGTAAATACACATACCTGCTACACTTCTTTCTTGCAGATATATGTGTGTGTACTTTTATAGAATAGGTATGGAATGTGTGTGGCTTCTTGCATTAAAAAATATGCATTACAGTCATTACTTTGCGCACATTCTTACATGTGTGGCAGATCCTCCTGGTGTAGCCACTAGATGCCAATATCCCTGTCCTTAACACTTTTTATAGAGGGGCCATCCATACCCTGTAGTCCCTCCTACCAGGAGGTTCTGGATTAGATGCTGCAGTACTACTTAGCTCAGCCATGCTAATGATCAGAGGATTCAGACTGAGGAAGCAGTCAGAGAGTAAAGATGTACTTTTTCCTTACTCTGTTAAGGCCTCCTGGCCTTGCCCAAAGGAGTTTTCTTTTAGGAGAGATACCTCATACTGCAATCTCTGCCAGAGGGTCCTTCTCATTATCAGTTAGAAAGAGATAGATTGTTGAACCAGATACCCTCTTGGGACAAGAGGGTTCTCATCCAGGGGACTAAAGACCTGTTAGCCTACTCTAAAACCTAGGTAGGCAAGCACCAGTGACAGATCCTGCTGTGAGAGACTGTGAAGGCTAGAAGAGTCCTATTTTTGAAAGGAACTGAGGTTCACTCTAACTTTGGGGAAAGTCATCCTTGCTGTCTGTACTCAAAGTACAGGAGCTGAAGACCAGTGAGCCCATTCACAACCTGAATATGGCAAGCACCTGTGACAACAAGAATACCAATTTAGGAAGTATGCAGATTAAGCTTTAAAGTATTGTTTGGACTGAGTTAAGTGGGAAGATTTCAGATCCCCCTTCCCCATTTGGATTTCAGTGCTGTTGTAAAGCCTGATCCTGCTGATTTTTCCCTAAGAGAAGACCCTAGGAAAAAAGAAACAATGAAGGATGAAGAAAAGACTGAGCTAAAGGAGTGAAGAACCTAAATCAGGAGATCCCACCATCAAATGATCAGGACAAGTTGGCTGTTCAAGGAGGAGAAGATGACTAAAGGTAGGATTTTGCGACACAGAGGAGATCCTATCATTAGGATTCCAAGGGAACAGCCGCTGGGATAGTATGCACACTTAAAATCACCATGGGATCTACCTAGATGTTTGTAATAAGGACATCTACCTACCAAGCAGAAAATGTTATATCAGCAGTCAGATGTACACTCATTTTTTTGGACAAATGGACTTTATTTAACTTTATGAATCAATAAACTTATTTTACACCCAGTCCTGTTCCTGTCTAATTATTACTGCATCTCACATCATGGGAAGCACCTAAACTTTTAGATTCACACTGGCAACCTTTTTCCATTGTCTGGGCCATAAGCGAGAGCTTCCCCCCATAAAAAAGAATCACCCTGGGGGATTGAGAGTCAGAGTGGGATATGACATGCTAGCTGGATATGCCCCAAAGAAATAAATTGGATTGTGTGTCCTGGGACTTAAACCATCCACAAGTGGATACATAATTTGGTGCCTGAAGAACATGGGGCTTGAGGATGGAGTAAAAATGGTACAGTATGTTTTGAAGTGAAATGTGAAGTTCGGTATTCATAAAGGGGTAGATTTTAAAACCTTATGTGCACGCGTCCATGTGCGTGCTACCCAGCACGCACACATGGACACGCAATTTTATAACATTCACGTGCCAGTGCGCGCATCTTATAAAATTGGGGGTCGGCACGTGCAAGGGGGTGTACATTTGTGCAACCTGTGAACGCCGAGGCCCGCGTTCTTCCACAGTTCCCTTCTAGTCTGCTCCAATTTAGGAGCAGCCTGGGAGGGAACTTCCCTACCCTCTCTTCTAACCTTCCTATGCCGTCCCCTGATCTTCCCGCCTCCTAATCCTATCCTATCCCTCCCCCCCCCCCCCCCCCCCAATCCTTGTCTTACCATTAGTTCCTGCTCGGGGCAGGAGCAAGTTGCACGCCGACAACCTGCTGGCACGCAATCCCCCGGGCACGCTGTGCCGGGTGCCTCTAGCCCCATCCCGCCCCCTCCCCATCCCTTTCCCGAAGCCCCAGTACTTACATGTGTCCCGGGGATTTACGCGCATGGCCGGGCCTTTGAAAATTGGCCCGGCACACGTAAACCCAGAATTTACACTGATGAGAAAATAAAACAATTTATTTAAAGTCTGTATTGCATCCTGATAAAACTTTCAGATGGTTTATGGTTTATTTGGTTTTTTATATACCGTCACATCAGTAAAGACCTTCATAATGGTTTACAATCATTTAAAAGCTAGGAAATACAATAAATTAAATAAAATAGTAATAACAGCTAAAATATCAAAGAAAGGAAAAATATAACTGTCTATAGCTGTTAAAATTAGGCTAAAAGTACTATATAGTGGGATAAAAATAAGTGTTAATAATACTAAGAATTACGGAAGCACGACTAATATATACACTAATACAATAAATAAACTAAAAGTATAGTTTCAGAACAAATAAAAGCATACTGTTGTCTGTTAATCATGAAACGAAAGTGTCTCTCTCTCTCTCTCTCTCTCTCTATATATATATATATATATGTCAGCTGATGTCCTCACCTTTTGTTGAGTGCTTACTGAACCTTAAATACTTAGTTCTCTCAAGGTATCTGTACATTTGATGCTCAGAGATGGCTACCATTATAACCATGTATGATAGCCCTCCTCATGATCCCAGCCCCTTTGAATCAGTACATTTGGCTATTATGTCTGTGCTATAATGAAAATGTTATACAAGATATTTCATTTTCTGAATTTGTCTTATTCGGGTACTTTCCAGGAGTGCTATTAGGATAAAAGACAAAGTAGCTAGCCCATTTTGTACTGTTTAGGTCCAAAACTTAATTTTGGGATCTTGAGTTTTCTGTGTTTCTAGATGTCTTCCATGTCTATAGCCATGAGGATAACAGATTTTCCCTCTGATGGCTCTCCTGTTGTTTATGATATAGTCAGATATAGTTCAGTGTAAAAATACAAAGAAATTCATTGGGGAAAAAAACAGTACAAGAAAAATATAGCATTTGTATGTTGTGTGGAATAAAAAAGTGATCACATCAGATATCATAGCAATATGTACAAAGCTGATGATCTCGTTCCATGAACGGTTTATTTTTTGTCCTTTATAATCATTAAGAATGGTAGGGGATGAGTGCTGTAAGAACATATGGCAAGGGGGATTATGTCATGACGTCCATAACCAGTCCACAAAAGGCTTATGTGAAGGATTTTCTATTACCAAATTTATGCTTGTATGATAGTCAATATGTTTTCTCTTATAGTATAAGATCTTTAATGAGCCCAAGATGATTGTGCTTTATTTTTATGCATCTGGCACCTTTTTCTTCAGTGCCTCCTTGATTAAATGGCTAGATTTTATAAGCATGCATCATATATAGAAAACAGATTTCAGGTGTTTATTAGGATACAGTTGCATGCTTTATATAATTATGCATCTCCATGTGTATGGCCTGTAAATAATGTAGACCCGAGCATGTATGACATCTTTTCCTACTCTTATAATACAGCTATTGGCTGAGACAAAGAAAATATGTGGTACACATACATTACAACTTACCATCCTGAGGTTGGCCATTCTTCTGAGCTCCTGTAGGAGCTCTGGTTCATACCACCTCAGGACATGGAGCTTGGCCTTCAGTACCTGTAGGTCCCAGTGAGTGTGGCTTTGGCTGTAGAATACATATTGTAGTATGGGTATGAAAGCCCCATGTATGAGACCTTTATTTTGGTTATTGTGCCAGTCACCAACACTTTTTCTTCAGTTTTTCCCCATTAACTGCTCAAGCTAAACATTCTTTATATACACAGTACTTCAAATGTAGCTTGATAGGCATTCTAGTATTTATTAGAAATGTGCAACCAGAAAATATGCATTTTTATTTTAGTTATACAGTTCATTTTTTTGTTTCATTCTCATTTTAGTGCATATTAAATCGTAATAGTGTGCTCTAAATTACATTAGTGTCCACTAATTCGATTTAGTACACACTAAAGTAATTTGTGCATACTGAAAGTGAAAAAGAAAAAAATGAATGCACATCCCTAGTATTTAGAAATGCACCTGAACATGGCATGCATGTCCACTACTCTATTTTCTCTTAGACCTGCGCCTCATTGGCAGGCCTGCTGAGTGATACATTGCTACTTAAGCAAAGCTAGTCAATTTCCCTTTGCCTACCCTTCAGCCCAACACAGAAAAAGCAGCTGGAGTGTCAACTGTATCACTAAAGGTGACAGATGATTCATATCTATGTTTACTAGAGATCTGTCATACCATTCTCACTGAAAACCTGTAGCTCTTGCATTCCATCTGCTCCTATACAGTCTATCTACCATATCAGACACCCTTTCAAGGGCCAGAGGCACTATTAGAGTGGTAACATGCATTGCATCTTAAATTCCAACCTGCTTTGAATCTGTGGCCACATTTCTTTACAGCCAATCCCAGCTGCTCAGAAACTTGCCCCTGACATTCTCCCTGATGATTGTTGAGACACTTCCATCAACTATTGGATCAAGGTTGAAATCCGATAAGTAAACACCAGACTTATTGATTAAAAGATCACGCTGTGGATGACCAGGCACGGTCCTGGCTTTAAGGTTGCCCCTCTTGTTCCCTTCTCTTTGACAAAGACAAGACTTCAGAGTTCCTGTTATGTGAATCAGTTTTGAAATATGTTTTCCCAGTAGCTAAAGGACGCAGTAGGTATCAGGACTCGATCACATGCAATTTTGCTGTAACTGGCTACATGTGTCATAATCGGCTATATTCCAATGGTATCTAGTTATGGCTATATCCAGCCTACTGGCAATTTTCATCCAGGTTATTTGTAATGTCCGCATATTTCCAATATATTTATATTTGGCTGGTTATCTATCATAACCAGCTAAAAAAGCCATATTCATAGTTAGACACACATACATTTGAAATGGCTAAGATTTCATATTCAGAATTATCCTCTAACATAAATTAAATTGCTACATTGACATTTTCATTAATAGGCAGACATACCCCTAGTCACTTGTCTGTCTAACCATTTATAAACATTTACAACTCTAGATGGAAATTCCTTAATAATCAGACTTCAGACCATTATGATGTAAATATTTGAAAATTTCACTCTTTCTTGATTACTTTGATTTAGCCAACTATAACAGCAATAGCCGGCTTAATAAATATGGACCTCCTAATACTTTGATTACTGTAAATATAATTAACCAACCAAAATGAAAATGCACCCTAACAATAATATTTAAAATTGAGAAATCCAGTAAATACAATGTTATTATATTTTACAAATTTTATGGCATCCAGTGCCAAAAAAAGGTTTTTACCTTCCCAAACTATTTCTTACAAATAAATGTATGACAAATTATATTCTTCCTCCAAAAATTCATTTACTGAATATTTTTGTAGCAAGGAAGCCTTCTTTCAGAACTTTTTCCCACAGGTAGCTCTCTTACAGAAGATTCCCAAACATTCAGACTAAATAAAGACATACTCACCACAAAAGTACAAAATCCCACACATTGAAATATCTTTTAAAATGTCTGTTTCCTAATCAAAGCCATGCAGACTAAACAAAAACAATACCCATGCCAAAACCATTCCATATCTTTCACCTATGTTACTTAACAAAAATAGTTAAAACCAAACAATTTCATTTTTTATCACGCACACTTAAGAGAGACCTACACAGATTCAAGAAATAGGCAATTTCACATTGCACAAATTCATTAAGATACAAAAACAAGAACTATATACATGCAATAACTTGTTTTTCTTAGAATTGTGGTGGTCATCTTAATTAGGATTACACAAAAGCTTATATGCATCACAAGGATATGTATTAGACAATCCTCAGGATTAAAATATATAGAGGACATATTCCAAAAGAATTTAGCTGAAGAACTGGTGGATTCTCCAGGCTGGAAAATGTCCCCCTCAAAGAGAATAAAAGTGTGCACAGGTTCTCAAATCTGAGTACCTTTAACTGCATTAAAATGAAGCATTCCTGAGGTTTGTGAAGCCAGAGGTTTAACAGTGAAAGTGCAATTGCATTTTCAAATGTATGCACTGTTTTGCTCTCTGCTCTGCCACCCGCAGAAATAGCAGGTTGAAAGAACATGGATACATTGTATGTATGAATTTTGTAGGCAATATTCAAAGGGAATCTACCTGTGTAGTTTCCCTTTAAAAATGAGCCCCAAGGCCCACTGGTTGTAAAGTACCTGTATACTCATACTATTGAAAACTGCCCTGGTAATGCTGTATGAAATCTAAATTAGGGGTGCACAAATGGGGAGGGCATCCCCCAGGGAGATGTGAGCAAGCCCGGATGCGTGGCGGGGTTATGCCAGCTTCTGTTGTCTGGGCACACACATGTCAAGCTGTACCGTCTGGGCACACGTGTCGTCATGCCTACAGCATGGCCGGCCACAGAAGCAGCAGCAGTGGCATGACCTTTCTCAAGGGACTGCTGCTAGGTAATGGGAAGCCTGCATGGAAGGAGGGGATAGGGGCCATCGGAGGGACTATGAGTTCACAAGCAGCTCCCAAGATCTGCCCTGAATTTCTAAAATTGTGTTGCTTGCCACTGTGGCATGAAGGGTCTTTGAGAGCCGGGAAGGAGCTGCGAAGACACCATGGAAAAGGGGTGAGGGTAGAAGAGATAAAAGAGAAGGGGAAATGGGGGATGGATGCTACAGGGTTGGTGGAGGTGGAAAAGGAGAAAGAGGAGGACGCTAGGGAGGAAGAGTGGAGGAAAAAAAGGTGTCAGGTGGGAAGCACCTGCAGTTCACTCACATTGGCTATTGCTGTCTCAATGCTGGTTTATTGTTAAATAAAGCAGCAACTTTACATTCCCTGACTTATAATGCACTGCAGGTACAAATTAGACAGGTGACACTCAATGTTGGGATAAAGCTTAAATCCAGTCCATATTTCCAGCCCAGGTCAGTTCACAGTAATTCTGCTTCATAGACAAGCACTTAACAGACTTCAAAACAGAGCTTCAAGACGTCATATAATATCAAATTAGTGTACATAGTCAGAAGAGCTCATGGGTCTTCCTCCAGGTTTCTAAACAATAACTTGGCCTTCTACCCATTTAAATGCCAGGAACATCTTCCAGATCTCCAGCATTCCTTTTTGAATATCTTGAGGACCAATCTGGATCCTTTGGGGTAGGGCTTTCTGGTCTTCGAGCCTGGTTTTGCCACAGCAGTTCTACGGCTCCATGCATAGCACTCTGGCCTTGGACTGAGCAGACCCTGGTTCAAGCCCTGGCTAACAGAGGGCTACTGGATGATGAGGAGAAGGGAGGGGGTGGTCTGTAAGGAAAAGACGGAAGGGAATAGATGCTGCATTGGGTTTGTGAAGGAGGGGATACTGCAGTGGTTTAGGTGTATGGATGTTGCTGGGTGGGGGAGAGAGAGTATGTATTGTGCAGGAGGGAGGGAGGAAGAGGGAGAGGACATGCCACCACTGAAGGAGAGGGGGTTGAGCCAGAGGGGGTTGAGCCAGAACCACCACCATTAAAAGAGAGAGTGTTGTGATGGAACCACTGCTGCCAAGTTGCAGCGGGTGGGGTGAGTAATTCAAAATATTTGCCCAGGGCACAGAAAAGGCTTGTCACATCTCTGGTGTCCAGAAGACACAGAAAGACAAGGAGGTAAGGGTCTTCCAAATCATTGACAACAGTGCATTCCATGGCTTAGTAAATTGTCCTTTCCAACTTCCTTCATAGCCACTGGTATAGGGGAGCTGGGAGGGAGAGCTGGAAATAACACAAGTCAAACTATAGCCCATTATCACAGACTTGAAAGAGTGAACCCTGGAACCGTTGACCGACAAGGCCAAGGTACAGTACAGAATTATGAGGCAGAGATGTGGTTGGGCAGGCAAGGTCAAGGTAGCCGGAGTCTGTTCAGAAGAAGGATGCAAGCAAAGATCAGGGAAGGCAGGAAGCTAGGTTAGGAATCAGGTTGAGTCTCAATTAGAAGTTGGAATCAGGAACAGCCAGATACAGAAGAATGAAGAATCAGTAGACCAGTTGCTCAGGCACCTGCCCAGAGGAGTGAGCTTCTTTTTAATTTAGAGCAGTGCTGATGTCATCAGCCCATGCCACAGAAATCCTGGATGCTGGCCCTATATAGCTGGTGAGATGCAATGGGCCCTTACTTAGAGCAGCAGGATGCAACAAGGGAGCAGGATACCCAGAGTCATGCTGGGATTCCAGCAAGTTGTAGGACACAACACTGGGCCTCATGGTCAGTGGAATGTTGCAGTACCCCTTCCCCAAGTCTTCCACCAGAGCCCCTTCCAAGACCCCTTTTCTTAGGCTTATGAGAGAAAAGGCAGTGAACCTTTTGATAAAAAATAGGGCATAGAGGTTTTCTACTGTTTCTATGATCTTTCCTTGGAGCCATAACCCTTCTAATGGACAAAATAATAAAGTTTGTTTCTTACTACCTTTGAGTCAATGATTTCAAACTCTGTATCAGAAGTGGGAGAAGGGATTTACTTACAGTATCTGCTGGTTTAAGTAGGGAGATGTACAAGGAGTTAGGAAGTCAAAGGGAAGGGGGAATCTTGACTTTGTAGGTCACTAGATTAGGTTGTCTGAAGATCTGATAAGGTTTGACAATTCTAGAAGCAAATTTGAAGGAGGATATTTTGAGATGGATGTTTCTAGTGCTGAGCAAACCTTATCTCCAGGAGTACATTTTGATGCCGGTCTACACTTCTTGTCAGCACATCTTTTGTAAATGTCAACTGCTCTCATGAGGATAATATGACTATTCTCCCAAATCTCTTGAAAATTGAAAGAGAGAAGATCTGCCACTGGAGTCTCTTTGGGCAACTGGAGAGGTACATGATGTAAAATGGCACGGACCCATTGGATTCACTGACTCATTTATTGTAACAAAACTTGGCCCATGGGAGCAGTTGTATTTAGTCAACCTGCCTGGCCTACACATAGACTCTGAAGAAGTTCTCAAAGATCTCGTTTCCCCTCTGTTTGGCCGTTAGATTGGAGATGATATAATCCAATGAGGTCTAATGTCACATCCAAATTTTACAACAGGAATGCCAAAACCTTGATATGATTTGAGCTCTTCAGTTGCTGACAATATCTTCAGGATGCCCATGTAACTGGAAAATGTGTTGGAAGAAATCGTTGGAGAGGCTTAGGGCTGTAGGTAGGGTTGTCAGAGGAACAAAATGGGCCATCTTGAAGAATCAATTGACAACTATTCAGATAACAGTGTACCCAGAAGAGGAAGGTAGATCAGTAATAAAATCCATAGACAGATGAGTCTAGGGTTTCTGGGTACTGGTAAACGATAGAGTAGGTCGTCCAGCGGTCATTGATGAGAGATCTTATTTTGTTTATTTATTTATTTATTTATTTAGCATTTGTTTATATACCGAGGTACAGCTGACATAGCCTTCACTCCGGTTTACATTATAACCAAACCAGTTACATTTAAATTCATAACAGTGTAAAGAGAATGAATCAGAACATTAACTTAAAAAGTCAATAAATACATTGACCCATACATTGAACAATAGTTATTAGTGTAAGCAACACTTGAAGTAGACGGTTGACACCGTTAAAGAGAAAAAGGTTTCTGCAGGACAGGACGGAATACAGAAGGAGGGGATTGCAGGCATAAAAGGAACGTGAAGGTGGATATGAAACAGATTATGTTCAATTGTCATTAGGTGAGCAGCCATTGTACGACTGTGAGAGTAACCAAACTTTGAGATCTTTTTTAAAAGATTTAAAGTTTTCTTGCGAATTGAGGTGTTGAGGTAGTGCGTTCCATAATTTTGGGCCGATGATGGAGATGGCTCTATTTCTAGTGGAGGATAATTTGGCTTGAGGTAAAGAAGGGACATCCAGCTGAACCTTATATGTAGATCTTGTTGTACGTGAAGATTTATGTAGATGTATAATATTGTCCAGGGCAGAGAAGTCAACTTTGTGAATTGATTTGTGTAGGATTGTGAGTACTTTGTACTCTATTCTTTTTTTAACTGGTAGCCATTGTAAGTTGTATAGTACTGGGGATATGTGGTCAGATTTTCTTTTACCAGACAGGATTCTGGCAGCTGCGTTTTGGAGTAACTGCAGAGGTCTTAAAGTTGAATTAGGGAGGCCTATCAGAAGGGAGTTGCAGTAGTGGAGTGATAGTAGCGATTTTTAATTTGGAAGGAAGCTTCCAAATGTGTACAATAAGTGCAGGAGGATACATAGTCACATACATCTTTGGCTAAATTGTGTGAACAGTAGTTACAGCAGATGAGGTTGAAGGTTTTGCGTGTACCCCTTCTCCAGTTTAGGGGCCAGGAGGACAGAGACACATGAGGGTCCCAGGGCCAATCTTTAACATTCTTCCACTTTGACACAGTCTAGGGGCCCTGAGACAGGGTTCTTTTTCTAATGGGGTGGGGGGACTACATCCTCCAGGTATCAAGATAGCTGGAATGACTTTTACTTTGTTGTCCTAGGGGTTAAGAGGTCTATAGCATCTTTAAAGAATGTGAGTTCATAAAAGACTCTGGAAGCTTAGATTGGGTATCACAACACTTTCACAACAGTTCTTGTCTTGATAAAATGAAATGAACAGTTCTGCAATTAATCTGTGCAAGTGACTCTCAATATTAGGCAGGGGAACTCTCACACTTTATGGTTTAAACAAACAAGGGTCCCAGGGAGCCATTCTCCACTGCTCCAGGACAAGGGTCCACCCCCGAGCGCAACACCTCCTGCAGTGGATCATCATTTGGAATCCTCCCTACCTCCTGATCTAACCTAGTTGGCAGATACTCCAAATTCCTCCAGCCAGGGATATCAGGGCTCTCACAGGAGAAAACCCAAAAAGGCAAAAACATCCAATCATCTTAATCAAACGTAGAGCTAACACCCAGGCAAGCACTGATCCCCTTCCCACTAGGGTCCTGATCCAGGCTGTGAAACAAACTACACAAGCAGGAGAAGAACTCATGAAAAACACTCTTGCTCTCTCTAACTCCTAATCAAAATACCACACCTAGAATTGTTGCAGCCTTATTTTATAAGTAACAGAGGGCTGGCCATTCCAGCAACCTCAGTGGAGGAGCTTTTCAGAAATGGAGTACCCCTCCTCTAACTTTCTATCCTAGCTCACAGGGTTCAAGATTAGGGCAATTTTGTGATGATCCCAAAGGATGCCCTAGTGACTAGCCCAGTTTGGGATCATTGGCACATTTCAAGACTTTCTGTCGACAAGGTTTGGGTATAGAAGTTTCCTAAGGGGTTCAATCTAGTACCACAGGGGTGACCTCAATAAACCTGCCCAAGTCTAAAAGATACTGAGGATTATAGGAGATATCAGCAGGTTCAAAAGTTCTAGAAAGGGCATGAGATTTAACATTTTTTTCCACCTGCCAGAGGCAACTAATTCCAGAAAAAAGGAAGTGGTAATAACTATTTGCAGCACTGTATTAGAAAGGAAGGTAGATTTCAGGAGGGCAAAGGTTTGGGTTGCTTTGGGTGACCAGTCCTTGGTATTAGCCCCTCTTTTACTAAAGGTGGTGATAGGATCAATAAGAGTAGAGTAATGGTGGATGAATTGCTTATAATAAGCAAATCCTAGAAAGTGCTGGATCATCTTGAGATCCCCTGAGTTTTATTACTAAATATGTAGAATCGATCTCTAAGCAAAGTACAACATATGTTAAAACAATCTCATAAAACAGCAAATAATACAACTAAAGCAATAAATAATACAAATCAGTAATAAAATATATAAATCATATTTATCGGCAAGGCTGCAGTGCTATCAACTAAACAGAGAATCACAGTTGGGTCTAGAGTTTTTATTGAAAATAGCAACTTATGAGAGAGATGAGAAAATATATATTAGAAACTGGCAATGCTCTGTAATAGCACCATGATGGTGGAATGGAATGCCAGCAGAAACAGATTATAACATGTTTAAGAAAAATTGAAATTATGATTGTTCCCCCAGGATTGATTTTACAGGATCATGGATTTAGGATAGCTGGGACACTATAAGATTGATGGTAAATGGCTCGGGAACAGTTTATATTTTTAATTAGGGTAATAATTGTTATTGATGTCAAAATACACCAAGTTCTTGGTGTTCAAATTGAGGAAGAACTGAGATTCCCTAAATTTTTGGGGGTAAAACACAGTAACAAAAACTGAGGTCTTTTAATTAGTCCAGCAGCATTCATAGTAAAATTGAGCATGTTATTTGTTGTGACTCTATTGGTGATTTTAGGATTTGTATGCCTAAATGATTTAGGATTTATTTATTTATTTAAGTGTTTTCATATACCGATAACCGTATTCACATCGTATCGGTTTACATAGAATGTATAATAATGATAGAGAAAATACATTGAACAATTTGGTTACATGGCAAACAGAGAGGTGAATAACTTTATAAGCATAGCGAACATAACTGTTGATATAGGTATATATATATATATTGGGTACTATATACAATGTTTGGATAAAATTTTAAAAATTTAAACTAATTTGTCAGCCTCTTTGAATTAGGCATTTGTCTGGTATAACGGTATGTAAGACTTGAAATAAATAAATGCATATAAATCAAGCTTTAAGGAGACTAGGGTAAAAGTGGAAGAAATCAGTGTTACAATCTGGCAGAAAGGATTGCGGGTCACACCAAGCAGCCTACTGTAGAGTTATTACTGAGGCAAAAAAGGCTTACTTCTCAAAAACAATTGACTAAGCAAAATATTTACCCAGAGAATTATTCTTGACAGATAATAAGTTATTAGGATCCATCTTTTTCTTACCCCATACTCTGCTATCAGAGATATACTATTACAAGCTAGGGATGTGCATTCATTTAAAATGAAAGGCCTATCCTTCATGAATATACCTAGTCTTTCTATTATCTGAAAGAGTAAATAACCGATTCACATTTACCCATTCTAGACATCTCATGATTTTAAACACCTCTATTATATCCCCCCTCAGCCGTCTCTTCTCGAAGCTGAAAAGTCCTAACCTCTTTAGTCTTTCCTCATAGAGGAGCTGTTCCATTCCCTTTATCATTTCGGTCGCCCTTCTCTGTACCTTCTCCTTCGCAATTATATCTTTTTTGAGATGTGGCAACTGGAATTATACACAGTATTCAAGGTGCGGTCTCACCATGGAGCAATACAGAGGCATTATGACATTTTCCGTTTTATTCAAAATGGCACTGATAGTGCCATTGGTGCCATTGGTCAGCCCCTGTCACATGGTAGGAGAAATGGATGGCAGCCGACGGCAAGATTGCTCCCGGACCCCCGCTGGACCACAAGATGGCACCGGCCATCCATTGCTTGTACCATGTGACAGGGGCTGACCAATGGCACCGGTAGTCCCTGTGACATAGTAGGTCAAAGGCTATCGGTGCCATTTTGATACGAGGCAGGCCCGACAGCCTGACAGCACAGAGGGAGAAATCGCTCGCGGGACCCCGCGGGACCACTAGGGATGTTAGTAAGTCTTGGAGAGGGATCAGGATGGTGGGGGGTGGATTGTATTATAGTAAATTTTAATGCTTGGGGTGTTTTTTTTATTTAATAAAATAAAATGTGCTCCTCCCCCCATACAAACCCGAAAAACGCATTTTCCCCAAAGTTCGTGGAAAATCCATTTCGGGGTTCAGGGCCCCCGACCCATGATGAATTAGGCAATTTCATTGAAATTGCCTAATTCGTGATAAACGAATGCACATCTCTATTACTTACAGCAGCTAAGGCTTGGCATGTTGCAACCCTTGCCAATGAGATCTGTCATTTACAGCTATGGCATGCCATGATCCAAACATTAATATTAAGGCCTGTCACTTACAACTACAGCATGCCATGTTTCAAACATTACTAATGAGTCCTATCATTTACAGCTATGGCATGCCATCTTCCAACCATTAACACTGAGTCCTATTACTTACAGATATGGCATGTCATGTTCATTACCAAGGAAGCCTTTCACCTAGCATGCTGTGTTCTAACCATTACCAATGAGGCCTGTCACATACAGCAGCTAAGGCATGCCATGTTGTAACCCTTGCCATTGAGGCCTGACATTTATAGCTACGGCATGCCATATTCCAACAATTAACAATGAGGCCTGTCACTTACAGTTACGGTATGCCATGTTCAAACCCTAACCACTGAGGGCTGTTGCTTATAGCAAGACTTGCTGTGTTCTAACCATTACCAAGGAGGCCTCTCACTTACATTTACAGCATGCTGTGTTCTAACCATCACCAAGGAGGCCTCTCACTTACAGCTATGGCATGCCATGTTCCAACCATTAACACTGAGGTCTGTCATTTACAGCTACGGCATGCCATGATCCATACATTAACACTGAGGCCTGTCACTTATAGCTACAGTATACCTGTTCCAAACATTACCAATGAGGCCTGTCACTTACACCTAAGACATGACATTTTTTAACCCTAACCACTGAGGCCTATCACTTACAGCTACACATGCCATGTTCAAATCATTCCCACTGAGGATCTATCCATAGATAGCATTTCAAACATACTGAAACACTCCTCAGGATTTTAAGACCATTGTCCATCTATGGTATTCACCTTCTTGCCATTTCTTGCTCTTGCCATGGCTAACCATTCTTTTATCACACTTGTAGCACCACTTCATGAACCATAACTGATTTCATGGACCACTAGCAGTTCCTCTGTACTGTGCATTTGGGTACCTACCTACTCCCTAGTTATGACATGTGTGGCTTATTCAATGACACAAATATATCCTACTTGACTAGTGAATCATCCAGGTGCAGCCATACTTTGACAGTAAGAGTCATTCGTCCTCTCTTTGGTTGTCTGCATGCTCCAACGGAATGACTGGTACCTCCCATGCCACTCTGCCTTAAAGCTATGCCCCTCATCCTACACCTTCAGATCCCTGTGCCACTCAGCTTTGCTGCCATGTACAGATTTTACACCTGTATATTCTTATTTCTGCCTATATCTTCCCAGCACACTCCAGTTCTTACATTTTGAGATCTTCTTGCCAATCTGGGGTGCTGCTGTGCTCCTCTCCCATGCTTCTGAATTCTTTATCTTGATACCACTCATTCTGAATTTTTGTCCCTTTACCTGTACCTTGGGATTTTTTCTGCCATATTTTCTGCTTCATTCCCCCTTCATGTTGCCTTAGGGTCCTGATGCCACTTTTGATGCCACTTTGCCTCTCATGCTGCCATCAACTGTTTAGGTCACTATTGTTGGGCAGCCATCCTCTTTCTATACCTTGAGGTGTTCCTCCTCTTACTGCTTCTTTGCTTCACTTACAGTGCATCAGAGAATGCCTGCCAATCCCATAAGCTTCATACCCTTTTGCGGATCCTTAGGCTACTTTATGCCACTTTTTTGATGCCACTTTGCCATTTTCTAAAGTAACATGTGACCCTTTCCCCCTTTTGATTATTTCTTCTCCCAAGTTTCATTAAAATAGATATAAAATTCACTATTCTAGAGCCTACTATAGACTGTAATAATTTTCCTGTATGTTTTAATAGAAAATGGATGAAAAATTATTTTTTTTTCCATTTTGAAACAAATGAAACAAATATGGGTCCAATGAAATGACTGAATGAACCAAAACAAATGTATTTGGTCTGCACATCCCTATACAAGCTAGCAAGTATTAGTTTATTGATAAGATCACACACAAACACATCCAAACACTTGGATGAAGACACAGAAGGAAGATTACCATGGACAAAGCAGTCTACATGCTTTCACTATTTTTCACGCTCAGCTAAAGAAAGATGTTAAAGCCCTTCTCTCCATCCTCAAAGCTGCAACATACCATAAGGATTCTTCCTTTTCCTGGATAATTAAGAAAGCCAATCTAGACTACTCATTCATCTCTTAACTCATTGTATATGCATTGTTAGTAGAGGGTCATTTATCAGACTACCTAATATAAGCAATAGAAAGAACAAAATTAAAGAACTTAACATGGACCCAAATAAAATTGTCACCAGTTTCTAAACTATCATTCCTAGGAAAGATCATTGGAAAAGCTGAGGTTCAGGCTAGCTCTAGGGGAGCAGTAAGTAATGAAACAAAAAAACTGTGAGTAGCTAGGAAGGGGTTAGGGGTCAGAGAGGAGAGGGGAAAAGGTAGGAAGGTTAGGAAGGGGTATAGGGAAGTTCCCTCCCAGTCTGCTCCTTAATTGGAGAGAACTGGTAGGGAACTGGAGAAGGCCTACTTGCATTGCCGTGCATTGCTTTTTAAAGTTCCCCAACCCTGTGCTCAAATCCCGACCCGGCCACATATGTATGCGTGGAATTTAAAATCTGGTGTGCATGTGCAAGCGGGAAACATATTTTATAACATGCGCGTGTTGACGCGCGCATTTATATAATAACCACGTCCATGTTCATGTGCCGGGAACAGCATGCACATGACGCCTGCGCGTGCCTTTTAAAATTGACCCTTAAGAAGATAAGGAGTGTGAGGGTGAGTGACAGAGTGGTCCAGCCTAGTGGGTGAGTACTAAGGGAGATATAAAATATGCTTTCCATGAGGATTTTAGGGAGAAAGAATGGGAGGAAGTGGGGAGAGAGGTAGAAAGTATCACAGGTAGTGGTGCCACTGTGCTAAGGAGTTGCAGTGTTTATACAAGCCTTCAAGGGAGTCCAAAGTGAAGGGAGTCTGATGTGATGAGAACCTGAAGAAGTTGGAGATTATAGGGAGTAAAAAGAAACTGTGGTGGAGGCCTGCACGACCAGAGGAAGAGTATGTCAGGGCCAAATTTTGGAATGTGCAATGTGTGTAGCTCACAGGGCACCATGTATAAGAGGGTGCCACGATGATGTCACCCCCTCCCTCGAACCTTTCAATATCGTGTAGGCAACGGAAAAAAGGAAAGGGGCTCAGTGGGACAAGGGTGCTAGGTAAAAGGTGGGGAGGGAGTAAGGAAGAATGGGGGATGCTGGATAGGAGAGAGAGAGAAAGGGTGATCACTGTACTGGAGCCACTACCATTTCTAGAGGAGTCAGCACTGTGCAGAGCTGCCACCAGCAAAGGAGGGAGGAGAGGGGTACCAATTTCATTATTTGCACAGGGCACTGGTTAGCCTAGAGCTGGTCCCGAGTACTGTACCTATATGGAGCTTCAGAGCCAATCTGGAGCCAATCTTGACCTGTATGTTAGTAACTGAAATTTTGAAGAGATACTTTGAGTTGTTCCTGGGATCGGAGAGGATTTGGGAGGGTGATGAAGAGAAAATCTGTTTTTAAACATTTTCTTTTGGAGAATGTGGACTGTCATGTTAAGATTTGAACTCTTTTTTTTAATCTTCCTTCTCTTCTCCACTGGACTGAGATCTGTGAGATTCCGTTTATCTTGCTGAACTGATTATTATCCTTGACAAGTATCTCTGGAGTGGGTATCTCCCCAACATTTTCTTCAGTAAACACTGAAAGCAAAGAATTAATTTCTTCTTTCTGTGATGGCCTTATTGTCCCTAAGTTCCCCTTTCATCCCTCGATCATGTAATGGTCCAACCTATTCCCTCACAGGCTGTCTGCTTTGGATATATTTTAAAAAGTTTTTATTATGAGTTTTTGCCTCTGTGAGTAACTTCTTTTCAAATTCTCTTTTAGCCTGGTTTATCAATGTTTTACATTTAACTTGCTAATGATTATGGTTTTTTTCCTATTTTCTTTAGATGGCTCCTTTTTCCAATTTTTGAAGGAAGATCTTTTGACTAAAATAGCCTCTTTCACCTCACTTTTTTGTACACTAACAATCATTTCGCCTTCCTTCCACCTTTCTTAATATGTGGAATACATCTGGAGTGCATTTCTAAGATGGTATTTTTTAACAATGTCCATGCATGTTGTACACTCTTAATCTTTATAGTTGCACCTTTCATTTTTTTTCTAATTTTCTTATTTTATCAAAGTTTCCCTTTAGAAGGTTTAGAGCTAGAGCTGTGGATTTGCTTATTGTCCCCCTTTCAGTCATTAATTCAAATTTGGTCATGTTATGATCACTATTGCCAAGCAGTCCAAACATCATTACCACTCTCACCAAATTGTGCGCTCTACTAACAATTAGATCTAAAATAGCTCCCTCTCTCATCAGTTTCTGAACCAATTGCTTCATAAAGTTCACATGTATTCTAGGGATGTGCAGAGCAAAATTTTATGTTCATATTTTTTATGTCCGAAAGGGGGTCCCACTTGCGGCCAATATGGACATAAAAAAAATCCAATGAGTTGGGTATATGTACATATGTGCAAAAAAAAAATTTAAACCCCCTCACCCTCCTTAATCCCCCCCCCAGACTTACCACAACTCCCTGGTGATCGAGCGAGGAGTGAGGACGTCATTTCTGCAATCCTTGGCGAGAAGCATGTGACGTCGGTGGCACGTCGAGTGACGCGGCGTCACGTGATTCCCGGCTCGTTCGCGCCGGACGGCTCGTTCGGCCCAAAAAGAACTTTTGGCCAGCTTGGGGGGGTCAGGAGGCCCCCCCAAGCTGGCCAAAAGTTCTTTTTGGGCCGAACGAGCCGTCCGGCGCGAACGAGCCGGGAATCACGTGACGTCGCGTCTGAGTGACGCGGCGCCACGTGATTCCCGGCGAGTTCGCGCCGGACGGCTCGTTCAGCCCAAAAAGAACTTTTGGCCAGCTTGGGGGGGCCTCCTGACCCCCCCAAGCTGGCCAAAAGTTCTTTTTGGGCCGAACGAGCCGTTCGGCACGAACGAGCCGGGAATCATGTGACGCCGGCGTCACTCGACGTGCCGCCGACGTCACATGCTTCTCGCCAAGGATTGCAGAAATGGCGTCCTCACTCCTCGCTCCATCACCAGGGAGTTGTGGTAAGTCGGGGGGGGGGGGGGATTAAGGAGGGGGAGGGGGTTTATATTTTTATTTTGGCTCAACAAGCGCGATTTCCCACATATCGAACATATCTATGTTCGATATGTGGGAAATCCGATCGTTTATGTCGAATCAATTTTTTAAGTAAAAAAAAAATATGAGTTGCGTTTTACTAATGCGGTCAATCCGAATGCACACCCCTAATGTATTCCATCCAAGAACGTTATCTCTTTAAGATATCCTGATGATACATTTACCCAGTCAGTATTAGGGTAATTGAAATCTCCCATTATTACAGCACTACAAATTTAGGGGGTTATTTTCCAAGCCGCGTTATGGCCTTTTTGCATGTGAAAAACACCATAATGTATGGTGTGATATTAATTTGGAAAAGGGGGAGGAGTTTGGGGTGGGATTTCTGTCCAATTGGACTGGCTTCACAGTTTGCAAAGCCATATCACACAGTTTTAACACTGGAAACAACTACAATTTTTTCATTAAGCATTTTGAGGAGAGAGAAAGAGAGAGACAGAGAACACCTAACTATGAGGCCCTTATAGTAGTTAGGTATTTATACCTCTATATGAGGCCCACCTAATTACTCGAGGTGAGGTTTACGTAGTAGTGTAGGAGTTAGGGGCCACTTTGACATTCAGAGTGAGACGTATGAACAGAATAGTACACTCTTGTGAAGATTTGATGTCCTTCGGAGTGAGGAAACCCACACAAAGATGAGATTTGTACAATGTTCTCTCAACCTAGCTTGATGGATTCCAGAAGCCAAGGGCTCAACCTGTGGGAGAGGGGGCTACCTAGGCAGAAGATCAGCCCTTGCAGTCCAGTGATGCTCTCTTGATAGGTTCTCCAAGCCCCAGAATTCATGACAAGTAGATCACTCATTAAAACATGTCTGTGTTTCCTATTTGTGTAACATGTGAAATGTTTACACAGTGCGTGAATCTCAAACTCTTCAATTCTTTACGTGAAGATCAATTTAATGGTGGTCAAAGAAGATTGGTAAGTATAGTTTTGGGAAATATTTGGACTTATAAAAGCTTGGAGAAAGGTGAAATAGTGAGATATATTCTTTACAGTTTGTGTGTGTCTGAGGTAATAAGCAAGCCAGAGATAGTTAATTCTAGTATCTGTCTTTCCCACCCAATCAACCACTGATTTTTGGGCAAGAGACACTTTTTCATTAAAAATATATCAGACTCTTATCTAAATTATACTATTGTACCAGCCCTTATTGAAAGCTTAATCATCCCCTTGTAGGACACTAGCTGATTAATTAGTAAATTCACCTGTAAATTTACAGTACTCTAATTCCAACTCCCTTAGTATTCTAAACTTAACTACCAGATGAATTAGTAAATATACCTGTAAATTTAAGGTACTCTAATTCCAACTCCCTTAGTATCCTAAACTTAACTAGGAACTCAATAAAATTAAGATGAAGGCAGCAGTCCAGCAGCAAGAGAGGGGCTTTCCAGTCTTTTAAATTATGTCACATGTATGATTTTTTTACCCACCGGTGAGAGATTGTATGTGTGCACTCAATGCAAAGAGCTCCTGGCTCCCAGAGAATGAGTCCGATCTCTGGAGGCTAGAGTAGCAGACTTGGAGGAGCTGAGGCAGACAGAGAGGTACATTGATGACACATTTAGGGACATAGTAGCCAAGTCCCAAATCCAGTCTGGCAGCCCCAGTGCTGTCATGGATCAGAAAGGTCTCCCAGTAGAGCATCACCCTGGTGTAGCAGGAAGTGATCCTGTAGCAAGGACCTGCTCGCCAGGTGATGTATTGTCCTCTCGCACTGACGACAAGTCTGTCAGGGCTACTGCCCAAGAGGGAAGGGTTAGGCTGGCATTCATAGTTGGTGATTCAATTATTAGAAATTTGGATAGCAGGGTGGCTGGTGGACATGAGGACTGCCTGGTAACATGCCTGCCTGGTGGGAAGTTGGCAGACCTCACATGTCACCTAGATAGGATTATAGACAGTGCTGAGGAGGAGCCAGCTTTCATGGTACATATGGGCACCAATGACATAGGAAAATGTGGGACAGAGGTTCTGGAAGCCAAATTTAGGATTTTAGGTAGAGAGCTGAAATCCAGAACCTCCAGGGTGGCATTCTCTGAAATCCTTCCTGTTCCACATGCAGGTCCCCAGAAGCAGGCAGAGTTCCAGAGTTTCAATCCATGGATAAGACGATGGTGCAGAGAGAGGGATTCAGTTTTGTAAGGAACTGGGGAAACTTTTGAGGAAGGGGGAGAAGTTTCCGAAAGGATGGGCTCCACCTTAACCAGAGTGGAACCAAGCTGCTGGCACCAACTTTTAAAAAGGATATAGAGCAGCTTTTAAAGTAGAACAAGGGGGAAAGCCAACAGTCACTCAGTAGTGCATGGTTCAGAGGAATGTATCCTTGAAGGATACTAATGAAACAGGAGCGTTAGGGCATCGCAACAGAGAGATTCCAATAAAAGCAGATGTAGTCCATGTGCCTATATGTAAAAAATCAACTGAGCTAAAGATTTCCAAATTATCCCTAATAACTGAAAAGCTTGTTGTTAATACAAACAAAAAACACACTTTGAAATGTCTGTATGCCAATGCGAGAGGTCTAAGAAGTAAGATGGGAGAGTTAGGGGCGGATTTTAAAAGGGCCACGCGCGTAAATCCTTCAGGATTTACGCGCGCAGGGCCCTCACGCGCCGGCGCACCTATTTTGCATAGGTCGCCGGCGCGCGTAAAGCCCCGGGACGCGCATAAGTCCCGGGGCTTTTGAAAAGGGGCGGGAGGGGGCGTGTCCGGGGCGTCCCCGAAACGACGCGGCGTTTCGGGGGCGGGCCCCGGCATTTCGGGGGCGGGCCCGGGGGCGTGGCGCCGGCCCGGGGGCGTGCTCGACGCCTCCAGACCACGCCCCTGGGACCGGAGGACGGAGTGGGGCTGCCGGCGACACGCGCAAAGTTAAGGGGGGGTTTTAGATAGGGCCGGGGGGGGGTGGGTTAGGTAGGGGAAGGGAGGGGAAGGTGGGGGGAGGGCGAAAGAAAGTTCCCTCCGAGGCCGCTCCAAAATCGGAGCGGCCTCGGAGGGAACATGCAGCGCGCACTGGGCTCGGCGTGCGCAGGTTGCACAAATGTGCACCCCCTTGCGCACGCCGACCCCGGATTTTATAAGATACGCACGGCTACGCGCGTATCTTATAAAATGCAGCGTACTTTTGTTCACGCCTGCTACGTGAACAAAAGTACGCGCTCGCGCAAGGTTTTAAAATCTGCCCCTTAGGGCCTGATTTTAAAAAGCATTTACTCGAGTAAAAACCAGGTTTACTGGGGTAAATTCACTTTACTTGAGTAAGTTGGGTTTTGAAAATTGCTACAATATATGCCATTGACTTGTCCATAGGATTTACTCAAGTAAGTGCACTTTACTCGAGTAAATAGCTTTTGAAAATTGCTACGATAGTATGTCACATTTACATGCGTAACTCCTTTGAAAATGACCCCCTTAGTGTATAGCAGTAAATGATGAGATTGACATAATTGGCATCACAGAGACCTGGTGGAAGGAGGGTAACCAATGGGTCAGTACTATATCAGGGTACAAATTATATTGCAATGATAGGGAGGATCAACTTGGTGGAGGTGTGATACTTTATGTCCGGGAGGGTATAGAGTCCAATAGGATAAAGATCATACAAGAGACAAAATGCTCAGTAGAATTTATATGGGTAGAAATCCCAAGTGTGTTGGGTAAGAGTATATTGATAGGAGTATACTACCGTCCACCTGGACAAAATGGTCAGACAGATGATGAAATGCTAAGAGAAATGAGGGAAGCTAACCAATTTGGCAGTACAATAATAATGGGAGATTTCAATTATCCCAGTATTGACTGGGTAAATGTAACATCAGGACTTGCTAGAGACATAAAGTTCCTGGATGTAATAAATGACTGCTTCATGGAGCAATTGGTTCAGGAACCATCGAGAGAGGGAGCTATTTTAGATTTAATTCTTAGTGGAATGCAGGATTTGGTGAGAGAGGTAATGGTGATGGGGCCACTTGACAATAGCGATCATAACATGATCAAATTTAAACTAATAACTGGAAGGAGGACAATAAGTAAATCTACAGCTCTAACACTAAATTTTCAAAAGGGAAAATTTGATAAAATGAGAAAATAGAAAAAACTGAAAGGTGAAGCTGCAAAGGTTAAAAGTGTTCAACAGGCATGGACATTGTTTAAAAATACAATCCTAGATGTGCAGTCCAGATGTATTCCATGCATTAAGAAAGGTGGAAGGAAGGCAAAATTATTACCGGCATGGTTAAATAGTGAGGTACAAGAGGCTATTTTAGCCAAAACAAATCCTTCAAAAACTGGAAGAAGAATCCATCTGAAGAAAATAGGATAAAGCATAAGCATTGTCAAGTTAAGTGTAAAGCATTGATAAGACAGGTGAAGAAAGAATTTGAAATGAAGTTGGCCATAGAGGCAAAAACTCATAATAAAAACTTTTAAAAATATATCCAAAGCAAGAAACCTGTGAGGGAGTCAGTTGGACTTTTATATGACCGAGGAGTTAAAGGGGCTGTAAGGGACGATAAGGCCATTGCAGAAAGACTAAATGAATTATTTGCTTCCATGTTTACTAATGAGGATGTTGGAGAGATACCAGTTCCAGAGATGGTTTTCAAGAGTGATGAGTCAGACGAACTGAACCAAATCATTGTGAACCTGGAAGATGTAATAGGCCATATTAACAAATTAAAGAGTAACAAATCACCTGGACCAGATGGAATGCATCCTAGGGTACTGAAGGAACTCAAAAATAAAATTTCTGATCTATTAGTTAAAATTTGTAACCTATCATTAAAATCATCCATTGTACCTGAAGACTGGAGGGTGGCCAATGTAACCCCAGTATTTAAAAAGGGCTCCAGGAGCGATCCGGGAAACTATAGACCAGTGAGCCTGACTTCAGTGCCAGGAAAAATAGTTGAAACTATTCTAAAATCAAAATCATAGAGCATATAGAAATACATGGTTTAATGGAACACAGTCAACATGGATTTACCCAAGGGAAGTCTAGATAACAAATCTACTTCATTTTTTTGAAGGGGTTAATAAACATGTGGATAAAGGTGAACCAATAGATGTAGTATATTTGGATTTTCAAAAGGCATTTGACAAAGTCCCTCATGAGAGGCTTCTAAGAAAACTAAAAAATCATGGAATAGGAGGCAATATCCTTTCGTGGATTACAAACTGGTTAAAAGTCAGGAAACAGAAAGTAGGATTAAATGGTCAATTTTCTCAGTGGAAAAGGGTAAGCACAAACAGTGGAGTGCCTCAGGAATCTGTACTTGGACCGGTGCTTTTCAATATATTTCTAAATGATCTGGAAATGAATACGATGAGTGAGGTTATCAAATTTGCAGATGATACAAAATTATTCAGAGTAGTTAATTCACAAGCGGATTGTGATAAATTACAGGAGGACCTTTTGAGACTGGAAGATTGAGCATGCAAATGGCAGATGAAATTGAATGGTGACAACTAAGTGCAAGGTGTTGCATATAGGGAAAAATAACCCTTGCTGTAGTTACACGATGTTAGGTTCCATATTAGGAGCCTCCACCCAGGAAAAAGATCTAGGCATCACAGTGGATAATACTTTAAAATTGCCGACTCAGTGTGCTGCAGCAGTCAAAAAAACCAAACAGAATGTTAGGAATTATAAGGAAGGGAATGGTTAATAAAATGGAAAATGTTATAATGCCTCTGTATCGCTCCATGGTGAGACTGCACCTTCAATACTGTATTCAATTCTGGTCATCACATCTCAAAAAAGATATAGTTGCAATGGAGAAGGTACAGAGAAGGGCAACCAAAATGTTAAAGGGGATGGAATAACTCCCCTATAGTTGCGTCTGTCAGTCTCAGACGGCTTTGCCCAACATACCTCACCACTATTTCAGCCTTCTCTAACAGCCTCGGGAGAATGGCATCCGTAGCGTCTCCTTGCCTCACCCTCCAGCGTCCCCGGAGTGGCTTTGCTGCGACGTCCCACCATGTTGACCTGAGACCTCCACGTGCACACCTCACGACTTGTAGCAGTGTTGGCGTGAACTTCGGGGGCATCCCCCTCAAGTGACTTCACTGCTTCCGACTACGAAAGGTTGCCCATTTGCTGTCTCTCGCCAAGTTAGCAACGGATTGGATTTGTTCCGGTCTGAAGCTACTCTGCCGCTTCTGCTGCTTCTGGAAGCTATCTTCACCCTCCGGGGTTCTACTAACTTGGGTACCCGCCCCTTGAGGACCCTTTGCTTATTTCCAGGTGCCTATCCGGTATCCAGGTACTCGCTTCTTGAGGGCCTGTGTGTCTATCCTGGTGCCTGCTACCAATTCTTCTACCTGCTGGAACACTACCTATCAGCTACAGAGAGTGAGTACTACTTCTCCCAGTCTGTCCATCTACAGCTCCTCATTGTTTATCTACATCAGGCCCTACACCACCATTGTGGAATGGGACTCCTCTGCCGAGGATCACAGACTGTTGCTGCCTATCCTCTCTCTACTGCTTATTGGGAACTCTATCTACTCAGCTACAAGGGAGTGTGTAATAACATCTGCCAGTCTGTCTCTCCTATAGCACCTCGCTGGATACCTGCAATTTATTGTCACGGCAATTTGTATGCATTACTAAAGTAATTCATAAATGAATATCTTTTCAAAAGCTTAAACTCCTTTTATGTAAGCAGAAATAATTAACCCGCCTAAACCATCCATATCCAGTTAAGTGGAGTTTTATCCAGCAGAAAATATGTGTAACCAGTCCCCAAGTTTGATGCTTTAGGTGACCATTGTGGGAAGGGTCACCTCTGCCAAGGATCGCAGACTATTGCTATCTAATCCACTCTCTACTGCCACCTCTGGTGAACCATACAAGCTGCATACTAAAGATATATTCTCTGTGTTTGTGCATCTGAGTCTAGCCTGGTGCTACAGTTCCCTATGGGGCTCCTCCCCATGGGAGACACTATCACTGTTGCCCCTAAGAATCCACCAAACACCTCAATATCATAACACCTATGAGGAAAGACTGAAGAGGTTAGGGCTGTTCAGCTTGGAGAAGAAACGGCTGAGGAGGGATATGATAGAGGTCTTTAAAATCATGAGAGGTCTTGAACAAGTAAATGTGAATCGGTTATTTACACTTTCAGATAATAGAAGGACTAGGGGGTAGTCCATGAAGTTAGCAAGTAGCACATTTAAGACTAATCGAAGAAAATTATTTTTTATATAATGCACAATTAAGCTCTGGAATTTGTTGCCAGAGGATATGGTTAGTGCAGTTAGTGTAGCTGGGTTCAAAAAAGATTTGGATAAGTTCTTGGAGGAGAACTGCTATTAATCAAGTTGACTTAGGGAATGGCCTCTGCTATTACTGGCATCAGTAGCATGGGATCTTTATGGTGTTTGGATACTTGCCAGGTTCTTGTGGCCTGATTTAGCCTCTGTTGGAAACAGGATGCTGGGCTTAATGGATCCTTGGTCTGACCCAGCATGGCAATTTCTTATGTTCTTATGTTTTTATCTAGGTTCAATTGGGATCCAGACTGGAATGTTCTGTTTTGGCAATACATCATAAGAGGAATATTCATACAGTGAGGTGCAATGCAGTAAAGACTATTTTATTTGGACACAGTTCTTGGATTCCTGAGAGTAGTTTTCCTGATTTTCCTACTTCTGTTGTTGTTATTGCCTTCATCGTTCCTTTTCTGAACTGTTTACCTGTTGGAGGTCCTCTACCTTCAGTGTCAGCATTGAGAGTGAACAGTGGATAGTAAGATTATTCTACCTCCCCATGCAGACTGAACCTGGACCTGTACCACCCTAAAGTGAAAGATAAAGCATCAAACCTGGGGACTGGTTACACATATTTTCTGCTGGATAAAACTCCACTTAACTGGATATGGATGGTTTAGGCGGGTTAATTATTTCTGCTTACATAAAAGGAGTTTAAGCCTTTGAAAAGGTATTCATTTATGAATTACTTTAGTAATGCATACAAATTGCCGTGACAATAAATTTTCCTAACTCTGAACCTAAGCCTTGCTTTGCAAATAAAATGCGTTCCTTCTGTATGAATCATAAACTGTGTGTCTTCAGCTCTTCATCCATAGATCAAACTCAGCGCAAGATATTTCACAGCATTCCTTTTCACTCAGTTGTAACACAGCCCTTTAATATGTCATTTACTGCACTAAAGGTGACACCCTCTAAATCTAGAAATTAACTTCTATGTGATCTAATAAATACTTACAAGCACATTAAGACATGTACAGATCTGTAGCTTTGTTTTTGGACCTTGTTAAAAGGGAATCCTGAAAAAATAATTAATCCAACTGCATTTAACAGTCAGGTATATGCTCAAAGCATAAACAGGAACCCGACGTGAATCAAGTTTCAGAAATCTTGGCTGCATCAGGGTAACTCCTGAGAGAGAAAATCTATTAGCAGGCATCATAAATTGTTCATTGTTAAGATCCTAAATTTTGTAAGTGCTCACCTATAGACATATCAATCAAAATCATAAATCTTTTACAGCAACATAGCATCTGCGTCAATAACTTATGTGTATGGTGTCCAGGAGTAAAAGACGTCTTATATGCTTTTCCACATGCTAGACAATTGGGTCACCAGATTTTAAATGAACCAATCACAAGGCATGCAATTCTAATATGTAATGATGCTATTGACCCTGACATACATCAAAAAACTTTGATCCCTTCAAATCGCTGTCAGAATTGTTGATTACAAATAATAGTGCCATTCTATGTCCGAATTTAATCTAAATGGCTCCATTGTATTTAATTAAAAATCCATCTCTGTTCACATCTACTTAACTCTTTGTTTAATTCCCCTTCTCTTGGATGTTTATTGATAAGATCAATGAAACAGAATGATATTTCTTCAAACTTGTGATTTTTTTAAATATAATGTGATACCAATAGTGCTTCTGTTTTTTTCATTTTTAGGCAGCTTTGATGTTCAGAGATATAAATTCTCAAGTGACGTGTGGTTTTCCTAACATCATTTATCACATGGACACTGTGGAATATAAACTACCTGGTTGCTAGCACAGGTTGTAGAAAAGTTCAATGCATATATTTTTTATTTATTTATTTATTTATTTATTTATTTATTTAAAAACTTTTCTATACCGTCGCTAAGTTATATACCATCGCAACGGTTTACAAATAGGCACATAGACTAAGGTAAGTAAATGTAGGATATCTTACATTCTAACAGGTGCCAATAAAGTTCGGTTACAATTTCATAAATAAAATCATTATTTGAGTAATGTTGGTCAAGTCCAGGTATATTATTGAGTTACTATTGCTTTGAAATATTACTTCTTAAAAGTAGGATTGATTAAATTCATTCTCATCTGCATTACCTTGTACTTTCATTCTCTACCCTCCACACTCTTTTGTGAAGGCTTTTTTAAAGAGCCATGTTTTTAGATTTTTCTTAAATGTTTTGAGATTATTCTGTAATCTGAGTTCAGGTGGCATCGTGTTCCATAGTATGGGCCCAGCCAATGATAAAGCCCTTTCTCTCACTTGGGTTAATTTTGCTGACTTTACTGAAGGGATTGTTAGTAGTGCTTTGTTTGCTGAGCGGAGGTTTCTTTGTGGAACGTGTACTCGTAAGGCTGTGTTTAGCCAGTCTGCTTCTTTATCATATATTAGTTTGTGTATGGTGCATAAGGCTTTGTATTTTATCCTGTATTCGATGGGTAACAAATGTAAGTCTGCTAGAGTTTCGGTTATATGGTCCCTCCTCTTTTTTCCCCTTTTTTGTGTAACTGGGGGAATAAATTATCTTGCCAGCATTGTAACTGTCAACCTACTGCTAAGAACGTAGGTAAATGCTGCCCTACCTCCAGTTGCTTGCTAATCAAATCCTCCTAGGTGCTGACTGCTAGGGATTCTGGAAACTGTAGTTCTCACAGGCAATCATGCTAAGGCATGATGTTTAGCTGAAACAACCTTGAGGCAGGCAAATTTTAAAGAGTTCTTCATTTTTTTAAATTACAGGGACTAGAGGCACATCAAAGTCCCATCAGTCTATGCCTATCTATATGTTCAGTAATTTTGTTCTTTATTATAGTTTCTACCATTTTGCCTGGTATGTAGTTTCCTGGATCACCCCTTGATCCCTTTTTAAAAATTGGCATTACATTTGCAACCTTCCAGTCTTCCATAGATGATTTTAATGATATTTTACAAATTACTAATAGCAGGTTTGCAATTTCATTTTTCAGTTTTTTCAGCACGCTGAAATGTATACCATCTGGTCCAGGTGATTTCCTATTCTTTAGTTAGTTTGTAAATTTGCCCTAGTAAATCTTCCAGATTCACTGAGATTTGTTTCAGTTCCTTTGAATCACCACCTTTGAATATCATTTCTGGCAAGGGTTTCTCTCTTACATCTTCCTCAGTGAAGACTGAAACAAACAATTCAGTTAATCTCTATGCTATGGCTTTGTCATCCCTAAGTGCCCCTTTTACCCCTTGATCATCTAATGATCCAACTTACTCCCTTATAGGCTTTGCCTAATGCAAGATTTCAAATTACCCTTGTCATTTCTGCTGGCATATTGGGCACACAAGTCTGCAGACTGGCCAGACATGGTCAAGGTGACTCAACATTATCTTTTCTACCCACCAAACAGCGTGCCTAGTGAATGTGTTTCCTCAATGGCATGGGATATCATGGGGCTCATCACTCAAAGCTGGCACCATAGTTGATAAAAAAAAAAAGTTGGCCTTCTTGAAAATCAATCTGTCTTTGCTGGCTTTCCCAGAATTTCCATATGAGTGATTCACTGCCTCCACTGTATATATACCTAAAAAATATTAATTGTGGAAATCCTAAATACCAGATCTGATTGTAGCTTTTAATGACTGGAGTTGACCACCCTGCCATATTTATTAATGCATAAGATGTATATACCCCCTAAACACAGCTTACAATAAAAATACACTCATAATAAAATAAAACAAACAACAATTGAACAAATAACAACCATCTGCCTAAGTCAAACTCTTGAGGAGAGAGGAAACAACAGAGATCCATTCATTCACTGTATGCCAGCTGAAATAAATGAGTCTTTAACAACTTCTTAAAGGATTTTCTGCAAGTCCATGGGTAAAGCATTCCACAGCCAGGGACCCACTACAAAAAAAAAGTCCTGTCCCATGATTCTGCCAGATTAATGCACAGAGGGAACCTCAAGGAGACCTCTCTGAGATGAGCTTAAGACTCTTGAAAGGTAATAAATATGTAGCATCTAATTGGGCCATGGTAACGAGTCCACTTTGAGCACCTTATGAATCACTAAATAGGGATGTGCAGACCAAAAGTTTAAGTTCATAAGTCCATAAGTCGAAAGGGGGTCCCATTTGCGGTCAATATGGACATATGGAGAATTCCATAAGTTGAGTCTATGTCCATATGTGCAAATAAAAATTTAAACCCCTCACCCGCCTTAATCCCCCCCCCCCCCAAGACTTACCAAAACTCCCTGGTGGTCCAGCGGGGTCAGGACACCATTCCTGAACTCCTTTGCAAGGAGCACGTGACGTCGGCGTCACGTCGGAGTGACGCGGCGTCACGTGATTCCCCTCGGGTTCGCTCCCGGACCCCTCGTTGGGCCCAAAAGGCACTTTTGGCCAGCTTGGGGGGGCCTCCTGACCCCCCCAAGCTGGCAATACAACAATGGCTTTAAAGGCCTGAGCAAACAGAGTTTATAATAGCCAGATCTCACAATGGCTTTGCCTGACCAGACATCTGTAAATTTGAGTCTAATACCCAGACTTTTAGCTTGAGTAACCATAGGAATAACTGACTTTTTAAAATCAAAGATGGCAGGCACATTAAGCTTATTAGCTCTCTGCAAAATCATAACTTCAGTCTTATTTAAGTTTAAAGCCAGCATATTATGGGTTAGTTAGTGCTTCACAGCAGATAAACAGACAGAAATGGACTCAAATGTCTTGGTCCAAGTTGTCAACCCAGAGAAAGAAAACTGGATGTCATCAGCATAAAGCCAATACCTCAAATAAATGCCAGCCAATAACTTCACAGTGGTGCTATATAGATGTTGAAAAGTGTGGCGGAAAGGATCGAGTCTTGTGGGAGTGATCTCTCACTAAGGTAACTCGATGTGTTTTGTCAGATAGACAGGATGGGAACTACTCTAAAACTTTACAATCAATCCTACATTCTTTCAAATGATACAACAGAATAGCATGATTGAAGGTACCAAATGCAGAAGAAATGTCTAAAAAAAACTACCACAAAGCTCTGACTGTTGTCAAAGCCTCAAATAAAGGCATTAATGCAAGACAATAGCAGTCACTTGGTGTTTAGGGATTTTCTACATCTGAATTGATATTGATCCAGATTGTGGTTGTCTTGGAGAAACTCATTTAACCGATGAAGAACTGGTGACCCAATAATCTTGGCGAGGAAAAATAAAAAAGATATGGACTCATAATTTGACAGATCTTGGGTATCAAGATTGATCTTGTTTAATAATGGATAAATGACTGCACATTTCAAAGAAGATGGCATCTTTCCCTCAGAGAGGGAAAGATTCACAATCTTATTAATAGTAGAAGCTATAATGCCCTTGATACCTTTCATGATGGGCATCTGATACTGGTTGAGCGAACAAAATGGATTAATTGCTCTAATAATCTGCTTGACCTCAAAAGATGCCATGACTTGAAACTCAGTCCAATTTGCTGTTAATGACAACATCTGGAGATGTAAAAACCCGTCCAGATGAGATGGGTTCTGAATGTCAATTTGCAGGACTTTCTGGTTGGCACCATAGCAGTGCATAAATATAATATACATGTTGTTGTAAGTGATATTTTTATTACAGAAGACTGTACTCTGTACCTGGTCCCAAACCTGTCTGGTAGGTTCCACCCTGGGCCCCTCCAACACCTACTCCCAGCCCAAAAATCTAATCCAATCTGGTCTAGTCTGGTTGGGCTGTAACTGGATCCCTACCCCTGTTTAAATGTGCAGGGGCCAGGGAGCCCCCAACCCTGTTCCAATTACCTCCTTCCCAAGTCCTGCCTATAAAAGGGCAGAAGAGATGACTAGTCATTCCTGCCCAGGTCCCTGTCCTTTAAAGATAGCATCATCTGCCTGGAGAACAGTGCCAACGAGTCATCACTTTGGTACCTTCCTCTAGTGCTGCCAGTGCCTATGTGGTGTATAGCCTTATCTCCTTCCCTGGTATATTTAAATAGAGGAGGGGTCCTGGCAGGCCCTAGCTCTCTCTGGTGAAACTGAGCCAGATTGGATTAGTTTTTTGGCTGGTAGTGGAAGGTTGGAGGGGTCTGGGGCGGCCTGGCTGAGCCCGGGGAGCCCCACCTGGTCAGTCCTGGGTCTCAGGTGCATGTTTTGCTGGGCAGAAGGGGATTTTGAGGGCCACAGAATGCTATCTTTTATGCCTCAAATAATAAAATAAAGGACAATTTTTGTGTATTTTAATAGGAGGATATTCTTGGTTTGATCCATTTGGAATAAACTGAAAATGTCCTCAATCATTGCATTTTTTGTGTTTGTTTCAAACAAATGCACATCCCTATGCTGTATAGTGTAATAGAAGTATTAGAATGAGCCAAAGCATAAGAACATAAGAAAATGCCATACTGGGTCAGACCAAGGGTCCATCAAGCCCAGCATCCTGTTTCCAACAGTGGCCAATCCAGGCCATAAGAACCTGGCAAGTACCCAAAAACTAAGTCTATTCCATGTAACCATTGCTAATGGCAGTGGCTATTCTCTAGGTGAACTTAATAGCAGATAATGGACTTCTCCTCCAAGAACTTATCCAATCCTTTTTTAAACACAGCTATACTAACTGCACTAACCACATCCTCTAGCAACAAATTCCAGAGTTTAATTGTGCGTTGAGTAAAAAAGATTAGTTTTCTCCGATTAGTTTTAAATGTGCCCCATGCTAACTTCATGGAGTGCCCCCTAGTCTTTCTACTATCCGAAAGAGTAAATAACCGATTCACATCTACCCGTTCTAGACCTCTCATGATTTTAAACACCTCTATCATATCCCCCCTCAGTCGTCTCTTCTCCAAGCTGAAAAGTCCTAACCTCTTTAGTCTTTCCTCATAGGGGAGTTGTTCCATTCCCCTTATCATTTTGGTAGCCCTTCTCTGTACCTTCTCCATCGCAATTATATCTTTTTTGAGATGCGGCGACCAGAATTGTACACAGTATTCAAGGTGCGGTCTCACCATGGAGCGATACAGAGGCATTATGACATTTTCCGTTTTATTCACCATTCCCTTTCTAATAATTCCCAACATTCTGTTTGCTTTTTTGACTGCCGCAGCACACTGAACTGACGATTTCAATGTGTTATCCACTATGACACTTGTAGCACCTAATATGGAACCCAACATTATTTAAAAGGCCAGCACCACAGTACCATGTGAGAAATGTGACACTAATGTTGTAAAGAATTTTTTTACCCTGAAAATCTTTAACTTTTGTTTAAAAACAGGAGAGTTGTTGACATTTTTTAAGAGTTTTAACTGTGTAAAAGACAAATGTTTTTATTCAGTCTAGCTTTCTACTTTTTGCACAGGCATAATCATTTTAAATGTGTCAAAATTGCTTCCATAAGAAGCCAAATGGAAATGTGGATATAAAAGCTAAGTGGGAATGTGGATATAGAAGGTCTTCAGCACAGACTTATGTCAGCCTGAAGCAGGAGTAAATATGTTTGAGTCTGAGAGATGCTGGAGGTAAATGACAGGTGATTAGACAGTTGGGTAAACATGTGTTTATGGATGAATTGAGGGGCATTAATGGACCATCTATGATGACTGCTCTTGGGTGCTCCAAACAGAGGTGTAGCTACGGGTGGGCCTCAGGGCCTCACTTTTGGCATAGGCCCCCACTCCTAGCAGGGCTATGTCCCATCTGAGTCAATCTCTTAAAGTTGAAGGGTTTAGAGGATCTGGAAGCATTGGAATCGCTGCCAGTCGATGATCTCCTGTACCTTTAAGGAGGCTAACTTGAATGGGAAATAGCACTTCTCTTGGGCCAGACCTGTACAAGTTTGAGGCCATCAAATTCTGTGTTTATTTTTGGCAGATAATTATTTATTCCCATCCTCTTAGTTCCTTCAAAGTTCAGGAATGCCTTGGCTGGTGTACGCCCATTTGCATGATTGTTTTTTTAGCAGCCTGAGAGATTATTACTTCTAAAGCATAAAGTAGTTACCTTAACCACAGAAAAAGAGTGAGAAACAGGCCAGAGAGACAGTGAAGAGATAGGAAATAGAATGTTGTAAAAATTAAAAGGGTTTTGTAGCAACTGCTGTGAAGACCCACATAGAATGGGGTAAGGGGGCAGGGCAGGGTAGTGGGGGCTGGCCACAGTGACCACCCATGTTAACCTTGGACCTCCCGAAAAATATTTCAGTTCTGGTAAAGCCCTGGCTCCAATTATCTTTATTCAGGTCATGATTAATCTTTTTTTTTTTTTTGACAAATATTTTCCAAAAGTTTGATTTTATGACAGTTGCTGTTCAGGTGTTTTTTTTCTGATACTCACCCTCTTGATGCCAGAAAGGTTTTAGCTGAATCAACTCTTATGCAGGCTCTAGACTCAGTAGGCTGAAGCAGAAGATTTGTGCAGGTAGTGAAAATTCAGTAGGTTAAAGTGTGCATTTTTAAAAGTTTGTCTCTTTTCTCCCATAATGTCTTCACAGCACTATTGCACTACACCCACTACAGATCAGTCTCACATAGACAAAATTGTTTTGGCTAGGCATGCTTTAAAGTAATAGTAAACAATTTCACTCAAGGTGGTGTAATTGATACCAAATGATAAATTATAAACCTAGGCTGGCTAGAAAATAAACATCATCACATGATTATGGCATTGCCCTGAGTATTGTTCTGGGAAGGATACTATTTTTTTTAACAGAAGTATGCGCTATAAAAGGAAGCTTTCTAGTTTTCTACTAAGTAAGGTATGGAATTCCTCCTATGACGTCATGCTAAGGTGATCTAATTGTGGCATGAAGGTTATTCAGTGATTTTGCTATGCTCCAGCTCTGATGTAGACAGGGTTTCCCCCGCTCCTCCTCTTACAATGTGAGAGGTAAAATATCATAGATAAAATTTAACTTGCTTCTGGCACACATCATATAATAATTTCATGGTTGCAAGAAGTGACCTTTCTACAGGATTCAACAATATTTCACCTTCTCAGACAATTATATTTTAGTATGTGGCCAAGATTGCACTCAGTTTTGCTAGTGCTACTTGGGGGAAAATAAAAGAAATATATTTGTGGTGATATACATTTTATTTAGGTAAAAATACATCTTTAATGGGGACATTATTTATTTATATTCTGCTTTGTGATAAGTGCCAGAATTGTTGTATTTCCTATGTACAACCACTGGGAGGACCATTTTAAGCTCCTGGAGATCCAATCTAGCTATCAGGGCCCTTCTACAACCGAGAGGGAGAGGGAGAGGGAGGGAGGGAGAGAGAGAGAGAGAGAGAGAGAGAGAGAGAGAGAAAGAAAGAAAGAAAGAAAGACTAGGCTACTCCTCCACTCCACATTACAAGTCTCTTTGTAAAAGCTGGATGTCAGAAACCTAAAGTATTTCTTCAAAATTAATTTAAAAAAATAAGGAATAAAATCTGTTGTGACTGTTTTAGAAATGTTTCTCCAACACAAACTCCTATTGCCAAGCATGTGTTCTTCCATTTAAATGTCACAAACCACCATGAGACAAACAGTTCCAATCACAGAGGTGTTGCTTATGATTGGGTTTTCAAATTCACATTACCTTTTTGATAATAGCTAGAGTTTCATAAAAAAATAAAATCTGTCATGAAGCTAAGCAAATCTAGTGAAACATATGTGACACCGAATGTCTCTACCATTTTTTCCCAGTATAATCATACGCTATTCCCTTTAGCCTCATAGTCATGTTTTCACTTTCATATTGGACTCCCTCTCTCTTTCTTCCTTTCTCCAAATACCCATTAACTTGGTAATAAGCCATGCATTAAGACTGTGTGTTGAAATCCAGCACACCGTTTATAATGCACATTCTAAAAAATTAATTAACACCCTATGCAGTAAGCAAATGGCATGCTAATGCATTGGGAGTTTAAAAAACACACAAACACAAACATATGCACACAAACCTGAGTTAATGTATGCACTCAGCCTTTTGCATAGGCTGAGTGCACTTTTTAACTTGTGGGAAGAGGTGAAAACGTTTCTCAGACTCATGATTTCTGCATACAAAACAAACACCAACCATGTTTTATACACATAAAAATCTTTATTTCACATAAAACATGAGAGAAGAGAGGGAAGAGTGGAGCACAAGAGAAGGATAGAATGGGTGTAGGAAAGATCACAATTCAAGCTTCTGTGGGATGCTGCCTGCTGCCCTCCTACCTGACAAGGAGCTTTCTCCCAAAGATTAGCAGAACACATCATCACACATCTCCCGCTGGAACTCTGCTCCGTTCCCCCGAGCTTACAGTCCCATTCCTTCATCAGAGCCCGGGCTTGCAGCTTCTGCGGACCCCAATCCCTCCATCCCCAGACCTTCCTCTCTTTATGTCAAAAAGTCCCCAGTCATACTCATGTTATGCTCAGGGGGGTCGTGAACCCTTGAACCGATAGGAGGTTGGTAAGACCTTTAGGAGATGGCTCCTAAGGTTCCCCCATCAGGTGGCGAGGCGGAAGAGGTTGGGGCTGGCTGAATCTTCACTGTTGGAGACTTAGATGAGCCCCCTGAGAGGGCGAAGCACCGTGAAGGCGGAGCAAGGGCCAACTGGATCTTCGCCACTGGAAGTCCATGGTCCCCCTGGGAGGAGCCCATAGGGACCCAGACCACTGGGACTTAGGTGGACCTTTGAGAGGTCGAAGAGGCATGAAATCGATGCAAGGGCCAACTGGATCTTCGCCACTGGAAGTCCTTGGCCCCCCCGGGAGGAGCCCGTAGGGACCCAGGCCACTGGGACTTAGGTGGGCCCTTGAAGATGGATGGTCGGGAAGGAATCCGAGGTCAAGCACTGGAGGATCACCACTTGCCAGTCCGAAGTCACACATCGAGGAATCACCGCTTGCCAGTCCGAAGTCACACACCAAAGAGAAGTCCGAGGAGAAGCAGGAACCAGGAACCCGAGGCACCAGAAGACTCACCGGAGTGAGCAGACTCATTGCCAAGTCGAGGAATGACTGTGGGCAGTCTCCTTAAGTAGGATTCAGTGCCTAGCCCATTAGGGGCAGGTGATAGCAATTTAGGGGACGAGGCCCCTTTAAATCTCACCGGGAGGCACGGCCTCGCGCCTAAGGGGAGAGCCAACAGGCTGCGCCCGGCAGGGCCTTGAAGAGTGGTCAGACACCATGGGAGAAGGCCCAGGGAGCATTTCCCCCGCTGGGAGCCCCACGGAACCACGCACCCGCAGTGCAGAAGGAAGGGGCATGCCAGAGGCCGACCCCAGCACATTCCCCAGTCGCGGCTGTGGTGGCGGCCCTGACGTCGGGAGGCCAGGTAGGAGTTCCGGTCATGGGCGGCCGGGACCAGGAATCACAACACTCACACCTTCTCTTCCTTGCATGTAATATTTTGAAAAAATCCCTCCACCGTGGGATCCCACACCTTCCCTCCCTCAGCATATCTATATTTTTTATTTTTAAAAATTCACCTCCATCATGATTTTTCTAGCACATACAACATGTACACATGTACATATATACAGATTCTATATAATCCGATTCCTGTACATTCCATCCCTTGATCTGTACTTAATAATTTGAAGTTTTTATTGGATGTATGCAACAAGAAGAGCTAAAAAGGTGAACTATACAGGCAAACATACATAATTTTCTATGAAATAGAACCCTAACCCCCTCCCCACCCCTTCAGTATTCTTCAATGAAAAAGCAATACATTACATTACACCATATACCAGAAAATAAGAACCCTGATAGTATAAAGGCAATATACGATTGGCAAGGTTGCCTAGATCACTCTGTGCGGAGTACAAAGCAACATATAATTATCAAGCAATAGAGAGCAGGATTATACTAGAAATATCAAACAATAAATAAACAGGCTATCAAAGAAAAAAAAAAAGAAGAGAAAAAGAAAATAGTAATGAATCAAAGGGCATAAGGTATACACATTTGACCACTATTAATCTGTCATCCCCTGAGAGTTCTGTCATTGACCAAAAGGACCCCAAGTTTTTTCAAATGAGGTCAAACGATTATGATGTAAGGCAGATAGGTAAGCTAGGCAATAATGAAGAGACAGGTGATGCGCAACTCGCTGGAAAGAAGACACCTTAATTTACTTCCAAAAGAACGCCAACTCACAGCATGCATAAATACCTGTTGGCAAAGTCGCTGCTGGTGTTTAGTTGCCCCAGGATTGGAATAGAAAGCAAAGCATAAAGAACATCGAAAATATTCCCTGCTCCCAGAAGGTTAGATAACCAATTAAGTTTATGTCAAAAGGGAGAAATCCCTTTACACTGCCACCAGATATGCATGAAGGTGCACATATCTCCAGAGTTTCGCCAGCATAGATCACTAATGGAAGGATACATGCGATGTAATTTGGCAGGGGTAAGGTACAATCAGAACAATAGTTTAAAAAAGTTTTCCTGAAGAGCAGCAGAAACAGAGCATTTGCTAGCACAAAGACTGTATCCCACTCTTCAGTACTCAATGTAGTGCCCAGATCCAATTCCCAAGCTTTAAGAAGCGGAACAGTATCCGTTATGTGCCCATTAAGAAGGCAGTATATTTTAGAAATCAAACTCTTCAGTTTATTTGACCATGGTAATTTTCAAACAATGACTTGCTCTGTTGGATGGAAGAGGCTTTTTGATGTGTGACTATAAAGTGCCGATTTTGGGCATATTCAAGAAAGTCCACTCCCTCTAACTTATAAGTGTCAGAGAGTGAAGTAGGTAGCAGGAGGACCCCTTTAGTAAATAGGTGATCCTGTGAATACCATGAGCCTTCTATACCCCAAAAGCTTTAAGCATGGGGAAAGAGATTTTGTGAAATAAGTGTGTGAGGTAGAAGTAGGAATGGGAACCAACTAAATTGGCTTTCCATTGACACCATTCCCACATAGTTGTATGTAAAGAATATGACAGCAGTTCAGCAGTTCAGCAGACCCCAAGTAGAGCGAGGCTGCCAAGGGAGAGCACAAAGAGGCATCACCGCAATTATTGCTTGTCCCAGCAAGATCCATTGTTTGAGAGGACGTTTGCTATTGCTATGCATATCCAGTAATGCTTTGACTTTGGATGCCATGTAATACCACAATAAGTCAGGTACCACAAGCCTCCCTTTACCCTTGGCTGATAAAAGACCACTCAAGAGTCCCTTGGTGGTCACTGTCTCCATATAAAGTGAAAAATCTTCTGCTAGCTGCGCAACATTGCAACAGAAAGAAAGATAGGAAGAGCGAGGAACAGGTACAGAAAACAGGGGTGAATATTCATTTTAACTATTGCTATACGGCCAGCCAGGAAAAGTTTTCTCTATTCCACTTCTCTAAGTCTTTATGAATAGATTTTACCAATGGAGCATAATTCAGAGTGAGCAAATCTGTTACAGAGGAATTTATGTAAATTCCTAAATATTTGAGAGTGTTTTGCCCATTTAAAAGGAAACTGCTGTCGTAAGTTACCAATAGCAGTGAATTAACATTTCAAATTTCAGATTTGTCAAGATTAACCTTAAAGCCAGAAACTGTGCTGAACTGCCCCAATTCAGCCATTATGCCTGTAAAAGAGACTTCTGGGTCAGTTAAGGTAAACAAAATGTCATCAGGAAATAAGGAGAGCTTCGAGCAATAATCACCCATGCTGACACCCACAATCTGATTGGACAAGCGCACTGTAGTAGTCAAGGGTTCCAGGAAAAGGGCGAACAATAATCGAGACAGACAGAAGCCTTGTCTTGTCCCATGTCCAATGTCAAAGCAGGCCCCGTACCCTCCATTAACCTTAACTCTAGCTTTTGGTGATTCATACAAATTCCCAATCCATTGGAGAAAACAAGGACCAAACTGCATCTTTTTCAGGGTCTTAAATAAAAAGGACCAATGCACCAAGTCAAATGCTTTCTCAGCATCAGTGGATACCAGGAACAGTGTGCATATGGATGCCCGTGCAAGTTTTTTAAAATCGACCCCTTATTGTGAAATATAGTGATCGGAGACTCTGATTCACTAAACCTTCTTTAAAGGAAAAAATGTGTTTATATCTTAGAATAGTGAAATGTTCAACTTTAAACTGCCCATTACCTTAAAGTCAAGGTATTTTTTTGGCATTATAAATGTTATTGAAAAAGGTTAACACAAGTTTTTTAAAAATCCAAAACCCACTTCACCTCCAGGATTTTGAAGGACTCCATCCAAAACAATCTGGACTGTGTTGTTTCTGGTTTCCATCTCATTGAAACCCCATAAAAATTAACTCTTTTTGTCATTCTTGTGATATTTCAGCCTTTCATAAAATAGTCCGAATCTCACTGAGACTAGAGTACCCCTTCCGCTGTTTATTCATTTTTTTTTAAACTCTTTATTTATTCAACATAAGAGCAGACTTTTGCATTACACAATCTCCAGAAACACACCACAAGCAGGAATCTACAACAAACACAGCAAACACAGACAGTAAGCTCTTCCACATCTCAGCCTTCACATGCCAGACACAGCAACCTTCCCAGCATCTTAGCCAATATCTTGCCCCTCCCGCCCCAAATACTTCCAGTATGGACACCACACTCTGTCACATATAGTCTTCTTCTTCCATAAGACATAGGCTAGTTTCTCTAGCACAGCAATGTGATGAATTTGTGTGAACCACAGAGCTATGGAGGGCACCAATTTCCCATACTTTATGACCACAAAACATGCCACATGTACAAGGTGATCACACAAATTATGAAGGTCATTTCTTAAGGCAACATCTGACCAGAGCCCAAGTAAACATAGTGCAGGCTTAAGACACCCTTGACATCCCAATATTTTCACAATTTCCATTTCCACTCATACCCAGAAAACCCACAGCAACCGACAGGTCCACCAAACATGAAGATAAATGCCACATTCACCGCATCCCCTGCATAATTCTGACCATTGCAATGAAAAATAAGTTTCTATTTTATAACTATTCATACTGAACTAAAAATCAGTCTATGATGAAATAAATGGATCCCTCACATTGGATGGTCAGCAATGGTTTAAAACTTGAACTTTCCCTGAAGAGGTCAGCGCAAGGAAATGCTTCCAGAATTGATTCGTAAGCGTAGGTGAAGCCATTTTAACCTACAGAATTTTTTTTCCCTTCCCCATGGGCTCCTGGCGGAATGAGAGTTCTAGATAGAAAGAAGACAAGCCGTGTGTTGCTGTGATCAAAGCGATGCCTATCTCAAAGACTGAACCCCATTGTTTTGTTAAAATTTAGATGTATTCCTTTTTTGATGGAAATTTTGTTATGCCAGAAAGAGTTTTGATGTTTGACTTACTGTAGTTACACTTTAGATTTAAAAATAAATATAATTAATGAAAAGCAAAAGTAACACTAGGATAGTCCAATTAGGCTGGAGAATAACAGGCTTCTGACAGAGAGAAAGAGAAAAGTCAAGCTTTGAGAAGCTCTGAAATCTGGAAGGTAAAATATATGGATAGTTTTATGTAAAGTAAGTTGTTTGTTAACTTGGAAAAGGAAGCTAACTCCCTACCAAACATAGGCCAGGATTCATCGTTCTTCGCAGAAGGATGAATCCTGTGAAAATGGGGGGGGTGAAGGGGGGGCCAGCCTGCGAAAGCCCGCAGCCTTCGCACCACGGTGGTGCGCCAGCTGCCGGCTTTCGCATCAAATAGCACCACCGTGAAAAGTGATGCTATTTGGTGCACTACTGCCAACGATAATGTTGGTAACATTATCGCCAGCAGCGAAGCAACCGTCGACTCCGCCCCTTCCCCACCCCGACTCCTCCCCTCCCCCTAATTTGCATGATATTGCATGCGAAAAGGCCCTTTTCGCATGCGGTATGGCCTTATTGTGTGTGTTAGGGCCCTAACGCATGCGATAAAGCTTTAGAAAATAACCCCAATAATTAGCTCTGTACAGGCACAGTAGAACCTGGTTTTAGTAAGAAGCTATAGGAAGGCAAGGTTTTCTGTTATGTTTTGTTTTAGATTAATCTGTCTTGTTTAGCAGGCTGTTACCCACTCTTTGTAAAGATGAATAAAAACATTTTTCTTTTGGAGAAATAGACCTTCAGAATCCTGGTTGTGACATGTGGAAGCAAGAACCTGGAGGAGCAACTAGACTAAGTCATAAGTGGTGACTTGTCATACTCGGTTTATATCAAAACAAGCCGTAAAGCCCGTTAAAACGGGCTACATCCCTCTGTCTCTCACCTCCCCCTCATTCTCTCTCCCCTCACTCTTCACCACCCCCCTCCCCCACTCCTCCCCACCCTCCCTCTCCTCTCACTCAGTCCCCCCTCTCCCTCACTCCCTCCCACTCAGTCCCCCCTCTCCCTCCCTCCCACTCACTCAGTCCCCCTCTCCCTCCCTCCCACTCACTCAGTCCCTCCCTTCACCCACCTCCATTTCCTCCCGGCGCCGTAAGCGCGACTTCCCGCAACCCTCACCCGGCTCCATTAACTCCTCCCGCTCCTGCCGGCAGATCTCGGGGGGGGGGGGGTCACTCCCGCGCGCGCGGCAGTGACCCCCCCCGAGATCTGCCGGCAGATCTGGGGAGAAGTAGGGGCACCGAGCGCGCGCGGTGCCGCTACTTCTCCTCCCGCTCCTGCCGGCAGATCTCGGGGGGGGGGGGGCGCGGGAGTGACCCCCCCCCCCGAGATCTGCCGGCAGATCTGGGGAGGAGAAGTAGCGGTGCTACTTCTCCTCCCGCTCCTGCCGGCAGATCTCGGGGGGGGGGGGCGCGGGAGTGACACCCCCCCCCCCCGAGATCTGCCGGCAGATCTGGGGAGGAGAAGTAGCGGCACCGCGCGCGCGCGCGGCGCCGCTGCTTCTCCTCCCGCTCCTGCGGCCCCACCGCCATTTTTTTTTTCTGACCAACGTCCTTGCCCGCACATGCGCAGTAGAGCTGCGCTCTACTGCGCATTTGCGGGCCGTCGGTCACAGGCCATTTATAAGGTAGATAGCATTTCTCTGTGGTCTATTCTGCTGTAATTTTAATTCTATATAATACCCTTTTACAAGTCCCCGTCTCTTCTATCTAAATCAGTTAAATTGTAGTAAGTGGTTTAGGCAGCACTGCACAAGATTTCTTTAGTCAAATTGAGGCAAAAGAGAAATTCTGGGACTTGTCATTTACCCCATTTAAGCAGCATTAGTTTGGCAGTCATAATATTGTACCATTCTTACACTTCTCTGAAGACTGTCATGTAGTTATGATTATAAGACTCTATGAATAAATTTACTGTGGAAATAAACTAGGCAAATTTTAATCTGCTCCTCTACTGTTGAAATTTGACAGATTTGCTGCAAGTTCATATCAAAATATTGGTTGGTAATTTCATTAAAATTAGGGCATAGTTTGCAATGACATTTCTGGCAGGTCATTGGAAATCCACTGTGGATTTCTATGCCTGATGAATTTTCCACTTATCCAGTGTGAATTTTACCACACACTATACCATTTTAAAAGAGTATCAACAAATACATTTCTGGGTTCTGTGGTTTCTGAATGATTTTATTAGATTTATTCACAAACAACATTTACAAAATTCAACATCTTTAATAAGGATTAGGTGAGCTTTGAAGGGCATCTTCTGACTACTGATAATCCCTAGACAGTTTTAAATTCAGACAAAAGAGATTTATTACCTGATTTATAATCAGTTTTCCCTCATTGTATGCCTCTTGGAAAAAAGGTTAGAAATCGTTCACATAATCTCAAGATGCTTTTTGCACTAGTCACCTGTTTAAATTAATACCAGCTTTATTTCACAAAATTGCCCATAGTGATTCTAGTCAGGGTCTCCTTCTGTTTGGAGCTATTCCACATCCTACAATAATAGGCATGTTCCTTCCAGGCAGAGGTCACAGAAAGTACAGCAATCCCAAGCAGGGGAATTCCAGGGAAACCAGCACAGGAAAAGACTGTCAGCACATCCAAAACTAAAGAAACATTTTAACATGAGTCAAGCACCTCCATCCTCATAGAACTAGGGTGAAAAGAAAGGCCCACCATGCTATTCACAAACTCACTTCTTCATTAGGACCGCATTATACCTTTCTCAGGAAGACAAATGGCTACTCTGGTGGCACACTGGCTCCAAGGAGCATTTGTTTGCTATTCTGTGCTCTCTTCTTTGATACTTTTACCCCACATGCAGAATAGCTGAGCACCACCCATCCAGAAAATAAGCGTGACTTACTGAAATGACGTGTTTGGCCATTGGTCCTTGGAGGAACATCATCTTATTAGTTAGGAGGCTTGAGAAAAGTCACCATAGTGTGCTAGAAGAGAAATTCTAAAAACCCATGGTTCTAAACTTTCTCAGGTCCTCTTTAAAAGAAAAGTACTAGGGGGGTGGAGTCAAGATGGTGGCTTGCTAGACAGCAGCGTTTTCTGGAGCTCTTCACTTTCTTCATTCAAATTTCCTTATGATGGCTCTTAAGTGAAAGGGGAGACCCAGGCAATATCCCTCCTTATCTTATGTTATCCCCGGCCAGCAAACGCTAGTCCCGATCTTGTGCCAACTATCAGAAGAACATAAGGGTTCCGGATCCATTGAGGAGCCATGCAAGGGAGCACAGTTACCTCTGCAAGAGAAAGGTCCCTTTGAGTGTTCCCTTCCACTACAGCTGGTATAGCTTCACTTGGCACAGAAGAACATTCTGTTGGAAGGAATTCAGAAATTCCAATTTTGAGTGCTTCTGCATCGGTAGTTGCATATGGTGTTTTCTCTTCTCCCCTTCTTGAGAGTCACTCACAACAACCCTTGGTAAGACCAGCTCAAATTTCTTTAGATTCTCTATGGTCTGCAATTACCAGCTGTGCTTCTGACACTGACTTGTTAGTAAAATCAGTTTTTGAACTTCGGAAAGTCCATTTGCAGAGGCTTCACGGAATAGAATCTAGAGTAGGTGATATGGAAAAGCAGGTACAAGAGATCCAAAAAGTAAATTCAGCTTTAATTCAAGATAATAATTTTATTCATTGGAAGATAGAATGGTGGGAAAACATCTCAAGGCATCTAAACCTGTGGGGTAGATTTTAAAAGGTGTGTGCGGGCGTACATGTGTGTGCACACTACCTGGCACACACACATGTATGCCTGATTTTATAGCTTGCGCACGCGAGTTATAAAATCAGGGGTTGGTGCACGCAAGGGTGTGCACAATTGTGTATCTTGTGTGCACTGAGCCCACAGCGAGCTATGCTGCCTTGCCCCGTTCCCTACCCCCCCACCCCACGTTCCCTTCCCTTACCTCCGCCGACCTTTCCCACCTACCTTTTCCATTTTTTGTTTCTTGTTTTAAAACTTACTTCAGCCCTGGGGATGAAGTAAGTTGTGTGTGCCGGCCAACTGCCAGAGCGCGATCCCCCGCACAGCAAAAAAATGGCCACTGGGCTGGGAACCTCTGACCCCACCCCCACTCCACCCTGGACCACCCGACCCCACCCACCCACATACTGCCTCTTCCCACCCCTTTAGTAAAGCCCCAGGACTTACACACGTCCCAGGGCTTGATGCGCGTCGCCAGGCCTTTTGAAAATAGGCCTGTTGCATGTAAGCCCGGTTATGCGCGTAAATCCTTGGCCTTGTTCCTGATTCTCCTTCCTCTGCCTTGCTCCAGGCCATCCTGCTTTTGCCTTGTTCTAGCCCATCCTACCTCTGCTCCATTCCTGCTCCTGTCTGCCCTCCAGATTGCTCTCTTGTTCTTGACCATTGCCTGTACACCAACGCTACCTGATCTCCACCTACCCTGACCTCTGTTTGGACCATAACTCTGACTACTTGCTCTTCTCTGGACTCTTGCCTAAGCCCTGCCAGCCTCAGAACCCAAAGATTCAACCTGCGGGGGAAGAGGCTGGTACAGGTGAAGCCTAAGACCTTCTCCTAGTCAGCGCGAGTTTGCCTGCTGTCGGTGTGGGTCTAGTGGCTTTGCCTGCTAGACGGTGATAGCCATGCCACAGAGAAGGGCTCACACTCCATGTCAGGAGAAGAGGGGAGAATTGGTGATAGAGCACACCAGAAGGGATTTTAATGGGAAGAAGGAAGAGAGAAGAGAAAAAGTACATCATAAAGAGAGAGATTGAGAGCAAGGGAGGGAGCACAACAAAGCAAAGGAAAGATAAGAGGAGAAAAAGTGTAGCAGACTAACAGAGGAAAGAGGAAAGGAGTACAGAAGAGCAGAAAGAGAGCAATAGAGAAGAGGAAATGGGGAAAGGAGGAGTGATCATCAGAGAGAAGGAACTCGGGAAAAGAGAGAAGAAGCACCATGGAAAGGAAGAATTAAGGAAAGGGGTAAGTGGTGAGAAGAAAGGAGAAGGGAAGGAGCAGCAGAAAATACATGAATGGAGAGATGACTAGAGTATCAGAACCTGTGCAGCAGAGGAGAAGCCAGCTGAAAGAAAGTGGAAAAATAGATCAGAGGATAGGGTGATGGGCCAGAGAAGGGATGGGCAGAAGGGAAAGCAATAGACGAGATGAGAGGTGGGATAAGTTAGAGGAATAGACCATAAACTGGAGGATTTAGCAATTCACCAGTAGAGTAGTAAGTGGAATGGAGCTCAGTTTGTGCTCATAGGTGCCTCCTCATATATGTGCTTCCTGTTCATTGAGGAAATCAATGCAGGGGGCAGGGTCATTGCAGAGCCTCTGCCTATGCTCTATGAGTTCTGCTGCCACCATCAATCACTGGTACCACAGGAGGGGAAAGCACAGAAATAGTTTGTACAAGGTGGTAGTAAAAGTAATATTAGCCCTGGTGACAGGGACAACTGGACAGACTAGATGGGTCACACGGTCTTTATATGACAACATTAAAAGAAAAGATAATTTTTGAAGTTATTTATCTGAGTAAAATGGCCTGGCTAAAAATTTTCCTTTTCTGCCCATCTGAAAATATGCATGAGCAGAGCTTTCATAGCTCAAGTATCTTTAGGCAGGTTAATAGAAGAGGCATTCATTTGGACATGTTTAGTAGGGATGTGCATTTGTTTGAAACAAATGGGCAAAACAAAATGCAGGTGCCCATATTTGTTTAATTTGTGCCCCCCCTCCCCCATACACACACACACACACACACACACACAAAACTGATGGAAAGGTCCCCACAAATGAAATGCATATTCTTCATCCCATTTGTTTATGTTTCCTATTCATTTCAATGGCCCAGAGGCATACTGCTAAGAAAGAAAACAACTGGTAACAATAGCAACCAGTTCTTGCCTGTGTATCCTTCCCTCCTTGTCAGAGCATCAGAGCCTTGTCAGAGCCTAGGCTGGTCAAGTTGGCAAGGAGACTAGCCAGAGAGCAAATCATGGCACAGCATCTTCTTAACCAGCCTATGGCTGTTATCTATATCAAGTAATGCTGGATTCCTCCCACTTTAAAGTCCAAGCATGTGCAAGAAGCAGACTGCATTTCATTTCTAGCTTTTTGCAGAGAAGGACATGCTAAGAGAAGCTCCCTGAGTGTTTAAAAAAAGCTTAACTTTTGATATGACACTAGTAAAGGGCTGCTTTTAATCTTATCTATGATTCAGTGGTCTCACTCACTGTCAGGTCGATACTCTAAGGCCGCGTTAGAAAGAGTGCGGCAGTGCCGGGCGCACCCTCGTTCCCCGCACGCACAGTTCTCTTCACCTACCGCTCGATACTCTCTTCAAATTGCATGCAAATGCATGCCGCGTCTGCGAAGCGTTAGGCGAAGGTTAGGCCCGCGCAACCCATTTTACTGGATAGAGCGCCTATACAGTATCCTGGGTTCGCGGGCCTAACGCTTCACGGCCACGCTGGTATCTGTCATTTCAAATGTCATTTCAAATGACATTTGAAATGACAGGTACCAGGAAGTGGACAGTTATGTTCTCCGATGCTCGGCAAACTTTCCCCCAGCCCCCGCTCACCTGCCCTGGCCGCGTCCGGTCTCCGGTGCAGCCCCAGTCCTGTCCCCTTCTCCCGAAGCAAAAAAAAAACAAAACGAAAAAGTAGCAAGGGAGCGAGGGGAGAGACGGGCAATGCTAGGCTCGGGCCTGCTAGTCCCTTCTTCTCTCCTCCCGAAGCAGGGCGTGAAAAGCAGCCTTGCTCCGGGAGGAGGGGGGGGGGCAGTTTAAAGCGACGAAGCGACTTACTTTTGCAGCCCCCCCCTCCGGACATCGGCGAGACCGCGGCTCCAGCCTCCAGCTGTCAGACAGATGCATCGTACGTGGGAAAGCGGCCCCTATGCGTGCAATTGGCTGCTCAAGACGTGACGTCACGACGTTTGGCGTCACGGCATGTGACGTCACGTCTTGAGCAGCCAATTGCACGCATAGGGGCCGCTTTCCCACGTGCGATGCGTCTGTCTGACAGCTGGAGGCAGGAGCCGCGGTCGTCGCCGATGTCCGTAGGGGGGGGGGCTGCAAAAGTAAGTCGCTTCGTCGCTTTAAACTGCCCCCCACCTCCTCCCGGAGCAAGGCTGCTTTTCGCGCCCTGCTTCGGGAGGAGAGAACAAGGGACTGGCAGGCCCGAGCGTAGGATTGCCCGTCTCTCCCCTCGCTCTCTTGCTATTTTTTTTTCGGGGTTTTTTTTTTGCTCCAGGAGGAGGGGACAGGACTGGGGCTGCACCGGAGACCGGACGCGGCCAGGGCAGGTGAGCGGGGGCTGGGGGAAAGTTTGCCGTCTACCCTTACCCCTGCCTCTAACGCTGGGGTAAGGGTAGGCGGTAAGTTAGCAGGGTAAACGCGCAGCAAACGGCAGGGTAAAAAAGCGATAGTCGGGGCGCGCGTTACTGTACGGGAGGGAATAGCTAATTTGCTCGTTTACATTTAATATACATGCCGCGGGCGGAAGGGGTCACCCGGGGATTTTAAGAGGCGGTAGGGATGAGTTAAAGGGGATAGTGTATCGCGGGAAGGGCTAACGCGGCCGGAAAGTGAGTAGAAGGCGAGTTAGGAGCAGGGTAACCGCGGCCGCACTTTACTGTATCGATCTGTGTGCTAGCAAGAGAGGCAATGCACTGATGCTGATTTTTCTCTTCACTGGAGAAAGGTCAGGGTGGGGAGAGTATGAAAATTACACTTGTGACAGTGCTAGTGATTTTTTTTTGTCTCTGGACATTGAGATGAGCACAGCATACTCAGAGAATGAAGAAAGATTATTACCAGGCTGCTAGTCTTTTTTACCTGCTAGTGTTTAATAGTTATTTTTAGGGATGTGAATCGTTTTTTGACGATTTAAAACAATCCGGATTTACGCGCGCAGGGCCCTCGCGCGCCGGCACGCCTATTTTGCATAGGCCGCCGGCGCGCGTAAAGCCCCGGGACGCGCGTAAGTCCCGGGGCTTTCGAAAAGGGGCGGGAGTGGGCGTGTCCGGGGCATCCCCGAAACGACGCGGCGTTTCAGGGGCGGACTCGGGGGCGTGGCGCCGGCCCGGGGGCGTGGTCGAGGCCTCTGGACCAGCCCCCGGGACCGGAGGATGGAGCGGGGCTGCCGGCGACACGCGCAAAGTTACGCCTGCTTTCAGCAGGCGTAACTTTGCCAACAAATGTAGGGGGGGTTTAGATAGGGCCGGGGGGGTGGGTTAGGTAGGGGAAGGGAGGGGAAGATGGGGGGAGGGCGAAGAAAAGTTCCCTCTGAGGCCGCTCCGAAATCGGAGCGGCCTCGGAGGGAACAGGCAGGCCGCGCTGGGCTCGGCGCGCGCAGGTTGCACAAATGTGCACCCCCTTGCGCGCGCTGACCCCAGATTTTATAAGATACGCGCGGCTACACGCGTATCTTATAAAATCCAGCGTACTTTTGTTCGCGCCTGGTGCGCAAACAAAAGTACGCGATCGCGCAAGTATTTAAAATCTGCTCCTATGAGTTTAAAATCCAAGGTCTTATCAGAATGAAGATTAAAATCCCCCAATATGATAAGATAATCATATTTGTCCACTTGCTCTACAAGAACCTCTAGAATGTCCTCATAGCAAGAAGATGAAGAATCTGGGGAAAACAATAGGAACAGTAAACTCAAGCTTTAGGTTCCTCTTTCTTCTATATAATTAAATAATGCAGAAACTGCTAAAGGCTGGACATGTGATAGAGGGCTTTAAAGCAAGCGCATAGAAATAAGTAAGGAACAACCAGTTAGAATCAGAAATTTAGCTGCATTTGTGAATAATGAATATTAATGAGCAAAGTATTGTAGTTCTTTTTCTCAGTCAAGCAGTATAATGATGCAGTTCTTCTTTTTCTAGAGATATATAATGCCTTATTAATTAATTAATTAGAGAGTAGAGAAACTGACATATTATAGGATAATTCTTAATGCCTTACCTTATATTAAAAAAGCAGAAGTGAGAAAGTGTATTTAGAGCTTTATTTTTAGTCCGAAGACAGGCATTGCTTTCTGACCTTTTTGTGTCAGCAAGCCTCTGTGTACACATTTAGGGGTAGATTTTAAAAGCTGCATGCGCACGTCTATGTGCGTGTGCTTCCTGGCACTCACACATGGACGCACTGATTTTATAATCTGCACATGCATGTGTGTGCAGTGCGCACAAGAGGGGAAACACTTTCACAATTCCCATGCGGCAATGCATCCCAGCTTTACCCAGTTCCTTCCCAGTCTGCTCCAATTAAGGAGCGGACTGGGAGGGAACTTCTTTACCGCCTACCCTAACCTCCTTTACCCTTCCCTTTTCCTCCTCACCCCTATATCCTTTTCCTTACCTTTTTTTTGTCTTACTTTGTTGCTTACTGCTCCGAGCAGTAGCAACTTGCGTGCGCCCTCACTTCCTTCCCCGGTACAGAGGCAAATGGGTGCTGTATCAGTCGCCTCCAGCCCTGCCCCTCCCAGACCCCCCAGAGTCCATCAAGGACATGGGCATAGATACGCTAGCATATAGCGCACACAAATCTGCAGTCTGGCCAGACCTAGCCAAGATGGCTCAGCAATATCTCATCTGCCCACCAATCAGAGCATTTATGTTTATTTATTATTTGATTAATCACATTTTCTTATACCAGTAAAACAAAGTGATGTACAAAAAAAAGTAAAACTCAGTGAAAGTGCCTTTTCAATGGCAGGGGACATTGTGAACCCACAATGCTCAAGACTGTCTTTTTTGAAAAGCTGGTATTTTTGAAAAATTAATGTTCCTTTGCTTGGGCTTTCAGAATTTCTATGCAACTGGTAAGATGGATAAAAGCAACTTAGAGGTATTTCTGCCACCTGCCCACCTGCCAGGCCCCTTATATATGATCTTGGGAGTCTTTCTGCCACTAGGCCTATCTGCTATGCCTCTGCTATATAACTTTAGACGTCTTGCTCCCAACACCCTGCCTACCTGTTATGCCCCAGATTTACCATATTAGGGATATTGCTGCCACCAATCTGCCTACCTACCATGTCCCTGATTTTCCACCTTAGGGGTCTTCCTGCCACCACTTTGCCTACTTGCCATGCCCAAAATGTACTATCTTAGGAGTATTGCTTCTACATGCTTACCTGCCATGCCACTGATATACCACCTTACGGGTCTTACCGCTATTGTATCTATGTGCCATGCCTTAGATGTACCACCTTATGGATCTTGCTGCCACATATCTACATGCCATGCCCTAGATGTATCTCCTTAGGAGTCTTGCTGCTACCATTCTGCCTCCTAATGATGCCATTTAGTTCCTATACCACCTTAGAGGTCTTGCTGTCAAAACTCTGCCTACCTGCCATGCCCAAAATTTACCAACTTAGGGAATTGCTGACACATGCTTACTGCCATGCCACAGATTTACCACCTTACTGGTCTTATCACTGTACCTACCAGCCATGCCCCAGATGTAGCACATTAGGGATCTTGCTGCCACTGCTCTGCCTACCTGCATGCAAATTGTATACCATCTTAGAGGTCTCGCTGCTACTGCACTGCTTACCTTCCATGCACATGATATACCACCTAAGGGTCTTGTTGCCATGTGCCTACCTGCCATGCCCCTTTTATATCACATTATAAGTCTTGCGGCCCCATGCCTACCTGCCATCTCACTGCTGTATCACTTTAAGGGGTCTTGCTGCTTCCACTCTGCCTACCTGCCATGCCCCTCATATACTATTTTAGGGGTCTTGTTTCTACAACTCTGTCTACCTCTTTTGCTTATTAATCTATAAGTATGAATGTGTTGGTGCCTTAGGGGGTCATTTTCCAAGGTGTTATCACGGGAGATAATACCGCAAATCGCGCTAAAGGCCGTTAACGTGATTTGCGAATGCAAAATCGTAATTGTATATTCAGGGGGCGGAGCATATGTAAAACAGGAAACAGTTATTGTGGGGGGGGGGGAGAGAGAGAGAGAGAGAGAGACTTGCTATAGTGCTTATGCCCTAGACAGGTATTTGTATCCCTATGGGAGGGCCACCTAGTAACTCGAGGTGGGGATTAGGTATGAGCGTAGGGGGTTGGGGGCCACTTTCACATTCAACATGAGACGTACGGAAAGAACAGTGGTCTCTAGTGCAGATTTGCTGGCCGTCGGAGTGAGGAAACTCACTCCAAGAAGAGATTTGGGTAAGATTCTCTCAACCTAGCTTGATGGACACTCTACCTGGGCAACAACAAGCTAGGTTGAGAGAACCTTGCCCAAATCTCTTCTTGGAGTGAGTTTCCTCACTCCGACGGCCAGCAAATCTGCACTAGAGACCACTGTTCTTTCCGTACGTCTCATGTTGAATGTGAAAGTGGCCCCCAACCCCCTACGCTCATACCTAATCCCCACCTCGAGTTACTAGGTGGCCCTCCCACAGGGATACAAATACCTGTCTAGGGCATAGGCACTATAGCAAGTCTCTCTTGCTCTCGCGCTCTCTCTCTCTCTCTCTCTCTTTCTCTCTCCCTCTCCCTCCTGTTTGTGTACTGTGAAGATTCATTGGTTGTTTTATTGCGGTGCACAATGTTTTCGCGAATTGTGAGGCCCTTAGAGTTGTTTGCTGTTTGGAACTTAGCTAGTTCTCTCATCCTGTTTGTTTGTTTGTTATACAGGGGTGTTTTGTCCCCATAAAAATAAAAACTAAAAATAGAAAAAAATATATGTTTATCCTCCCACCCCACCTCTTTTCTGGTTCTATATTTTGTTGTATCCCTGTACAATCCCAACCTAAATCTCCCAATCTGTTTTCTTTTGCTGTTATACTGGGATGTTTTGGCCCCAGAAAAAAAAAACCAATGAGAAAAATACATCCCCATCTCGTTTCTTTTTCTCTACCTTACTGTTTTGTTGTTCATCTCTAGAATCCCAGCTTAGTTCTCCCACTCTTCTTCTTACTTGCATATACTGGGATGCATTGTCCCCAAAAATCCTCAATCAGATGGAAGTAATGCAGGCACAAAAGATGTACAAGAGAGACTCTTTTCAAGTTCTGAATATCATAAAGGTTTCAGTAGGAAGAGAGAACTAATACAACACCAGAAAAATCATCAAAGGGAAGAGACTGTGCTCAGCTATAGAATATGGGAAAAACATTCTTAATAAAATCAACCTTACCAATTACTAGGGATGTGAATCGTTTTTTGACGATTTAAAATATCGTCCGATATATTTTAAATCGTCAAAAATCGTTAGGGCCACGATACAATACCAATTCCCCCGATTTATCGTCAAAAAATCGTAAATCGGGGGAAGGGGGAGGGCAGGAAAACCGGCACACTAAAACACCCTTAAACCCACCCCCGACCCTTTAAATTAAATCCCCCACCCTCCCGAACCCCCCCCCCCCAAATGCCTTAAATTACCTGGGGGTCCAGCGGCGGTCCGTAGCTAAATCGGGGGAAGGGGGAGGGCAGGAAAACCGGCACACTAAAACACCCTAAAACCCACCCCGACCCTTTAAATTAAATCCCTCACCCTCCCGAACCCCCCCCCAAATGCCTTAAATTACCTGGGGTCCAGCGGCGGTCCGGAACGGTCTCCTGCAATTGAATCGTGTTGTCTTCAGCCGGCGCAAAATGGCGGCGGCCATAGACCAACACGATTCGACTGCAGGAGGTCGTTCCGGACCCCCGCTGGACTTTTGGCAAGTCTTGTGGGGGTCAGGAGGCCCCCCCAAGCTGGCCAAAAGTCCCTGGGGGGTCCAGCGGGGGTCCGGGAGCGATTTCCTGCCGCGAATCGTCTGCAGGAGGTCGTTCAGCGGGGAACCCCCGCTGAACGACCTCCTGCAGTCGATCTCCTGCCGGCGCCATTTTCCATACGGAAAACGATTCGCGGCAGGAAATTGCTCCCGGACCCCCGCTGGACCCCCCAGGGACTTTTGGCCAGCTTGGGGGGGCCTCCAGCGGGGGTCCGGGAGCGATTTCCTGCCGCGAATCGTCTGCAGGAGGTCGTTCAGCGGGGAACCCCCGCTGAACGACCTCCTGCAGTCGATCTCCTGCCGGCGCCATTTTCCATACGGAAAACGATTCGCGGCAGGAAATTGCTCCCGGACCCCCGCTGGACCCCCCAGGGACTTTTGGCCAGCTTGGGGGGGCCTCCTGACCCCCACAAGACTTGCCAAAAGTCCAGTGGGGGTCCGGAACGACCTCCTGCAGTCGAATCGTGTTGGTCTATGGCCGCCGCCATTTTGCGCCGGCTGAAGACAACACGATTCAATTGCAGGAGACCGTTCCAGACCGCCGCTGGACCCCCAGCTAATTTAAGGCATTTGGGGGGGGGGTTCGGGAGGGTTCGGGATTTAATTTAAAGGGTCGGGGGTGGGTTTTAGGGTGTTTTAGTGTGCCGGTTTTCCTGCCCTCCCCCTTCCCCCGATTTAGCTACGGACCGCCGCTGGACCCCCAGGTAATTTAAGGCATTTGGGGGGGGGGGGGTTCGGGAGGGTGGGGGATTTAATTTAAAGGGTCGGGGTGGGTTTTAGGGGGTTTTAGTGTGCCGGTTCACGATTTTAACGATTTTCACGATACTCTAAACACCCAAACGGCGACGATACGATTCCCTCCCCCTCCCAGCCGAAATTGATCGTTAAGACGATTGAGGACACGATTCACATCTCTACCAATTACCAGGAAAGCACGACTGATGAGAAACAATTGTTGTGTGCTAATTGTGACAAAAGTTTCAATTGGAATGCAAATTTCACAAGAAACTCAAAATTCTACCCTACAGCAAGATCAATTTTTTGTAGGGAATATAATAAAAGCTTATGTCACAAAAGTGATTATTCTCTTGACAAGTGGCAAGTGCTACAACAGGAAGAGCGACATCTCCCATGCCACCCTGTCTTGATTCTATACTGCTCATGCTATTCCTTGGAGGTGTTTCTGCCATGCAGTTTTGCTGTCATACCCCAGACCGTATACTTTTGGGTGTTCTTGAAACTGCAGGGGGCTGCTTTGCACCTCTTTTGCAGGTCGATCAATATCTGCACTGAACCTAATGCACACATTAACGAGTGCTTGGATGCATATTTTGGATGTGCATCCATAATCCCCGATGCAATAAGGAGATCAGGCGCATCCCCGATGCAATAAGGAGATCAGGCGCATCCTAACTCGTGCGTAGCTAATAACACTCATCACATGTAAATTCCATGTAGATGAGGTTATTATCTATTACCCCCATGATGCAAAAAATCCCCGTGCACCCAAGGTGCACTTTTAACTCGTCAAATTTTATGCCTGCCTAGAGCATCAAGGACTCAACTTAAAAACAAAAAAACAGCTTTTTTTGTGGTTCTTCCTACTTATTATCATCTTGATACTAAGTAAGAAGATCCACAGAAAGCAGCACCATAGAAAATAAAATCTTGATATAAAAAAAAAATTGGGGACACACAATATATACACACACAATATACATGGTATGGGCTGTGTATATTGTGTGCGTATATTGTGTGTGCAAGTAAATTAGCTGCTGCGGGATAAAACAGACACTCATAAATTGAGCATCCATTTTGGTAACTTGCACACACAAGGCACTTATTATTCATTTATTCACTGCTTCACTTACTGCTAATTGGTCCATTCACTGTCACATGCAGTGAAAGGACCAATCTCCTTTCAGAAGGCTGTCCTGAAAGGGGATAAGCCCTGCTGGGGGGTGGGGAAGGAGCTGTGGCCAGGCTGTTGTGGATGCACAGCCACTTCTGGGCACCCAATGCAGAGCTCTAGGAATGCACAAATTACCCACTGCACGTCCTTTTTAACATGGCAGCTCATTTGTGTATTGCATTGAGCGCCCAGGAGAGGTGGATGTGAGTGTATTCAAAAAACATGCGTTCACTTTGGGCGCATGTTTTTTACACATATGTTATTGCATTGGCCTGTCGATGCCTTAGTGTGTGGATATCATATCTTATTCTGCTTTGCCCCTTTTTCGGTGTCTTGGGGTTTTTCCTGCCATCTTTTCTGCTTTGTCCCCCCTTCATGTTACCTTAGTATATTGATGCCACTCATGGTGCCACTTCTCTGTTCTTTCTGTCCTCATTTCAAGCTTTGGCGTTTTCTCCCCCCCCCCCCCCCCACCCCACCACCACCACCACCACCATGCTGCTGCAAGGGATGTGCATTCATTTTTTTTGTTTTTGCTTTTAATGTGCACTAAGATTTCGATTTTAAAAGAATGCTCATGCAAAAACAGCCACATATGCATGTATGAAGGTTGCGGGCAAGGATACACATTTTAAGAAGACGCGAAGTGCGCATGTACATACATACCCGAGCGCACATCAATAATAAGGGGTAGTAAAGGGACGGGGAAAGGGCATTCTGGAGGCAGGGCCAAGACTTGCATGCGTAACTCTGAATTTTAAAAAAGCTGACCATGGTGTGCATCAGCGTGTTATCTGCGTAACGTTACTGCTGGTCCTGATGAGGAGCAATTCTGGAGATCTTGAGTTTTAGAGCTTTCAGTACAGTGTGCATGTTTGAGGTCAATTGGGGAGCTTGCAGGATGAAGAACCAGAGTGGCCTTGAAGACCTCCATATCAACTGGACAAACTGGTGGACTAATTGGAAAAAATGATTTTTCCCTTGCTCAAGCATGTTTTAAAATTCTCCTGCATATGCGCATGAAAGCCGATAAAGCCCTAGCAGAAAGTCGTGTGGGACATTTACTTAAGCTGCCTCTTAAGATAATGCACACACATATGTGCAGCAGGGGTAATTTAAATGATTTGTGTGTACTTGCGCATACTATATAAAATTGCAGCATATCTCCGCTTGTGCACCATTATGTGCGTTTATAGATGCCTGCGCATTTCTTTTAAAATTTGCCAGTAAGAGGTGAATTTTAAAAGCTTGACATGCACAATAATTAGGGGATGCGTGAAGAAGTCAGACTCACGCACACTGAGCGAATTTTAAAAGCCGTAGATATATGTGCATATCTCCTGCAGCATGCACATCTCTAAAATTTTCAAAAAGCGGCAGAACATGGGCAAGGTCTGGGCAGGTCATGGGCATTTCAGGGCGTGAACCTAAGATGTGCGCGCAAATACTGATTCGACCTGGCGCACTCCGAAGCCCCCTGATGCATAACTTTACTTCTGCTATTGATGTCATGTAAGTTAAAATTTAAAGAAACTAGGCAGATCTGTGGAGTTTTAAGGGCGGAGCTAGCTGAGGGGAGAGAAGGCTATCAAACCAGGGTGGTGGTTGGAGGAACTATCTCTTAACTGGGCGAACTGGGGATGAACTGTTAAAACTGGGAATGGCACTGGTGTGTGGCCCTTTTAAAATCCTCTGATTTACATGGTAGAAGCGGGATTTGCATGCACATGCACATGCCCACTTAAAATTTGGTGCACATGTGTGCGCAGTCAGGCTATTTTATAACATGTGCACGTATGTTATAAAATAGCCATGTACCTGGGCTCGGGCTGACTTATGCACACAAATGTGCACATGCACGTAAATATGCACACATGCGCTGGTTTGAAAGTTACCGTCTAATTTTTTAGTGCACACTAAATGAAATTAGTGTACACTCTTGTGTTAGTGCACAGCACAATAACTCGATTTAGTGCACACTAAAAGAAAAACAAAAAACAAAATAAAAGAATAATAAAATTTAAACAAAATGAAAAATTAATTTTCTTGCAGTTCTTCCTTAACTGCTGCTTTGCTCCTCTGATGATGCCTTGAAGAACTCCCGCCTTTGTTCATATGCATTTTCCCCTTTTCAGTGCCTTTGGTGCCACCTTGACCTAATATTGATGCCTTGTTATACCTTCACTCTTCTGATGATGCCTATCCATGAGTTTTATTAAAATTGATGAGAAAACTCCAGTTTTGGAGCCCAAAATAAGCTGCAATGCTTCCCCCATAGATTTTAATGGTAAACAAATGAATAATGTTTTTCTCTTTAAACTAATAAACCAAATAGAGATGCCCTATGATACAAATTGTAATGTAGTAAATAATGGCAGATAAAGACTATAATGGTCCATCTAGTCTGCCCAGCAGGTTTATTTTTTAAAGGTAGTAGCACTCTACCCCCAACCTTTGTGCTAAGGGAATGAGACAGAATGTGCAAGCTACCCCCAAGCCTTCTGTTAAGGATAATAGCAACTGCAACTCTGTGCAGGGAGAAATAAACAAATCAAAACAAATATTGCACAGCCTATTGTTTAGCTCGGCAAAGTACAGCCATATATGTACTTGACATTTTCAAAAGTACATGTGCTATTTTACCCCATCATGGCCGCCTGCACAACAGCGAGTGCAAAGTACATGGCCACTTTTAGCACATAGAGGCCTGGATTCATCATTCATCGCAGAATGATGAATCCAGCGAAAACAGGGGGCAGGCCTGCAGAAGCCCGCAGCCTTCATACCACCACGGTGTCTTCGCTGCAGGCTTTCATACCAAATAGCGCCACCGTGAAAGGTGGTGCTATTCGGCACGCTACTGCCAATGATAACGTTGGTAACGTTATCCCTGCCAGCGAAGACACCGCCGACTCCTGCCTCCCCCGCCCCGATTCCTCCCCTCCCCCTAATTTGAATTATATTGCATGCGAAAAGACACTTTTCGCATGTGATATGGCCTTATTGCGTGTATTAGGGCCCTAAAGCATGCGATAAAGCTTATGGGACAGATTTTTAAAAAGTAAGCGTGCGCGTACTTTTGTTCGCGCAACTGGCGCAAACAAAAGTACGCCAGATTTTAAAAGAAATCTGAGGCCTCGGAGGGAAATATTTTTTTGTCCCCCCTACCTTTCCCTCTCTTCCCCTATCTAACCCACCCCCCATCCCTAACTAAATCCCCTTCCTGCCAGAGGCAGGTGTAACTTGTGTACGTCGCCGGCTCCCTACCCCGGCACAGGCCGCTGTGCCGGAGCACTCGGCCCTGCCCCCAGACCGCTGCCATGCCTCTGGACAAGCCACGAATGCCACGCCACCACCAACAAGCCCCCCAACACGCCCCCGACATGCCCCCAAGCAAAGCCCCAGGACTAACGCGCGTCCCAGGGCTTTGCACGCGTTGGCGGCCTATGCAAAATAGGCGGTCGGCGCACAGGGCTTTTAAAATCTACCCCTTAGTGAATGACCCTCATAGTTTTAAGTTGATAATTTTCAAAGTGGATGAAAACACATTTTTCCTTTTGAAAATTGATTGCAAATGTTTGCAGTCTAAAAGTGCCCATGCACATTGCAAATATTGTTGTCTCATCTCCTACTCAATGCAGCTGGTGTCTCATCTCAGCTCCTGCAACTGCTGCATCCATGCTGCTGGTGTCTCATCTCAGCTCCTGCAACTGCTGCCTCCATGCTGCTGGTGTCTCATCTCAGCTCCTGAAACTGCTGTCTCCATGCTGCTGGGTCTCCTCCTGGGCCTCCTGCTGTATCCATGCTGCTGGGTCTCCTCCTGGGCCTCCTGCCTCTATGCTGCTGATTCTTCTGCTGCCCCTGCTGCGTTCATGCTGCACTCTCCAGCCCTGGTTCTGCTGCCTTCATGCTGAACTGTTTGGTCTTGGTCCTGCTGCCTTAATGCTGAATGCTGCTGCCATGCCCCTTAGGCTTTCCCCTTGAGTACACTCTTTTAACATGGACTGTCTGGGGCCTTTGGGTTTACAGCACATAGTAATGCTGCAGTAACCTCTAACTTTACAGCAGTACTGTAGTTATTGGGGTGCCACTTCCTCTTTCTATATTCTTAGCTGTAATCATGATTGTACATTAAGGATAAGATGTTAAGTCTGTATATGTAATGATGCCATTCAATGTATTTTTATACAGGTGTATATAGAATGTTATGAAATGTACAATGTTTTCTGCTATTTCTTATTTTGTCCTTGCGTAATGTGATTACCTAAAACAAACTTCCTCATCTCCTTTCATTGTATGCTTTTTGTGTTACTGTTTGAGATGGTAAAGGTTTGACCTCCACATGACCTTCCATGATAGAATGCAATGACACATTCCTACTTTGCATTTATGCAGGAGGCAAGATCATCTGGCCTAGGCCATACCACACACCTCAGGGTATGCTGGTAAGAAAGACAGCCAGATGTTATGAAGAAGCTCATAACTGGGAACCTTCAACATTGCCTCTTATTGCCTTCTTCACACACCATACTGTTAGCTAATTCCTGCTTATATGGCCTTGTATGTGACATGCAGAGTTTCTTCTTGGAGAACACTAAATCTTGTGTACATGTACAACATGTGTAGTGGGAACTGGAAGTTAATCATCCTCTCACAAGACTAGATATTCTGCCCCCTTTTTGATGTCAGGAATACAAATGTGTGTGAATGCCTCCATTTGTAGCTTTCACTGTTAACCTAATAAGATGTGTACTTGCTGAGTGTACTGATATAGTGTCAGCTGCTATGTGACAAGTGTGGGGGAGGAGGAGTGAGGTAGTATTTGTGTGGTCCATAATGTCCACATGCGAATAGCAGAGGATATAGTGGCCTGGGGCTGGTACTACAGAGTAGGCACACTTCCACAGACTAGGGATGTGCAGAAGAAAAACATTTGTTGCTATTTGGTATTCATTGTGCCGGGACCCAAATCTGCTGCATCCGTTTTCGGGGAAACCCGATTCGTCCATTAGTTGCATTTGGTATTCGTTTCCCATTAAAGTTGGAAAAACAAAAAAAAAACCCCATCCCAACCCATTAAATTTAATTAACTACAACCCCCCACCCTCCTGACCCCCCAAGACTTGCCAAAAGTCCCTGGTGGTCCCTGGTAGTCCTGGAGCTATCTCCTGTATTCGGGCCGTCGACTGCCAGTATTCAAAATGGCGCTGATAGCCTTTGCTCTTACTATGTCACAGGGCTACCAGTGCCATTGGTCTGCCCCGTCACATGGTAGAAGCAATTGACGGCCGGTGCCATCTTGTGCTCCTACCATGTGACAGCGGCCGACCAATGGCACAGGTAGCCCCTGTGACATAGTAAGGGCAAAGGCTATTGGCGCCATTTTGAATACTGGCAGCTGACGGCCTGAGTGTAGGAGATCACTCCAGGACCCCCGCTGGACCACCAGGGACTTTTAGCAAGTCTTGGGGGGGTCAGGAGGCCCACAAGGTAGGAGCACAAGATGGCGCCGGCCATCCATTGCTCCTACCATGTGACAGGGGCCGACCAATGGCACCGGTAGCCCCCGTGACATAGTAAGGACAAAGGCTATCGGTGCTCCAGGAACCCCGCTGGGCTACCAGGGACTTTGGTAAGTCTTGGGGGGGGGGGTAGGAGGGGGGGGTTATTCGTTAGATACATTGTATTTGTGGGGGTTCACCATACGTTTCATGACCCCATGAATACAACGAATAGGGACATATACGTTGCGGATTTCCAATATGTCGAAAACGAATGAACACCCCTAGTGCCTATCATATTGTTGTCAGCTAGTAAATGTGCAGACTAGCTGTAGCGTTAAGGAGTTAAGCTGTTCACAACTACTATATCACTTGCACTCACAACCCAGCAATGGCTACTGGTGTGTAGCGGCCTGCCAACCTTGAGGAGTTATATATAAGAGCTGCCATACCAGTGTTATCTGCAAAAACCATACCTCATGGTATGAATGCAAATGACTGTGGCAGATGTGTAGTCTGTCTTGCCTAGAAAACCAATTGAGAGCCTACACACAGGAAATATGGCAGGCCACCAACATGCACAGCACACTACTTGTAGTATAGGTGTGAGAGCCTAAAAAGAAGCAGTTTATGAGAATCTTCCTCACACCTCTTTAACGGACCACACGTGATGGTGCTGTGATGGCAGTGTGGACAGTTGAAGCTTTTGAATCACTTGTGACATTAAAATGCACCCAGGGGGAGGATAGGAATGGGGCCATTTAGCTTATGAAGACATTCTAAGAATATAGTGCCTGCTCACTCAGCAAGCTTTATGTGACATGCATTGTTGACATCAAACATTGCCATGCTCTGAAGCATGGGGATAAAAAGCCATGGCCAGGGCCAATGAGCTGCATACTTGACTGTACAAGCCACTTGTCATACCTCCGATCCTTTCCTCCCCTGCGACCACCACCCATTTGGGTGCCATTAGCCACAAACACATAGGCAAAGATGGAATATAGAAAGAAATGTGTGTCTTACCTATGAGCCAAGCATCACTGTACATGCCAGCCTCAAAATTATCAAAGAGGCCCTGTTGGCTAAGTATAAAGTAATTGTGCGTGGGTCCAGGGAATCTGGGCACGACATCAAGTATGCGCATTCAAGCATCGCAGACCACTTGCACATTGATGGAATGGAAGAACTTTCTGTTGTGTTATGTCTCCTCCTCTCACAGGGTGGAATGATGGCCACATGAGTGCAGTTGATTGCTCCAATAAAATTGGGAAAGTGTGCAAAGATTTAAAATCCTCTCTTCAAGTCCATCAAGTTCTGCCTGTCATGATGAAATTTAATGTAGTGAGAAATGCGGTCAGTTACTGCTTCAATGGCCTGGTAGAGACAGTGTGAGAATGCTTTGGGATATTCCCTCCACTGTGGTTTGAAAGGAGCCGTTTGCCTTGAAATGCAGGGCAGCCAACAGTTTGGTGAGGCCAGGGACAGCATGGTACCTTTCGGTGACCAGATCCAGATCCCCTCTGATGTCTTCATATAATTCCAGGATTGTCCGAGAGCTAAGCACAAAGTCCTCTGGCATGCCCAGCAAGGATGTTCATGGAGGAAAGATCCACTCCCTGTATCTCCTGTGCCATGGCCGCCTGCATGCCAGACAGTGACCTGTGCCCTGAGCCCACAGGACCCGTGGCTCTGCCTGTACTGCTGGTACTTCCCTAGGAGGCCTTTGTATTTTTAAATAGTCAGTCAATAAGGCAGCTAGAAAGCAGTAGGTAGTGTGTTTATTTTTAAAAGTCTGTAAGGCAGCTAGTAAGCAGAACTGAGTGTTTGTATTAAAAAAAAACAAAAAGTAGCCAGGAGCAGTGTATACCTAAGTAAAAAGGTTGAAAAGTTCAGTCCAGTTACTCACCTTTGAAAGGTATTGAGGTAGTGCAACTTGGTTTGAATAGGTACTAACATTTGTTAATCAAGAGAGCAGTGAGTCACTCTGGCTGCCAAACTGAAGTTAGACTGTTTGTATCTTCAAAGGATACTAATGATGCAATAGAATTAGGGCATCCCAACAGTGAGGTTCCAATAATAAGAAAAGTAGTCCAAGTGCCTGTAACTAAAAACTCACCTGAGCTAAAAAATTCTAACTTATCCCTATCAATTAAAAAGCAGAATGAAAATACAAACAAAAAACAAACTTTGAAATGTTTGTATGCTAATGCCATAAGTCTAAGAAGTAAGATGGGAGAATTAGAATGTATAGCAGTGAATGATGACATAGACTTAATTGGCATCTCAGAGACATGGTGGAAGGAGGACAACCAATGGGACAGTGCTATACCGGGGTACAAATTATATCGCAATGATAGAGAGGAGCACCCGGGAGGCGGTGTGGCGCTTTATGTCTGGGATGGCATAGAGTCCAACAGTATAAATATCCTGCATGAGACTAAATGCACAATTGAATTTTTATGGGTAGAAATCCCTTGTGTGTCGGGGAAGACTATAGTGATAGGAGTATACTACCGTCCACCTGGTCAAGATGGTGAGACGGACAGTGAAATGCTAAGAGAAATTAGGGAAGCTAAACAAATTGGTATTGTGTTAATAATGGGAGACTTCAATTACCCAAATATTGACTGGGTAAATGTATCAACGGGACACGCTACAGAGAGAAAATTCCTGGATGGAATAAATGCTAGCTTTATGGAGCAATTAGTTCATGAACCGATAAGAGAGGGAGCAATTTTAGACCTAATTCTGAGTGGAGGACAGGATTTGGTGAGAGAGGTAACGGTGGTGGTGCTGCTTGGCAGTAGTGATCATAATATGATCAAATTTGAATTAATGACTGGAAGGGGGACAGTAAGCAAATCCCCGGCTCTTGTGCTAAACTTTCAAAAGGGAAACTTTGATAAAATGAGAAAAATAGTTAGAAAAAAACTGAAAGGAGCAGCTACAAAAGTAAAAAGTGTGCAAGAGGCGTGGTCATTGTTAAAAAATACCATCCTAGAAGCACAATCCAGATGTATTCCACACATTAGGAAAGGTGGAAAGCAGGCAAAACGATTACCGGCATGGTTAAAAGGGGAGGTGAAAGAAGCTATTTTAGCCAAAAGATCTTCATTCAAAAATTGGAAGAAGGATCCAACACAAGAAAATAGGATAATGCATAAACATTGGCAAGTTAAATGTAAGACATTGATAAGACAGGCTAAGAGAGAATTTGAAAAGAAGTAGACCGTAGAGGCAAAAACTCACAGTAAAAACATTTTTAAATATATCCGAAGCAGAAAGCCTGTGAGGGAGTCAGTTGGACCGTTAGATGATCGAGGGGTTAAAGGGGCACTTAGAGAAGAAAAGGCCATCGCAGAAAGATTAAATGATTTCTTTTCTTCGGTGTTTACTGAAGAGGATGTTGGGGAGGTACCCATACTGGAGAAGGTTTTCATGGGTAATGATTCAGATGGACTGAACCAAATCATGGTGAACCTAGAAGATGTGGTAGACCTGATTGATAAACTGAAGAGTAGTAAATCACCTGGACCAGATGGTATACACCCCAGAGTTCTGAAGAAACTAAAAAATGAAATTTCAGACCTATTAGTAAAAATTTGTAACCTATCGTTAAAATCATCCATTGTACCTGAAGACTGGAGGATAGCTAATGTAACCCCCATATTTAAAAAGGGCTCCAGGGGAGATCCGGGAAATTACAGACCGGTTAGCCTGACTTCAGTGCCAGGAAAAATAGTGGAAAGTGTTCTAAACATCAAAATCACAGAACATATAGAAATACATGGTTTAATGGAACAAAGTCAGCATGGCTTTACCCAAGGCAAGTCTTGCCTCACAAATCTGCTTCACTTTTTTGAAGGAGTTAATAAACATGTGGATAAAGGTGAACCGGTAGATGTAGTGTACTTGGATTTTCAGAAGGCATTTGACAAAGTTCCTCATGAGAGGCTTCTAGGAAAAGTAAAAAGTCATGGGATAGGTGGCGATGTCCTTTCGTGGATTGCAAGCTGGCTAAAAGACAGGAAACAGAGAGTAGGATTAAATGGACAATTTTCTCAGTGGAAGGGAGTGGGCAGTGGTGTGCCTCAGGGATCTGTACTGGGACCCTTACTTTTCAATATATTTATAAATGATCTGGAAAGAAATACGACGAGTGAGGTAATCAAATTTGGAGATGATACAAAATTGTTCAGGGTAGTTAAATCACAAGCAGATTGTGATAAATTGCAGGAAGACCTTGTGAGGCTGGAAAATTGGGCATCTAAATGGCAGATGAAATTTAATGTGGACAAGTGCAAGGTGATGCATATAGGGAAAAATAACCCATGCTATAGTTACACAATGTTAGGTTCCATATTAGGTGCTACTACCGAAGAAAGAGATCTAGGCATCATAGTGGATAACACATTGAAATCGTCGGTTCAGTGTGCTGCGGCAGTTAAAAAAGCAAACAGAATGTTGGGAATTATTAGAAAGGGAATGGTGAATAAAACGGAAAATGTCATAATGCCTCTGTATCGTTCCATGGTGAGACCGCACCTTGTATATTGTGTACAATTCTGGTCGCCGCATCTCAAAAAAGATATAATTGCGATGGAGAAGATACAGAGAAGGGCTACCAAAATGATAAAAGGAATGGAACAGCTCCCCTATGAGGAAAGACTAAAGAGGTTAGGACTTTTCAGCTTGGAGAAGAGATGGCTGAGGGGGGATATAATAGAGGTGTTTAAAATCATGAGAGGTCTAGAACGGGTAGATCTGAATCGGTTTTTTACTCTTTCGAATAATACAAAGACTAGGGGGCACTCCATGAAGTTAGCATGTGGTATATTTAAAACTAATTGGAGAAAGTTCTTTTTCACTCAACACACAATTAAACTCCGGAATTTGTTGCCAGAGGATGTGGTTAGTGCAGTTAGTATAGCTGTGTTTAAAAAAGGATTGGATAAGTTCTTGGAGGAGAAGTCCATTACCTGCTATTAATTAAGTTGACTTAGAAAATAGCCACTGCTATTACTAGCAACGGTAACATGGAATAGGCTTAGTTTTTGGGTACTTGCCAGGTTCTTATGGCCTGGATTGGCCACTGTTGGAAACAGGATGCTGGGCTTGATGGACCCTTGGTCTGACCCAGTATGGCATATTCTTATGTTCTTATGTTCTTGAAACAGGCCTTGGCTGTTCTTGAGGTTGTTCATATTCCACGTGTGGTCGTCTGCGGCGAGCCTGCCAAGGCATCCAGTATGCTGTCACAATTACACTTGCAAGAAACAATATGCCTTTAGGGAGATAGAGCAGGTAAGAAATAACAGGTGTTTTTATTGGGCCAGGAAGGCCTGGTTGATGTGTCCGTGATCATAGGTTTCTTTTTTTTTTGCATGCAATATTCACCACGATAATAGTGCGATCCACCATATCATGCACAATTATTAATTTTCCCACTGCCCAGCCCAAAAAAGGTGTAGTTCTTTCCAGTGATAATTCCCATGATAATGTGTGATACTGTATCGTAGGGGTGTGCATTCGTTTTGAACTTAAATGGAAAACGCAACTTATTTTTTTTTTTAACTTAAAAAAAAGATGAGGCTTAAACGATCGGATTTCCAACTTATTCAACATAGCTATGTTGAATATGTTGGAAATCGCGATTGTTGATCTAAATACAAATTTAAACCCCTCACCCTCCTTAATCCCCCCCCAAGACTTACCAAAGCTGGCCAAAAGCTCCGTGAGGGTCCGGGAGCGGACGCGTGGGGAATCACGTGACGTCCGCGTCACGTCGGAGTGATGCGGCGTCACGTGATTCCCCTCGGGTTCGCTCCCGGACCCCTCGTTGGGCTCAAAAGGAACTTTTGGCCAGCTTGGGGGGGTCAGGAGGCCCCCCCAAGCTGGCCAAAAGTTCCTTTTGGGCCCAACGAGGGGTCCGGGAGCGAACCCGAGGGGAATCACGTGACGCCGCGTCACGTGCTCCTTGCAAAGGAGTTCAGGAATGGCGTCCTGACCCCGCTGGACCACCAGGGAGTTTTGGTAAGTCTTGGGGGGGGGGGGGATTAAGGCGGGTGAGGGGTTTAAATTTTTATTTGCACATATGGACATAGACTCAACTTATGGAATTCTCCATATGTCCATATTGACCGCAAATGGGACCCCCTTTCGACTTATGGACTTATGAACTTAAACTTTTAGTCTGCACATCCCTACTGTATCGCACACAGTGCTAGCAGACCCCAGTTTCCATTAATTCCGCCCAAACTGCTCCCACTTACATTAAAACAATTTTTATTGTTTCCAACAGGATATAAACAACATCATATAAACAATACAGAGAGTGTAGGGCTTCTGATACACTCTCCGCCACCATGAAATAGAAACAAATATTATGACATCCCGCTGCCCCAAACCCTCCATAACCCCCCCTCCCACCCACACCCAGTAAAGAATACTATGAGTCCATGATGTGTTCCTTCTACCATCGAAGCTGCGTCCATGATGCGCCATTCCACAGAAGCTGCGCCTAGTCTAGGGGCTGGTATTCAAGACCAAACTGCGAGAGCGATGGCATAAAGTTAGTAGATAGAAGTCCCAGACCTTTAGAAATTGTTTCCTGTGGTGCGGTGACTGTCTCGAAAGGATTTCCTGCATGTGCATCATTCGATGAAATATGTTGCACCAAGTAATTGCTATTTTGCATACGCAATGTACAATGCGCTATTTATCGCGTATGATAACACCATAACGTGATTTGAAAAATGACCCTGTGTGTTCCTTTAGCCACCCCTTAATGAGGACCCTAAATTTAGGAAACTATTTAAACTGGAATCCTTAATTTAGGTACTTAGCTCTGCTACTTTTTCAAAAGAGCTAATTTAGGATCCTAACTCCAAAAGTTATTCATCAAAACTCTTTGAAAAATCCCATTCTATTTTCACTAGTCTGCTAAATTTAGTGGCATAAAAATGGATAGCTAGGAGGCAGAGATAAAGTAAGGGGGAAAGTTAGCTCATTAACTAAAAATAGAAGCCTATTTTAGGAACATAATTTAAAGACCCAAATTAGGAGCTCAGCTGCTTTTGAATATCATTCCCTAGGATCTTAAGATAAGGAACCTAACTCCCCAAACTTCTCACAGTTTACAGACAATAATTGTGAGTGGGAGAGGAGGAAACTGGATGAAGGGGAGGCCCGAGAAAGTCATAATTAATGTCACATTTTCCAATTGGTCCCACATGAATAGAGGCTTTAACTTCTATTGTTTGATTCATTTATCAATAATCTAACAGAAGAAGTGAGCAGCCATGTGCTGTGCTGATGGTGGACACTTGGCCCGAGGTGGGGTGGGCGCTACCCACAGGACAAGCCCTACGGGTCCCCACCGTTGAGTGGCAGAGCAGGCTAGGAGGCGGAGGCCGACTGGAGCTTCGCCAATACTAGCCCACGTTCCACTTAGGTTGAGCCCTTGGGTGCCAGATCTGGCTGGACTTAGGCAGGCCTCTGTGAGATGACTCCCAGCTGATGTAGATAAGAGTTCATCAGATTTATTATGTGCCTGATTTATTAATTGTATTATAGCAATAGTTTAAAATCGTATTTTTATGTTTATTTTTACCACTCATATTTTATTATTTTATTTTTGTAATACGTGTATGTATTAATGTTGGTTCTGATGATTATATTGATGTTATTATTTTATGAATTTTTTGAAAACTGTGTTTTAATTTTTTGAAATGTCTGTAAACCGATGTGCCAGCAAGTCCAAACATTGGTATATAAAAACCTAACAAATAAAATAAAAAATAAAAACCAGCAGAGGTATTGGAAGTCCGAGGATGGTCTGGACGAGGGAGGGCTCCAAAGACGCAGACGCCAACAGAAACAAAGGAGGACAGGGGGCGTCCAGGTAAAGATAGGCTGAAGCCTGAAAGGCCAGGTCTGTAGGAGACAAGGGAAGTCCAAGGCAAGCTGGAGTCAGGGCAGCCGGCAGGAAGGCACAGTACCAGGAGCAGAGCAGAGGTCAGAGCCAGGAGATAGATCAGACATGGTCCAGACGAAGCGGAGGTCAATACCAGAGAATCAGTCCAAGCGTAGTCCAGGTGATGCAGGGGTCAATACCAGAGAATCAGTCCGAGGAACGAGGAGCAGACAAGGGAACACGCAGGGACAGGAACCAGGAACAATGATAGGAACGAAGACAGGAATGAAGACAGGAACCAGGAACAAGCAACTGGTATACGAGCAATCATGGAGACCTGTTGCCAAGGCAGGGAACAAGTGGCTGGGCCCAGCCTTTTATACAGAGGCCCAGGGATGTCGTCATTCGGGGCCGCCGGCTACTTTCCCACCACGGCCCCTTTAAAAGAGTACAAGTTGCGACTGTGTGTGCCTAAGCCAAAGCCTGGAGGAAGGAGGGCAGTGGCGTCACTCCGCGGCCCATGCGGAGAGGCCCACTGGGCACCAAGAGGAACCACACAGAAGTCAGAAGGTGCTCAGGGATGGAGGCGGCTGCCCACCACCGTGAGTGAAGGTGAACCAGAGCTAGCAGCTGAGCTCCCAGGGTGAGTAGGCCCAGGCGAGGGCCTTGTACGGCCGGGACACATAACCTCTTGGAGGTTGGGGCTTGCCCGGATGGGCACGGTGGAACTGAAGGAGGAGTCCTTTGTCCAGGATGTTACTGGCCGGTTCCCAGGAGTTTTCCTCATGTCCGTAACCTTCCCATGAAAGAAGGTACTCCCAACAGTGTCCTCTTCTCCAGACATCCAGGACTTCTTGAACCCGATATGTGGTATCGGTATCAAGGGAAACTGGAGATGGCGCAGCAGTTTTACGTGATGGCCAAGAAAGTATCACTGGCTTGAGCAGTGACACATGGAATGAATTGTGTATACCCAAGGTGGGTGGTAACCGAAGTTGGTAGGTAACATGTCCAATACGTCGGGTCACACGGAGCGGACCAATGTACCTGGGAGCAAACCTTTGAGAAGGTAACTTCAGCCAGATGTAGCAGGTGCTTAACCAGACCTTTTGGCCTGGCTGAAATTCAGGAGCCAACCGACAGTGAGAGTTGGCGGCCTTCTTGGCTTCGGCAGCTGCTTGACGAAGACGTTTATTTGTCTGATTCCAGATGACTTGCAGAGCATCAGCCTTGGCCTGAGCTGCCGGGGAAGGCACTGACAAAGGAACTGGTAAGGGAAGCTGAGGTTGTTTGCCGTAGACTATAGAGAACGGTGAGGCTCCGGTGGCAGCTGCCACATGGAAATTGTGTGAGAATTTTGCCCATGGTAAGAGCTCTGCCCAATTATCCTGTTGATCATTAGAATAAGACCGCAGGACGTTCTTCAGAGAGTGATTGGTACACTCAGCCTGGCCGTTGGCTTGTGGATGGTATGCAGTCGTCAGGCTGATATTAATTCCAAATTTCCTGCAGAGGGAGCGCCAGTAGCGAGCGATGAATTGAGATCCTCTGTCAAAGGCGATATCTGTAGGCAAGCCATGGAGACAAAATATGTGTTGAAAAAAAAGACGTGTGAGCCCTGGGGCTGAGGGCAAGGCAGGCAGAGGCACAAAATGGGCCATCTTGGAGAAGCGGCCTATGATGACCAAAATTACAGTGTTTCCCTTGGATGGCGGTAAGTCTACGACAAAATCTATAGAAAGATGAGTCCACAGCTCATCAGGTGCAGGCAACGGCTGGAGAAAGCCCCAAGGATGGCCAACTGGAGGCTTCTACTGGGCCCTGCCTTTTATACAGAGGCCCAGTGATGTCATCATCCGGGGCCCTGGGCTACTTTCCCGCTGTGGCCCCTTTAAAGGAGCGCAAGTTGTGCACGCACGCACCTAAGCCGGAGCCCAGAGGAAGGAGGGTGATGGTGTCACTCCGCGGCCCACACGGGGAGGCCCGCCAGGCACTAGGAGAAACCGCACAGGAGTCAGAAGCGGAAGAGGTGGCTGCAGGCGCTCAGGGATGGAGGCGGCTGCCCACCGCTGCGAGCGAAGGTGAACTGGAGCTGGCAGCTGAGCTCCCGTGGTGAGTAGGCCCGGGCGTGGGCTTTGCATGGCCGGGACATGTAACACCATGTTGCCATAGGCAACTGACACCAAAACTGTTGCATTGTAAATATACAACAAGATTAAAAAATTAAGCAGCAGTGAGATAAATATTCTAGGAAAATGAGCATGGAAGTGAGCTTCAATAAGGATAAATGTACGGTAATGCATGTGAAGCCACAATGACAAGAAAGCATAGTATACTTTAAAAAGACACTGTTCGCTAAAACTAATCAGAAAATTACCTAAATTGACTAATTGATAATAAACTGGGAGGGAATAAGAACATAAATCCAATCAGTAGCAACCACTACTAGGTACATGTTAATATACATTAAACTGATGTGGAAATAAGGCACAAAGATAGCATTCTTCAAGTGATTAAAACCCTTTTCAAGCCTCATTTGGAATAGAGTTCACTTTTTGCCACCTATCCTTAAAAAATTATGGAAATTTTATGAAAAGTATAACTAAAACCACTAACTAAAAGAATGAACACAAGAGTTGTTTTTGCTGAATGATGCAAGGGTTATTGTCCTTATAAAAGGGCAAGTGCGTGGCAATTCAATTACTCATATTTATGGATTTAATTAAATACTCTGGCTGCAATATTTTCTTCAGCAAACCATGTTCTTTTCTTTCTCTTATGCTTCTTGCCTAGACGGAACCTACTTCAGTCTCATATACTATGTATATACTATCATATATTGATGATGAGATGCTTGGAAGTAAAGCACAGTAGAATTCGATTTCTGGGTTTTTTTTGTTTGCTTTTTTACCAAAAATCATTCTATCATAAACTCACAGCTCATGGCAGAATCACCCACCTCTGTTAACTCCATACTAGAATGCATGAGCTATTGTGGATTGATGTGAGCTACTGTCTACTAGGGATGTGAATCGTTTTTCAACGATTAAAATTATCGTCCGATAATGTTAATATCGTCTTAAATCGTTATAGAACACGATACAATAGAAATTCTAACGATTTATCGTTAAAAATCGTTAACGGGAGTTAGTGCGCACTAACGGGAGTTAGTGCGCACTAACTCCCAGTTAGTGCGCACTAACTCGATTTAGTGCGCACTAACTGAAAATGATACAAATAAACACTTTCCAGGTCACTGAAGGTCAGTTAGGAATGAATATGTGTTCCTATTGGCTGGCTGCCCTCTTATCTATTGATGTTACCAAGGTTACCACTGAGGTGATGGTTGGGGGGATGGGAAATGGAACTGGAAACTAACGAACACCAACAGAAAATGAAACAAAGTGTTCACACTTCCCAGGTCAGTAAAGGTCACTTAGGAATGAATATGTATTCCTATTGGCTGGCTGTGCTCTTATCTATTGATGTTACCAAGGCTAACACTGAGGTAATGGTTGGGGGGATGTGAAATGGAAACAGTTGGAAGCTTGACAAAAAAAGTAATGTGATGATCAGCACTCACGTGACTAGAACTTGTTTGTTTATTATTTTTGTTAGCAGGCACCTGAAATGCTAGTGCATGTTGAATTTGCCAATCACTGTGCATTTTAGAAAGGTGGTCCTGGCTGGAACTGTACACAGTTCAAATATATGTAATTGATTGTTGGTAAGTGTAGATTTTAAGTGATTTTCCTGCACACAGTGCCCTAACCCTGGCACCAGGGGTGTTGTGATCTTTCTGCACACAGTGCCCTAACCCTGATACCAGTCTGAGACAGCTCCCTCCCTGCATTACTAGTGAGAGGCTGGCTTCACAGACAGGGGGGAGCTGCCTGACCCTCACTCCTGACTTCCCCCATGTCCCAGCTAGTGAATGGTGTGTGGGTGAGGGGGGGGGAGGATGTTGAAGTCTGAGACAGCTCCCTCCCTGCATTACTAGTGAGAGGCTGGCTTCACAGACAGGGGGGAGCTGCCTGACCCTCACTCCTGACTTCCCCCATGTCCCAGCTAGTGAATGGTGTGTGGGTGAGGGGGGGGGGGGAGGATGGTGAAGTCTGAGACAGCTCCCTCCCTGCATTACTAGTGAGAGGCTGGCTTCACAGACAGGGGGGAGCTGCCTGACCCTCACTCCTGACTTCCCCCATGTCCCAGCTAGTGAATGGTGTGTGGGTGAGGGGGGGGGGAGGATGGTGAAGTCTGAGACAGCTCCCTCCCTGCATTACTAGTGAGAGGCTGGCTTCACAGACAGGGGGGAGCTGCCGGACCCTCACTCCTGACTTCCCCCATGTCCCAGCTAGTGAATGGTGTGTGGGTGAGGGGGGGGGAGGAGGATGGTGAAGTCTGAGACAGCTCCCTCCCTGCATTACTAGTGAGAGGCTGGCTTCACAGACAGGGGGGAGCTGCCTGACCCTCACTCCTGACTTCCCCCATGTCCCAGCTAGTGAATGGTGTGTGGGTGAGGGGGGGGGGGGGGAGGATGGTGAAGTCTGAGACAGCTCCCTCCCTGCATTACTAGTGAGAGGCTGGCTTCACAGACAGGGGGGAGCTGCCTGACCCTCACTCCTGACTTCCCCCATGTCCCAGCTAGTGAATGGTGTGTGGGTGAGGGGGGGGGGGAGGATGGTGAAGTCTGAGACAGCTCCCTCCCTGCATTACTAGTGAGAGGCTGGCTTCACAGACAGGGGGGAGCTGCCGGACCCTCACTCCTGACTTCCCCCATGTCCCAGCTAGTGAATGGTGTGTGGGTGAGGGGGGGGGGGAGGATGGTGAAGTCTGAGACAGCTCCCTCCCTGCATTACTAGTGAGAGGCTGGCTTCACAGACAGGGGGGAGCTGCCTGACCCTCACTCCTCCGGGGTATTGTGATCTTCCTGCACACAGTGCCCTATCCCTGATACCAGGGGTGTTGTGATCTTCCTGCATGCAGTGCCCTATCCCTATTAATACCAGGAGTGTTGTGATCTTCCTGCACGCAGTGCCCTATCCCTAATACCAGGGGTGTTGTGATCTTCCTGCACACAGTGCCCTATTCCTGATACCAGGAGTGTTGTGATCTTCCTGCCTGCAGTGCCCTATCCCTGATACCGGGATGTGTGCAAGAAGATCCCAACACCCCCGGTATCAGGAATAGGGCACTGTGTGCAGGAAGATCACAACACCCCTGGAATTAGGGATAGGGCACTGTGTGCAGGAAGATCACAACACTCCTGGTATTAATAGGGATAGGGCACTGTGTACATGAAGATCACAACACCCCTGGTGCCAGGGTTAGGGCACTGTGTGCAGGAAGATCACAACACCCCTGGTGTCAGGGTTAGGGCACTGTGTGCAGGAAGATCACAACACTCCTGGTATTAATAGGGATAGGGCACTGTGTGCAGGAAGATCACAACACCCCTGGTGCCAGGGTTAGGGCACTGTGTGCAGGAAGATCACAACACTCCTGGTATTAATAGGGATAGGGCACTGTGTGCAGGAAGATCACAATACCCCTGGTGCCAGGGTTAGGGCACTGTGTGCAGGAAGATCACAACACTCCTGGTATTAATAGGGATAGGGCACTGTGTGCAGGAAGATCACAACACCCCTGGTGCCAGGGGTAGGGCACTGTGTGCAGGAAGATCACAACACTCCTGGTATTAATAGGGATAGGGCACTGTGTGCAGGAAGATCACAATACCCCTGGTATCAGGGTTAGGGCACAAGTTCTAGTCACATTGACTGATCACATTACTTGTTTTGTCAAGCTACCAACTGTTTCCATTTCCCATCCCCCATATACTGTCAGTGGGAAGCTTGGTAACATGAATAAATAAGAGGGCAGCCAATAGGAATACATATTCATTCCTAAACTGACCTTAACTGACCTGAAAAGTGTCAAATTGTATCATTTTCAGTTAGTGCGCACTAACTCGAGTTAGTGCGCACTAATCGGAAAAAACGATTTTTAACGATTTTTTAACTAAAAAATCGTGCCTAACACGATTTTCTTGCCCTGCCACACGATTTCTATCGTTAAGACGATATGGAAAACGATTCACATCTCTACTGTCTACTTCTTGAAGGCTCATTCACTAATACTAGAAGTTTTAATCAGCCTAATCACAATGGAATCTAGATTCCAACCAACAAATAGCTCCACTGCTTGCCATACCCATCATTTCATTGATATAACAGAATTATAGTACTGTTAATGTATGTAATCCTGCAGCCAAATTTTTCAGTCTAGTTACTGCCACCATCAGAACAAGTCTTCTCCTTTCTCAAGTCCACCTAATATTTTGTTGGATTTTCCATTCTAGGCAATTGTAAGTCCTTGTGGTCACAACCATAGATTAAGTATGGCTAGATAAAAGAAATGGCAAAAATGAGACCTACTCTATGAGGCTGTGCTTTGACTTGCAGATCATTTCCTCAGCTTACAATCACTGTTTATAGTTCCCGTTTCAGTAATAAATAAATTTATTTTATTTATTTAAATTCTTTTACTATACCGATACTCAAGATGTGGTCTTATCGTACCGGTTTACAATGGAACTGGGGGAAACCAATTAACAACAATATAGAAGGTAAAGTTACATTAAACAGGGAGTGAAAAACATGGGAGATGGAAGACAGGAAAGATTTTAAACTAATTTTTAAATTAGAACTTCGGAGGCATTCTCCAAGTTCTAATATCATTTAGCAAAGCCTGAAAGAGTTATTCTGCGCCTTACTTTCCACTGCAGTTACTTTTTCACGTGTAAGGCTTGAGTAATATCCCCTTCCTTGAGGTAAAAGTATTACATTCCCGGAACCAAGACCTTTGCCTTTATCATTTTAAACATTTCCTCAGTCGTTTCAGTATCTTGTGATCAAACTGAACCATGAAGTGTCACTATGGGTGGTCTTTTGTAGATGAATCTATACTTTTCTACATTTAACGTAAATGCTAATAAGGATTAGTGAAACCTATACCATGCCAGTGCAAAGTAATTTAACTGGTCATGGAGGCCCCCCAGGTGAAGATGCATTTAATTTGTGAAATATTTCCATTCCAAGAAGTATAGACACGCTTAGAAAGTTAAGCAACTTAACTCCACTGGGTTAAACAATGAATAAGTTAGTGATTTTGTGGTTTGACCCTCATATGCTACATCAATCATGGCTAAACTTTTTTTCTCTTTATCCAAGTAAAACCACTACTTCCCATGCAATATGTCATTACCATCACAATAGGATTGGCTTGGTATAACATTTGGAATGAATTCTTAACTTTAAAGCACTGTTTGAAATCAAAGCTTCCTTCCTGTTGCAATTTAGCTTAAAAAACAGACTTCTAGTGTCTTGGCAAATTCACCTTTTCTCTGTCTTTCTTTCTTCAGTCTCTGATTCCATTGTTTTTATAGTCCATTATATTTTGTAATAAGGAAGTATATGTTCCTGAAGTTTTCCGTAGTTAAAATTTAGAAGAATTTTCCAACTGACATGAGTTGTATGTTTTTTTGAAATTTCCATAACGCATGTGTTAATTGGAACCATCATGCTAGACTAGCACACGGAAATTACTAATTCCAGTAGGAATAAACCTGTCTGAAGAATGCATTCAAGGTTAAATAGCATACAGGTACAGATCCAGAAACTTAGAGACAAAAAGCAAATTTTATTAGCATTCAGCAATGTTGCTGCTTGACATTTAAAATGAAGGAAAGTGGGTGTATAGGAAGAGAAAATTAATTATATTTGAAAAGGCATGTGAAACAAGGAAGAACATCATGTACAAAATGATGAAACAGAAGACTTCACATATGAATTAAATAAATTTGATGAACAGTTATACCACCACTTTTTCTGCTGAATTATCCTTGGTCCAATGTTTTTATTAGCCTTCATTCAATAGAACTGAGAGTTATTAGAAATAGATTCTAAAATATCAGTGTGTGCTGTGATTTGTGATTTTACGTGTGTGCCCTCTTTCCGTGCTCTCCCCCTTTCTAACTTTAGAATGTCTGGACTTAGCTGCACCAAACTTTGTGTGAATGGAGGTCATGAGGGGGGGGGGGGGAATCTATTCTATTTTTCAAGCTTTGTGAGTGATTTGAGAGTGAAGAAGAGGGGATGGGGGTAGGGACAAGTTGGCACTTTTCTAAAACAAATGTGTATCCCCTCTTACAAGGTGCATTAAATATCAAGAAGATCTGACCTGAATATAGCAGTCTCTCCGAATTCTTTAGTGGATTTAGAAAATGGGTTATGCAGAAGTGGGCCTGGATAAAAGCAATGAAGTGGGTAGCACTTCTCTCTTTCTTTCTTGTTCTGGTCAGAGAGAAATAAACCCCTCAGTAGCTTCCTTTTGTTGGCACCCCTTGAGACCTGGAAAAACAAAAACTGTTGAAGGATATCTTCAAACACTCAACTTTTATTCATCTGGTAAGTCCCAGTCAATAATTATAAATAATTAAATATGATATAGAGAGGGCAGATAGACAATATTGAATAAATCAAAGATCATGGGATCGACAGTCAAGACAAACATTTGACCAGAATAACGATACACAGTATCCCAGAGTTTGGAATACCACCTCATACCTTAAAGTGTGTTCTTCCCTCCATTTCTACCATAACTTTCTCCAAACACTACTTAACAGAATAGCCTACCTTCTTTGATACTCTAGTATCAAAAACTCCCCATCATTCAGGTATGCCTCTTTCCACATATAATCTCACCCTGTCACAAAGGGATTGGTAAATCATACTCTTCAGATTCCTGCTCCTTTTAAACACCAACCTCCTAAATGGGGCATTGGGTTTGCATCACAAATTCGCTGGGGCCATTCACTCCATACCCCTCCATGGAATTCACACTTTTCCTCAGTCCTCTCAACTTCATCCTTCCAGCAGTGTGCAGGTCTCCCCAGTCTCCTCCATGCTATGCCCATTCTTGGGGGTACTCCTTGTTTTGGAACCACCCCATTCTCCCAGTTCCCAACCATTTCCTCAGGGGAACAAGTTGTCTCTTCTCCAGTTCGTTGGCCTCTGGTCTCTTTCCTTGAGGGGGAAATCCTCTGCAGGGTTCCACTCTCTATTGGGAGGGTCCTCAGGCCCACCAGACCACAGGCTGGCTATTCCAGGCTCCTTACATCCTAGAGTTCCCTCTCTTACTCCATACTCAGAAAGAGCAACACCTGCCAAATTGACCCAGAATTTATACCTTCCCAGGGCACTCCTCAACCAATCATCTCCTCTCAGGCTATCTTATGGTGACGTCCCACCATACCCCCTCTTAAGATGCAGACAAGTTAATACAACTGAACAAAACATCAGTTGCTCAGTAACACACCAATCAACATTTCTTTCACAAACTTTTCACAACAAAGACAACCCGTGGCGTCCTCCACCCAAATGTCTTGTATTACTAAACAGAGATGGGAGGAAAATTAATGACAGCCCCCCACCCCTCACCCTATCTAGAATGCCACCCTTTCTACTTGTTTTGATGTCATATATATCACTTCAGTATTAGAAAGGAGAGACATTCTCTCTTTCATCCATCATTTTCCTAGATTATTTATTGGAGTGTTCCTCAAATTGGTGAATCTGCCGTGATATTTATTTATACAGCAATGATGAACCAACTTCTGAGAAAATCAGTCAATAGAGGAAGTGTATTAAGATTCACAAACATACCAGCCACAAACATTTTGCAACAGGAAATTGTATATCTAAGTACAAACACTACCTAGAACCTAATGACTGAACTCCTTGCCTTTTCATTCTGTACTTAAAAGAGCATGTTCTTGAATATTACTGTGAGTTGGGGCCTTCCATAGTGGAGGAGAAGACCTCACATGAAAACCTTTCAAGGGAATGAGGGTCAATGATATGAACTTCATGGCACAATCAAGAACCATGTTTGGACTAAAGCCTGAAAGAGACATCAGTCCTAACAGTTTCTTCTGTTAATCAGCTGAAGCATGGCAAAATTAGTGTATCAGTGTCCAGATTTAGCTGCTTAAAAAAAAAAAAGAAACAAAAAACAAAGTCACTATAAGGCCCTTCTTTGGACTGTCTCCATCCTTTTTGAGATATGGTCTCCAGAAGTGAACACAGTACTCAAGGTAAGGCCTCACCAAGGACCTGTACAATAGGGATGTGCAAAGGTTTTTCCCGAATTAGGCAATATCAATGAAATTGCCTAATTCAGAATGGTTCGGGAGAACCGAAAAACGATTGATTCTTTTCCAAAAGTTCGGAAAAAAATTCATTTTTTAGTTAGTACGCGCTAACAGGAGTTAGTGCACGCTAACTCCTGTTAGTGCGCGCTAAGTCCCGATAGTGTGCACTAACCTGAAAACCGGGCCCCCGAAAAAAAAAAACCCTGAACCATGGGAAAAATAAAATTTCTGTGGGGGGGGGGGGAAGGGGCCCAGAAACAAAGCCCGACATGAAATTTTTACCCGAAGCACATCTCTACTGTACAATGGCATTATCATCTCCTTCTTCCTACCAGTTATTTTCTCTAAGCAGCTCGATATTCTTCTGGATTTAGTTATCACTTTGTCACAATGCTTCAGCACCTTCAGATTGCCAGACACTATCACCCCAAGGTCCCTCTCCCAGTCCGTGCACATTAGTCTTTCTCCCCCATCCAGCTGTTTTGGATTACCGCACCCCAGATGCATGACTTTGCACTTCTTGGCATTGAATCCCGAATACCAAGTCTTCGATCATTCTTCAAGCTTTCTTAAATCACTTTTCATTCTCTTTAATATTTCAGACATATCCACTCTGTTGCAGATTTTAGTATCATTTGCAAACAGACAAACTTTACCATCTATCTCTTCTGCAGTGTCACTCACAGATATTGAACAAAACCAGTTCCAAAACCAATCCCTGTGGCTCTCCACTCAACACATTTCTCTCTTCAGAGTCGTTTCCATTTACCATTATACATTGTCTCCTGTAATTAATCAGTTTGTAGTCTACTTCATCACCTTGGCACTGAGTCCCAAGCTTCTTATTTTATTCATGAGTCTCCTATGTGGGACCATATCAAAAGCTTTGCTGAAATCCAAGTAAATTATATCAAGCACTCTTCCTTGATCCATTTCTCTAATCAATGAATCAAAAAAATCAATCAGATTTGTCTGTTAGGACCTTCCCCTAGTGAATCCATACTACCTTGGGTCCAGCAACCCACCCAATTGCAGATAATTCATTATCCTTTCCTTTCTACAGCATCTCCATTGATTTTACCACCACCGAAGTGAGGCTAGCCTGCCTATAGTTGCCAGTCTCATCTCTGCTACCACTCTTATAAAGCAGGACCACCACGGCTCTTTTCCAGTCACATGATACCACTCCTGTTTCCAGAGATCTATTGAATAGGTCTTTCAGCGGATCCACCAACACATCTCTGAGCTCTCTTAGTGCCCTGGGATGTACGTCATCTGTCCCCATGGCTTTGTCCAGATTCAGTTTTCCTAGCTCTTCCCATACATTCTCTTCTGTAAATGGAGTGTCATCTACCCCACCCCCATCTACAGTCTTCTCAAACAGCAAACGTCTTTCTCCAGGATCTTTTTTAGTGACTACTGAACAGAAGTATTTGTTTACTATTTCTGCCATTTCTTTGTGTCTCCTCACACATTGCTTCTTGCTACCTTTCAATGTCACAATACCAGTTCGGGCCACCTTCTTTCTCTGATATATCTGAAAAATGTTTTGTCACCTCGCTTAACCTCTTTGGTAATCCTTTCTTCTGCTTGACCTTTTGCTTTTCTGGTTTCTTTCTTCATCTCCCTCAGTTTCACCAGATATTCTTACCTGTGTTTTCTCTTTTTGGGATCCTTTATATTTCTTGAACACTGTTTTTTTGGGGGTTTTTTTGCCTTTATTTTTTCAGCCATTTCCTTTGAGAATCAGATTGATTTCTTTTTTCTCTTACTTTTGTTTACTTTTCTAAAATATAGATTTGTTGCCTTTATAATAGCTCCTTTTATTTTGGCCCATTGTTGTTCCACCTCACCCATTTTCTCCCAGTCTTCTAGCTCTTCTTAAAGAAACATCTCCATTTTGACAAAGTCTGTATTTTTCTTATCTTATTTGCAACAACAAACCATACCATCTGATAATCACTGGTGCTCAGGTGGGCACCTAAGTGGACATTAGAAACATTATCCCCATTTGTTGAGTATTATATCCTCCCTTGTGGGCTCCATTACCATTTATTTGAGCAGAGCCCTTTCAAGGGCATCCACTATCTCTCTTCTTCTTGTAGATTCCACAGAATGAATATGCCAATCTATATCCAGCAGATTAAAATCTCCAGCAATCCACAATTCTCCCTTCTTTCCCACCTTTTGAATATCTTCGACCAGATTTTTGTCCAGTTCTTCTGTCTGAATCGGAGGCCTATAGTCCATACCAATGTATTGTTTTAGGACAGCCCATAATGCCTCTTCCCTACCCCATGTCCCTTGCATTTCAGTTGATTGGATATTGTTTTTAATAGAGATGTTAATCGGAACCGGAATCTGATCGGTTCCGGTTCCGATCCAAATCTTAACATTTTTATTGCCCAGCCCGATTTGAGTTTTGATTATCAGCTGCGCCCGATCCGATAATCAAAAAATCCTCCCCCACTCTCCCAAACCCCCAAAAAAGGTTTTAAAATTACCTGGTGGTCCAGCGGGAGCGCGGGGAGTGATCTCCCGCTCTCAGGCCATCGGCTGCATTAATAAAAATGGCGCTGATGGCCCTTTGCCTTTACCATGTGACAGGGCAAAGGTAGCACCGGCGCCATTTTGAATACTGGCAATACGGCCTGCATGCAGGAGATCGCTCCCGGACCCCCGCTGGACCCCCAGGTAATTTTAAAAGGTTTTTTTTTGGGGGGGGTCGGGAGGGCGGGGGAGGCTAAGGGGGGTCATTTTAAAGGGTCGGGTTGGTTTTTTTTTTTATCGGGCCATCGGCGCCATTTATATTAGTGGCAGCCAAAATGGCGCCGATGGCCCGAGAGCGGGAGATCGCGCCAGGACCCCCCCACTGGACCACCAGGTAATTTAAAACATTTTGGGGGATTCGGGAGAGTGGGGGATTTGTTTTAAAGGGTCGGGGTGGGTTTAGGGGTTGTTTGGGTGTGCTGGTTTTCCCGCCCTCCCCCTCTCCCGATTTACGATTTTTCACGATAAATCGGGGGAATTTCTATTGTATCACGACTCTAACGATTTTTGACAATTTTTTTAAATCGTCAAAAAATGATTCACATCCCTAGATTTTAATATAAGGAGCTACTCCTCCCCTTTTCCTGTCCTCCCTGTCCTTCTTTAATAAGTTATAGCCCAGGATGATCGTATTCCAGTCATGAGACTCAGTGAACCAGGTCTCTGTAACAGCATCAATGTCCAAGTCCACTTCCACCATTAGGGCCTGCAGGTCTAGGATTTTATTGCAGCTTTCCAACTTTTCTCCCTTGGTTTGCTGCTCCTCCTAGTCACCTTTTCTGCTTTTTTTTATTTTTTCCTCCCACTTCTTGTATCATTTGGGGGTGTCATGTCAAGTTTAAATGCCTGATGATGTATGATCTGAATTTCTCACCTAGCATCCTCTTTCCTGCCAAGGACAAATGTAGACCATCCTTACCATATAACTTTTTTTGCTCCATAGATGAAATGAAAAGCAAAACAAAACAAAATGAACATTTTATCAGTGCACATCTTTATAGCTGTCAGAAATGTGAATGAAATTTGGTGAAAATGTACTCAGGAGAAAATATGAAGTTAGGGGGGCAGTGGACAAACAGATTTATGACACATTTAGCCTGTAGAAAACAAGGCTAAAATTTTGTGTTATTAAAAAAAATATTTCAACCTGGAAAATACAATCCATAAGAAGAACTTACATGTTATAAATTTTCCAAAATCAACTAAACTAACACAGGTAAAGTTTAGAAAATATTTGTTGGAAATGTTTAAGCTCCCTGAATGAAGCAATGCCACCCACCTCAAGGGTTTGCTATTTACCTCCGTTTAAACTTTAAAGAGCTGAGGAGTGAGAAAGATCTCTGGACAGTCTGATGTCCTGGCACTTTTGGAATATAAGGAAGAAAAGATTTCAAGAGCAACTCTCCTAATCATCTATGCCCTAGAACAGGATGAAACTGGACATTGTCAATAGAATGCCTTTTTCATTAGGGGGCCAAGCACATTTCCTATTTTACATTTACAGTTAATGCTATTCTTACATGCATTCTTCATGTAAATCAGAGTATAATTATTCATTCCCAGACCTACCAATAAAACCTTGATCCTGGAAAAACAGACATAATGATAAAGGAGAAAATGGCTAAAACAGCAAGTTCCATATTCAAAGCCATTTAGCCAGATAACTCACAAGTTTTCTGGCTAAAGAGCAATTTTTTTTTTTTTAAATTTTGGGCCATTTATCCAGATAAATTTTAGCTGAATAGTGGGATAAAATTTAGCCGAATATAAAAGAGGCAATCTGGGGTGGTCCTACGTTATTCAGCTAACTTAGTCAATTTTTGATTGTATCTAAGTTAGATGGATAATTTTACGCCTGCTTGAGATCCGATCTAAACTTATCTGGCCTTGTGTAGCCAGATAACTTAAGATCTAAGCAGCTATATTCATGAGAATATAGCTGGTTAAGTAGCATAGTTTTGAAAAAAAAAATGCTGCCCTGTGGCCCAGTAAGCCTTCCCATTTGTCATAACTCTCTATCTACCTGCCATTGGTTACTGTCTCTCTGCTGCTTGCACTGCCTTTGAGACCCTTATCACATTGTGTCCTTCCTGGCTTTGGACACTGCTCTCCCAGTCATAGCTAGAGCTTCCTACTCCATCACTGCTGGTCCCACTCCCCCGCCACCCCAACCTCGTGATATCAGCTGGGGGCACAGGCCCTTTAAATCTGGGCTGTGGATGCCAGAGGGGTGCGCACGTGAAGAAGTGAGCACAAAGGAACCTGCCCCTGTGTGTGCCCCTTCATGCGCACCTTTGTGGCATTAGTGGCCATCCCTTTTGGCATCTCATACTCTTGACTATCATGAGTGTTTCAACTGTATCACCTTTGGCTGATATGGACCAGTTCCACCAAGACAACGGAAACTTGATCAGTCAAGGTCAGCTATTATTCCTATACCATTAAAACAGCTAAAACTATTAATTGTGTCTGCTGCCTTTATCCTATTGCTTATTAAACACTCACTCTCTTTATAAAAAAAAAATCACTATTAATTTATTTATTTATTTATTTATTTATTTATTTAGAATTTTTCTATACCGACATTCTTGAACAAAATATCAAATCATATTGGTTTCCATTTAACAGAACAGTCACGGCTATGGCGTTACATAGAACATTTGAGCAGTGAACATAGAACAGGTTAACAATAACAAACAACAGTAGAATAATTCGTCAGTGAATAACATAATATATAGAGCAACAGCAACTGGGGCGGCTGTGGGGCGTAACATAATGATCTGTTTTCAACAAACAATCCTGATTGTTTTTGCATCACTGAAGCCTGGACTACAAATAGTGAGTGTTAAGTTTGGCGGCTCATGGGACTGTCCCACAAGCTGCTGCACCCAATCCAGCTGCTGCTGATGCTGCCTGAGGTCTCTTGTCACAGCAGAGTGCCGCTATTACTGTACGCTGCTGTATGCCTCTGACACTGCCAACCCAGTCAGGCCGCTGCCTCCCCTTAGGCACGTCCATGTGGGTGCATAACACATGCCCCAAGGCGGAAAACTCTGAACAGCGCCTACTGATGACTAGGGCCAGTGCAAGGGGGATTAGGCGCCCTAGGCACCTTCTGCCTTGCACCACTGCCCCCCTCCCCCCCGTTCACTCCCTCCCAGACACAGCACCCCCCACCCTGCAAGCAGCCCCGACTCCTACCTCTCATGAGTGACAATTTCAATCCCCACTCCTCTTTGCTGCTGCCGCACGCACCCCCTAATGGTCGGTGCCCTAGGCACAGGCCTAGCTCATCTAGTGCTTCCACCGGCCCTGCTGATGACATCAGCCCAGTTGGACTATTTAAGGAAAAGCCCTGCAGCATTACCTTGCCTCAGCAATGGGTCTCCTGTCTAGAGCAATGTGTGATGCTCCTGCATTCCCGGTTGTCCTGTGTTACTGTTTGTTCCTGAGTTCCTGAAGAATGTACCCACTTCTCCCTCCCTCAGCTCTGATGATATGGTGGTAGACATGTAACCTTTGTTAAAAACATCTTTTGGCTTTATGCAGTCTCAAGTTGACATTCCCCCTCCCTATGACGTTATGCTTCTCTCTAGTAAAGCTTTCAATCTCTATTTGGTGATCTGTCCTGCCCCCCCCCCCCCCCCCCCCCAAGCCTTCTCATATACAATTGCTCCCCTCTTACAGAATTCTTCAGTACCTTGCTACCAAACCCTAAAAACTCTGTACTCTTACAGGACTTTAACCTACATGTAGACCAAGTCCCTCGTTTTTCAGTATGCAAATTTTTCTTCAATACTATGTCTGCGTATGGCTAGGAACAGGCCATTTCCTCCCCAACCCACAGAGCAGGACACATATTGTATCTAATATTCTTTAACCCCTCAACATTTCATTTTAATATGGCAAACTTTACCATTCACCAGTGCCTTTGTCTGATCATTATTTAATCAATGCCATGATTGGATTCACTTCTCCACCCTCTGATTCTCCCCCCTGCCACATCCATCCTATACAAACGTGGACATTCAGACCCTGAGTTGTTTAAGGAAGAATTGATTCCCTTAGTCTCTGACCTTACAGATGATTCTGTTGATACCATAGCTCATTCGTGGAACCCTATTGTCCAAGCTACTGCCAATCAACATCTAGCGCAGAATAGGACAGCCTTTAACGTGGTCAAAAAGCAATACTATGCCAAATGGCAACAATCCATGAGTTCTTTTTAGTGCTATAAAATTTCTTACAACCACTGCAATGTTCCTAAATATCTTCCTGCTAGTTCTGAGACTGATCTTTGTAACACATCTACAAACTACGTCAGTTCTGAAGTCACAAATCTTGTAAACTCATTTCCCCATTAGACCCTTCCCCCAACCCACCCCTATATATATCTAGCATCACCATCTGGGAGAGGTTTAAGCAAGTTTCCAAAAGTGAGATTATTGAGGTCATCTCTAATATCTGATCTCAAACCTTCAACCTGTCCCCTCTATCCATGCACCAATCCTTTACTTTCACTCATTCATAATGAAATTGCAGAATCAGTTACCTGGCTAGTTAACTTCTTTTCTCACTTCAGACCTTCTCCCTCCGTCCCTAAAAAAGCTTCAGTCCACCCCATTTTGAAAAAAACCTTTGCTGACAGTTCTGATTTTTCTAATTTACAGCCTATGTCCTCTCTTCCTTTTCTAAGATCATTGAGGCAGTTGCCCTGAAACAATTAACACAATTTCTTAAAGTTCATTCCATTCTTGACCAATATTAATTTGGCTTCACACAACATCATAGCACTGAGACACTTCTCCTTTCTAGCACTGACATTAATTGTGAATTTGACTCTGGTACCACCTACCTTCTAATTCTTCTGGCTCTCACTGCTGCATTTGATACTATCAATCACAACATACTACTTCCTCGTTTATCTGGCATTGGTCTTTCTGGTATAGTTCATTCCTGGTTCAGCTCATACCTTCACAATCACTCACAACAAATGCAAATAAACTCTGCTACTTCTTCTTGTTTCCCTATCACTACAGGGGTTCCTCAAGGATCTGCACTGTCTGCTGCCTTATTTAACATATACACATTACACTGCTCTGTTCCCTGCTCTCCATTCTAGGTCTAACTTACTCACTCTTTGTTGATGATGTACAGTTTTACTTTCCTATCAAATCTACCTAATCCACTCCTGTCTTCTTCATCACATTATGCTCACCTCTATAACAGCCTGGATTCTCACAACAAACTCTCTTTAAATCTTCTAAAAATGGAAATCATTACACTTGGTTGTTCTGCTCCTTTTGAGAGTCCCTTGTCTTTTTCCTTTCACAATTTCATTATTCAGATCTCCAAGACTTTTCGTAATCTATGTGTCATCTTTGACCTCACCATAAACATGAAACCACAAATTAAATCTGTTATATACTCTTCTTTCACAAATCTTATTTATTTATTTAGACATTTTATATACTGTAATTCCAAATGAAAATCACAATGATTTACAAAAATAACATTCATACACAATAGGTATTTATATAAATCTACTTTGATGTTCTCATACATATTAACTAAAGGTCTAGGTCATCAGGTTAGTAGTACAGAAATTCTATTTAAACAATTTCACATAATTGTCAGCAAGTTGTCTTAAAATACTTATAATCTCTCATTACTTATTATTATCTTTGTCCTTATTATTGTATTTTATGTGTTCTGAAGTTTTTTAGGTTAGGTAATATGCATTTTTGAATAACCAAGTTTTCAGCTCGCATTTGAAGTTTAGGCTTCTGCTTCATATCAAACCACTTCTAGAACCACCTGACTGCCATTCAGTCTTAAAATGTTTAATCCTTACTAGCATTGACTATTGCAACTTTCTCTATTCTGGTCTCCCTCAAAACACACGCCGGTCATTTCAGTTAGCCCAAAATCTAGCTGCCTAGTTACAGATACTAAACTTTATGGTCATATTTCCCCAGTTCTGCAATCCCTTCATTGGCTGCCTGTCTAATGGGACATAACATACAAAATGATTACCATTGCCCATTACCTTCTCAATAATGTCAGTAGCCCATGGATTAGTTCCATCTTGCACCTTTACCTCCCTTCAAGAAGCCTCAGATAAGCAAACCAGGCATGCGGATTGTCCATAACACCTGAAAGGGCCTTTTCAATTGCTGGCCCCACAACCTGGAATTCAATTCCTTCTTCCATTAGAGCCATGACCAACACTAAAGAATTCAAGAAAGCTTTAAAAACCTTTCTATTTAGACAGTCTGTCAGGAATAGCACCTATCACCTCTTTCCTTACAGTTAAGATATCGACATTCTCCTTTTCAGAATAAATAAATAACTGGCCTTGCCAGGCTGAGCAGTCCCCATCCCCTAAACCCCTCTGAAGACTTTAAAAAATATTGCGAGACTGCAGATTGGCTCACCACTTCCTCCTTCCCCAGTTTTTAAAAAAATTACGATTCCCTCCTCACCCTCGACTTACCTGCAATCTCAGGCACATGCCCCACCCACCAGATCCTGAAACTCCTGCTTTGAGTGAGGTACCATTTGCCAGCCCCTGGTGCTGCCAGTGCTGCTCTGACAGAAGACGTGCAGGAAGCATAATCTTCGGTTAACTTATGCTTCCGGTGCTTCTTCTGTCAAAGCAGTGCTGGAATCACTGAGAGAGGGTAAGAGAGAACTCACTCCTGGCAGGGTTTATCAGGACTGGTGGGGTAAGGTTGAGAAGGTCCATGTGCCTGAGGTTGCAGGTGATTAATGGGTGGGGAGGAAACCTTATTTAAGAAAGAAAACTGGGGAAAGAGGTGGGTGGTGGGACAAACATCCACGCAACAACATTGTTTTTTAAAGCAGGGAGGAGTAGGCTAGGGGCTAGAGTAGTGAGTTACAAACCACTGACGTTAGGGTTGAAATCTCACTGCTGCTCTCTGTGACTTTAGTGAAGTCACTTCACCCTCCTTTGCCTCAGGTACAAACTTATTGGGTCATTTTTTCAAATCTCGTTATGACGTTTTCACATGCAAAAAATGCCTTAACACATGTGAAAATGCCTTAACACGTGTGAAAATGCCTTAACGCATGTGATAAGTGCCATAACGCATGGTGTGATGCAAATTTTTAAAAGAGGAGGGATTGGGGGTGGAGTCTGAGGCAGGATTTCTGAAAAAGGGGGCTGGCTTCGCACTTTGCGAAGCCATAACGCAAAATATCGCACAGTTTTAACGCCAAAAATAACTACACCTTTTTTCAATTACATTAAGCTATGCAATGTTGTGCTTTATGCCCATAATATAATTTGTGATTTTGTTCACCTATTCTATTTTAGTCATTTTTAGGCTGGGGGAGGGATAGATATGGGGGAGGAGAATGGGAGGAGAGGGAGAGAGAGAGAGGGAGAGGAAGAGAGCGAGAGAGTGAGCCTCTGGGGAGGGGGGGCTACCATAGTAAGCAGCTATTTATGGTACTATAGGAGGCCCACCTAGTAACTCGAGGTGAGGTATAGGTAGTAGTGTAGGGGTTAGGGGCCACTTTTACATGCAGAGTGAGATGTATGAACAGAATAGTACACTCTTGTGGAGATTTGATGTCCTTCAAAGGGAGGAAACTCACACAAAGAAGAGATTTGTGCAATGTTCTTTCACCCTGTCTTGATGAACTCTCTACCTGGGTAACATCAAGTTAGGTTGAGAGAACACTGTACAAATCTCCTCCGAAGGACATCAAATCTTCACAACAGTGTACTGTTCTGTTTGTACATCTCACTGCATGTAAAAGTGGCCTCTAACCCCTACAATACTACCTAAACCTCATCTTGAGTTACTAGGTGGGCCTCCCATAGTAGCATACATGCATAACTAGCTGCTTACTATGCTGCCACCCTAGAGGCTCTCTCTCCCTCTTCCTCTCCTTCTCCCTCCCCCCACCCCCCAGGAATAAACATGCCTCTTTTTCTACCACATGTGATATTTACAGCAATTTGATAAATCCAGCTCTTATGGCATTTTTGGCAGTGCCACATGGCACCTTTTATTTATATGTGTGCCACAACCTGCTATATTCTTCTGAATATAGCCAATTAAGTCTTAAGTTATTTGATTATACAAGGCCGGAAAACTAGCCTAACTGGTTACATTCAACAATTGCTAGTTAGGCTTTAAAGTTTAAACTTTAGGTGCATATATTTAACAGGACAAGTTATCCATCTAACCTTAGCCGGATAACTTATCCACTCATTTGCTTAGTGAATATGCCCCCCCCCCCTTCAGCATTATTAACTGAAATGTCAGTACTAAGTAACTATTCTATACAAAGAGGATTACTTGCAAACAAATGTGCAGGGTGTCAATAACACATGTATATGGGCATGAACAGATCTACGCAAGTATTTTATAATCTATTCGTAAGATATACATGGACTTTATAAAATATACGGATGTCTACCCCACAGCATACGCGTGTATGTAGGCTTATGCATGGATATATACAATGCATTAAAACCATGTATATCAATGCATTCAACACATGTATTTTTCCAATTTATAAATATGTATGTGTATATTTTACATGTGAAAGTAAAGTAGGACTTACTCGCATAAATCGACTAATTTTAAAACATTCACAAAAATTAACCAGTTTACCAATTAGCCCACCCATTTACCCAGTTCTCCAGGTCATTGAGACCTTCCTGGTTCTTCCGCCTGATCTTCCTCCAGTTCACCCAAACCTCCCACCCAGTCAGTGCTACACAATAAACATATAATAATATCACTTCTGGCAGATAATTAGTAGGTGTAAAAATATGCAAATAAGTTGGAAAATGTGGATCCGTGTCTTTTAAAATAGTAACTTAGTATGTAAATATTGGCCCCACCCTGATTGTCTCAGACTACCCCTTATTTGTGTGCATGTGAAAGTGAAAATACGCGTCTAATTTGGACTTTTATAAAATATGGAACTCACGAGTAGAGGCTACTTATATGCATATATGCTAATGTTTATGAGTGTAACATTTTGAAATTTCACTCCTATGTATGGAGAAAGAGAAGATCATCAAGTATCAAGAGATATAAATACAGACCAAGAAAATGAGACCTAATCATAAAGAAACAGTTCGATTTGTTTAGGCCCCACTCACCTGATTAAAAAGAGCTTCCATGCTCTCCTCGATACGTTTCTTGAATATATATTACACTGTACAAGCTTCAGAAAGAAGCATGTTTGGCACAATGCAATCATTAAGAGGAGCACTGGCAGTAGATTTGAAAAACTGAGATCATTCCCAACATATGCAGGCTTGACTGAAGTTCATTCTTGTCATCATATGTGCAAGTCAAACCTAATATAAATCTTGTACCTCTAGTTCTGTAAATATATACTCTGTTTCCACAGAACCTCTCTCCCTCCTTCTTAACTGGAATATTTTTACAGAGATCAGAAAAAAATCCTAATCTTTTGACTACAAAATAAAGCTTCTTTATGACGGAAAAGAAAGATATCAAAATTCAATTCCTGTCCAGCTCCAATACACGAGAAATAATTGGTGTGGCCCTCATCACCACCTCCTTCTGCAATTGTTACAGAAAAGCAGTCAGATTTAAGACTCCCTCTTTGCTTTGGGCTACCTCTGTTGTGCGTCCTGGCCACGTGGGTGCCGCGACTGGGACTGCTCACCTCGTGCTGCCTTCCACAAGTGCTGGCCTGGCTGCTGCCGCTAACCCCCGGCGTCCCCGTCACTCACCACGGCCTTCCTCAGCGTCCTCATCCCTGCAGGCCTCGCAGCGGAGCTCCCGACGGGGCTCTGCGTCTTTGGCCATCTCAGCCCCGCCACTAGGTGCACGCACGGCCGACGTCCAGTCTTTTAAAGGGACAAGCGTGGGAAATCCGATGGAGGCACATTTGGATGACATCAGCAGAGCCCTATATATAAGGCAGGGCTCAAACACCTGATCCCTGCCTTGGCAATCGGATCGGCACCATTGGTGTGCTAGTTTGCCTTTGTGTTCCAGTGTCTCCTGTTCCAGTGTCTTCCGTTCTCAGTGGCTCCATGTGTTCCTGTATCCTTCTCAGGTAGTACCTCTTCGGACTGACCTTTGGTATTGACCTCTGCCTGCCTGACCATTCTCTTGCCTGCCACCTGGAACTAACCACTGCCTGCCTGACTATTCTCTTGCCTGCCACCTGGAACTGACCACTGCCTGCCTGATCATTCTCTTGTCTACCTCCTGGCACCGGCCCTAGCTTGTCTTGACTACGCCTGGACTGATTCTGGTATTGACCCCTGCTTTGGCTGACTTCTCCTGGACTGACACTTTGGTTCTGACCCTTGCGTTTCACTCGGACACTCTCTTCTGGCCTACTGTGACTATCAGACTAACCTGCTTGGAAATTAACCGCGGCTTCCACCTGACTAGACCTGCAGGTGCTGCCTGTCTTGCCTGGAGAACCTTCCTGAACTGCTGCCTCCCTGAAGTCTCCGGAACTTCCAGTTCGGGTCTACTCCATCCACTCTGCATCAGCCGCGCACTCTTGCTTGTGGTGGGCACACCAGTCCGCTATCTCTCTGGGAGACCACCAGAGGCCCACCTAAGTCTAGGCGGTTTGGGTACCCAAGGGCCTAACCTGCGAAAACCCCAGACTGTTATTGGTGAAGCTCCAGCTAGCCTCTGTCTCCTCGTGTGCTCCGCCTCGTGGTGGCAGACGCTCTCTGGGTCCGACCAGAGGGCTGTACCAGTCCTGCACCAGGCCAAGGGTCCACCTCCAGCGCAAAAACCTCTCGCTCCAACAACTCCAGACAAATCTTCAGGGGAATAATTGCACATACTGGACTCTCACAATAGGAGTTAGCGCCTCCACAGAAAATTTCAAAACCTCAAACAAGTATTACTGTAACACATTGTTAGGGAGAAATAACAGAAAATTTAGGAAAATTTAGAAATCAAAGATTACATTTGAAAATAGAATTTTCTAATATTTCAACTTTGTTGCACATTTATGATATTCTTAATTAGAGACATATCAACAGATTGAATAAATATCAACTTTTCCTCATAGCCCTGCAGACATCCATCGTGCCAGGGAAATTTAGAATTTTAAAATTGCAATTTACTAATAGGAGGACAAATGCTGGCAGCCACAGACCAGATCTCGTGGAGTGAGACCAAACTGGAGGCACTGGGGTGAGACAGGAGCAAGTTGAACTGGGGATCGTTCCTTCCCCGTGAAGAAAGTGTCAAGAAAAGAAGAGGGCACGAGAGTCAGGGAGGTCAAAAGGGATTGGAAAGGGGCTAGAAATGATGTTTAAAACAAAAAAAATTTCCCGCAGTGACAACCTTATTTAAAAACAAGCAAACAAAAATGGATGAAACTTTATTCTTTTTTTTTTTGTTGTTTTAAAAACAAAAGCAAGTAGATGCACATCCCTAGGAACTGCTGGCTTGCAAATGTAACCCCCCATCCTTTCCTCTGCTGTCCTGTTCGGGGAAAGGACAACATTCATGAGACCTGAGCCACACCCTTTTACACACCATCCAGTCTTCCGTCCCTGCATCATTGCCATAGCATCACACTCTCAGGACAGGGCAGCAAGCCTGGGCACTGAAGCCTCATCCGTCAGCTACTCTGAATTCCCAGCAGTCATGCCATCATAGGAGAGGTTCTGCCGTTAATATACAGCATATCGCACTCGTGCCAGCTCCCTGCCACCTTCTCAAAACAGCCATCATTATGTTTCCCAAATTGCCTTTGAGGCTAGGATGCTCTGCCCTGCACGCCACCTGTTGTCTCTGCTCTGAACAGGGAATGCAGGTTGGCATTCATAGAGGTGACTGTCACCATTTAAAAAAAAAAAAATCCGAACCCAGGTTACATTTTTGTAACTGCCGCTGCCGCCACAGTATGCTATGAGTCCTGAAACAAAGGCCTGAAAACCTGAGGAAGCATGGCGTTTTTCAGCAACGTGGGGAGTTTGCCACACTTCACAAAGGTCAGGAAGTCTTTTTTTTTTTAATATTTTTTTTGCTTACAGTAAAAACCCCATGAGAATTAGGTTTTGTTTTCGGCTTTTATCTTTCTTTCTGCACTGCAGGGAGCACTGTTTTAGAAGCAGATGCTCAGGATTAGGAAGGGCGGGTTTTCGGGGCCTAGGCCCACTACCATTAATCTTTATTTTTGAGATCCTTAGGGGGCAGGAGGGTTTGACCGCCAGAGACATGTTTACAGTTATCTGAGGGGGGAGGGCGGGGGAGAGGGAAAATCAGGCCAGGAGTCCCAAATATAGTCTTTATTTGTTTTTTCAACTTAAAATTGGCATTGACCTGGCTATATCCATTGAATATCAACAGTTATGGGCAAAGTTATCCGGATATACATACCCCAGATAATTTTAGGTGATGTTATCTATTTTAGGATTTTTTTTATTATTGGCCTCCAAGAGTTTTATGGCATGACTAGTTCACTGTGATCATGCTATGAAACATATATATCTATATCTATATCTATATCTATGTATATCATTCCCTCTTGGGAGGGATTTAAACTAATGAAAATATGTATTAAAATCTGAATGGAATCCATTTCACACTTTTCTTTTCTGCTATTTACTTTTTATTAAGCAGGAAATACAGACACACAGTGTAACGTAACGCACAATATCTCAAAATAACAACCCACATGGCATATCGTCCATAATACAAAACATATCACAGCAGATACCATGAAACCCACCATCACCTACTGGTGTTTAACCAGTTTCCGATTATCATTTCTCATTTTTCTTTATGCTCTGCATCTCTAGGGCGCTCTTTAGAAACTTGCATCGCATGACAGCCACAATGAATCATCAGTCTTTGCAAAAACAAAAAAAAAAAAGAAAAATAGTAAAAAGTGAAGTGGTTAACTCTCACCACTAAGTTACCCCACTTCCTTTAGACCAACAGCAAGAGACAATACACCGGGAGAGCAGGGTTGCGCCTATTTCCTGCAAAAAGGAATTGTTATAACATTAGGGATGAAATCTGAGTGGCTCTTCCGGAGTATTTTCAGGATCTGTACTTCATACTGTAAATGACAGGTTTTATTTTTAAAAGAGAGGACTTTGGGATATATGAGCCAGGGTAAGAACAGTGCTCCATTGATCAGAGCTTACTTTTTCTCTTTCAGAACAACAATTTCCCACTTCCCAGGCTCATATGATCAGATGTCCAGGGATGTGGTCAGCTTTCTCGTCATTTTTTTTTTTTTTTAATTGTACCCAATTCTTCTATGTAGCAACAGGCAACAGTGTTTTGGGGAGTTTTTTTGGACTTAGTCATTTATTGTTTTAATCAGCTTGTCAAGGGCAGTGCCTTTTCATAGTTTAAACTTAAATTGCCATGGAAGCTGGACAATAACACACTGAGGCAGGACACTTTACTTAAATTATCTTCCTTGAATACAGACTAAACATACAAACAGTCTGTCAGCAAAACAAAACTTTCTGGAACAAATAGCTGGCTTTCATGACTGAAGTAGTGAACATGACTTTCAGATTTCTTTTTCTGTTTTTTCCTTTTGTTTGGTTGCAAAAAAAAGGAACCAAGAAACGGAAAAGAATGCATTTAATTTGAGACCAAGTGCGCCGCCGAGTACAGCTATGCGGGCTTCTGTAGTAAATCTTTAGTCTTTTGCTAAGGAAATAAACTCTAATAGGGTGAAATGTAATAGTGTTATAGTATTCTTAGCTTACACCTTATGTGCTTGATAGCTTCCTTTCGTATATTCCAGTGTGTTCTGCCATAGTACCCGGCCATCCATAAAACTGTGCTCTGATTTATGGACGTACCTGACAATGCCTCGCTCCTCCAGTGCTTCTTTGATGAATGATGAATTGATTCAAGAATAGAGGTGGGCGGGGATTCGGTTAAACTTCACACTTTTGTAAATCAAAACTCCATGCATCAAAACTGGGAAGTGATCTCATAGTTTTGAAACTAAAAATAGTGCAAAAAAAAAGGAAAGCATTTTAGAAGCTGGCTACTTTACCTAATTTAAAAAAAAAAATGGTTTTTTTTTGGAGGCACAGAGCCTCCAGCTCAAGGTTAATGGAAGGCATGGCACTGAGCGAGCTGTAGTTTTAAAAATACTGTAAAAAGAATGCAAGGTCCTCCCCTCTCCCTTCACCAACAACTTTGGGACCAGGTATCCCAGAATACATCCATCTTATGTGACCTTATTGTGGATCATGCTCAGAAGGATGTGTGTTTGTGTGTGTGTGTGTGTGTGTGTGTGTATGTGTGTGTGGGGGGGGGTGTTACACTTGGACCATCCACACTTGCTGCTTAACTCCTGGACCTTCTTACTGCTGATTGCTCAGGAAAAAGCACAGTAGCGGTAATCAGGGAGGGCTTGCCAGCAAAGGCTCAAACCTGACTCAAGCTAAGAGCCTGGCTGTGGTTCAGATTTTAAAACACTGAGGAGGGGAAGCCAAATAATAGGCTGCTCTGACAATTCTGGCCACACTTCACAGTGGTCACAATGACCTTTCATAATATATAACTTGTATATATTTTCCTTTCCAATGTCTCAGCTCTGGTTTTGGCTCAGGAAGCAAAGCCAGAGAGTTGGCTTGTTTCTGGTTTGGCCTCCCCCTCCAAATAGATCCAGGTCTGATTTTTGAACCACAGACCAGCAGTTTTACCCAGTGTCATTACCTTTATTTCTTAAAAATAATTAGTTAACATTTTTCTAAATGTGTTCTGGGTATTTTTTTTTTTTTAATATATAAAGTCGCATCGACCGGGACAGATAATTGTTTCCAGTTCCACCGTCTTGTGTCCAATTACAGCAAAAATTAAAATGATTTTTTTTTTAAATGGAAAAAGAAATGTGAGAAGGAAAAATTATAATACATACAATCTTTAGAGCATCTCACCAGTCTCAGCCTTTCAAAACTTTCATCAGGAAGTGCTGTCAACACCAATCTATCAATACTGCACAACATCATTGCTAGCATTTTATGAAAACGGAATACTGTAATATAGTATTGCAATGCACACTCAGTAATTAAACAGTTCATATTTAATATATAAAGTATTATATAGTATACTAACAGGTGAATGTTCAAAGGAGTTATGCATGTAACCATAACATATTATCATAGCAATTTTCAAAAGCCATTTACCCACGTTAAGTGCACTTAAGAAGGACAAAATCTATTGACAATTCAATGGAATATATTGTAGCAATTTTCTAAAGTCCATTTATGCACTTACAAGTGAATTTTCAAAAGAGTTACACTTGTAAATGTAACATACTATTGCAGTAATTTTCAAAAGCCTGTAAAGTGCATTTATGCAAGCAAATCCTATGACAATTCAATGATATATATTGTAGTAATTTTCAGAAGCCCACTTATATGGGTAAAATGCATTTTCACATGTAAAACCCATTTTACGAGTGCAAAATGCTTTTAACAGTAACTTTCAATCAGGCGCCCATATACATCTGTATATGGGTGCGCAGCCAGAAATGAGGAAATTTTATGTCCTGCACGCACATATGTGTGCATGTTATAAAAATAGCTTTGGTACATGTATGTGTGCTTCTCATTTTTAAAGTTTATGTGCAAAGCCGTGTAATGTTGTCTTTGAGCCGTTCAAGTGAGGGAATTTTATAACAGGCGCGTGTCCATGCCATGACCAGTTTCACAAGTTTGTCTACCCCCTGGTTTTAAGCCTGCACTCCTCCAAGTTAACCCAGACCCCTCAAACCCTTCATAGATGCCTGGAAATATTTTTATTGACACTTATACCTCCTCTACAGCAGAAGAAACTTTATGGTCAAATATACGACTTGCACACACATCTATTGGCCTCGCCCTGGAATGCCCAGAGCCTACCCACATTTTTTCCCTGATGCGAGATATTTACGCATCAGGACTTATGTACCTTTATGGGCAGTTTACAAAATCAGGTGGATCTGTGTATGTGCTTCATGCGCACCCATCTCCCAATTTTGGAGTATTCCCGGCTTTTAAAATTCACCATTTCAGAGGTAATTTGGAAAGGTGTCTTGCATGTAAATGTGACATATTATCATAGCAATTTTAAATCCTATTTATGGCTTTAATGTGCATATAAATGTATAAAACCTATTGAGAATTCAATGACATATATTGTAACAATTTTCAAAAGCCCACTTACATGGATAAAGTGCAATTACACATGTGAGACCCAATTTTAAGCGTGTAAATGCTTTTGAAAATCAGGCCCATTATTTTCAAGTTGATTTCGCAGTTATGGGATACAGTTACTGCATTTAGATAAGCATAACAACTGTCTAATAAAACAAAACCAAAATTAAGAATTTATATTTAAAATGAGTTATTTTTTCTTTAAAAATAATTAGCGAGCAAATCATGTTCTTCAAAGTCATGCACTGGGGATAAAAACCGTAAATCAGATTGAATTTAGCTGAATACTTCCTCCCTTATTCTGCTGTCAGGTCTTCAGTAGTACACACGAGGGAGTTCTTGACTCTTCAAATAACACTGATCCTAATGCACACATGGACCTTCCATCTCAGCTTGATTGATGCCGCAACTCAACCATGATTTACATCATCAAGATCCCAATTTTCAAAAGGTCTAAGCACCTAACCTTAAGAGTTTGGCACCTAGACTTTTTCAATTAAATATTTGGCTGTCTAGCAGCACCTAAATGTCAGGAGTCTACAATCACCAGTCCTTAAAAGTAAATGAGGAAAGGGGCAGGGGCAAGAAAATTAGGGGCTTGATGCTGATTTCCAGTACTAAGTGGCCAAAACGAGATGTTGTCAAAGTAGTTCTAAATCTGCCCTTGGAAGCCATCTCCCACCAGCCAGAGTAAATAAACAGTAGCAACCAGGCTGACAGCCCAGCTGATCTCTCCTCCAACCCAATAGAGTAAATATATAATAGTGGGGCTGACAACCCCGCTGAACCTCCCTCTCAACTTCAAAGACAAACTGAGGATGTCCCAACACCTCTTCCTGTTCCATCCCTAGATGCCTGTCAGACCACCCTGAAATGTTTTGTAACTGAGCCAGAACAGAGTCTTGTGGTCCTCCCAGCTTAGACAGTAACTTTAAAAGGAGCCTGTGTGCGCCCACAAAAGCACGCATATGGGTGCGAGCCCACATACGCTGGAATTTTAAATTGTCCCCGCAAGTGCGCGCGTACTATTTAAAATAAGCCTAGCGTGCATATGTGTGCTACTAATTTTAAGCAGTTACATGGGGAAATGTTACTAGAGTACCTTTTCTTATGACATGTCAGCTTTTCCAGGCGCACATTTTAAAAAATGTCCAAGTGAAGAAAATAACTGTTCGACCAGTCTGTCTCTAGGTCATCAAGACCCCTCTGTTTCTTCAGCCTGCACTTCTCCCATTTTACCCTGACCCATAATCCACCCAGGTTTTGGCTATAACAATTTGTTTGCAGACTTGCATACGATAAAGTGCATAAGTAAATATGCGCCGGTAACAGCCCGCTCACGCTACGTTCACCAATTTTAAAATTGGGATTTATGCGCGTAAATGTTGGCCCCTGCCCCAGAATGCCCCTGCACCTCAACCCCACCCCTTCTTCATGCATTATGTTGCTCGTGCAAGCGCATATATGCACATAATTTGCCGGTTTTAAAGTAAGAGTTGCTTGAACTCGGCCCATATACTCATGTATATGGGGCTTTGAACACAAGCAACACTTTTCAGATTTACCCTTTAGTGTCAAGCAATGCTTTGATAGCAATTCTGTTAGCTGTCAATGTAAACATATTGTGTGGGGGCTACCAGTTCCCTGCCACCACCAATCCCCAAAGTTTCTGTTGATATTAAAAGTATAGTGGTTGGCCACCAGTCCCTGACACCTACCATACCCTACTGCCGATGCCAAACATTTAACAGTTTAGGTCCTGTTAGCATCTCACCATTTCCCCTCCTCCCTATCCACAACATCTAAGACTCTATTGCCCCCAACTCCCCCCCCCCCCCACCCCATCCTCACAAATGCAACTAGCATTCTTGTCAGAAAAATGATGGATGCAAACTTGGTAAGAGGGGAAGAGAAAGTCCTCCTGTCTGTTCAGTTCAGCCCTCGGTTTTCTTTGGGCATTAAGGAGGAGATTTGAAGGGGAAATAGGAGTCTATATGTGGTGGATAGGGAAGGGAGTGGGGTGGTGGTTGGTTGGGGGACTGATGGCACCCATCCCACCCAACCTTTGACATTGGGAGTGTGGAGTCCAAAGCAAGAAGGTGAAGGTGGCTCCCTGCTGTATTTTTGAAAGCAGGCAGAAGGGTGTAGATCTGGCAGTGCTCCCCCCAGCCCACCCTACCTCACCATAAATAAGGATCTGGGAGACAGATTTAATGCTGCTCTCATAGCATCTATATTTGGCCACTAAACTTAAGGCACTAGCACTGAAAATCAGGACAGAAATGGCAACTTTCAATCAGCCGTGCAGGTATATATGTATACATGTATGCCGGCTCGCGCAAATGGATGTGGCCATTTTATAACATATGCATGTATATGCGTGCATGGTATAAAATCGGCAGTATGCGCATACATGTACGTACAATTTTATATGGGCAAATATCAGCTCTGCCGCGTAAGTGGATGGATTTTATTATATACGTGCACTGACACAATTACCAGTTTCCCCAGTCCATACCCAGTTCGCCAGATAAAGGCTAGAACTTCCTAACCCTCCTAACTAGCCTTGATTTTTAATTATACTAGTTACTAGGGATTAGGGATGTGCAGCCAGAAAGTATTCGTTGGATTCGGGATACGTATTCGTCGGGGCCCAGATAAGTTGCATTCGGTCAAGGGGGGGAAGCCCGATCCGTTAATACGTTGAATTCGGCATTCGTTCCCTTTAAATTTAATTAACTACAACCCCCCACCCTCCTGACCCTCCCAACTTACCAAAAGTCCCTGCTGGTCCAGTGGGGGTCCTGGATCGATCTCCTGCCCTCGCACCGTGGCTGCCGGTATTCAAAATGGTGCTGATAGCCTTTGACCTTACTATGTCACAGGGGCTACCGGTGCCGATGGTCGGCCCCTGTCACATGGTAGAAGCAATGGACGGTCAGCGCCATCTTGTGCTCCTACCATGTGACAAGGGCCAACCAATGGCACCGGTAGCCCCTGTGACATAGTAAGGGCAAAGGCTATTGGCGCCATTTTGAATACTGGCAGCCGACGGCCCGAGTGCAGGAGATCGCTCCAGGACCCTCGCTGGACCATCAGGGACTTTTGGCGAGTCTTGGGGGGGGCCTCCTGACCCCCTGACCCCCCCCAAGACTTGCCAAAAGTCCCTGGTGGTCCAGCGGGGGTCCTGGAGGGATCTCCTGCACTTGGGCCATCCATTGCTCCTTCCATGTGTCAGGGGCTGACCAATGGCACCGGTAGCCCCTGTTACATGGTAAGGACAAAGGGCCACCGGCACCATTTTGTTTACTGGCAGCCGACGGCCTGAGAGTGGGAGATCGCTCCCAGGACCCCTGCTGGACCACTAGGGACTTTAGGCAAGTTTTGCCGGGGTCAGGAGGGTGGGGGGGGGGGTTGTAATTAACTACATTTGAAGGGTTAGGGTGTTTTGTTTTTTTTTCGGCGAAAATTGCCGAGAAAAAAAAAAAGACCTGTTGGAAAACAAAGTTTTCCATGGGTCGCCTGACCCGTAAAAAATAAACGATGCACATCCCTACTATTTACATGCCATCCATAGCAGAAGTAAAGATACACGGATAGGGCCTCTGGCATGTGCTTGTGCATGTAGTTACGCACTGTTTTAATGCAAAAATCCAGGAATGCCCACACCCTGTCTAGACCACGCCCATACCCCACTTTCCCCAAAAATGTTTGTATGCGGCACGCTCTGGCCCGAGGGATGCGCGGATCTCCTGGCTTTTGCGCGCAGCAAGCTCTTAAAATTTATCTCTAAGTGTCTAACTTCTGTCCCCTAAATTGACTCTGCCCTTGGCCACACCTAAGTTTTAGGGACCTAAATTTGTATCTGCTGTTTCTGTGAATATTTTATTGGGTAAAAACGGGTACATTTTCAAATGGGTTATGCATGTAAAAATAGCATTTACTGTATGACGGTAACTTTGATACCAGCGCTTGGATACATATATATGTGCATATGCAGGCTCGCGCCAAAGGACATAGTCATTTTATAACTTACGCGCATATATGCACGCATGGTATAAAATAGGCTGTTCATGTCTTCATGTGCGCACAATTTTATATGGACTTGGGCATGTGCGCACAAATGCCACTTCTACCGCATAAGTGGAGAGATTTTAGAAGACAAATGCGTTGACGCAATTACCAGCTTCCCCAGTTCATTACCAGTTCACCCAGGTAAAGGATAGGACTTCCTAACCCCTTAGAAAAGGGCGGAATAAGATGCTTTTGAATGTGTGTGTGCTTATTAGTGTGTTTTTAATATAATAATGTGATGTATAAATATTCATATTTATGAATATATCATGTTTATGAATATTCATTTTATGAATATATCATATTCATCTGACAGGACCTTCCCCTGGTGAATCCATGTTGTCTTGATCGAAGAACCCACCGGATTATAGCTAGTTTACTATCCTTTCCTTCAGCAGTCTCCATTAATTTTTCCACCACCGAGGTGAGGCTAACGGGCCTGTAGTTTCCAGCCTCCTCTCTGCTCTTGTGGAAGCAGAGAGGATAAACACCTGTAAGACTGATCTAAAGCAGGCATCATTCAGAAGAGGCGCAATGTTTCTTAGGAGCTTTAGCTTGGCAAAAGAGGTTTGCGTGCATAGAGAAATGTGTGGATTCATGGATAGATGTGGATCGAATGTAAAGCCGAGATTATGAATCTTTTTGGATATCTTAATATTATAACTATCAAAAATAAAGTTGTCTGGAATTGTGAGTCTGAAAGAATGCCCCAAGGTGATGAGCTCTTCCTTTTTTCTGCATGAGATGCCACCCTCTTCAAATTGCCTCCCTCCCACCTCGTGTACAGCATGCCACAAGACTTTTGGAGTAGCTGGCTGCCTTTAAGTGAGCCTAAGCTCCTCTTCCTCTTCCAACAAATCCTGGGTGCACTCAGTATCTGTTGTGACATTCTCTTCATCTTCATTCTTACTCCTTCCCTTTCCTGCAGCACTTGTGGATGCCACCAAGGCCTTCAGGCCTCCGGGTCCAAGCCCACCTGAATCATGATCTATTTGATACTCTGCAAAAAGGTAAAGTGTGTAAATGGTCACTATAGACTCTTTCCCTTTGCCCTTTTCTCTTCTCACCACTGGACTTTCATTATAGGCATGCCTCTTGCTACTCTATAAACTTCTAATCTAGCATTCTTTTCTGAGTCAAAGCTACCTTTATGCATTGTGTTAAATCACCTATAAGCATGGACAGAATAGGGAATGACAGCTAGGTGTAGCTCTTGCCTACAAGCCCTATCTGCCATTTGGTTCATAGAAGATATCTAAAATGGTACATATGTGGGTGTGTATATAGATATATATGTATGTATGCTTAGGCAGATTATTATAATAATGATATGTCAGCACCTTATATGCCTTTCATACAAGCACTGTTCAGAATTGTCATTTCCCTCAGGTGTTTCCCAATGTCCCAGGGCTACATGGCTGTTCTGCTGTTACTGGCTCTAGTGTTTCTTGCTTCTGGACTCCTGTAGGTGGCACAACTTCTGCTTCAGCAGGAGAAGCTGGGCACTCTTCTTCTTCCTCCGACTCCTCCTCTCAACTGGTGGTCTCTGTGAACAGAGAGAAAAGTTTGTGTCAAGCCATCTTCTAGTATGCTCAGGGGTGTGGTGTGTTGTAGCATTGAAACATTTAGACTGCATATCATTTATGGGAGAGATGGAGGCAATGCAAAGTGATTCTATCTGTAGGACAACCATCTGCTATATGGGATTGCAAGGCCATATATAGGCTCCCAAAGAAATGGCTTCTTAACAGCAGTCCTTCATAGTACGGTGCCTAGCTAGCAATAAGGGCTTGGAGGTAGCCTCAGTGGCTGGGAGGTATATGTTGGTGTATTCCTTGGATTCCAAGCTATCAATACTTATGATGCAGTCACAAGTCAATAGGTTCTTCTAGGAAGGGAAGCATTGGCAATCCTTTGTAAGGGTATAAGAAGGTTATAATACACTTCTTACTTCAATTGTTGGTCTGCGAGTGCATTAAAAGTAGTGCTTCAGAATAGTGCTGCCCATGACCCAGGAATTTTATAAGGAAGACTTTCAGTTGTGTGAGGGATTCTAGCAGCAATTGGCAAAAACAGGGTGTTGTTAATTGGCAGGGCAATAGCAGGGCCTGTAATGGAAGCATGAACTAGACTGACCAGGTTGACATGTCCCTAATGTTCGTTTAGGAAACTAACCTCCGGCCTCCTCCTGCCTAGAATGCAGCTTGTCAAGCCACTCCACCTCCTTGTGACACAGCTTCTGAACCTTCTTCTTGAGGCCCTTAATCTATAAAGAGGAGAAGATGGAATAAAATGCTTTCAGTTTAATGTTTCTGGTTGTGTAAACTTCTTATTGCTAAGTTATATTTTCCCCTGTTTTCTTGCCCCTATGCTGTCCCTTTGTGCATCAATACATACTGTTTGGTATTTTCCCCTGTTCCTATCTACCCCTACCTCCTATTTGTCTCCCACCCTCACCCCCTACTCTTCTATACCCCTCCCAATCCATCATTCACCTTCCTATTATACTCTTACCCGACGAGATAGGAGGCTTTGCAGTTAACTTCTGCCTATAAGCCTTGCCAGGCCTGCCACATCAATCTATTATTCCTCTGGAGCCCCCAAATAGGAGAAATCTGCTGCTCATTCCTCACTACCAGGGTCATTAGCCACTGTCCATGTCCCTGATAGTAAAATTTGGCTGCCTCGATAGAAGGGCCATCTTTTAATAAATAAAACATATGCACGTATGCGAGGTTCCATATGCACAAACTTAAGCACATATGTTGGATAGCAGAATTGCATATTTTATAATCTGCATGGATGGATTTGTATGGATGTGTACAGATTATAAAATACTATAACAGATCTCCATGGACCAAGATACATGTACATATGGGGCCACACATAGATCTTTGAATGTTATCCTCCCTGTCTATAGTTTTTAAAATGTAAAACTATGCATGTTGTTGCCTTTCCCAGCCTAACTCTGCCCCTGAAACATTTCCATGAGAATGTGGGTAAAAGTATAAACACTGGGGAACAATGTGTGTTTTTACTTCCATATTATGGGAAATTATCAAATAGACCTTTTACCCATGTAAGTTGTCATTTACATGGGCAAATGGCTTTTCAAAATTGGTCTTTTTGTTCTGTCATATATGACTCAATTTGATCACTTATGCATTTAGAGGCAATAATATGTCAAAGTGCAACAGGTCTCGACCTAACATCTAGATTGGATTATTGTCTAATAGCATCTCTTAACCCTGACTTCCATATTCAAAATCCATTTAGATGGATAATAAAATAGTTATTAGTCTAAATGACTTACTCGGCTATATTCAACCTTTATCCGGCTAAATTCTAGCAGTTATTAAGTTAGAATTTAGCCAAATAAATTAGGGGCGGTCTAGGGGTTTAACTGGAAGGACGAGTTAGACGGCTAAGTTAACTGACTAGCTCTGATATTCAGAATTAGCCGGATGATTTAGTCGGCTAAGTCTGGTCGAGTCAAAGAGTTGTCCTAAAGTTAGCTGGCTATAGTTAGCCAGCTAACTAATTATAATAGCCGTCTATATTCAATAGTGTAGTTGCACTATTGAATATGTCTCCAAAGTTAGCCAGATAAGTTTATCTGACTAACTTTACTATCCGGACTGTGTCTGATATAGACCTCCATATTGAATTCATATATATGTAATGCTGGGCACACATTTTTGGGGGGGATTTTTCCAATATGTAGTGGAAATGTTCAAGGCCTATACCCTTTTGTGATTTGGTCTTGACAGATATTGAGATGATCACAAGAACAGTGTACCTCAATACCTTTCCCTTTCTCAAACTTGGTCATAACCTACTTCCTTAGCATTTACTTCCTTACTATTTATTAGGGATGTGAATCGTTTTTCAACGATTAAAATTATCGTCCGATAATGTTTATATCGTCTTAAATCGTTATAGAACACAATACAATAGAAATTCTAACGATTTATCGTTAAAAATCGTTAAATCGTGTTAGTGCGCACTAAATCGAGTTAGTGCGCACTAACTCCCCGTTAGTGCGCACTAACTCGATTTAGTGCCCACTAACTGAAAATGATACAAATAAACACTTTCCAGGTCACTGAAGGTCAGTTAGGAATGAATATGTGTTCCTATTGGCTGGCTGCCCTCTTATCTATTGATGTTACCAAGGTTACCACTGAGGTGATGGTTGGGGGGATGGGAAATGGAACTGGAAACTAACGAACACCAACAGAAAATGAAACAAAGTGTTCACACTTCCCAGGTCAGTAAAGGTCACTTAGGAATGAATATGTATGTATGTATTCCTATTGGCTGGCTGTGCTCTTATCTATTGATGTTACCAATATGGTTGGGGGGATGTGAAATGGAAACAGTTGGAAGCTTGACAAAAAAAGTAATGTAATGATCAGCACTCACGTGACTAGAACTTGTTTGTTTATTATTTTTGTTAGCAGGCACCTGAAATGCTAGTGCATGTTGAATTTGCCAATCACTGTGCATTTTAGAAAGGTGGTCCTGGCTGGAACTGTACACAGTTCAAATATATGTAATTGATTGTTGGTAAGTGTATTTTTTAAGTAGCCACACTGGCACCAGTATGTTTACTTTTCCTCCTACTTAACTCACTAGCTCAGCTTTGTAAGAAGGGCTTCTCTGCTTGTGTGTTGTTTTTGTTTGGTGTGAGGAGAGCAGAAACATCAGATCTTTATTCAATCTACTACAGTCATCTCTTACAGTGCCCTATCCCTATTAATACCAGGAGTGTTGTGATCTTCCTGCACACAGTGCCCTAACCCTGATACCAGTCTGAGACAGCTCCCTCCCTGCATTACTAGTGAGAGGCTGGCTTCACAGACAGGGGGGAGCTGCCTGACCCTCACTCCTGACTTCCCCCATGTCCCAGCTAGTGAATGGTGTGTGGGTGAGGGGGGGGGGAGGATGGTGAAGTCTGAGACAGCTCCCTCCCTGCATTACTAGTGAGAGGCTGGCTTCACAGACAGGGGGGAGCTGCCTGACCCTCACTCCTGACTTCCCCCATGTCCCAGCTAGTGAATGGTGTGTGGGTGAGGGAGGGGGGGAGGATGGTGAAGTCTGAGACAGCTCCCTCCCTGCATTACTAGTGAGAGGCTGGCTTCGCAGACAGGGGGGAGCTGCCTGACCCTCACTCCTGACTTCCCCCATGTCCCAGCTAGTGAATGGTGTGTGGGTGAGGGGGGGGGAGGATGGTGAAGTCTGAGACAGCTCCCTCCCTGCATTACTAGTGAGAGGCTGGCTTCACAGACAGGGGGGAGCTGCCTGACCCTCACTCCTGACTTCCCCCATGTCCCAGCTAGTGAATGGTGTGTGGGTGAGGGGGGGGGGGAGGATGGTGAAGTCTGAGACAGCTCCCTCCCTGCATTACTAGTGAGAGGCTGGCTTCACAGACAGGGGGGAGCTGCCTGACCCTCACTCCTCCGGGGTATTGTGATCTTCCTGCACACAGTGCCCTATCCCTGATACCAGGGGTGTTGTGATCTTCCTGCATGCAGTGCCCTATCCCTATTAATACCAGGAGTGTTGTGATCTTCCTGCATGCAGTGCCCTATCCCTGATACCGGGATGTGTGCAAGAAGATCACAACACCCCCGGTATCAGGAATAGGGCACTGTGTGCAGGAAGATCACAACACCCCTGGTATTAGGGATAGGGCACTGTGTGCAGGAAGATCACAACACTCCTGGTATTAATAGGGATAGGGCACTGTGTGCAGGAAGATCACAATACCCCTGGTATCAGGGTTAGGGCACAAGTTCTAGTCACATTGACTGATCACATTACTTGTTTTGTCAAGTTACCAACTGTTTCCATTTCCCATCCCCCATATACTGTCAGTAGGAAACTTGGTAACATGAATAAATAAGAGGGCAGCCAATAGGAATACATATTCATTCCTAAACTGACCTTAACTGACCTGAAAAGTGTCAAATTGTATCATTTTCAGTTAGTGCGCACTAACTCCCAGTTAGTGCGCACTAACCCCCGTTAGTGCGCACTAACTCGAGTTAGTGCGCACTAATCGGAAAAAACTATTTTTAACGATTTTTTAACTAAAAAATCGTGCCTAAGACGATTTTCTTGCCCTGCCACACGATTTCTATCGTTAAGACGATATGGAAAACGATTCACATCCCTACTATTTATCAGGAAATCCCTAACCCCCCCTTTTTTTTTTTTTCTGACAGCTTAGATGGTGATCACATCTTAATGGAGGGCTCTGGTCTTCTTCATGGCACCTGAAAGTCTGTGACATATTGGTATTGGAGAAGTTGAGAATATGTCAACTTCTCGAATAACAATAGAAATAGGAAGATGGGTAAGTACTGTTCTACATGGAACCTTTTTGTTGAATTTGCTGGTCACATTTTCCATGCTTCAAAGTCCCTTGCATTATCTTCATTTTCTCCTTATTAGGACTCTCCCACTTCATTTTTATTTAATGTCATTTTCACAAGCAAATCTGCTGTGTAATTTTAGTTATTGTTAATGTTCTGGTTTATGAGCATTTGTTTACATCCTCAGTCCATTAAGCAAGCAGACAGAAGTTCTTTTTATGCCACTGTGTAGGCGATGATGCTTGCGTCTCACTTATTTATTTGTATATGCACTGTCTGTAACTACACATGAATAAAAACCAAAAGTTTGCAAGCAACTGTAATGCATGAAAAAGTAATAGCATGCCAATGAATCACATTCAGCCTTGTAGCAAGGAAGGAAAGTAAAGTAAGAACACCAACAGGTGAAGCAAATTTATTCCCTTCTGTAATGTTAAGGGGCCCATTCACCAAACTACCTTAACGTGTGTTTTTGTGCATTAATGTGCCTTTTTCATAAATAAGTCTCATTAAACTCAATGGAGCCTGTTTATTAACAATTCATATTGGCACGCAACAATGTTTGTTAACACAGCACGGTAAATAGACCCCCTAAGATATAAAAATCATACACCTAGAGGCCAAAGCCCTTCACCAGGGTAAACTCACTGGTTGTCTGAAAATTGCCCTCACACACACTCTGGCTACAAATATACACAGGGTTCCATAGAAGACATACTTTTATCTGGGCTGAGGAGAGGCTTTTTCAGGGAAGTATCTAGGGCAGGGTTGCAAAAACAAGGAGCATACTTTGGATTTTCAATTCTGCATGCACTGTTTTCCAGCAAAACCCTGCTTGCCGAGAAAGCAGGTAAAATAAAAAGTCCGCTGGTCCATTGTACCTGTGGACAGTTTTCAAAGGGAAAGAACACATGTACTTTCCCTTTGAAAATTAAGTAGAGGTACATTGATACAAAATTAGCCATGGACTTTACACCTAGGCAGTCTGATTGATAATGCCCCTGTCAGTGAATAAAACCTATTACAATAACTATGCAGCACCAAAAATATATTTAAAATAATCAGCACTAGAGAGAGAAAATTTGGCTGAATTCAAGGGCATATGTACACAGCAACCATGCAGTCACACTTGAAGGTAAAAAACAGACATACTATGAAATGACACTTGCCATTATACACATACACACACAACCATGCGAGCATTTGAAACAGCACTGAAATGCATCCTAACTTTCCTTCTGAAGAAGGCTATCTAGAGTTGACCCTCCAGGCCATGTTATACATCTGGGCCCTCTTTGGCAAACCAGGCAGCCTCAGATCTCTCTACTCAGGAGGGAGGACAATGGACATTATCCTGGATGAGATGGAAGATAATGATTTGAAAAACAAAAAAGAAAACACATACATTAGCAAACAAATACAAACTTTGTCTAGTCACCTCACATTTCCCTGCAAATCTGTGATACATTTAAGATATATCAACTATTTATACAATACCTACATTTAGGTATGTCTAAGATCCAAGACTATGTTAAACAAAAAATACTTACCAGGATGGAGAAGAGACCCTGACATGTTACCTTGTCAATGTTCTGTTATTAACAAAGGGGGACTAGCTGCATAAAGGGAAAGAGACATCTGCTCAGAGCCATACAAGCATTTGGCCCTGCTTATGCCATCTCCGTGATTAGACAGAAAATGAAATAAATAGCATAATGGCAGCATCTTGGCATCTCCTTAAATAACAGCAAGGGAGATGCACCAAAGAAATGTAAAAGATCCATGTCAATTTTACACCATCCCCCTTTAGCTATAATAGCTAATGGGATAATGAACTGTAATAAAGGGTAAACTATATAAGAAGTAAGCATGTTCATTTGAATAATCCAGATATGAAATCTGATCTGGAAGAGTTGATTTTCAGTTCATTTTTGGTAATCTGAACTGAATGGGCAAAGCTCCCAAAAAAAAAAATCTGAATCCATTTCTGGTCATTTAGTTTATTTGCATTAAATTCTGTGGTGGAAGCATAGTCAGACAAAGAGGATCCAGTTGGGTATGGGACAAGGAAGAAACATGTTCAGCACTTCTTAACCAGCCTATCCCAGCTGGTAATTGAATGGATTCACGTCATCAATTTCTTTAGGTGAACATGAAACTAAAAGCACTCTGCGCAGCCAGTGAGTATTTTGTTCTTGGTCATCCTCTCAGAGAAAAAGCATCAATTTTGAAGCTCTGTACTTCAAAGTTCCAGAAGAGTTCCTTAGTTAATGCAGTTAAATAAAAGGTTAGGAAAAGCTTTAGTGTTGTGCCTGTTGGTCGCAGACTGCTGCACCCTCTGTTGCTTACCTTGTTTCTTCCTAACTCCGCTTACTTTGAGAAGATGATTGCCTCTGCTTCTCTACGCCGACCCCTCCGGCATCCCCAGACTGGCATGGGCGATTGCGTTCACCATCTTTCTCCTGGGATCACCTAGGGCACGCGCGCGCATGCAGCCCTGTCCTTTATGTGTGTCATGGCGGGAACCTCGGGCGTGTCCCCACCGCATGATGTCACAAATTCAGGATTTTTAAACCCAATTCACAATTCCAGCTACGAGTTAGCAAGGAATCCTCCATGTTGATCTCTCCTCGTTACCAGATGCCTCCGCTCTGTGTACTCTCGTTCCAGGATGACTTAGGTACCCGCTCCTCGGGGGCCTTGCCTCACTCCTCTTTACCCTCCAGGGTATCTGCTACCAACAGGATGCCTATGGTACCCACCCCCTGGGGCCTTGCTCGTCCGAGACCTCCGCTCCTCGGGGCTCTCTCCTATTACAACTTCCAGCATCAGAGTGAGTACTGCCGCTCCAGTTTTGTCTTTGCTTGTCTTATCTCTCTCTCCATAGACTCCTGATCTACCCTGCACAGCGGGCCTGGTGAGACTGTGGAACTGCCATTCCACTCTGCTACATACAGATGGAACCTTATCATCTGGGTCTCCACTCCTAGCTAGAATCCTCACCCGATCCTCGGGTTACCATCTACATTGCAGTACAATAAAGATATACCTCTGTGTCCATCTCTGCCTAGAGCTAGCCTATCGCTGCAAGTCCCCACAGGGCTCTGCCCTGTGGGAGGTGTCATCTCTTACAGCGACCAAGGACCCACGCTTCAATGTCCAAAGTACAACATTTAGATTTAGTAGAAAAAGCAAGATGTGCTCTTACAATCATTGCCATTGTGTCCCAGCTATGCTGCTAGAAGCAGGAGAAATTAATATAATCTCTTTGTCATGATTGCTTTATGGAGCAGCAGGTACAAGAATCAATGATAGGGGAAGCTATGTTATATCGAATCCTTAGTGGAACACATGATTTGGTGAAAGATGTAATAATGTTGGTGGCACTTGGCAATAGTGATCATAACATGATCAAATTTGTCTGGATAACTGGAGAGAGGACATGGAGGAAATCTACTGTTATAGCATTTAATTTTCAAAAGGGAAATTATGAGAAAATGAGAAACATGATTAGGAAAAAAAAAGAAGCCACTGCAAAGGTTAAGACATTACATCAAGCATGGATACTGTTCAAGAATACCATCTTGAAGGCTCACAACAAATGTATTGCTCACTTTAAAAAACGTGGAAGGAAGGCCAAATGACTGCCAGCATAGTTTAAAGGTGAGGTGAGAGAGTCTATTATAGCAAAAAAAAGATATTTAAAAAAATAAAAAAATGGATCCAAATGAAGAAAACAGGAAACAGCATATGCATTGGCAAGTTATATGCAAAGAATTGATAAGGAAGGCTAACGCAGAATTTGAAAAGAAGCTTGCTGAAGAAACAAAAAATTCATAACAAAAACCTTTGGTGTCGATTTTAAAAGGTGCGCGTGCACATGGAGGCACTGATTTTATAACATGTGAGTGTTGCATGTTATTTGCTTCAGTTTTTAATGAGGAAGATATAAGGCAGATACCCAGGCCAGAAGGATTCAGAGGAAATGAAACAAATTTCCATTAACCTGGAACGTGTAATACGGAATTTGACAAACTAAAGAGCAGCAAATCACCTAGATTAGATTGTATTTATCCCAGATTATTGAAAGAGCTGAAAAATGAAATTGCATCATATAATTATTAATCTGTAATTAATCTTAGAATCAGCTATGGTAGCTAAAGACTGGAGGGTGGCCAGTTTTTCTAAAAGGTTCCAGAGGTAATCCAGGAAACTATAGACTTTGGGGTAGATTTTAAAAAAGTGCGCCTTCGCGTACTTTTGTTGGCGCACCAGGCGCCAACAAAAGTACGCTGGATTTTAGTAGATACGCGCGTAGTCGCGCATATCTGCTAAAATCTAGGATCGGCGTGCGCAAGGCTGCCAATTTTGTGCAGCCGGTGCGCGCTGAGCCGCGCAGCCTGCCTCCGTTCCCTCCAAGGCCGCTCCGAAATCGGAGCGGCCTCGGAGGGAACTCGCTTTCGCCCTCCCCTCACCTTCCCCTCCCTTCCTCTATCTAACCCACCCCCCGGCCCTATCTAACCCCCCCCCCTACCTTTGTCGGGGGATTTACGCCTCCCGGAGGGAGAAGTAAATCCCCGCGCGCCAGCGGGCCGAGACGCGACCTGGGGGCGGTTCCGGAGGGCGTGGCCATGCCCCCGGACCGCCCCGGGCCTAAACCACGCCCCCGGGCCCGCCCCCGAAACGCTGCGTCCTGCCCCCAAAACGCCGTGCCGATCGGCCACGCCCCCAACACGTCCCCAACACGCCCCCTCGAAAAACCCCAGGACTTACGCGAGTCCCGGGTCTCTGCGCGCGCCGGCAGGCCTATGGAAAATAGGCGCGCCGGCGCGTAAGGCCCTGCTCGCGTAAATCCGGGCGGATTTACGCGAGCAGGGCTCTTAAAATCCGCCCCTTTATGTCAGTGCCAGGAAAAATGATCAAAACTATTATATAGAACAAAATTGCTAAACATATAGTCATAGTTTAATAAGACAAGCCCAACATGGGTTTACCAAGTGAAGTACTGCTACACTAGTCTGTTACATTTTTTTGAAAGCATGAATAATCATGTAGATAAAGGTGACCCAGTCATAAGTTAGGAGGTAATGTTCTATTGTGAACTGAGAACTGGTTAAAAGATTGAAAACAGACTGTAGAGCTAAATGGTCAATTTTCTCATTGGGGAAATATGACTAGTGGAGTGCCCCAGGGATCTGTACTGGGACTGCTGCTATTTAACATATTTATAAATGACCTAGAGATAAGAATAATAGGTGAGTTGGTCAAATTTTCTTAAGATACAAAATTATTCAAAGATGTTAGATCATAAGTAGACTGTGAAAAATTGCAAGTGGATCTTGCAAGACTGGAAGACTGAAAACAGCATCATATTTATAAAAATATCAATAGCTGATACCATGTAGTCTCATATACGGAATCAGAGAAACCTCATAGAAAAAATGGCGGGCTTTACTTCCAATAGCCCCGAATGCCACTACTATAATTGTGCAGTCACAGATAAATGTTCGGACCGTCACTAATTTATAATCATCGGTTTCTCTGTGGTAATTTTTTGAGATGTTTGCATTTTCATTTTTTTTACATTTTCATTTTTAAATCTGGTTATATTACCAGTCTAAGGGCAGTGCAATTACACTTATCGTAGCAGAGTATATGCAGCCAGAATATCAAACTGGTCCTGGCCCGACACGGCTCGTATTTCTGTCAGCTTCATCAGGGGCCGGAGATTGCCAAATCTACGGTTGAAAATAACATACTTTACTAAGTTAGTGTAACAATATACATAACTAACGCTGCTGTCTAATGCATACATACGATTCCAAAGTCTGCCTAGTGATCACATCTGCTACTTGGTTGCAGCTTTAACCTAACAACTGGATCCGCCATTTTCAATGGTCGTTTTAAACCTGCTTAAATCTTAGAAAGGAACCTTCATGGGGACTCACAGATAGCAGTCCACACAGTCATTTTTGTTATAAAATGAACACAGTGAACTGCTAATGCTTTCTGTGTACACAGGGATGGTAACTGTCAAATGGGTGTTCGGTCGCACATATACAAGTATGCGCTGGTGCACCCAGAGATGCGGCAATTTTATAGCATGCATTCACAAATGTGCGCATTTTATAAAATACCCAAGGCGCACATATCTGTGCATGGACTTATGCTGCTGGTGTGCACCCAGCAGCATAAGTTGGCTGATGGGTGCACACCAGCCTGTATTTTATGCCTGTATTTTATAACAGATGTGCATCCAGCTGAGGACAAGTTTCATAAGTTCATCCACCAGTTTGCCCAATGTTTTCTTATGTCCTCCCTGGTTCTTTAGACTGCACACCCCCAGTTACCTGAAATCCTCTCAAATCCCTCACAGATACCTGTAAATTATTTTTTTAAAACTTACACCTCCGTAATAGGAGAAGTAAAGTTACATGCACTAGACTTGGGCACATACCCAGGTGCATAGGTACTTGGGCACACATCTCTTGGCCACACCTTAGGATACCCATACCCCACCCACATCGCGCCTTTTTTTTTTTTTTTGGCTGATGCAAGCTATTCACTCACCAGCACTTGTGCGCATTACTGACCACCTTATAAAGTTGGGTGGACATGCTGTAGCACCAGATGTGCACTCATCTCCCAATTTCAGTGTGCATCCAGCTTTTAATATTGACCTTTAAGTCAAAGAATCATGTATACTATCACAGACTCCTTTATACAGATAAAGCAAGCTACCCTCTCTGACAGTCATTCTACGCCATACACATTGCAAGAGAATCAATCTTTGTATACTTCCTGCAGACACTGATACATGCTTTCTGCTGCAGTGCATCTCTTACCTGATAAAATATACTATAATACTCTGACAGAGAGATTACAGATGCTCCTAATACCATGCCAAACCACAGTTAGAAAACAGTGACAGTGACTGTAACAGCATACCTTGCTTTCTTCTCTAAATCTAAATTGATTTATTTAACTTTGAACTTTGAAGCAAGGATCTTCATAATCTCTGCCGTCTCTCTGAGATCCAACAAAGAAATGGCTGAATAAAACAGTAACTCTTTATAGTTTCATCTAAAAATGCTGAAGTTTTGACATGTATCTTGCCAGCTAGGATAGGCTGATTGAAAAAGAACTGAAACATGACTGGTCCTTCTCTTTCATAGTCCCACCCCCACCCAACTTTTTATTTGCAATCTAAAATGTAAATAAATATCATAAAGAAAAGATATAAAGTTTCATTAACTGATGATTATACTTTACATTGTGTCTTATAGTGAAACAACAGTTTTACTCTGCATAATTGGCACCTTTTGATGATTATTTCTTAAAACAAGATCTTCATCTCAGAATTTCTTTAATGTGAGATCTTCCTCATATGTATTACTGTTTTACAAATTTTGAGGTTGAGATTTTATTTTGTTGTATTGAAGTAATAAAATACATTGCTTTGTTTCCTCGAAAGACTTTAATAGCACAAAACTGAATGAACCAAAACAAGATTTAGGTTTTTATGGTTGCCTTGATATTTTAGTTCAGTTGCAATATTTTTGGCACTTATTTCATTAAATTTAGCTGGATGATTCATTATCCAGCAAAAGTTTAGCTGGATATAGTTGGGGCATTCTGAGGTAAAATTGGATTAGCTAGATAAGTTATCCGGCTAACTCTGATATTCAGAGTTATCCAGATACCTTAGGCCTGGATTCACCATTCTATCACAGAATGGTGAATCTAGCAAAAACAGGGGGTCAGGGAGGCGAAGGGGGGGGGGGGGCGGGCCTGCGAAAGCCGGCAGCCATCGCACCACAGCGATGTTTTCACTGCTGGCTTTCGCACCCAATAGCACCACCGTGAAAGGTGGTGCTATTAGGCGCGCTACTGGCGTCAATAATGTGGCTTACCTTATCACCACCAGTGAAGACATCATGGAATCTGCCCTCTTGCCGCCCCATCTCCTCCCCTCGCCACCCCGACTCTGCCCCTAGCAAGCTATCGCACGTGAAAAGGGACTTTTCACGTGCGATAGAGGCTTATCACACATGATAAGTGTTACAAAGTGACCCCCTTATTTGGCTAACTCTGGTAGTTCCATAGAGTAGTTCTAAAGTTATCTTTAAGATAGTTGGGAATATTCCGTTATCCAGCTAACTCTGCAAGTGGGCCAGTAGCTGAATATTGCCCCCATCCCCACCAGTGTCTCATTTCAGGATATTATGCAAGAGGTAGAGATCAAAAAAGGCATCAGAAAGTTTACTTATCCTAAAAGCTCAAAAGTTATTAGTGCAACTCTATATATGAAGAACAGCCTGCAACTTCATGCTTTTAAATCTAAAAATGTTAAATGAGGTTTTGAAAAACCCTGCTGTCATAATAAAGCCAATAAATAACAATGAATATCTGCCCCATTGGGAAATGAGGAAAAGTATAGTTTAAGAAAAATAAACATTCTTTAAAGGAATTAATATGAAGCTTTCAATACTTTGCTCAGTCTCATATGGTCTGAAATAGCAAAGTGAAACTCATTGGTAATTTATTTGTGCTGCTTCATTCTCTTGGAAGAAAACCAGTTTTTACTTTATTATTTTTACAAGGCTTTAATTATTTAAATTATTTTTAAATCAAAACTACAAAAAAAAAAATAGATTGCTTAAGGTTCCCAAAATAATAAAGGCTGGCAAATTAATAGCTTTGGTTGTTTTCATTTATATAATAGCACACTTTGAGAAAGCTTGAGTTAGAAGTTGTTTTTTTTTGTTGTTGTTTTGTTTTGTAATCACGCAAATTTCTGTTCTGCAAAACATAGATGTGTGAAAAAAATTTCGCACAGAAATGAATCCCTCTGGGGTATAGTCAGGTATTCCCTAGGATGGCCAGAATAAAATTTTTGTTGCATGTCAAAAAAATTCCACGGACTGAATACCTCAAGAAAAGCAGCCATTTACACAACTCAGAAATGTTGTGTAGCCCCACTCAGCTCTTGGGCATGGGGGCATATGGAGAGTTCCACGGATCATACAAGGCTCCAAGACCTACCAGTGTTCCTGCACGGGGGTGGGGTGGGTGGGAGGAAAGACAGTTTTTTCAAAGCTCTTAGGTTTTTTTCTTTACTCAAGGACTCTTCTTCACACCAGCCAGTCACACCAAAAATCATTCTTCACTCTCCAAACTCTTGTTCAAAGCAAACAGGTTGATTCTAAAAGCATTGCTTGCACAAAAATGCCCACATGCATGGGTATGTGGGCCATGTGTGAGCATCGCAGATTTTAAGATGCTGCAAAATCTGTACTCATGGACATGTACCCGTGCGCAAGTGAGGAATCGGGGAGAGGAAAAGGGGAGGGGCATGGGTGTTCTGGGGCAGGGCCAAGACTTACACGCATACCTTCGTATTTTAAAACCAAAAACCATAGCGCACGTTTGCTAGATATCTGTGTAACTTTACTGCTGTTCCTGATGAGAAGCAAGTCAATAGATCTCAAGTTTTAGGTCTTCTAGAACAGGGTAAGGAGTCTGGTTCAATTGGACAGCATGCAGGATGAAGAACCAGAGGGGTCTGAAAGATCTCAATATTAACTGGACAATCTGGTCTACTAATTGGAATGTGCCTAACACAAGTATGCTTTAAAATTCACTGATATACATGTGTAAAAACTGACAAAGTACTACGGAAAACACATGCGTGTTAGCTGTACTTGAGTAACCTTTTAAAATTAGGAGCATACTTACACGTGATTGGTGCATTTTACAACATACACGTTTTCAGTAGTTGAACGTTTTCAGTAGTTGAATCTTCTTCTCCTAAATTCTTCTCATTTTGGTTCCTCTCCAGAGCCCATTGACTGAATTACTGGATCAGTCTTGAGGTCTGTGGATTTTCCCAGGCAGATTGTCTCACTTCTGACTTCTCTCTGGTACTTCTGACTTCTCCTCCAGTTCTCTGAAGATTCCTCTTCTCTCTTGGCAGGGGCAGCTCAAGGTAATCTGCTGCCTGAGGTGAGGGATGCAAAGGCATAAGAACATAAGAAAATGCCATACTGGGTCAGACCAAGGGTCCATCAAGCCCAGCATCCTGTTTCCAACAGTGGCCAATCCAGGCCATAAGAACCTGACAAGTACCCAAAAACTAAGTCTATTCCATGTTACCATTGCTAATGGCAGTGGCTATTCTCTAAGTGAACTTAATAGCAGGAAATGGACTTCTCCTCCAAGAACTTGTCCAATCCTTTTTTAAACACAGCTATATTAACTGTACTAACCACATCCTCTGGCAACAAATTCCAGAGTTTAATTGTGCGTTGAATAAAAAAGAACTTTCTCCGATTAGTTTTAAATGTGCCCCATGCTAACTTCATGGAGTGTCCCCTAGTCTTCCTACTATCCGAAAGAGTAAATAACCAATTCACATCTACCCGTTCTAGACCTCTCATAATTTTAAACATCTCTATCATATCCCCCCTCAGCCGTCTCTTCTCCAAGCTGAAAAGTCCTAACCTCTTTAGTCTTTCCTCATAGGCACTTCCCTCCTTCCCCAACCCAAGCTATAACACAGGGAAAATTATCAAAGGGGCCCTTTCAGTGATTTGAAATAAAATAGATACATAATAACATAGAACTGACAGCAGATAAAGACCAGATGGTCCATTCAGACTGCCCAACAAGTGGCTTATGCTAGTAACTGCCTCATCGTGCAGGTTACTCCCGTGTGTTCTGTTAAGAGTAGCAATTGTTGTGCCGTGCATGTTTACCCTTATGTCTTCTGAAACAGACCCCACACCATTTTGGTCACCATCCTCTCAGTCCTTTCCATCCTATCTCTATCTCCTTTGAGATATGGTTCCCAGAACTGAACACAGTTTTCCAGGTGAGGCCTCACAAGAACCTGTACAAGGGTAATATCACCTCCTTTTTCCTGCTGGCTATTCCTCTCTCTATGCAGCCCAGTGTCCTTCTGACTTTAACTATCACCTTGTCACATTGCTTTGCTGCCTTCAGATCACCAGACACAATCAGCCCAAGATCCCTCTCCTGGTTCATAAACATTAGTCTTTCACCCCCATGTGTATGACTTTGCTCTTCTTGGCATTGAATCTCAGCTGCCAAACCTTCGACCACTGTTCAAATTTACCTAAATCATTTTTCATTCTCTCTACTCCTTCAGGCATGTCCACTCTGTTACAGATCTTAGTATCATCAGCAAAAAGACAAACTTTTCCTTCCAACCCTTTCACAATGCTGCTCATGAAGATAATGAACTGAACCAGCCTCAAAAATGATCTTGAGGAATGCCACTTAGCAGTGTTCTCTTCAGAGCAGGTTATATTTATCATTAAAAATTGTCTTCTGTCAGTCAACCAGTTTGTGATCCACTCCATCACCTTGGCACTCACACCCAAACTTCTCATCTTATTCATGAGTCTCCTATGTGGGAATGTATCAAATGTCTTGCTGAAATCCAAGTAAATCAATTCAAGTGCACTTCCTTGATCCAATTCTCTAGTCACCCAGTCAAAAAATAAATCAGATTTGTCTGACAGGACATAAAAGGACATAAAAGGACATAAAAGAGATGTTAAATAAATAAATAAATAAATAGTGAATCCATGCTGTCTCTGGTCCAACAACCCACTGGACTGTAGATAGTTCACTATCCTCTTATTCAGGAAAGTCTCCAATAACTTTTCCACTAGCAAGGTAAGGATAACCTGCCTGTAGTTTTCAGCCTCCTATCTGCTACTCCCCTTGTGAAGTGACCCCAACCACTCTTCTCCAATCTTGTGGTACCACTCCTGTTTCCAGTGATCTATTGAACATCTCTTTCAGCAGATCCTTCAACTCATCTCTGCGCTCCCATAGTACCCTGAGATAAATTCCATCTGGCCCCCATGGCCTTGTCCATTTTCAGTTTTTCCTAGCTCTTCCCATATATTCTCTTCTGGAAACAGGATTGTGTCTACCCTACTTCCATCCCTGCTCTTGTCCACCAGTAATTGTCCTTTTTCAGGGTCTTCTTTATGGAACATTAAACTGAAGTTTTTAATATTTCTGCTATTTCATTGTCTTCCTCTGCACATACCCCCTCATTTATCAAAATGCACTAAGGCATTTTCGCATGCGAAAAGCACCATTAACGCATGTGATAGCACCATATTGTATGGTGTGATGCAAATCTGAAAAAGAGGAGGAGTGGTTTTCCAAGCCCTATTGCATGGCTTTAATGTGAGAGTGAGAGTGAGTGAGAGAGAGAGAACCTAGCCATAATGTAATGATCCTAAATAGGTATTTATATCTCTATGGGAGGCCAACCAAGTAACTCGAGGTGAGGTTTAGGTATTAGTGTAGGGGTTAGGGGCCACTTTGACATTCAATGTGAGACGTACGAACCGAACAGTACTCTCTTGTGGAAATTTGATGACCCTCGGAGTGAGGAAACTCACCCAAAGATGAGATTTGTGCAGTGTTCTCTCAACCTAGCTTGATGTTACCCAGATAGAGAGTCCATCAAGCTAGGTTGAGAGAACATTGCACAAATCTCATCTTTGGGTGAGTTTCCTCACTCTGAGGGTCATCAAATGTTCACAAGAGAGTACTGTTCTGTTCATACGACTCACATTGAATGTCAAAATGGCCCCTAACCCCTACACTAATACCTAAACCTCACCTAGAGTTACTAGGTGGGCCTCCCATAGAGATATAAATACCTATCTAACACTCATCTCAAAATGTGAAAAAGTGATTGCAATTTGCAGTAACCTAGCTCTTTGCATAGGTATTATTGCAATAAACTGCCTATTAGCATAAAACACACCCCTTTTCCTATCGCCTGTGAAAATTATAGCATTTTGATAAATCCAGGCCACAGTTCCTTGTCTCCTTTCAATTTTACTATACCACCTCCTTTCACTAATTTATCTTAAAACTGTTTTCTCTCCTCATTTTACTTCTTTGGCAATAATTTCTTCTACCTTCCTGATTTCCTTTCTCATCTCCCTCAGCTTCATTAGAAATGTTTTGGTGTTCCTCTTTGAATGCTGTTCTTTTTGCCTTTTTTTTTTTTTAGTCAACTCCTTTGAAAAACAAAGCAGTTTATTTTTCCTCTAACTATTGTTTGCTTTTCTTACATAGAGAGCTGTTGCCTTTGTAATAGCTCCTTTTTTTTTTCAATTATATCTTTATTAGCATTTTAGTCCAAAAAACAAAGATTAAAATTAAGAAAAATGATTTGCAAAAAACATAATTAAATCATATAAAGGAAACGCACATATGGAAAATTCCACATCACCGGGGAGAAAACAAAAAAGAAACACAACATGCAAGAAATAATAATAATAATGAGAGGTGCCATGCAGTTACAATATCATATCAGTATCATTATGTATATAGTATATCCCACCCATGCCTAGACACTTATCCAGATTTATCAGCAAGAAAAATTTCTAAGTGAGCAAGTTCAACAGAGATGAACTTATTCCCCTGATACACAATAATATATTTTCATGGGAACTTAAAAAAAAATGAAGCACCCAAATCAATTACACATTGCATTAAATACCAGAATAACTTCTGTTACGCCCATCGGCCTCGGCAACCCACGTCCGGCACAACTCATCCCATGTCTTACTTTGTTTCTTGCTCCTGGTGTTCTCGTGGCTGCAGCCAGCCACTGCCACCGCACTCCACCGAGCCTCTGGGACTCCACGTGACGGCTGGGATGCTGCCAACCAGCGTTCTGACCAGGGCCTTCCCTAGGCGCGCGTGTGCGCCACCAGCTCTCCTTTTAAAGGGTCAACAGTAGGGATGTGAATCGGGCTTTGGACAATTAAAAATATCGTCAGAAATCGGGGGCTCCCCCAAAACAATAGGAAAACCCCACGATATTGATCGTGGGGGTTCCCTTATTGTTTTGGGGGAGGGCGGGAAAAATGGCACACAAAAATAACCCCTAAACCCACCCCGACCCTTTAAAAGTAACCCCTTAGCTTCCGCCACCTTCCCGACCCCCCAAAAAACTTTTTACAGGTACCTGGTGGTCCAGTGGGGGTCCCGGGAGCGATCTCACATGATCTCCCGCTCCGGGCTGTCCTCCCGCTCCCGGTCTGTCGGCTGCCACTAATCAAAATGGCGCCGATGGCTCTTTGCCCTTACCATGTGACAGGGTATCCGTGCCATTGGCCGGATCCTGTCACATGGTAGGAGGACTGGATGGCCGGTGCCATCTTGTGACATAGTAAGGGCAAAGGCTATCGGCGCCATTTTGAATACTGGCAGCCGACGGTCCGAGTGCAGGAGGTCGCTCCTGGACCCCCGCTGGACTTTTGGCAAGTCTTGTGGGGGTCAGGAGGGTCCCACAAGACTTGCCAAAAGCCCTGGTGGTCCAGCGGGGGTCCGGGGGCGATCTCCTGCACTCGGACCATCGGCTGCCAGTAATTAAAATGGCGCCGATGGCCTTTGCCCTTACCATGTGACAGGGTATCCATGCCATTGGCCGGATCCTGTCACATGGTAGGAGCACTGGATGGCCGGCGCCATCTTGTGCTCCTACCATGTGACAGGGGCTGACCAATGGCACCGGTAGCCCCTGTGACATAGATCGTGGGAGATCGCTCCCGGGACCCCCCACTGGACCACCAGGTACCTGTAAAAAGTTTTTTTTGGGGGGTTGGGAGGGTGGGGGAAGCTAAGGGATTACTTTTAAAGGGTCAGGGTGGGTTTTTTGTTTATCAGCTCAGGTGCAGCCAATAAACAAAGCCGCGATCGGGCCTAATTGAAAAAAACCCACATGTGAATCGGAACCGGAATCCGAACTGATTCCGGTTCCAATTCACATCTCTAGTCAACAGTGGGAACTTCAGGGTCGTCCCCGGCTGATGACATCAGAATCCTGGGATATTTAAGGCCAGCCTCTCTCCTCCACTAGCTGACTTGGCAACGAGTTTCTTGGTTCCTGGTCTGGTGCTTCAGCCCCAGTACTCCAGACCTGTTGTTCCCACTTTACGGATTCCTGCCTTGCTTCCCACTCTACAGAATCCTGCTACTGCACTCTCGCTCCTCAGGGCCTGCCTCAGCGCTTCTACATCACAGGACCCTGTTTCTGTGCTCCTGCTCCTTGGGGGCCTGCCTTAGTGCTTCTACTTCACGGGACCCAGTCTCTGCACTCCCGCTCCTCAGGGTCTGCCTCAGTGCTTCCGCATCACAGGATCCTGCTACTGTGCTGCTGCTCCTTGGGGTTTGCCTCAGCGCTTCTACTGTGCAAGATCCTGATACAGCGTCTCCGCTCCACAGAACCTGCTTCAGCACTCTATTCCACAGGCTCCTGCTTCCGCACTCTTGCTCCATGGGGTCTGCCCCACTTGATCCTGCTATAGTGCCTCAGGAACTGCTACAGTACCTCATCCCTCGGGGCCCTCATCTCTTCCTCCTCGAGGGCACCATGACCTCGGCTGGACTCTATCCTCGCTCCTTGCCGCTTGCCCTCGACCTCAGACTGGATCTGACCTCTCTGATTCTCCCTGTCTTTATCTGGCTGTCTCTCCGGGAACAGTGACACAGATGCTCAGCTAAGACCAGGAGGCCCCGGCACTCAAGGGCTCAACCTGCGGGGAACATGGGCTGGTACTGGTGAAGTTCATTAGTCTCTGCTCCCAGCCAGTCTCACCTCCCGACGGTGGGGACCTGCAGGGCTCAACCCCGCAGGTAGCGCCAACCCCACCTAGGGTCAAGAGTCCACATTTCCTAACAATGTCTTTCTCATTTGAGTCTCTTTAGCAATGTCAGGGAACATCTGGAATGTTTGCCCACAGAACAATTCACTTTTATACTTAAAATATTGCCTGAGTACCACCTCCTTGTGTGTTTCAGATATGAAAGTAATCAATAGAGTATCTATGGGGTAGATTTTAAAAAATAGCGCGATCACGTACTTTTGTTCGCACACCAGGCGCAAACAAAAGTACGCGCATATCTTATAAAATCCGGGATCAGCGCGATCTTATAAAATCCGGGATCAGCTGCCGATTTTGGGCAGCCTGCCTCCGTTCCCTCCCTTGGAGGGAACTTTCTTTCGCCCTCCCCTCACCTTCCCCTCCCTTCCCCTACCTAACCCACCCCCTCGGCCCTATCTAAACCCCCCCCTACCTTTATCCATGGATTTACGCCTACCGGAGGCAGATGTAAATCCGCGCGCGCCAGCGGGCTGCTGGCGCGCCAAGACCCGGCCCGGGGGCTGTTCCGGAGTGCGCGGCCATGCCCCCGGAACGCCCCCGGGCCGGCGCCACGCCCCCGGGCCCGCCCCCCAAAGGCCGCTTCACGGCCCCGAAACGCCGCAACATTTGGCGACGCCCCCGACACGCCCCTTTTAAAAAGCCCCGGGACTTACGTGCGTCCCGGGGCTCTGCGCGCGCCAGCGGCCATGCAAAATAGGCGCGCCGGTGGGCGAGGGCCCTGCTCATGTAAATCCGGCTGGATTTTCGCAGGCAGGGCATTTAAAATCCGCCCGTATGGTTTCAATTAAATCAGAAGAATATTGCAAAAAGTGGGAAACATTAGGACTCTCAATGGGGACAATCACATCCATAGAATCCTCAACCACATTAATTAAAATATATATTTTTTTAATCAGAGATAATAACATCGAAAAAAAGCAAACTTTTCCTTTGAGGAAAATTTAAAATTATAGCTTTTCCACAAAATATTTTTTACGTAGTTCTAGAGGAGGTAGCTCTTAGTTTGGGGTGAATTTTAAAAAGCACACATTTCTAGCCCTAATTATATTTTCCAGAGATTCACATTTGCAGTGTATCATTAATCTATCCTTGATACCACTAGCCATTGTGGATTGCAAAGCAGCCACAGAGGTAGACACAACTGCAGATTAGTTCTCAAGCCCTACAGGTCTATTCTTGACTTCTGACATCTTAGTGGCAATTCCAGCAGAAAAGTACAAAGCTGAGAAACAGTACCAGAGACAGAAATCTCAGTATGCTTAACTACTGTCCAAATATTTTTAAGAGTCATATCCAAAAGATCAAAGACAAATCCTACTATATCACCCTCACCATGGTCTAATGGTGGAATAAACAGCCTGGTAACTCAGTTCTAGTAGAGTCAGGGCCTCTAACTGGTACGTTTAATGTCCTTAGTGGATTTAAAAGAGAGTCCCATGATCTTGATGCTGTACCAATGCATCACCTAATTCCATCCATGGGTGTCCAGCTGCTCTTAAAATTGGAACAAATTGACTCACCCCTAGAGATATGCATTCATTTTAAAAAAAAAAAAATCTAAAACGTAATGAATAAGGGTCAGTTTCTTTCATTTGGAAGGCACCAAAATTGAGGGATCCTCCAAATTAAACAAACCTTATTCATGTATTTTGTTTAAAATTTCCAGTCAGTCCAATGCCTAGGCTCTCAGCTGAGGTTTTGCCTAGGGCATAAGCTGAAACCCAAAGCAGGGGACATGGCCTAGGTTTGAGTGTTTTATTCTATCTGATAGAATAAAATAATAAAATCTTTCCACGGCATAAGGTTGTCCCTTTGTTGTTTTTTGCCTTGGCTACGTGGTTCGCCTTCTGATTTGTTTTATTGGACCTAGGTTTGAGTGTGACACCACAGTCTTGGACTAGGCCTAGGCCTGAAGCAGAGGCTTCACCTACGGCATAGGCTTCGGCCCAAACAAAGGGCTGCAGCCTAGGCCTGAGTATGATATTGGGGTCTTAGCTTAGACCTGGGGTGAAAGAGGGACCTCAGCCAAGACCTAAACAAGAGCAGGGCCCCTGAAAATGTTTTCCCCATTTACTTGAACCAAAAGATATCTGTAGCCAAGGCCAGGCAGGGTCCCGAAGCCTTAGCCTCGGTGTGAGCCCAGGCCCACCCAGGCCTTGGAGCTCCATTGGAAGCATCTTCTTTCTTTTTCTGTGTTCTTGAACTGATGCCATCAGCTGGGGTTGTGCTGGAGTTAATTAACTACGGTGTATCCACCCCAATGGAGGGAGCCATTTTCTTCTACAGCAGTTCAATTAGCTGCCCAGCCTCCAGGCTTGGCCCCAGCATCAGGCCTGGGTCCATGCTCAGGTTTGGGCCGAGGCACAGGTGTCAGGACCCAGCCTCCAGACCAGGCGTCAGCATCGGACCCTGGCATCTGGCTTAGGTCCCAGTGGTAAGCTTAGGCTTAGGCATTGGACCAGGCCTCCAAGACCCAGTCCTGCATAGAAAATAGGCCTAGGTTGCAGTGATCTACTGTGGCCTCGGCCTACACAAGATCAAGGCTTCGGTTTATGTCAAGGCCTCTTCAGTGGATCCCCACAGAACCAGGTAAGTAGAGGCTGGGGGGATCCCATCCCTGGTATTTTTCAGGGTGGGAGGGATAGGTGATGAGGTCAGGAGGACTCGAGAGGCCCCATTTCCTTTTTTTTTTTATTATTGGTGTTTTTATCTAAATGTTTGATTCCGTTTTTTTTTTTTTTTAAATGAAAGAAGCAAATCAAACATTAAAAAAATAGAAATGAATGGAGAAAAAGACCTCCCGAAAACGAATCTAAAAATGTAACAAATATTTTACCCCTATACATCCCTACTCACTCCTTCCACAGCAGGTGAAAATAGCAGTGGGATCACCTTACCTCCATGACTCAGAGAAGTTTCAATGGCCTCCTCACTTGTATTGATGAAAATGCCACCATTTAGACACATTAGAATGTTATCAAGAGGGCCTCGGACTGGGGTAGAATTTTTATGGGCACCAGTTATCTTACTTTTATGCTTCCTGCCCATGCCTTTCAAATATGTTTCCTAAGGGGCACACCTTTTTTGCTCATGGTTTTGGCAGTGTGCACTGGCAGCTGCATAACTCTGCAGGCAGGGAGATGTAGCCTTAGCATGATGATGTCAGCACTACTCAGGTGAGCTGCGATCTATCAGGACCCAGGGCTACCAGGAGTGCAAATAAAGGAACATGTTCCATTGTGCGCTTCTTCATTCATGCTGTGGTGCTTTGGCATTTCAGCATTTAGTGAATATTTGGGTATTTATATACTGAACTTTTTCTGTTTTTACACATTTCTGGTATAACTGATTTATATTGCCTTTATATTTTTGGTGGGTAGGTTGCTGAGTGCTTAACTGGTTGTTTGTATTTTTATTTGTTTTTAGTTGGATAGGTTTTATATATCAGTTGAATATATTATTGTTTCTTGGTTGATTCACTAAACTTTTAATTGCTTCTAGAACAAGGGGGAAAGATGAGAGTTGCTCAGCAGTGCATAGTTCAGAAAATGTCATAATGCCTCTGTATCGCTTCTTGATGAGACTGTACCTTGAATACTGTGTACAATTCTGGTCACTGCTTCTCAAAAAAGATATAGTTGTGATGGAAAAGGTATAGTGAAGGGCGAACAAAATGATAAAGGGGATGGAACAGCTCCCCTAGGAGGAAAGACTAAAGAGGTTAAGACTGTTCAGTTTAGAAAAGAGATGGCTGAGGGGGGGATATGATAGTGGTGTTTAAAATCATGAGAGGTCTAGAACAGGTAAATGTGAATTTACTCTTTTGGATAATAGAAGGACTAGGATGTACTCCATGAAGTTAGCATGTAGCACATTTAAAACTAATCAGAGAAAATTCTTTTTCACTCAATGCACAATTAAACTCTGGAATTTGTTGCCAGGGGATATGGTTAGTGCAGTTAGTGTAGCTGGGTTTAAAAAACATTTGGATAAGTTCTTGGAGGAGAAGTCCATTACCTACTATTAATCTAGTTGACTTGGAAAATAGCCACTGCTATTACTAGCATCAGTAGCATGGGATATACTTAGTTTTTGGATACTTGCCATATACTTGTAGCCTGGATTGGCCACTGTTGGAAACAGGATGCTAGACTTGATGGACCTTTGGTCTGGCCCAGTATGGCAGTTTCTTATATTCTTATGGAAGTATCTTAGAAGGGGCATCCCAAAAGAGAGGTTCCAATAAAAGCAAAGTCCATGTGCCTATAAGTAACGAATCACCTAAGAATATAAGAACATGCCATACTGAGTCAGACCAAGGGTCCATCAAGCCCAGCATCCTGTTTCCAACAGTGGGCAATCCAGGCCATAAGAACCTGGCAAGTACCCAAAAACTAAGTCTATTCCATGCTACTGTTGCTAGTAATAACCTGTGCTAAAGTATTCCAAATTATCCCTATCAACTGAAAAGCAGGTTGTTAATATAAACAAAAAACACACTTTGAAATATTTATGTGCCAATGTCAGAATTCTAAGAAGTAAAATTGGAGAGTTAGAGTATATAGCAGTGAATGATGAGATAGACATAATTGGCTTCTCAGAGACTTGGTGGAAGAAAGATAACCAACGGGACAGTGCTATACCAGGGTACAAATTATATCGTAATGAAAGGGAGGATCAACTTGGTGTCTGTTTGGAGTTTTATGTCTGGGAGGGCATAGAGTCCAACAAGATAAAGATCATACAAGAGACTAAATGCACAGTAGAATCTTTTTGGTTAGAAATCCCATGTGTGTTGGGTAAGAGTATAGTGACAGAAGTATACAACTGTCCACCTGGCCAAAATGATGAAACAGATGATGAAATGTCAATAGAAATCAGGGAAGCTAACCAACATAGCAATGCAGTAATAATCATAATCAGTGATTTCAATTATCCCAATACTGAGTGGGTAAATGTAACATTAGGACATGCTAAAGAGGTAATGTTCCTAGATGGAATAAATGACTAGGGATGTGCATTCGTTTGCAATGAAATAGGAAATAGAGATGATATTTCCTATTTCATTGCATTTTGGGGGGGGGGGGCACGAAACGATAAGAAAACCCATTAAATTTTGTGTTCTTTTCTTATCATATTTTGTGGGGGGAGAAAGGGCACATTTAAAAAAAAAAACCCAAACCCACCCTACCCTTCAAATTTAATTAATTGCAACCCCCCACCCTCAGGACCCACCAAGACTTGCCCAACCCATCCCCCAAGACTTACCGAAAGTCCCCGGTGGTCCAGCGAGGTCCCGGGAGTGATCTCCCACTCTCGGGCCATCGGCTGCTACTAATCAAAATGGCACCGATGGCCCTTGCCCATACCATGTAACAGGGGCTATCAGTGCCATTAGTCGGCCCCTGTCACATGGTAGGAGCAATGGATAGCCCGTGCCATTTTTTTAAGATGGCGCCGGCCGTCCATTGCTCCTACCATGTGAAAGAGGTCAGCCAATGGCACCGATAACCCCTGTCACACGGTAAGGGCAAAGAGCCATCGGCGCCATTTTGATTAGTGGCAGCCGATGGCCCGAGAGGGGGAGATCACTCCCGGGACCCTGCTGGACCACCAGGGACTTTTGGCATGTCTTGGGGGGGTGGACAAGTTTTGGGGGTCTAGAGGGTGGGGGGAGCAATTAATTAAATTTGAAGGGTTGGGGTGGGTTGGGGGTTTTTTTTGGTTTTTTTTTACAATCCCCCATTAGAATTCATTACATCTGAAGAATCGGGGCAGGTTTTGGGCTTCGTTTCAGGGGCAGATGAAATAAAATCGGCTCGAACTGCGGGAAAATGAAATTTCTCACGGCGAGCCAATAACGAATGCTGAACCGAAAGGTTCGGCCGAATCACATCCCTATAAATGACTGTTTCATGGAGCAATTGGTTCAGGAACCAACAAGAGAGGGAGCTATTTTAGATCTATTTCTAAGTGGAACACAGGATTTGGTGAGAGAGGTAATGGTAGTGGAACCACTTGGCAATTTTGATCATAACATGAACGTGGGACAATATGTAAATCTACATCTCTAACACTAAACTTTCAAAAGGGAAATTTTAATAAAATGAGGAAAATAGTTAGAAAAATATTAAAAGGCACAGCTGCAAAGTTTACGAGTTACAACAGGCTTGGACATTGTTTAAAAATACCACCTTAGAAGTGCAGTTTTGATGTATTCAAAGTATTAAGAAAGGTGGAAGGAAGGCCTAACAATCACTGCATGTTTAAAAGATGAGGTGAAAGAGGCTATATTAGCCGAAAAAAAAACATTCTTCCAAAACTAAAGAAGGATCCATCTAAAGAAAATAGGAAAAAACATAAGTATTGTCAAATTAAATGTAAAACATTGATACGCTGAGAGACAATTTGAAATGAAGTTGGCCGCAGAGGTAAACACTCATTATAAAAATGTTTTGAAATATATCTGAAGCAGGAATCCTGTGAGGGAGTTGGCTGGACTGTTAGATGACTAAGGGGTTAAAGGGGCTCTTAGGGAAGAAAGGCCATTGCAGAAAGACTTTGGGGCCGATTTTAAAAGTTACGCTCGCGGGGTACATTTGTGCGTGCCACTTGGCACGCACAAATGTACACCCGATTTAATAACATGCACACATGTTATAAAATCCAGGGTCGGCGCTCGCAACAGTGTGCACACTTGTGCACCTTGCACGCGCCGAGCCCTAGGGGAGGCCCGATGGCTTTCCCCGTTCCCTCCAAGGCCGCTCCGAAATCGGAGCGGCCATGGAGGGAACTTTTTTTCCCTCCCTTCCCCTATCTAACCCACCCCCCAGCCCTACCTAAATCCCACCCCTACCTTATTTAGTTGAGTTTCACCTGCCTCTGGCAGGCGTAACTTGCGCGCACCAGCCAGCTGCCGGCGTGCCATGCCCCGGCACAGGCTGCTGTGCCGAAGCACTCGGCCCCGCCCCGGACCACCCCGGGCCGCAGCCACGCCCTGGCCACACCCCCAGACCACACCCCGGCCACCGCCACGTCCCTATCCACGCCCCCGGACCTCTCCTTTTCAAAGCCCTGGGACATACGCGCGTCCCGGGGCTTGCGCGCACCACCGAGCCTATGCCAAATAGGCTTGGCGCATGCAGGGGTAGGTTTTCGGGGGTTACGCACGTATCTTACATGCGTAACCTTTGAAAATGTCCCCCTAAATGAATTCTTTGCTTCTGTGTTAACTAATAAGGATTTTGGGGAGATACCAGTTCTGGAGGCACTTTTCAAGGGTGATGATTTGGATGAACTGAAGCAAATCATGGTGGACTTGGAAGATGTAGTAGGCCAGATTAAAGGGTATCAAACCACCTGGACCTGATGGTATACACCCCAGGGCTCTGAAAGAACTCAAAAATGAAATTTCAGATCTATTAGTAAAAATTTGCAACCTATCATTAAAATTGTCCATTGTACCTGAAGACTGGAGGGTAGCCAATGTAACCCCAATATATAAAAAAGGCTCCAGTGGTGATCCTGGAAACTATAGACCGGTAAGCATGACTTCAGTGCCAGGAAAAATAATAAAACTATTCTAAAGAACAAAATCACAGAACATATAGAAAGACATGGTTTAATGGAACACAGCCAGCATGGATTTACCAAAGGGAAGTCTTGCCTCACAAACTGGCTTCATTTTTTGAAGGGATTAATAAACGTGGATAAAGGTGAACCAGTAGATCTAGTGCATTTAGGGGCGGATTTTAAAACTCCTGCGTGCATAAATCCAGCAGGATTTATGCGCGCAGGGCCCTCTCGCGCCGGCGTGCCTATTTTGCATAGGCCGCCAGCACGCGTAAAGCCCCGGGACGCGCGTAAGTCCCGGGGCTTTCGAAACAGGGAGGGAGGGGGCGTGTCCGGGGGCGTTCCCGAAACGACGCGGCGTTTCGGAGGCGTGCCGCGGTGTTTCGGGGGCGTTCTGACGGCCCGAGGGCGTGGTCGAGGCCTCCGGACCACGCCCCCCGGGACCGGAGGACGGAGCGGGGCTGCCGGCAACGCGCAAAGTTACGCCTGCTTTCAGCAGGCGTAACTTTGCCGACAAAGGCAAGGGGGGGGTTTAGATAGGGCCGGGGGGGGGGGGGGGTTAGGTAGGGGAAGGGAGGGGAAGGTGGGGGGGAGGGGGGAGAAAAGTTCCCTCCGAGGCCGCTCCGAAATCGGAGCGGCCTCGGAGGGAACAGGCAGGCCGCGCTGGGCTCGGCGCGTGCAGGTTGCACAAATGTGCACCCCCTTGCGCGCGCCGACCCCGGATTTTATAAGATACGCGCGGCTACGCGCGTATCTTATAAAATCTGGTGTACTTTTGTTCGCGCCACTGGCGCGAACAAAAGTTCCCGTGCGCGTAGTGTTTGAAAATCCGCCCCTTAGATTTTCAGAAGGCATTTGATAAAATCCCTCATGAGAGCTTCTAAGAAAATTAAAAAGTCATGGGATAGGAGACGATGCCCTTTTGTGGATTACAAACTGGTGAAAAGATAGGAAACAAAGAATAGGATCAAACATTCTGTTTTCTCAGTGGAAAAAGGTAAATAGTGGAGTGCCTCAGGGATCTGTACTTGGACTGGTGTTTTTCAGTATATTTATACAATAAGGGCCGGATTTTCAAAAGGTTATGCACGCACCGGACCTATTTTAAAAAGGCCTGGCGGCGTGCGTAAAGCCCTGGGATGCGTGTAAGTCCCGGGGCTTGAAAAAAGGGGTGGGGAGCGGGCAGGGCGTGGGTGGTCCGGGGTGGGGCGGGGGCAGGGCGGGGTCCGCGGCTCCTAGCACAGCAGCCATTTCCTGCTGTGTCAAACATCTCGTGCCGGCAATCAGCCGACGTGCGCAACTTGCGCCTGCCCAGAGGCAGGCACAAAAGGTAAGATAATTTAGAGTAGGGCGGGGGGGGAGGGTTGGGGAAGGGGTGAGAAGGTTAGGTTAGGGGACGGAACGGAGGAAAGCAGCGCTGCTCGGCGCGCACGCAAGGTACACAATTGTGCACCCCCTTGCGCGCGCCAAGCCCGGATTTTATAACATGCGCACGCCTGCAGGCGCACATGTAGGCCGCGCGCGCATGTTATAAAATCTACCCCTAAATGATCCAGAAAGGGATAATATAGGTGAGATTATCAAATATGCAGATGACACAAAATTATTCAAAGTGTTTAAATCACATGCAGATTGTGATAAATTGCAGGAGGATCATGTGAGACTGGAAGGTTGGATGTCCAAATGGCAGCTGAAATTTAATGTGGACAAGTGCAAGGTGATGCATATAGGGAAAAAAAACCCATGCGATATTTAAATGATGTTAGGTTCCATATTAGGAGTTACCACCCAGGAAAAAAATGTAGACCTCATAGTGGATAATACATTGAAATCATTGGCTCAGTGTGCTGTGGTGGTCAAAAAAGCAAACAGAATGTTAGGAATTATTAGGAAGGGAATGGTGAATAAAACGGAGAATGTCATAATTTTTCTGTAGGGAAATTAGCACAGGTGTGACATAGTCAAACTTATTTTTCCCTGTCAATAATCATGCTGCAGAATTCTGTGAAACCTGTAATGGGTGTAATGTGGTACTGGGCAGGCCAAGTAGCATAGAATTGTAGCAATCTATATTAGCAAAAATTAACAATTGAAGTACAGTTCTGAAGTCATTAACGGAGAGTAAATGTTTTAGCTTTTAAGATTAATAATTTATGGTAACCATCTTTCACTTTCAGTGCAATGTGTTTTTTTAAATTTATTTTGGTGTCTAAATAGAAGTCTAAATCCCTGGTAAAAGATGGTAATTCAATTTCTGTGTCAGTGTCATCAGTTTTAAGTGATGGAAGCTTGTCTGAGATTTCTTTTCAATCCAAGAGTAAAATTTCTGTTTTATTTACGTTGAATATGAGTTTCATGTGATTTAGTGGAGTTTTTATGACCGATGAATACATAGAGGTTGTTTTAAGAGCTTTGTCAATGGAGTCCTGAATTGCAACAAGAAACTGTATATCATCAGCGTAGATGAAGTAGGTCAGGCCCAGTTCTGACAGTAAGTGGCAAATTGGCAACATGTAAATGTTAAAAAAAGCGGCAGACAGTGATGATCCTTGGGGCACACCACACTCTAAATTTATTTTCTTTGAGGTAATGTTTAGAATTTTAAATTCAAAAGACATATTATTTAAATAGGATGAAAACCATTGCAGAGTTGTATCTTCGAGTCCTATTTCTATACATTTGTGCATTAGAATATTATGATCAACCATGTCAAATGCTGCTGAGAGATCTAGTAGTACAAGCAAAAATGTATTACCACTATCAAATCCTCTGAGTATTGTATCATGCAAGGTTAGTAGTAAGATTTCAGTGCTTAAGTGTTTTCTAAAACCATAGGGGCAGATTTTCAAAGGCTACCTGCGCATGTTATAAAATCAGGCGTAGATTTGTTTGTGCCGGGTTGCGCGAACAAATCTATGCCCTCGCGCTGTTTTTAAAATCTGGCCCATATTGAGTTGAGTATAGAATATTGTTATGTTTGCAAACCTGGGTTTCCAAGATCAGATACAACATAGAGAATATAATGGTTATTCTAGGAAAATTTGACCTCGTTTTGATCCAGAATTATTGTGTTCTGATTAGGTACCTGTTTTAATCCAAAAATTAGATCATGTTGCTACTATAAATTAAATGGTAGCTGTTTGGCATGAGTCTTTATCTCAGACTCTTGATAAGATTTCACCGTTGATTCATAAACCTAAATCTCATTCATGTATTTGCCATTGTTTCAATGAATCTACTAGAGATTTGAAGCTCCAGCTATGTATTGCTGAACTCAATGGCATAGGTCTAGCTGAGATATTGATTCAGTCTCTTAATGAGATAAAATAAAGGTTATTAGGAAGTAGTAGTGGCAGCCAAGAGGGATTATTTATCAGTTAGAATTAGTGCTGTTGAGGGCGGTTCTAAGGAGCTTTTTGAGATAATCTACTCATTGACACAACCTCCTAATGACTCTCAGAACTTAAGGTTTTCGAAGGAAAGATGTAAGGAATTTATTACATTTTTTTCAGAATAAAAGTAAGGTCTCTTTGACAGTCACACATATTGATTATGGTCTCAGTGATCAATGGGTTGTTTTTGACACGGTTTCACATTCTGAAGGGTTATAAGTGAATTTAAGGGTGAATAAGTCTTTGTGTTCTTTAAATTTATGTTCTACCACTACCTTGAAATTTCTTCACAATGACCCGGTTGCAGTGTTAATTTCAGTAGTAAGCTGTTCATTGACTGAGGGTTGTCTATATGAAGTACTAAAAATGGCTAGTGTAAAGTCTATATTAAAGAAGCCCTATTTGAATCCTTACAATTATATGAATTATCATCTGGTATCATTTTTACTTTTTCTGTCAAAAATTTTGGTTCTTAAAAAATTGAATGACCTATTGAATAAGCATGAATAACTGAACCGCTTAAAATTTGGTTTTACAACCAGTCATAGTACCGAAACTCTTCTTCTTACCAGTACCAATAAATTTTGCAGAGAATTTGATGCTGGTCAGAGAGGTATTTTCTTATCTTTTTAGATATCTCAGCAGCACTTGATACCCTCAACCATGAGATCTTATTAACATGATTGGCCAATTTTACTATCTGTGGTACTATTCATAATTGGTTTCACTATTTTCTTTCAAACTGCTGTCAGAGAGTTAATTTCCTTAAATATTTCTCTTGGGTGACATTAGATACTAGGGGTGTGCATTCGTTTTGAACTTAAATGTAAAACGCAACTTTTTTTTTTTTTTAACTTAAAAAAGTGATGAGGCGAAAACGATCGGATTTCCAACTTATTCAACATAGCTATGTTGAATACGTTGGAAATCGCGATTGTTGATCCAAAATAAAATTTAAACCCCTCACCCTCCTTAATCCCCCCCCCCCCCAAGACTTACCACAACTCCCTGGTGATCCAGCGGGGAGTCAGGACGCCATTCCTGAACTCCTTTGCGAGGAGCAAGTGACGTTGGCGCCACATCGGAGTGACGCGGCATCACGTGATTCCCCGCGGGTTCCCTCCGGGACCCTTGTTAGGCCCAAAAAGAACTTTTGGCCAGCTTGGGGGGGTCAGGAGGCCCCCCCAAGCTGGCCAAAAGTTCCTTTTGGGCCCAACGAGAGTCCCGGAGGGAACCCGCGGGGAATCACGTGACGCCGCGTCACTCCGACGTGGCGCCGACGTCACGTGATTCCCCGCAGGTTCCCTCCGGGACCCTCGTTGGGCCCAAAAAGAACTTTTGGCCAGCTTGGGGGGGTCAGGAGGCCCCCCCAAGCTGGCCAAAAGTTCCTTTTGGGCCCAACGAGAGTCCCAGAGGGAACCCGCGGGGAATCACGTGACGCCGCGTCACTCCGACATGGCGCCGACGTCACGTGCTCCTCGCAAAGGAGTTCAGGAATGGCGTCCTGACTCCCCGCTGGATCACCAGGGAGTTGTGGTAAGTCTTGGGGGGGGGGGGGATTAAGGAGGGTGAGGGGTTTAAATTTTTATTTGCACGTATGGACATAGACTCAACTTATGGAATTCTCCATATGTCCATATTGACCGCAAATGGGACCCCCTTTCGACTTATGGACTTATGAACTTAAACTTTTGCTCTGCACATCCCTATTAGATACTAGTGTACCACAGGGATCAGCAATGTTGGCAACACTCTTTAACATTTACATGCACCCAGTTTGCCGTCTATTGGCCGATTTGGATTTAGAATACAAAATATGTGTTGACAACATTCAGTTTGTCTTTCCTGTGAGAAACATTGCATCAGCTATAATTAAAATTAAAGATGTAACTGCACATATTGAAAACTGATAGTTTGCTTACAAGTCATGTCTTAACTTAAAAAAAACCCCAAAATACTATTTCTAGCAAGATTTTGTAAAGATGATCTCCCTGAATCAGTTGAAATGGATGGCCACAATGTTTCTATTTCTACTGAAGTAGGGAATTTAGAAGTCATTTATGAAACCTTGCTTTCTTTTGCGCCTCATTTAAAGAAAGTTGTTCAGAGTACGTTTTACAAACTGCATATTGTTTGTCGCTTATTTGTCAACTCAAGACTTTTAATCTATAATCCAAGCTATTGTTTTAAGATTACTCTTTTTTATTGGGGTTACCCGATACTACCATACAGGTACTGCAGATTGCTCAAAATATAGTGCCTCATATATTTTGTGGATGTATCTAGAACACTGTCAAACCACAAAGAAAGAGCTAAGAAAATTGGCAAACACAATGACACCAAACACCAAAAAAGGCAAAATCAAACAATAGCAGATATTAAATTAGATCCTAATGTACCAGATGGTTAGTGCCTACTATACTACACACATCAGCAAGCCTGATGGCCCGGCAGCTATGACAATGATGTATAAGTCAATTGACATAATGACATGGTGACATGATCTAGATGCTCCTGAAGAAGCTTTTTTTGCGAAACACTGGCCTTTGTTGAGCTGTAATCATTGTTACTCTTTTTTACGTGCAAGAAAATGTTTTTGAAAAAAATACAATGTTTCTGAATAAAAGAGACTTTCACAGTACACAAATGATGTAGCAGACCGGATGGCCCATTTAAATAGGGGCACACCGTCAGGCTTGCTGATGCGTGCATTATAGTAGGCACTAACCATCTGGTACATTAGGATCTAATTTGATATTTGCTATTATGTTGTATCTAGGACACAACATATAACCCTATATTGATGTCACTTCACTAGTTATCAATTTTGTGGTGTATAAAGTTTAAAATATTGCTGTTCATTTTGAAAGTATTTCATGCTGTGGTTCTTGTTCCAATCAGAGCTCTACTGAAGATTTATAGCCCAGTTTGAACTTTAAGATTGCAGGGAAAGAATTTATTAGAAGTACCTCTGTAAAAAAAAAAAAAGTTCCAGTTATGACATTTGTACAATGTTCTCTCAGCCTAGCTTGATGGACTCTTGATGGAGGGGTTTGGAAGAGGGGCCTGACAGGGTTTGATTTTCCTTCTCTAACAGAGTCTAATGTCATATTTTGTTTTGTTTTTATTTTTTTGTTTTATTTTAAATTAATGAGAAGAAATGATCTCCACCAAAAATACATAAAAACAAACAAAAAGTAAAAAATATCTGTGAACACTTCTATTATTAATAACTGCCACAAGGCAGCTACTACCCTTAACAGAAACATGAGGGTAACCTGCAAGGGGGCGGCAGCTGATTCCCTTAACAGAAACATGGGGGTAACCTGCCTTAAGAGGCAGTTACTATAATTAAAAATTTGCTAGGCAGACTGGATGGACCATTTGGTCTTTTGCTGCCATCAATATTATGTTACTATGTTAATAAGTATCAGGAAGCAAAAACGTATGCCAGATTCAGCATGCGTAAATTTGAATCTTTGGCAGTATTATTAATAGGCACTTCAAGGAACTGTTTAAAAATGTTCACTATTTTTCTATTCCATGAAATGTGAAAGTTTTTTTTCTAGGAGAAAGTAAATCATACCTTAACTGCTGCAATCCAAGAAATCTGAAGTGCCTCCAGAAAAATTTAGCTTGGGTTGCTAGATCTACTATAGAGAAAATATAAAAAGGCAGACTTGTTCTTTCCCTTGTGTTGAGGTGGAGGCTAAGCATGCCCATTCATTTAAAACAAATGGGTAAAATGCAATAAATGAGACCATTTTATTTCACTTGTGCCCCCCCCCCCAAAAAAAAAAAAATAATAATAATGAATGGAAGGTACCTATGAATATAAACAATTTTGTTTCATTTGTTTATGTTTTCCACTGAAGTCTATGGTCCATGTAAAAGTGCTGCAAGTGAAACTGGTAACTATAGCAACCAAGAAAAGCCTGTGTGAGGTAGTAGCCTGGACAGAGCCAAGGCAGGAGAAGTAGAAAAGTAGACAGGACAGAGGACCAATCAAGGTAAAGCATTTGTTTTAACTAGTCTATAACTGGCATCTGGATCAAGCAATGCTGATGTCCTCCCATGCCATGACCAGTTTCACTAATTCTTCCACCAGTTCACCCATTGTAGAGATAGGTCCTTCAAACCCCCCTGATTTAATAGCCTGCACTCCCTCCAGTTTTCAAAAGCCCTTTAAACCCCTCAGAAATGGTTGTTTTTATTATTTTTAAGTTACACTTCCTCTATAGCAGAAGTAAATTTACATGGCACTGGACCTGGGTGCGCACCCAGGTGTGTAAGTATTTGCATGCACATCTCTTGGTCCCACCCCAGAATACCCATGTCCCACCCAAACCATGCTCACATCATGCCCCATTTTGAATTGGAGTGAGATATTTGCATCTCAGGAGATGTGAATGCATGTAGGCAGCTTTTAAAAACCACTGAGCATGCACATCTCCTGATATTGGCACATGCCCAGCTTTTGAAATTTACTTCTATACGTTTGTGTGTGTGTATGAGAGAGAAAGAGAGACATTTTTAGATAGCTGCACAAAAGAAAGTTTGTGCTCTGGTAAGCAGCAAACTATCACCTAGATTCATTATTAATGCCTGTGTTAAGAAAAGGGGGCATGTTTAGAATTACTACAGTAAAATTATGAGAGAGAGAGAGAGAGAGAGAGAGAGAGAGAGAGAGAGAGAGAGAGAGAGAGAGAGAGAGAGACTATCTATAAGACCCTCATATTAGTGAAGTAAGGGCCATCTACTAGGTCGAGGTGAGGTGTTGGTGGTGTTTTAGGGTTTAGGGGCCAGTTTCTCATGTAGAGTGAGACGTACACCTTGGTGAAGATTTGACATCATTTGGAGTGAGGAAAGTCTCACAAAGATGAAATTTCAATTATGTTATCTCACTCCAGCCTCATGGACTCTGTAACAGGGTACCATCAAGCTAGGGTGAGCTAACATAGTACAAAACTTCATCTTTTTGAGACTTTCTTCACTTCAAATGACATCAAATCTTCACCAAGGTGTACTGTGTCGTTCATACATCTCACTCTACATGAGAAACTGGCCCCTAGACCCTAAACCACTATCAACACCTCACCTCGACCTAGTAAATGGCCCTCTTATAGAGATATAAAAACTTCACTACTATAAGAGCCTTATAGATTCTCTCTCTCTTTCCCTCTCTCTCACTTGCTTCTCCCCAAAATTTGTGTTAAATGTTCTTATCACATGCATTAACACCAGAATATATTTTAATGAATGACCCTATATACTTGCCAAGTTGGTGCTTGCTAAGCACTGAAGTGAACACAGTCTGTCAACTTAAGTGTGTGCAAAAGACAGACACTCTGTCAGTATTAGAGTTGGACCCTCTATCAATAAAGTGGATTGCAAAATGAAAACCCCCAGTAGCCACTTCCAATTCCATCATGCCACTGCGAGGAAAGGGGAGAGGAGGGAATGTAAGGGGCAGAGCACTGGATTTACTGCAGAGCCAGTCCAGCCTGTCAGAAGTAATAGCAGTGATGGAAAAGGGATCCCTGCCCTTAAACTGAAAAAGATCATTTTTAGCTGCAAAAAGCCTGGAATGGAAACCATTTCAAATCAAAAAGAAATTGAAATTGGGAGAACATGTGCCAGCACCAGCTATTCCTTTCCCTCTTGCTTTGGAGCAGAGGCAAAAAGCATGAGAGCCATCGGAGGCTGGCATTAGCAGGGCAGGGGCAAGGACAGGAGCAAAAGAAGTGCAATTACCAAAATCAGCAGTGTGATCCTCCATGAATACAGCTGCTGAGGTAATGGAGGAAGTATTTTCAAAAACAGATTCAAAGGAGAATCATGTCTCGGGTCCCCTGAATCAGAGGATATTGAACAGAGAGTGGCTGAAAAGAATTGGAGGCCTCTAGTCAGCAGCTTCTTAGCCTCCAGTGAGGAGGAGGGGAGGCAGCAGATGATACTGACAGGGCTGAGTTTACACCACAGCAAAGGAGAAGACCATCTCCAGCCTAAACTCCAGTCCCTTCCCCTAAAGATACTAAACAGAAACCACATCATTATCATCATAATCACTGTTTATTTATCTTCCAGAAGGAAAAGTATTCAAAGTGGGTTAAAAACAATATATAACAATTTTATGTCCCACATTGGAAAATAAATTGTACAGAGAAGTGCTATAGTCAATATCAGACCTCCTCCAGGGATTTCCTCTGGCTTCTTCTTGCCTATGCTTTTCAACAATTTGGTTGATGCCCTTTGCTCCTAATTTGGAACCTCGGGATGTTCTTTGTCACCGTGGGCGGCTGCTTTGTGTCTAGCTTGGTGTTTTGGGGTCTTAATGCCATTATTTCTGATGCTTTGACCCCTCTATCTTTACCTTGGGGATTTCCCTGCCAATTTTGGTTCTTCATTCCCCCTTTATGGTGCCTTGAGTTGTTCATGCCACATTTAGTACCACCTTTTCCAGGCTTTGTCTGCCTTGCATTGATGGCCCTTGCCCCCCCATTTGGAATCTTGGGGTGTTCTGTCCATTCTTGCTGCGGCTTTGCTCCTCTCAATATGCCTTGGTGAAATCTTGGTACCGTTTTGCCCCATTATGGTTGCTTGGGCAATTCATGGCATTTTTAATGCAACATTGACACAATCTTGGATAGAATGCCCTACACTCTTCCAATGATGTCTTCCCAGAAATTTTATAAGAAATGATTAGAAAACCCCAAAGTCCAAAATAGGCTGCACTGAGTCCCCCATTGACTTCAATGGGAAACAAATGAATGAATATAACAAACAAAATTTTGTCTGAAATGAACAAAAAAAATGATTGCGCGTCACAATGGGCTGATTTTAAATTTTACGTGTGCGAGGTACATTTATGCGTGCTACCCGTTGCGTACAAATGTACACCCAATTTTATAACATGCGCGTGTTGCCGCATGCATGTTATAAAATCTGGGGTCAGCGCGCACAAGGGGGTGTACACTTGTGCACCTTGCGCGCGCCGAGCCCAAGGGAAGCCCCGATGGCTTTCCCCATTCCCTCCAGGGCCACTCCGAAATCGGAGCGGCCTTGAAGGAAACTTTTTTTTAGCTCCTCCCCAGCTTTCCCTCCCTTCCCCAATCTAACCCCCCCCCCCCCCCCGGCCCTACCTAAATCCCCCCTAACTTGTTTTGCCGAGTCCTCCGCTGTGCCAGAGGACTCGGGAACGCCCCGGACCGCCCTTGGACCGCCCATTTTTTAAAGCCCCTGGACATACACGCGTCCCGGGGCTTGGGCGCGCCGCCAAGCCTATGCAAAATAGGCTCGGCGCGCACAGGGGTAGGTTTTCGGGGGTTACGCGCATATCTTACGCGCATAACCCTTTGAAAATCTACCCCAATATGAATAAGCAAACTGCAACAAATTTTTTTCCTCTACATATAGCTAGTGGAGGTCTCCACTCCATGAATGAGTGTTAATGAGAGTCATCAGGAATCATCTCTGAATTCACAAACCCATCACCACAACAGTATCCTAACATTTCCTCCTTATGATGCTTTGCTTGGGTACACTAAGATCTTTGTAGTGGTATAGTTCATTAAGGATAGTGTATGCCTTAGACAAGGGCAATAGTGCTAGCAATCTGTAAGCCATGCATCATAACATTAATGAAAGAGCCAGAAAGATGGAGGAACATGGGTGCCATGAGCTGATAACAAACATTTATCTTTTGGTCCACAACCACCATTGTCTACATGGACATATATCACCACAAACACCCAGCAGTCACCAATAACCAAGGAAGTGGAAGCAAGTACATAAACCAACTTTCATTCAGAATAACATTATCTTCTGTATACAATCACACAGTTTTTATCATATGTAGTAGAATGCATATACATTAATACAATTAACACATTCCACTTTACAAATATGCTAGACAGGCAGCAAATGTAATACCAGTGGCAGCAGTGAGGCAATGAAAATCAGGCAGATGATTCAGTGTAAAATCAGGGGTAACAACCCACTCTCAGGAGAAAGATATCCTCATTCTTGAGAACTGTCCAGTATCAGGCACTCTTTCTCATGTGGCCTTTTTTAGCAGTAGTAAAGAGTTACAAATATACACTTTATACTGCCCAAATTAATTGTCAACAGAACAATAATGGAAAATGTGAGAAAAAAAAAGAAATGTAGCTTTACAAAATTGCCTTCCACCCTCCCATCTACCAATTTACGATGGCCATCTACTATGACTTAAAAGAACATTTGCTAGAATATAACATGTATAATGCTTGCCCCTAAAAGTGAATGAAAAAATGTATTTGTTTTTGGTGTATTAGAAACAATGTGCTGAAAAAGATATGTACAGAAATGTATAATTGGAGCCAGTCTGGTAGCACAGTGGCAGTACTGCATTTCATTCATGGCTCAGGCCCTCTGTTCCACAGGTCAGCTGGGGCTAGGTGTGCTATGAATGCAGCAATCATAGAGCCTGGAGAGAGAGGCAATCATAGTCATCTCACAATGGTGACACCTAGTGGCCAGATTTATGGCTCAGTATGTCAAGATTACAGAAGAAAATCTGGTGAATAGCCTCTGTCCAAGAACTAAGTACATAAGATATGCCATATTGGGTCAGACCAAGAGTCCATCAAACCCAGTATCCTGTCTCCTGCAGTGGCCAATCCAAATCACAAGTACCTGGTAAATATCCAAACATTAAATAGATCCCTGTTGAACCAAGCGATGATTCCTACAGGCCTAGAGACATAAACTAGTCTGACTCCAGCCTTTCTTAACTCGATCTTTATTCACAGCTTCAGTTATATATACAACAGTAGACTGCTTTAACCTTCAGACAGTGTTCTCTCTCTACTCAGATTTTGTACTTCTTCCCTCAGTACTCTCACAGCTTCATCTCAGCTCAGTGTTTAGACATCATTACTTAACAGAAACTGCCTTCCTCCTGGATACCTAGGCCTGGTCTGGTTATCCTAGCTAGGTTCAGACCTTTATTCCCTAGTCTCTGGTCACACCCTCTGAGCTCCACCTGCCCGGCAAGATCCCTCCCACAGAGCATACTCTCCTTAGTGGATTTAAGATGGACCAGGCATTTAGCTTGGTCCTGCACAGGTAAATAGGGGAACACTAGGGGAACTATATCACTTCCCATTCTACTAATGCTGGCAACAAGCTGTGGCTATTCCCTATTGATTAATAGCAGTTTATGGACTTCTCCTTCAGGAACTTTCCAAAAACCTTTTAAACCCAGCTATACTAGCTGCCTTAACCATATCCCATGGCAGAGAATTCCAAAGCTTAATTGTGCATTGAGGGAAAAATAATTTTCTCTGATTTGTTTTAAATGTACTACTTGCTAACTTTATGGAATGGCCCCTAGTCCCTGTATTATCCGAAAGAGTAAATAACCATTTCACATTTACCCGTTCAAGTCCTTTCATGATTTGATACTATTCTATCATATCCCCCCTCAATTGTCTATTCTCCAAACTCAACACCCCTAACCTCTTTAGCCTTTCCTCATAGGGGAGCCATTCCATACACTTTATCATTCTGATCACCCTTCTCAATACTTTTTCCATTGTAACTGTATCTTTTTTTGAGCTGCGGCAACCAGAATTGTACACAGTATTCAAAGTGCAGCCTAAACACTGAGCAATACAGAGCCATTATGACATCCTCCAATTTATTTGTCAACCATTCCCAATAATTCATAATATTCTGTTGGCTTTTTTGACCACCACAACATACTGAATCAACAATTTCAATGTAATAGCAACTGTGATACCCAGATCTTTTACCTGGGTGGTAACTCCTAAAATGGAACCTAATAATGTGCAGCAACAGCAGGGGTTATTTTTCCCTATATGCGTCACCTTGCCCTTATCCACATTATATTTCATCTACTATATGGATGCCTAATCTTCCAGTCTTGCAAAGTCCTCCTGAAATTTATCATAATCCACTTGTGTTTTAACTACATTAAATAATTTTGTTATCTGCAAATTCGATCACCTCACTCATTGTACCTCTTTCCAGATCATTTATAAATATTTTAAAAAGCACCAGTTCAAGTACAGATCCCTGAGGCATTCCACTGTTTACCTTTTTCCACTGTGAAAACAGACTATTTAATCCTATTCTCTGTTTCTTGTCTTTTAACCAGTTTGCAGTCCATAAAAGGACATCTTCTCCCATCCCAATGTTACCATCAGAAAAGAGGCCCCAGACAACTGGTCCGAAAAGAAAGACTTTTATTGCATGCAAGACACAGCTGAGAACAATGGCTCAGAAATCTGCGTGCCCCTCCCCTTCAGGAGCTGGCTTTTATACATTCCACATTTCTTATCTTTTACACATGCGTTCTACGCATTGCTGAGCAAGCATATCCCGGCTGAGGGGCTATTAACCCCCTCCCTAGACACCCTGGAACTTTTGTGAAACTTCTCCCATGTTCTGCAGGAGAGGCTGCCGGGACTTGCAGTTCTGGAAAGGAATTCACGAGTCTGTAGTAATACTGTCTGGCACATAATACATTCATTGTTCTAATCTAGGTTACAGCAGAATGCTTATCAGAGAATAAGAACAGCGAAGCCAAAAATGAAAACGTGCTGACAGAGAGTTTCTCAATGTCCTAACTACAGCTGTATTGCAGACTGAAAGTAAATCCGTCATGAAGCAGGGAATTCTGGTACATGAAGTCCTGTTTGGCAGGAGTTTCAGGTTGTCCTCTGTCAGTGTGAAGCCTTCAGCCCACTACATCTCCCCCTTTGATACTTATCATAGAGAGTGATAAGTATCACACCATCACATAGCAGCTGTGAGGCTGAAAGAAACAGAAACAAGAAAGGTTAGCAAATTAGGTGTTCAGGTGGCCCTAAATTCTAGGGATGTGAATCGTTTTCCATATCGTCTTAACGATAGAAATCGTGTGGCAGGGCAAGAAAATCGTCTTAGGCACGATTTTTTAGTTAAAAAATCGTTAAAAATCGTTTTTTTCCGATTAGTGCGCACTAACTCGAGTTAGTGCGCACTAACTGGGAGTTAGTGCGCACTAACTGAAAATGATTCAATTTGACACTTTTCAGGTCAGTTAAGGTCAGTTTAGGAATGAATATGTATTCCTATTGGCTGCCCTCTTATTTATTCATGTTACCAAGTTTCCTACTGACAGTATATGGGGGATGGGAAATGGAAACAGTTGGTAGCTTGACAAAACAAGTAATGTGATCAGTCAATGTGACTAGAACTTGTGCCCTAACCCTGATACCAGGGGTATTGTGATCTTCCTGCACACAGTGCCCTATCCCTATTAATACCAGGAGTGTTGTGATCTTCCTGCACACAGTGCCCTATCCCTAATACCAGGGGTGTTGTGATCTTCCTGCACACAGTGCCCTATTCCTGATACTGGGGGTGTTGTGATCTTCCTGCACGCAGTGCCCTATTCCTGATACCGGGGGTGTTGTGATCTTCTTGCACACATCCCGATATCAGGGATAGGGCACTGCATGCAGGAAGATCACAACACTCCTGGTATTAATAGGGATAGGGCACTGCATGCAGGAAGATCACAACACTCCTGGTATTAATAGGGATAGGGCACTGCATGCAGGAAGATCACAACACCCCTGGTATCAGGGATAGGGCACTGTGTGCAGGAAGATCACAATACCCTGGAGGAGTGAGGGTCAGGCAGCTCCCCCCTGTCTGTGAAGCCAGCCTCTCACTAGTAATGCAGGGAGGGAGCTGTCTCAGACTTCACCATCCACCCCCCCCCCTCACCCACACACCATTCACTAGCTGGGACATGGGGGAAGTCAGGAGTGAGGGACAGGCAGCTCCCCCCTGTCTGTGAAGCCAGCCTCTCACTAGTAATGCAGGGAGGGAGCTGTCTCAGACTTCACCATCCACCCCCCCCCCCCCCTCACCCACACACCATTCACTAGCTGGGACATGGGGGAAGTCAGGAGTGAGGGACAGGCAGCTCCCCCCTGTCTGTGAAGCCAGCCTCTCACTAGTAATGCAGGGAGGGAGCTGTCTCAGACTTCACCATCCTCCCCCCCCCCCTCACCCACACACCATTCACTAGCTGGGACATGGGGGAAGTCAGGAGTGAGGGTCAGGCAGCTCCCCCCTGTCTGTGAAGCCAGCCTCTCACTAGTAATGCAGGGAGGGAGCTGTCTCAGACTTCACCATCCTCCCCCCCCCTCACCCACACACCATTCACTAGCTGGGACATGGGGGAAGTCAGGAGTGAGGGTCAGGCAGCTCCCCCCTGTCTGCGAAGCCAGCCTCTCACTAGTAATGCAGGGAGGGAGCTGTCTCAGACTTCACCATCCTCCCCCCCCCCTCACCCACACACCATTCACTAGCTGGGACATGGGGGAAGTCAGGAGTGAGGGTCAGGCAGCTCCCCCCTGTCTGTGAAGCCAGCCTCTCACTAGTAATGCAGGGAGGGAGCTGTCTCAGACTTCACCATCCTCCCCCCCCCCCCCCTCACCCACACACCATTCACTAGCTGGGACATGGGGGAAGTCAGGAGTGAGGGTCAGGCAGCTCCCCCCTGTCTGCGAAGCCAGCCTCTCACTAGTAATGCAGGGAGGGAGCTGTCTCAGACTTCACCATCCTCCCCCCCCTCACCCACACACCATTCACTAGCTGGGACATGGGGGAAGTCAGGAGTGAGGGTCAGGCAGCTCCCCCCTGTCTGTGAAGCCAGCCTCTCACTAGTAATGCAGGGAGGGAGCTGTCTCAGACTTCACCATCCTCCCCCCCCCCCCCCTCACCCACACACCATTCACTAGCTGGGACATGGGGGAAGTCAGGAGTGAGGGTCAGGCAGCTCCCCCCTGTCTGTGAAGCCAGCCTCTCACTAGTAATGCAGGGAGGGAGCTGTCTCAGACTTCACCATCCTCCCCCCCCCCCTCACCCACACACCATTCACTAGCTGGGACATGGGGGAAGTCAGGAGTGAGGGTCAGGCAGCTCCCCCCTATCTGCGAAGCCAGCCTCTCACTAGTAATGCAGGGAGGGAGCTGTCTCAGACTTCACCATCCTCCCCCCCCCCTCACCCACACACCATTCACTAGCTGGGACATGGGGGAAGTCAGGAGTGAGGGTCAGGCAGCTCCCCCCTGTCTGTGAAGCCAGCCTCTCACTAGTAATGCAGGGAGGGAGCTGTCTCAGACTTCACCATCCTCCCCCCCCCCCCCTCACCCACACACCATTCACTAGCTGGGATATGGGGGAAGTCAGGAGTGAGGGTCAGGCAGCTCCCCCCTGTCTGTGAAGCCAGCCTCTCACTAGTAATGCAGGGAGGGAGCTGTCTCAGACTGGTATCAGGGTTAGGGCACTGTGTGCAGGAAGATCACAACACTCCTGGTATTAATAGGGATAGGGCACTGTAAGAGATGACTGTAGTAGATTGAATAAAGATCTGATGTTTCTGCTCTCCTCACACCAAACAAAAACAACACACAAGCAGAGAAGCCCTTCTTACAAAGCTGAGGTAGTGAGTTAAGTAGGAGGAAAAGTAAACATACTGGTGCCAGTGTGGCTACTTAAAAAATACACTTACCAACAATCAATTACATATATTTGAACTGTGTACAGTTTCAGCCAGGACCACCTTTCTAAAATGCACAGTGATTGGCAAATTCAACATGCACTAGCATTTCAGGTGCCTGCTAACAAAAATAATAAACAAACAAGTTCTAGTCACGTGAGTGCTGATCATTACATTACTTTTTTTGTCAAGCTTCCAACTGTTTCCATTTCACATCCCCCCAACCATATTGGTAACATCAATAGATAAGAGCACAGCCAGCCAATAGGAATACATACATACATATTCATTCCTAAGTGACCTTTACTGACCTGGGAAGTGTGAACACTTTGTTTCATTTTCTGTTGGTGTTCGTTAGTTTCCAGTTCCATTTCCCATCCCCCCAACCATCACCTCAGTGGTAACCTTGGTAATATCAATAGATAAGAGGGCAGCCAGCCAATAGGAACACATATTCATTCCTAACTGACCTTCAGTGACCTGGAAAGTGTTTATTTGTATCATTTTCAGTTAGTGCGCACTAAATCGAGTTAATGCGCACTAACGGGGAGTTAGTGCGCACTAACTCGAGTTAGTGCGCACTAACACGATTTAACGATTTTTAACGATAAATCGTTAGAATTTCTATTGTATCGTGTTCTATAACGATTTAAGACGATATAAACATTATCGGACGATAATTTTAATCGTTGAAAAACGATTCACATCCCTACTAAATTCCCACACTGTCCGGTGGTTTCTTCACGGGTTTGAGATGGATGGGCCTTATTGGCTCCACCCCCCTTTGTAGCCTGACTTGTCATGTATGGGAAGATGGCCCAGGATAAAACATGAGGATGGTTAAACAGGTTCTATAGGCTCAGAGGAATACATGTACAGTGACAGGAGCTGCGTGGCTTTTTTGCGTTCAGCAATGTCCTCCATCATCTGACGAAGGCGGTCGCCAGTTGTCTGGGGGCCTCTTTTCTGATGGTAACGGGATTTGTCCTGGAGGATTAGCCGTGAATGCCCCCGGTCTGGATCGATCTAAAGCAAGGCGTCCAAATAGTTAACGGTAACCAGTTGTCTGGGGCCTCTTTTCTGACGGTAACACCATGACTTTTTAGTTTTCTTAGAAACTTTTCATGAGGGACTTTTTCAAATGCCTTCTGAAAATTCAAATATACCATATCTACCGGTTCACTTTTTTCAACATGTTTATTCACCCCTTCAAAAAAAAAAAGTAGCAGATTTGTGAGGCAAGACTTCCCTTGGGAAAATCCATACTGGCTGTGTCTCATTAAATCATATCTATTTATATTTTTTGTGATTTAATTCTTTAAAAAAGTTTCCGTGATTTCTCCTGGCACTGAAGTCAGGCTCACTGGTCTCTAGTTTCCTGGAGAACCTCTGGAGCCCTTTCTATATATCGGGGTTACATTAGCCACCTTCTAGTCTTCAAGTACAAGGGATGATTTTAATAATAGGATACAAATTACTTGTAATAGGTCTGAAATTTCATTTTTGAGTACTTTCAGAACCCTGGGACATATACTACCCAGTCCAGGTGACTTGCTACTCTTCAGTTTGTCAATCTGGCCTACTACATATTCCAGGTTCATCATGATTTGGGTCAGTTCCTCTGAATTGTCACCCTTAAAAACCGTCTCCAGAACGGATATCTCTTTAACACCCTCCTCAGTAAACACAGAAGCAATGAATTCATTTTGTCTTTCCTCCATGGCCTTATCTTCCCTAAGTGCCCTTTTAACTCTCTCAATCATCTAACGAGCCAACCAACTACCTCGCAGGCTTCCTGCTTCGGATATATTTTTTAAAGTTTTCATTATGAGTTTTGGCTCTATGGCCAACTTCTTTTCAAATTCTCTTTTAGCCTGTCTTACGAATGTTTTACATTTAACTTGCCAATGCTTACGCTTTTTCCTATTTTCTTCACATGGATCATTTTTCCAATTTTTCAAGGAAGAACTTTTGGCTAAAATAGCTTCTTTCACCTCATCTTTTAACCATACTGGCAATTGTTTGGCTTTCCTTCCACCTTTCTTAATGCATGGAATACAACTAGACTGCACTTCTAAGATGGTATTTTTTAAAAATGTTCACACCTGTTGTATTTTCTTAACCTTTGTATCTGGACCTTTCTGTTTTTTTCTATTTTTCTCATTTTATTAAAGATTTCCTTTTCAAAGTTTAGTGCTAGAGCCTTGGATTTACTTATTGCCCCTTTCCAGTTATTAATTCAAATTTGATTATGTTATGATCATTAATGCCAAGCGACCCTACTACCGTTACCTCATTGTAAAACTGCCCCATGGCAATTGTCCCCAGGTCCATCTATTCAGCCAGAGGCACTTGATAAAATAACCAAACGATGACCTTGATGGGGCTCAAATTAATTGTTTGCTTCAACTTAAATGTTAATAACCAAGCCAAAACTGAGAAAATCAAAAACAGCATAAAAATATCTGAATAAAAAAAGCAATGGTTTCTTTATCTATTCCAGGTCTTCTCATTAATCTCCCTTCTCCTGCACCTCCATCCATGTCAAATGTATACTTCGCAGTGACGGAGCAAAGTTTCAGCATGTACTGGTCTGAATTGGAAAGGTTATACCCCAGTTCAAAAATATTAGAAAATCCAACTGGTTCAAAAATCTTAGTCTTAACTATAATCCCAAATATCAGAAAAATCAGGTCTCTTGATGTCTCTTGGACAAAAGTCCAGTCCTGGATACATACACATTATGGGGCAGATTTTTAAAAAGTACGCGTGCGCGTACTTTTGTTCGTGCGACCAGCGCGAAAAAAAGTACGCCGGATTTTAAAAGATACGCGAGTAGCCACACATATCTTTTAAAATCCGGGGTCAGTGCGCACAAGGCTGCGCAAAATCGGCAACCTGCGCGCGCCGAGCCGCGCAGCCTGCCTCCGTTCCCTCCAATTTCGGAGCGGCCTCGGAGGGAACTTTTTTTTTGTCCCCCCCACCTTTCCCTCCCTTCCCCTATCTAACCCACCCCCCAGCCCTAACTAAATCCCCCTCTCCTACCTTATTTCATTGAGTTACGCCTGCCTCTGGTGATACACCTGCCTCTGATGATATTTTTTGAACATTGCTAGTTAAATGAAACTTATTAGGGTAAACCAACTTGATACGTTTGCATCCTAACCAACAAATTTCAAAGATAGTCTGTTGGATTTTAAAGTTATTTGTGTAACTGGATTAACTTTATTTAGGTGTTGGAATCCCCACTCACAGGACAGCCCCATGAGTGGCCTAACTCACCTCCCAGAGTGGCCTGTGTGTTGCCTGTTCACAGTTGGAGTCGCCGCCTCTGCTTTCCTGTGCAGCTTGCAGCACCGCTGAACCCTGACGCCAATGACCCATGCAGCCACTCCGTGGCAGGAGGAATGCTGCCACCGCACCCAATGCCAGCCTGGTTGCCGCTCTTGCAGCAGGAGAGTAGTCATCTGTTCTTCGCGACACTGAAATGCCACTGGTGGTCTTTGCGGTCTGGAATGCCTCCGAATGCCACTGTTGCTCCTGTCCTCCCTAGGCTTGTGTACGTGACCCTGCTCAGTTTTTAAAGGTACCAAGATGGGAAAGCCCTGCAGCCCCTCCTGATGATGTCATTGCTTTGGGTCTTTAAAAAGGCCATGTCTTCCATTGTTCCAGGCCTTCGTAAGGATCTTCAAGTCCTTTGCCTCTGTCTGTCCTCACGCTGAAATCGTGTCCAAGCAGCAGTCCGAAAGGGCTTTCAGAGTGGATGGAAGGCTACCCTAGAGAGCAGCATGGGTTGCTGGTTCTCAGTTCCTGATGCATGTTGGACATCCAAGGGTTCCTGTTCCAAGTCATTGAGTGTTCCTATTCCAAGCCTTCGAGTGTTCCTGTTCCAAGTCAAGAATGTTCCTGTTTCAGCCAACCTGTGCCCGGATGTGCTTGCACTCAAGCAGCGGGTGCCACAGCTAGCCCTCACAACATCAGGGATATTCAGTGGGATATTTATCCCACTGAATATCCAGGATAACTTATCAGCTCATTTTAGCTGGATAAGTTATTTGTTTATATGATTTTTAAAGATTGGTCTCAGGGCTTCTAGGCTGTACGTTTTAGCATATATTATGAACATTTGTATTTACCCAAGTTACTAAGTGGTTTTCTATTGGAAAATTATCTAAGCCTCAAGTTCTGGTGAATTGTAATTTAAGACCGTAACTTTCAAACTGGTGCACAGGCACACATGTGCACGCATTCGTCGGCCCGCACCTAGGGACACAGCTATCTTATAACTTGCACACATATATGTATGCAAGTTATAAAATAGCCTGGCCATATGTACATGTGCACCAAACTTTAAGTGGATGTACACAGATGCCCACAAATGCCGCTTCTGCCACATAAATCAGGGGATTTTAAAAGAGGTGTGAGCCAATGCCATTTCCAGTTTTACCACTTTGTCCCCAGTTCGTCCAGTTAAGAGACAGGTCTTTCAACCTCACTGGTTTAATAGTCTTCACCCCCCTCCAATTATCCCTGACCCTTAAAACCCCACAGATCTGCCTTTTTAGCATTATTTTATAATTTTCGTTGCATCCATAGCAGAAGTAAAGTTACACGGCAGGGAGCCTCAGTGCACAGCAAATTGTGCAAGTATTTACATGCACAACTCAGCTTCACACCCTGAAATGTCCAGACCATGCCCATTCCCCTACCGAGATGTGCGCACTGCAGCATTTACACGCATATCCGTGCAGCTTTTAAAATCCGCTTGGTGCATGCAGCCCCAATATATTCTCACATCCCCTACTTAATGCAGTTGTCGGGCTTTTAAAATTCACCTTTTAGATGGTAAGTTTCAAACCAGCGCACAGGCACACATGTTCGCTCGTTCTTTGGCCCGCGCCCAGGGACACTTTCGTTTTATCACTTGCGCGCATATATGTGTGTGTGCAAGTTGTAACATAGCATGGCTGCACGCACATGAGTGCCAAATATTAAGTGGGTGCATGCAAGTGCACGCAAATGTCGCTTCTACTATGTAAAACGGGGGATTTTAAAAGGGGCGCCCGCCGACGCCATTTCCAGTTTTACCAGTTTCTCCACAGTTCATTCAGTTAAGAGATAGGGTCTTTCAAATCCCCCTGGATCAGTAGCCTTCATTCCCCCTGATTATCCCCGCCCTTTAAAATCCCATAGATCTGCCTATTTATCTTTATTTTATAACGTACACACCACGGCATCCATCGCAGAAGTAAAGTAAAGAGACAGGGGGCTTCGGCACACACCGGATCATGTAAGTATTTATGCACACATCTCAGCTTCAAGCCCCTTAACACCCATGCCCTGTCCAGACCACGCCCATGCCTTTCCCCCCCCCCTGCCTTTTTGAAACCTTCGCATATCTGGGCAGCTTTTAAAATCCATTCAGTGTATTCGCACACACCCCTAATTAATGCACACATTGGGCTTTTAAAATTCACCTTTATATGAGAGTATATGGAAAAAAATAAAATTCTGGAGAAAGGACCAGGACTGCCAATCAACTATCTTGATTCTTCTTAAGGCAGTCAGTGCTCCCTTCTTTTTCTGCATGTATGGTATTTATTCTTCACACTAAGAGGTACATTTAAAAAAAAAATGCGGAGGTCACGTGATGCAGTGCAGGGGAAAGACGTGATTTTTTCCCTCGCAGCGCCGACCCTCCCGCATCCAGCCCCATCCACGGCTAATCTGGCTTAAGCGCTTTGTGAGACCTTTGGGAACCTATCCTGCACACTGACCGGGCTTGGAGGGCGACATGGCAGCTTGTTTAAAGCAAAAAGAAAAAGACAAAGACAAACCGCGCGGATCGGAGATACCAGCCAATATGGCGCCGGCCACCCTGCCCCCGCCGGCAAAGGTGGCGATTGCTGAAATTAAGACTGCAATTTCGGAACTGTTGGGTCCGGAACTAAAAGGAATTTCAACCAAACTCACCGAGCTTGCCACAGCGTTTGCGGGCTGCGAGGCGCGTTTTGCGACGCTGGAACAGAGGGTGTCCGATTTGCAAGACGGCGCGCACACCGTGGAGGCAGAGGTAGCAACCCTTAAGATGGTGGTCGCGAAGCAGGCAGACCGGTTGGAAGATCTAGAAAACCGGTCTCGCCGGTCGAATCTGCGATTCCTGGGCCTCCCGGAATCTATCCCCGATCGGGAACTAGTGTCATTCCTGGAAGGCTGGCTGACCAAGGAATTGGGCCTAACACAAGCGCATGGGCCCCTGCGTGTGAAGCGGGCCCACCGTCTGGGCCAGAAAAAGTCATCGGATCCCAGACCACGCATCATTATTGCGAAGATCTTTAATTTTGTGCACAAGGGGGAGATTTTGCAAGCCACCAGGGCAGGTAAATTGTTGATGTATGACAATAAGAAGATACTGGTGTTCCAGGATTTTTCGACGGCCCTTTCCGCGAAACGCCGCGTTTTAGCCCCGGTCTGCACCCAGCTCATTAATTTGGGATATCGAGCCACCTTGATTTACCCCGGCTAGACTGCGCGTGGTTACCCGCGAGGGAGTCCGGTGGTTCACAGAGCTGGCAGAGGCACAGGAGTTTGTGCGTGTATCGGCTCCCAGGAGTAATCAGAGCTCTCCCAGTGACGGTACGGACCCTGCTTGAGACTCATGGAGTTGGCGGTGATTCCTGTTTGGAGACCTGGCTGGCTGCCATTGGGGCCCTCACCCCTTTTGGAGTTTTTTGTTTTTTTCCTTCTTTAGCGGCAGATATAATGGACGGGCCAGGCTGTTCTCAACATCTCGCCCGGGACTTGGTTCCAGCGGTTCTTGTTATTGGACTTCCCTAACAGTTCTCAGTATTTTGGGTTTTATTAATACTGTGAATGTGCTTGTTTATGGACCTGCCAAGGTCCTTGATTCTTCTCTATAGCGTGGATGGGGCTGGAATGCATTGGGTGGGGAGGGGGGTGGTTGTATGCATGGTGGTGACTTCTGATACTGTAAGAATGCTGGGGAGCGTGGGTTTCGGGGATGGGGGGGGGGAAGGGATGGGGGGATGGGGGGATGGGAGGGGGGAACGGGGATTTCCTATAAGGCAAGGTGTGGATTCCAGGCACGTGGATAGGATGGTTACCTGTTGTTCTATCAGGGGGTTGCTCGGGCAGGAAGGTTTTAGCTGGGAGAACCTTCCTGTTTCTGTTTTCAGTCTACTCTTAGTCATGTTTGTATTCTTCCTAGATCATGCCAGTTAGTGGACTAAGATTTATATCCTGGAATGTCTGTGGTATAAACTCGCCCATTAAAAGGTCCAAAATCTTGAATCACCTTAAGAAAAAACAAGTGGATGTAGCACTCCTCCAAGAGACCCATCTCACAGATGTCGAGCATTCCAAACTTCGCAGGGGTTGGGTGGGGGATGTGTATTATGCCTTGGCCTCCTCTAAATCTGCCGGGGTAGCCATACTTTTTGGTAAACATGTACCCTTCGCTATTTTGCAGGAGTTGAAGGATCCGCAGGGTCGATATCTGATCTTAGCAGTAAAAATTTTCAATGTTTCTGTTATACTTTGTAATGCTTACGCTCCCAATAATGATACTGTCGGTTATTTACGTGCCTTACAAGGTCTGTTACTTCCTTATCTGGATGACTTCATTATCATGGGCGGAGATTTCAATGCGGACCGGGATTTGCACCTAGATAAATCCACTAGCTGTCCGAGGGATCGGGTTGTTAGCTCTAGTTTGGCTCAGCTGGAACAGTCGGTTCATCTTCTGGATGCGTGGCGGATTTTACACCCGAGTGAGAAAGACTTTACTCATTTATCTAGAGCCCATGCGACATGGTCGCGTCTGGATTATCTCTTTATCAGTGATAAACATTTTACACGGGTTACTGATGCTTGTATTGGCGATATTCTCATCTCAGATCATGCTCCCATTTGGTTGGATGTGCAGGTCTCCCTACCAACGCACTCTCCTCGGTTGTGGCGCTACCCCTATTTCTTGGCTGATGATATTCCCTTCCAAGACTACTTACGGCACCGGTGGCAGGATTATGCGACGCTTAATGCGGAACATGCGTCTAACCCCGTTCTTTTCTGGTATACTGCTAAGGCGGTGATACATGGAGATATTATTTCCTACGTCGCCCGTCGCCGGAAAGTCTTAGATCAGAGTCTCCTTACCTTAAGCACTCAATTGCGGACGCTTAAACGGCGTCTAGCTCGTACTAATCTCCCGGGAGACAGGGAGGCACACAGGGTACTGCAGGGGAAGATTAACACCCTAATTCATCAAAGGGAAAAGAAGAGTCTGCTTTATTATCAATATCAGATGCATAAATATAGTAACAAATCGGGCAGGTTGCTTCATAACTTAGTAAAGACATCCCGCTCATCTCGACACATTCCTGCCATCCGTGCGGATACGGGGGACCTGCACACAGATACCAAAGCAATTCTCGCACAATTTCATACATTCTTCTCCCGTCTTTACACTAAGGGGGACTGGCAACCTGACATTTGTGCTCATTTTTGTGAGCGACTTGATTTGCCCACTCTCACACCAGAACAACGGGAGACGTTGAATTGCCCCCTCGAACAGGAAGAAATTCGCACGGTGATACTACAGTCCAAGCGTTTTAAAGCGCCAGGGCCCGACGGGTTCACTGCAGAGTTTTATCGAAGCCTGGTGGACTTAGTTAGCCCGGTACTGGCTCCGACCTATACTACTCTAATTGCTCAGGGTCAGTATCCCCACCACGTTAATCAGGCTCACATCACACTTATCGCTAAACCAGGGAAGGAAGCCACTTCGGTGGCTTCCTATAGGCCCATCTCACTCCTCAATGTTGATCAGAAGTTATTGGCAAAAATTCTCGCTGACCGGCTGGCGGCGGTACTTCCCACTCTGATTGGAGAAAACCAGGTGGGATTCGTGCGGAAGCGTTATGCTTTAGCTACTATTAGAAAGATCCTGGCGGCCATGGAAATGAGTCAGATGATGGAGGAGTGGTATCTTCTGATCAATTTTGACGCGGATAAGGCCTTTGATCGTGTAGAGTGGGGTTACCTCTTTTTCATTCTGCAGGAGTTGGGATTTGAGGGTTGGTTCTTAGCAGCCCTTCGTTTATTATATCATGAGCCTACTGCTGTTATTGTTGCCAATAATGCTCATTCAGAGGTGTTCTCTATAACACGTGGTACTAGGCAGGGGTGTCCCCTGTCCCCCCTGCTCTTTCTTTTACAGCTGGAGCCTCTTTTATTGTCTATTTTATGTACGGCACAGATAAGAGGTATTCGAATGAACGATGAAATATTTAAATATGTAGCTTTCGCTGACGATGTGATGCTCTTTTTGTCCAGACCCCAGCGTTCTTTACCTCCCTTGCTGAAGCTTTTTGAGGACTTTGGCAGCTTTGCCGGCCTTCGACTTAATCCCACTAAGTCTGAGGCTTTGGCCTTTCCGGCTGCCCTTCGAGAGAGCTGGCAAGGGGATTTTCCTCTGAAGTGGGCTGAAGGTTCCCTTCGCTATTTGGGGGTGACCATTCCTTCTCCTCCCACTAGCCTTTATACGGCCAATGTTAAGCCTTTACTTCAAGTGACTCTGGATAAGCTCCGCACTTGGCAGGCTTTACCTCTCTCTCTATGTGGCCGTCTCAACTTATTCAAAATGGTGTTACTACCAAAATGGTTGTACCTGTTGCAAAATTTACCTCTTTTACTCAGTCGTCCGGATCTTCGATCCATTGATAAAGCCCTACGTGCTTTTTTATGGCGGGGTGGAAAAGCACGTATCTCGTTGATTGACCTTAAGGAACGCTGGGGTGAGGGGGGATTGGGAGTCCCGGACTTACAGCTCTACAACCTGGCATGTAACCTCCGTATTCTAAGGGATTGGTTGTTAAATCAGTCTTTTTATGTTCATATTGTAGCTGAGTCGGCGTTGGTGGCACCTTATGTTCTTTCCTATGTCGTCCAAGCTCCCTCCCAAGAACTCCCTTCTGTGCTCCTTCATTCCACAGTCATTAACCCAATCAGACATACATGGCGGCTACTTACCCGATTGTTAAAGATGCCTAGGTTGTGTGTGCCACTGTTACCTATACAGGGGAATGGTACATTTCTCCCTGGATCTCAGACCAAGGGGTTTCAAAAGTGGCAGGCGCAGGATATTACTCGCCTAGGCCAAGTAATTAATGATGATGGTCAGTTGCTTTCTTTTCCAGACCTGAGAGCTATGTATGGGTTGGATAACTCCCACGTCTTCCCATACCTCCAACTTAAACATTACTTTAACTCTCTCCCCTTGGACCCAAACCCAGTGGCGGTCCTTACCTCTTTCGATACAGTGCTGCGGTTTAACGCCCCGAAGGGCCCCAAGGTGTCCCAGTACTACAAAAGTTTAAAATGCCTCCGGAAAACTGAACCCTATGCTAAATTGCTCGATCGCTGGAATAAAGATGGGATATTTGCTCTTACAATTCCCATATTAAAAGCAAGCTTTGGACGAATAAATCACATTACAGTAAATATGTACTATAGAGAGATGCATTATAAGTTTTTACGCCGGGCTTATATTCCCCCACAATTAGCTCACCGCTTGGGGTTGGCCCCGAGTGCCACTTGTGGTAAATGTCAAGGGGCAGTTGGACATCTCTCTCACTCCTTTTGGGCATGTCCTAAAGTCCGCCGATTTTGGGGACGTGTTGCATCTTATTTAATGGACCTTTTGGGGGTTACTTTGCCTATCACACCTTTGCTTTTTCTTTTTGGTCATTTCCCACGCAGTTCCTTGAAACAGGGTCCACGTGCTTTTATTCACAAAGCTTGTTTAGTGGGTAAGAAGGTTATTTTATTGTACTGGAGGGATTCTAACCCTCCCTCTTTTTGGACTTGGCGCAATCATCTACACCACTAGTTACGATTGGAAGACCTGGGCTCCCGAACGGATCCTCGCTCTCGTCGTCGGTTCTTGCTGATTTGGGACTCTTACTTGCAATCTCTACCTCATCAATCCCGAAGTTTGGTTATTAACGATTGCTGAGGTCGTCGTGCCGTCCACCCATTGCTGATCCATGTGGACATTTACACGTTTTGCAGGAGTTCAGCGTGCATGGACTCTGCCCTTGGTCATTTATCCTTCTTTTGGGGAGGGTGGGAGGGTGGGAGGGAAGGGGTGTTGTTTTTATGTTATGGTGTTGATGTTACTATACGGTCTGAGCGGAGGTCAGAGTACAACCTCTCCGGACCATTCTTTTGCTTGTACAACTTACATGTATTTTTTTGAACCATAATAAAAATCGTTTAAACTAAAAAAAAAATGCGAGCGCGTACTTTTGTTCACACACCAGGCGCAAAGAAAAGCACGCCGGATTTCAATAGATATGCGTGTAGCCACATGTATCTTTTAAAATCCATGGTCAGTGCGCGCAAGGGGGTGCATATTTGTGCACCTTGCGCGCGCCGAGCCCGGTGGGCGCTGCCCGTTCCCTCCGAAGCCACTCCAAAATCGGAGCGGCCTCGAAGGGAAATTTCCTTCCGCCTCCCCCCACCTTCCCCTACCTAACCCACCCCCCAACCTTATCTAATCCCCCCTACCTTTATTGCAAAAGTTACACCTGCCCGAAGCAGGCGTAACTCGCGCGCGCCGGTGGCCCGCTGGCGCGCCATCACCTGACCCGGGAGCAGATCCAGCAGCCTCGGCCACGCCCCCCAGAATGCCCCCAGGCCAGCACCACGCCCCCCGGAACGCCCCCCAGAACACCCCGAACGTCACGCAGTCCCCGACACGCCCCCCCGACACACACCCCCTAGCAAATCCCCGGGACTTCCGCACATCCCGGGGCTTGCGCACGCCGCCTAGCCTATGCAAAATAGGCTCGGCATGTGCGGGGGGTTTTTTAAGGGTTACACGTGTAACTTATGCGCGTAACCCTTTTAAAATCCGCCCCTAAGAATTCCTTCTCATAAACTGTGCTTTCTCCCTCCCTTCACAGGTGAAAGATGTTTTTGATGCTCCTGAAACCATCTCTGGTGAACCAATCTGACATAATACAGTAATGACAGAAGACACAGAATATAAGACAAACCAAATGAATAGGGTACTGTTGCACAGCAGAACCAGCTGGTAATGATATTTTAACATAACTGCTGTGATATGGCAAAGATTTATTATGAACCAGAAGTCATTGAGCTTAATTTTCATGTTGCACAATAAGTCACAGAATACCAAACAACATATGAAGTTATATGTTTAATTTAATGCATGTACAGCATGGTACTATGGACAGAATAATCCACTCCAGACTCAGGAGGTTATTTTCAGAGTTAAATATAGAAAAATCAGCATATGCTGGTGTAAGCAGCCCATACTCGCATAATCACTATTTTATAAAAGTTAAAAGTAGGCGTATACTTTGTTTCACGTGCACATATATGCACATAAAAAAGGGGCAATCTAGAGGCATTCCTGTTTGGGGTGAATGGGTATGCGCATACGTTTCTATTTTAAAAGACGCGCGTACATTGGGCAACTTACTCATGTAATTTTACACCTGTTCATTATCTGGCTTAATTGATATCAGACGTGCTTGCTGTGTCGTATCGGCTGGGTGGGAGGTCTGGGTGGATTCTTCAGGCAGAAGAATCAAGAGGGTCTCGATGACCTGGAGAAGGACTGGGTGAACTGGTGGAGAAATTGGTAAACTGATTCATTTCAATAATGCGAGCATGCTTTAAAATATGCCGACTTACACAAATAAGTCCTACTTTATTTTCACATGTAAAATACATGCATATATATTCATAAAATGCTTTCAATGCATTGCCAGTATGCATGTATTAGTGTGTAAGCTTACATATGAATATTCGGTTCCAAGGTGAGGATACACATGTATTTTTAATACGTACGTATATGTTACACCAGGGTTATAAAATACCGTTGCAGATGTATGCTCAGCCATATATGCAAGTACATGCTACTGTGCATAGTTGTTTGAAAGTTATCCTCCCTGGAAAGATCTAAGCACCGAGTCCAATGAATGGAGAAAAAAAGTTTTAAATAAGCTAACAATAATATAAAAAAATGCAGCACTGCCTTTGGTAATAAATTTGACTCTTTTTAAAAAAGTTATTACAATTCTATAATTAACCATTATTTATTCTGACTAATAAATAAAAGCAGTCATAAACTAAATATAGCCTAATGTGCTTTTCTTACACTGGATAGATATGTGGACACTGAACTTTGTTAATATACATTTTTGCGCAATGTAAATTTTATTAACAACCTGTCACCTCGATTCATCAAACCGTGATGTTTTCACAGGAGGGGTCCCACTATCGCAGTGGGGGAGGGTTATTTCTGTGATAGTGGGGTCCCTCCCCCCAAAACATATTGCAGCTATATGGCAAGTTCTTTTGTGTTGCAGCCAGGATCGCCATCGTCTTAAAGGGCCACTGGATCCCCCAAAATATCTGCGGCCAAACAGCATGGTTAAGCAGGGGTCAAAGCTAATCCCCATTTCAATCGGCGCCACCGGTCAAGGCAGCCCCAACTCCCCCAAAAATTAAAAATACATTTCAATCATGCATGCGACAGTGGCAGCAGCCCTCCAGTCTAAGCTCCCCCTTCCACCAGCACCCCCTGTAGTGTACAAATCCCCCACCCCCAGTCCCCCCAAAGTGTTAAACCTTACACCCTTGTCCCAGGCTCCCCCAGAGTGAGGCAAGGCCAGGGCAGCTCCATTTGGGAAAATGGCACTGACTGGGATGGGTGTGAGGGTGCACCTGTCCCCAACATGGGATCCAGGGTAAGGCAAAGTGGGGGGCTGGGGGGCAGCATTGGGGAATTTACACTTTGGAGGGCCAGGGTAGGAGTTTGTACTCTTTGGGGGGGGGAGGGGCATGGAGTTGAGCATTGGGGGAGCTGAAGGGCTTGAACACTTGGGGGTGGTGGGTGGGGTGCTTAAACTTGGTGGGGCTGCCACCCACTCTGTGCATGATTAAACCTTTTTTTAATTTTGGGGGGAGTTGGAGGCCACTGTGACCTGCAGCTCTGGCTTGAAATGGGTCAGCACTGATCCCTTCTCACCCTCCCCATTTGACTGCATTTTTCTTTTTTTTTTTTATGGGCACTTTAAATATGCAGCAGGAGCCTTGGGACACACATCAGGCTCCTGGGCCTCCTGCTGCACATCTAACACTTCCCTAGGAGGTGTTGTTATTTTACCGTGGCTGACCACTTTCTTGGTCAGCCATGATAAAATAGCATCAAATTGCTTATCAATTACCTTTTTTGCATGCATTTGCATTATTCATGTATGTAAATCACATGCAAAGAAGATCATTGTAATAGGGGACAATATCTGGACAGGGAGATTGAAAATATCATGTATATCACACTATATATGCTATATAACGTGTGTTAGAGTCCTGAAGCAGGTCAATGAATGACCCAGTCTAGGTCTTACATATGCAGATGTTTGTTGCCTTGTGTTAGGTTATGGTCTTCTCTATTCAATTCTATCAAAAGGGAGGAGAAATAGCCTAGTGGTTAGAGCAGTGGACTATGAACCAGGAGACCAGGGTTTTTAGTCCTGCTGTCGCTCCTTGTGACCTTGGGCAAGTCACTTTTACCCTCCATTGCCTCAGGTAAAAAACTTAGATTATAAGCCCTCTGGGGATAGAGAAATACCTACAGTACCTGAAACCGGTGTGGTATCTCAATTGAGATCAAATGTCGGTATATAAAAATAATAAATAAATAAATAAATATCAAAAAAGGGTTGTAAAAACAATATTCAAACAAAAGATTGAACAAACAAACCTTATACTTTTATCTGCAAAATGTTAGAAAAAGACTTTATTAAACAATCATTAAAATAATTAATACATGCACACATCCCATTCATATGACTCATTAAAATCATATATTAAAGACAATATCCTGCTGTTAAACCATGTCAATATTTGTATAAGAGTTATGGAGAAAAATATTCAAATTTTGGTATAAAACAGTCAGAAAATATATCACATAATTCAACTTTACTCTGGTCAATGAAAAGACCTAGTATATGGTACTTCAATATGCTACTTCAAGCCAAATGTGCTGTTCCAGAAGCGAAAGAATGGATATCACAAATATAATGTTTCAAACCAGCAAGTGTCGCAATGGTTAGTGAGGTCATACATCCTCAAGCCCTAAACAATTACACGATCTGTAATCCCCACATTCTGTAATCCCAAAACTAGCATTTTGGCACAACGTGCCTGCTTCACGGGAAGGATTTATCAATCAAAACCTGTGAAAAATGAGCATTAAAATATAGCATCATTATTGTCCTAATGATTTATATAAATAGACATTAAAAAATATATAATACCTATGGCGTTGCTATGGACAAACATGTCTCCTCAGCGTTGGGCAGAGACAGAAAATGGCTTCACATCCTGGACACATCTTATTTAAGAAGAAACGACCCATAAATCCACTTCATGGATCTATTCAGTGACTGCCACAATATAATCAAAATGTTAGCACTACTAAAATAATTATCTCAAGGTCAAATGGGACCACAATTGTATTAAAACAGTAAACGGCAACAACTTTTATGTGGTCAAACATTCAACTTATTTTAAGGCATGCTTTTGACGATCATGAAATCCACTGCTGTGCCATATAACTTCCACAATACAGCAGCTGTGAGAAAGTTGTATATGCTAAATCATCGGGGACCTTGATGTAATGAGAAAATTATAGTACTAAGACAATCAATGGACAAATGTTGCTCCTGTTATATAAGTCCAGTGCCAGTGTACGTTAGAGCATTATTCCCTGAGGTTTTTCTCTCTTATTTTGTGCCAAGGCAAAAATTCAAAGAGGTCAGTTTACACTTTTGGACAGCCTGCTTTACTTATGTGGAGAGGCTTTCTTCTGCAACAGAAAAGACTGGAACATTTGACCTACTTGACTAATTTTGTCTTTTCTGATGGATAGGGCACTCAACATGAGCAATATCCTTTGACAGAAAATATTTGGCTCAGTGGACTTAAAGAATTCTTTCATTTATTACAAGGATGTAATTTGTAAGTTAACAGGCAGTGTAAGATGTTACTAATGATGTTAGCATTATTCATATTTTCTAAAGTTAGGGACTAAATTGGAAACAAGTGTCTTTTTGTATTGTTCATTGCTCTTGGAATAAAGTTTTCATGGCTTAAGATATTCTGAATAGATCCTTTTAAGGTAATTTGAATACATATGTTACATTATTATGCAAAGAAGGCTTGTGCATATCTAATTTTTTTTGTTCCAGGCAGCTTTCTCAAATATCTTTGGGCTTCCAACTCAATCAGAATCTGATATACAGATACAGAGAACATGAAGGCAGATAGAGACCCCATGGCCTATGAAATCTGCGCATCCACATCTCCTTCTCAGCTTTATGGTCCCTTCCTCTCCCTGAGAAATTCTCTGTGATTGTCCCATGTTTTCTTGAATTCACTAGGGATGTGCAGAGGGACGCCATACGTTGCATTCGGGATTCGTATTTGTCGGGGGGCAGATACGTTGCATTCGGCAAGGGGGGCCCCTGATACATTCATGCGTTAATTCTTATTCGTTTCCCAGCTAAAATTGAATTAACTACAATCCCCCACTCTCCTGAGCCCCCAAGACTTACCAAAACTCCCTGGTGGTCCACCCTTGGCTGCTGGAATTCAAAATGGCACCGATAGCCTTTGACCTTACTATGTCACAGGGGCTACCAGTGCCATTGGTCGGCCCCTGTCATATTGTAGGAGCAATGGATGGCCGGTGCCATCTTGTGCTCTTACCATGTGACAGGGGCTGACCAATGGCACCGGTAGCCCCTGTGATATAGTAAGGTCAAAGGCTATCGGCGCCATTTTGAATACCAGCAGCCGAGGACATGAGTGCAGGAGGTGGCTCCTGGACCACCCGCTGGACTACCAAGGAGTTTTGATAAGTCTTGGGGGGGTCAGGAGGGTAGGGGGTTTGTTTAAATTCGCTCCTTTAGACGGCCAAATAATTCAGCGAAGATTCGTTGTATTCGTGGGGAATCGCGATATGTTTCGCTTCCCCACGAATACAACAAATATGGCCCTATACGTTGTGGATTACCAATACGTAGGAAATGAACGCACACCCCTAGAATTCACTCTACTTATCTCTAGCACCTCCACAGGGAGGCTGTTCCATACATGAACCACACATTCTGTAAAGAAATACTTCTGTAAATTACACCTTATTCTTTCCTCTTTCATCCTCATCTCTTGACCCCTGCATTTCAGAGTCTCCTTTCCATTTAAAGAGGTCGCCCTCATGTGCATTTATTCCTTGGAGGTATTTAAATAGCTCTGTTTTTTTCTTCCTTTCCCTCCTTAATGCCAGGGTTAACATATGTAACCCCCTGGATAGGGCAAATCAAATGTGAAAATTACTTGATGTCTGTTTAGAAGTCCATATTCGAGTCTCTTGGTTGGATTTAGTAAATAAAAAATGGTCAAGCAGATGGCATAGTGGAGTAGACTCAGAGGCAGAGGATGTGTTTTAGTAAAGCTGGAAAGGGAAATCTTTATACTACAATTACTTCCCCTCTATGACCGTCCTCTGACTTCTTCCCCTTTCTTCCCACATTGATACCAGCCTTTGAAATGAAGCAGGGTCTTATGTCAGAAGGAATCTTTAACAACAAAACTTGAATTTCTGGATGTCCCAGCAGACAGTTAAAAAAAAATATTAAAAGACAATGATTGAATCTGTGCTCACAGGGGTTGACAACAAGACTGCAGCATTAACCACACTATATGACACATTAACATTAATGTTAACATTAACATTAAAGACTGCAGCATTAACCACACTATATGACACATTAACATTAAAAAAAGCGCGTTCGCGTACTTTTGTTTGCGCACCAGGCGCAAACAAAAGTACGCTGGATTTTATAAGATACGCGCGTAGCCGCACGTATCTTATAAAATCCTGGATCGGCGCGTGCAAGGCTGCCGATTTTGGGCAGCCAGTGTGCGCCGAGCCGCGCAGCCTGTCACCGTTCCCTCCGAGGCCGCTCCGAAATCGGAGCGGCCTCGGAGGGAACTTTCTTTTGACCTCCCCTCACCTTCCCTTCCCCTACCTAACCCACCCCCCCGGCCCTATCTAACCCCCCCCTACCTTTATCCACGGATTTACGCCTCCCAGAGGGAGATGTAAATCCGCCACCGGCGGATTTACATCTCGGCGCGCCAGCGGGCTGCTGGCGCGCCGAGACTCAACCCGGGGGGCAGTTCCAGAGGGCGCGGCCACGCCCCGAAATGCCCCGGTCCGAAACCACGCCACCGGGCCCGCCCCGAAACGCCGCGTCCCGCCCCCAAAATGCCGTGTCATTTGGCCACGCCCCCGACACGCCCCCTTCCGAAAACCCCGGGACCTACGCGCGTCCCGGGGCTCTGCGCGCGCCGGCGGCCTATGGAAAATAGGCGCGCCGGCGAGCAAAGCTTTTAAAATCCGCCCAAATATGTTTTTATATCAATTATGCACTTCTTCTCCTTTGCTTAAGAGAAATATCCATAAGTACTCCACAACTCTCCACTACTCTAATCTACAGCATTCACAGTCCTCTCAAAGTTTACCTACCTTCATCTTATTGCTTATCGTTTATTTGCAAACTTAATATACCACTTTCTTTAAAATATTAAACCTTATCATCCATTGTATTTGTACTCATTCACCGATATGGTACAGTCATCTTGCCAGGTGCCTCTAAGCCCATCCCATTCAGACTCCAAGCTTCTCCTGCAGGCAGTTTCAAGGTATTTCACTAGTATCCTAAGCTTTCACCCCTCTGAAAGTCTTCACTTCCTGGTTATCTGCTGATGGAGGGACTTCCAACTTTCCTTGGCCTTGAGGGCCAAGGTTGGGTCCTTTGGCTATTTGCCTATGGGGAAAAACACCTCTTCAGCCTTGGGCCTCTCTCCTTGAAGGGGAAAAGACCCTGCAGAGCCCTCTTCTTCAGGAGAAGCACTCTGGGCACCCCACACTCCTGATGGGTCCCAACAAACTTTGAACCAGATTTATATAGTTCTCAAAAGGATTCTCTTCCCCAGACATATTAAAGGAACACACCTACCATAGATATTCAAAGGAAGTTCCATCCAGAATATTCTCATTAGCTGATATACACACGTTTCCTAGTGCAGAATATAGGCATATCTGATGTCATATACTAGCTATTTACATTTATTTTATACATGGTAACAATTCTGCTAAGAATCCCAAACAGAAATCTAGGGGTTCACCCATTCAAAATCTCTCCTTGGGTAAGACATTAGTTGCACAGACCAAATTCAGGGGCCTATCATGCATGTTTAGGTCTTTAAGTTCATATTTATTTTATTTATGTATTTGTTTTTTTATATTCCGACATTCAGCTTAAGTCATCACATTGGTTTACATATAACAAATTAAAAAAGAAAAGGTTACATTGTGATAAATAGTAGAGAGTAGATAGATAAAAGATAGAGGGAGAATTAATTAGAGGAGGGGAAATAAATAAAGTATGATTTGCAAACATTAAGTAGAGTGGTGATGATGATCCTTCTTATTATGATCCTTCTTATTATCTTTCTCAAAGAGCCATGCTTTTAATTTTTTTTTTTTTAAAGTTTGTGATGATGGCTCAGTTCTTAGTTCAGTGGGGAGGGTGTTCCATAAAACAGGCCCGGTCATATGCTTTATGTAACCCCTGGGCTGGTTGTACACCAATAGTGGTACCAGAGGCCATAACTCAAATACAGTTTCAGATGGTAAACTTATCATAGAGTTAAAATGTCTTAAACTTCAAGGTTTCCTGAATGGGGAAAAGATAACTCTCAAGGCCCTCCAAACAGCATTTCATTAAGTCCCAATCTGAGTTTTTGTATTCCACATTGATGATAGCACCGACAAGTGTTAAAGTCACTATACAGAAAAAACACACTGAAAGCTGATTTTATTCTAATAATATCTTTACTGAGACATTATGAAATGATTAAATTATTCTTTACTGTTAATTGTGTCACTTTTTGATGTTGAGTGCTTCCAAATAAATTTGTGACTTCTCATAGTTTTTTTTTTTTAAAGTTTAAGATGGTAAAAGCCAATTAATTAAGTCTTTATTTTGATGTTTCTCCCCTCCTATTGGTGTAGGGCAAGTTTAGTGCTTCTCTCATGATGTAGGTGAAATATTAAATATGAAATAAAATTGTACACAGTCATTTATCTCCTATCTCTCCATGTATTCTCCTCTGAACTTATCTCCTCCTCACACTACCTGAACGGCACTAGTTATTCTCATTTTCACCCTTCCAGTATCAGAGCAATACTACTGTTTCTCCTCTTCTCCCCAAATCTCCAGTATATGTTCCTGGCCCTGTTGGGAACCCATCCTATCTCCTTTCTCTCTTTTCTCCTTCATCACTTCTAAATGGTTGAACGTCATCCTTTCTCTGGGTACTGATGATCTGCAGGTTCCTTTTAACCGAAGGGGAGTTATCTTTTGTTGTTAGAACTGAATCCCTAGTTATTAGGTAGTCAGAACTCAAATAAATCAGCAGAAAAATATAAAAGGGCTAGGATGGAAAGAAACTTACATATTCAAAATAAAGGTCTCCATGGAGGCATTAAGACTTAACCAAAAAGAAAAAAATAGTGGTCAGTTATAGCATGCTGCCCCTGCAAAAGGAAACTGAAAATCCACACTCTATGATGGTGATCACTGTATTTATAGCAGAGGAACTTATCATGTGCTCTCTTCCACATGGAGGTGCTACCTACCCATATTTTTACTGTGTTTCCTCCACACACAAATGGATAATTCTGTATTGTGCCTGGTAGGGATGCAACAGGATCTCTACAATTATGATGAAGACCACTAACCATTTTAGTATCCAACCTCTCAACCAACTCTATAGGAAATATATCCTTTGAAAGTGTGATCTCCAGAATTGTATACAGTATTCCACATGAGGTCTCTGCAGGGACTTATATAGATGCAATATCACCTTCATTTTCCTGCTGGCTATTCCCCTTTCTAAACACCTAAGCATGTTTTTAGCTTTTGCTGTCACATTATCCACCTGCTTGGACACCTTGAGATCATCAAATATGATCATGTCCCAAATCCAGCACTTGTTTTATGCACAGAAGAACTTTACCTCCATACTGTACTGCTCCCTTAGGTTTTTGCAACCTGAGTAGATGATTGCATTTTTTTAGCATTGAATCATACCTGCTAGACTCTAGACCATTCTGCAAGCTTTTCTAGATCCATCCTCACATTTTCCACAACTTTCAGGGTGTCTAGCCTGTTGTAAATGTTGGTTTCATCTGCAAAAACACAAACCTTTTCCAATAACCTTGAACAATATTGCCAAGGGTTTTCCTCTGTTTTTAATCTCCTTCCCTCTCCTGTTTAGTGCAGGCATTACACTATCAGACCATTGGTTGAGACATGCAGATGCTAGTTCTTTCCAGAACCCAGTGTTCTTCAGTGAGTCAGTAGATATCATTCTTTACTTATGATTTGGAATTCTTCTTCCTTGCCCACCCACTCCCAGCTTCTGGGGACTGTAAGGACTGCCTCTGCAGAATTACCAGTCCCAGACTGCAAAAAAGAAGGAGCTTGGTCCAATAATCAAGCCCAGCTCATCTGAAAAGTTGCTACAGGCACACTGGCAGCTAGTCCATATTTTCAAATCAAATAATACTGTACATTATTTGATACATTATCAGGAATTTAAAAATGAGGGTGGGGTAGCAGGAGATGGCCAATGAAATTGCCATGTCACCCTGAAGCAATACAGGAATTGGGAGGCGATGTCCTTTCTTGGTTTACAAACTGGTTAAAAGACAGGAATCAGAGAGTAGGATTAAATGGTCAATTTTCTCAGTGGAAAAGGGTAAACAGTGGAGTGCCCCAGGGATCTGTACTTGGACCGGTTCTTTTTAATATATTTATAAATGATCTGGAAAGGAATATGATGAGTGAGGTTATCAAATTTGTGGATGATACAAAATTATTCAGAGTAGTTTAATCACAAGCGGATTGTGATACATTACAGGAGGAACTTGCGGCATTGGAAGATTGGGCATCCGAATGGCAGATGAAATTTAATGTAGACAAGTGCAAGGTGTTGCATATAGGGAAAAATAACCCTTGCTATAGTTACACAATGTTAGGTTCAATATTAGGATCTACCACCCAAGTAAAAGATCTAGGCATCATAGTGGATAATACTTTAAAATCATTGGCTCAGTGTGCTGCAGCAGTCAAAAAATCAAACAGAATGTTAGGAATTATTAGGAAGGGAATGGTTAATAAAACGGAAAATGTTATAATGCCTCTGTATCGCTCCATGGTGAGACTGCACCTTCAATACTGTATTCAATTCTGGTCATCACATCTCAAAAAAGATATAGTTGCAATGGAGAAGGTACAGAGAAGGGCAACCAAAATGATAAAGGGGATGGAACAGCTCCCCTATGAGGAAAGGCTGAAGAGGATAGGGCTATTCAGCTTGGAGAAGAGATGGCTGAGGGGGGATATGATAGAGGTCTTTAAGATCATGATAGGTCTTGAATGAGTAGATATGAATCAGTTATTTACACTTTCGGATAATAGAAGGACTAGGGGGTACTCCATGAAATTAGCAAGTAGCACATTTAAGACTAATTGGAGAGACTTACTTTTCACTCAACGTACAATTAAGCTCTGGAATTTGTTGCCAGAGGATGTGGTTAGTGCAGTTAGTGTAGCTGGGTTTAAAAAAGGTTTGGATAAGTTCTTGGAGAAGTCCATTAACTGCTATTAATCAAGTTGATTTAGGGAATAGCCACTGCTATTAATTGCATCAGTAGCATGGGATCTTCTTGGTGTTTGGGTACTTGCCAGGTTCTTGTGGCCTGGTTTAGCTTCTGTTGGAAACAGGATGCTGGGCTTGATGGACCCTTGGTCTGACCCTGCATGGCAATTTCTTATGTTCTTATGTTCTTAAAATCAATCAGCTCAAAATAGCAGAAGAGGTGACGAGGAAGAGGAGCAAATCAAGGGAGAAAAGTTGGAAAGCTCTGACCACAAATGCTCGCAATCTGGACAATAAAATCCCAGAGATGTGGGATTTAATGATGGAAGTGGACCTGGTCATGGTTGCTGTTACAGAAACCTGGTTCACTGAGTCTCATAATTGGGTTACGTCCACCCTGGGCTATAACTTGTTAGGTAAGGACAGAGAGAACAGAAAAAGGGTAGTAGTAGCTCTTGATGTAAAAAACTATATATCCAGGCAATTGAAATGCAAGAGATGCGGTACAGGGAAGAAGAATTATCAGCAGTCCTAAAAAAAAGATGGTGTTTCCATTTACATCAATTTTGTCTACAGTTCTCTGACTCAAATAGAAAAACAGGAGAGAGAACTAGTCAAAGACATCCAAACAGTGGCAAAGAAGGGAGACATGTTGAACATTGGAGATTTTAATCCGCCGGATGTGGATTGGAATATCCCCTGTGTAGAATCTACAAGAAGTAGAGAAATAGTGGATGCCTTTCAAGCAGGTCTGATTAAATAAATAGTAATGGAACCTACGAGGGAGGGCTTGATATTGACCTAGTGCTCACTGATGTATGGTTTGATACCACAAATAAGATAAAGAGAAGACAAGTGAAGACACAAGTTTTGAATTTCAAAATACAGGCTTTGTCAAAATGGGGATGCTCTGAAGGAAGAACTAGAAGATGGGTGAGGTGGAACAATGGGCAAAATAAAAAGGAGCTATTACAAAAGCAAAAAATCTATATGTTAAAAAAATAAACAAAAGTAAGAAGAGGTGGTTGAAAAAATAAAGTAAAAAAGAACAGCAATTAAGAAGTATAAAGGATCCCAAAAAGAGGAACACTGGGAAGACTTCCTGATTAAACTGAGGGAGTGAAGGAAGAAATCAGGAAAGCAGAAAGTCAAGAGGAAGAAAGGAATGCTAAAGAGGTAAAGCAAGGTAGCAAAACATTTTTTCAGATATATCAGAGAAAGAAGGAAGGCCCAAAGTTGTATAGTAAAATTGAAAGGTGACAAGGAGCAATGTGTAGAAAGAGATGAGGAAATGGCAGAAATATTTAAAAAAAATACTTCAGTTTGGTGTTCACTAAAGAACCCCATGGAGAAGGATCACTGGTTGACAAGATTGTAGATAGGAGAGGAGTAGATGAGATTCTGTTTACAGAAGAGAATGTATGAAAAGAGCTAGGATGAGGTACATTCCAGAATACTAAGGGAGCTCAGAGATGTACTGGCATGACTGAAGATCTGTTGAATATATTCCTGGAATCAGAGCTGGTGTTGCATGATTAGAAAAAGAATGATGGTGATCCTGCTTCCCCTTAGTGGTAGCAAAGAGGAGGCTGGAAATTACAGGCCAGTTAGCCTTAACTCAGTGGTAGGAAAATTAATGGAGACTCTGCTGAAGGATAGGACAGTGAACTAATTACAACTGGTGGGTTGCTGGACCCAAGGCAGCATGGATTCACAAAGGGAAGGTCCTGTTAGAAAAATCTGAATGATTTTTTTGATTGAGTGAGTAGAGAATTAGATGAAGGAAGAGTGCTCGATGTGATTTACATGGATTTCAGCAAAGCTTTTGATATGATCCCATATAGGAGGCTTGTGAATAAAATGAGAAGCTTGGGAGTCAGCATCAAAGTGGTAGACTGGATTAAAAACTAGTTGACTGACAGGAGCCAGCGAATAATGGTAAATGGAACCTAATCTGAAGAAAGAACTGTGTTAAATGGATCGGTTTTGGGACCAGTTTTGTTCAATAACTTTGTGACAATGCGGAAGGGATAGAAGATAAAGTTTGTCTATTTGAGAATGATTCTAAGATCTGCAGTAGAGTGGAAACACCTGGAAGAGTAGAGAGAATGAAAGTGTTGTAAGAAAACTTGAAGAGTGGTTGAAGACTTGGCAGCTGGGATTCAGTGCCAAGAAGTGCAGAGTCATACATCTGGGTGTGGTAATCCAAAAGAGCAGAATGTGATGAGGGTTGAAAGACTAATGTGCATGGACTGTGAAAGGGACCTAGGGGTGATAGTGTCTGGTGATCTGAAGGTGGTGAGGCAATATAACAAGTTGATAGCTAAAGCCAGAAGAATGCTGGGCTGCATAGAGAGAGACGTGACCAGTAAGAAAAAGGAGGCAATAATGCCCTTGTACAGGTCTTGATGAGACCTCATCTGGAGTACTGTGTTCATTTCTGGAGATCATAGCTCAAAAGGTATAGAGACAGGAAAGAGGCGGGCCAGAGAAGGGTGACCAAAATATTGTGGGTTTATATTGGAAGTCTTATGAGGAGATACTGAAGGATCTGAATAAATAAACCCTGGAAGAGAGGAAATTCAGGGGAGATATGATACAGACCTACCTTTACCAGAAAGGTTTTAATGATGCACAAACTTCAAACCTTTTCCATTGGAAAGCAGACAGTAGAACTAGGGGACCACAAAATGAAACTCCAGGAGGGATGACTCAGAAGCAAAACCAGGAAATATTTCCTCATGGAGATGGTGGTGGATGCCTGGAATGCCCTTCCAGAAGAGATGGTGAGGACGAAAACAGTAAACAAATTCAAAGGACAAAAACAGTAAACAAATTCAAAAAGGCATGGGATAAACATTGTGAATCCTTAAAGGCTAGACCATAGAAATAAAGAAAGGGGTGCATGGGAGCAACTTGCATGGGGTGGCAGTTACTCCCCTTAACCAATTAGCTTTCATGATTTTGACACAATTGCAACATCACTCTCTGCTTCAACAATGGAGGGAAAAAAAGTAATTGAATTCAGACAACTAATGCTGGGCCCTGACTTTTATGATTCACAGTTCTGATACGCAGACATTAGGGAAAAAGTGCAGGAATGCTTCTATAGCCAAGTCCAAAAACAAAGCGTTCAAGCAGCATTATCTGAATGATCAAGGCTGCTCACCAGTAATATTTTTATGGATATGGCAATTACTGACTTTGATAGTAAATATTATTACCATTAACATAAGGCTTGGGGGTAACCAGCATGGATCAGCAGTTACTACCATAAGCAGGAGCGGCTCAAAGCAATCTGCTGCCCGAGGTGAGAGATGAGAAGGTGCCCATTTTCCCCTCCCAGAAGGCATGGTACAGGTCAAATCATGAAGAAGGGCAAAGGGTGTCTCTTTGTAGTTTGGCCCTTTCGATGATTTCAAATGCTGCAGAAGGGAGAAAGCAGGGATCAGAGCTCCCTGAGGAGTGTCAGATAGTGTCAGTGATAATGTTTCTAGGAAGCTGGCAACTCTGCCACTCTCCTAGGAATCCTGCCTTCCACCTTTTCCCCAACATTTTTCCTTAGAGAAGTGGAAGATGGGTGAATGGTGGGGGTCTTTGTGTGGCACACTTTCCCCTGCCTTGTGCCCGTGTCTCCCTGCCCTCATCACGCACAATTAAAAATCCTGCATTTATCATAATCAATTTTACCTGAAATAAGGACACTGAGAGTATATAGTCTTCTGAGGTAGAACTGTGAACCATAAAAGTGAACCTGCAAAAAATACACTTGGAATGCATATGGTATTAGGCTTATAGTAATATATGTTGGGTGTGGGCTCTGCCCTCAGAAAGCCCAGAGTAAAATGAATTACAATTACAATATTTGTAAAACCTCACATATTAAAAGAGTACTAACTGCCGGTACTTAAACAGTAACAATCCCACCTATGAAAAGCAGCACTGCAATTATTACTCCAGCCGCTAAAACTATATACCTCTTTTTAGGAAAATAAAACAAGTCAGCCTGCTATAGATCCCTACACTGAAGCTGCATTCTAGCTAATGCCTCACCTCAGTCATATATGCAGAATATGGACAGACCTTCACCAAATACAGAATAAAGAAACCATAAAGTATAAACAGAAATGAACTGGGAATCTCAACAAACCAGACTTTATACAGAGCAAGAATGGTAAAATAGAAATGGCATTCAACAAAACAAAAAAATCTAAGAATATAAAACATCAACCATAATAGCGAAAAAATACTAATAAAAAGAATATTTCAAAATAGTGGATGAATAGAATAACAGCCAATAATTAAACCTCATAAAAATTATAAAATGTCCCAAACATCAATAATATTTCAAAATAGCAGATATCAAATAACACTCAATAATTAAAACTAATAAAGGGTTTTAAAAATCCTTGCTTTCCATACCTGGGAACTTTTGATTTCCAATTATCTTGAGATTTCCATGGATTATTGCAAGGGGGGGGGCGGGTGCGGGATGGTGAACTTTCTCCTCTTCTATAGACACACACACACACATGTTCATGCTCTCTCTCTGTCACACACACACACACACAAACATGCTCTTACATATGCACACAGATTATCTTACACAGACGGGCGGATTTTAAAAGCCCTGCTCGTGTAAATCCGCCCGGATTTACGCGAGCAGGGCCTTGCGCGCCGGCGCACCTACTTTCCATAGGCCGACGGCGCGCGCAGAGCCCCGGGACACGTGTAGGTCCCGGGGTTTTTGGAAGGGGGCATGTCGGGGGCGTGTCGAGCAGGCAGGACCCGATGATGTGGCATTTCGGGGGTGGGGTGTGGCATTTCGGGGGCGGGACCGGGGGCGTGGTTTCGGTCCAGGGCATTTCGGGGGCATGGCCGCGCCCTCCGGAACCGCCCCCGGGTCGAGTCTCGGCGCACCAGCAGCCCGCTGGGAGGCGTAAATCCGTGGATAAAGGTAGGGCGGGGGTTTAGATAGGGCCGGGGGGGTGAGTTAGGTAGGGGAAGGGAGGGGAAGGTGAGGGGAGGGCGAAAGAAAGTTCCCTCCGAGGTCGCTCCGATTTCGGAGCGGCCTCGGAGGGAACGGTGACAGGCTGCGCGGCTCGGCGCGCGCCGGCTGCCCAAAATCGGCAGCCTTGCGCGCGCCGATCCAGGATTTTAGAAGATACGCGTGGTGTAGCAGCAGCAAGGTTTAGCAGCAATGAAGACACATCAGTCGGTATTCATGGTGAAGCGTCTCCCCGGCTTTAATTGTACATTATTCCATTGCATAGCATAGCATACATACGTCACATGTTTTGCTGCTACATGTTTTCTACCATAAATGTCTGTGCTGACCTTCTCTCCGAGTAGGCGCAGGTGGGCAGTGTATTTCCAGCAGGGAGGGGGGAGGTCACCAGCTGGTCGTGAGGCAGTTGTGCTGTGTTGACCTATTTTGCCTAAGTGTGAAAACCACAGAAAGCAAGTAGGCCGAGGGCTGTTTCGGGGGCAGCTAAAAGCTTGCACTAGATATGCCTCTGTGCAGACTGATTTCCTTTTAGCTAGTGCCAGATGAATGTTGCTTACAAGCTATTACTAACTGCGGTTGGAATGTGACATTTTCTGTTGCACTAAGTGTAGGCCCAAGAAAAGGACAGTTTAGACGTGGTGATAGTTAACCCCTTAACATACTCTATCAACTATCAGGAGAAAAGCCTATAATTCCAACAGCGCGGCTACGCGCGTATCTTATAAAATCCAGCGTACTTTTGTTTGCGCCTGGTGCGCAAACAAAAGTACGCGAACGCGCTTTTTTTAAAAATCTACCCCATACTGGTTCACACACACACACAGACAGATGATATCACACATGCTCTCTCTCTCTCACATATCTGAGAAAATGTATTGTCACCTCGCTTTACCTCTTTGGCATTACTTTCTTCTGCCTGACATTTTGGTTTCTTGGTTTCTTTCTTCATCTCCCTCCTTTTTACCAGATATTTTTCACTGTGTTCCTCTTTTTGGGAACCTTTATTCTTCTTGAACACTGTGCTTTTTGCCTTTACTTTTTCTGCCAACTTCTTTGAGAACCAGATCGGTTTCTTATTCCGCTTACTTTTGTTTACTTTTCTAACATATATATTTGTTGCTTTTGTAGTTGCTTCTTTTAGTTTGGCCCACTGTTGTTCCATTTCTCTCATTTTCTCCCAGTCTTCTAGTTCTTCCTCCAGGTATGTCCCCATTTTGGCAAAGTCCATATTTTGAAATTCTAAATTTGGATCATCATGTGACCTCTCTATCTCCTATTTGTGATATCAAATCATATTGTTTGATGATCACTGGTGCTCATGTGGGCACCTTCTCGAACATTAGAGACATTATCCCCTTTAGTGAGCACTAAGTTGAGTAGTACAACTCCCTCTCTCATGAGTTCTATTACCATTTGTTTCAGCAGAGCCCCTTGCAGGGCATTCACTAGCTCTCTACTTCTTATAGATTCTGTAAAAGGGATTCTCCAGTCTAAATCCTGCAGATTAAAATCTCCAACAAGCAACAATTCTCCCTGCTTTCCCACCTTTTAGATGTATTTGACCAGATCTCTGTCTAGTTCTTCTGTTTGAGTCAGAGGCCTGTAGACCACACCAGTAAAAATGGAAGCACCATCTTCTTTTTTTTTTTCGGACTGTCTATAATGCTTCTTCTCCACCCCTTGTCCCTTGCAATTTAGTTGCTTGGATATTGTTTTTGAAATAAAGAGCAATTCATCCCCCTTTTCTGACCTCTCTGTCCTTCCTTATCAAGTTATAGCCAGGGATGGCCTTATCCCAATCATGAGACTCAATTAATCAGGTTTCTGTAACAGCAACTATGTCCAACTCCGCTTCCACCATTAAGGCCTGCAAGTCTGGAATTTTATTGCCTAGACTATGAGCATTTGTGGTCATAGCTTACCAACATTTCTCCCTAGGATTGCTGCTCTTCCTAATCATCTTTTCTGCTATTTTGAACTGATTAATTTTGTTGTTTTCTCTTCCTAATTCTTGTAGTGCTGAGGCTGACATAGCAATTTCTTAGGCCATCTCCTGCCACCCCCACCCTCTAGTTAAAAGTCTGATAATGTATGCTCTAAATTTCTCACTTAGCATCCTCTTTCCAGCCAAGAACAAATGTAGATCATTCTTACAGTATATCATTTTACCATTCTATACGTGGCCCCAGCTATCATTGAAAACAATGAATGCTTTACAACATGTTTTGAGCCAGACATTGAAGTTATCTATATGGCAGAGCCTTTCTTTTCCCTTTCCATGAACAGGTACTACATCTGAAAAGACAATGGTCTTTGCCATATCTCTAATCTATTTCCCTAGGTTTTGGAAATCTTTCTTTACTTCAAGGATATCATGTCAAGCAAGGTCATTGGTCCCCAGATAGATGATAACATTGATACTGGAGTCTCTACTTTCTTCTGTAATTGTATTGACTATTTGGTCTGAACTTCTCCTGGCTGAGGATCCTGAAAGGCATTTAACTGTTGTTCCCCTATCAAAATTATTTCTCAAATTGGTTCCTGATGACTGAGCCTCCCAGCAGAAGCAGCTTCCTTTTATGATCTTTGATAATATTTAAGGGTTTCTGGGTGACTATATCCCTTTCAGACATCACCTCCTTTTCCATTCCTAAAGCTTCTTCATTATCCAGTGAGGAAAGGTATTATTAAAGGTAATGGTGGGGAGAGTGGGTGTCTTTTCATCACAGGTCTTATTCTGCCAGAGCCTACTGTAATCCTTTTATTCCTGGTTTCTAAATCCTGGATGTCCGACTTCTCTGTGGGTCTGGGGATGGATATTCAGGACGCTGCTCAGTTGGGGAAATTGGGTGTTGTATAGTCACATGTCTTGTTTTACCAGAGCCCTCTATAAATTATTTATTCTTAGGTTTCTGAATCCTCTGTGGGATCTGGGGAAAATATTCTGGATGCTGCCAGGGAGGGGAGGTTTTCTGAAACCTGAGCAATTACACTTTCAGATGTGTCAGCTGTTTTTTTCATTTCAGACAGCTGAAAGCAAATTGAACATCCCTTAGTTCTCCAAAAGGCAGGCCTTGGGACGTAAGTACCACAATTCTTACACTGCTAATACTGGCTAATATACAAGTTGTTAGATTGGTTCTTAAGTCTTATTTACTTAACCTAAGTCCTTCGATGAACAATTTAAGAGAAATCACCCTCGGGATAGAGGGGTATGGGGCAGGGTGGGAGGGAACAAACAACTCTTGTAGATATAGTCTTTTCTAATTAACAAACCCAGCTACTTAATACAGACTAGCAATATCAATAGACTAGAAAAATAGAGAGATTTCAAAGTATACAACACAGAAATGCAGAACAATAAATGTCAGCAAGAAAGCAATCTATTAGAGATGTGAATCGTGTCCTCGATCGTCTTAACGATCGATTTCGGCTGGGAGGGGGAGGGAATCGTATTGTTGCCGTTTGGGTGTGTAAACTATCGTGAAAATCGTTAAAATCGTGAGCCGACACACTAAAACCCCCTAAAACCCACCCCCGACCCTTTAAATTAAATCCCCCACCCTCCCGAACCCCCCCCCCCAAATGCTTTAAATAACCTGGGGATCCAGCGGTGGTCCAGAACGGCGGCGGTCTGGAACGGCCCCCTCAATTGAATCCTGTTGTCTTCAGCCGGCGCCATTTTGCAAAATGGCCGCCGCAAAATGGTGGCGGCCATAGACAAAAATGATTCGACGCAGGAGGTTGTTCCGGACCCCCGCTGGACTTTTGGCAAGTCTTGTGGGGGTCAGGAGGCCCCCCCCAAGCTGGCCAAAACTTCCTGGGAGTCCAGCGGGGTTCAGGAAGCGATTTCTTGCCGCGAATCGTTTTCCGTACGGAAAATGGCGCCGGCAGGAGATCGACTGCAGGAGGTCGTTCAGCGGCGGTCCGGAACCCCCGCTGAATGACCTCCTGCAGTCGATCTCCTGCCGGTGCCATTTTCCGTTTGGAAAACGATTCGCGGCAAGAAATTGCTTCCTGAACCCCGCTGGACTCCCAGGAACTTTTGGCCAGCTTGGGGGGGCCTCCTGACCCCCACAAGACTTGCCAAAAGTCCAGCGGGGGTCCAGAACGACCTCCTGCGTCGAATCATTTTTGTCTATGGCCGCCGCCATTTTGCGGCGGCCATTTTGCAAAATGGCGCCGGCTGAAGACAACAGGATTCAATTGAGGGGGCCGTTCCGGACCGCCACCGTTCTGGACCACCGCTGGATCCCCCGGTTATTTAAAGCATTGGGTGGGGGATTTAATTTAAAGGGTCGGGGGTGGGTTTTAGGGGGTTTTAGTGTGCCGGTTTTCCTGCCCTCCCCCTTCCCCCGATTTACGATTTTTTAACGATAAATCGGGGGAATTGGTATTGTATCGTGGCCCTAACGATTTTTGACGATTTAAAATATATCGGACGATATTTTAAATCGTCAAAAAACGATTCACATCCCTACAATCTATGCTATGTCTAACTTTAAATAACAATACAACTTAACTGACCACGAGGATAGGTACCAGTGTATGCCTAAAAGCAGAGAGTTAATGCTATTCATGGAGAAACTAAGAGAGTTAAGAAAAGTTGTGTGCATAAAGAGTCTATCCTCTCTTGTCTATGTGTCCCTGGGTGCCAGCTACAAGTTTCTCAATATTACATTTAATCCTCAACAAGGGACCTTCATTTCATCTAATAATGGCTTCCTCAGGTGAAGTTTCAGCTTATTACTTTTCTGGAAAATATCTTGAAACAATGAAATAAAATTTTTGACCACTTTTTAACTTTCTGAAAAAGTATTCTAAAATTTTTGAAAAATACCATATTAACTCTCTTCCTAATCAAATGATATTAAATGCTCTAATGTCACAAACTGTCTTCCTGACAAAACAATTGTATTCTCCACAAGCATACAAAATATAAATATACCAAACCATAGCTGAAAAACACCTAATTATTACTCATATTTTAAAAAAAATTATTACAATACCTCAATTATATACATATATACTCTGCTGAAAACCTCATGTAGTTTACAACCATTTGGATATCAGTGAAGATTTTCTCAAAATGTTATTGCCTCAGTGCCTTCAGCAAAAAACTAAATATAATATAAAAATTAAAACTCAAACATAGAAAACAAACATCTAGTGGCTTATTAACAATTATAATAATGCTACAGAGGCTTTTCATACCTTCAGGTGAATACTAACCCTTAAGTTTCACTTTTCCTCCACTATTTTGATGGATAAATGACTCATTTTATAAACTATGATGAGCAAACAAGGAGGCATATTTAATCTCAGCTGATGTCTGAATGTCTGCTTTAATCAATGTCACTGATGTCTATGAGCAACATCACGATAGTCAAACAAAATTCTCTTTATCGGTAAAATCGCCTTATATAACATACACTCTTTATTTGTGAAATCACCTTTTATAAAATAACAAAATAAGACATCCATATTTGAACATATATATCTGGTCAAATAAAAGCTTACCACTCAGTTTTGCTGTTCAGTCCTCTAGAGTCTAAGGTTTACCAATTAAAAATGTGTTGCTGCTCTTTATGGGTTAATACAGGCAAATGTTTACTTCCTTTCCCGATATATACTTGTAAGGTAACAAAAAATGTTAAATCTTCAAGCTTATTTTGAAAGGATTGCCAATGTTCCACTAATGGAGCTTGTAATTTATGAATTCTTATTCAGCTTCTATGTTCCACAATACGCTGGTGAATTTCACGTTTCATTTGTCCCATATATATCAATTTGAAAAGACACAGTATTGCATAAATCACTTGTTTGGATGTATAAATAGCAAAAAAATATGTGCATGTCAAAAATGAATGCTAAAGTACTGTGATCTCTTTCTGTGTGACCTTCTATGTTGGTAGAAGGTGTTTGGATTTCCAGTTTAGAGAAAGTTTACTTGGGTGGTCCATGAACAGTCCTAGTTGTTTGGAAATGTAGTCTTTTTGGCTTGTTGGAGGACTCCTTTGTAGTTTCTGGAGTGCTCTTTTCAGAGACAAACATTGATATCTTTTTGTTTCCACCATGTCTGTTTGAGTTGTTGGGATTATTGTGTTAGGAGAAGACCTTCATGGTAAAGGAAATGTTGGCAATGTTAGCCACAAAAGTAGTCCTGCAACTAAGTAAAAGCATGACTTCTTCAAGTGTAGAATGGCAGAAAGCAACTCTACCCTTAAGGAATTGAAATATGGAGAAGATGCACCGCTGCAGATTACCATGCTTTGCTCTATCCATTCTGTTTTGGAACAGAGGAAAAAAGTGGGAGAATTATCATCAAGGCAGCAGGGTAGCAGAAGAGCAACACCCAAAATTAGCAGTGTGCTCTTCTCTACTCACTTCCACTGAGGTTATGAAGGAAATATTTTTATCAACTGATTCAGGTGAAAAATATGTTCTTGGATTCCTTGAATTTATTTATTTATTTTATTTTATTTAACTCTTTTCTATACCGACTTTCATGATCTCGATCATATCAAATTGGTTTACAAAGGACACGGGGTAGGAACATTAACATAAACAATAAAAGAAAAACCAAAGTTACAATAAACAGGGTCATGTGAACTTGGGAGCTGAGACATCGAAGGGACACTTGAAGAAGAAAATTTGAAAGGGGTATAAAGTAGTGTCTTAGCATCTAGTTTATTGATGAGAGAGTACAGCAAACTGAGGATTGTGACAAAGAGCAGCAGCACAGGTAAACAGCATGAGTGATGCCCCTGACATTATTCTCTCATTGGTCCACTCTCTACCTCAACTCCAGTGCCAGAATCCACCCACAAGGATGTAGAGAAGGGATCGCGGAAGAAATCCATGCTCTGGAGGAACTTCAAAGCCAGGGAGAATCATTATTTCTCACAGTGTATTCACGGCATGAAGAACATCAGTCGAGAGAAGCAAGTAGGGCATCTCACAGACACTGGTATGTAGTATAACCTGCTGGAGCAGCACCCACTAGCACTCGCAACTGGGGAAAGTGGCAGTACTAGCCAGGGGACCTCTTTTTCCAGTCAAAGGAAAGTGGTTGAAAAGGGGAAGAATGTTCCCCAAGCTGATCCCATGCCATCAGCCCCTTCCAGCAATCAGGTGGCATGTCAGCATCCCCCTGCCATGCATCAGAAATAACAATCCACCATGGAAGAAATGTGGTAGTGTTTGGTAGCAATGTCCCAGGGTAAGAGGCAGGCAGCATCAAAATTTGTAATGAGGAACATCGTGGAAATGATTGCTCTTGATGACTAGCCCCTGCAGTGTAGAATGTGTTTTCAAGTGTTTGCTGCAGGTGTTAGCTCCAAATTACAAAGTCTGCTTCAGGACAGAGGGAAGTAGCATGCATTTCACCAATAACATCTGGACAGTCGTGAATGCTATGCACTTTAACCTTTTTCCAATGGCACACTGGTGAGTTCTGACTGAGGCTGTGGCAGGTAGTAACTCTAATGAACACAGAACATCAGAGTGCAGGTGGGTTTTGCTGCACACCCAGTCTATAGATGGCCTCATACCTTATTAAATATTATAATCAGCCATAAGAGAAATGCTGGAGGGTTGGCAGCTAGATTGGAGAGCGATGAGTTTAAATGCAAGTTTCTTTATCCCAGAAAATAGCACAAATATAGTAAAGGCAATAGATGACAGGGGCTTCCAGGGCATCTGTTATTTTGAAAACTCACTGTATCTGGCAGTGAAGGATACCCTGGGCTGGGGGTCCAAAGATCACAGAAATGCATTCCTGCAGGAGCTGATAGAGAAGTTCAGGGAAAAAAAAATAGTAGGGCACTTTTATTGCAGGGTGATGGTGGGGGAACTACTCTGAGAAAAGCAGGAATAACTAGACATGCCTCACAAATGTTTCATTCAAGATGTTGATTTCCGATATTATTCCACCTATATGATATTGCACAATTTAGTAGAGCAGCAGACACCCTTTCATTATCTGCCTCTGGAAATAGTGATTGGTGTTCAGTGCTTCCTGGGGCATCATGATTGTGCAGTCATGAGTCAGCCAGTAAAAATCCTGAAGTCCTCCAAGGATTCCAAAGAGGAACTGAGTTCCAGAAATGCCACCCTGGGTGAGGTTCATCCTTATAGTAAATATTCTTGAGGAAAAGTTGGAGGGCTTGAGGGAATGAGAGCTGAAGTGTTGCGGTTTCTAGACTTCTTGCAGTAGCAGATGGAAGAGAGACTGAAACCTCTTATGGAAAACCCTACATACATGCATGCATGCTACACTTTGTGATCCATGGGCGAAAGGGAGTCTCACCCTCTAGTCCCAGTGTTGTTGGTTTTAGTTAAACACTTGAATGCCAGCAGCTTAAAAACAGATCTTTATTTAGATAAAGTATGGGATATCCCAGGAAAGTGTGAAATTACCAGCAAGGCAATTCAGAAGCAATCTCAGAGAACATTGCTGATACAATAGATTAAAAAGGTCACCATCTCTCATTTACACACCAATGAGCTAGTTTGTTTGTTTGCACAAAATTTCCTAATTGGTTGGCAGTATAATTTTATCTCACATATGCCAATAAGAGTGAATTCTTGTGTAAACCCCCTTTCTTTGGGGGCTATCTTTGGAGACTGTAAAGAGGGTAAATGATACTGCTGCAGCTCCAGAATGGGTTTAGTTTATCAGGATTTGCTAATTGTGGACCAGAATCTTTTGGGAGGCCCAAGAGGAGACTTACCATAAACTCGATGTCCAAACCTTTAGACTGGTTCCAAAAAATGTAGAATTTATTGTAAAGTCCACAAAGAACAGATATAGAAAATTGGTAATCCTTCAAAATAGGTCTCAATAGTAAAAATAGAAGAGAAAAAGCAAGTTAATTAAAGTATATTCATTTATAGTCTTTCCTGCTCCAAACTCCTTCATTCTAAGGAGTTACAGATTAGTTGTTCAATCCTTTTTCTGCTAGGGCCTCAAACCCCTTGGTGCCAGGTTCCCAGCAAAGTGTTATAACAAAATATTCAACAATTCCACTGTGAGCCAACCCAGATATAACAATTCCTCTTTTCTTTTAAGAAAGCTAAACTTCTGGATGACTCAACAGTGGTCTAGAAATACTCCTAACTTCCAACAGAATCTTCTCTCAGCTAGGAATCCTATGCAAGGATCTCCCATACCTCTCTTCTTCTTTTCAGCTCTGCTTCTCACAAAATGCCTATTGAAGCACCTTTTATGCCCTTTCATCAACCCCATCCCCTTTGGAGAATGACACCTCCTTCTATCACTCTACACTAGCTATATAACCCTTGCAAACCCCTCCTACATAAGAAAGATCTTAAAAATTGCAGAGCACAGTAGAAACCAAACTCTCTGCCCTCTTGTTAAACCCATTAGAGAACAGGAACTCTCCAGTACTTCTTTCTAGTGACAATAGCCAGGGTTATAATTACAAGATATGTGATTTCTTGAAACCAGAAGGCAGGAAAGAATCTTAAGGCTGACTATTGTCATACTTTTTTACTTTTGGCATACATTCAAGCATATCAGCATATTCTGACATTTCAGCAACTTTGAATAGTTTTAATAAGTCTGATCAGTGCAATTTCATAGTCAAAATTAGGGATGTGAATCGTTTTTGAACAATTAAAATTATCGTCAGATAATTTTAAAATCGTCCAAAATCGTTAGAATGCATGATACAATACAAATGCCCCCGATTTATCGTCAGGGGCATTTGTATTGTATCGTTAAATAGGGCGCGGGAAAACCGGCACACCAAAAAACCCCTAAAACCCACCCCGAACCTTTAAAACAAATCCCCCACCCTCCAGAACCCCCCCCCCCCCCGATGTTTTAAATTACCTGGGGTCCAGTGGGGGGTCCCGACGTGATCTCCAGCTCTCTGGGCCACGCTGCGTTGAGAAATGGCGCCGTGGTCCTTTGCCCTTATCATGTGACAGGGCAAAGGTAGCGCTGGTGCCATTTTGGTTCCTGGCTCCCGACCATCGCCTGTATGACATAGTGAGGGCAAAGGTAGCACCGGCGCCATTTTGAAGATTGGCAATACGGCCCGCGTGCAGGAGGTTGCTCCCGGACCCCCGCTGGACTTTTGGCAAGTCTTGTGGGGGTCAGGAGGCCCCCCAAGCTGGCCAAAAGTCCCTGGGGGTCCAGCGGGGGTCCGGGAGCGATCTCCTGCACACGTGACATCGGGAGCCAGGAACCAAAATGGCGCCGGCGCTACCTTTGCCCTGTCACATGATAAGGGCAAAGGGCCACCGGCGCCATTTCTCTTAACGCAGTCGTGGCCAGAGAGAGGGAGATCGCGCTGGGACCCCCCCACTGGACCCCAGGTAATTTAAAACATTTTGGGGGGGTTCGGGAGGGTGGGGGGATTTGTTTTAAAGGTTCGGGGCTGGGTTTTAGGGTTTTTTTGGTGTGCCGGTTTTTCCGCCCTCCCCCGATTTATGATTTTTAATGATTTAAAAAAAAAAAAAAAAAAAACCACGACGATCAGATTTCCCTCCCCCCCCAGCCAAAATTGATCATTAAGATGATCGATCACACGATTCACACCCCTAGTCCAAATAGCTTCATAGGAAAACCCTACACCAGTGTTACACATTCATGAAGGAGAAGCTGGTAAAGAATGTCTGTCAGGAGGAGCACCAGAAGTGGAGACAGAGTAGGGATATAGAACAGGAAACAGTGGCCATTTCACAGAGTAGTGCAAGCAGGAGCAGCACCCTATCAGCTAGCAATTTCTTCTCCCCCTCATTAAACCAAAGCCAAGTTTCCCACATAGAACCATCTCTCCTGACACAGTCTAGCATAGGAGATTATAGCACACTCTAGCATAGGAGATTATAGCACAAATGTCTGAGATATGCTATCTCACACATCCCATTGAGGACATGGACACATATATGCTGGCATATTGGACACAGAAGTCCTTCATATGGTCAGACCTAGCCAAAGTGGCTTAGTGCTGTCTTTCCTGCCCACCAACAAGCATGCCAGTGAATGTATCTTTTCAATAACAGGTGTCTGTGGTGCCAGCCCTTATCGCATATGGCTGGTACCATAGTTGATGGAAAAGCTAGTGGTTTTAAAGCCAATCTGCTTTTGCTTGGGTTCCCAGATTTTCCATGCATGTGGTAAGATGAATGAATGCCCACCACCACCACCACCGCATAGATTCTGCTGCTGGAAGACCCTTCTCTTCATGCCTTGGTGAATCGCCTGATGATGTCACTGTAACCATCCTAGGAGCGGGGAATGCTGAGAAAAGCAGTGCAGCCACGATGACAAACACTTTGGCTGGTGTAGATCTTCATCTAGATTCAGGTGTAGCACTGACATGGGAAGAACATTCAGGAGACATGAACTCTGTAGCTGGACAGATTTCCTGTACACAAGCTTTGTAAAGGAGCTTTAGAATGGTAAGTCCAACTGAATTCCCCTTGGACTCTGTCTGGGACGCAATAGAGGGTTTAGGAAATGCAATTATTTCTCAGATTTCTTCCTTATATGAGAAAAATACTGCTTTGGAGACTTGTATTTCAGACCTAGAGAGTTTAAGGCTGAAATGGCTATACAGTTTACTGAAGTACAAACCAACCTGACTAAAATCAAATCTTTTCAAGAAAGTTTAGTTAAAGATAATACTCTTTTATCTAACAAAGTAAAAAGTCTTGAGAACTCTAAAGTGTAGAAATTTTAACTTTATAAATTTTCCGTGTGTTTCTATGGTCACACCCAGTGATATGTTTAGGAGATATATGCTGGAAGTTCTTAAGATCCTTGAAGCAGCATTACCACCTCTTGTTAGGATTTACTATCTTCTAGGGGTGTGTATTCGTTTTCGACGTATTGTGAATCTGCAACATATATGCCATATTCGTTGTATTAGTGGGGATTCCAAAATGTATGGCAAACCCCCACGAATACAACAGATCACCAACGAATAGGGCCCCCACTCTCCTTTTGGCATACAGTACCTGGTGGTCCAGCGGGGTTCCTGGAGCGATCTCCTGCACGCGGGTCGTCGGCTGCCAGTATTCAAAATGGCGCCGATAGCCTTTGCCCTTACTATGTCACAGGGGCTATCTGCGCCAGTTTGAATACCGGCAGCCGACAGCCCGAGTGCAGGAGATCGCTCCAGGAACCCCGCTGGACCACCAGGTACTTTTGGCAAGTCTTGGGGGGGGGGTCAGGAGGGGGGGGGTGTAGCTTAATAACTTTAAAGGGTTGGGATGGGTTTTTTGGGGGGAACAAATGTATTTTTGATATATGAACGGATCGGGGGCCCCCGAGAATGGATGCAATGGATTTGGGCCCCTACGAATCCGAATCCCGAATGAGATGAATCCGTCCCTGCTGCACATCCCTACTATCTTCCACCCGCCAAAAAGGAAGTTGAGAAAGGAAGATCTCAGGAACTATCTGCTATATCTGACAACTCCCTGGATGCTACAGCTATTTTAGAAACACCTGATATGATGATGGCTAAACCCTCTGCATTATTGGTATCTTTGGTTTTGGACTCTGATGGAGACTGGCTTCTTAGAATGTATTTTAGACATTGTGGTGGTACTTTTCTACAGTGTGGGATTATGGCTTTTCCAGATGTAGCAAGATCAGCTCAAAAGAAATGGAAAAATGTCTTTTGTTGAGACCCAGGGTGTTGCAAATAGGGCATAGATTTTTCTTAAGTTCCCCTGCAAATGTTGTGTTAAATATAATAGTATTATGAATGGGTGTTTTGAGCCCAGCCAACTTTATTTTTTTCTTGCTGATAAGCCAGTATGTTTGGACCCCCCTGTTATTCTACCTGATGAAACAGTGCAAGGTGTCATTCTGCTTTCTTTATAGATAGACCTGGGAGTCAGGGACAGATTTAGGATTTTGCTGTCCTTGGGCAGTTTTGCTGCTTTCACTCCCTCCCCCACCTCCTGTAAGAGGCTGTTACTGGGTAACAGAGGGTCGTTCCCTGCTGACTGACTTTCAGCAGAGCTAGAAGGCAGCAAAGCGCAGCGAGCCTGCTGCCCCTAAATGTTTGCCACCGTAGACACAAACATAGTAGGTGCCTATTCACAAATCTAGGGCTGCTGGGAGCTAGCTGCCTTGTCTGTTTTTGTCTGGTAAATCAATTTTGTTTTTTCACACCGAATTGTATTCTTGGAATTCCCATAGATTGTGGGCTTGATCTATGAGAGCTGATTTATTAATTATTTCTATATTACATGAATTAGCTGTTATAATTGTTTTCTTTTCCTTTATCAGATCATATTTTCCATCTAAAACTTATCTTGTAATTTGAAATTGATATAAATTTAAAAATGTATATCATCTGAGAAGTCCCACATATTTCCTGAAAAGATGAATGAACCTAGTTTTTCTAGGTTTTTGGAACCATCTCCTGCTGTCCCGTTCATAATACACTATCAATTTTATTAGAATATGAATGAGTTCCATTATTTCTTGCTGGATATGTGGCATTCCTTTCTTAATATCAGCAGCATCTGGAATAAGGCAGAGGAAGCACACAAATCATGCTAGTATCATGATGTCAGTGCAAAATAAGGGCAAGAAGCCAAAACGTCTTGCTCAAACTTCAGTCAACACACTGTGCCATTTAAATATTCTCCATAACAGTACACAGTCCCTAGACAATAGAACAAAGAAGAGGTAGGAAATGAAGAATACATTGACTCATAAATCAACTGTAAAAGTTATAATAAACCTGACAGAAATGTTATGTCCCGGTTATCATATAGTTGTTTCCTCGTCGAATGACTGCTTTTCTCCACACTTTGCCCTCATTGGCATGACATCTGCCAGTTCTATCAAGGAGACACAAAATCTTCAGAAACCACACATGCTCTTCTTCCATACCCTGTGGCAACATCCTGTCGACACTACTTCTTCATTAACATGCGGTCGCATCTGTCACATCTATATGCTATACCGTATGCACTATGCAGCGAGGACAGTTCTTAAAGGCTTTTCCCCAGATGAATAGTTATTTTCCCAGGCATATTGCTCTGATTTAATGTTGTCCCCATCATGATGGTTAAAAGTACAGTATATGCATTCCTAAAATCAAACTAAAAACAGACTTTTCTGGAGATGTATGTAGCACCCCTTAGCTGCAACTGGTGGGAATGGTGACTCTCTTCCGCTATAGTGGTTCCAGTTCCCGACTGGCGATGGAGTAGGTCAATGGTACTGGAGTCGAGGTGCACCTAAAGGGATTCCACACATTGCCCCATTCCTGACTGGGTAATTTAGAAGAAATGGGAAATCCCACCAAGCCAATGGAGCTCCCAGAGGTTGGGAGGGGAAGCAGGGAGTAAGAAAGATATTATTTAGGAAAGAATCATTTAAAATTAACAAAGGTTTTATTGTGGTAACAATTATGAAATGCAAATAATAAAAAAATTTAACCAGCTGGCAATGATGTTTTAAAACCAGGTTCAACAGCTATTATGTACCAGCAGTAAATACAATTCACTTTAAGTCTTTTGCAACTGAGATATCAGAACAATCTTTACCAACTTAGGGGGTCATTTTCTAAAGTGTGCGATAGCTAAAAAGGGGTGGAGTCGGGCGGCGTCTGCCCTGGAAGAGGATGATTCGGGGTGGACGCCGCAAAGACAGCGTGGACGGTGAAAAGGTAAGGAGCCTTTTCGCTTCCAATTTCACACCCAATAGCACCACCTTTTACGATGGCGCTACTGGGTGTGAAAGCAGCATTGATCGCACTGTGGAGGTGTGATCGCTGCCGGGTATCGCAGACCCGCCCCCCCCGCTTCTCCCCCCCTCCCCCCTGTACCGCGCGATTCACAACGCCGTGGTACATTAGAAAATGTAGGCCTAAGTCACTATGGCAATTAGCATTACTTTCTAAGTCTCTCTGAAAAGAAGCAAGATGCATTCAAAACAGTTATTCAAGCAAGTCACAATATTGTCCACTCTTGTTCTTTATACTTTATTTTACTTAACACCAATGCATCCCTGAACTTGATGCTTTGGACTGCTCTCTAGCTTGCAGTATCTTTGAACATTTTTTCTTATGTAAGTATAATTTTCTTCCTGTAATTCTGTTATGTATTTCTTTTGTTTTTCAGTGAATGTCACTAGTATCTTAGCTGTAGGATGTAGGGTACATTGTTTCTGATGTTCCATTTAGGTGTTTGTGGTGCTGATTGAGAGTGAAGCACTCCTGGTTTTGCTGCTATGGTCATCTTCTCTTTGGTCATCTTCCATGAACTGAAGGAACAACCTATTGGCCTGACTTTAAAAAAAATCAAAAAGAGAAACTATCTGCCTCTCACTGTATATCTTCCAGCAATCTAACAATGTGGCCCTTTTATGTGTGCAACAAGGATCTACCATGTACTGAAATTCTAACTAATAAAATAAAAGGATAAGCAATTATCCTTAACCACTGGTCCTTTCTCTTTCTGTGAGAACAGAAAATATTAAAATTAGTTTTACAGTCACTCTTTCAAAATATCCCACTCCTTCTTTGTGCCGAGAGGGGTTTGTCTGAATTTGGAATCTCCTTTAGAAGTCTGGCTTTTTGCCTGAATTGGTAAAAAAAAACAGTTTAATTGTCCCGCTTAATGTCTTTGACTGTTCACCAAACAGTAACACAGGCTCAAAACATTGATTTTTCTTCAGTGGAATTGCATCTCAGTATATAGAAGTCAAAATGGGGTAAAGTCTCTTCTCACTGATTCAGTCCAGCTTTTTCCTCTTTGTACCCTCTGGCAGAAAAGTTTCACTCCTGGACTTACTGGATTCAGAGCTATGCCACAATCATGCACTTCATTCTCCCCCTCTGTTTGGAATCTTGACTTTACAGTTTTCCCAGTAACATTTTAACTGATAAATCACTCCTGAATAGAACAGGTAAATTCCATGTTCCCATTCATGCAATTATTTCTAACTTTGTACTTCTTCCTTACTTTGACAGTGTATTTTCTTATTTTCACAGTCTCCTCTACTCTTTGACTTGCTCAGGCTTTAACAATCATAGATTTTCTCTCTGTGTTCACACTATTTCTGTCTCAAAAAAGCAGGGTTTTCTCCTTTTCTCTGATTCCAAGGCAGAGCTCTGGCTGTAAGCTCCTGCCTCTACACAAAACCAGTCTCTTTCTGCACATGGCTTTTTTTTTCCACAAGGAGGATTACTGCGCTGGATGAGGTCACAAAACAAAAAATAGTTCCTCACAAAATGCTAATATATCCTTAAACACTTCTTACTGGACTCCTTTATAACCTCCTTAAGATGGAAGAAGTCTGACAATTAATATCATCCAGTTAGAACGAGGTACTAAAATTTTATGAAACACCGTCAATTCACAGCTCTTTGATTCTTCCATAGCCTATTTACAAAAAAATTATCATGAGGCTTTCTTGCAGCTAATGTCAGTGTCTATGCAAATTTGCCTGACTCAGGGGAACTATTGATATGCCGAACCTTGTGGTGCCAGCTGAATAGTGCAGGTTCTTGACTTCCCATAGATTTGATTTGTCTCCAACTGTTTCCTGTGAAACGCCATCCAACTTTATCTTCTAAAACTTTTTTAAAGCTTTGTTTTGAAATAAAAATTATATGAAGCGATTTCTCAATGCTTGCTCACATCTAGGCTGACACTGGTTTCAATACTTTTGTTCTGGTCTTTCCAGAGTGATTTATATTACTGGAGATCTGTGCTGATGTCACTTCCTTTTTCCCTTCCCTGCAGATCCTGCTGATTCAAAAGGTACAACTGCAACTTCCTAGTGCACTTTCTTTGTTGTTGTTGTTGTTGTTTTTTTCTGTGATTCCTGCTCCCTCTGTAATAACTGGAACTGAATCCTTTCTGTTCTGACTTCTGACCTGGCTGAAGCTTGCTTTTTGATGTCCTATCAGAGCCATAGAAGGTAATCAGGCATGAATGAGATAAAAACATAGGCTGGCTCTCTTAGTCTGTCATTCCCTGTTTTTAACCACTGCAACTTTTCTGAGATTTCTTTCAACCAGGCTTACAGAATACAAGTATTTTTTTAAATTTTATTTACAATTATTTAAACAGGGCGGGAGGAAAACAGTGCACAAACATTCGAAGGTCAATATTCATTCAGCACCATTTAGCCAATTAAGTTCATGCTTATCCAGCTAAGTGGCACTATCTGAATATTTGGCTGCTCTGAGCAGCTAAGACTTAGCTGGTATGTGTTTATTTGGCTAAATAGTTCACCAGCTAAGTGAGGAGGGAGACTGGAAGTAGCGCCACTGTGAAAGGTGGTGCTATTGGGCGCCCAACTGGCGACCATAACGTAACTTACCTTATCGCCTCCAGCGAAGACACCACTGAGTCCGCCTCCTCGCCACCCCGACTCCGCCCCCAGCATGCTATCGCATGTGATAAGCGTTTGAAAATGACCCCCTTAGCTGGATAAGTCTAGAACAACAATTTGGCTGTCCTATAGTTAGGTGAATAAACTTATTCAGCTAACTATAAGATAGTTGAGTATATTCAGTGGTATGGCCGCATCATCAAATATCTCAGCAAAGTTAGCCATACAAGTTTATCCAGTGAAATTGATCAGACATATAGTGCTGAATACTGGCCTCTTGATTTTCAAAAATACATACTTTGTTTTATCCCTGATTGAACACTGATCAGCTACAGAAGTAGCTGGTGAAAAGTACCTGGACACATTATATATATGTGTATCTTATAAGCAGTTCTTAAAGGGAAACTACCTGGGTAGGTTTCCTTTGAAAATTAGTGGCATGGTGTGCACATACGTACGCATTCTGTACAGTGATGTAGGATATTTAAAATTACCCCTATAGGGAACCATTTTTAAAGGGTTTGGGCCACTATTTAATAAAGTGTATTAAAAATGCATGTTAAAGCACATTTTAAACATGGTTTATTCATATCTGTTACTGACCTGCTGGGGTATGCTCTAATATTTTGCTAGTGTTAAAATTCTTTTATTGCATTATTGGTAACACTTAAGCAGGTATTATCAATAACATGATAGCCTTGAATTTAATATAAGTTAAGCTTTACATTTGTCAATTGTTGTACATAGTTTTTTTTTAAATTTGTTTCATTTTTAGTGCATTCTAACTCAAATAGCGCACACTAACTAAAAGTGTCCACTATTTGAGTTAATTTGATTTTTTGTATGCTGATAGAGAACACTATTTCAAGTTAGGATGTATTGTTTTGAATAAGTGCACCCTAAAAATGAAAAACAAAACCCAAAGTTTTGTGCTGTTTTGCTGTTTCATTTTAAAAATGCCATGTAGTTTCAAACAAAAGCACATCCCTATCTTAACTGAGTAACTAAGTAGTTATGTGGCTAGATTCTTCTGAGTAAAAATTGACCCCCTTCGAGAAGCAAAATGTTTTCACAACATGCAGACTTATACCTTCATTAAAAAGTCACATGACTTACCTCTTTGTGAAGTGCAGCAGGTGACATCATTCAAAATGTGGCAGCCATCCAAATAGGAAAGCTCTCCAGCCAGTCCTTCCAGCTGGGTAGGATTCAATAAATTCTACCTCCTTCTGCCCTTTTGAAGACGTTTTTGTGGATTGTTATGTCATGAAGAACTGCTAGACAGCATCATTTGGCATGCAGAAATCATGCTGGCAAGAGAGCTGTCCGGTCCGATTTGCCAGAAAAGACTGGAGTCCTCTGGAATGGTAAATTGCTATTCTTGGGGGGTAGTAGGGGGGTTGTTGGGGATGGGGGTATTGAGGTAAGCTCCTGAGGGGCTATCTACTTAGACTGGAATACCAGAAGGGTGAGGGAAGCACCAAAAGTGAGCATTTCTTGTTGCGGGAGCGCTAGGGAGCGATCCCGATTCTGGGGAGAGTGGTGTGCCCTTGGACCATAATACGACTGCAGAGAGGAGCTCCATGGAAGCGCCGAAGCAGGTAAGAAGTGTCTAAGCACAGGCGGACAGGCAGAAGACCAGGGACTCGGACCTCTGCCGAACCTGACGCATCAGTAGAGACCCAACAATGCAATGCTGGTCTCTGGGATAGCCCTCCAGCCACTCGATAGCCCTTTTGGACCTGCCGTACGGGAATGGCAAATGCACCAGGACAGATAGAGGTCGAGGGCAGATGGAAGTGGAACAAGACTTGAAGACTGAAGACACAATCAGACAAGAACTCTTGAAGATGGGGTCAGACGATACTGGATAAGGATGAGGCAAGGCTGAAGAGAAGAACATCAAGGACACTGATGAAGACACTTGCTGAGTGGATAGATGGCAGAAGAGTTAAAACTCAGTATGAAGGAATCCGGCCAAGACTCGTAGCAGCAACCATCCTGGACAGAGCTTTGGGGACCTGGCGTGATCAGGTGCAGGCCAACCTGAAGAAGCGACGGCTTCAGACCCAGCACAGAAGACAAATCAGAAGGTCATCCCGAAGTTGGACAGAGGATGGTAGCCCACTAGAAGGTAAGATCCGGAACCAGGATATCCAAGAAAAAGGCTACCCTGACGAGGGAGCCAAAGAGTATGAAGGCTTTCTTGACGAAGGAGCCAAAAGGGTCTGAATGCTTGACAGTGAAGACCTGAAGTTGAGGACATCAAAAGGATCTGAAGATGAAGACAACTTGACATGAAGACATCTGGAACATTAGGACATCTGGACATCAACCCCCAGGGCACTCAGTCAAGAGCAACAAGGAGGTGTCGAGACATCTGAACATCTGGACTTCGGACCCCAGGTCACTCAACCAAGAGCATCGAGGAGGCTCCGAGAGGCAGAACAACAGGATGATGGACTTCAGGAAAGACAGACATCAGAAGGTGAGGACTTCAGGAAGATCTGAAGGTGAGGACATCAGGAGAGTCAGACGATAGAGACAACTGAAGACAAGGACTTAGGATCCGGCAAGAGACCAAACATTGAACGAAGATGTAGATGAAGGATCAGGAACCACAGAGGAAGACAAGGGATTTCCCACGAAGAACAAAGTGCCTTGAAGAAGCGGAGGAGGATATCATTGGAGACTCCTGGACTGAAGAGCTGGAACAGAGGTTCCAGGAGCAGTCCAGCTCCATGACTGACTCCTTGCAAAGGCAATGAGGAACTGAAGGCTGGGCCCTTTTGTAGGGCTGAAGAGGAACACCCAAGATGACAGCACGAGGAGGAGCCTGGGGGACTATCCCTTTGAGGAAGGACCAGGGATAGCAGCCATGCTGTGAAGAGGAAACTGAAGCGGCACCAGGCCGTGAAACCAGGCCAGGCGTCTGTGGCTCCCTGCCGCACTGGGAAGCGCAAGATTTCGGCGGCCTCTGGACAGCATGGGGATGAAATCTGCGGCCTCTTGGCCACGGGAATGGAGAAGAGACGTCGGCAGCTCCTGCCACGAAGCAGCAGCAATGGCGGCAGTTCCAGGCTGCAACAGTGGCGGTGAGCCGCGGCAGCCTCAGGTCCACATGAAGGCATGGCAGCAAGGTCTGCTGTGCAGAAGCTGAATGTGGGCAGTCTCTGGACCGCGGGGCACAGCGGACAACATCGAGGAGCGGAAAGCTGGCTGGCAGAAGGTGAGAGACTGCTTGTGGGCCTATCCCACAAGCAGAATCATAACACTTCTTTTGTTGGGGGTATTAGGAAACCCTGGAGGGAAATTATTCTTCAGTCATTGAGCTGTCAAACTGGGGAGAAGCCACAAGGACACCGCTTCCCTCCTTTTTAAAATATTAACATGTCAGCATTGTGGAGACACTAAGATTTATCATCCACCTCTATGATGGTGCTATATTTACCAGACTCCAAAGACCTTATTGGATTTATTGGTATTTAATGACTAGTGTTATAACTTCAAATTAGCTATTATCATCCTATTTGCATGCTTTGCATATGATTGCAAATTACCATAAGAACTGCCACACTGGGTCAGATGAAGAGTCCTTAAAGTCCAATATCCTGTTTCCTAGAGTGGCCAATTCAAGTCACAAGTACCTGGAAGGATCTTAAATAGTAGATACTAGATAGATTCCCTGTTGCATATGCCCAGAGATAAGCAGTGACTTATCTAAGTCTACCTGGTAAGTAAGGATTTATGGACCTTTCCTCCAACCAAACTTTTTTTATACCCAGCTATGCTAATTAGGATGTGTATTTGTTTGAAACAAATGCAAAAACTTCAATGAATGAAACCATTATTTTTTGTTTTTCTGAATGGAACAAACCAATAATGGGCTCCATCAAAAATATTTCAACATTTTGGGGTACTTTTATATTTGTGGCATTTTAAAAAAGAGGCCTACCATGGTCCTGAAAAACCCCAGATCCAGGCCTGTTTTGGCTGGGCCTACCTGGGCACTTCTGACCCCCACATCAGGCCCAAAATACTATTATAGCCCAGCCAGAGCCTGCCAGAGGCCAGCCCAAAGCCTTCCCAGGAACAGATGGAAGCTGGGTCCAAGCTTGATAAGGGCCAACTCACAGCCTACCTGGAACCAGTCTGAAACCTGTCCAAGGCATTTCCAGAGCTGACCCAGGGCCCAGGGCCTAGTCTGGACTAGTTATGGCCTGGTTAGGGCCCTATCCCCCATTTCAACGTGAGGAGTAGGGAGATCCTACTCTGATCACTACTTACCCTTTCTTAAATCCTGTGCAAAAAAGGGAAAGGGCAAAGCCCACTTATTCCCACCCATAAATCAATCTTTTAAAAATGGTGCCATCCGCCGAAAGGACAGTGTTGAAGTGCTATCAGTTTGGCATCTTCCTCTAGTACAGCAGATGCCATTATGATATACAGACCTAAAACAAAATATTGTTAGCCGTACTGTGGGAGATAGCAAAAGTTTTTACCACTGTATGCAACCATATGAATAATGTCCCCATGAAAGGGACGCTGATATCATAAGATGGACATTGACATGTATGTTTCAACAGAAAAACAAGATGAGGAACCTTTCACCAGATTGACAATACATGCCCAGGTTATCTGATATGCCTGTTTAACTTAAGCTTCCTTCCACAAACAATGAACTAAGACTGCCCAGGACAGGAGCAGGTCACAGATGTGAAAAAATCCCAAATCTGCCTGGAGACAAAAAATAGCCTATCTAAACGGTAGTTTATGAGACAGGTCAGCCCATAGAAAAGCATTGTCACTGCAAGACAGCTCGCGGGTCAAGAGGTTGCAGGACTGAGATCAGGTCCTGATCTGGAGTTACCGTGCAGCAGGAGCAGTGACTCCTCCCCATCTCCATTGGGAGAGGGGGGGCCAGCAGTCTGAAATGGAGAAACAAGCCTATCCATCCCGCTGCTTGACTATGCATAAGCTACTTACATATTCATGCTTTGACTGTTAAAAGGAGCCGAGAAGAAAGATCATCGGGCCAGTGAAAGAAGAACCATTAACACTTGAAGACAATGCCCAAGCCTGCAACCCTTGTCCCTCCCTGAAATGAAACAGATGAGCTCCGGTGTCCTGCACATATAAGAAGCCTTGCTGTTACTTGGCTGTTTGTCTCAAACCTGTCTTTTTCTTCTCCAGGGCTCAGACCAGCCTTAGCTCAGCAAGAGACTGGGGCCAAGAACACCTGCTCCCTTCAGCAGAGACTGCCTTCTCAGAGACTGCTTCAGGGTGAAATGGAAGGTAATTTCCTATAGAGATGTGAATCGGATGCCCGATCGTTTCCGCTTTCGGTTTTGTGTGGCCGTGGGAAAATCTTGTATTCCCGCAGATCGGCATTTTTTTTTCGTGAAAAATTGTTTTCGGTTTAGTGCGCGCTAATGGGAGTTAACGTACACTAATGGTTCTATGTTAGTGCGCACTAACCCGAAAAACGATTTTTTATGAAAATTCGGGGAAAATGCAATCGTTTTATCAGCTTCCTGATCCATGACGATTTAGGAAATTCCGTACGAATTTCCTAATCGTCAAAAAATGAATGCACATCCCTAATCTCCTAAAGATATATGGTTAGTTAGATAGGTTTATTAATATACCCTAAGCATATTCCCTAATAGGTTAAGTTTACTACTGATGCAGAGCTTTACAATGCCGAGCAGCAAGGACTGTAGAGACATGTATTGTCTATTTTATTCTAACTGCTAAACCTGAAAAATCTGACAAAAAAAGTCTGATTTTGTGTAAAACCCCATAATCTTTTCTGAGTTATTCTGAATATATAGGTATAGGAGATGATAGAGGTAATTGTCTGGTGCACTGCCCATGCTGACAGGTGTGAGGGAGGGGGAAGGAGGTGCACTGTATCAGACAGGTTACAGGACATTCATATTGCTTACAGTATGAGAGGAAGGCATCACAGTGATGTCATGTCAATGCTGTCTGCCTGGAGATTAGTACTGAAGTGACTCACTATGGCCGGCATCATTTTGGTGTCGGGCCCAATAATGGTGCGGCTGCGCCAGAGGAAGGCACCAAAGTGACTTCACTTTGGCACTGTTCTTCAGGTGGATAGCACCATTTTTAAAAGACCAAGATGTGGGCAGGAGTGAGTGGGCATTGCTTCTGCCCTTTTAATGCAGGATCTAGAAAAAGGGGTAAGTGGGGGTTGAGGTGGGAACTCCATGGCCCCAGCAAAATGAAACAGAGGAGAGGGCCTTGACCAGAACCTGACCATGTCCCGGGCCCCGGGCCCCAGGCCAGCTCTGGGTAAGCCCGGGACAGACTCCGGGTCATCCCCGGGAAGGCCCCAACCAGGCAGACTTCAGTCCTGCTCTGGGAAGGACCTGGAAGGCTCCAGACCATCCTTAAGCAGGGCCTGGCTGGGCCGGATGTTGCTGACCGAGGGAGTCAGAGGGACCCAAAGAGGCTCCAGCACATATTTTTGCAGGCACAGATTTTCAAACTGTATTATTTGTAGGTGGGAGGGGGCAAGGTTTCATAATCCCTTTTAACCCCCAAAGTAGGCAGAAAATCACTCTCTGGGGAGAATTTCTCCAGAGCTTCATAGGATATTAATTCCCTGTGGAATTTTCTTAATTTATTGGGGTGATGGAGGAACCTGCAACCTACAGGATCGAAATTTTCTTTTTAATTTTACCCATGTGGAATGCATTCCCATATTGATTATTTGCTAATCCCTACTAAAAGTAGAGAACTGAGTTCAGGACTGTCATCACCCTATTTCCTTCTTTGATCAGCAACCAATCTGTTTGGAATTGTTGATTACCGCATTCCCTCATAGACCTCCCAGATAGATATAAATGTATCTCTTTTCAATGAGTCAGATATCTCAGACATTTTTAAAGGTCAAATTGAGTTATTTGGGCAAATTAACTATAAAGAGAATATGTCAACTCTTATATGCTGGGATGTAATAAAGGCTTTTTCAAGGGGGTCAGATAATCTTTTTTAATGCCGTAATGAAAAAAGCCAGGCTCCAGAAGATGCAATCTCACAGAAGATATTAGAAGGCTATAAAGTAGGCATATAAATTCTCCCTTCAACCAGAAATCTTGTGCTAGCTTTCAAGTCTCAGAAGGGAGCTTGACATACTTTTGAAACAAGCCAAAGAGGTTATTCTGCACAAAAATAATTAGACAGTTTTTCACTTTGTTGATAATCCATGTATGTACACTCTTAGCATACTTCTTGCACTCCGTTCCACTCACCACCCGACAAGGTATCACAACATCATAGGTACACAATGCTGAGGGAAATATGTGCTCTTCTGAGGTGAAGACAATGCTTTTGCTTCCTATTTCCAAAACGATTGCTCACCACCTGCAGATGACCGAGCCCAGGATAGCACTTCTTTATACTTCCAGATCAATGTGGCTACCCTATTCTTTGGTCTCCGTAGGGGCAATTTTCAGTAACCCACATTCAGGGTAATTTTCAAAGGAAAATGTAAATGTCCTTTGAAAACAGACTTCAGTGCCTGCGTACATTGAAACCAATGAAGGAAATGAAGGAAACTAATGAAGAAAAGTTTCAAAGGAAAACTGTAAATGTAACATTCTATGGGACCAGATTCACTAAGCATTTTCTCCATAGACATAGACTGGGAAAAAATCCTTAGTGAATCAGGACCTATCACAGCAATTTTCAAAAGCTCATTTATCTACATTAACATAGGCTTTTGAAAAATGCTATGATAGTATGTACATATGGTGCTGAATATCCCCAGCTAGCCATTTAGACGGATAACTTTTCAGATAGATAGATAGATAGATAGATATGTATTGTATCCCCCCTGCTGATGGGGCACATAAAATGATAGAGGACCTGATGCTTGTTTTTGAGTTGGGCACCAGTCTCTGTGTGGTTTCAACAAGAATGGTCGAGCAGATGGTGTAGTACACCAGGCTCAGAGGAATGGTTGTATTTTGCCCTGCGGAAGAGAGAAAACCTTCCTCAAAATTCTTTCCCCTCTGTGATGCTTCTGACTGTACACCAATTGCTTTCTGGCTCTAATAAGTGCCTCTGTTCCTTTTTTAGTCGAAATAGGATCTCGTTCCAAGTGTATCTTCAAAAATACAACTTTTATTTCGAATTCTAGGGTTCCCAGTTGTCAGAGTTACAAAATCTTAAAAGTCACTGTTTCATCAGCATTCACAGGTTTTCACAGAAAGCCTAAACAACATTAACAACAGCAAAAACAACAAAACTGTGCTACATGTACCATAGAAAAAAATACAATAATCACACGCCATCTCTCCACTTTAGTGGACTGCGGAGCTCCAAATCAATCCTAAATCTTTGGGACCAAATTCTGATCCCCTAGTTGCTTCCCCTTGTGATGAAACATTCCTTTAGCCTCCTAGGTCTTTCCCCTTTCTGTGAAGAGAGGCACTCTGGGAATCCCAGCCTCCTGATGGCTACCCATGTATTCCCCAGCCCCACTCCAATTCACTCCACCTAGGGGAGTCTCTTACTATCATTATATAAAGGGAACACACCACAAACCACCCAGAGTACACATCACATACTACCTTTCCATTGGCCAATGCACACACAAGATTAAGTGATGCTCCAAGCACCTTTCCTCGATACCATATGGTAGTTGATTCTCTTATATCACAAGCCTCTTCCTTCTTACCACAATATGATTACATCATACCAAGTCATTTGAAGCTATTTTAGATGTCATCCATCAACTTATTTAGTTAACTTTCCAATGATTTTGCTGTAACACTGATTATTCCATCATCTTCATTATATCCATAGTTTAAATACGACAGTCTTACAGTACCACCAAGCACTTCTAACACCGTCAATATTACCAAAACCTCCTCGAGGTTAAGGGACTCCCCTCCCCCCCACCCCCAAATTTCTCCAAGGGCAATATTACTGTGACAAAGGGCCTAGCTTGGAGCCTCATCATAGATATATATATATAGAGAGAGAGAGAGAGAGAGAGATGTTTTTCTTGTTGAGTTGGCCCTATGAGAGGTTACAGCTTTCTGCAATTTTCTCCCAGCTGTGGACATCTACACACATTGTGACTCACCTAGAATTAGGCATCTGCCACCTTGTGCTTATGCACCTTTAACCAGCCTTCAACCAGTGGGCCATCAGACCAACTCAACATCAAATTCTGGCTGCATAGGATATTCTGATTACCTAACTTCAGCATCAATTTTCCCTTTGAAAATGTGTTTGCAGTTCCCTTTATACAAGCTTGCTATGGCAAGTTTCAAAATTGCCCCTATGTCTATGCTATGTTATTTAGTGCCACACATTCTCATTGTACAATCTAAGGAGTTTAATTTTCAAAGGAGTTACATGTATACATGTTACATACTAGCCTAGCAATTTTCAAAAGCCATTTACTCGAGTTAAGTGCACTTTTGCGAGTAAATTCTATGGACAATTCAATGGCATATATTGTAGCAATTTTCAAAAGACCACTTTCTCGAGTAGTTCATTTACATATATAAAACCCAATTTTAGGAGTCCAAATGCTTTTTAAAATCAGGCCCTTACTTTTTAGTCTCCTGGTATTCTTTTTATTCTTATTCACAGACACTTATTATTGGCAATTGTTTCAGTAATTTGGAATAATTTATGCTTCTCTGCTCTTCATTAAAATCCATCTATGTTACTTTACCTTTTGCCACACCTTCTCTTTCTGTATATTCTAACTTCCCTGTATCAACTCTGAGCAATGAACTCCTGAGTAAATGATGGCTTTTCCACAAGACCTATTTTAAAAACTGCTTTTTCTCCTTTTTAATTGTTAGTGCTAGCAGTCAGGTTCTGTTTTGGTTAAGGTGGAGTCTATCCCATAAGAATAGGCTTCCCCTTCCCTGAGGCCTCGGTGATGAGCTCTGTCTTCCAGGCCGGATTCCAGCATTGGGCCTGGGCCTGGACAAGGCCTTCACCATGGCCTTGGTGATTACAGCCAGCTACCGGGCCAGGCCCTAGTGTTGGGCTTGGGCTTGGGCCTGGCCCTGGGACAAGGTTGAGGCCTCAGTGATGGGATCTGGCTTCCGGACTAGACCTATGTCTTAGTGATAAGACTTGGGATTGCCCCAGATGCTGTGTCTAGGCCTAGACTCAGGCCTCAGGCTGGCCATGTCAATGGGAGCTCCCATAGCTGTAGTGAGTAGGGGCTGGGGAGGTTCAAGCCCCTGGCAAATCTTTGCAGCGTGGCACGAAAGTGTTTGTCCCTTTTTATTCAAAACAAAAATGAAACAACAAAATCTCATTGGCTTTCCTTTCATTTCATTTTGAAAACATTACCAAACATTTCCTATTTTGTTTCAAATTAATGCACATCTCTATAGACCTCCCACCCAAAAACAGCAACCAACAGACAAGTCCAATTTCAGTTAGGACAGTGTTAATAAGCTGGTGTAAAAGTGTATAAGTTTGTTAACGTACACACATATATATCTCTTACAAAATAGCAACTATCTGAACCCCATCACAGAAAGCCCCTATCCTGCCCCTTTTTTTTCTGCTGGTAAAATGTACTAACAAAATAGAGTATAACTGTGTTTAAAAAAGGAATGGATAAGTTCTTGGAGGAGAAGTCCATTACCTGCTATTAATTAAGTTGACTTAGAAAATAACCACTGCTATTACTAGCAATGGTAACATGGAATAGACTTGGTTTTTGGATGCTTGCCGGGTTCTTGTGGCCTGGATTGGCCACTGTTGGAAACAGGATGCTGGGCTTGATGGATCCTTGGTCTGACCCAGTATGGCATGTTCTTATGTTCTTATGTTCATCGTTTAGAAAACAGCAAATCCATGAGCACATGCTACTTGCTCATGTATATGCATGAACATTTTTTTGAAAATTTACTCCATAGTAAATGATGGCAAAAAAGCCTACCCAGCCCATGCAATCTGTCTAGTTATCCTCTCCATACTAATAAGGCTACACATTAGTTACTACCCATAGAGTGTGACCACCTAGAAGATTTCTGTTCATCCTGTTTTTTTGTCTCCCTCCTTTGTACATCATCATCTTAGAACAGTACACAAGATCCTCATTTAATATCCTCCAGCTCCCACCATTACCAAGCCAAACCACAAAGGTCTGCAATGACATAAGAAGCCAGCAATTCTAGTATGGCCATTGCCCAAACATCCAATCTTCTGGGTCTACTGCCAGTCAAACCCAGCTACATGAACACCTGTGTTTTCACTTGGACTTCAAGTTAGACAACTTGCAGCCTCTGCCAGACAGACTCATTTGTTACTTTTATTCTAGTATCATAGTATAATCAAAATAGTTAGCATTACTAGTAAGCCAGCCAGACAGATCTGGCTACGAGAGTACCTGTGTTTTCATCAGGACTTACTTGTTATTATAAAACATGCAGCCTGCCAGACAGATCCAGCTGCGAGTCAATTCTGACATCACAACCTGTCTTTCAGCCTGGCCACGTAGATGGATGCCTCTGTTACAGCTTAAGACATCTAACATTCAGTAGTGCTTACAGGCATCCAGCTTTGTTGATTTTTTCCCCAATAAATAAATGATGTTTTTTCTAATAAGTACATGTGTCTAGTCTGTGCTTCTTGATTAGATTGTAAGCTCAGTGGAACAAGTACTGTTTTTTGGGGGGCATTTTTACAGTATAAAAATATGTCTAGTGGCACTATAGAAATGCGAAGTAAAATATGATAACTTTTCTGAATGTGAGTAACATGCATTAAGTGGCAGTTATGACTCTGAACAAAAAGGCTAGGGGGTAACTTGTAAGAAGCAGCAGTCACATGAATATTTTGCTGGGCAGACTGGATGGATCATTTGGGCTTTATCTGCCATCATTTACTATGTTACTATTTAAGTAGTAGTGGCATTACTTGTAGAGGAATTTTAAGAGTGAATGAAGATGAAAGTATATTTAAGTAAAGATAGTATGCATGTTTTATTTTATTTATTTATTTATTAACAGCTTTTCTATACCAACATTAAAATACACATCATATCGGTTTACATAGTAACAAAAGAAGGAAAGTACAAAAAACACGGGAGGGGGGAGGGGACAACTGATAGAGTTCCCAACAGTGGAAAATTGAACAAAACTGAAAAAGAAGAGAGAGGGAAAGAGAAATAACTTAACTATATTATACAGGTTTCTTGATATACATATTTACAGATGTAGCTGATTGAAATAGCGTGGTCTATGTGATAGCTTTGAACTGATTACTAGAGGAGGGGTGGGGAGGGGTGGGCGAGAGGCTAATCCGGGAAGGCCTGGTGGAAAAGCCATGTTTTTATCAGTTTGCGGAATTTAAAAGGACATTGTTCCAGGCGGAGGTCGGGGGGAAGAGAATTCCAAAGGGCGGGGCCCGCAATAGATAGGGCGTGAGACCTTGTTGCTACGAGGCGGGCTGTTTTAAGAGTAGGGACTTGTAGGGTGCATGTAAGGTTCTTTCTGGTAGGGCGGGCGGATTGTACTGGAAGTAAAGGTTTATTGAGCCAAAGGGAGTTATGAATGTATATAGCTTTATGTATGATGATGAGGGTTTTGAACAGGATGCGGGAGGAGATGGGGAGCCAGTGAAGCTCTTTGAAGATGGGGGATATATGGTCAGATTTGCGTGTGTTACTGATTAACCTTGCTGCTGCATTTTGCAGTATCTGGAGGGGTCTGATAGTGGTGAAAGGGAGACCAAGGTACAGTGAGTTGCAGTAATCTAATTTAGAAGTGAGGGTGGCTTGCATGACAGTTTTGAGATCATGAGTGCGGAGCAGTGGCTTGAGCTTTCTCATGACCTGGAGTTTGTTTTGAGGGGTAATGTAGGTTTCAAGGTCAGGCCAGTTGTCCTGTGGGAAAAATAGTATTGTTCCTTTAAAAATGACTGTAGCAGGAAAACAGGTAGTCATTGTTTTTACATAACAAAATCTGGAAGTGATCAAATAAAATACCACTGGTTTTTCCTCTGTTGGTCTCCTATTTTTAAGAGGACGGGGAAAAATGAAAATGTGAAAAGTACTCCCATTGACTCTAAAGGAAGCTGTGTATAACATAAGGAAGCAGTAAATATAATCAGGCCTGAAGGATCTGGAAGGTGAATAATAGACATGCACATGCAGGATAAATAGATATTTGTAGGCATGTCCACAGGCAGAGTAAAAGGCTTTAATGAAATGCCTATGGTATCTCTTTCTCCTATGCACTTTAATTCTTTACTACTTTCCTGCTGCATGTCTGTTTGACCTTCTGAACATCACCCAATTATCTTGTTTTAAGACAGTTGCTATTTGGTAAAGCATAAATATATCAAGGTATTTACTACTGCTACCATCTCTTCCTTGCACCCTCAACCCCAGCCTTAAAACCCACATTTTTGGTGTGTGAATCCTGCTCACATATGCCACATTTATAGGTTTTCCTCAAGCTGTTCCCTCCTAAATGAAAAACAATTATTTAACAAGAAACAAAAAAAAACACACTCCTCTCCTTACTGCAGTATAACAATTCGTTTCTGTTCCATTTCACAGAGGAACGTGCACACAAAATAAGAAACATGGAATGCTTAATCATTTGAGAGATCTGGTTGGCTGAGCGCCCAGTCTATAAAAGTAGAAGAGTTCAGAAAATCTCAAATGGACAAAAGTAAGCAAGTCCAGTGTAACAAGATGGCATCCAAGCAGTTATTATTATTATTTTTTTTAATATTATTTGGCTTTTATTGTTGTGACACTTTACTCAAAACACAGAACAGCAGAAAGCTCATAAATAGAGAATTTAGGAAATTTTACTCCTCCAGACAAAAAAATGTAATACAGGAACATACTCCTCAATAAATCTGCACTTCACTTTTGTTTTAATTAGGTAGCAGCCTTAATTTCCTCTTGTTTTGTATTCTTCAGAAGTCTGTCCAGCGCTCAATTGAAATTTCACCTTGCAAATATTTCAGCTTCAGTTCCTGGTACAGTTTGAATTTTTCTGAAGGATGGTACTTATTAATATAATAGTAATTTTGTCTTTTAATTTTCTCTGCTTTGCATGAACGGCAAGAGACGTGAGCATAGTTATAGTAGCTGGCACCCTGTCGGCCTTCATTATGCCAGTACAGGGCTTCAGCTGATAGTTATCCTTTCCTCTTGCATGTTCCTCCTGGGCCACTATGGAACACTGAAAATAAACAAAAGCATAACAATAATGAATTACACTTTGCAATTGTTGGCATGTTTAGTACAATATGATATGCACTACTGTGTGTTAGATAATATTTGGCTATTTTCTAAGTGTTGACAGAAGGAAGTTTGGTTATAAACTTGTCTTCTTTTCTAGGAAAATAAATTCAAGTGATTTGAGGATGTTAATCTGAGCTTAGCACCACCCAAAACAGGGATCAGTACTGTATATGGCAACCTGCATGTTTCACAGCCTTTGGTACTGGTGCCCAGCTGCAGAGTACAGAAAAAACATAGAGCCTTATTGAATAAAGATTTTTTACACAGGCATAGAATGAGAAAACATTTTTTGAACGAGACCTTTAAATAAAAGTGGAATATATTGGGATCACATGTACAAAAGTGTTTTTCCCATTTAGAAGGCAATTCTCAGAATGATCTAGCTATTAACTGAGGAATTAGCCAGCTAAAGGTTTTGAAAAGTGTCTTGCACAGAGAACCTATATTTTAGCTTCTTGATGAGTGGGCATTTCAGAAGGTGGCGTTGAGTTGGAGAAGTGTCAGGGTGCTTGGGAGAGTGGATCCTGGGACCAGTGACTGACACAGCCATGGCATGATACAGAACTGTGAAGCACAGACGTACGTTGTTGGGGGCAGGGGCAAGGCCTAGGCAGGTAGAATCAATTTAAAAGCTGTAGACAAGCAAGGATAAGGGCAAGCAGCAGACGGAAGCAAGGTCAGGACCTAGGTCTGGGTCTCAATCAGTAGTCAGGATCAAGAACAACCAGATGCTGTGGAACGAAGAAACAGAACCTATTGCTCAGGCTCCAGCCCAGAGAAGTGAGCTTCCTTTTATGCGAGAGCAGTGCTGATGTCATCAGTTTGCACCATAGAAAATCCAGGGTGCTGGCCTAATAAAGCTGGTGAGTTGCCTCAGGCCCTTATACAGGGTAATAGGATGCAGCAGAGAAGCAGGACCCTGGGAGCCATGCTGCTAGGCACCAGCAAGTCACAGGACACAGCACTGGACCCAGGACCATGTGGTATAGGACACTGACCACAGTGCAGCACCCATGGTCGGCGGCATGATACTAGGCTTGTGCAGCAGGAATATATTTGTTTCATTTTAAAATTCATTTCATGGGAACCCTAATTTGTTTATTTAGTTTCAAATAAAAAAAAAACCCATCTTTTTTTTTTCATTTGATTAATTTTTCTTTGCCATTAAAGTAAATGGAGGTAGCATTACAGGTAATTTTCATCCTATATTGGGCTCCAGAATAGGGTTTTTTTTGTTTTAAAACTTATTGGAAGAAATAACAGAAAGGGGAAAGAATTCCAAGGTACCTAGAAAGATTGAGGAGACTGGAAAATGGCACCAAAAGTGGCATTAATAGCCTATAACTCCATAAAAGGGCAAAGGGCTATCAGCATTGGCAGGATTTCACCAAGTCACAGTGAGAGGAGCAAAGAAGCAGAATAATTGGGAAGAACATCCCAAAGCTCCAAAAGAGGGCTACAGCAACAGTGCCATGAACACTTTATGACATCTCAAGTGGCATACTGGCACCAAAAGTGGCATTAGCATCCTAAGGCAGCATGAAGGGGGAACAAAGCACACAATGTGGCAGTAAAACCTCCAAGGAAGAGCCTTGAAGAAGTACAAAGAGTGGCTTCAAGGCTTCAAACCACCATAAGATGTGCAAAGCAGCCCCCCCCCCCCCCCCCCCAAAAAAAAAAAACCCCAAAAAAACCCAAAAAACAAAAAACCTAGTAAGGTGTTAACTCTGAGGTATGACAACAAGGCACAATGGCGAAAGAAACTCCAAGGTGTAAGGTCTGGGCATGGAAGCAAAGCTAAATGCCATTAAAAAAAGACCCCCAAGATGCAGGTGGAATTTAGATTTTCTTGTAGAATGGATTTGCCATATGTAAAGGTTGTTATCACAATTAGTACATCACAAAGTTTCTCTAATGATTCTGAGTTGGTTTTCTAGGAAAGTAGTGAGAGATGCTTTATTTAGAGACCATTTCCTACATCATTGAGCTGCCCTTAGCTGTTCCATTTCCTGATTTTCTGCTTTTGCATGAAATCTCTGACAATACTCTAAGTTTTATCACATGCATACATCAAAATGGTTTCTATTGAGCATATTTTGTAATGTGCTAAGTGAGATAATAACCAGACTGTATACCTTGAAGTCACTGTTTGTGCTACTTGGCCCATTTATCAGTGACTACCTTGCAGGTTTTACTGACACTTTTTCTGCTTTGTTCCCCCTTCATGGTGACTTAGGATCCTAATGCCACTTTCAGTGCCACTTTGCCACTTAAGATGCCATCAAGGATTCATGACACTATTGCTGGTAAATGATAACCTCTTTTAGAGCCTTGGGGTGTTCCTTTCACACTTGATCTCTTCTTGGTTTGCTATACTGGGACTGCTTGTTGGATTCTTGCTGGCACTGACAGTGCCAGTGCCAACCTGACCAATTTTGGACACATTTACATTTACTTTATCTGTTCTGCCTTTCCCCATCCCTGGCATGATTGTTTTTATGTCACTGGGGATGTGAAGATTAAAACAATTATTTAATATTTTGCATTGGTATTGTAATGCCTACTGATTGTGCCAGTCCAGTACCACACTGCTGTTTGAATAACACAGAGAAACTGCCACAGTGAGTGTCACACTGACTGCTCTGCAATACTTTTCTGACACAGAGAGGCTTCACAGCACAGCCTGTTATGCTGTAGTCAAAACATAGGATACATCGCTATAAAACAGACAATCCCCCATTTGATTTTCTTCATATGCATAATCCTTATAGTAAATTATATTAGTCCATATTGTTTGTTACCGAATAGTACTGGCACCACCTATGTAAATTATGATCCATATTCACTTGGATATTGGTGCACTATTGTAAACCGTTATGATGGTAAATAACTTAATGACGGTATATAAAAACTCTTAAATAAATAAAAAAAATTCTCTGCCCTGCCCTCACTGTTCACAGTATGCTTGCTGCTAGATAGAGAGAAAATAAATGACTAATCTCAAGTGTACCTAAGGCTTAATCACAGAAAGGAAAAATAGAACAGCAACTGCAAGTGAAGCAACACAAATTTGTAGTGAGACACAGATACTGTTGTGATGAATCACTGCTTCACTACTATCCTTTCTTGTGTGATGGGCTGGCTGTTGTTGGCACAGTAAGACTATAAAAAGTGCTGCAGCAAAAAACTTTAGCAAGAACTCAGAGCTATGCTTTCACAAAGACAAGTTTTGAGAAGCAATGTAGATCAAATCTGTGAGATGCTCTGTCTTCAAGATCAGTGATACAGCATTACTATACCCGGTCTGCAGTGATAGGTCAGACTGGAAAATTGCTTCACTGTGACAAGGTATTCCTCTCATCTCCTTGACAACATGTCCATCCTCCCCTTCTCTGTTGCCTGCTTTACACTGTATCAATTTCTAACTGTACTCATACACCTGTTGCTTTCCTATGATTTATTTGAGTCCATTGACTATAATGACTTATAAAAATCATTCATTTTTAAATGAATGCAATACGTAAGATTAATTTAATTTGGGGGACCCTCTCAATTTGTTTGAGGATGCTCAGAAAGAAACAAATTAGCCCTATTTATTTAGGAGCCCCTAAAGTTAACAGAAAAGCAGAAAATACTGCTTTTCTGTAGTTTCTCTGACTTAATGTACTGGAATTATTAAGTCGGAGGAACCTTAAAAACGAGAAAAGGAAAAAAACAATTTTTTAAAATGTCGTCAGTGGTCAGGTTAGGAAAACGGATGCTCATAAAATTGAGTGTTGGTTTTCCTAACCTGCACCGACAGCCACCTCTCTGGGTGCCCGATGCCGAGGAGGCGCCAGGGATGCACAGTTTCCCATAATGCCTCCTTTTTACCACAGCAGCTCATTTAAATATTAAATTGGGTGCCCAGGAGAGGTGGATTGGCATGCATTAGGAGAGCGGGCGCTCAATCATGAGAGACCGTTTTACACATGCTGATATTACATCGGCCTGTTTTTCAATTTCGTTTGAAACTAATGCATATGCCTATATGCGACAGGAAGTAATCTACAATACATGCATAAATAGAATTTTCAAACATATGCGTACAATTTTCCGCAGTTAACCCCAGCCACTTATATAGCAGGGGCAAAGCATGTGGCCTCTTTCATACCCATGTAAAGGAAAACTTCAAAGTCCTGAGACCAATGCCATTTTTAAAGCGTAACAGGCAGGCAAAAGCAACTGGGGGATCGCTCCTGCTCCTTTTACCCTAGGGACAAGGGGAGGCCAAATTGGAGTGGGGGGGCTTTCTTTTTGTTGTTGTTGTTCTTGATTACATTTATAGGTGAATTTTAAAAACCTGGTGTGCACCAAAACCATGAGATATGCGCACAAGTCAGGCCGGCGCACATGGAGGGGATTTTAAAAGCCTCCCGGTTAAGCGCATACCTGCTGCTGCACCCACAAATGAAAAGTTCAAAAAAAGGGGCGGGGCATGGGTGTGGTCTGAGCGGGGCATGGGCATTCCGGGATTTTAACTTGAAATTAACATGTAAATACTTACACACACAGACGCGCTCCAGGGACCCCTGCCGAGCAATTTTACTTTTGCTGTGAATGACGTGTAAGTTGTAAACACAAATTCTAGGCAGATCAGCAGAGTTTTATAGGTCAGGACTCACAGGGGAGAAGGGAGGCTAGTAAACTAAGGGGGGTTTGAAAGTGATATTCCTTACCTGGGTGAACTGGGCACAAACTGGGAAAACTGGTAATGGCGTCAGCATGAGTGTTTGTTTTTTTTAAATTCCCCCCTCTTGCATAGTAGAAGCGGTATTTGCGCACATAGGCACGCATCCACTTAAAATTGCACACATGTGCACATGATCAGGCTTTTTTAAAACATATGAGCACATGTGCAAATGTTATAAAATGACCGTGTTCCTGGGTGCAGGCCAATGAATGCGCAGCCATATGAGCCCACACGCTGGTTTAAAAGTTACCATCTTAATGTTTATTTCATTACAGTAAATGAACCAAACAAGAATAAACATTATGAGTCTGATTTTAAAAAGCATTTACATGCTTAAAATTGGGTTTTATACATGTAAATGCACTTTACCTGTGTAAGTGAGCTTTTCAAAATTGCTACAGTACATACCATTGAATTGTCCATAGGATTATCAAGTGTAAGTGCACTTTATGTGTGTAAATGTCTTTTTTAAATTGCAACAATAGTATGATACATTTACCCACGTAACTATTTTTAAAATTATCTTCTAAATGAACTGAATTCTCCCCTCCCAAAAAATACCCAAAAATGGAAAAAAAGAACCTAAATGAAAATATGACCACTGCACATCCGTAGAACAAACCCTGCTTCGTAGCAAAAAATGGGGGGAGTGCAGTATGATAAAAGTGATAAAGTATAACAATTGCAAATTATTGTACATATTGATCATGAACAATACTTTTCAATCCATTGATTCCAGCAGAATTGTTTTGGATAAGGGTTGTAAAATGCACCTGTAGGAACAGTCAGGCTGGCAGTACATAAGTCATGCACTTTCTACCGTATTTTCTTCCTGGGTCCTGATTTTTCTCTCTCTCTCTTTCTGGGTAGATGTTATTCTCTTTAAAGTGTATCCCCCTTTTATGGTTTTGTTTTGCATTTTTTGCTAATAGCTGTATATCATGAGACAGAAGTCACACAGATCTTAAAACTCTATGCTAAACTGGATGCCAAAGTGGTTTACCTGTTGTCTGGATGCCAAAGTCTTTTGCCTGCTGTGAGCAATATTATTTCAGATAGTCAAGAAGGTTTTGTTTTGTCTTAAAAATGATCTTCCATGATGCCTGATAGGTAGGAAGATTAGAGTGGTCACTCCGGTGTAATAAGACAGACTGACACCCTATATTGGCAGCATTAAATGAGGATTTCATATGAGAGATAACGCATGTTTCAGATAACTGCACATACCGTCATGAAAATGGATTATACATTCGCTTAATATTGTGCTGTGAAAAAGGAAGGAGAAAAGCTGCTGATTGATACTGCCTTGGAAAAAAAGATATCAAGAAACACCCTGATTGTATAAGGTGCAAAACATTTCTGTCATTACTGGAGACGTGTGGGACTGGAGACACTTTCATGTGCACTAACACATTGCTGACAGAGAGGAGATTAATACCACATTTTGTACAAATTTGGAAGGAAGACATTAGCATATTGAAGTGTTCTTGAAAAGGTGATTTCTGCAATCTACATAGTAAAATAGTAATAATGGCAGAAAAAGGCCATCTGGTCCTTCCAGTCTGCCCAGTAAGTTTCTTATGGAAGTAACAGCCACTCCGTGCAGTTATCCCCAAACCTTATGTTAAGGGGAGTAATATTTACAATCTAAACCAAACAACTGTCAAACCCAATTAAAATGTATTTATTTATTTATTTATTTCCACTTTATATTCTGCCATTTCCATATGTTCAAGGCGGATTACATTCGCACGTACATAACAAATCGTGCATAAAACAAACAACATTTTTACAGTGTGAGCAAGCTTCTTGATACTTCAGACAATATTGTTTGAACAGGCTTTGCTTTTGGACTTGGCCGTAGAAACAGTCCTGAGCTTTCTCCCTAATGCCTTTGTATCAGTGCCGTGGCCTGTAAAGGTCAGGGCCCAGCATTGGCTGCTGTATGAACAAAATTCACCCACCCCACACCATCAAAGCAGAGAGCGATATTGTAGCTGTGTCATGGCTAACTGGTTAAGGGTAGTAATCCCTATGCCTTCTGTATGCTCTTTGTAGGTTATGTCAATGCCCCCCTTTTCTTCATTTCACCTCCAGCCTTTAGAGATACACAGTTTACTGTTTTCATTGTTATCACCTCTTCCGACAAGAAATTCTAGGCATTACTATCCTCTTCATGAATAAATATTTCCTGATGTTGGTTCTGAATTGTCCCCACTAGAATTTCATATTGTGACACCTAGTTTGACTATTTCCTTTCCAATGGAAGAGGTTCAAAGTTTGTGCATCATTAAAACCTTTTAGGGACTGTATCTGAAGGTCTATATCATATCTCCCCTGCACCTCCTCCCTTCCACATATTCAGATCCTTCAGCCTCTCCTCATAAGTCTTCCGATACAGACCTCACACTATTTTGGTGGACCACCTCCATCCTGTCTGTATCCTATTTGAGATATGATCTCCAGAACTGAACTGTTGCAAATCTTAGTATCATCCACAAATAGAAAAACTGCCTTCTATCCCTTCCGCAATGTCACTCACAAAGATATTGAACAGAACCGGTCCCAATACAGTTCACTGTAGTACTCCACTTATCACAATTCTCTTTTCAGAATAGGTTCCCTTTACCGTTACACGCTGTCTCCAGTCAGTTAGCCAGTTTTTAATCTGCACCTTTACCTTGGCGCCAAGTCCCAAGCTTCTCATTTTGTTCACAAGCCTCCTGTGCGTGACTGTTTCAAAAACTTTGCTGAAATTGAAGTAAATCACATCAATCGCTCTTCCTTAATCCAACTCTCTAGTCACCCAATCAATAAAGGTAATTAAATTTCTCTGATTGGACCTTCCCTGGTGAATCCATGCTGCCTCAGGTCCAGCATCCCACCAGTTTGTAATTTAATATCCTTTCCTTCAGCAGCATCTCCATTAATTTTCCCACCACCAAGGTGAAGCTAAATGGCCTGTATCCAGCCTCCTCTCTGCTAACATTCTTGTGAAGTGGGATCACTACAGTTCTTCTCCAGTCATGCAGCAGCACTCCCATTTCCAGGGATCTATTGGACAGGTCTTTCAGTGGATCCTCCAGCATATCTTTGAGCTCCCTCAGTATCCTGGGATATACCTCATCCAGTCTCAAGGCCTTGTCCACTCTCAGTTCTCCTAGCTCTTCCCATACATACTCTTCTGTAAACAGAGTTTTATCTATCCCATCTGCATTTACGGTCTTATCTACCAGCAACAGTCCTTCTCCAAGGTCTTCTTTAGTGAACACCTAACTGAAGTATTTGTTTAATATTTCTGTCATTTCTTCATCTCTCTCCACACATTGTTAAGAACATAAGAACATAAAACTTACCATACTGGGTCATACCAAAGGTCCATCAAGTCAAGTATCTTGTTTCCAACAGTGACCAAGCCAAGTCACAAGTACCTGGCACGATCTCAAGGGGTAGCTACATTCCAAGCTGCTTATCCCAAGAATAAGCAATGGATTTCTGCAACTCTACCTTAAAAATGGTTAATGGACTTATCCTCCAGGAACTTGTCCAAACCTTTTTTTAAATGCAGCTATACTAATAGCTTTCACCATATCCTCTGGAACAAATTCCAGAGCTTAATTATGCATTGAGAAAAAAATATTATGAATTACCTAGCAACTTCATTGTGTGTCCCCTGATTTTTGTACTTTTCGAAAGAGTAAACAACTGATTCACATTTACTCGTTCCATGCCACTCATTATTTTATAAATCTCTGCCATATCTCCCGCCAGCCATCTCTTCTCCAAGTTGAGATCTTTGTCATCTTTCAATTTCACTATATCCCTAAGGGCCTCCCTTCTAACGCTGATATATCTGAAAAATGTTTTGTCAACTTGCTTTACCTCTTTGGCAAGCCTTTCTTCCACATGACCTTTTGCTTTCCTGATTTCTTTCTTCATCTCCCTCAGCTTCACCAGGTATTTCCTGTGTTCCTCTTTTTGAGATTCTTTATAATTCTTGAACCCTGTTCCTTTTGCCTTTATTTTTTTCAGCCACCTCCTGTTATGGTTTTGTAGGAAATTGTGAACCCCGGGCCGAGATGAGCAATGTCTCCACTCACAGGGAGGAGCCCCATGAGCCTCACCATTGGTGGGTGTGGTCTCAGCGATGTAGGACACAGCTGTGAGAGAGACTTTATTAGAGAGAAAAGATAAGGCATAACCCGAGGAACGGAAACTGCAATAAACACAGTTCTGGAGCACTAAGATATACCCAGGGTGGTACTGTAGATGAGAAGATCTGGTAGTGGCCCACAGCGTGGGGTACACCAGGAGGTTCCTGCAGTCTGGTGGAGATACCTCAGAAGTGCAGATCTGGTAGTGGCCTGCAGTGCGGGGTATGCCAAGGATGACTGTACTATAGGTGACGAGGTAGATGAGGTCCTGAGATACAGGAACCAAGCAAAGGATCTTGAGTAGCTGCAGCAATACTCTGTAGCTCAGGAAATGTAGAAGCGATGATGTCAAAGAACGGTAGTGGCCTGAGGCACGGGGTACACTGGAGACTTCAGCAATGTTGGTATCGTAGAAAACTGAAGAAGGTACTCACACAAGGAAGTTCCAGGAGAGAGACCCGAGGAACGGGTCAGGTGAAGTCCAAGGCAGGAAGGCCCTCTGAGGAGCAGATAGCCAAGACACGGAAGGGCCCCCGTGGAGCAGTTACCCAGAGCATCCATTGCCATGAGGAGATACTGGAACAGGAAATCCAAGCGTGGAGCAGATTTAACAACGAGAGAACTCCTTGCTAACTCGTCTTAGCAGTGAGCCGGTCAGCTTAAGTACACCAGCGGGTTGACGTCATCAGGAGGGGATGCCCTCGAGGTTCTCGCCATGACGTATACAAAAGGAGGCCCTGTGCGCATGCGCACACCTAGGTGATTCCGGAAGATGGCAGTCAGCAGCACCCATGCCATCCCAGGGACGTCGAGGAGGTTGGTATTGATTGGTGGAGGCCACCATTCTTCCAATGATTGACGGTGCAGGGAAAAAAGAGGTGAGCATGAGAGGTCGCAGCCACCTGCGACTGTCGGGCACTACACCTCCTTCAAGAACCAGATCAATTTCTTTTTCCTCTTACTTTTGTTTCCTTTTCTAACATGTATATTTGTTGCCTTTGTAATAACTCCTTATAATTTGGCCCACTACTGTTTCACCTCACCCATTTTCTCCCAGTCATTCAGTTTTTACTCCAGAAACATCCCCATTTTAACAAAATCTGTATTTTTGAAATTCAATACTTGGGTCTTTCTATGTCTTCTTTGCAATATCAAACCATATTGCCTGATGATCATCTGCTGCAGAGAAAGTAGTGCTTTATAAGCAGCTTTCTCTAGAAGAAAGCACAACCAGTGATTTTTAAAGAGCTGAAGTTTTTTGTCACCTTTCCATCTTATGATATGTGATAGAATAAACTGGCACAGTTTGTTTTATAAAGGTGTATTGGTTTTATTATGAAAGGTAAAGAAAATAATAGAGACAATATCATTCCTATAGATTAGACAAAAAAAAAGATGTAAGGCTGCAGCAAGTGTCCTATTAGAGATGTTTCAGCAATAGGCAAGAATAAATATATTCTGGTCAGAAGGCGACTAAAAATGACTTATGGGCCAGTTCAATGTCTCAGTAGCTGTGCTGGATCTGGATTTAATTCCTGGCTTGAATCTTCCACTACTGGGTATGCCTAGGGATGCTGAAGAGATAGTGTTCATAGCCCCCGAGAGAGGAAGTCATAGTCATTGCCCCTTGTCCCTGAAGACTGGAAGGTAGCAAATGTAACCCCAATATTTTAAAAGAGCTCCAGGGGTGATTCGGGTAACTATAGACCAGTGAGCCTGTCTTCAATGCTGGAAAATAGTGGAAACTATTCTAAAGATCAAAATTGTAGAGCATACAGAAAGACATGGTTTAATGGAACACAGTCAGCATGGATTTACCCAAGGGAAGACTTGCCTAATAAATGTGCTTCATTTTATTGAAAGGGTTAATAAACATGTGGATAAAGGTGAACTGGTAGATGTAGTGTATTTGGATTTTCAGAAGGCATTTGACAAAGTCCCTCATGAGAGGCTTCTAAGAAAACTAAAAAGTCATGGGATAGGGGGCAATGTCTTTCGTGGATTACAAACTGGTTAAAAGACAGGAAACAGAGAGTAGGATTAAATGGTCAATTTTCTCAGTGGAAAAGGGTAAACAGTGGAGTGCCTCAGGGATCTGTACTTGAACCGGTGCTTTTCAATATATATTTAAATGATCTGAAATGGAATACGACAAGTGAGGTTATCAAATTTGTGGATGATACAAAATTATTCAGAGTAATTAAATCACAAACAGATTGTGATACTTTACAGGAGGACTTTGCAAGACTGGAAGATTGGGCATTCAAGTGGCAGATGAAATTTAATGTGGACAAGTGCAAGGTGATGCATATAGGGAAATATAACGCTTGCTGTAGTTACACAATTCTAGGTTTTATCTTAGGGGTTACCACCCAGGAAAGAGATCTAGGCATCATAATGGATAATACATTGAAATTGTCTATTTTTAACAGACTGAACCTAACTATTTGGTGGGTCTGTGCAGTCAAGTGCCCAGGGAGGGAAAGGGATGTGGGTAGAAAGGTAGGGTTAGGTGTTGGGGGTTTAGGAATGGGCATGGAGGGCATGTGGGGGGTAATTGGGGGATGGTGGTAGTTGCTGTGGAATTTGGGGGAAATTATGGGCTTATGGGGGGGCAAGAGGCAATAGACATATATAGATGCTGCTATGATATTATTTTTAATTAATGGCATGATCGATGTACATGTGTTGCTAAAGTATTACACGGAAAAAGTGAAATACTAGAAAAGGATAAAAAGTGATTACTTTAGTCAAAGGTCATGGTTATAGTAAAGTCCAAGTAAGGGAATGAACATCCTCAGGGACATGTTTCAGTTTCAGGTTTCATTGCTGGCCCCTATTGCAGAGCAGTGTTCCTGTTCCAGTAGGGGGAGATTTGGGCCAGACTTCCTTTTCAATTTGTGCCTCCAAAGCTGTGTGCTGTCTGTAGTCCCTGATTCTTCCTTTTTAAATTATAATGCAGCTGAATGGGATTATCTGAATGGCTGGAATAGCTTACTATCTTTCCTCCTGAAAATGGGTTCTGGGATTGTCCATACTCTGGTCTAATTACTGACCAGGAGGTAGGACAAAACTTATAGTTGCATGAAGGGATAGTAAAGAGCCATGCAACAGACTCAAGGTTTCAGTAGACAAAATGGAAGCATAGCAATCAGAAGGCCACCCAACCAGCAACATTGAACAGTAAACTCTGTATTCCTATTTCTCTGTATAGATTGAGGACCTCAATAAGAAGGCCCAGGACCTGAGACAGAAAGAGGATGAGAAGCTGGTTCAGCTGCATGCTAGGAAGGAGGAGGCCAGAGATAAGATCATTACTTGCCCATTAAGGAAGATGTCAACATGATCTGTCTATTTCCTGCTTTCATCATAGGCCCACAATCTCCCTAACACTCAACAAGATCCTTTTTTCTGCCTGCGGTTTCAAGAAAACCTCATGCAGATTAACTTCATCCTTGGCTATTCCCTAGGTCACAAGCAGCACTGTGAAAAACCACTAATTGTAATATCCTCACAGGCCTGGTATAGTACTAGACTTGCCAGAGAATGAATTGCCTCACATCTTGCAAAGACTCATAAAAATCTTGCTGGCCCATGACAGCTTTCAATCAAGGTCACATCCCCAACACAAAGCACCCACTGAGCCCACCTGCAGACCCCTATCACTCACTAGGCACCATACAGCTGTACAGAAGGTTCTGTGTCTTGAGGAACTTATCTATTGGCTTCCCATTCCCTATAAGTCATGGGTGTCCCACCACTAGGAGCACATTCTATTGCCTCCACCTATCCCTGAAGAGCACCCTCTATCAGTTTCCATGATACTTCAAATCATACCCTGGAGCAATCCAGCTGATAGTCTCACATTTAATTTTTGCTCTGTTCACGGAAAACATCAGCTCAGAGGAGGAGGAGGAGGAGGAGGAAGACCAAGATGAAGAGCTCCTGTCCTCTGCTGCTGCTGCAGCAGCAGCAGCAATTGTGCCACCTGCAGAGGACATACAACCACCACCACCACCACCAGCACAGCAGCCTCTCCTCCCCCCTTCCATGGGAGGACCCAGACTTATAGCAGACACTATTTCTCTCCCCTTCCTAGTAGGGCCTCCTCACCCATTGGCACTGGGACCTCAGGACACAGCTCATGAGGTAGCTCAGCCATTCCTGGGCAAAGTCAGTAGGTTGGTCTGTGGAGACCCTCAACCTAATCCTCTGCAAAACTCCTTGGCAGCAGAGGGCACCTTTAGTGCAGGCCTACTTCTGGTACAGAGGCCTGGAATCTAAGTGTCATTTGGGCATCTGTGGCAAGGATGGTGGAGTTCCATGGATTGTGAACTAACTTCAGGAGGAGGATGGCAGTTTTGATGACGCACAAATACTCAAGAAGGCTACACAGCAACTGTCACAGCCACCAGCCCCCTCCCCTAGGCCTCTTGGGACCGAGCCTCCAGTGGTTCCAGGTCCTTTTTGTTGTTTGTCAACAATTTAATCCTTAGATTTCCCCACCCCTTTTCCAATGTTTTAAATGTTGTACATAATTTTAAATTATTTAAAATACATTTTATAAAAGCTATTTTATTGTTTCTAATTTGTTTGTGCCATTTATTTTTGAATGCATGGTAAAGTCCAGGTCCACTCCAAGTTAAGCCCCTCTCAGAAAAGCCATCGGTAATCACTTTGTCATCCGCCCCCTCTCGTGCATGTAGCATGCCATGCAGCTCAGTTCATTACACTCTGGTCTGTTTATTCATTTCAGACAAAAGAGGAAATGAAACAACATTTCCTATTTCATTTTATGTTTTCAAAATAAAACAATAGAAAAAACAATTCAGTTTTATAGATATTTTTGTTTTGCTTAAAATAGAAAATGTAAAAATTAGGTGTCAGGACTGGTCCTAGGCCGAAGTCTTAGCAACAGGATCCAATCTCCATACCTGGTCCCATTGCCAGGGCTTTGGCCTATGATGTCAGGGACTAGACCCAGGCCTAATTCTGAGGCCTCACCAAAGCTGAAGCCCAGGTCCATTGCAGGGACCTTGGCCTAGGCCTAGACTAAGGCCCAATGCTTGGGCCTTAGTCTAGGCCTAGGCCCAGGTATGAAACTGGGACCTTGGTTTAGACCTGGGCCCAGATCTGACACTGGGGCAAGACCTGGAAGCTAACCCTCCAAAAATTGCAGGGGGGCCAGGAAACTCTGCAGCCTCCACTTGCCCACTTCATGGGGAGTTCCAATGAACACGGCCAGCCCGAGGCTTGCTCCCATCCTGAGGCTTTGGCCTAGGACCAGGCCCAATGATGGAGACCGACCCAGAGACTGAGTCCCATTGCTGGAGCCTCAGTCCAGGCCCTTCCCATAGGATGAGGACCAGCCTACAGGGATCCTCTTCCTTCTGCCATTTTCTTAAAATTACATCGTCCATTTGGAGGACGCCCTGGAGTGCCTTCCCTCCAGTGCCTTCTTCCTGAGCAGAGGGTGCCATATTGATATATAGCCATTCATTTTAGTGGCTGTACATCAAAATGGCACCCTCTGCTCAGGAAGAAGGCACTGGAGGGAAGGCACTCCAGGGCATCCTCCAAACGGAGGATTTTGTTTTAAAAAAATGATGGAAAGAAGAAGATCCCTGTGGCCTAATTACCAGCCTCCAGGCCAGAGCCCGGGCCTAGGACAAGGCTGAAGCTCCAGTGCTGGGCCTGGGCCTAGGCTGAGACCTCAGAATCTAGCCTCCAGGCTGGGCCCTAGAGATAGGCCTGGATCAAAGCCTTAGCCTAAACTGAGGCCCAGCATTGGGCCCAGGCTTAGACTGAGGCCCCCGGGTTGGGCCGGGGTCTAGGTCTATGTGAGGCTGAGGTGTTGGGCCAAGGTATAGGCCTAACTGAGACTGAGGCATCAGGCCTAGGGCTCAGCTTCGGGCCAGCCTCTTCTATAGATTTCCTATTGATGTGGTAAGTGGGGGTTGGGAAGAATCATGGCCCCAGCAATTTTTGGAGGGTGCTAGAGATGGTATAAATGGGGGCCTAGGTAGGTCCTATTTTGTTTTTGGGGTTTTTTTTTTCCATTTTTTTAATGTTAGTTTCTGCAAACTACAGACCAGAAAATTGTGGAAATGTATGAAATTCATGGTGTTAATGATACAATTTCCAAATGTGTGGCTATCCTAGTTAAATGGGGTATCCCTGTGCAAAGTGAACATGAAAAGGAAATTTTAGAAACTACTTTCTTCACTGTAGTGATAAATGGAATGAGATAAGAGAGATGATTTCTTTACCCAAAAGTCAAAAGCATGTTTCATTTGCGTTAATATCTGCCTTCTTTTCTAGTGATTGTTCTTGATGGTTTTAACCTTTGTGAGACAAAGGCTGTAATTAGGTCATTGTTTTAATCTCTTTGTTTTGCTTGAGATGATTGGATCAGTCTCCAGACACATATTTATTTCAATCAACTTTTATATGTGTATTGCATGTAAACCAAAGAGCCTTGCTGAATTACATTGTGGATATGTATAGTCCATGGAAGGTTAAATAACAGATGAAACCAATAGTCGTAAGTACTGTAAGGGAAAAGAGATTGAAGAAAAAGTCTGAGTGCATGAAAACCATTAACGATAACTGGGTAAGGTCTGCGTTACGCATCAGATTACCTTGATAAGACCAAGAGTGGGCAAGTATCGTAAAGGAAAGGAATTTTGAACAAGCATTGAAGACAGCAGTGGAAGAACAACCCAAAGTTACCAAGAGTGGCTGGAGATTAAAATCACAACCAGTAAGTGCACAGCAACACAGCAAGAAGAATGGCAGCAAGGACCCAAGACTGAGGCAGGAAGAAGAATTGCATCAAAAGTCCAAGGTAGCAAGGAGGCAAAGCAGTACCAGGAGTGGAACAAGGGGGGCCAAGCATTAATAAATGTTGCAGCAAGTGCACCGATTGCCAGGGCAAGACTAAGGGTCAGAAAATAACATAACAGAAGGTAATTTGAAAACAACCTTCAAGTCCGCTGGAGCAAAGGCTGAATTATCCAGAGGTGCCATGAGTATTTTGGAGCGGCAGAAGCAGCAGTGGCACTGGAGATTAAAATCCTAAACTGTAGATGCAGAGCAAAACAGCAAAAAGTGTGGCACTGCTTAGTAATCGGAGTTAGAATACTTGGCAGTGGCATACACTGTCTACTGACTGGCTAGCCTATATAGCATACTACAGTTGTACCGTATTGGACTACACCCAGTAATCTCATGGTTATCTCCCTTACAGAAGTTCAAAAGTAAACAACATGGTTGAACTCTAAGGGGTAGATTTTTAAAACATATGTGCGCGCATCCATGTGCACGTGCTGCCTGGCGCGTGCACATGGACGCGCAATTTTATAACATGCGTGCATTAGCACATGCCGGCTCTACTCTTCTCCTCCCCAACTTCCTCTCTCACCTGAATTTTAAACCTCTTCCAATACAGCTGTTTTCCATTTTCAGTTAAGGTGAGCTGCCTAGTTCTCTTTTGTATACTATTTAAGGTGGAAGAACCCCCTTTCCCTGCCTATTCCGTACGATTGTAGGCATACACATTAAGGATATTTCTGGAAAAGTACAATCCTCTTAGCTATATTTTGTTGCGCAATGCCTCCTCATTTTCCAAAGAGGCTGACGTATTGCATTATAAAATGTTATGTCTGACGGTGCCACTAACATCACATTAATGACAAATCAGCTGGAAACTTCTGTAAGAGAAGTAGTTTTCTTAGACAAGGGGCTAAAATAAGCAATGCAAGGAATGCCACTTTCTTGCAGGGTTTCCCCTTTCCCTGTCCTCCTTTGCCTTTCTTAAGAAAGCATCTGAACTTTAAGCTTTTATTCTCGCTCATATTTTCAGGTTTTTGCTTTGTAAGGCACAAGATGCAATGGAGACGGTTTAGATTTCCATCTGAACAACAACAAAAAACCAAACTATTGAAATGTTAGTGCACTTGAAAACAGAGAACTGATGTTTCTGTTTAAAGAATGGGATCGTGCATACGGGCAACATGTGGGCTTTCCTCTCAAATTTCCATCAATGCATTTCTTTGAATCTTTGCATGACTGTATTGTTTTTTCTGAACGTATGACTTTGTATAAGTTGTCACATAAGCATCAATGGAAACCGTACTCTTCCATTTATTCAGCACACATATTTTAGCACAGGCAGCAGCACAATTTTACCAGTATTTCTCCTCCTAATATGTTTCAACCACATTCTAGCAGCATCCCATGCAACAGCAATCTGAAAATTCAGTTCCCATTTCATTTCAATCAGTGTTGTCACAGTGCCACAGTAATATCCTGTACCGGTCTGACAGACAGTTCTCTGCAGTGAGTGCATTCTGACAGCTAGAGTACCCAATGAGATGCTAGTTTTAGTCAGGGGGGCAAGGGGCCACTGTCCATTGGGAACAGGGCTGAAAGTAACTAGGGATGTGAATCGTTTTAGGACGATTAAAATTATTGTCCGATAATTTTAATATCGTCTTAAACCGTTATGGAACACAATACAATACAGATTCTAACGATTTATCGTTATAAATCGTTAGAATCGTGAGCCGGCACACTAAAACCCCCTAAAACCCACCCCCGACCCTTTAAATTAAATCCCCCACCCTCCCGAACCCCCCCCCCCCCAATAACTTAAATAACCTGCGGGTCCAGCGGCGGTCCGGAACGGCAGCGGTCCGGAACGGGCTCCTGCTCCTGAATCTTGTCGTCTTTAGCCGGCGCCATTTTCCAAAATGGCGCCGAAAAATGGCGGCGGCCATAGACGAAAAAGATTGGACGGCAGGAGGTCCTTCCGGACCCCCGCTGGACTTTTGGCAAGTCTCGTGGGGGTCAGGAGGCCCCCCACAAGCTGGCCAAAAGTTCCTGGAGGTCCAGCGGGGGTCAGGGAGCGATTTCCCGCCGCGAATCGTTTTCGTACGGAAAATGGCGCCGGCAGGAGATCGACTGCAGGAGGTCGTTCAGCGAGGGTTCCGGCGCCTCGCTGAACGACCTCCTGCAGTCGATCTCCTGCCAGCGCCATTTTCCGTACGGAAAATGGCGCCGGCCATACGCGTATGGCCGGCGCCATTTTCCGTACGAAAACGATTCGCGGCGGGAAATCGCTCCCTGACCCCCGCTGGACCTCCAGGAACTTTTGGCCAGCTTGTGGGGGGCCTCCTGACCCCCACGAGACTTGCCAAAAGTCCAGCGGGGGTCCGGAAGTACCTCCTGCCGTCCAATCTTTTTCGTCTATGGCCGCCGCCATTTTTCGGCGCCATTTTGGAAAATGGCGCCGGCTGAAGACGACAAGATTCAGGAGCAGGAGCCCGTTCCAGACCGCTGCCGTTCCGGACCGCCGCTGGACCCGCAGGTTATTTAAGTTATTTGGGGGGGGTTCGGGAGGGTGGGGGATTTAATTTAAAGGGTCGGGGGTGGGTTTTAGGGGGTTTTAATGTGCCGGTTTTTCGATTTTTCGATTTTTCGATTTTTAACGATTTTTAATGATTTTTCACGATATTTTACCCCCCCAAATGGCAACAATACGATTCCCTCCCCCTCCCAGCCGAAATCGATCGTTAAGACGATCGAGGACACGATTCACATCCCTAAAAGTAACCAACTCATCTCCAGTAGACAGCCAACTGGCTTCCTTTCATTACTGATTTGTTTCAGATTTCAAACTTGTGACCTAAAAGGAGAACGCCTGGCTGCTATCCTCTCCCTTCTGCCAAACTTGAAGGAAATTGGAACGTGGGACAAAGGAAAGAGGGGAACGTGATTCTGAGGTACATAAGAGGAGAGCAAGACATGTTTTCCACCAAGCACCATAGGTTCAAGTGATATTTAAATACAGCAGATTTAGAAGATGTTTCATTCTATAAGTTAGGCTGTCCTTTCTGTGACGGAAAAGTGAATTTTAGGGAATGCAGAAGCTCCCACCTTCCTCTCTAGGGCTGGTTTAAGTCCATAGTAGGGATGTGAATCGTTTTAGGACGATTAAAATTATCGTCCGATAATTTTAATATCGTCTTAAACCGTTATGGAACACAATACAATACAGATTCTAACGATTTATCGTTATAAATCGTTAGAATCGTGAGCCGGCACACTAAAACCCCCTAAAACCCACCCCCGACCCTTTAAATTAAATCCCCCACCCTCCCGAACCCCCCCCCAAATAACTTAAATAACCTGCGGTTCCAGCGGCGGTCCGGAACGGCAGCGGTCCGGAACGGGCTCCTGCTCTGAATCTTGTCATCTTCAGCCGGCGCCATTTTCCAAAATGGCGCCGAAAAATGGCGGCGGCCATAGACGAAAAAGATTGGACGGCAGGAGGTCCTTCCGGACCCCCGCTGGACTTTTGGCAAGTCTCGTGGGGGTCAGGAGGCCCCCCACAAGCTGGCCAAAAGTTCCTGGAGGTCCAGCGGGGGTCAGGGAGCGATTTCCCGCCGCGAATCGTTTTCGTACGGAAAATGGCGCCGGCAGGAGATCGACTGCAGGAGGTCGTTCAGCGAGGGTTCCGGCGCCTCACTGAACGACCTCCTGCAGTCGATCTCCTGCCGGCGCCATTTTCCGTACGAAAACGATTCGCGGCGGGAAATCGCTCCCTGACCCCCGCTGGACCTCCAGGAACTTTTGGCCAGCTTGTGGGGGGCCTCCTGACCCCCACGAGACTTGCCAAAAGTCCAGCGGGGGTCCGGAAGGACCTCCTGCCATCCAATCTTTTTCGTCTATGGCCGCCGCCATTTTTCGGCGCCATTTTGGAAAATGGCGCCGGCTGAAGACGACAAGATTCAGAGCAGGAGCCCGTTCCGGACCGCTGCCGTTCCGGACCGCCGCTGGACCCGCAGGTTATTTAAGTTATTTGGGGGGGGGGGTTCGGGAGGGTGGGGGATTTAATTTAAAGGGTCGGGGGTGGGTTTTAGGGGGTTTTAATGTGCCGGTTTTTCGATTTTTCGATTTTTAACGATTTTTAACGATTTTTCACAATATTTTACCCCCCCAAACGGCAACAATACGATTCCCTCCCCCTCCCAGCCGAAATCGATCGTTAAGACGATCGAGGACACGATTCACATCCCTAGTCCATAGCATCTGGGAGAGCCAACTGTGACCAGTGGGGAGATATTCTATCGCTCCCTGTGCTGCTTCTGGCTGCATCGCTGCTCAGCTGCTACCTCTGCCCTGCTGATCATTTTTTTAAACAATGGGGGGGTCTGAAACTGTCTCTGCTCCATGCAGACAAAAGCTGCTGTAACTTGTACAGTGAAGGAAGAGATTTTTTATTTGTTTGGCTAAAAGGTGGGAGAAACATTTTTTTTATTGTAGTTAGATGTGGGACATAATTATGCTTTTTTTTTTTTTTTTTTTGCCACAAATGGAGATTTAAAACTTCCTCTCCTCTTCCCTGCTAAAATTTGTCAGGGTAACTTATTACCTGCACAAAATTTAGTGGAGAGAAAAAAAGGCTGTGTTGGGGGTGTTCTGGGATGGGGCTAAACTTTAACCCTGAGCGCTGTTATTCACTGTGCTACCTGACTAGGCCAGAAAAATGGATGCCCTAAAGTTAGGGAGCTAATATTACTTGGGGATCTTTAGCTGCATAAATTTGGCAGGATACTTATCAAGGCATGTTCTGCTGAGCATCGGGGTAATTACCCAGGTAATACTCCCACTCACCGGCCCACTGAATATCCACTTCTCTTGAGTGTAGATTGCATTTTCAAATCTCCATGCATTATTTTTCCATAGAAAAAGTACTGGGAGGAGCAGGAGGAAACTGACTGCCCCTCTCCCCACCTTCCCCCAATTCTCCCCTAAAATATCACATATTAACTATTTATTTATTTTGGAGGAGAGGAGAGCAGGAAGTTTTCTCCTGCTCCTGGAAATGAAATTTACGCATATTATTTTTCTCCACTGGCCATGCCTCCCTCTAATGTGGCTAAAAATACATGCTTTGTGGAACCCCCACAACGTCCTGGCTTTTTCCCATTGCATGCAGGGACTTGTAGTTCTGATTTCCCTTCTGCAGGCCCTAGGAAATACAAGACAACAAGTCCCTGCATGCAGGGAAGTAAAACCAGGACTAGATCAAACTGTCCTGAAAATCTGGAGCCCATGGCAACCCTAACCCCTCCCCCCCCCCCCCCCATGTACTTTTGGCTGGGTTAAAAGTGGTCAATTTGCAGACAGCACCCTCTACATGGGGAAATGGCTTTTGAAATGTATAATATGTATCTGTTTTGGAGCAGGCAGTTTTCACCTTCTCCTTTACGCTTCCAGCTCAGTTGGGACCAGGGCTAGGTGCTGGTGCCATAAGACTTCATTCACAGCTAATATCATATCCTATGTACTTGTCCCTGAGGTTGGCAAAATTTGAACTGCGTGTGTGTGTGTGTGTGTGGGGGGGGGGGGGGGGAGGGGAGAGGGAATGCCGCTTCCTCATCAGTGAGCAGGGTCCCAAATGATACTTTGGATCAGTTGGTTTGCTTGGTGGAAAATATACTTCTGGGGCAATTCTATGCCAAAACATTTACATTTATGCACAATACTGTAAAATTTTACAAGATGTTGCAACTTGTGTCAACATAACACAATATAATTACTGCCTTTGAATATAATAAGATTTTCTGCTTTGCAGTTTAAATTATTACAGAAAGGGACAGAATTACATAATTTTTCTAGTGTAGAACAAGGCAATGGATCACTTATTTCCACCACCACCACTTCTCAGGATGTCCCTATCACTCCCTCTCCCCTTTCCCCATAGCCTGACCCCACCACTGCTCTCTTCTTCTCCCCCAGGTTGTACCCAACATTCTGTCTCCTTCCCAATGGTTTTCCAATCTCTCTCCTCCTTCCCCCACCTGCCCAGGTTGTCCCATATTTCTCCCTCTCCCTCCTCCTCCCCTTCCAGGCACTCTTTATCACTATCTCTTCCTCCTCCCCGCCCCCAAGTCTGCATAGGCCAATAAGGATAATGCTATTGCCTTCTTCCTAACCACAGAGGCTGATAACACAATGTTGCTGATGTGACCTCCTCCTCCTTCTGGGCTGACACGGTTTTTTCTTCTTTGCAGTCCAGGTGAGTGGATGCTCCTACCTCTTTCTGGTTTGTGCAGCCAAATGATGCACCTGCTGTGCCAAAATTCTGCTTAGATTTTACAAAAGCTATGGGGAAGGTGAATTCTGCACCAATTCTGCATTGCACAGTGGCCCAGAATTCCCCTAGGAGTACTGATGTTTCAGATTTGGTTTCACAAGGGTGACGCTACACAGCTTTGTCTTTTTCCTGCTTTGGACATTTTCCTGGAAACTTGTGCTTATATTTTCCTGCATCTCCTCTTGCACCTGTGTAATCTCCCTGATCACCCTCTACCCCCCCACAGGGGTTTAGGCAGTACAGAATAGTAAGCTCACCATAGGAAATACAACTTATTAGCTTTCCCATACGTGTAGAACAATGTTGATTTTTACCGTGCATGGGGGTATTTTTCTGCAAATTCCCCACTCAAGCAGCTGTTTCCTAATAAGGAACTAATATCAACATGCACAGCTCTATCAGAAATTAGTAAACTCTTTACCGTGATATCCGGCAAAAAAAAACAAAAACAGAACATAATCACACACTTATTTACAAGGAAATAAAGTAATTGCAAAATGAAGGAGCAGTGTGAGAAATATGAAAGATAAGAAATACAAACAGTAACATTTTATGAATAAGTAAAAGGAAAACTGAATTTTCACTGGCAGTGCACATTGCTTGCTTACAGACTATGCAGTCCCAAACAAATGAGTTAAGGCAGTTAAAGCATTACCCCGGCTGGTGTGCTTGACTGTAACACAAATAGGCTTTGGAAAAAAAAAAAACAACCCACAGTTTTCAGTTCAGAAAGAAACTAGATAATGTCTAATTAACTATAATGAGGACCAAATTAAAAAAAAACAACAAAAAACACTGGTAGACCAATGCAATAAAATGTGCAGCAAAAACGGGAGTCCACTAAGAGAACCTGTTTTCTTAACACTTGCATAACCACATCCCTGGAGGCCCTCATAGATTTGGCCGACTCCAGGAGTGGTCCCGGGAGCTGCACTCTTCAAAAAGGCCTCCACCAGCTTCCCAGCCTTTCCAGTGTTCACCCTCTCCCAAGCAGTGTCCTGGGCTGACTAAGGCCACCACAGAAGAGCTCATGCAGCTGGGTCGTGGTCGGCTGACCCCCAAGGAACACCTCCGGCACCAATGCTCTGGGCTCTGCCTATACTGTGGGGAGGCCGGGCACGCTCTGGCTCATTGCCCGGTGCGTCCGGGAAACTCTCGGGCCTAGGTCTGACATCTCCAGCTCCCCCGCTCACACTTCTAGCACCCCTTTTCGTGGGCGAGCACGACTTTCATACCCTGGCTCTTGTGGACTCCGGAGCAGGGGGCAACTTCATCCTGAAACAGCTGGTCCAACACCTCCGGATTCCCACCTGTCTTTCCCCAGTGCTGCTCATACTCTCCTCTATTTCTGGCGAACCCCTACCAGGCAAAATCACTCTCACCACCATACTCACCATGCTTCGCAATGGCACCCTTCATGAGGAGGCTTTAGCATTTCATGTCATAGACCGAGCCATCCATCCCATAGTGCTCGGTTTGCCTTAGCTACAGAAGTACTCCCCTCAATTCAACTGGGCATCCTTGCAACTGTCTCAATGGGGACCCGCCCACCATGCCTCTTGTCTGAAACTGCTGATCACCCAATGCTGCCCCACCACTACGCTCATCCCTGCTGTATTGCTATCCTACTTTGCATCCTATGCATAGGTTTTTTCGAAGCAAGGAGTGGGCACGCTACCACCACATCGCCAATACGACTGCGCCATCAACCTCCTGCCCAACATGGAGCCGAGCTTCCATTAAATTTCAGTTTTTGTGAGTCTAAACAATTCCCATGTCTCTAAATCTATATAATGCTAAAAATTGTCAATCTGAAAATGTATTATAGTAACCACTACTCTAACTCAAACAAATTGTAGAATATAAGAGGAGTATTTTCATATATGACCACTGAGTATTTTATATAAAACAGTGTCACAAATCATCATTGTGCTCCTTCTTATGCAAAGTCCAAAAATAGTTCTTTTTGTATATTTTTGTAATGCAATTAAAAACTTGTGATTGCAGCATCTTAGCTAAGTTATGCTTGAAACAATCTTCCAGCATGGGCTATATTTCGAAACTTGTTTTCTTCAGGGGTATAATCATTTTTTTGCAAACTCTTTTAAAAAATAATACAAAATATAAGGAAAGAAATGTTTTGAGATTTGATGATATGTGACAACATTTTATACAGAATATTCAGTGATCTTATATGAGAATACACCTCTTATGTTCTACTAATTTTTTTTTTTGAGTTAGAGAAGTGGTCACCATAATACATACTCAGAGTGACCATTTTTGGCATTGCCTAATCAGTTTCTCTTTGGTAAGTGTTCAGTGCTTCTAATGTTGTATAAACCTATATATCCAGATCATACTTTTGGAGGTTAAAATAATATCACAAAGCTTTATAAGTAAATAGGACAACTTTGGAAATCAAAAACTTATGATTTCTTATTTTCTCCAGCATATTTTTCAAAGCAAAATGCTTTCAAATGTAGGTCCTTACACTCTGATTAAATCTAAGCTGGTATAATCTACCAACCATTATCTCAGCCAGTTCCCAACTTGGCTCTTGATTCTATTCTTGATCTGGTTTTTTTACTATGGGCGAGACTACTTGAGGAGTCAGACAATCGCTTGATGTCTCACTGCTATAATACTGCTACCAAAAGCCATAGGTTAAGTGAGACATTCAGATCACATGAAATCTGCCTGCCCACATTCAACCTAGTCAGCCAGACAAATCTGAGCCAGCTCATTTAAAAAAAACAAAACAATTTGCTTAAAAAATGTGAGCCAATTTGAATCAAGCACATCCAAGACAGCACAGAAAACTGAGACTTCAATATGAGTCAGGTTGAAGTTGACTCAGGAAAATGGATACAACTTGATGTCAGGTATAGTACAAGTGCTTATAGGAGCTGGGTCATGGCTGATTCACCCATCCTTAATCCAAACAAAAAAATGTTTATATACCTACTTAATATAATTCATGATAAGAAGGCACCTTTCTAGCAAAGGATATATATTTTATAGCAAAACAAAACATAAAAACTGTGTAATATATTTCCAACTATTCCAGCTGTCATTACAAATGCTTGGCCTTAAGAATGACAGCTTGATGGAAAATTAACAACTTATTTCATTATTGCTAAGAGGGCAGAATATTGTACTTGAAATTAATAAATAGTCTAGTTAACAAGATAGAAGTTTGGACCACAAGAAAACATTATGTTTTCCCCTATTTCCTACCAATTTTTAATGCTAAATTGTATTTTAACTTTTCTTTCTTGCCTGTTTTGCTTTTCATGTTTTTTCCTTTGCTTCTTCCTTATAATCATTTTTCTTATAAACAAATGCAGGGACTGAAATCACATGAATTCATGCTCATCTTAAGCATTCTTTTAATGTTCCATTGCAAATATTTGTAAAAAAAAATAAAATAAATAAAAACCTCTATCAAAAGGGCATCACAGTGCAAGTAGAAAAAAAGTCAGTCAAACTTCACAATGCAGATGATGCTGAGGCTTGTAGCATGTCTCTTTTTTTTTTTTTTTATTTCTCTATGACAGGAGACATATTTTGGAAGGGGAAGTAACCTCTTCCAAGTTTTATCCTTGGTATGATGAAATAATAAATGTGAACTTTAAAAGCCTTACAGGAGATATGAGCAGATTTTAAAAGGCTCTTGCGTACATGCGTACTTGCCGATATATGCACAAATACATTTTCGTGCAACAGAGGCGGGGCTTGGCCATGGTCTGGGAGGGGCACGGGCATTCCTGGATTACACAATGAAACTAGATTGTATATACTTATGTGCACAAGCGCTCGCTGGGGTCCCCCTGCCGCGTTACTTTACTTCTGCTATGGATAACGTGTAAGTCAGAAAACAAAAATAGTAAAGAGGTGAGTGGGGTTTTAAAGGTCATGGTTAGCATGGTACCAAGGAGGCTATTAAACTAGGAGGGTTGGATGTCCTTGCCTAGGTGAACTGGGAACAAACTCGAAAAATTGGTAATTGCGTCGGCACGCATTTCTACTAAAATCCCCCTATTTATGTGGTAGAAATGGCCTTTGTGCACAAAGGCGCACACCTGCTTAATGTATGTATGTACACGTGTTCTGTGTATTTTATAGCATGCACGCATAAACATGTGTATATTATAAAATGGCCACGTCCCAGGCATGAGCCGGCAAATCGTGCGCATGTGCGCCCGCATGCCTGTTTAAAAGTTACTGTCATAATCCTCAACTAATCGGTTGTTACGAGCATTTAATGACAGTTTGTTAATTAATGATTCTGAGTCAAAGCTAGTGCATCATTTCCAACAGAACTAAAAAATAAAGCACGTCCGAGGCCAGAAATCTCACAGCTTTCATTACTCAGCTTTCTCTCGGCAAGGATGGATCACCAAGCCAAACCAGTGGACTGCAAATACCAGAAAAAAAAATAAATCTGCTTCATTAGAAACAAAATAATAATTAAATAAAGGAAAAGGGTTGTGCTTTTTTTTGCTGATCAAAAACATGCCAAACTCTCAGACCATGTGTGAAATAGTATAAAATAAATAAATAAATAACTGTCTTTCTGATAAAAACTCAAAAGCCTTTTCTGCCCCAGTTAATCAGGTAATTTGTCATTTATCAACCATGACAGAAAAACATTCCAATTGAGCAACCTTTTTAACTATTTCCATGTAGGCCGATGTGACTATAACTAAACAGGGGCCAATTAAAGATTTTAAGATATCTAAATATGAAGCATCCTTCTGATAATGAGCAGAAAAGGAGATGAGCATGATTGACTGTATGACCCGAATGTATACCTGGGAGACATCCAGATATGAACTAGGAGCTCTGGGTCTCCAGGAGAGTTCTTGGGTTCTCCAGGACTGCCTTCACTCTTAAAATCTTGCTAGTATAGTGCTAGCTCTGGCCTTGGGGGACATCAGGACATGCTTCTCTCCCCTCCCAAGCTGTTTCACCTTTTTGTCCCACCCAGTGGTCTAATGGCTGTCAGCAGGAGAGAAAGGGAGACGATAGGTGGAAGGTGATGAGAGCAAGCAGCAGAAGACAAGCGCTCCTACCCCCCACCCCCACATCAGCCTTTTGCTGCCTGCAATCACTCTACCATTCTAAATTTAAACTGGCCCTCAGAGTAGAGAAAGAAAACAACAGAAAGTTAGAGAGGGAACAAAAGACAAAAAAGTGGTGGGAAGAGAGAGACAGATCAAATAGGAAAGAGGGATGGAAGAGCAAAAAACGTGAACAGGAGGAGAGAGAGCAAAAGTAGAAAGAGGAGGAAAGAGAAAAAAAACTGAATAGAAAGGGCGAGAAGAGTGAATAGTAGATAGGACAGAGAGCAATGGAGGAGGAGGATGAGTAGAGAGCACAGAAGGATTGGGCTGGGAGGAGATCAAAGGGGAGATGAACAGAGGAGAAGCTGCAGAGTACAAGGAGGAGAGGGATCAATGCTTTCTGCACTACTTCCATGAGTGAAAACCAGGATCCTATGCATAAAAGAGAAGACAAGGAGCATAAGCAGGGAGGTTAGAGAAGCTACAAAGAAAAGAGTGGTGGTGGCATGGAAGAGTGAGGGGAAGTGTAGAAAAATCTAGGTGAAAGAGAAAGGTGGGCTTTACTTGTATTTTCAGACAAACATAGTTGCAGAAATCATCCTGTATGTGCTAATTTGCTTTTCCTGCGGGTATGTGCTATCAAGGTTGTCATTTCCTGTCTCCTTCCATTTATATTGTTGGTTGCATCTTCCTGCACAAAAAGGTGCATGAGTACCTACATGGCAATTTCTGGTGCTGCCATACACACCAAAAACCAACGAGTTCATGGCTCCATTTCCCCCACCCCCTCATTTTGTTAGTCTACTGATCTCAAGCCAAGCAAAGCACCAGGGTATGCCCAAATGGTATTCAATCTCCTAAATCATCTCACAGGTAGCCATGCTAGAAGTGCACCTGCAAGTCTGCACACATTTCCTGAAGGTGAGGGTCACCTGGAAAGAAAGAAAAGAGGAGGATCTGAGTCTGTTGGATTCTCTAATTCTGTGCAGAATGAAGAAGGCACCTGAACCCAAACCCCCAACCTAGCAAATACAAATGACAAAGGTGCCCTTACAAGAGAGAATGCCTGGCCAAGCAGTATTGTCCTGCCCTTGTGCTGCTTAACCTTCTACATCTCATATCATCTTTCTCCATCTCTATTAAATGTCTTGCCCTTTTATTGTTTACCATTTTGTCATGTAAACCACAAAGTACTTGTGACAAGTAAAGGTGTTAGCTGTAAATAACATTCTGTCTTGTCGTGATCTTCTGGGCTTAGGCACATAGGTATTCCCAACTTTCCTGTTTAGTTAGAACTTATATGGGTTCCCTTGGCTGTGTGGCTGGCTAAATTAGGCCACTGCTCTTCCAAAAAGCTGTATGGAGATTGGCACATGGCAATGCGTCTGTCATGGTCAGGTACACCAGAGATCAACACTAAGAGGTGTTAGTTTATAGAAGTTAGACCTATTTGGATCATGAAGGGCATTAATAAAGAGATCTTTTGGCTTCCTGGCCCGCCTCGCTTCTCTTTCTCTCTCCACACATCTGAAGGCCTTATAGTGAATTATTACAAAGAAATGATGCCCTGCTTCCTCCACTGCATGTTTGCTCCTCTCACTGGAAATCACTCACTGTAGCCTAGAGTCGGGTAGCTGCCCTGTGCAGACTCCATGTACTCTTCAGTCCTGCCCCACTCACCTGGCAATCTTGTCCATAAATCTGCATGGATCACAGTCTGGGCCTGGGCCTTGATGAGATTAGTATGCCCACTGAAGCATAGTCTGGTAAGGAATAAAACTGATGTAAGTCTTAGTAAAGTCACACTCATAGAGACCTGCTTTCCTATCCTCCCCACTCCCACCCTCTTCCCCTTCCCCAAACCTACACACACACACCCATACACATACATTTTGACCCTGGAACATACAGGATGTGACAGAGTTGCCAAGCTGCTCAGTAAGGGATGGGAGATTTGAAACCTGTCCTGCCCTTAGGTTGTCCATCCCAGTGCTTTGTGGTTTCTTTAGTTCCTGCTTCTCCTAGAAATACATAAGGATATTAGGATGGGGTGTCAAAGAATCATTGTTTTGCCAATTATTCACAGGTCATGAAAAGACTGATTCTGGCCTGGTTTTGCCCCATTAAATACCTAGATTTATAGTCCAGATTTTTCCATTCTTTTCACCATGAAATTCAGAACTATAAAACCAGACATGCTGTGGTTCAAAACCACGGCCAAATCAGTGGTATTGGGTGAGTATGGGTGAGGCAGCAAACCTAGTCTGCATTAAAAAGATCATTTGTAAAGGTAAAGGCATGCACAGTGTGGGTGGACCTGACCAGGTCCATACAACAGGTGCCAACTAGGCTGAATCATGCTACCAGACCCTGGTAGTGGTGAATAACTCTTAGGCTTGTGATCTGCATGGAATCCTGCTGTTTTCTCAGTGTGGGCTATTAGAGGTGATCCTTATAAGCCAGACATGCCTCCAACATCCTACGTGTTGGCAATTATCAATGTTTGTCTTCAGGCCTTTGTAGTCCAGATGGCAGGAACCCCAGCCAGGTGCAAAGTGAAGAGGATGCTAAACAGCCATCATCACAAAAGTTTATGTCTCACCACTCCCCCCCCCCCCCCCCCGAAACCAATAATGCATTTCCTCTCTCACAAAAAGATACCTCCTGGCACTGAGGTCATTTCTAACTAACCCTTTCCCAGCCCACCTTATCTCCTCTAGACCTTCTCTAACCCAATTTCTGCCTATCTCCTTTTTTCCCTCATATTCTCCTTTTCACCCTCTGCTGCTTCTTATCAGTGAGAGGAGAAGGGATAGTGTAGGATGAGAGAGGATTTGGGAGGAAGTGAGGCAGGCCACTTTATATATTGCGCGTGCGTGTGTGTGTGTGTGTGTGTGTATGGTTAAGAACATAAGAAAATGCCATACTGGGTCAGACCAAGGGTCCATCAAGCCCAGCATCCTGTTTCCAACAGTGGCCAATCCAGGCCATAAGAACCTGGCAAGTACCCAAAAACTAAGTCTATTCCATGTTACCATTGCTAATGGCAGTGGCTATTCTCTAAGTGAACTTAATAGCAGGTAATGGACTTCTCCTCCAAGAACTTATCCAATCCTTTTTTAAACACAGCTATACTAACTGCACTAACCACATCCTCTGGCAACAAATTCCAGAGTTTAATTGTGCGGGGTTTTTTTTGGGGGGGGGAGTTATATCTCTGCACTCATGGAGTTAAACTCTATGGGCACTATAAATTCTACACTGCAAAGCCCAGGCACCTCCTTCCCATATCCTCTGCATTGTATTCAGAATGCAATGCAGGACTCATGTACTCCCAAGGAGGGCAGAGCTGGGAAGCGATGTCCTGCAAACCAAAGGAATAAGTATCAAAAGGAATACAGTGCAGGATCTCTTTGCAACCCTCCCTATGCATAAGGCAAAAGTTGCTGTATCCATGTAAATATCAAAGACATGCAAAGGACTACATTAATGTGGTTCTGAGGCCTTCGCTACCTCTTGCTGTACTTTCTCTGGCACCTGTAGTGGAGCACAGGTAACCATTCTTGAAATCCAAATGTATGTCGTCTGGGTCTTGATATCTGATGGCAGTGCTTTGAAAAATTTAGCGGGCAAGCACAAATTCAGCTATTTCATGAAAAGGAACTGCACAGTTCGGTCTGATTTGATGAAACACCTGAAAGTAGTTTTTAACATGCCATAATTGGACTCAATGTCAGAGGAGTGGGCACATGCCCCTCATTATCCCTCCTCCCTGCAGGCATCCCTGGGCAAGCTGCAGGAATGGGAACCACTGACCACACCCATATTCTGCATCTCCTTGGAGAAGGGAGAGAGGGTGAGTAGAATAGCAAAACTGTGGTCTATTTAAAATATGTGGACAAATGGAGCTGTCCCTACCTGCAAGGGGAGGCCTGGTGAGGGCAAGAATTACTCCTGGATGTTTGTCAGTGTTGTGCAGAGAACATCATTGAGAGCAGATCCCTGAGAGCTATAAAAGGGGTCAGCCATCTCAATCAAGGCGTTGAGGTCCTCCAGCAGATCTCGAGCAGCAATTTCATCCTTTATGCGTCTGGAGAGGCCTTCCAGGAAGATGGCCTAAAGACTACCATCTTGCCAGCCTACTTCTTGGGCTAAAGTCCGAAACTCCATTGCATAATCTGCCAAGGAGCGAGCCCCCTGACGAAGTTGCAGCAGGTCAGTTGTAGCGCGGGCTCATCAAAGACCTGGCGAAAGTTCGTGATGAACTGTTGTAAGTCCGTTAGCGAAAAATCATTGTTTCCCCAGAGGGGAGAAGCCCAGATTAAGGCTTTCCCATCAAGCAGGGACAGGATATATGCCACTTTCACCGCATCTGAGGGAAACTGCCGAGGCAACAAGGAGAACCGTACAAAACATTGGTTCAAGAAGCCGCGGCAGGTCCTTAAATCACCAGCGTAATGAGAGGGTGCCGGTAGCTGAGTCACTGATGAGTCTTGGACCTCGAGTGCTGGTTCTGGGGCAGACGAGGCCCTGGCATCCAACTGGGCCGACAACTCCCCTACCAAACCGGTAAGGACCTCGAGGTACTGTTGTTGATACTGCAGCTGCTGGGCCAACCCCGGCAGGTCCAAGGGGACAGGCACATCCGCCGAGTCCATGGCCTTGCAATCTGTTATGAGAGTCTCTGTTTAGCGGACCCTTGGGCCGACCTGCTGGAGACTGGGAAAGGTGGTCAATGTCTCTAATGAATAGCAGGCCGGGAGGCAGATGTTCAGGCAGGACGTAGATGCTCTTCACCCTAGAAGCTGGTACTCCCCCGGGAGGAGCCCATAGGAGCCCAATGCTGGGACTTAGGTGGCTTCACCCTTGGAAGCTGAATCCCCCCCAGGAGGAGCTCGTAGAGGCCCGGCCGCTGAGACTTCAGCGGGTTGTGGATCAGGACAGGTAACTGGAACCAGACTAAGACAGTAGCAATACTGTAACTGGGTTCGGGTTCTGGAACCAGGCAGGAACTGGAGCAAGTCTCGGGTACTGGAACCAGGCAGGAACTGTAGCAGGATTCGGATACTGGAACCAGGCAGGAACTGTAGCAGGATTCGAGTACTGGAACCAAGCAGGTACTGTGGCAGGATTTGGGTACTGGAACCAAGCAGGTACTGTAGCAGGCAGGCTGGAACCAAGCAGGTACTATAGCAGGTAAGCAGGAACCAAGCAGGTACTGTAGCAGGCAGGAACCAAGCAGGTACTGTAGCAGGAACGGAATGACGAAGCAAAGCGAGTCACTCCAGGGCACAACGCAACAGGAAACCGGGAGGCTAACCCATTGCAAGGCAAAGGCTGGATGGCCACGACCGGCTTATCAAGGCCGCGGCGTCTGACATCACGAGTTGGGCAGAGTCACCACTGACGGGAAACGGCCTAGAAAAGCGCCCAAGTGGCTTGCGCGCCTAGAAGCCGGGCATCCATGGGAGAGCTCGCAGCGGCACAGCCCCAGCGGGGATGCCGCCAAACAGGCCACAAACCAGGCCTCTGGAAGCTGGAGCAGGTCCGGGAGCCTGGAGGTGAGGGCCTGGCCGCGGTGCTCGCGGCCAGAACCGCAACACTGTAGTTAGGGGTTTGTAGCTGTTCCTTTTATTCAAGGTTGTTTCAGTTGTTAATTGGTTTCCCCCTGTTAGATTGTAAACCGGTACGATAAGACCGCGTCTTGAGTATCGGTATAGTAAAAGAATTTAAATAAAAAGGTTTATCGAGCTGAGTAAGGGGATGTTTTAAGTCGTTTCCCCTTGTAAATGATAAATTCTTTCCCCCTGAAATATTGTCAACAAATATTGCTTTTCTCAAAAGGAGTGAAAACATGCACTCAAAGTTCTTGGTTTCTCTGAGACATTCTGGTTATTTTTCCCACAATCCGTGGAAGAGATCCTTCAGTTCCACTCCAAACTGGTGCTCCCAGCCCAATATTGATTTACAAATAACTTGTATTAAAGTCATTGAATATTCTTGGCCTGTGCTTTCAGGGACCCCAGGATCCTAATATTAGTTCTTCTTTTCCAGTTTTCCATATCCTCTTGGTTATCCTGCAGCTCAGAAACAGATCTCTTAAGAGATCTTATTTTCTTCAAAAGCCCACAGCTCTGCTTGGTCAGCTCCATCCTTAATTGGCAGATACATCCTGTGGAATAGCAGAAATAGATCCCATTATATCTTTTCTCTATAATCTGAATTCCTGCATCAGTGCAGCCAAGTCTACTTTCTTGACCAGGGCACCAGGATTTGAAATCAGGTTATTTACTTTCTGTTCAACAGAGAATGCTTTCATTTCTTCTGGGTTGGAACCTGTATTATCTTGCTGCCTGTTAAACTTAACCAATGCAGCAGCATAGCTTTTTTATTGTCATATTTAATCTTGATAAACATTTATTTAATCAACATTTTCCAGCAATGCTTATTCAATTCCTGTTCCAGACATCTCTTGCAGACCATTAAACACCAAATATTTACAGCAGTTCATTTGCTAGACAGTAGAGCTTCTATGATATAAAATGACTTTGTCTATACAAAAAATAATTGTTCTTTATGACTGTTGCATTTAAACTGCTTGATATGCATCAAAAATCAATGTATGCCAAGTATCTGTTTCTTATTCCTTTTCAATAAACAGTTTGAAACATTAAATAAAATGACATTTATTATCTTGTCCCCCATTTACATGAGGCTGGGAGCAAACCAGAGATCAATATTGAACTGCTATATTATTTAGCAATTGCTGAAAAAAGGCTATGCGTTCAAAATAGGTCATGTCAGATGAACTTACTTAAGTTAAGTCCAAGAAACAATTTTACGAATTATTCATACAATAATCCTTTTATAAGTAACACTCCTTATTAATTTTTTCTGTCATTCTGGTATTTTTCACTATCTGCAGTTCTTCCTCAACTTTACTTCTTTTTTTTATTACTAGTATAAAAACCTCTCCCTACATTTAAAATGACAGAGAAGAAAGATAAAACCAATTTTTATTTACAAATGTACATTTTCCTGCTTCTTCTTCTTCTATTAAACTTTAAGAACACATATTGCTTGCTGCCTTAGAAACTCTGCCTGTTAATTCATACTGCTGGATGGTGTGGTTTTAAATATCTACTTGGTACATGTCAACTCATCTAGCCTAGACACTCTCATTCAAAGAAATTTAAGGCAATGTGGTCACTGCAGTTGTTACAGGCTGCTCTGTGCTCACTGCTTCAAGCACTGCTCCATTCCTTATTTAGAAAAAACAGCTTCTGTACTGAGCATGACAGGCTAATTTAGTTCTCAGCTTAGCAAGGCAGTCCTTCCACTGAAACCTAGTTACATCAGGAGAAGACTCAGTCACTGTACAGCCAACAGAAAAAGCATAGACATTGCAAACAACTATGGACCTTCTTTTTATGCACAAATCTTACTCACCAGTTGGAGATTGGACCATACCAGGATAAGTAATTATTTTTATTTTATGGGCAGATTCAGGCCAAGAAAGACTGCAGAAGCAAGCAGCACTCCTTAAAGCATCAGCAAAATAGTATGGTCTCATTCCTCTTATACTTAGAACTGTCAAAAATTAACATTAAAAATGGAGGATTCTGGGAGCTTAGGGTCTAAGAAGCCATCCTCATGACAGCTCATTAGCACCCCCTACTTTTGAATTCTAAATGTCGTAAGACATGGGAATTGCTAATTTTCCCCACAGACTCTCTTCTTTCCCAAGCTTTAACTCACAAAAGATTTCCTAGCAAAGGTGGCTTCTGCTCTTAGAACTCCCTCAGGATTCAGTATTCCTTAGGATCTGGTTCTCTCTGGTGGAAAATAGTATCAGCTATTAGGGATGTGAATCGTTTTAGGACGATTAAAATTATCGTCCGATAATTTTAATATCGTCTTAAACCGTTATGGAACACAATACAATACAGATTCTAACGATTTATCGTTATAAATCGTTAGAATCGTGAGCCGGCACACTAAAACCCCCTAAAACCCACCCCCGACCCTTTAAATTAAATCCCCCACCCTCCCGAACCCCCCCCCAAATAACTTAAATAACCTGCGGGTCCAGCGGCGGTCCGGAACGGCAGCGGTCCGGAACGGGCTCCTGCTCTGAATCTTGTCGTCTTCAGCCGGCGCCATTTTCCAAAATGGCGCCGAAAATGGCGGCGGCCATAGACGAAAAAGATTGGACGGCAGGAGGTCCTTCCGGACCCCCGCTGGACTTTTGGCAAGTCTCGTGGGGGTCAGGAGGCCCCCCACAAGCTGGCCAAAAGTTCCTGGAGGTCCAGCGGGGGTCAGGGAGCGATTTCCCGCCGCGAATCGTTTTCGTACGGAAAATGGCGCCGGCAGGAGATCGACTGCAGGAGGTCGTTCAGCGAGGGTTCCGGCGCCTTGCTGAACGACCTCCTGCAGTCGATCTCCTGCCGGCGCCATTTTCCATACGGAAAATGGCGCCGGCCATACGCGTATGGCCGGGCGCCATTTTCCGTACGAAAACGATTCGCGGCGGGAAATCGCTCCCTGACCCCCGCTGGACCTCCAGGAACTTTTGGCCAGCTTGTGGGGGGCCTCCTGACCCCCACGAGACTTGCCAAAAGTCCAGCGGGGGTCCGGAAGGACCTCCTGCCGTCCAATCTTTTTCGTCTATGGCCGCCGCCATTTTTCGGCGCCATTTTGGAAAATGGCGCCGGCTGAAGACGACAAGATTCAGAGCAGGAGCCCGTTCCGGACCGCTGCCATTCCGGACCGCCGCTGGACCCGCAGGTTATTTAAGTTATTTGGGGGGGGATTTAATTTAAAGGGTCGGGGGTGGGTTTTAGGGGGTTTTAATGTGCCGGTTTTTCGATTTTTCGATTTTTCGATTTTTAACGATTTTTCACGATATTTTACCCCCCCAAACGGCAACAATACGATTCCCTCCCCCTCCCAGCCGAAATCGATCGTTAAGACGATCGAGGACACGATTCACATCCCTATCAGCTATTCATTAGGCAGTGCAGTAGACAGTGTGGTATGCTTTTGAATAACAGAGTGTGTGCCTGTGTGTACAGCAGTCTCTGCCTATTTGTGCATGACTTTGTTCCACGCATCAGTCTCTTCACCTGGTGTGTGTGTGTGTGTGTGTGTGTGTGTCTCTGAGTAATAAATACTGAATATGAGGAATACAACATAAAGTACATTTTATAAAAATTAAAAAAAAAAACTTTTCCATAGGCTTTCCTAGTAACTCTGTCAACTTCTATCATGCCATAGGGAATGGGATCAAGAGAAAGGCATTCTAGCACCAATAAAAATGGTAAACAAAAGAACATCCTTCAAAAATTGGAAAAGGGATCTAAATGAAGAAAACAGGAAATAGCATAAGCACTGGCAAAGCAGATTCAAAGCAGTGGTAAGGAAGGCAAAGGTAGAATTTAAAAAGGAAGCACACTGTAGAACAAAAAACTTATAATAAAAATGTTTTCAAGTATATTTGAAGCAAAAAAAAGCCTGTGAGGGAGTCAAATTGAATCATTAAATGATTAATGGGTAAAAGGGGCACTACAGAGGACAAAGCCATAGCAGGGAGATTAAATTAAATCTTTGGTCTTTACTGAGGAATATATAAAGCAGAAACCCATGCCAGAAATGATATTTAAAGATGATGATTCAGAGGAATTGAAATAAACCTCAGTGAACCTGGAAGATGTAATAGGGCAAATTGACAAACTAAAGAATTGCAAATCACCTGGACCAGATGGAATACATCCCAGAGTGCTGAAAGAACTGTAAAATGAAATTGTTGATCTATTAGTAATATGTAAACTACACTGGGGAACAATTTTTAACATAATTTCTGTTGAGTTCGATTTTTCAGCTGTTTCAGACTTAAATAGGCATGCTGATTTCAAAGCTGCAGTTAGTTTTCTTCTATCACATTGAGTTTTTTCTCTATGGCCTATCTTAGGCCTGGATTTATCAAAATGCACTAAATATCGCATGCAATAGGAAAAGGGGCATGTTTTATGGTAATAGGCTGTTTATCTCAAAGTACACTATCTGGAGAGAGAGAGAGAGAAAGAGAAAGAACATCTAACTATAAGGGTCTCATACTAGGTAGGTATTTAATTTATACCTCTATAGGAGGCCCACCTAGTTACTCAAGGTGAGGTTTAGGTATTAGTGTAGGGGTTAGGGGCCACTTTGACATTCAGAGTGTGATGTATGAACAGAACAATGCACTCTTGTGAAAATGTGATGACCTTCGGAGTGAGGAAATTCACCCAAAGATGAGATTTGTGCAATGTTTTCTCAACCTAGCTTGATTTTACCCAGGTAGAGAGTCCATCAGTTAGGTTGTATGTTTGGCAGCAGAACTTTACTACTTGTACACAATTTTACTTACAATAACAATATATAGCCTTTGTATGAATAAAATAACTCTAAATAAACAGTATATTCAGGTAATTTTGTCTTTTATTTCCTTTGTATGTACATTTTGTATGATTTTTGGGACAAAGGGAGGGTATCCTGTACCTTAAAAAGTTGATGTGATAGAGAAAAACTGGGGTCATTTTTTGGATTCAGATGTCAAAAGTTAGTCAAAAACAAGTGTCAGATGTAACTCAATGTAAATTGTGTTCCCCAATGCTATCATTAAAATAAACTACATTACTTGAAGACTGGAGGGTGGCTAACATAATGCTGTTTTTTAAAAAGGGTTCCAGAGGTGATCTAAGCAATTATAGCTAGATGAGCCTGATTTTAATGCTGTAAAAAATGATGGAAACTATTATAAAAACAAAATTACTCAACATATAGATAGTCATAGTTTAATGGGATAAGGCCAATATGGATTTAGCCAAGGAAAGTCTTGCCTCACCAATCTGCTACATTCTTTTGAAGGTATGAATAAACAGATGGATAATGGTGAGACAATTGAATTGGTATATCTGGATTTTCATAAATAATTTGACAAAATACCTCATGAGAGACTTTTGAAGAAATAAAAAAGTCCTGAGATAGGAGGCAATGTTCTGTTGTGGATTGAGAACAGGTTAAAAGATAAAAACATAGAGTAGGGCTCAATAGTCAATTTTTTTCAATGGAGAAAGGTGAATAGTGGAGTGCCCCAGGCATCTGTACAGAACCATTGCTTTATTACATATATATGTATATAAATGATCTAAAAATGAGAACAAAGAGTGAGATGATCAAATTTGGTGTTGATACAAAAATATTCAACTTTTTAAAATACAAGAGGATTGTGAGAAATTGCAAGAGGACTGGCTATCCAAATGGCAGTTGGCATTTAATATGAACAAGTGCAAAATGATATATGTAAGGAAAAGCAATCCATATTATAGCTACACAATGCAAGCTTTCACATTGGAAGTCACCACCCAGGTAAAGGTTCTAGGCATCATCATGGATAATATGTTGAAATCCGTGTCTCAGTGTGTGGCAGCAGCCAGAAAGCAAACAGAATGCTCGGAATTATAATGAAAAGTAATGGAGAATAAACCAGAGAATATCATAATGCCTCTGTATTGCTTCATGGTGCACCTTGAGAATTTTGTGTAATTCTGGTCACTGCATCTCAAGAAAGATGTAGCAGAAATAGAAAAGGTATAGAGAAGAACGATCAAAATGAAAAAGGGGATGGAATGATTCCCCTATGAGGAAAGGTTAAAGAGGTGAGGGGTTTCAGCTTGGAGAATTTGGTTAAAGCTGTTGGTGTAGCTGGGTTTAATAAAGATTTGGACAAGTTCCTGGAAAAAACATTCAGAAACCATAATTAAGGTGGATCTAGAGGACTCCATTTCTTATCCCTGGGATAAGCAGCATGGAATCTATCAACCTTTTGGGATTCTGCCAGGTACTTGTGACCTAGATTGGTTACTAAGGATGTGAATCGTTTTTTGACGATTTAAAATATTGTCCGATATATTTTAAATCGTCAAAAAATCGTTAGGGCCACGATACAATACCAATTCCCCCCGATTTATCGTTAAAAAATCGTAAATCGGGGGAAGGGGGAGGGCAGGAAAACCGGCACACTAAAACCCCCTAAAACCCACCCCCGACCCTTTAAATTAAATCCCCCACCCTCCCGAACCCCCCCCCCCAATGCTTTAAATTACCTGGGGATCCGGCGGTGGTCCAGAACGGCGGCGGTCCAGAATGGCCCCCTCAATAGAATCGTGTTGTCTTCAGCCGGCGCCATTTTTCAAAATGGCCGCCGCAAAATGGCGGCGGCCATAGACAAAAACGATTCGACGGAGGAGGTCGTTCCGGACCCCCGCTGGACTTTTGGCAAGTCTTGTGGGGGTCAGGAGGCCCCCCCAAGCTGGCGGTCCGGAACCCCCGCTGAACGACCTCCTGCAGTCGATCTCCTGCCGGCGCCATTTTCCGTACGAAAACGATTTGCGGCAAGAAATCGCTCCCGGAACCCCGCTGGACTCCCAGGAAACTTTTGGCCAGCTTGGGGGGGCCTCCTGACCCCCACAAGACTTGCCAAAAGTCCAGCGGGGGTCCGGAACGACCTCCTCCGTCGAATCGTTTTTGTCTATGGCCGCCGCCATTTTGCGGCGGCCATTTTGAAAAATGGCGCCGGCTGAAGACAACACAATTCTATTGAGGGGACTGTTCCGGACCACTGCCGTTCTGGACCACCGCCGGATCCCCAGGTAATTTAAAGCATTTGGGGGGGGGTTCGGGAGGGTGGGGGATTTAATTTAAAGGGTCGGGGTGGGTTTTAGGGGGGTTTAGTGTGCCGGCTCATGATTTTAACGATTTTTCACGATAGTTTACACACCCAAACGGCAACAATACGATTCCCTCCCCCTCCCAGCCGAAATCGATCGTTAAGACGATCGAGGACACGATTCACATCTCTATTGGTTACTGTTGGAAACAGGATACTGGATTTGATGAAACTTTGGTCTGACCCAGTATGGAGAATTTAAGTAGAGGAAAAGGTTTTGCACAATTTTAGATAGGCTTCTACTAGGGCAAACCCAAGCACTTATGATAGCACTAGTAATGAGAACATAAGGACTCTCCAGACCATGTTAAAGAACATAAGAACATAAGAAATTGCCATGCTGGGTCAGATCAAGGGTCCATCAAGCCCAGCATCCTGTTTCCAACAGTGTCCAATCCAGGCCATAAGAACCTGGCAAGTACCCAAAACCTAAGAGGATCCCATGCTACTGATGCAATTAATAGCAGTGGCTATTCCCTAAGTAAACTTGATTAATAGCTGTTAATGGGCTTCTCCAAGAACTTATCCAAACCTTTTTTGAACCCAGCTACACTAACTGCACTAACCACATCCTCTGGCAACAAATTCCAGAGCTTTATTGTGCGTTGAGTGAAAAAGAATTTTCTCCAATTAGTCTTAAATGTGCTACTTGCTAACTTCATGAAATGCTCCCTAGTCCTTCTATTATTCGAAAGTGTAAATAACCAATTCACATCGTCTCGTTCAAGACCTCTCATGATCTTAAAGACCTCTATCATATCCCCCCTCAGCCGTCTCTTCACCAAGCTGAACAGCCCTAACCTCTTCAGTCTTTCCTCATAGGGGAGCTGTTCCATCCCCTTTATCATTTTGGTTGCCCTTCTCTGTACCTTCTCCATCGCAACTATATCTTTTTTGAGATGCGGCGACCAGAATTGTACACAGTATTCAAGGTGCGGTCTCACCATGGAGCGATATAGAAGCATTATGACATTGTCCGTTTTATTAACCATTCCCTTCCTAATAATTCCTAACATTCTGTTTGCTTTTTTGACTGCTGCAGCATACTGAGCCAACGATTTTAAAGTATTATCCACTATGATGCCTAGATCTTTTTCCTGGGTGGTAGTTCCTAATCTGGAACCTAACATCATGTAACTACAGCAAGGGTTATTTTTCCCTATATGCAACACCTTGCACTTGTCCACATTAAATTTCATCTGCCATTTGGATGTCCAATCTTCCAGTCTTGCAAGGTCCTCCTGTAATGTATCACAATCTGCTTGTAATTTAGCTACTCTGAATAATTTTGTATCATCCGCAAATTTGATAACCTCACTCATCATATTCCTTTCCAGATCATTTAGATATATATATTGAAAAGAACGGGTCCCAATACAGATCCCTGAAGCACTCCACTGTTTACTCTTTTCCACTGAGAAAATTGACCATTTAATCCTACTCTCTGTTTCCTGTCTTTTAACCAGTTTGTAATCCACGAAAGGACATCGCCTCCTATCCCTTGACTTTTTAGTTTTCTTAGAAGCCTCTCATGAGGCTTCTAAGGGAAAACCACAGACATAGGCAACACTAAGCAAGAAGAAGCTGAAGCTGGAAACTCATGTGCTGCCTGCTCCCGCTGTTTGCTCTATTTCTATGTGCAGGGGCAGAAGAAGGCAGAGCCAGTGGAGGGTGATATTGGCTGTGGAGGCACAAGGGCAGTGGGAGAAGAGCAGCCAAAAGCAGTACAACTCTACTCCCTAATTCTTCCTGAGCAATGTCTAGAGCAAGAAAGTAGTGATTCAGATAACTCATGTGAGGGCTTCTCAAAAACAGAGGGTAAAGAACTAGCAGCTGAAGAGAACTTGGGGAGTCTAGTTATTAGCATGCTATCCTCTTGAGGGCAGGTAGAGGAGGCAGAAAGAAATACTACTGGGGCAAAGAGCACACCCCAGAAAGAGGAGGAAGTGGAGAGCCTCTGGCCTTTTATCTCCTGGTCTGCCCTCAACTGCCTCAATAACAGTACCCAAACCCATAGAGACTAAGAGGAGGTCCTGGAAAACTTCTGTGCTGTGAAGGCATTTCAGAACTAGGGATGACCCACGTTTAGCACAGTGCATTCAATGTTGTAAAAGCAGCATGCAGCATCAGGTAACAAGAGAACACCCACTGCAGTTGGCTTCAGAGAAGGGTACCAGTACTAGCCTGGGGACCCCATCTGCCACTCAAAGAAGCAGTAGTAGCAAGAAAGCCATGGAAAAAAAGAAGTAAGTCTCTCAAACTTAACACCCACCCCCCCACCTCTTCTTCCAGTGAGGTGACAAAACTCCCAACTGCACATCAACAGCAAGCCAAAATGGAGCAGATGAGTTGTTTTACTACATTATTGTCCAATAGTAGAAGACAGGTAGCACCAAAAGTAGTGACATAGCCTGCAGAAATCATTTCTCTGATGACCTATTACAGATGATGGAGAACAAGGGATTTAAGCAGGTGGTGCACCTGATAGCTTCTGATTGCAAAGTTCTCTCCTAGACAACATTCAGTAATAATCATAAACAAGTATATCCTTCCCTGTACACACAGAGGTAGATCTTAAAAAAGTACGCGCGCACGTACTTTTGTTCGTGCAACCGGTGCAAACAAAAGTACGCTGGATTTTATAAGATACGCGTGTAGCCGCACGTATCTTATAAAATCCGGGGTCGGCGCACGCAAGGCTGCGCAAAATCGGCAGCCTGCGCGCGCCGAGCCGCGCAGCCTGCCTCCGTTCCCTCCGAGGCCGCTCCGATTCGGAGCGGCCTCGGAGGGAAGTTTCCTTCCGCGTCCCCCCACTTTCCCCTCCCTTCCCCTACCTAACCCACCCCCCAGCCCTACCTAAATCCCCCCCCCTACCTTTGTTGTGCAAGTTACACCTGCTTGAGGCAGGCGTAACTTGCGCGCGCCGCCTCGGCATCCCCCGGCACAGGCTGCAGTGCCGGGGGACTCGGGACCGCCCTCCTGGCCCGCCCCGAACCGTCACCACGCCCCCGGACCCACCCTGGACCGCCCCCTGACCCCAGACACACCCCCGGCCTGCCAACACACCCCCCCCCGGACACACCCCCTTCCGCCCCTTTCACGAAGCCTCGGGAAGTACGCGCGTCCCGGGACTTTGCGTACGCCGGCGGCCTATGCAAAACAGTGTTTTGCTCACATGCAGGCACAGCTGGGCAAGGTGGAGAGGGGAAGCATTTGTTCCACTAGTGACACATCTAGGCCAGCCAGAACTCTAAGCATGCCTATCTTTCCCTGACAGCATACTGGTGGCAGCTGCCTGAGGAAGGGGCAGATAACAGATTCAGGATATAGTCATCAGGGGGGAAGTCCATCCAGGGGCAGTTATATAATGAGGCAGGGTGAGGTGGCCACTTCAGGCGGTAGAATCTTGCCGCCCACTCAGAATGCATCTGCCTCACACTGCCTGCCCCTGCCGCAGCTTAGGGTTGTAAACTGTACGGATTTTTTTCCGTACAGAACAGAATTTTAAAGTATTGTCCAGAAGCCAGACGGAGGGCTAAAATGTCTGGAAATTGTCTGGAATTTAACTCTGCAGTCGAGCACAGCAACTATTGATCATACAGCATCTGGTCACCTAATCTGAAGGAGCTGTGGTTTAACTCCACAGCCAAGGGTGGCGCTGCACCTCCTGAATGTTGCCTACCTATGCTCGACTCTCCCTTTCTCTGCTGCAATCTCGGCTGCCTGCATCTACCTTCCCACCCGAGGCCCAAATTAGATAATAATTTTAAAAAGGCTCAGTGGGGCTGCCGGCTCTTCGTCTCATACCCACAAATAAACAAAAGGCTTCATGGGGCGGCTGACACATTTCCTCTCGCCCACGGTGGAACAAGAGAAAGCCCAGTAAGGTTGCTGGTGCCTCACCTCCCGCCCATGATGAAAAAAAGAAAAAAGGTTGCATGCCGTCTCACCTACCGCCCACGACGAAACAAGAGAAAGCTCAGTGACAGCGTCACCTCTTGTCCACACCTACCTTCCCACCCGTGGTACATGTTAAAAAATAAAATAAAAAAAAGCTCAGAGGGAATGCTGGCACCTCGCCTCTTACCTGCAGATCAGTAACAAAAGGCCCTGTGGAGCTGCTGACAGCTTCCCTCCCATGGCGAAAAAAGAAAAGGCACTGTGAGGCTGCTAATTCTTCAACTGCTGCCAATACTTCTCTTTCCTCCTGTAGTGCAACAAGTAAATACTTATGATTCAAACAGTATGTATATGATGTATTCTTAAATTATATTTTCAATATAACATCATATCAGTTAAATGCTGTTGCCATGTAGTCTTGTAAGTATGATTTGAGAAACCTCATATAAAGTGGCGGGCTTTAACTGAAATAGCATTGACAGCCACAATGCTGATTGTGCGGTCATTTAATGTTTGAAAGACCGTCACTGAGTTTTAATCATTGGTTTCTCCGAAGTTTGTTTTGCATTTTTTCAAATTTTTCCAAAAATCTTTTAAGACAATGTTACGTCAGTTTAAAGGCAGTAAAGTTTGACTTATCGTAGCAGGGCTTGCAGCAGGGATATCACGCTGGCGTTGGCCCGACATGGCTCGTGTTTCTGTGAACCTTCTTCAGGGGCCGCGATATGCCAATTCTATGATAAAACAGAGATTACTTCAAGAAACCATGGTATATACAAGTTCATGAGAAAGGCTGCTTGTTGCAAAATACATACGATTCCCGAATCTGCCAAAAGGATTCTGACTGCTACTCGGCTGCAGCTATGTCTGGGCAGCTGGATCCGCCATCTTGCTGAAGCTATTTTTGTACCTACCGAAATATATGGGCGGAACCAATTAATGAAATGATTGTCCAAAACATTTGATTAGATCACTAAATAAGCGAAGACCATTCGACTGAGTCATTAATGTTGTCTAGGAGATTGTGTAGCTAAGGTATAAATCCACCATTGTTCACGGTAATTCAGAAAATAGTTCAAGTCTCCACCACGGGGGTTAGGTGATACCTGTTCAAGAATGGTCCACTGAAGTTGATCAAATGTATGACCTGCCTGTATGCAATGATTGACCATAGGTGCTTCTAAATTTGCTGAATTGAGACGGCTACGATGTTCATAAAGACAAATTTTAATTTTTCTACTGGTGTGGCCCACGTATAAAAGAAAGCAAGGGCATTGTATAAGATATACAACCCAGGATGAGTTGCATGTTTTCACGGATCTTTTATTGTATATGTGACCTGTATGAGGATGTTGCCAAGATGATCCCTCAATGGTGATCGTGCACATGTCACAATTGCTGCATTGATTATGATATCCTTGCAGTCTGTTATTGTCTTGCTGATTGACAGCTGCTCGCACTACGTGGTCGCGGAGATTTTTACTCCATTGATATGCAAACAGGGGTAATTCAGAAAACACAGGGTGTAATTGGAGAACGTGCCAGTGCCTTTTAATGCTCTGCATAATGAGATAGGACTTGTCTGTATGTGTCAACACGCAGATATCTGTGGTAACAGGTTCGTGTGCTTTGTATTCTAATAGAGCTGGACGCGGAGAATGCCATGCTCTTTTATAAGCCTTATAAACTGCGGTATAAGGGTAACCCCTGGTAAAAAATCTAGAGGCCAATATGCCTGTCTGAACTTTGAAGTCTTCATCTGAGGAGCACAGACGTCTCAGCCTAAAAAATTGGCTGACTGGAAGACCTTGTTTGAATGCTCTGGGGTGAAAACTGTGGTAAATAAGCAGGTTATTTCTCTCTATTTCTTTACGGTAGATAGAAGTCTGTAAATGAGAATTTTTGAGTGAAATGGAAATGTCCAAAAATGCTATTTTTGCTCTGCTGTGTTGTACAGTAACAACTGCGGATCGTAACGTGTCCGTGATCCGCAGTTGTGAGTACATCCAATTACCCCCTGACAGATGTTCAAGAACAAGTCCTGAACCTTGGACTATCATTCGTCCCTCATCAGAGACATGATCCTTTTCAGAGTCGCATATCCTTGGCCAAATTCATCTGCAAGTTACAAATTAAACTATATTGTAACACCAATGAAATCCCAGTGGACAATATTTCAGTAGTGCGGTCAAAATCTAAATGGACCCCCCCGGGTCCCTTGGATTCTAATATTAGCATGTTCCGTGATGTAATACTCAAAGATATGGTAACGTTTGAAAATAACACACCCTTTTATCAATTTTTCTTTTCAGGACCGTCAGGCCTTACGGTCAATATCTCAAAATCCCCACATCATCGTGAACCCTGCGGACAAAGGAGGTAGTATTGTCATTGTCGTGATCGATATGTACATAATTTATCAGAACATTTATCTAATCAAAAATACTATAAACTTCTTGAAGATGACCCTACTAAAGAACTATCTGGCCAGATTGAGCATTTGTTGGAAGAAAAAACATCCCCATTTTTAACACGTAAAGAAAGGAATTTTTTACAAGTCAAACACCCTCGGATACCAGAAATGTATGGGGTGCCTAAAGTCCACAAATCCTTGACAGACCCCCCTTTGAGACCCATAGTATCCAGCAATGGATCTATTTTGGAACCTCTAGTGATTTTTCTTGACGTTTTTCTTAAACCTTTGGTACAGCGTATGTGTTCATACGTTCAAGATACCACTGATGTTTTGAAAAAATTAGAGCAACATTCTACTCAAATAGGACCTACTGCACTTATGACCATGGACGTGGTTTCGTTATGCACCAATGTATCCCACACTACAGCATTGCTCACTATTAAAGAGAATTTTAAAAACACTATGGAGGGTTCTAGAATTCCATTCTGGTTTGTTTTTGAAATAGCCAAACTAGTTATTCAAAAAAATTATTTTCAATTCTCAGACCAATTTTTCCTACAAATTCACGGCATAGCAATGGGTTCGTCTGCCGCACCATCCATAGCGAATTTAGTTATGGACAGACTGGAAAGACTACATATATATGAATCCAGGTGGTTCAACATGGTCTCCCTTTGGATCCGCTACATTGATGATCTTTTGATTTTTTGGAAACATGACCTAGCCTCTTTACAAGAATTCTCTCAGTGGATCAACACCATCGATATGGACCTTCAATTTACTGTACAACACAGCAGAGCAAAAATAGCATTTTTGGACATTTCCATTTCACTCAAAAATTCTCATTTACAGACTTCTATCTACCGTAAAGAAATAGAGAGAAATAACCTGCTTATGTACCACAGTTTTCACCCCAGAGCATTCAAACAAGGTCTTCCAGTCAGCCAATTTTTTAGGCTGAGATGTCTGTGCTCCTCAGATGAAGACTTCAAAGTTCAGGCAGGCATATTGGCCTCTAGATTTTTTACCAGGTGTTACCCTTATCCCGCAGTTTATAAGGCTTATAAAAGAGCATGGCATTCTCCGCGTCCATCTCTATTAGAATACAAAGCACACGAACCTGTTACCACAGATATCTGCGTGTTGACACTTACAGACAAGTCCTATCTCATTATGCAGAGCATTAAAAGGCACTGGCACGTTCTCCAATTACACCCTGTGTTTTCTGAATTACCCCTGTTTGCATATCAACAGAGTAAAAATCTCCGCGACCACGTAGTGCGAGCAGCTGTCAATCAGCAAGACAATAACAGACTGCAAGGATGTCATAATCAATGCGGCAATTGTGACATGTGCACGATCACCATTGAGGGATCATCTTGGCAACATCCTCATACAGGTCACATATACAATAAAAGATCCGTGACAACATGCAACTCGTCCTGGGTTGTATATCTTATACAATGCCCTTGCTTTCTTTTATACGTGGGCCGCACCAGTAGAAAAATTAAAATTTGTCTTTATGAAGATTGTAGCCGTCTCAGTTCAGCAAATTTAGAAGCACCTATGGTCAATCATTGAATACAGGCAGGTCATACATTTGATCAACTTCAGTGGACCATTCTTGAACAGGTATCGCTTAACCCCCGTGGTGGAGACTTGAACTATTTTCTGAATTACCGTGAACAATGGTGGATTTATACCTTAGCTACACAATCTCCACAAGGTCTTAATGACTCAGTCGAATGGTCTTCGCTTATTTAGTGATCTAATCAAATGTTTTGGACAATCATTTCATTAATTGGTTCCGCCCATATATTTCGGTAGGTACAAAAATAGCTTCAGCAAGATGGCGGATCCAGCTGCCCAGACATAGCTGCAGCCGAGTAGCAGAACCCTTTTGGCAGATTTGGGAATCGTATGTATTTTGCAACAAGCAGCCTTTCTCATGAACTTGTATATACCATGGTTTCTTGAAGTAATCTCTGTTTTATCATAGAATTGGCATATCGCGGCCCCTGAAGAAGGTTCACAGAAACACGAGCCGTGTCAGGCCAACACTAGCGTGATATCCCTGCTGCAAGCCCTGCTACGATAAGTCAAACTTTACTGCCTTTAAACTGACGTAACATTGTCTTAAAAGATTTTTGGAAAAATTTGAAAAAATGCAAAACAAACTTCGGAGAAACCAATGATTAAAACTCAGTGACGGTCTTTCAAACATTAAATGACCGCACAATTAGCATTGTGGCTGTCAGGGCTATTTCAGTTAAAGCCCGCCACTTTATATGAGGTTTCTCAAATCATACTTACAAGACAACATGGCAACAGCATTTAACTGATATGATGTTATATTGAAAGTGCAACAAGTAAAGGCATATGGTACCTCCCCTCCCACTGTGGCAAAGCAAGAGTCCCAGGCAGGTCATGGGTGTGCTGAAGCAGAACACCAAACTATGAGAGAGCCTGTGTATGTGTGGGAGAGTCAGTGAGTGAGAGGATGTGTGGGGGGATGAAAAAGCCTGTGTATGTGTGGGAGAGTCAGTGAGTGAGAGGATGTGTGGGGGGATGAAAAAGCCTGTGTATGTGTGGGAGAGAGAATGCCAATGAGTGTGAGAGTCTGAGAGCCTGTGTATGTGTGTGGGAAGAACTTGTGAATGTGAGAGCCTGTGTGTGAGTGTGAGAGAACTCCTGTGTGGTTATGTGTGGTTATGTGTGTGAGTGTGAGATAATCAAATTTGCAGAGTGAGATAATCAAATTTGCAGATGACACAAAATTGTTCAGAGTAGTTAAATCACAAGCAGATTGTGATAAATTGCAGGAAGACCTTGTGAGACTGGAAAATTGGGCATCCAAATGGCAGATGAAATTTAATGTGGATAAGTGCAAGGTGATGCATATAGGGAAAAATAACCCATGCTATAATTACACAATGTTGGGTTCCATATTAGGTGCTACAACCCAAGAAAGAGATCTAGGTGTCATAGTGGATAACACATTGAAATCGTCGGTGCAGTGTGCTGCGGCAGTCAAAAAAGCAAACAGAATGTTGGGAATTATTAGAAAAGGAATGGTGAATAAAACGGAAAATGTCATAATGCCTCTGTATCGCTCCATGGTGAGACCGCACCTTGAATACTGTGTACAATTCTGGTCGCCGCATCTCAAAAAAGATATAATTGCGATGGAGAAGGTACAGAGAAGGGCTACCAAAATGATAAGGGGAATGGAACAACTCCCCTATGAGGAAAGACTAAAGAGGTTAGGACTTTTCAGCTTGGAGAAGAGACGACTGAGGGGGGATATGATAGAGGTGTTTAAAATCATGAGAGGTCTAGAACGGGTAGATTTGAATCGGTTATTTACTCTTTCGGATAGTAGAAAGACTAGGGGGCACTCCATGAAGTTAGCATGGGGCACATTTAAAACTAATCGGAGAAAGTTCTTTTTTACTCAACGCACAATTAAACTCTGGAATTTGTTGCCAGAGAATGTGGTTCGTGCAGTTAGTATAGCTGTGTTTAAAAAAGGATTGGATAAGTTCTTGGAGGAGAAGTCCATTACCTGCTATTTAGTTCACTTAGAGAATAGCCACTGCCATTCGCAATGGTTACATGGAATAGACTTAGTTTTTGGGTACTTGCCAGGTTCTTATGGCCTGGATTGGCCACTGTTGGAAACAGGATGCTGGGCTTGATGGACCCTTGGTCTGACCCAGTATGGCATTTTCTTATGTTCTTATGTTCTTATGGTTATGTATGGAGAGCAGAGTACCAGTGAGTGTGAGAGAATGGAAGGGGGGAAAGAACCTATGAGTATGAGAGGGCCTATGTATATATGGTGGAAGAGAAAGTCAGAATGTGTTAGAAATCTATTTGTGTGAGCAAGAGAGCACCAGTAAGTATGTATGAGGGAGCGAAAGCCTGTTTGTGTGTGATGAGAGCTTATGGAGGTGGTGGAGGGAAGTGTCTCCAAATGGGCTTGATGTGCCATGTGGGGTATGTTATGTTGTGCCTGTTGAAATATTAAATTTTATGAGCAATTTAGTATTATGACCATAAAGAAAATTGCCCAATAATGAACAATTTGGCGTTATGCTATTATTCTGTAACTTTGATAAAGCAGTTCCAATGTGCTCACAGCTGTATTTTAATAACCATAACATTGCTTTGGGTGATGCAACCTAAGTGCATTTTGAACAAACATGTAAACAATACTAACATACTGAGGAGAAAGTCTTGTGACCTATCTGATCTCCTTATGTTCAATAAATGCTTCTCTTTTTTCAATTCTGTTCTTTCCATAGCAAAGTGTCAGTATTATTAAACTCTCACTTCTCAACCTCTAGCTGAGCCTCACCAACTTTTCAGCATCTTTAATTCACTCATAAGGGTCTCTCCTCTTTCAGTCACTTCTCTTCTTTCTCACTTGTGCTTCTTTCAAGCATTTTTTTCAAAAAATAAATTTAACATCATCTGTTCCTCTGTACCATCAAGAATGCCTGACCTTTCCCCTGTGTTGTCTCCAACAAGTAACTCATCCACTATTTCACTTAATTCTGAAAGATGAGCCTTTTAATCGGCTTCTTATCACTAAGCCTACTACTTCCCCAAATGCTGCTCCTACAGTGAGCCCAGCTGGTCATTTAAAGCACGGCATTTCAGCTAATACTCAAGGCAGTTTCCTCTCCTTTTTGCCTCAGAAATTCGCCAGCTCACTCACTGCACCACCTGGTGATTCATGACCCTAACTGCCACAGTTAAATCTTCCATCTCTTACTTATTGGTCTCTGCTACAATAAGATTACTTTAAACAATAAACTAATAATTTATCAGATGACAAGATATGATCTTTGAAGAAGCTAATTTCTGCTGCATAATGCCATCTGGTTAGCCCTTTGTGTTTTACCTAGTTTCAATACAAGCTAATAATAATTAGGTAGCCTTGCTCTAATGTCTGCCAAGTCCTAGAAGCAATATGAGTTGCATGGGGGACTGTTGTAGTCACTAACTATGGCAGTGCGACTAGTAACCAGTGGGAATATGATGGGGGTGTGGTTTGACACTATGGTTGTTGATCTGTTAAATGATATCTGGCACCTTCTATATGTTTTTGATGGTTGTTTTCACTGTAGAAGTGACAGAGCTGGCTCAAATAGACTTAATAACTCAATCAATTGATTAATTCTGAGCCAGCACTTTATAGTTTGTACTGCAGATGCCTTAGTTGTGGTGCAAGCATTTGATTAATTAGTCTTTCTTATTTGTAGGTGTTACAGAGGCTGGGTTCAAGTGTCTTTCCAAACATTAGCTTGATTGATTCAATATATTGAGGAGGGCGGAGGTATGGGTGGAGAGGCTAATTCACTAATACATTTAAAGGACATTAGATGCATTCCTACTCCCATAGCAACCTAAAACTTAACTAGGAACTGATCAAAACTGAGATGAAGGCAGCAGTCCAGCAGCAAGAGGGGGGCTTCCCAGTCTTTTGCATCGAGTGTCACATGTATGATTTTTTACCCACCGGTGAGAAGTTGTACATGTGCATGCGATGCAAAGAGCTCCTGGCTCTCAGAGAACGAGTCCGATCTCTGGAGGCTAGAGTGGCAGACCTGGAGGAGCTGAGGCAGACAGAGAGGTATATAGACGAGACCTTCAGGGACATAGTAGTCAAGTCCCAACTTCAGATTGGCAGCCCTGGTGCTGCCTTGGAGGAAGAAGGTCTCATGATGGGAGAGCACCAACCAGGTGCAGCAGGAAAGAATCCTGTAGCAAGGACCTGCTCTCCAGGTGATGCATTGTCCTTTCGCACTGAGAATATCTCCCCAAGGCCTACTGCCCAGGAGGGAAGGGTTAGGTCGGCCGTCATAGTTGGTGATTCGATTATTAGGAATGTAGATAGCTGCGTGGCTGGTGGGCGTGAGGATCGCCTGGTAACATGCCTACCTGGTGCGAAGGTGGCGGACCTCATGCATCACCTAGATAGGATTTTAGACAGTGCTGGGGAGGAGCCAGCTGTCATGGTACATGTGGGCATCAACGGCATAGGAAAATGTGGGAGGGAGATTCTGGAAGCCAAATTTAGGCTCTTGGGTAGAAAACTTAAATCCAGAACCTCCAGGGTAGCATTCGCTGAAATGCTCCCTGTTCCACACGCAGGTCACCAGAGGCAGGCAGAGCTCTGGAGTCTCAATGCGTGGATGAGACGATGGTGCAAGGAAGAGGGATTCAGTTTTGTTAGGAACTGGGGAACCTTTTGGGGAAGGGGGAGTCTCTTCTGAAGGGATGGGCTCCACCTTAACCAGGGTGGAACCAGACTGCTGGCGCTAACCTTTAAAAAGGAGATAGATCAGCTTTTAAATTAGAACAAAGGGGAAAGCCGACAGTCGCTCAACAGCGCATGGTTCGGAGAGAGGTATCTTCAAAGGATACTAATGATGCACTAGAATTAGGGCATCCTGACAGTGAGGTTCCAATAATTAAAAAAATAGTCCAAGTGCCTGTAACTGAAAACTCACCTGAGCAAAAAAATTCTAACTTATCCCTATCAATTAAAAAGCAGAATGAAAATACAAACAAAAAACAAACTTTGAAATGTTTGTATGCTAATGCCAGAAGTCTAAGAAGTAAGATGGGAGAATTAGAATGTATAGCAGTGAATGATGACATAGACTTAATTGGCATCTCAGAGACATGGTGGAAAGAGGATAACCAATGGGACAGTGCTATACCGGGGTACAAAATTATATCGCAATGACAGAGAGGAGCACCCGGGAGGAGGTGTGGTGCTTTATGTCTGGGATGGCATAGAGTCCAACAGGATAAACATCTGCATGAGACTAAATAGTAATACAAAATTGAATCTTTATAGATAGAAATCCCTTGTGTGTCGGGGAAGACTATAGTGATAGGGGTATACTACCGTCCACCTAGTCAAGATGGTAAGACGGACAGTGAAATGGTAAGAGAAATTAGGGAAGCTAACCAAATTGGTAGTGCAGTAATAATGGGAGACTTCAATTACCCCAATATTGACTGGGTAAATGTATCATCGGGACACGCTAGAGAGATAACGTTCCTAGATGAAATAAATGATAGCTTTATGGAGCAATTGGTTCAGGAACCGACGAGAGAGGGAGCAATTTTAGATCTAATTCTCAGTGGAGCACAGGACTTGCTGAGAGAGGTAACGGTGGTGGGGCCGCTTGGCAATAGTGATCATAATATGATCAAATTTGATTTAATGACTGGAAAAGGAACAGTGTGCAAATCCAAGGCTCTCGTGCTAAACTTTCAAAAGAAAAACTTTGATAAAATGTGAAAAACTGTTAGAAAAAAACTGAAAGGAGCAGCAACAAAAGTAAAAAATGTTCAAGAGGCGTGGTCATTGTTAAAAAATACCATTCTAGAAGCACAGTCTAGATATATTCCACACATTAAGAAAGGTGGAAAGAAGGCAAAACGATTACCGGCATGGTTAAAAAGGGAGGTGAAAGAAGTTATTTTAGCAAAAAGATCTTCATTCAAAAATTGGAAGAAGGAACCAACAGAAGAAAATAGGATAAAGCATAAACGTTGGCAAGTTAAATGTAAGACATTAATAAGACAGGCTAAGAGAGAATTTGAAAAGAAGTTGGCTGTAGAGGCAAAAACTCACAGTAAAAACTTTTTAAAATATATCCGAAGCAGCAAGCCTGTGAGGGAGTCAGTTGGACCATTAGATGAATGAGGGGTTAAAGGGGCACATAAAGAAGATAAGGCCATTGTGGAAAGATTAAATGATTTCTTTGCTTCGGTGTTTACTGAAGAGGATGTTGGGGAGGTACCCGTAATGGAGAAGGTTTTCATGGGTAATGATTCAGATGGACTGAATCAAATCACAGTGAACCTAGAAGATGTGGTAGGCCTGATTGACAAACTGAAGAGTAGTAAATCACCTGGACCAGATGGTATACACCCCAGAGTTCTGAAGGAACTAAAAAATGAAATTTCAGACCTATTAGTAAAAATTTGTAACTTATCATTAAAATCATCCATTGTACCTGAAGACTGGAGGATAGCAAATATAACCCCAATATTTAAAAAGGGCTCCAGGGGCGATCCAGGAAACTACAGACCGGTTAGCCTGACTTCAGTGCCAGGAAAAATAGTGGAAAGTGTTCTAAACAACAAAATCACAGAACATATAGAAAGACATGGTTTTATGGAACAGTCAGCATGGCTTTACTCAGGGCAAGTCTTGCCTCACAAATCTGCTGCACTTTTTTGAAGGAGTTAATAAACATGGATAAAAGTGAACCGGCAGATATAGTATACTTGGATTTTCAGAAGGCGTTTGACAAAGTTCCTCATGAGAGGCTTCTAGGAAAAATAAAAAGTCATGGGATAGGTGGCGATGTCCTTTCGTGGATTACAAACTGGCTAAAAGACAGGAAACAGAGAATAGGATTAAATGGACAATTCTCAGTGGAAGGGTGTGGGCAGTGGAGTGCCTCAGGGATCTGTATTGGGACCCTTACTTTTCAATATATTTATAAATGATCTGGAAAGAAATACGACGAGTGAGATAATCAAATTTGCAGATGACACAAAATTGTTCAGATTAGTTAAATCACAAGCAGATTGTGATAAATTACAGGAAGACCTTGTGAGGCTGGAAAATTGGGCATCAAAATGGCAGATGAAATTTAATATGGACAAGTGCAAGGTGATGTATATAGGGAAAAATAACCCATGCTATAATTACACAATGTTAGGTTCCATATTAGGTGCTACTACTCAAGAAAGAGATCTAGGCATCATAGTGGATAACACATTGAAATCGTCGGTTCAGTGTGCTTCGGCATTCAAAAAAGCAGAATGTTGGGAATTATTAGAAAGGGAATGGTGAATAAAACGGAAAATGTCATAATGCCCCTGTATCGCACCATGGTGAGACCGCACCTTGAATACTGTGTACAATTCTGGTCGCCACATCTCAAAAAAGATGTAATTGCGATGGAGAAGTTACAGAGAAGGGCGACTAAAATGATAAGGGGAATGGAACAGCTCCCCTATGAGGAAAGACTAAAGAGGTTAAGACTTTTCAGCTTGGAGAAGAGACGGCTGAGAGAGGTGTTTAAAATCATGAGAGGTCTAGAACGGGTAGATGTGAATCGATTTTTTACTCTTTCGGATAATAGAAAGACTAGGTGGCACTCCATGAAGTTAGCATGTGGCACATTTAAAACTAATCAGAGAAAGTTCTTTTTCACTCAACGCACAATTAAACTCTGGAATTTGTTGCCAGAAGATGTGGTTAGTGCAGTTAGTATAGCTGTGTTTAAAAAAGGATTGGATAAGTTCTTGGAGGAGAAGTCCATTACCTGCTATTAATTAAGTTGACAGATAATAACCATCGCTATTACTAGCAATGGTAACATGGAATAGACTTAGTTTTTGGGTACTTGCCAGGTTCTTATGGCTTGGATTGGCCACTGTTGGAAACAGGATGCTGGGCTTGATGGACCCTTGGTCTGACCTGGTATGGCATGTTCTTATGTTCTTAAGATCTTTTGTCGAAAATAGACTTTTTACCTTACTTTTTAGCCATACCAGCAATCGTTTGACCTTCCTTCCACCTTTCTTAATGCATAAAATACACCTGGACTGCGCTTCTAAGATGATATTTTTTAACAATGTCCACATCTGTTGCACACTCTTAACCTTTGTAGCTACCTTTCATTTTTTTAAAACTATTTTTCTCATTTTACTGAAGTTTTACTTTTGAAAGTTTAGTGCTAGAGCCCAGGATTTACTTACTGTCGCCCTTCCAGTCATTAATTCAAATTTGATCATATTATGATCACTATTCCAAGTGGCCCCACCATTGTTACCTCTCGCATCAAATCCTGCACTCTGCTAAGAATTAGATCTAAAATTGTTCCCTCTTTTGTTGGTTCCTGAACCAATTGCTCCATAAAACTGTCATTTATTCCATCCAGGAACTTTATCTCTAGAATGTACTGATTATACATTTACCCAGTCAATACTGGGGTAATTGAAATCTCCATTTATTAATACTGCACTACCGATTTGGTTAGCTTCCCAAATTTCTCTTAGCATTTCACTGTCTGTTTCATTATTTTGGCTAGGTGGATGGTAATATGATACTATCACTATACTTTTTCCCAGCACACAAGAGATTTCTACTCATTCTGCATTTAATCTCCTGCAGGATCTTTTCCTGTTGTATTCTTTGCCATCCTGGACATAAAGCACCACCCCCCTCAGTCACACACACAGAATAAAAAACTACCCATATTCTACACTCTAAAACGAAAATAAAATATGTTTTACATTTGCTGTCTGGGTATTTTATTTTTGTGATTGGAATGGTCCTGGTATCTTTCTTCAATATTATCGATTCCACTTTCCATTTCGTCTCTTCTCCTATTTTCTTCCTTTCCTTCTCTACATCGATCTCAGACATTGATCCTTCTCTTTCATCTTTTTCTTAATTTCACTCTTCTTTGCCTTTCTATCCACTCATAGTTAAATTTCAGCCTTCTCCTCCCCTCTAACTATCCAGTTCTCACTCTTCCTCATTTTACCTCTCACCTATCAGCTTTCCATTTCCCACTCTCAACCCCCTCCAGTCCGCCATTCTTGATTTCTCACTCCTTCTCCAGTATCCTTTACCCCTCTGACTTTCACCCATTCCCTAGTCCCCCATTTCCACCACCTTCAGAACTCATCCTAATCTTGCTTACCTTCCTGTGCCTGTCATCCCCTCAACAGCCCCTGCTCCTTCCCTGTCACTAATTTATTCCCTGGCCTCCATCCCATTCTGTCTTTTACCCCTTACCCAGCCTCCAGATTCCTATTAGCCATTTTCACCACTTCCCCAGCCCCATTCCCTCCCTCTCTTTCCCTCTTAACAGACACATCTCTTCTCTAACTTCTCTAAAGCACCCCATTCCTTTTCAACTGTCTTTCACCCTCTATCCAGTCTTCCATGTTGCGTGTGCCACCTGCGGCAAGCCCGCGGGCAGGTCCACTTACCCCCAACTGCCAGATCCTGCTGCCGGTTCGACCTCCCTCATGGCAGTAGGCAGCCGCCTGTGCACCTGAGCTTCCTTTGCTGTCCCCGGCTCCTCCGCAGACTCCTCAGTTCCTCGGCAGGCCTCCCCACATGGTCCATGGGGAGATGCCGCCATCCAGCACCACGCCACCTTCTAGGCACGCACGCACCTTTCTGGCTTTTAAAGGGGCCACAGTGGGAATCCACCCCGTGGCCCTGGATGATGACATCACTGGGTCTCAGTATATAAGGCCAGGCCCAGTCCATGGTTCCTTGCCTTGGCAACAGGTCTCCACGTTCTTCGTGTGCTCGTTGCTTGTATCTGATCCTGTGTACTTTCCTGGTTCCTGATCCTGTCTACATTCCTGGTTCCTGCTCCTGTACCTGGACATTGTCTTCTACGTTCGGATTGACTTCTTGCCCGACCCCTGCTTTGCCTGACCACATTCGAATTGACTTCTGGCTTGACCCCTGCTTTGCCTGACCACATTTGGATTGACTTCTGGCTTAACTCTGCTTTGCCTGACCACTCTCGGACTGACTCCTGGTTTTGACCCTTGCTCGTTTGACCTCCTGTTCTTGTCTGTCGCCTGTCCCGGCCACAGCTTGCTCTCCTACGCCTCTACTGGTACTACCCTGGACTTGGTCTTAGGCTTCGGCCTTCTACTACTCGGGAGCCACCTGTCCTGCCTCCCGTACTCCATTGGCGCCCAGGTCTCTGGATCTCTGCCTCATCTGGACTTGTCTTCGTCTTCCTACTACCACTGCTGGTCCCTGGCTGAATCTGCCATCGTATCCTAGGAGGCCTCGGATGGAGGGCCACCTAAGACCAGCCAGCCCCGGCACTCAAGGGCTCAACTTGCGGGGAACCAGGGCTGGTATTGGCGAAGCTCCTGCCGGTCTCTGTCGTTCAGCCAGCTCTGCCTTCCGACGGTGGGGACCAGTAGGGCTTGCCCTGCGGGTAGCGTCAACCCCACCTCAGGCCAGGGGTCCACCTCCGGCAGGGGAAAATGAGAGGCAGGAGAAAATGGGAGGCAGGGCCTGGAGAGGGAGACTGAAAGCATGGAAAGTCAGTGGTGCATGGCATATCCCTTTTTAAAGTTCTTAGTGCCTATGCACCACTGTGACCGATGGACACTATGCCCCTGGTTTGTGGGGTCTGTATTTGTCCCTGTCAGTAGGAATTGTCCTAGAGTTTGAAAAGCAGGGAGAGAGTTTGTGCGAATGGAGCAGGGCCACTTTATTCATTTACAAGCATTTGATGTTCCTCCTTTTCCTAAAGGTAGGGACAATGTAGATTACATAAAGTTTAGGAGAACATCAAGCAGCACATATACAGGATGTTATATAGATATGAGGTAAATTGCAAGTAAGGTACATTTGGTATAAATGATGCATAAAAAGTAGGTATAAGGGGTACTTCTGGGAGCAATCAAGATGTGGGATAATTGAATTGGAAATAGAAAATGCATATATATAGTTAAAAAGTAAATTGAGCAGCAGTGGTGCAAGAGATATTATGAAAGAGATGGGTAGAATTGGCACAGAAGTGAGTGAATCTTGTGGAACTCGTGGTCAGAAAGAGTTCAGGTAGGTAAGTAATAGAGGGATGAACCTCTGCTGTGGAGACTAGAGGAAGGCCTGGCTAAACAATCAAGCTTTGACTTTTTTTTTCAAATGAAATGTAACAAGTTTCTAGGCAAGTATTAGTGGCAAGTTGTTCCATATTTTAGGGGCAGAGCAGCTGAATGTGCAAAGTCTCATGCATGTTTAGTTTACTGAAGCCAGCAAGGAGAAAGGGGTCTGCTGGGAGGATCAAGGTTTCCCTGAGGAAGCATAAGAAAACAGAAGCTGGGAAAGATGTTCATGGGTCAGTTGATTCATGCATTTGAAGTCTAAACAAAGCTTCTAAATTTTATTCTGCTCTCAACCAAAAGCCAGTGTAACTGATGCAAAATTGGAATTACATGCCCCTACCAAATGTTTGGCTGCTGTATTCTGCTATAGCTGGAGACATTTTAGGTTGTATTACGGGATGCCCTGAATTAAGTATTTACAGTAGTCAAAGCAGCTGGCGATCAATGAGTGTATGACAGTAGCTGGGTCACATTTTTCAAAGTAGTTGTGCAGTTGACAGATCTAGTACATGTGTATAAAGGAGGCCTTTAACACAGTCGAGAGGTGGGTTTCCATTGTAAAATGGTTGAGTTGTTCCCCCAGATAATGTACAGAGACTTTAGGTTGTAATGGAGACCTAACAAGGTTGTAAAGTAGAGTATGCCTTTGTTGGTTTAACCAGAGGAGTTCAGAATTAGAGGGGGTTTAGCTTGAGTTTGTATGTTAAGCTTTGAGACAATCATTGAGATTAGTGACAGCCATGGCTAGGTGTGTCCCTATTTTGATGCAGAGCTGGATGTCTTCGGCAGATGGAGGGCATTCAATGCTGAAAGACTGGATGAGGTCTCAGACTGGGCAGATGTAACTGTTGAAGAGAAGCGGGTAAAGCACCATTTAAGGGACCCTTAGCAAACTTTTGTGGAAGGCACTCTTTCATTTTTTCCATATTGACCACCACACACCCTCTCCTCCCTGACCCCATATCTCTCCTTCTCTCCCCCTTCCGCCCATTAATTGGATGCTGCCAGCTCACTGCTGCAGCTTTCCTGTTCTGAGCTGGTTGATGTGAAAGCAACAGTGTACTGCTACACCCTTCTGATCTATGCAAGTACACTTCCACCTACTTCCAGCCCATGTGGGCTGAAACAAACAAATCTTTACCTTCTTCCATCTCACAGAGACCAATGCAAACAAACCTTTATATTTTTTCAGCCCACGCGGGCTGACACAAGCATTCATCTACTGTCTTTCAGCCTGTGCAGGTCCATGCATGTGCAGCATGAGACGCTTCCTTCTTCCTGCCCATGCAGACTGGTGAGAACACAATGTTAAGGGCCTTCTGCTAATGGCAGGGTAGTTACAAGAGTATAGGCCCCCTAGGTGGACTATCTATTTTGTGAGCCCCCCTCCCCAGATAACTTTCAGATCCCACACCCTGAGATTCTGATAATTAAATTCAATAATTATTAAGATTTTACCACTACCTCTCCCAGAACAATCCTGTAAAAATGCATAATAATTGTACATCATAAGGACAACTTTCAAACTGTGTACAGAAGTATAAACTTTGTGGGTACTTTTTGCCCTCACTATGTCATACGACCCGTATGACATAGTGAGGGCAAAAGTAGCGCCGGCGCCATTTTGAATATTGGCAATACGGCGCGAGTGCAGGAGGTTGCTCCCGGACCCCCGCTGGACTTTTGGCAAGTCTTGTGGGGGTCAGGAGGCCCCCCCAAGCTGGCCAAAAGTCCCTGGGGGTCCAGCGGGGGTCCGGGAGCAATCTCCTGCACTCGTGACGTCGGGTGACAGGAACCAAAATGGCGCCGGCGCTACCTTTGCCCTGTCATATGGTAAGGGCAAAGGGCCACCGGCGCCATTTCTATTAATGCAGCCGTGGCCCGAGAGCGGGAGATCGCGGGAGATCACGCCGGGACCCCCCTACTGGACCCCAGGTAATTTAAAACATTTTGGGGGGGTTCGGGAGGGTGGGGGATTTGTTTTAAAGGGTCGGGGTGGGTTTTAGGGTTGTTTTGGTGTGCCGGTTTTCCAGCCCTCCCCCGATTTACGATATTTTACGATTTTAAAAAAAAACAAAACATGACGATCAGATTTCCTTCCCCCCCAGCCAAAATCGATCGTTAAGACAATCGATCACACGATTCACATCCCTAGCAGGCAACAGTGCAGTTACAGAGTATGAGTGATGCCCCACCACTGTTTCCCAGGGTCCACCTGCATCCACCTGTACTCTATTGCCAGCATCATCCACCCCCAAGGATGTAAACAAGAGACCATGAAAGAAATCTATGATCTGGAGGCACTTCCAAATCAGGGAGGACCTATGCTTGGTTCAGTATAATTATTGTTCCAAGGATATCAGCCGAGGCAAGCAAGTGAGGCATTTAACAAATGCTGGGATGTTGCATCACCTGCAGAAGCATCATCTACTACAACTGTTAGCTGGGGATAGTAGTACTAGAAGTAGTTAGGGAACCCTTTCTTCCATTCAAAGGACACAGTTTGAAAAATAGAAGTGTGTTCCCCAAGCTGGTCCCATGCCCTCAGCTCCTTCCACTAGTCAGGTAGCAGGTCAGTCGTCCCCTACTATATTTTATAACAGACTCCCCACAATGGAGGAAATGGGTTGTATTCAGAACCACTATCCTGGGGAAAGAGGCAGGCAACATCAAAATTGGTAATCAGGAGCATCTGGGAAAGATCGCTCTAGATGACCAACCCCTGCAGTTAGCGTGGGTTTCAAGAGTTTGCTGCAGGTGTTGGTGCCAAGTTACAAAGTGCCTTCCAGGACCACATTTAGTAGAAAGATCATCCCCCCACCTGTAGAAGGTGGGGGGATGATCATTGTCAAATCCAGGAGCTGATAGCCAAGGCAGAGAGGATCAGTATGCATTTCACCAGCAAAATCTTGACTACTACGAATGCTTCACACACTTTCTTCTCTCTGATGACGCACTGACCTGGCAGAGATAGGGGCATGCAGCAGCACTATAGGGGACTGAGTATCAGGGTCCATGTGAGATTTGCTGTACACCTACTTGACAGATGAGACCCATACCTTAATCAATATTTTAGCAACCATTAGAGATATACTGAAGGGCTGGCAGCTAAACTGGAGAGCTAAAGTTGAAATGCAAGTTTCTTTGTGAATGACAATGGCTCAGATATGGAAAGGCAATATCTAATGAAGGATGTCACGGTGACCAATGTTTTGCTCATAACCTGCACCAAGTAGTGAAAGAGAACCTGGGGCTGGGGTCCAAGGTCCATGCGAATGTGTACCTGCAGGAGTTAATAGAGAAGTGCAGGAGAATAGCTGAGCACTTCCACAGAAGTGTGAAGGTGAGGCAACTCCTCCGTGAAAAGCAGGATGATTGTGAAATGCCTCACAAGCATTTCATTCAAGATATTGGCACCCGCTGGAATTCCTTCTATGTGATGCTGCAGAGGTTAGTGGAACAACAGACACCCCTTCAAGGTCTATCTCAGGAAATGGAGATTGGTGGCCAGTGTCCCCTAGGGTATCATAATTGGGTGGTTATGAGACAGCTGATGAACATAGAGATGTGCTTAGTTTTTATCAGCCGGGTCGGGCGACTTGTGGAAAACTTTCTTTTCCAACGGTTCGTGGTTTTTTTCTCGGCAATTTTTGCCAGGAAAAAAACCCCCACCCCAACCCTTCAAATTTACTTAAATACAACCCCCCCCCCCCACCATCCTGATGCCCCCCCCCCCCCCAAGACTTACTAAAAGCCCTGGTGGTCCAGTGGGGTCCCGGGAGCGATCTCTCCCTCTCGGGATGTCGGCTGCCAGTAAACAAAATGGCGTGGGTGCCCTTTGCCCTTACCATGTGACCGGGGCTACTGGTACCATTGGTTGGCCCCTGTCACATGAAGGAGCAATGGATGGCCCACGCCATTTTATTTACTGGCTGCTAAGTCCTTATACCACCATAGGGGCTTGACCATTTAGATGTCTTGTGTGGGATAACAGGCTCCTTCAGAAAGACCAATTTTGCATCCAGCAGTTAGGGGTGTGTGTGTGTGTGTGTGTGTGTGTGTGAAGATAAAGTTTGAGTGGCACACAAGTCCACCATGTAGTCAGACCTAGCCAGAATGTCTCAATGCTATCTGATCTGCCTACCAACTAGTGTGCTTAGTGATTGAGTGTTTTCGATGACAAGGACATCATGAGCTCTCATCGCTCAAGGCTGTCACCACAGTTGATAGAAAAGCTAGAGTTCCTGAAAATAAATCTGCCTTTGGTTGGGTTTCTACATTTGCCATGCAAGTGGCATGATGAATGAAAGTAATTTGATGACCTGGTTGCTGCTCCCTAACAGGGACCAGTTTTAAATGCATCCGTTACTTCTGACTATTAGGCCTCAAACACTACCAAAGGGGTCTGACTATACACACTCCTTTTTCCTGCCATGCCCCAAATACCACAACAGGGACCTAATTGCTATGTACACACTCCTTCTTCCTGCTATCTCCTAAACAACACAGGGGCCTGACTGCTTTGCACGCACTGTTTCTGCCAGCTAGGCCCCAGTACCACCACAGGGGCCTGGGAGCACATACTGCTTCTACCTCCCATGACCCAAACATGAACACAGGAGGCTGAATGAAATGCATCTACTGCTTCTGACTGCTAGGTCACAAACACCACCACAGGGGCCTGACTGCTTTAAACACACTGTTTCTGCCTGCTAAGCCCCAATACCACCAAAGGGCCTTGGACATTTAGATGTCTTGCATGTGATAACAGGCTCATTCAGAAAGACCAATTTACAAGAAAATCACTTTTGCATCCAGCTGTTAGGTCAAGTTCCTGGAGGGAATGAAAGCAAAGCTTATTTCCAGAAAATGATACTTATCACAGTTCATTCTCTTGTACTGATTCTGACAATTGGTAAATATGCTTAAATAGAATAAATGGCATCTCCCATGCCACTCTGTCTTGCTGCTATGCCCGTCATGTTGCCACTTCATGGTCTTTGTGCCACTGGGCTGTTGTGGAAGTGGACCCTTGGGCTGAGGTGGAGTTGGCGCAACCCACAGGAAGGAGCCCTGTAGGTCCCCACCATAGGCAGGCGGAACTGGCTGGAGCAGAGGCCCAGTAGGAGCTTCACCAATACCAGCCCTCCTTCCCCTTAGGTTGAGCACTCGGATGCCAGAGCCAGCTGGACTTAGGCATGAGCCTCTGTGGAGATAAAGATCCAAAGAAATGAGGACATGACAGACCAGCGAAGAAGTGCAAGACAGGTCAGACAAGCAGCAAGCAACAATGTCAGAAACAGGCAAGGGTCGGAGGCAGGCAGAATCCAGTCAGAGTCGAGGTCCAGGCAGAAGGTCAGAGCAGGCAGAGTTCAAAAACAGTGTCAGAGTCCAGGTCGCGGTCAAAACCAGAAATCTGTCCAGAGGGCAACAAGGGGCACAGAAAAGGATGGAGGGCAAGGAGCAGAACAAGCAGGGATGAAGACACTGAAGACTGACTACACGGAGAACAGGAATGCAAGGAGACAGACTACAGGAACCAGGAAGAACTCAGAAATACAAATGGAAACAAAACCAGGAAACAAAACACATAAAGGCAAAATATTACTTCGAAGAAGCTGATCTATTGCCGAGGCAAAGTTGCAACGTCTGAGGAGCCCTTTTATAGGGTAGAGATGCTGATGTCAACAGAAGGCGTGGCTGGGAACTTCCTGTGACTGGCTCCATAAGAGCAGAGCTATCAGCGCACTCCCTAAACGGCAGAGCCCCATAGCTTCAGCAGCCCTCCGCCGCATGGTGAGAGGACGGCCTGCAGAGGCAGCACAGCATGGCATGCCATGTGCAGAAGAGACAGCCCGGTGCCAGGAACATGCCATAGGGGCCCGGGGGTAGACATCACTATCGCCGGTGCCCATATGGGGAGGCCAGCTGCAATGCCAGGAAATCACCTGATCATGCCTGGGCCATAGGTAAGAACGGCGGGCCATGGGATAGGACCGTGGCCCGCCGATCACTACATTGGCCATGCTGCTATGCCCAGATTTTAACCTTTGGGATCTTTCTGCCACTGTGCCTTCCTGACATACCACATACCTTTCTCCTTGAGGTGTTCTTGCCAGTCTGGGGGGCTGGAGTGCATCTCTCATGTTCTTTTGAGGTATTATTTCCACTCCTTCTGATGCATGGTCCCTTTATCAGTGCCTTGAGTTTTTTTCTACCACATTTTCTGCTTTGTTCCCCCTTCTCAGTGCCTTAACATGCTGATGCCACTTTTGCTGCCACTTTGCCTCTTGTGATGCCATCAAGGGCTCATCTCACTATTGCTGGTGCCCTCTTTTGGAGCCTTGGGGTGTTATTACTCCTGTAGCTCATGGTGTTTTGGAGCTGGTACCCCTTTGCCCCTTTATGGAGCCTTAGGCTATTCATGCCATGTTCTGTGCTACTTTGCCACAATCTAGGTACCCTGGAGTTGTTTCCCCTTCAGATGATTTTTTTCCCCCCACCTGTTTCATGAGAAGTGATAAGAAAATCCCAATTCTGGAGTTCAAAATAGGCTTCAATACTTCCCCCATTGATTTTAATGGAAAATGAATGAACTAATGAAACGAATACATGAATATATTTTTTTTACATTTTGAAACAAATGAAATTAATTTAGGTCCCAATGAAATAAATTAACAAACCAAAAGAAATGTTTTTCTTCTGTACATCCCTAATTTCTGAAATGGCTGGCTGGCCTGGTTGGCTAGTTTGAACTAGCATGTTTTTCCCCTTACTAAGCACCATATGAAAAAAAGAAATTCAAATGTTGTTCTCACTCCAGTAACAATGACATAAACTCCCTCCAATACTAGATATTTTGTGAGGTACCTCAAAACTGCAAAAAAGCCACTCAGTACCAATGTAAGAACTTATTGTATTTATGTATGTATTTATTTAAATTATTTCTATCCCACTTCCCATACCAAAGCAACACTAACTAAATTCCCAGAACTCACCTAAGCTACACTATCTCCCAGAACTCAAACAGCCACCTGGCTTTAGAACACTGATATACCTTTTAATGTATGTGAAAGGTTGTAGTAAAGATATTTATGAATTGGGGTTGTGAACTGGTTTCATTTTCTCTAGACAGACTGACTCTATCATGGTTTTATAAAATGTTCATGTATGGAGACAGTCCTGTTTTTCCTAGAGCAGTGTTATTCACTTCTATTTCTGGAGGGCTGAAAACGGATCAGGTATTCAGGATATCTCTAATGAAAATGCATGAGATAGATTTGCATTACATTTAAGGTGGTGTGCATACAAATCCATCTTATGCTCATTCATTAGGATCATCCTGAAAACCTGATCCTTTTGCAGCCCTCGAGGACTGGAAGTGAATACCATTGGTCTAGAGAAATCAGAACTAACATCTTCATGCATTCAATGGAGTTAAACCAGGACTAAATCAGTCTGCCTGAAAAAATTGGGTCCCTGGCTGCCCTAAAGACCAATCTACCAACCTGCAGTTGAACTTGCAGGAATCCATCAAAATGAGCATTGCCTCCCTAGTGTTATACAATGTATGAGTATTACCAATATTGTTTTCTGCTCAGTTTTACAAATCTCTTGAAAGAATCTTAAATGATTTTTTATGTAAGAAGAAACCCCCTCATACGGCACTGTACAAAATAAAATTTCCTAGAAATAGGTGATGAGTTAAGCTTCCTGATTTTTTTTTTTTTTGTATCATAATACTTTTGTCTTAAGATAGGGTTCTCACTGGGTATTGCAAGATAAGGGCATTACTCCATCTGCTTGGTTTACATCTGAAAGATCATATGTGGCTCAGTTGAATTTCTTTTATATTCCTGCGTCTACGTTTCTAAAAACACTGAGAGAATTCTACTGACAGAGAGGGCTATGGGGAGGACTATGGTAATTAAGTGGGATCAATCAAAAGATATTCCATTATGGAACAATCCTAGATTTAAAATTGACTAGAAGTGTGTTTATTGGCCTCTCTGGATATCCAAGGGAATTTGGTCTATTTGTTACAGGAAGACAAATTTATGCATTTTCAAGAGTTATGATATAATATAAATCTCATCATCTTGCTTTTTCCAATGGCTACAACGTACACACTGTGTTTTTTCTTGGAAATATTCCTTTGCTAAATTAGCTGAATCTCCCAGTATTGTCACTACCTGCCATAAGGTTGTTTCCGTTGGCCACGTTGCTGCTGTTTTTTTATAAAATCTTAAAAGTCTAACCAGACCCCAAGGTGCATGGGGGTGGAAAAAGTCTGGGAATATGAACTGAAAATTACTTTAACCGATAGTCAATAGGAGTACTACTGGTTGAAAGTTATTTGATGCTCACTCTCTGCTTCTTTAACTCAGCAAGGTTTATTCCGTGCACACCATGAGCTCTGCTCCCCTGTCAGGATGCATAAAATGAATTCTTTACTTTCTAACTTATGCTGGCTTTGAATGTCTGACTCCGGTACAATGGATCACCTTCTTGGCGGAAAGAGTGGTATATTATTTGTAAGATATTGAATAAGCAGCTTCCCTTGTCTTTTCCAATTATAATCTTAAAATCCCATTGTTTCATAAAATTATATTTCCTGATAGGAAGCGTTTAAGCATCTTATGATCAATTGCATGTCAAAATGTCCCGGGCTGTTGGAAAAGATTGCTCTTCTCTCAACATAGGAGCCAATCCATCTCTTCTAAGGGAGGGAGGCCACAGCCGGGGTGGTGCTCCACCATCAGAGCAAGGGAGGGAGGGGAACAGAGGCTGGGGCGGGCTGGCGAGCATGATTTAAAGAAGGACCAGGCTGCCCACCAGCCTCTTCTTTCAGCAGTTTTAGTGGGATAAGATCTTGCATCCTATGCTGTATCACTATCACAGCTTGCCAGGGCTCCTGGCAGTCCTCATGGGTTAGGGATGCCCCAGATGGTATTTGCACAGGAGCTCGGGTGCACGGTGATGGGCAGGCAGGCTGGCAGTGGCGCTCCATTGGAAGCCATTCTGTAGGCACTGCAGCACTCATGGTAGGGCTACTTGGTGCATTGGGGCATGCTTGTTCCCTCTTTTGTGGAGGTTATGGTGTTGTCGGTGCGCTAGCCCAGTGCATCCTGCCCCTCCCACCATGGCCATCACCCCCTTTTCTGATGTCGACCCGGGACTGTGCCCCTGCATTCACAAGCATGACCCATGTTCAATATTAAAAAAAAAAAGGAATTCTCACAAGGCACGGTGGTAAGACGGTCTCTTACAGGCCCTGCTGATGGGAGCAGGGAGAGGGCAGCGGTGCTCCAGCTGGGGACATCAGACCTGGGCCGGCAGCATGGAGCTATTTTGTGGGAGCTCCCTTCTCGGAAGCAGTCTCGATCTCACCCTTCCCCCACTGGCCAAGCGCTATGTGCTGTTGGGCAGCAGGGGAGTGTCTCTCCTCCCTATGATAAGAGCGGCAGGGTGTGTGGATATGGGTAGGAGGCATGAATTCATCAACAGTGAGATTTTTTCACCCTTTTCTGGCAGTACTAGGCCCTCTTTTGGTGTCTTCAATGAATGTGGTGTATGGCCACTGCTCGGTGCGTCACCTGGGAATGCAGTGGGGAGGCCATGGAGTAGAAAGGGCTTATCTTTTCAAGCACTGGCCCTCTTAAGATGGAGGGTGGAAGGTACTCCTTTCCCCTTCACTAATGCAGGCAGTCATGAAGTCAGCGGCGTACCTTCCCACCGTTTGTGCATTGGAGGCCTAATATCAATTTGTTTTTTTCTGATGGGCCATGACTATGGGGCATACAGACCCCCAACGCAGTGCAAGTCCAAGTAGATTCCATAACAGATGACCTACTTGAGCTTCTCCAAGAATTAAAAAAAAAAGTAATTTAGGAAGTACACACAGGCCGATACAGTACAGTGTGCTCTGGTGGAGCGCACTGTTAACCCTTGACTGGACACGCATTTTCGATGCGCTAGCTTTACCCCTTATTCAGTAAGGGGTAATAATGCATAGAAAATGCGCATCCAACCCCCCCCCCCCCCCCCCCCCCCCCCGAACCTAATAGTGCCCGCAACATGCAAAGCCTCTCATAAGGGACTTTGTCAAACGCCTTCTGAAAATCCAAATACACTACATCTAGCAGTTCACCTTTATCCACATGTTTATTAACCCCTTCAAAAAAATGAAGCAGATTTGTTAGGCAAGACGTCACTTGGGTAAATCCATGTTGACTGTGTTCCATTAAACCATGTCTTTCTATATACTCTTCGATTTTGATCTTGAGAATAATTTCCACTATTTTTCCCAGCACTGAAGTCAGGTTCACTGGTCTATAGTTACCCGGATCGCCCCTGGAGCCTTTTTTAAATATTGGGGTTACATTGGCCACCCTCCAGTCTTCAGGTACAATGGATGATTTTAATGATAGGTTAAAATTTTAACTAATAGATCAGAAATTTCATTTTTTAGTTCCTTCAATACCCTATGATGCATACCATCCGGTCCAGGTGATTTGCTACTCTATAGTTTGTCAATCTGGCCTACTATATCTTCCAGTTTCACAGTGATTTCATTCAGTTCGTCTGACTCATCACCCCTGAAAACCATCTCCGGAACTGGTATCTCTCCAACATCCTCATTAGTAAACACGGAAGCAAAGAATGTATTTAGTCTTTCTGCAATGGTCTTATCTTCCCAAAGAGCCCCTTTAACCCCTCTGTCATCTAATGGTCCAACCGACTCCCTCACAGGTTTCTTGCTTCAGATATATTTTTAAAAGTTTTTGAGTTTTTGCCTCTATGGCCAACTTCAATTCAAATTCTCTCTTCGCCTGTCTTATCAATGTTTTACACTTAACTTGATAATGCTTATGTTTTATCCTATTTTCTTCAGATGGATCCTTCTTCCAATTTTTGAAGGATGTTTTTTTGGCTAAAATAGCCTCTTTCACCTGACCTTTTAACCATGTCGGTAATCATTTTGCCTTCCTTCCACCTTTCTTAATGTGTGGAATACATATGGACTGCGCCTCTAGGATTGTATTTTTAAGCAATGCCCATGCCTGTTGAACACTTTTAACCTTTGCAGCTGCACCTTTCAGTTTTTTTCTATTTTCCTCATTTTATCAAAGTTTCCCTTTAGAAAGTTTAGTGTTAGAGCTGTAGATGTACTTATTGTCCCCCTTCCAGTTATTACTTTAAATTTGATTATTTTATGATCACTGTTGCCAAGTGGCCTCACCACCATTACCTCTCTCACCAAACCCTTCTATTGGATTTCTGGGCAGGTGGTAGCAGGAACTACACCTCCTGCGCTGCCTGTGAACATTTTCTATGTTTCACCTTTTACCATTTCCTGACCAGGTTATTTGTAGTACTCCGGGCACCTGTTACCAGATCCCCTCTGGCAACAGCACATGTGTCCCATGGTCTCAAATAGCATGCATGCGTAGAAGCCACATTGACAGCAATTTCAATTTGATGTCAGCCTCTGGTCTTGAAAGATTTCAGTGTATTCGGAGAATTTAGTCTTCAGGGGCTCATGTAATTCCTGTTTGCAATTCCAGAGTGTGTTGACTGGTTATGCTTCCTATTTTATCTTGAAAAAGACTGTTGCATTCTCTTGTGCCTCTGTGTTATGTAGGCATTCTTACAGATGAGGACTATGGTGAGATATCTTACCAGGTGTTCCTTTTGAGGACAGCATTCTACCTGTTCAAGACCGGTACATATATCTTTATAGGAGTTTTATGTGATTGCCTCCAAAAGTGGCTGATGATATCCCTTCTACCTAGGGCTTTCCACTTGGCATTCCAGCTTTATTCCATTGGGCTATGCAGTTCTGATATCCCCCCACAAATCTTGGACATAAGCTATGATGACATTTCTGAAATGCTACTGTTGCTTACTGGGATCCTTTCAATGCCTAAGCCTTCTACCATGAAGTCTAATCTGTCTACATGGGATATCCAGTATTGTCCACAATCTGGTGTCTCAAGGAATATCAGTTCAGACAGGACATTTCTTCTGCAAGTATTCAACTTTGTGGTGATGACATCATAGCTTGCATGGCAATCTCATTGATCAGGTGAATTCAAGTGTGTTTAGTGTGCGCTCCCTGGTAATATCGGAGGTCACATCTCCATTCAGGTTTTTCACCATGCATGCCAAAGATCTGCCTGCAGATCCTGCAATTCTTGCAATTGTGCAATATATAATAGTAGTTTCATTTCTTACTGCAAAGTCTTTGGGCTCATAACTATGTAGTTTGGCAGATCTAATTTTACGAATTACATAATTTAGTTATGCAACTTCACACTTCAGGCACCATAGCATGCACATTGTGATTATTTATGCCTTTCATTCTTTTATATACCATAATAATGTCAACGAGCCCCACTTTACTTTGCATTACATTTAACTTGGGGCTATAGGCCTGGCTGACAGAGCGCATTACTTTGTTGTTTTATTTGGTCAAAATTGGTTCTGCTTGCGATAGCGATCTACTGATTGGCCAATCATTATGAATAGATGGTAGAAGTGCTATTCAGGAGCCCTATAGCAATGTCCCTGCTTTTTGCCCCCATTCCTGTCTTCAGTACGACTCTCACCTTTACTTGTTTAGGGGCAATGTCAGTTATGGTTAATCTGAGCCGGCTGCTGGTACCTTGGAGCACATAGGCAAGCCTTGGAGATCCTGGTGAAGCAATGTAGGAATGTGGCAGCTTTCACATTAACCTAGGCCTTCCACCGTGCATTCCAGGTCTAAACATTTACCTACTGCAGCTCTGGCAGCCTTGTATTCAAGGACATCTATGTACCATCGCTCTTCTTTATGGGAGCTCTGTGTGGCATCCACATGTGCTGTGCATACTTTTCTCAGAACTTAACTTGTCCTGCTGCATATTCTTGAGCTGCTGAAGGGGGCCTGCTTTCATTTATTTTCTTCGCGGTCTCCATAGTGCATGTATTTCCACATAGTACATGTATTTCCACATAGTACATAGTACATAGTACATGTACATGTATTTCCACCAAACAACGCTCCATCTCCTTAGCTGGTCCCAAGCTATGGAACTCAATGCCCACCAGTCTACGCCTGGAGATCTGCCCAAAGAAATTTAGACAGAAACTTAAAACATGGCTTTTCATGCACGCCTACTCTTAATCTGACATCCCATTTCCATTCCCCCCTCCCTCACCCCTCCTCTAACCCACACTACCACTTACCCAGACTCCTTCCTCCCCCCCTCCCACCTCCACCCCCATCCTCCCTTCCCCCCTTTCCCTCACCTTGTATATAGATTGTACATAATAGAATGCTTATAGAATGTACTTAACCCCTGCTTTTGTAAATTAACCTTCTTACCCCCCCCCCCCCCCGCTGTTCCCAGTATTCTCATATAGTTTCAAGTTACTGCCCTGCCCCTTCCCTCCCCTCCCCCAGTTATAATATCAGTTACAATGTAAAGCCCTGTTGGCTGAATTTGCTGTTGTCTGGAAACCGATGTGATGTCTCGTGCGAATGTCGGTATAGAAAAATGTTAAATAAATAAATAAATAAATAAATAAATAAATAAATGAGTTTGCTTCAGCCCTCTTCGCTATCTCCATAGCGATGTATTTCTGCAAGATTTTGTTTTAGCCCTCTTCGCTATCACCATAGGTCATGTATTTCTGCATGAGTTTGCTGCAGCCCCTTAGTACTGTGTGCTATTCATCTATATTGGAGAAAGGTACTAGGATACCATATCCCCATTCAATTATTAATGCATGCAACACATCCTGTGAAATAAAACCCTTAGGTTTCTGGAGGAAGATGAGACAGGCATATGGCAATATACAGCATGTCTTGGTATTCCTGAAGGGAGGCAAACACATAATTTGGAGACAATCTGCAATTATCCTCCTTTGGTTTTGGAGGGGCTATGCTATCTCTGTGGTAGCATGACAACAGATACTACTATTCCTGAATAACAATCACTTATATCCTTCCGTTGGTTTGGGAGAGGTAATTCTATCTTAACATCTATATGCTGTAACAGCATTATGATAGTGTCCCAAGATGTTGAACAAGAGCATCTGTGGGATTGCAGAATTAGGTATTCTAAGATATGGCCACAGCTAGGATGGTGGGGTGCCCATGGGAAGTGAGGTGTCTACCATGGGGCTTGTGGTGGGATTGACCATGACCTGGGGAGGGAGGGGGGCAAGGCATGTATAATGTTTGGAAACTGGTCAGTCAGAGAATAGCAAATAATGTGGTGTCCTGCTTCTAAGTTTCATCGGTGGGTGGAAGTGAGACGAGTTGCCTGTTAAGTCTTAGGCTTCAACGGCCAGGATTGACCTGTGCACTACCCTAAATTTTGTTGGCATGCTTATTGAATGCTCCTGCTCTGCTCTGAGGAGCCGACCCACCTCTCCTCAGGGAGGGAGGCCAAAACTGAGTAGGTGCTCTGTCTCTGGAGCAAGAGAGGCTGGAGGTAGGCTGGTGACTTAAAGATTTAAAGAAAGACTGGCCCATCCACCAGCTCCTGCTCTTTTATAGAGAGGGCTTCATTGTACCACAGAGAACTTTATTATTGATCAAGGATTGAATTTTGAGATAACCTGAGGGACGAGGGTGCAACTCCCAACAGCACTACACTGCTGTAGCATGATACTATGGAACATTTTATAAATTGGGGCAAGGCTTTGACAGCCCTGTGCTTCCAACAGCGCTACATTGAAGTAGCATGATCCTACAGAGAATTTGGCAAATTGAAATTTAGCAGGCAAGGGTGTGGTCACCTTGCAAATTGAGAACATGTAAATAATTGATATACAGTAATTGCATTGTATACATTTCAGTTGTATGTATTGACCTAAGCTGCAGCCATATGCATCTAATAAAGATCTTCTTTGCGAATGTTGATGTGACAGAGTTGTCTCTTACAAATGCAATGGGAGCAGTTGGGGATAAGGGAAGGGGGGAACGGAGTGGGTGGTTAATCATAGGTAGGTGAGAGGAGGCGGTTCTCCACACCTGAGACTGTTGAGGAGCCGACCCACCTCTCCTCAGGGAGGGAGGCCAAAACTGAGTAGGTGCTCTGTCTCTGGAGCAAGAGAGGCTGGAGGTAGGCTGGTGACTTAAAGATTTAAAGAAAGACTGGCCAATCCACCAGCCTCTTCTTTTGGTGGTTTACCCATCTAATCTGCCTATTTCAGGACAACCTACAAATGTTGAGTGGGTATGTTAGGTTCGGGGATCACTGAACAGTCACGGCATGGGGGCAGGGTTGACCGCATCCGGGGGGGGGGGGGGGGGCGGGCACAGCATGTGCAATATTTGGAAATGGCCAGGCAGAGAATAACAAATAATGTGGTGTTCTGCTTCTACGATTCATCATTGGGTGGGAGCAAGACAAGTTGCCTGTCAAACCTCAGCTTTAATGGCCAGGATTGGCCTGTGCACCACCCTAAATTGTGTTGGCATGCTTAATGAATGAACCCTGCTCTTTTACTGACCAGATATTCATTGCACCACAGAGAACTTTGGCAGTGATCAAGGGTCAAAATGTAAGATAACCTGAGGGATGAGGCTTCAAAGGCCTTGCATCCCCCAGTTACACTACATTGTTTTAACATGATACTATGGAGCAGTTTATAAATTGGAGCAAGGCTTTGATGGTCCTGTGCTCCCAATGGTGCTACATTGCAGTAGCATGATCCTATAGAGAATTTTGTGAATTGAAATTTAGCTGGTGAAGGCATGGTCACCCTGGGAATTGAGAATATGTTGGTAATTGATATTCAGTAATTGAATTGTTGTATGCAATTGAGTTGCATTTATTGACCTTTGCTGCAGCCATATCATCCAATAAAGATCTTCTTTGCGAATGTTGGTGTGACAGAGTTGTCTCTTACAGATGCAAAGGGAGCAGTTGGGGATGAGAGAAGGGGGGAATATGGTGGGTGGTTAATCGTGGCTAGGCGAGAGGAGGTGGTGCTCCACACCTGAGATGTGTATTATGGTAGAATACAGTTTGTCTCACACATAATATGAAGCCTCAGCTGCTGAGACAACTAATTGGGTATTTCAAATGTCTAGGTTATGGGGCCCTCTAAAGAGATATATTACCGCTTTGTTCAATTAATTTTTTTTCAAATATGCCTACATGTCCCGCTTTATTATGAGGTATGTACTTTATATTCCAAGCATTGGTAATTTGTTTTCATAGGTGCTTCTTTTTATATACTAATATAAACTTTTTTCTCACAATACTGAACTATTTACATAACATGCAAATTAGTTTCACATACATTTTCTTGAGATAAAATTTGGAATAAATCCCTGACTTTTTCTCAAAAGCAGCCACTCCTCACAGAGGTTGTTACGCATGGTATTTGTTGTGTTTCCAGGCATTGTCATGTTTGCGAAGGTGTTCATAGTTTTGCACAATGGCCTTCCTACTGTGAATTCATTGGCTGACTTTCTGCTACAATATGGAGGGCAACATTGTTTGATTTCGTAATTGTCACAAGATGAATACACATTCTAAGTTTTAGAATAATCACCTCAAAATAATGACATACAAGACTCTAAACTTAGTCCTTTACTTCACTAGTCAAAGCAGTAAGTGTTCCTGTTTTGTGCTTATTTTAATAATCATTAGGACTCAATAATGAGCTTAAGAAAGAATTCTGACTTGCATGTAAACCCAGAATCAGACAGTTCTATTGACCAAATCAAGAGCATCTCTACATATATAGATCTTTACTATGAGCTGATAATGATACAGTTATTTCCTATACATAGTTGTTCATGGACTCAGATTTGAAAGAAACTGCATATCCTGTTTTCAAGAACTTTCAGAAACACGTTGACTTTTATACACCATCCTTTATGCCTAGTGTCACACATACAGATTCCAATACACTCATTGGTAAAAAGAGTATGTTTATTGCAAGATTAAAAAGGAAGTGGCCTGATAATTTCCCAATGGAATTTTAAACACAGAACTGAAGAAAAAGATGATTGACAGGCAAAGTAGTTCTTTCAGCACCAGTAATTGCTAAAAAATAAATAATCTAAAAGTAGAAGGCAGTACTTTGGCTGTTGTCAAGGGGATATAGCATGCTTCTCGTTCTGTGAAATTTGAAAAACTTGCACACAACAAAATACAACGAGGCTACAGCTGTGGGAGTTTTAGTATCAGTGTAATAAGTAGATGATTAGACAAGTGCTACTGTAAACAATGACACACATACTGTGCTTTTTCTGGCTCTACAGCATGAAGACTGCTTCCCAGTCTTATCATCATCTCACCACCTTTTGCCAATATGGATTTTGCTCATGTGTTTATTAAAGGTGGGCAATGCATGACTTTAACATCCAGGGAACTTTTGTATTACTTCTGATGTCCTAACTCCTGTTGTTTTCAACTCCACGCAGTCAGAGTGATGAGTAAAACAACATTGGCATGTGTTTTTCTACCTGTGTGACTCACCTGACGGAAATACTTGATTCTCCTTACCAAAGTGTTTGTCTGCTGTGGCTGAAACTTTTTCTTGAATCATATTGTGGGTGTCTGCTGAAGGATTCCATATCCATCTATGCTGATGTACTATAGGGATTAAAAAACAAATTTCAGATTGTAAAATATGCCTAGAATGCAGTTCTGTCTGCATTAGGCCTGCCTCCACCTGTCCACCTGAAAAGTGCTGCTGCTATCCATGATGTAGACACTGAGTAACATTTGTTGTCTATTGCCTCTGGTTGCATATTATTTAATGATTCATTAAACAGACAGATACAGAGAAATGGTTCCAAGCTTATACATACACACACACACACACACACACGCACACACACACACACATAGATATAAATACAGCAAGAAGAAAGATTACATTTATGGGAACACCTGTTATAGAAAAATTAAGATTATAAAAGAATGAGAAACCCCAGTTTTAAGAACATACCAACATTCTGCTAAAAGGAAAAAACTTTCGGTTTGGCCTTCGTTATCGGCCATAGTGGTAAATTTCATTTTCCCGCGGTTCGGGACGATTTTATTTCGGCTGCCCCCGACATGAAGCCCGAAACTCGCCCCAACCCTACAAATTAAATTTACAACTGGAGGTTGTAAAAAAAAAAAAAAAAAAAACCAAACCCACCCCAACCCTTTAAATTTAATTAATTGCAACCCCCCCAAAACTTGCCAAAATTCCCTGGTGGTCCAGCTGGGATCCCGGGAGCAATCTCCCGCTCTCAGGCCATCGGCTACCAGTAATCAAAATGGCGCTGATGGCCCTTTGCCATTATCGTGTGACAGGGGCTATCAGTGCCATTGGCCGGCCTCTGTCACATGGTAGGAGCAATGGATGGCCGGCGTCATCTTAAAAAATGACGTGGACCATCCATTGCTCCTACCATGTGACAGGGGCCGACTAATGGCACTGATAGTCCCTTATACATGGTAAGGCCAAAGGGTCATCAGCGCCATTTTAATTAGTGGCAGCCGACGGCCCTAGAGGGGGAGATTGCTCCCAGGACACCACTGGACCACCAGGGACTTTCAGTAAGTCTTGGAGGGGTCGGGTAAGTCTTGGGGGGTCGGGAGGGTGAGGGGTTGCAATTAATTAATTTGAAGGGTTGGGATGGGTTTGGGGGATTTTTGTTTTTTTTTAATGTGCCCTTTCTCCCCCCCCAAAAAAATACGATAAGAAAACCACACAAAATTTCGAAACACAACAAAATAGGAAATATCTTTATTTCCTATTTTGTTGCAAATGAATCATATCCCTAATATATATATACATATATATAAATCCTGACCATAAGAAACTCTCATCTAATTCAAACAAGAGACTAAGCAATATCAATATATATGTGTGTGTGTGTCAAAATTCAAACAGATGAAGAAATAGCAAATACAGTAAAACTGGGGGATAAGACTTATTTTTAGATATGTTAGTGATAGAAAAAAGTGCAAAAGTGGCATTGTGAGACTCGAAGGTGAAGGGGAGGAATATATAGAGGCTGATGAGGAAAAAGCAAAAATGCTTAACAAATATTTCTGTTTGGTGTTCACTGTGGAAGGGCCTGGAGCAGAACCACATAAAGCAAGCACAAATAATATTGGAAGTGAGGTAAACCTCAGTCAATTTTCAGACTAATGTGTTTGTGAGGAGCTAACTAAACTTAAAGTAGATAAAGTGATGTGGCTGGATGGGATACATCTGAGGGTACTAAGGGAAAATAGAGAGGTGATGGCAGCTCTGCTGGCTGACCTTTTCAATGCTTCCTTAGAGTCTGGAGTAGTTCCAGAAGATTGAAAAAGGGCGTATCTGGTATTCATAAAAGTGGAAGTAAGGAGGAGGCTGGGAACTACAGGCCAGTTAGTCTGACCTTTGTGGTGATCACACTAATCGAATTGCTGCTAAAATAGAGGATAGTGCAATTTTGGAATCCAATAGGTTCAAAGATCTGAGGTAGCATGGTTTTACCAAAGGTACATCTTGTCAGGCAAACCTGATCAATTTCTTTGATTGGGTGACCAGAAAGTTGGATCAAGGGAGAGCTCTAGACTAAGTGTACTTGGATTTCAGCAAGGCCTTTGACAGGGTTCCGCACAGAAGACTTATAAATAAGTTGTGCACCGTTGGTATGGATCCTGACTGGGAGGTGACAAAATGTAGTGGAGAATGGAGTTTTCTCTGAGGAGGGAGTAGTTACTAGCTGTGTGCCTCAGGGATCGTTCCTTGGACTGGTTCTTTTCAACATTTCTGTGAGTGTCATAAAGTAAGTGTTGTTGGGAAAGGTTTGTCTTTTTGCCAATGATACCAAAATCTGTAATAGGATGGACATCCAGGAAGGAGTGGAAAACATGATGAAGGATCTAGTGAAGCTCGTGGAAAGGTCTTTGGTCTGGCAGCTAAGATTTAATGCTAAAAAATGCAGAGTAATTCATTTAGGATGCAAAAATCCAAGGGAAAGGTGTTACGCGCTCCACCTGTAGTCATCCCGCGCTCGGGACCGCTCACCTTCGGGGTCACACAGCGGGTCCCGGTCCTGTCTCCTTCGCGGCCCTCGAGGCCCTCGCAAGCCTAGTTAGGCCCCGGTGTCCCGCGGCGGCAGTCGCCGGGCCTTCGGTCACACGCCAGGCCCCACATCGGGCCTCAACATCCCAGCAGCTAGCCATGCCCCTATGCACATGCGCACGGACCAGCTGCCCTGATATGGGTTCTAGGGCGGGGCCTAGTTCCATGGCGCATCCTGATTGAATGGATGTTAAAAGGAAGTTCCTGGCCTCACTTCCTTGTCTTGGCAATCGGGTCGGTTTGTTCCTGAGATTGCCCTTGCTCATGTTCCTGCTTGCCTGTTCCTAGTCTCGTTCCAGGATCCTTCTGTTCCAGTTCCATTCCTGCTTGTTCCTGCTTCCTTGCCCTGCTTGTTCTTGTCTTCGTCATTCGTCTTCCTGGTTTTACCTCGGACTGCCTTTCTGGTAAAGACCTCAGCTTGTTCCTGACCTGCCTGCCCCTGCCAAAGACCTCAGCTTGCTCCTGACCAGTCTGCCTGTCAAAGACCTCAGCTTCCTCCTGACCTGCCTGCCTGCCTGCCACCTGCCAAAGACCTCAGCTTGTTCCTGACCTTCCTGCCTGCCTTCTGCCTGCCAAAGACCTCAGCCTGTTCCTGACTCGTCTGCCTGCCTGCCGCCTGTCCAAGACCTCTGCCTGTTCTTTGACCCTGCCTGACCTCTAGATCTTGACCCTTGCTTTGTTGACCACTCCTCGGACTGATTCTTGGACTTGACCTTGCTCGCCTGACCTTGCTTGATTCTGGCTCTATCCCTAGCCTTGTCGTCACCAACACTCTTCTGGTTCGCTTATCTCCAACCTGTTTCCAGCCTCGAACCTGATAGCGCTCTTCCAGTCCCTGTGGGCACGTCGGACTCAGACTCTCCCAGGAGACCCTGCGAGGCCCACCCAAGTCCCAGCGGCCTGGGTCCCTACAGGCACCTCCTGGGGGGACCTCGGGCTTCCAGTGGTGAAGATCTACACTGCCTCTGTCTCCTTCAGTGCTCTGCCCCCTGTGGTCAGTTTCCATACTGCCTCAGGCCAGGGGTCCACCCCCGAGTGCAAGAAATGTACAGTATTGGAGGTGAAATTCTTTTAATGAAGAGCAGGATCCGCAATAATTGTAATTGATGATCGATAAGGTGGCCAAAAAGATGGATAAAGCGATGGTAAAAGCCAGAAAGATGCTTGACTGTATAGGGAGAGAAATGGTCAGCAGAAAAAGGGAGGTGCTATTGCCCCTGTATAGGTCCCTGGTGAGACCTCACTTGGAATACTGTGTACAATTCTGGAGTTTGCACCTTCAAAAAGATATAAACAGGATGGTGTTGGTCCAGTGGGTGGTTACTAAAATGGTTGGTGGTCTTCATTCTAAAGCATATGGGGATAGAGTAAAAGATCTAAACATTTATACCCTAGAGGAAAGACGAAATAGGGGAGCTATGACAGATACATTCAAATATCTCGGTATTCCATGCACAGGAGGTGAGTCTTTTCAATGGAAAGGAGGATCTACAATGAAGGGTCATGAGATGAGGGTGAAAGGGGGTAGATTCAGGAGTAATCTTAGGAAATATTTCATTGCAGAGAGGGTGGTGGATGAGTGGAACAGCCTCCCAGTAGAGGTGGTGGAGAAAAAAACAGTATCTGAATTCATGAAAGCATGGGATAAATACAAGGGATCTCTAAGGAAGTGATGCTAAACTAATTGAATGGATGGGCAGACTGGATGGGCCAGATGGTCTTTTTCTGCCATCATGCTTATTTAACATTCCATTATAGGAATATAAGAACGTTGATATATGAGTGGTTCAGTGGCAACACTATGCACTGCTAAGTGGAGGAAACTGGGTTGAATTCCCCAGATCAATTGGGACTGGGGATTTGGTGTGGGACAGAGCCCACAACCCCCAGGGAGGGAGCGAGTCTCTAAAATATTGTGTGATAGTTACCCCTTTTAGCCAGATTTAGGGCTCATGGCCTGTTGCTGGAATGACTGGACTCATTTGGCAGGAGAGATACTGTAACACAGGGGAAATAACCTCTGGATAGCTGTGAATGAAGGCTGATGGCACCAGATCCCAGCCCTGGTTCTGATGGGGTTGGAAGCCTAAAGGAGTGGGAGAAAATTGGCAGCTCAAAAAAAGATTCTAGTCCATTACTGTATACAATGTAATCTGCAATATTTTTCATAGCAATGCAGCTGTTGCAGCAGTGCCTTTGAAATCAATGGAGCTGCAGTGGGTTTAGCATAGCAGTTCCCAGTACATGTTACCATTTCACACACTGCCAGCATCTTAAAGTGACCACCACTCTATTTCCTATTAAAGTGATTTTTTGTCATTAAATAAAAACAATCATATGACTGCATTTGTGTTTAGTTTGAAGGACGTTTTAAAGGATTGTCAGCAGGTTAATTGAAAGAGTGAAACCAGCTCAGGCTGTAAGCATACTAATTGTAGAAGGTCTGATTGGTATGTCTTCTTATTTGCAAGCTTCTACATTGCCTTTGCCTATTTTAAAGATACCCAATCCTGGCAAATTATTCATATATCACAAGCCAATTAACAACTAATAAATATATTGTGACATCAATCCCATTTTTCAATCTTTATTGATGAAAATTTTATAAAACACATCCCACATTTAATCCATAATACCCTACACAATAGATATTTTAATTTTAAAAACTATTTCATCATACCCATACACAATCCATACACTCTACATACCATTCATACAAATCACACTAACCCACATATACTTCAATTTTCAAAAATTCAAATTAAACATCAAAGACAAATCTTTTCACAACACTTAACCAAATGTAGATACAATTAGTTTTGTAATGATTAAAAAAAAAATATTTAATAAAGAATAAATATTAAAAAAAAAAGAAATTGCCATGCTGGGTCAGACCAAGGGTCCATCAAGCCCAACATTCTGTTTCCAACAGAGGCCAAACCAGGCCACAAGAACCTGGCAATTACCCAACCACTAAGAAGATCCCATGCTACTGATGCAATTAATAGCAGTGGCTATTCCCTAAGTAAATTTGATTAATAGCCGTTAATGGACTTCTCCTCCAAGAATTTATCCAAACCTTTTTTGAACTCGGCTACACTAACTGCACTAACCACATCCTTTGGGAACAAATTCCAAAGCATTATTGTGCGTTGAGTGAAAAAGTATTTTCTCCGATTAGTCTTAAATGTGCTACTTGCTAACTTCATGAAATGCTTCCTAGACCTTCTATTATTCAAAAGTGTAAATAACCAATTCACATCTACTCGTTCAAGACTTCTCATGATCTTGAAGACCTCTATCATATCCCCCCTCAGCCGTCTCTTCTCCAAGCTGAACAGCCCTAACCTCTTCAGCCTTTCCTCATAGGGAAGCTGTTCCATCCCCTTTATCATTTTGGTTGCCCTTCTCTGTAGCTTCTCCATCACAACTATATCTTTTTTGAGATGTGACGACCAGGATTGTACACAGTATTCAAGTCGGTCTCAACATGGGGCGATATAGAGGCATTATGAAATTTTCCGTTCTAATAATCATTCCCTTCCTAATAATTCCTAACATTCTGTTTGCTTTTTTGATTGCTGCAGCACACTGAGCCGACGATTTTAAAGTAATATCCACTAGGATGCCTAGATCTTTATCCTGGGTGGTAGCTCCTAATATGGAAACTACTGTACCTTGCTGTACTTAACATCATGTAAGTACAGCAAGGGTTATTTTTCCCTAAATGCAACACCTTGTCCACATTAAATTTCATCTGCCATTTGGATGCCCAATCTTCCAGTCTTGCAAGGTCCTCCTGTAATGTATCACAATCTGCTTGTGATTTAAGTACTCTGAATAATTTTGTATCATCCACAAATTTGATAACCTCACTTGTCGTATTCCTTTCCAGATATATATTGAAAAGCACCGGTCCAAGTACAGATCCCTGAGGCACTCCACTGTTTACCCTTTTCCACTGAGAAAACTGCTATGACTTTGCTCCTGGTGTCTTCTGAGTATGAAAATCTATAGACTGTGCAACTAATTATAGCCTGAATTTAATCTTAATGTTTCTATGCCTTAGATTTTATTTAATAAAACTCTGAATTTGTATTTTATTATTCTATGCTCTGTAATAATTGTCTTGATCCAACTTGCAATATAGATGTAATTGTATTTTTGTATACTTACAATTCAATGTAACTTGCTTTGAGCTCTTGTTGTCAGAAAAGCATTGTCATCAACAATGATAATGATGATGATGATAAAGTAAGGAAGACCCTAGTACTAGTGAAACACCAATGACAGATAAGATAAAGAAAGTAATTTCTCCTAATGAGGCTGAACAGGACTTTTTTTTGGTAGGGAGGGGGGGTGTGGCCAAGGGATCAATGATTAAAATCTACTCAGTGTGTAATTATTTAGACACTTTTACCCTTACAGTATATAATTGTAGATGCATTTTCAAACACATACTACCTGATTTATAACAGTAAAGGTACGTACTAGTACTTACATAATATCTGCACCTGCTATTTCTGTCAGTTGACCTGTCAGGCAGAAACTACCCACTGAAATGGTAAAGGAATAGGTCATTCTTATCTTTCTGATCTTTTGCACCCCTATTTACCATCTAGAGCATTGCATTCCTTTAACAAAATGATGTTGACAATTCCATCAGTTCAGGTTGCACACCTGACTGAAACTAGATGGATGGCTTTCTTGTTTATTGGGCATTTACTCTGGAATGCTCTGCCAGAGGCTCTGCGGTCCATGACTGATATTGTAATGTTTTGTATGCATTTAAATGTCACCTGTTTAAGGTGGCCTTTGGCAGGAATTAGGCTGATGATATTTGGTAACTGAAGGTGATGTGTCATGCTTGATAGCTAGTTATGTACTGTATGTTTGAATTATGTTTAATGCTGATATTGTGTTTTAAGGATTGTTCTTTTGATATCTGTATATTTTAAATTGTAATTTAAAATATACAGATATATTTTTTGTTATAAACATAACATAAATATTTTAGGTAGTCAAATAAATAAATACATGAAATCCAATATCTATCCACACATCTTTTTTCTCCTAAACATGAACCCAAGGATATCTAATTTTTATGCAGCTAAGGTACATGGGTTGTGAAAAACATGCCTGTTCTTTCCCAGCTAAGCGCAGGTAAGTTTTGAGTTAGTCTGCTCTATCCATGGAACTACCAAAGTTGCACACGGGTGAACCCCAACTAACTCTCCATCCTTCTCCATCACGATGAGGCCTATGGAATAGTGGCTTGATGCCCTTACAACACTGAGCTTGTTTTCAGTTTATTTGCAGCTTAAAACAAGAGCCATAATTAAGAATGAGAAATGAACAGCTGATAATACAAGGGGCTTATACTGAAACAGAAGATAACCTTATATATTATCACTTTCCTCATGCCAGCTACTTTCTAAGTTGAAGTATTACATTAAACCCTAAAACTCAAAAATGCTTTGTTTAATAGCACAGTTATGCTTCTGTTTCCTTCTCTACAATATCACAGAATGTGATGATGCTACTTCTCTATTAAAACAGAAAGACACAATATTTTTCCATAACTTGATTGCAATTAAATAGCAGAAATTACATCATTGTTGCTTTTATTAACAAGACTACAGTAATAAAAAAAATACAATATTAACATTCCTGTCTCCACTGTCCTCTGCATTTGCATTATTTTTTTCAGGTTAGACATGCCCTTCCTGAAAGAGTTTGACTTGCTCACTGCCAGAAGTTGTATTAGTGTAGACTAAGTTTTTTATACTTTAAAATTATAACAAACAATATTATACCCTATAATGTTCTGCAACAAAACACACTTTCAAAACAAGTCCCTACAATGGCCAAATTCGAAACCATTGAAAGGACCAAGAAGAACGATGTTCTAGTTTGGGAACTTCTCATACCTGTGATCTCGTAAGCTCATACTCATCTTTCATTTATGATCCTTTATAAGGTCTCATGACCTTCAAATATTCAAATATTCTAGTTTTCTCCAGGATCAATATAGCTACCCTCATCTACACAGGAAAGATTATAATGAAGTGTACTTTAATTAAATTCTTCAAGAGGCAGAAACATAATTTTTATGTTAACCCAGACTTATTTGTTACTAACAAGTGTCAACTCTATTGTTAATAGATTTGAATAGTTTTTCCTGAGAGGAAAAACTACTCAAATCTATTAACAATAGAGTTGACACTTGTTAGTAACAAATAAGTCTGGGTTAACATAAAAATTATGTTTCTGCCTCTTGAAGAATTTAATTAAAGTACACTTCATTATAATCTTTCCTGTGTAGATGAGTGTAGCTATATTGATCCTGGAGAAAACTAGAATATTTGAATATTTGAAGGTCATGAGACCTTATAAAGGATCATAAATGAAAGATGAGTATGAGCTTACGAGATCACAGGTATGGGAAGTTCCCAAACTAGAACATCGTTCTTCTTGGTCCTTTCAATGGTTTCCCAAACCCCAAGGCTTCCCATACTCTTTCCTGACACTATGAGGGGCTTGGATTTGAGCGTCACCTACTGCATCTGCTCTGCTTCTTGTCTTCATAAGATGCCTGCCACTGATAAAACTTTCTGCTTAATTCTATTGTAACAGCAAATGCTGTAATGTCATCCTCTTAAGAACATACTTTGCAGGTTAGGAAGTGAAACTGGGATTAAAATTCCCTCATCAGTAGTATTATGCCTTCTGAGTTGCAGCCAAATTTAGTCAAAGGCTGCTTATTCTTACCAAGAGTTTTGCATTAATCATGGTGTTTTGCCCACCATGTTTTACAGATTAGCAAGAAAACAGGGGCTGAAGCAGCAGTACAAATAAACTAATATGAAAAATATGCACCCACAAGCATGTTCTTTACTCCCACCATGCCTCTCAGCTGTCCTTGCATCAAAAATTAATTTTGTCCCTCCTACAATAAATCTGGCAACTGCATCCCTCAGTGAAGAACTGGAATTGAAAGCACTGAGCATAATGGCAGGATGTGCCACAACAGGGTTACTTTGTTTTAAAATGTTTTATTTCAAGTCACTTTACTGGACTGCTTTTCCTTTCTTGAGCCTTTACCGACCCATTGATTTTGAAGTTGCTTCTGATTTCAGTCCTTTGTCTCCGATTTCTGTCAGCCAGAGGACTCTACACTATTGGCTCCCATGCAGCTCTCCCCTCTGCTATGCCTTTTGTTTCACGAATGTCCCTCATACTTTTCCCCAGAGGTGAGCACAGTCAGCTTCTCCGTGAGCAGAGCAGTACCCCTACACTGCTGAACACACATCAATTGTTTGAACGTGCTGACCATCCCAGAGCAAATCATTCTAATCATTTCAGCTATGTACCCATCAGCCAAGTTACCTTAAGAAGCAAAATGGCACAATCTTAGTCAGTTTTTAGAGAGATAGGTAGATTAGATAGATTTCAGTTTAGATTGTGCAGACTTTCTTGACCTCTTCCAACAGTGATTCAGAAACCATTTGCAGTCATGTCCCAAAATTAATTAACAATGCTCCCCATACCCCCATGGTCAAACATTTTCTGATATGAAATGCAATATAGTTCGGGATTTTCATTTTCACATTTTATTTTTCCTGGAAATTTTAATGTTATAACAAAAAAGAAATCAGTGGAAAACTGACATAACAAATAGGTAGAAAAATCACAGTTTTTTTTGTATTATAACATTGAAATTCCCAGGAAAAATGAAACAAATTTAGATCCTTTAGCTTCTCATCATAAGTCTTCTGATACAGACTCCACACCATTTTGGTCTGCCTTCGTCCTGTCCTTATCCCTTTTGAGATACAGTCTCCAGGACTGGACACAATACTCCAGATGAGGCATCACCAAGGACCTGTAGAAGGGTGTTATCACCTCCTTTTTCCTGCTGGTTATTCCTCTCTCAATGCAGCCCAGCATTCTTCTAGCTTTAGCTATTGCTTTTCACATTGTTTCTGGAGATTTTAAGGCAGCAAAGCAATGCGACAAGGCAATAGTTAAAGCCACAAGAATGCTGGACTACAGAGAGAGAGGAATAGCCAGTAAGAAAAAGGAGATGATAATGTCCTTGTATAGGTTCTTGGTGAGGCCTCACTTGGAGTACTCTGTTCAGTTCTGGAGACCCTATCTCAAAAAGGATAAGGACAGAATGGAGGTGGTGCAGAGAAAAGCGACCAAAACAGTGTGGGGTCTGTAGTGGAAGACTTATGAGGAGATGCTGAAAGACGTAAATATATGTACCCTGGAAAGGAGGAGGTTCAGAGGAGATATACAGACCTTCCGATACCTTAAAGGTTGTAATGATACACAAACTTTGAACCTTTGCATTGGAAAGGAAACTGTAGAACTAGGGGTCATGATATGGAACTCCAGGAGTACAATTCAGAACCAACATCAGGAAATATTTCTTCACGGAGAGAGTGGTGGATGCCTGGAATGCCCTTTTGGAAGAGGTGGTGAGAACAAAAACAGTAACCAAATTCAAAAAGGGAATGAGATAAACACTGTGGATCCCTAAAGCCTAGAGGTTAGAAATGAAGGAAAGGGTACATGGGGGTAACCTGCACAGAAAGGCAGTTACTATCCTTAACCAATTAGCCTTCATGCTTGTGACAAAACTGCAACATTGCTCTCTGCTTTGACGGTGGGATATAAAGGGGAATTGAATTCAGAAAACAGCCAATGCTGGACTCTGACTTTTTTGGTCCAGGGTACTGATATGCTGACATTAGGGATAATAGAATTGGGATACTCTTGTAGAAGCCAAAAGTCCACAGCAAGCAACAAACAATGATTTGGCTAAAGAAAGAACTCTATATATGTTCTCTAGCAACCATCATACATGGCCACAGTGAGCTGAGTGGCTTATATATAAGCCACTCAGACGACGCCTGTCATCCTGTGCTGCAGGATGACAGGCGTCATCCTGCAGCACAGCCGCCGCAAGGTCTCACTATTCAAGTGCCTTGAAATTCTACGAGCGTGCGTATTGACTGCAACCAAAAGGCTCATACCATAAGCATATCCTGAAGGATCCCTGAGGAAGGAGTCTAACACTCCGAAACACCGCAGTGTTGGAGCAGCCCTTCAGGGTTATATGCATAAATCTTCTACACGTGGAATCAGGAGCAGCCCTTCAGAGTTATATGCATAAATCTTCTACACGTGGAATCAGATAAGTGCTCACACGGTAGTTGGTTGGCACCTAGTGGCAGCACTTTTCAAGATTCTCCGCAACCGATGATTATTCAAGCCCAGTAGCCATACGAGCTTGTATATATAAGCCACTCAGCTCACTGTGGCCATGTATGATGGTTGCTAGAGAACATATATAGAGTTCTTTATTTAGCCAAATCATTGTTTGTTGCTTGACATTAGGGATAAAGCACTGGACTGCATCCATGCAAAGTCCAAAAGCAAAGCATATCCAAGCAGCATTGTCTGAATTATCAAGAAGGCTGTTCACCTGTAAAAATATTTCTAGCGGTAATTTTCTTATGGGTTTGACAGTTGCTTGATTTTGTTTGTAAATATTGCAACCCTGAACATAAGGCTTGGGAATAACCTGCACAGAGCAGCAGTTACTACCCTTAACACAATCAGGGGTGTAACCTGCATGGAGCAGCAGTTACTACCAGAAGAAGCTTGCTGGGCAGACTGGATGGACCATTTGGCCTTTTTCTGCTGTCGTTACTCGTTACTATGTTATTATGAAAACAAAAGTCCCTACATATGGTTTGATGTCCTTCTTAAATAGTTTCCAGATGACCTCAAAGCACGGATCCAGAATACATCTGAGTACCAGTGTCATGCAGCTTACCTCCACATGACTAGACACCATCAACTAGACTTGTAATTATAATAATGACACATCTACATAAATAATCCACATTTTCTTTTTGAATATTTTGTTAATGTGTTAAAACATGTTTTTCCCACTAATTTTTTTTTCGTGTTTTCTCATTTGAGATCATTCATGGTGAGAAATAAAACTATTTAGAATTTTAGAAAGTTTCCCCATATTAATAGTGCTGCAAAATGATTTGTGGTGCATACACATGAGTATACAGATGGAGATGCATAATGTCTACCATGAGGCATACCAGAATAGAAAATATGCAAATTATTAAAGGATTATTATAACTGTCATGTCTTTGAAAAGTGCATTCCCCTGTTTCACTATATTTCATGAGAGACAGGGGCATCATCCTGTCTCGTAACTTGCACAGTATTAGAGAGATGACCAAAATCTCTTAAGACCTCTAAGACATTTACTATATCTAAACTTAATTGGGGATAGAGTAGACAGGAATATAATTTAGACTAAAGAAGTGAACTTGTGTCACCTTTCACATGTACAATAGTTTACCAAATGATGAAAAATCACAAATATACTGGGGTAGATTTTCAAATCTGCGTGCGGGCATACATGTGCGCATGCTACCCGGCACGTGCCCATGTACGCCTGATTTTATAACATGCGCGCGCATATTATAAAATTGCGGGTTGGTGCACGCAAGGGGGTGCACAATTATGCACCTTGCGCGTGCTGAGCCTGCGCCAAGCTGCACTGCCTTCCCCTGTTCCCTACTCCCCGCCCCATCTTCCCTTCCCTTCCCCTACCTCCCCCGCCCTTTCCCCCTTACCTTTTTCTTTGTTTTTCTTTTAATTCCAAACTTAATTCAGCCCTGGGGCTGAAGTATGGAAGCCCCAGGACTTACAGCATCCCGGGGCTTTACGCGCGTCACGGGACCTTTTGAAAATAGGCCCGGCGCGCGTAACCCTTTGAAAATCCAGCCCACTGTGAATATCCATCAAGTAGAAAATATGTTTCCATTTTTAAATGGTAGTAAAACTGGAAAAGTCTCAGTGAAGAATTTCATCATTGTATTTTCGTTTTTGTTTTAGAATGAGCTCAATAATTCCAGGTGAGCGTGATTGGGAGTAGAGAGTTAACACTGTGGATAATCTTAAAAGGGTCAATTTACTATTGGTTTTTTGGGCCTCTCTTGAGTGAATATTAGGAGATATTTGGGTTTTCCAAATAGTAAACCGTCGTGAATTAGTCTTTTCAAAAGGTATTCAGAGCTCAAAAAAGGATATTCAGGGTATACAGGTGTAGGAGCCACTGTAGACCCTCCACTAATCCACATCAGCTTTGCTCAGAAAGCAGCACACATGAGTTTATTTACCCAGACATTTGTGTGCTTTTTATTGGACTCCTGCAACCCTCAATCCCAAAGATATTTACTTCATTTCAGCTTTAGGAAATGAATCATTTATTTCTAGGCTTTATTTCTGTAATGCTGTACTTTCCATTATTTTCTATGGGAGAACATTTGTTAACATTATTTTCTTTTCCTCTCACAGAAAGTCCTGGAAGCCAGGTCATGCCACTTTCTAACCTTTTACCCTTATATATTCCTTTCACATGTCATGTGAAAGAAGATTTGGGACAGAGATCCCATAGGGTCCCACTTTTAAAGAGATAGTAATAGTATTTTTTTCACTGTATGAAATCTTAGCATGCAGGTATTTAAAAGCGATCTGTCAAACCCTACATTCTTCATAAGCTTCTGAATACTTTCAGTTACCACATAAGATCCTGTTTTTCAAGCCTACCTCATCCTCACACTGTACACATGCTTATATACTGCTGTAAATTTATGTATCAATTATGTTCACAGAGCACTACACCTACAAGAAAAATATAGCACAAACAATATTTAAACAAAATATAATGCATTCACCAAAAAAAAAAAGATAATGAAAAAGTGAACCTTCATTCATTTGCTGACCATTCCAGGGGTTTTGGACTTTCTTAGTAACTGTCAGGGACAGGGTCTTGATCTCTGGGCATGGTTAGACAAATGGCCTGTGCTTTACTCCCCAAGCCACTGGAAGGAATGGGATCAGCGTTATAAAAGAAGCCCCACTCTTGAAGTAAGGAGATTAGTCAAAGCCAATCAAAATGTAGATGATGAGACTAGGAATTTGTTCACAAAAGTCAGAAGGCTGTTCCAGCTCTCATGTGCAAGTGAACACTCTCCTGTTGTGGTGAAGCCATAGCCTTGTTCCTCATTTACCTGGCCTTACATTGTCTACAGTCTGTCTTGTCCTAGCCTTGCCTACTGCTTCATTCACAGTCCCGCCCTAGGTTCCAATTTGCCTTATTGAGTGTCAAGCCTACCAAGCTTCAAACCGCAGCTCCTTGTTCTAGTCCTTGCCTAGTTCCAGTCTTCCAGATTTCAAGTTCCAGCTACAATAACATTCACCTGATACAAAGGAAATCAGTTTCATTTTAAACATCAGGCTGAAAGCATAACTAAATAAGAAAGATTTCAGCTTTTTGCTAAATGTCAAATATTCACTCTCCTCCCACAGTTCCCAGGGTAAAGCATTCCATAGGGCCACTCCAGTAATAAAATTTGAGCCTTTCCTCATCTCTGCTAAACAAATGATGGTGTAATATGGGGGGGCGGGACTAACTAGTAGATACCTAGGAGGTAGCCCAATATTACTTTAAAAACTTGAGTTAAGATCCTGTACTTTATCCTAAAGCTCACTGAGCACATGTCTGGGAATCCCTGTCACCAAATGGGAAGCTGAATATTGGACCACCTGAAGCATCCATTCTAAATACAGCTAGATGGCATTGCAGAAGTCAATCCTACTCAGCACTAATGCCTGGAGCACTATGCATAAATCAAATGGCTGGGAGAAAAATTGCAAACTCAACAAAAAACCCAGCTTGTAAAAGGAAGTACTTGCAACTGCACACACTTGTGCTCGAAGGGTACGACCAGAATCTAACAATATCCCCAGATCTCAGTTTGTAGAAAAAACTAGATACCACCAAATGTCATTTTATTCATGTTTCAGGAAGAGATGAACCATCCAATTTAGATCACTTCTATTATGGTAAGTTTCAGCACTAACTTATGACACATCATCCAGTTACCAATTTCTTTATGCAAGTGGTCAAATGGTCAATCTTAATGTAATAATTTGGCTCTCATGGCAAATAGTTGTATATCATCCACATAAATACTGTAATGAATGCCTAATGTTGACGACAACAACTTAGAAGGCTGAAGATAAATCTATAGCAATAAAAATGTTAAATAGTTTGGACAAAATCGCTAATCTCAGAAACCACTGAACCGATTGCTTTCAAATTTGGTCACAACCTTCATTTCGCATACGGGAAGGTTCTTCTGTACTTACTTCACAGATATGTCACATCTGTGACAGGTAAAATAGGTTTAAAAATTTTTTCAAGAAAACAGCGACATCTGCTGGATGTAAGCGCCATCTGTTACACCTTACACTAACACATGCTACACTAATCATTTCGCCAGTCCAGGTCCACGTTTCACTTCCATTCATGCACTTTTTTCGCCGGAAGATAACTATTTCCTTTACAGCTAAAATACACCCACCACCCTTCTCACACCCCCCACACACATGCCAAATTGATTTACTTCCCACAGCCTCCCAACACACACAAAATCACCCTCCTCACACACCCCACACACATGCCAAATGTATTTACTTCCCAGGCCCTCACAACACACACAAAACCTGACAGACGTCCGGGAGGCTCCAGCGGAGGGCCAGGACTGGTCCGGGACACATCTCCTGCACTACGGCAGTCGGCTGCCAGCAATCAACATGGCGCCGATGGCCCTTTCCCTTACTATGCCACTCGGGGACACCAATGGCGGCAGTAGTCCATGTGACATAGTTAGGGCGAGGGCCCCTCAGCACCATTTTCAGGACTGGCAGCCGGCGGACCTTTGCCCTTACTATGTTAGAGGATCTACCGCTGCCATTGCTCCACCCCACTGACATAGTAAGGGCAAAGGGCCGTTGGAACCCGTTTCAGTGCTCGCAGCCGACGGACCAACGCCAATACATCGCTCCCAGACTGCTCCTGAACGCCCGCTCCACCGACTGACATTTTTATCAGGTCTCGGGGGGGTCTGGAGGGTGGTAATGAATTTATTGCGAACATCTTGGGGAGGGGTCACGAGAAGGGGGCAGGTTTCATTCATTCAGCAACTCTGGGGGGGGGGCGGAGTGGGGCTACTGTTTTTCGCAGGGCTGGGGGAGGGAGGGCAGGAGAGTGTGGGGTGGTTAGTTTAAGATAACTTTTCTCATAGGGTTGTTTTTTGGGGGAAGGGGAGGTTCACACACAAATACATACACTAAACTTGCACGATCTCAGGAATGCACCAAAATAGTCCTCCCCAGACCACAAAACAAATTTGGAAGTGCAAATTTGGTTAGGCACTCCCCTATTTGGCTACATAATGTGCACAGACGCCCAGGGACAGACCACATGTCGCACCAACAATTTTAATTTCCCAGGTCTTGGGAGGGGGCAGGAGGGTGGGGGGTTATTATTTGATTTAAAGGGTTGGGATTGGGAGTTTTTTTGGGGGGTGCGGGGGTTCCCACAGAAATAGAAAGACAAAGGTTTTCTGATCTGAAGGGTAGGCAGTAGGCGGGGGGAGGTGAGTGTCAGGGGAGGGAGAATGAGGGGAGAGGTGAGTGTGAGGGGAGAGAGTTGGAGTGGGGACAGGGGAGGGAAGGGGGGATGAGTGACCAAGGGGGAGGAGGATGAGTGACTGAGGTAAATGAGCAAGGGGAAGGGGGAGGGAGGGTAAAGAACCTGACTCTGCCACTGCAACGCGTGGCCGGGTACAGCTAGTAATAAATAAAGTTGCAGACAGCATCAGACCCTGGTAAACCCCAGTAGCGCATGGTATCCTAGTGTAGGCTTCTCCATTATACTGTATTTGCTGGGTTCTATTAGACAGAAATGAATTAAACCATCCCAGGACAATTCCACCAGGCCCTAGTATTCAAAAATAATCAAGCAATATAGCATGGCTCAGAGTGTCGAAAGCCACATAATACCAAAAGGATGACTCAACCCATACTTATGTCACAGAGAATGGAATCCAAAAGGGATATGTGTCTGTGCTGTGCTCAACTCAGAAACCACAATGGAACTGATCAGGACTGAGCGTTTATCCAGATACTCTTGCAGTTGTCCAAGTATGCATTTTTTTCAAACGTTTAGACAGCCACAGAAAATTAGATATTGACCAATGACTAGCAAACTCAAGCAGGTAAAGCTACAGTAGTTCTTCAATCCTAGGATAATTGCATGCTTCAAAGAATCTGAGATAACTTCCTCAAGCATTATCATAGTAGTTAAGGAACTAATTACAGTATCTTTCAACCTTTGAACTATGTTAACAGAGCACTGATGAAATTGGAACATAAGAATACATAAGAACCTAAGATTTCCATACTGGGTTAAACTAAAAGTCCATCAAACCCAGTATCCTGTTTACAACAGTGGCTAATCCAGGTCACACATATCTGGCAGGATCCCAAAAGGTTGATAAATGTTATGCTGCTTATCCCAGGGATAAGCAGTATATTTCCTGAAGTCTACCTTAGAATGGTTTATGAACTTTTCTTCCAGGAACTTGTCCAAACCTTTTTAAAACCCAGCTACACTAACAGCTTTTACCACATCCTTCAGCAATGAATTCCAGAATGTATGTGTTGACTACAAAATATTTTCTCCTATTTGTCTTAAATGTATTATCTAGTAATTTCATTGCCTTGAAAGATCCTGATTTCAATTAGACAAGATGTTTTGTCACATCCTTTGTACTCATAATATCAAAATTGGTCCAGTTAACCTTTACTGATTGAATCTTGTTCTTAATTGAGCAAATTACTCATCCTGTGTGAAGATTTCCTTAATCTTAGGCACCTTACTCTGGAAGCAATCAGCCAGAGATTTACAACTAACATCTAGGTCTCCACAAACTGGGTAGATTTTTCAAATAAATGTCTAATGATTTTAAATAATTCTCATAGATGGTTTAGTGAAGATTGAATTAATGAAGCAATGAATGCTTTCTTTGCTTCCTGACATTTTGTTCTGTACAACTGCAACTTCACCCTGTATTCTTCCTTGAGAAGGTACATGAGATTTCTGCCAGTGCCATTCAAGTTGAAGGTACATGAGATTTCTGCCAGTGCCATTCAAGTTGCCAAGCTATTATAACCCAGCTCTGATGTAATAATAGAACAGGTTGTAGCTATGTTGAAAAGTAACATGCATTCTACATACTTACAGAATTTGCCTTTCTTTGCCAGCACAGTAGAACTGTAACCAAAGGACAGAATCTAAACTGACACTGCATACAAAGGCAGGATCAAATGCTAGACACAAGCAGCAAACATTTAGTTTACCTGGCACAACATGCCAGATAGATATTGACAGATATAAATATAACATAAACGTAAATACTTTGCAGTCATGCTAAGCAAAGTATTTATGGGCTGGAGGTCCAAGACCCACTACAGTTGGTCTCCTAGTCACTTATACCACTCTAGGTTCTCTAGAAGTCAACAAGACATATGGGAATCCATCAACTGCATGCTCTGAAAGCCAGCTCAGACCTCTAGATCAGCACATGGTGTTGACTGGAAGCGGGACCATGTAAAAACCACAACAAAGACAATATCCATACATTTTAATGGGACTATGCTTGCTTGTTGATATCAGGAGAGTGACTCTGCAGATCCAAAAAGGAATAATGAGGTTCATGCATATTTTAATAAGCCTGATAATGCATTACATACATCAAAGTGAGGTTTGGTCTAAAAACACAAATATCAGGATTTATGTGGTTTTTGGGAGAAACACATGGTCCTTGAGTTACTTTTTAACAATAGATTTGAATACATTTATATTTTCTGCTGCTAATGTTCTTAGTTGGAGACCTCTAGTAGGTGAATAAAAGTAATTTGATGAATAGGTGTTTGAAGAGTCATCTGTGGGCAGGAAAGGCGATTAACAGACCATCTATATTAGTTCTTCTTTCTTGGAAAAATTCTCAATAGGAATTAGCCCCTTGAGTCCTTATCTTCAAAATATCACAATTTCTTCTTACCCTTGTTTTTTCAGGCTGCTCAAGAGTACAAGATCCTTGCCCCAATCCTTTGGGATACAGGAATATGCCCTTTCCTTCCAACTGGTCAAGGTCAAAGGCCAAAAATCTTATTCAGAAGTCCATCAGTATCCAAATATGAAAAAGTGATGAGCAGAGGCCCATCCTAAATGTATCGGTCAATCTTCTCTTGAGACCCTGTGAAGTATCTCAATTCCATTAACCTGCCTCAAGATCCTGGGGGGATTCAAACTTCTCAACAATGACTGAAATCCTGAAGGGATTTCTTTCTCCTAAGCTGAAATCCTGAGGGGGGGGGGGGAGGGAGAATCTCAAACTCCTCCAACCACTTGCTTGAGACCCTTGGAAATCTTCCGCTGCTCTCTTCATCAATTCTTCAGCTTTTCCTTCCCACCTACTCTGAGATCCTTGAGGAATCTCTAGCAGTGACTCTTATCTCTTCTTCTGTTGTCTTCCCACTAAAGCACTGAGCATACTCCAGGGGATAATATATCCTAGATGCCATACCCCCAAAAAAGTGGGGTTTCAGCAATGGAAGGAATTCTAAAATACAAAACCTCTCCTACTATCCCTAGCTAGAAAATCACTGGGAAATATTAGTGAATGGCAAAGCCCGGTCACATGTGTACCCTGAATATTTTTGATAGTGCAGAATATTTGTGAACATTTCTTTTTACATTAGTAATTAATCAAATAACACTGAATATGTTTCTCTTTTAACCCCCAAGCGGAAAAAGTAAATTTGGATTAATTTAAGCCTTCAGATAATACAATGTCCAAGTCAGTCCAAAACATGGTTTGAATCAAATTACAGCTAATCTGGATTTTAATTTTAATGCAATTCAGAATTATAGTGTCAATTTAGATAAGCACAGATTTTACTTGTTTACTAAATGATTAATAAACAGTTTGATTTAACATGATCCATGAAGCTTTCCAACTAATGTAATTTTTGGTTGCAATGAATCTTAGGGCTTGATTCAAAGGTTTTTCTCCCTTCTTTGTCTACTGGAAAGAACCTTGATGGATCAGATGAGTCTGAAATACTCAAAGGCTCCTGAATTGGAGGGATGATTTATTGTCCTTAAGACTACATGAATTAGGAGTTAGACTGGAAAGGACATTTTGATATATAAGGTTCCCTGTTGAGACATAAGGAATGAAGTTTGGAAAAATTTGCACACTTTGTCCTGATTGGCAGGTGTAGGGAATTAGTGAGAAATTAAGAGTCCCAAAAGAGAAGAATCTGTGAAAGTCAATAAAAAAGATAACAATATGCAGCTTTAATTTCCATAATCCTGATGCTAGGTGAGAACTGCTGCTCACAGAAGAAGAAAGAAAGATAGCAGCGCGATGTGCGAGCTTCCATCAACCTTTTGAAAAGCAGTCTGCTAAATCAAGAAGGATGTAGTCAGTAGTCCCGCAAAGTCCATCCAATACTAAGCAGGCTTGACCCAGTACCACACAGGGACCAGTAACACGTTTCTTTAGGTACTGCAGTTCCTGATATTCCTCTGATCTTTGGGGCTAAGGTCTTCAAGTGATTGAGTGCCCACCTTTTAGGATGGACAGAAGATTTTCTAACCCACTTATACAATCCCAATTAAGCATGTCCAGAAGATAAAGCTATGCAAATAATTATTGCATCCTACTTAACCTAAGGAAGGGACAATTTTCAATAGCATGACTAGTCGTTAGTTCAGATTTTCTTTTAAAAATTAGCTTATGCCTGTATCCAGTAACAAATGTAACAGCTGAGTTCTTTTTTCAAGATGGAGGAAAGTGGGGAAAGAATGCACGCGTGCTTAGGTCTGGGTAGTGAATATTTTATTACCCAGACCTAAGCATGCCTTCAAGAAATCCCCCATTTAGAACATAAGAACATAAGATTTACCATACTGGGTCAGAGCAAGGGTCTATTAAGTCCAACATCCTGTTTCCAACAATGGTCAATCCAAGTCACAAGTACCTGGCAAGTCCCAAACATTAAATAGATCTCAAGCTACTGTTTCTTATTGGTTAATAGCAGTTTATGGATTTATCCTCTAGGAACTTATCTAAACCTTTTTTAAACCCAGTTACACTAACTGCTGTAACCACATCCTCTGGCAATGAATTGCAGAGCTTAACTATGCGCTGAGTGAAAAAGAATTTTCTTTGATTTGTTTTAAATGAGCTACTTGCTAACTTCATGGAGTGCTCCCTAATCCTTCTATTATCTGAGAGAGTAAATAACCAATTTACATTAACTGCTCAAATTTTTTCATGATTTTGTATACCTCTATAATATCCCCCCTCAGTCATTTCTTCTCCAAACTGGACAGCCCTAATTTCTTTAGTCTTTACTCATAGGGGAGCTGTTCCATGCCCCTTATCATTTTGGTCACCCTTCTCTGTACTTTTTACAGTGCAACTATAACATTTTTGAGATGTGGCGACTAGAATTGCACACAGTATTCAAGGTGCGGTCTCACCATGGAGCGATTCAGAGGCATTATGACATCCACTGTTTTATTTGCCATTCCCTTCTTAATAATTCCTAACATTCTGTTTTCTTTTTTGACTACCACAGCACACTGAGCTGACAATTGCAATGTATTATCCATATAGATGCCTAGATCTCTTTCCTGGGTGGTAACCCCTAAGATAAAACCTAACATTGTGTAAGTACAGCAAGGGTTATATTTCCGTATATGCATCACCTTGCACTTGTCCACATTATATTTCATCTGCCATTTGGATGCCCAATCTTCCACTCTCACAATCCGCTTGAGATTTAACTACTCTGCATAATTTTGTGACATCCGCAAATTTGATCACCTCACTTGCCATACCCCTTTCCAGATCATTTATAAATATATTAAAAAGCACCAGTCCAAGTACAGATCCCTGAGGAACTCCACTGTTTACCTTTTTCCATTGAGAAAACTGACCATTTAATTCTACTCTCTGTTTCCTGTCTTTTAACCAGTTTCCAATCCACAAAAGGACATCGCCTCCTATCCCATGACTTTTTACTTTTCTTAGAAGCCTCTCATGAGGAACTTTGTTGAACGCATTCTGAAAATCCAAATTACATTTACTGGTTCACCTTTGTCCATATATTTATTCACCCCTTCACAAAAATGTAGGAGATTTGTGAGGCAAGACTTCCCTTGGGTAAATCCATGCTGGCTGTGTCCCATTAAACCATCATGTCTATCTAAATGTTTTGTGATTTTATTCTTTATAACAGTTTCCATGATTTTTCCTGGCACTGAAGTCAAGCTTACCAGTCTTTAGATTCCTGGATCACCCCTAGAACCCTTTTTAAATATTGAGGGTTACATTGGCTACCTTCCAGTCTTCAGGTACATCGGATGATTTTAATGATAGGTTACATATTAATTGAAATAGGTCTGAAATTTCATTTTTTAGTTCTTTCAGAACCCTGGGGTGTATACCATCTGGTCCATTTAATACATTTTAATTAGATTAAATATATGCACATTGTGTACTATACAAATGTTTTCCTCAGAACAGCTAAAAATTCATTTTCAAAGAAGCCAAATTATTCTGGTAAATATCTTTGAAAATTATCTTTCCGAAGGCTGAGCACAAAACTTAATGTTATGGAGAAGATGCTTTCTCCAAGAATCCAGTTAGTTAAATAAGGAAAGAGCTTGCAGAAGGAAAAACTGAACAGGGACTATGACCAAAAGCATTTTTTAAGAAGAGCAGGCTGATGAATTACTGCTACACTTTCTGTTGAGTTGTTCTATATAATTTTTTATGTTACACTTGGCTGTCTGCAGGCTACCCCCACGGACTTCTGCTCTTACCTCTGCCCTTGCCTGACATGGTGACTGAGCATGTGTGGCAGGAATGTCGCTAGCAGATGTGGCAGGATGCTACCATTACACGTGGCAGGGATGTCTCTGACAGTTCTCGGTGCAGTGGGTCCTCATAAGTGCATGTTCTCTTCTACTTTCTCTATTTAAAGGTACCATGTCGGGAAAACGCCCACGTCTCCTCTTGATGACAGCTCTTGCTCCTGCTCCTCTCCGCACCTCGGTTCCGCCCCTGATTCCTTCCAGCTCCTCGCTCCCTTGGCCTGCTCTTCTTGTTCCTGACTCGGCTTGTCCCTGGATTTCACTTCATCTGCTGCCTGCCCTGACTGCCTGCTTGCTTATCATCTCTCCGATTTGGCGCTGGCCTGACCACTGATATGTCTGACTTCACTGCTGTCTGCTGCCTTCATTGACTTGTCTTCACCCGGAGACCCACTCCTAGGTCCGGCACCCAACGGCTCAACCTGCAGGGATCGTGGGTTGGTATACGTGAAGGTCCAAATGGGTCTCCATTTCACCTGCAACCACCTCCTGACAACGAGGGCCTATAGTGGCTCCCCCTATAGGTGGTGCCAACTTTGTCTTGGCTCAGGGATCCACGCTCCTGTAACAGCATCCTCTCATTGGGTCTTGGAGAAGGCAACGACACCTACATGACATCACGACATCAGAGGTGCACTTTTCTTCTTTGTATTGTGAGCATCATGACATCTATTCCAATAAAATATTCCTACATTGTCTAGCTTGATGCAGTACGGTGCATGGGTGTAGGGGTACATGCAATGGCAAAGAGGAATGCTAGCTTAGAAAGAGCTGTGCACCTACTGAAAACTGCACCAGGTAGCAAAGTTGCTTTCAGCAGCGCTCTAATGGAAATTGTGATCCAAAACCCGTGTGAGTTGTGCAGTATTGTTGCCATGTAGCACCAAAATCCTGTGCAGCTTTTTAAGTATGTACATGCTCCCATTTCATCACAATACCCAACATTTTATTAAACCAAAACCAACACTTTCTATACCTGCAGCCATGGCAGTAAGATGAGGACAACATGTAGATATGCTGCAAGTAGGTATGCTGTTATAAATCCTAATGTACACTGCTCTTTTATCTGTTGAGGCACTGTTGTGACTTCGGTCTGGGAATGCCCATGTGACTGTACACACACTCAGTACAGAGCTATTATTTCACTTGAACACCTTTAATCACTTACAAATGAGTGTAATAATTTTTTTCTGTCACTCAAACATTAAACTGTCTACCTGTTACTTTCCCATACACGGCTCACCTTCACTACTCTCTGAGATTTACAGCATTTGATTAGGTGTAGCTCTCCAGGGTTGCGGTCCATGTGGGACGCCATCACACTTATGGCACTATGTCATCCACATGTGAGCAGTAGAATACAGTTTGTTGGTGATGGCTCTCAGGCCATACCATGCTAGGTAGGCAACTAACTTTATTGCCATACAAGCCTCTTTTACTGTCACTATCAGGCACAACAAATGGTGGCTGCAACATGTCTTTCATGTAATGTTAACTTTCAGTACTGTAATTCAAGTACAGTGAACTGGTGCATTGTGAAGATGAATGCTGAATATCCATACGTGTTCTAGGCAACAAGATGACCTATACAGCCAACAACTGAGAGGAAGAAAAGGGATAGTGAGGAGAGCAGCAGCTAAGCCACCTCAGGCGCACCTCCCCTGGAAGGGGAAGTGATAGGTGAGGCATATAAGGCAAAATGTCTTTCTCTAAGGTTTTGCCAAATCTGGCTGTCACTTAGCGTGGTCTCCTGGGCTCCTGCAGGGAGGCATGGGGGATCCTGGGGGAGATCCGAATGTAGGGCCATTGGTACTCTGTTGCATAGAGCCAGATTATGGAATACACAGCAGCACAGCAACACAATATTTGCAACTTAGGGTGGGGCATATATTAAAGCTCCACCCGTCTTGTCCAAACAGCAAAAATGACTTTTCAGAAGGCTGAAGGTGCATTCTATGACACAGCGGGTAGCACATAAGGCCTCGTGTATCTCGTCTCTGCTGGTGTGTTGGGAATGGCAATGGGGGTGAGAAGCCAGGGCCTGCAACCATACCCGGAATCTACTGCAGCAATGAGAAAACAAACACATGAATCATAGCATTGTCACTTGCAGATGTGATTGCCAAACCACAGCTTCCAGTAAGACTATATAAGGAAGCCTGTACCTTTGCTGAGCCTTAAAGTGTGATTAGCATGCCCTAAATGCCTTTGATAACGTTGTTGGCCACTATATGTGCAGGCTAGCTGTAGGCTAAAAGAGTTCATCTCTTCATGAGTACTAAATCAGATGTGCCTCCCAACCCAGCAAAGGCTACTGGTGTATAGCTGGCTGTCAAAGTTGCACAGATACATAAGAGGTGAAACATCTGTGTTAGCAGCAAAAGCCGTACTTCATGCTATGCATGCAAATGTCCAAAATTCAATACCCAAAAAAATAACATGAAAAATGAACCATACAAAACATAAGACGATTCTGCTATGTAAAAGAGCTTATAGCAATTATATTTATCTATATGTACAGTGACCGTCATATAGCACCACTTGCAGCTTGTGGCTTTTAGAAGTCAAGCCCTGTAAAGCGCTGGGGCTTTTTAATCATAGGTCACTAGTACAAAAAGTTCATAGATTCTCCATGTAGGAGCTATCAAATGCACTTATCTGAGTAACCATCCACAATGCAACAATGTCTCTTGCAGTCCGTAGTCTGTCCCTTGATTTGATTTTAAAGTGCGGTCAGTTTGCTAATGGGTTCAAACAGTGACCGGTACACATACTAGCGGGTAGCTCACAGCACCGCACATTTTGAATAGTTGTTTGAACCCATTAGCAAACTGACAGCACTTTAAAATCAAATCAAGGGACAGACTACGGACTGCATGAGACATGGTTGCATTGTGGATGGTTACTCAGATAAGTGCATTTGATAGCTCCTACATGGAGAATCTATGAACTTATTGTACTAGTGACCTATGATTAAAAAGCCCCAGCACTTTACAGGGCTTGACTTCCAAAAGCCGCAAGCTGCAAGTGGCGCTATATGACGGTCACTGTACATATACATAAATATAATTGCTATAAGCTCTTTTACATAGCAGAATCGCCTTATGTTTTGTTATGCATGCAAATGTAGCAGCTCTGCTGTCTGTACTCGATAGAAACCCATTACTGAGCCCACTCACAGGGAATATGGCATCCCACCAACATGCACAACATACTGGTTGTGGAACTGGTGTGTCAGGCTCTACAGAAACAATGTGTGACAATCTTCCAGATGCCGCAGTAACAGCCCAGACATGATGGTGCTGTACTGGCGGTGTGGATGGGTGAAGCTAGAGATTAACCAATGCCATTGTAAGACCTCCCAAGGGTGGGATAGGAATGGAGCCTTTTGGATAATGTAGACATGCTAATTGTATAGTAGTTCCTCACTCAGCAATTTTTACAATATATATGGACCGATATATATATATATATATATATAAGACCGATTAGAGAAATCCACAAAGGAACTTTGCAAGCTCCTCCAACTAAAGCCATGCAACTTACCTCGACCAAAGACTGAGCTTTCTCGACAGCAGGACCAACTATTTGGAATAACATCCCTTCAGACCTTAGGCTGGAACCATGCCTCCCAAGATTTAGGAAAAAACTTAAGACATGGCTTTACTGCCAAGCCTTCTCAGATCCCTCGGATACACACTAGATGACCTAATTCCCTTCATGAGCGATGGAACCTTGTACCTCTAATGTCATTAAGCACTAGCCCGCTTACCCTATTGTATTATATTACTAGTTTTCTGCCATCCTAGGCCTTTCTTTCCAGCTGATTAAGCCTCCAAGTTCACCCTCCTTGTTGAATGTAACTTTGCCACCTCCGATCATATGTTTATTTCTGTTTCAGTTTTTACCCTGTTCAATGTAAACCAATCTGATATGGTTATTACCATGAAAGTCGGTATAGAAAAGTGTTAAATAAATAAATAAATAAATAAATAAATAAATAAATAAACAAATAAATAAATAAACAAATATATGCATTGCTTGCCTTGACTCATTTTGGCAGCCTGTGAAACATGGGGACAAAAAGGCATGGCCAGGGCCAATGGCCACTATACGTGAATACAAGGCACTTGACAGGCCACCAGTCATGTCTTCCCCCACATCCATCCCCCATTTTGGTGCCATTATGCACATAAACATAGGCAGACATAATTTACAAAGAAAAGTGTGCTATACCTACAAGCCAATCATCACCATACAGGCCTGCTTCAAAATTATCAAAGAGGCCTGATTGCCTAAGTATAAAGGAATCATGCACGGCTCCTGGGTACCTGGCCACCATGTCCAGGTTGCGCATTCCAGTATTATAGACCACTTGGACATTGATGGCATGGAAGAACTTTCTGTTGCGGTGCATCTTCTCCCTCTGACGGGGTGAAATGATGGCCACGTGAGTGCAGTTGATAGCTCCGACAAAATTGGGAAGTGTGCGAAATCATAGAAACCTCTCTTCAAGTCCATCAACTCCTGATGGTAGCAAGGAAATTTGATGTAATGATTAATGCAGTCAGTGACTGCTTCGATGACCTGGTCGAGACAGTGTGAAAAAGTGGTTTGGGACATTCCCCCCATGACCCCTACTGTGGTTTGGAAGGAGCCGCATGCCATGAAATGGAGGGCAGTCAAGAGTTTGGGGACAGCGTGGGACCTTTGGGTGACCGGATCCAGATCCCCTCGGAGGTTTTCATATAATTCCTGGATTGTCCGAGAGCTGAGGTGATACCTGCTAACCACAAAGTCCTCTGGCATGCCCAGCAAGGAGGTGCGTGGTAGAAATATACACTCTCTGTATCTCCAGCGCTGTGGCTGCCTGCGTACCAGATGCTGAAACAGTCCCTGAGACGGCGGTACCACAGTCTCTGCCTGTGGTCCTGGTACTTCCATGAGACATCTTGGAAGTGGCCTTGGCTGTTCTGGCTCCCGGTCACCGGCCCCTCCTACTTGCTGCCCTGCTTCTCTTCGCCGCGGTTCAGCGCGGCATGCTCCACTTCGCGGCCGGCCTTCCATGGCCCGCCACATGGTCGCCAACGCCATCCTCCTCCCTTCAGCGGGGCCCTCCCTAGGAGTGCGTGTGCGGGAGGCCCTGCCTCTTAAAGAGACAAGAGCGGGAGAATTAGTCCAACCCCGAAAGATGACATTATCTAGAAAGGGTATTTACACTCCACAGCTCCTCCTGAACCTTGCCTTCACAACAGGTCCTCTTTGCTAGTTGCTACTGCCTTGCTCCAGCTCCGATCCTGCCTTGTTCCAGCTTCAGCTCCATTCCTGCCTTGTTTCAGCTCCAGCTCCAGCTCCGTTCCTGCCTTGTTCCAGTTCCTGCCTCATCTCTGCTCCTGCTTCCATCCCTCGGCTTGATCTTCAGGATTTGACCTCGGTCCATTGTCTCGTCTCTGCCTGTCTGCTGCCCATCTTGACCCTTGGCCTGTTTTACCATTCCGCCTCTTCACTGCCTGCCTCTGATCTTCTGCCTGGACTCTGATTCTGCTCTTTGCTGCTTGCCCCGACCCAGACTGTTTACTGGTCTCTGCCTCATCTTCACCAGCACCACCTCCTGGAGACGAGTTCCATTGGGGCAGTCCCTCGGTGGATATCCACCACTCGCTCCAGCCCAGGGGTCCACAACAGTAACATTGGCTGTTGTTCTTCCATGTGTTTTCATCTGCAGCGAGCCTGGTGAGGCACCATATATTCTACAAGTACACTTGATAGAAACAAAATGGCTTTAATAGAATTGACCTGGTAAAATTACAATTTTTTCGTGGCATTACGGGCTAAAATGTCATTATCACACCCGGTATTGAGCTGCGCAATATTATCTTGGTGCGTATCGAGTGCAAAAAAAACTCCAAAAATAACAGACACACCTACCACGCCTTCCTGGACCAATAAAAATGCCTGTTTATTTGCCGCAATAAAAACGTGTGATAATATATGAAAGGGATCGCAGAAAGTGCTAACCAGCCCTATTTTACATTTATACTGCCCAAACTCCGCCCACCGTTATATTAATGTTAAATTTGCATATGCTATTTGCAATACGCTGTTTATCACATGTGTTACAGTATTATCGAGTGTGTTCGATAACGGCCTATCGCAAATTAATGAATGCCCATGTAATTTAGGTGTGTTCCAGGGGTATAACTGAAAGAAGTTGAGTTAGCAGGTTAAGTGAGCTAGCTAACTGATATTCAGAGTTAGCTAACTCTGATATTCAGAGTTAGCCCAATGAATTAGCCAGCTAAGTCTGGTTGGGCCAAAGATCTGACCTAAAGTTAGGAGGCTATAGTTAGCCGGCTAACTTTGAGATAGTCGGCTATCGGCTGACGGAGCGCACTGTTAACCCGCCATTGGACGCGCATTTTCCCTTACCCCTTATTCAGTAAGGGGCCGAAAATGCGCGTCCAACCCGCCGAACCTAATAGCGCCCTCAACATGCAAATGCATGTTGATGGCCCTATTAGGTATTCCCGCGCGATTCAGAAAACAAAATGTGCAGCCAAGCTGCACATTTTGCTTTCAGAAATTAGCGCCTACCCAAAGGTAGGCGCTAATTTCTTCGGGCACTGGGAAAGTACACAGAAAAGCAGTAAAAACTGAATTTCTGTGCACCCTCCGACTTAATATCATGGTGATATTAAGTTGGAGGTCTCAAAAAAAAAAAAAATTAAACCTCATCTAAACTCCTCTCCCTTTCACCTCATTTTAATTTTCAATTAAAAGTTGCGGTCCATCATGATTTGAAGAATGGCCCTGTTTGCTAGCTGGACTGTTTCTGAATATGGACCTTGTTGATCCTTAATGAACAAAGTTGTAGTAGCAAATTTCTGGAATTTCAGCCTTCCTTCTCTGTCTCTTGTCAGCGCGAAACCTAAAAGAAGCCTCTCAGAGGCATTGGAAACATCAAAACTAATTGAAATAGAATTGGGATGGAAAACTGTGCCTTAGCCTCTCTCTACTATTTATCCCCAATATTCTTTTACCACATCAGTCTAAAATATAGATGAGTAAATAATCAAACTACCCATATTTCGTCAAACCCCACGAGATGTTTTGAACTACTTAATATTTCTGTAGGCATGAAACTGGTGCAATGACATTGTTGCTCTTCCAAGTATAAAGGTCTATTTCTGTGGAGACATTGCAAGCCTAAATCATACCATTACTATACTTCTGGACTCAATTACAACCATTATTATAAAAATATAAACACTGGAGACCAATCTTCAAAATAGATTCTGTTCGCAAAATCGCAATCCCCTTTGGTAAGTGATTACAAGTTTTAATTATAGTAACATTCTCAAACAAAATAATACACTGTGGTTGCCTTTTAAATAAATATATAAGATCGGCAGTGCAGGATTGTCCTGTTCTGTGCTGCCAAAAATAACCGCGGGAAAAGCGCATGGTGTCGATCGAGGCAGTGGGGTGGGGAGGAGTTTGGGTGCGCAAGGGGGGGTGCAAAATGGCCGGCGGTGCAGCGATTCAAATCGCTGCACTGCTATTGGTCAGGTGCTGCAGTCAGCTGGTGACGTGGCAGGTTCCCTGCTGCATGGGAAGGCTACTCCCTAACTGGCTGTGCGCGTGATCGTGGTCAAAACAAAAATAAATAAATAAATGACAAACGAAACAGGTTTGCTATCTGGTCTTCAGTGGGGCTCCTTGTCAGGGGACTTTGTAAAAAAAAAATGATAAGAAGAATTGGACAAACCCGCGGGCAACAGGAGGCAGACGTGGGAGTGACTCGATCGGGAGCATGCTGAGGAGAAGAGGAGAGCGCAGTGCTCTGCCTGGCCCTGGCCTCCTGGCACCCCCTTGCTGGAGGGTGTTGTTCAGGTCTGCAGAGCTGGGACCGGACTCCTACAGAGGGTGAAACTTCGGGGGAATAGGCAAGTTTGGCAGGCCACGTGTCCCCCTTGTCGGGCTCGGGGAGAGAGTGGCCGTGAAGTGGGACCTCCCCCCCCCCCTTTCCCCCCCTCCCTCCCATATGTGGGTCCTTCTGCTAATTTCCCTTTAGACCTTTCATTGGATGCATCCTGCAGTGAGTTTTCCTACCAGACAGTGCTTCTCCCCCCCCCCCCCCATACCCCTCACCCTGCCTCTTCTTGTCCTTTGCCTCCACCATGGGTAGTAGATACCAGTGAGGCTAGGAGCTCCTGTCATAGGCGGAGCAAAAAGAAAGCCCCTGTCACTAGGAAAAGCAGCAGGGGTCGGCGAACGGATGTGGGGGAAGGGCAAGTGCAAGGCGATATACTGGTAGGAGCACCCCATCGTGGTTTAGCTATGCATGGTGGTGCTGGAAGCCGTAGTGTGTCTTAGCAGGGCAAGTGGAGGGCAGTTCAGGTAATGAGCGAGGGGCCCAGAAACAGCGTGAGGAGCGGCGTGGAAGGACACAAGGAGGCGTACAGTAGGGCTTCTCAGAAGGACTACATCATTCGTCATACCTTACCTGAGGATTCTGGAGGTGGCTCAGGTAGGCAGCTCAGAAAGAACCCCCTAGGCCCGGCTGCGGGTAGGGGTTCCTGCGGGGGGGGGGGGGAGTTTTGGGGGATGGCCTACATGGTATGGGGAGGGGTACAGTAGTGTTGCAGGGGCACGATCTGCAGGCCCTGGTTGGTGGGAGAGTGAAGGGGAAAAAGGGGAACACCAGGAAAGGGTATCTGGAGCAAGCGGAAGAGGGTGGGGTGTGTGTGACAGGCAGGATTACAGGCATAGGGGCAGTTTTGCTGGCTGTGTGTGTGTCCCAACAGACATGGCTGACAGGATTACCCTGGCACGTCCCAGCAGGAAGTATGGAGGGATAGGGTTTTCTCACGACCCATGAAAGGACAGGATCATTGAGGATTGTCGACCAGTGACAGACCATCTGAGGTGGAGAGAGGCAGTTGCTGGGGAGCAGGAGCAGGTGAGTTGGAGTCTACGGGGAATGGGCGAGGGCACAACACGGCAAGAAGAGGAAGAAGTCACAGCCGAGTAGTTCGGGGTCGGACTCCAGCTCATCTTCATCCTCAATATCTACCTCCAGCGCATCGGGGGGGGGGACACGGCACAGGCGGGTTGGATTTGGTGAAGGCCCGCAACAGGATATGTGACATCCGCCATTAGCATCTTTGATGGAGTTATGGGAAGGGGTTCCTAGTAAGATGCAGAGGCGGATTCACAAAAGGAAATATGTTAATATTTTTAAATTATTAGAGGGTAGAAGAGGAGGTTGGAAGGACAAGAAGAAGGGTAAGAAAAAAGGGAAAGAGGGTAACACGGGTCCCAAGGTTTCGAAGAATATTTTGAACTGGGTCAAGGGGTTTATGCATTTGGCCAGTGTAGTGGGACACTTTAAGCCAGTGCAGTATGGGCCTTCATTAGCGTACGGAGATAGTATACTGGGGGCGTTCAAGGACTACGAAGGTTGGACTTGGCTCAACTACGACGAGAAGTTCAGAGATAAGATGGCGGGGAATCACCATATGTCTTGGGGTACGCAGGACATTAACCTATGGTTGACACAGATGACGAACAGTGCGGGAAGCGTGAAAGGGGCAGGGGCAGTAGTACCGGGTTTGTCGGGGCAGCAGATGCTGGTGGCGGAGATGGAAGTACAAGTTCCTTTCAAGCTGCAGGGATTGGTATTAAAGCAGGGAGAGGGGTCAAAGTGGTGGTCAGAGGGTCCGACGGACCCCACAACACTGTCCAAATACAATACGCTCACAATGGTTAGAAACCTCGGAGTCACCTTGAACAAGGAACTAAACTTTAAATATCATATCAAGACACTGATAAAAGAAGGATTCTACAAACTACAAATCCTTAAGAAACTCCAACCCCTACTACACCCCCCGGACTAATGGACAGTAATACAATCCCTCCTCTTCGCCAAGTTAGATTATTGCAATGCCCTCCTAACAGACCTACCCGCAGCCACCCTCAAGCCCCTCCAGCTCCTTCAGAACATAAGAACATAAGAAAATGCCATACTGGGTCAGACCAAGGGTCCATCAAGCCCAGCATCCTGTTTCCAACAGTGGCCAATCCAGGCCATAAGAACCTGGCAAGTACCCAAAAACTAAGTCTATTCCATGTAACCATTGCTAATGGCAGTGGCTATTCTCTAAGTGAACTTAATAGTAGGGATGTGAATCGTTTTTTGACGATTTAAAATATCGTCCGATATATTTTAAATCGTCAAAAAATCGTTAGGGCCACGATACAATACCAATTCCCCCGATTTATCGTTAAAAAATCGTAAATCGGGGGAAGGGGGAGGGCAGGAAAACCGGCACACTAAAACCCCCTAAAACCCACCCCCGACCCTTTAAATTAAATCCCCCACCCTCCCGAACCCCCCCCCCCCAATGCTTTAAATTACCTGGGGATCCGGCGGTGGTCCGGAACCCCCGCTGAACGACCTCCTGCAGTCGATCTCCTGCCGGCGCCATTTTCCGTACGAAAACGATTTGCGGCAAGAAATCGCTCCCGGAACCCCGCTGGACTCCCAGGAAACATTTGGCCAGCTTGGGGGGGGCCTCCTGACCCCCACAAGACTTGCCAAAAGTCCAGCGAGGGTCCAGAACGACCTCCTCCGTCGAATCGTTTTTGTCTATGGCCGCCGCCATTTTGCGGCGGCCATTTTGAAAAATGGCGCCGGCTGAAGACAACACAATTCTATTGAGGGGGACCGTTCTGGACCGCTGCCGTTCTGGACCACTGCCGGATCCCCAGGTAATTTAAAGCATTTGGGGGGGGGGTTCGGGAGGGTGGGGGATTTAATTTAAAGGGTCGGGGTGGGTTTTAGGGGGGTTTAGTGTGCCGGCTCACGATTTTAACGATTTTTCACGATAGTTTACACACCCAAACGGCAACAATACGATTCCCTCCCCCTCCCAGCCGAAATCGATCGTTAAGACGATCGAGGACACGATTCACATCTCTACTTAATAGCAGGTAATGGACTTCTCCTCCAAGAACTTATCCAATCCTTTTTTAAACACAGCTATACTAACTGCACTAACCACATTCTCTGGCAACAAATTCCAGAGTTTAATTGTGCATTGAGTAAAAAAGAACTTTCTCCGATTAGTTTTAAATGTGCCCCATGCTAACTTCATGGAGTGCCCCCTAGTCTTTCTACTATCCGAAAGAGTAAATAACCGATTCACATCTACCAGTTCTAGACCTCTCATGATTTTAAACACCTCTATCATATCCCCCCTCAGTCGTCTCTTCTCCAAGCTGAAAAGTCCTAACCTCTTTAGTCTTTCCTCATAGGGGAGTTGTTCCATTCCCCTTATCATTTTGGTAGCCCTTCTCTGTACCTTCTCCATCGCAATTATATCTTTTTTGAGATGCGGCGACCAGAATTGTACACAGTATTCAAGGTGCGGTCTCACCATGGAGCGATACAGAGGCATTATGACATTTTCCGTTTTATTCATCATTCCTTTTCTAATAATTCCCAACATTCTGTTTGCTTTTTTGACTGCTGCAGCACACTGCATCGACGATTTCAATGTGTTACCCACTATGACACCTAGATCTCTTTCTTGGGTTGTAGCACCTAATATGGAACCCAACATTGTGTAATTATAGCATGGGTTATTTTTCCCTATATGCATCACCTTGCACTTATCCACATTAAATTTCATCTGCCATTTGGATGCCCAATTTTCCAGTCTCACAAGGTCTTCCTGCAATTTATCACAATCTGCTTGTGATTTAACTACGCTGAACAATTTTGTGTCATCTCAGATTTGATTATCTCACTCGTCGTATTTCTTTCCAGATCATTTTTTTGTGCGATCACTAACAAATAGCAAAAAAATGGATCACATCACGCCCACACTCAAAAAACTCCACTGGCTACCCATCCCTTTCAGATCTCAATACAAAGACCCTCATGCTCATCCACAAAGCAATACATAATGATAAAGCTAGATGGTTACAGGGACCTCTGTACCCCTGCAACCCTACCAGGAATATCCGCTCAACCAACACAGGTTTACTGACTACTCCCTCATTAAGGAAGTGCATCGAGTCTCCACAAGAGAACGTGCTGCATCTATAGCAGGCCCTCACCTTTGGAACAACCTCCTGGCTTCTCTCAGAACTGACCCCTCAACGCCGTCCTTCCAAAAGAATCTCAAAACCTGGCTCTTTCGGAAAGCATTCTCTCCAGATAGCTAATTTCTGCTACCCCCTCCCCTAGCACTGCCAGTTCCCCCCTCTGGCACTGTACATTGTAAGTTAATTCAGAACATATTACTGTTAGAAAAGTTATTATGTAAAGCAAGTTATATGTACTCACTTAATCTGTTATACTGTATCATGTCATTATAAGGTTTGCCTTAGACATCCTGTTTTATGTAAACCGGTGTGATATGTCAAATCGAATATCAGTATAGAAACATAAATAAATAAATAGTTTGTTCCCAGACTGCAAATTCAGACATGCTTGCGCCTCCTGTGGGGGAGCCCATCCCGCATCCAAGTGTTCACAGAGTACGATGGCAGCCTCACGTAGGGGAGGCAAGCAGGAGGTGCAGTTAGGAAAGGCGGAATCCCCAGTGGTGGTAGAGGAGTTGCAGGTTTGTTTACAGCATTATCCTGATCAGAAAGCAGCAAATTTATTGTATTCCAGTTTTAGGGAGGGTTTTAGGATCCCGTACACAGGGCCGGTGAGTGGGGGAAGGTACATAATGCACAGTCAGTGATTAGGTTAGTGGAAGTAGCAAGGGAGAAATTACAAGTAGAGCTGGGTTTAGGGAGGATAGCGGGGCCATTCGAGGAGCCACCATTTCATCAGATGCACCTATCGCCGTTAGCGATTATCCCAAAGAAGGCACCAGGTAAATATAGGTTCATTCTTAATCTTTCATACCCACGTGGCGAGTCGGTGAATGATTTCATTCCCAAGAGCAAATGTTCTGTGTGATATGCTTCATTTGATGCCGCTTTGGACTTAGTGAGGAGAGCAGGGCAAGGTGCTTGGAATGCGAAGGCAGACATCGAGTCCGCTTTCCAGCTGCTGCCAATACATCTGATGAATGTCTCCTTATTGGGATTTTCCTTTGAGGGGAAGTATTTTGTAGATCGTTGTTTGCCGATGGGTTGTGCGACTTCTTGTGCTGTGACAGCATGTTGCATTATTTGGACGATTTTTTGTTTGTAGGGGATAGTCAGTCCAATCAGTGTCAGGGGCAGTTAGATGGTTTTCTGGAAGTAGAAAGACAGTTGGGTGTGCCAATCATGCCGGATAAAACGGAAGGGCCTTCTAATCAGTTGACCTTTTTTAGGCATGGAGATGGACTCCAGCATGATGGTGTCGCATTTACAGGCGGACAAAGTGTTAAAGTTGAAGGAATTAGTGCAAGACGTAAGGAAGTCGACCAAGGTTTCTTTACATAGGATGCAGTCATTGATTGGGTCCCTGAATTTAAGAACATAAGAAGAACATAAGAACATAAGAAAATGCCATACTGGGTCAGACCAAGGGTCCATCAAGCCCAGCATCCTGTTTCCAACAGTGGCCAATACAGGTCATAAGAACCTGGCAAGTACCCAAAAACTATGTCTATTCCATGTTACCGTTGCTAATGGCAGTGGCTATTCTCTAAGTGAACTTAATAGCAGGCAATGGACTTCTCCTCCAAGAACTTATCCAATCCTTTTTTAAACACAGCTATACTAACTGCACTGACCACATCCCCTGGTAACAAATTCCAGAGTTTAATTGTGCGTTGAGTAAAAAAGAACTTTCTCCGATTAGTTTTAAATGTGCCCCATGCTAACTTCATGGAGTGCCCCCTAGTCTTTCTACTATCCGAAAGAGTAAATAACCGATTCACATCTACCCGTTCTAGACCTCTCATGATTTTAAACACCTCTATCATATCCCCCCCTCAGTCGTCTCTTCTCCAAGCTGAAAAGTCCTAACCTCTTTAGTCTTTCCTCGTAGGGAAGCTGTTCCATTCCCCTTATCATTTTGGTAGCCCTTCTCTGTACCTTCTCCATCGCAATTATATCTTTTTTGAGATGCGGTGACCAGAACTGTACACAGTATTCAAGGTGTGGTCTCACCATGGAGCGATACAGAGGCATTATGACATTTTCCGTTTTATTCACCATTCCCTTTCTAATAATTCCCAACATTCTGTTTGCTTTTTTGACTGCCGCAGCACACTGAACCGACGATTTCAATGTGTTATCCACTATGACACCTAGATCTCTTTCTTGGGTTGTAGCACCTAATATGGAACCTAACATTGTGTAATTATAGCATGGGTTATTTTTCCCTATATGCATTACCTTGCACTTATCCACATTAAATTTCATCTGCCATTTGGATGCCCAATTTTCCAGCCTCACAAGGTCTTCCTGCAATTTATCACAATCTGCTTGTGCTTTAACTACTCTGAACAATTTTGTGTCATCTGCAAATTTGATTATCTCACTCGTCGTATTTCTTTCCAGATCATTTATAAATATATTGAAAAGTAAGGGTCCCAATACAGATCCCTGAGGCACTCCACTGTCCACTCCCTTCCACTGAGAAAATTGTCCATTTAATCCTTCTCTCTGTTTCCTGTCTTTTAGCCAGTTTGCAATCCACGAAAGGACATCGCCACCTATCCCATGACTTTTTACTTTTCCTAGAAGCCTCTCCTGCAGGGTGTTTCCGATTGGGAGGATCATCACTATATCAGGGTGACCCATAGGATTAAGGATGAATTAAAGGTTTGGGAGGCTTTCCTGGAATCCTTCAATGGGGTGTTGATGATACCGGACAGTGAGATATCGAACCAGGATATGGAGCTATTTTCCGATGCAGCAGGGTCCACAGGATTTGTAATTTATTTTCAGGGACAATGGTGTGCAAAGTCATGGCTGGCGGATTGGGTTGCTGGTGGCCTTACCAAAAACATAACATTTTTGGAATTATTCCTGATGGTGATCGCATTAGCGATTTGGGGGGAAAAGTTGAGCAACCAGCGCGAGGCATTTTGGTGTGACAATTTGGGGGTTGTACAGGTTGTTAACCGATTATCTGCCAAATGCTTGAGGGTTTCAGCTCTGTTACATGCATTGATAGGTATGTGCTTACCAAGGAATGTTAGCATTAGAGCAAAACATGTCCCAGGAGTTCACAATGTAATAGCTGATGCCCTCTCTCGTTTTAAATGGAAGGTTTTCTGAGCATTGGCTCCAAAGGCAACGCGGAAGGCAAAGCATTTTCCAGAGTACCTTTGGGACCTAGGGTGGACAAAGAATGGAGATTGATATGGAAGTTGGTTGCACCAGCCACTTGGGTGGCTTATGTGGCGGGAGACGAGTGGTGGCTCATTTTCTGCAGGCTGCAGGATGGAAAGGAGGACCAGTCAAAGAGGAGCTGATTGTGCAGTTCATACTGTGGGCAAAAGACAATGGTTATTCCGTGTCTTCAGTCAAAACACAGGTTGCGAGGTTTTCTTTTTAACAGAAATTAAGAGGCTGGGAGAACCCGGCGCTAAGCTTCATTACAAAAAGGGTTCTTGGGGGATGGCAGATGGATTGAGGGGGTGAAGGTGACAGAAGGCGGCCCGTCTGATACGGTGATTTGATTAGCCTGATTGAGCAGTTGGCATCGGTGTGTTGGTCAGGTTATGAGATGCAGTTATTTAGGGAAGCCTTTTCTTTAGCTTTCTTTGGGGCAACAAGGATCAGCGAACTGGTGGCGAGATTCAAGGCTCATGCGGGGACAGGGATCATGGTCCATCACGTCTGGGTGCAGAGTGGCGTGGTCATGATATATGTGCACAAATCAAAAACGGATCAAAAAGGGAAAGGGCAAGTCATTACGTTAATCCCAGCTGAGAATGCACTGGTATGCCCAGTGCGGGCTGCACAAGAATACGTGCAAGTACGTCCTAGAGTGCTGAGTTTCTTCTTAGTGCCTGAGGATGGCACCCGTTAACCAATTTTCAATTTACAAAGGTTTTAAAAATGGTGGTGGGCAGACTTGGGTGGGATGTGGGATGGAATAACTCACATTCCTTTCATATCGGCGCAGCCACTACAGTATCAGAATGTGGCATGTCCGAGGCAGGGATCAAATTCATTGGGTGATGGAAGTCTAACGCCTTTACCTCTTATGTGAGGAAATAAGGACCACACATAAGGGAGGGAAGGGGGGCGGGTGATACAAGTTATTAATTGGATTGTCTTTTTTTGCAGAGTTATTGGGGGTTCTTCGAATACAGGAATGTACCTGGGTCATGGGCCACTCCTTTATCCACTGGATGCAATGGCGGGCCATGAGAAGACCATACGGGGAGCACTTGGACCTGGAGAGATGGAACTGGAGGATTTCTTGGTTCAGCAAAAGAGGAATGCAATGGGGGAAATTGATATCCTTCCTGCAAGAGTGAATGGGCTTGTGGGGGATATCCAAAATTATATTAATACATGTGGGGGGCAATAATGTAGGGACAGTGTCATGTAGAGAATTGCTAGCATGGATGAAGAAGGATGTGGCGAAGATCATGATGCTGTGGCCTAGTGTTAGGGTGGGATGGTCAGACATAATTGTTCGACTGAAGTGGAAAGGGGAGACATTGTGGAACAAAGGGGTGAAGAAGGTAAATCGGCAAATGGAAAAGTGGGTTTTGTCTCAAGGAGGGTTTTGGGTTCGGCACGAATGGGCATGGGAAGTGGAGGAAGGTCTGTTCACAGGTGATGGGATTCACCTATCGGAAGTAGGAATGGATCTGTTCAATAACACCTTGCAGGAAGGTTTGGAGAAGGTGATTGTTAGGCGTTAAAAGGCCGCAGTGGAGGAACAAGAACAACGAGGGCTGATCTTGTTTGTGGCAGAAACCAGAGCCCAAGTTAAAAAGGCATGGGGGGTGCATCTCATGTAGTTGAGGGGGCTGCTACATGAGATGGCCAGCGAGCAGGGGGCTAAAGCTCAAGGCTATGGCTTACCCTCGCTGGGGGTGAGGCGGGGTAAGCAACCAAGGGGAGGATTTGTATGCTGTACCACTGGGACGTGGTGTAGAGGCGCCAAGGAGGGAGTATAAGGGGGAGGGGCTTGTTAAAATTTATATAAGTTTATGATCAGTTAAGTTTTTGCGAGGACTCGAGTTAGGAATAATAAACTGTGGCCTGTTATAATGCCAGAAGTGTGTCTTGTTTTATTGAGGTGGGAGAAATGTAGAGCCAAGCGCATGTCTTGCCTCCCCGGTTATTTAGGTTGGTCCAGTGGGTCACACACACACAGCTGCAGTTTCAAGTCTCTAGCACCAAAAGCCTTTGATGTTAAGACTTAAGGACTGAAGTATGTATCACCAAGGAGAGGAGAGAAAGACAGGAGATGATACCTCAAAAATACACCAGTAAATAATGTAAAATAAGTAAATCTTTTTTTTTTAGTAGTGAGGAAATTCTAGAGCAAGAGGTGACAGCATGAGGATCCCAGGGATAAACTCAAGAGTAACATCAGAAAATATTTCAAGGAAAGTGTGGTAGATGCCTGGAATGGCCTTCAAAACCAGTAACAAAATTAAAGAAATAGCATGGCTGGGCAGCACGGAGTTGCAAATGTATAAAGGGGAAGAAAGGGATGAACAGTGATCATCAGGAACCTATGGTACTTGAATGTAATCTGCTCTGAAGTGGCCAAAAGGTAGAATATAAATCAAACAAATAAATGCATACATGTACCGGGGAAAAAAAAAGCATGCAGACTGTCATGAGATTCTGTGTATTGTCTGTTGAGGACAGGATCTGGAAGGAAAGGTAGTTGCCAGCCCTACAGGCATTTTCCTTGCTGGAGGCAGGGCAGCACTGAGAGTTTCAGTCTCAGAGAAAACTTCCTGCCTCGCCCCCCTGGCCAGCAAGGGAACCTGAGTCACACTAGGGCCAGTTATACAGGGTAAGGGGCATGAAGACCTTCTGAAATGCAGAGGAGGGGAGGAAAGGATCAAGACTCAGTTCAGTAAGGTGTTACGTAAAGTAAGAATTCCCTCTTTTGTTCTTGGCACATAAGTTCTTCCTTTCTTGAATGAACATCAACATTCTAAAAATATCCTGGATCTGGGGTTTGCTAACAGAATGGAAACAGAACTGCCTTTGACAAAACACTGCAAAACGCAGCCAGTTAATGAGCACATTGCTTTCCATGGAAGAATGATCACTCAAACTGGCACAAGACCAGTTCATTTAATGACTGTACTTTTACTCATTTGCAAAGTTAAAATCTTAAAACTTTTAGTCATATGATTTTTTTTTTTTTTTAGCTCTAGGCCGCTTAACTTGGTGACAAGCTTCCGCATTTTCCAGTAACACTTCTAAACCAGCACCAGGGAACCACTTGTGATTTTTCTTATTATTACTTCTGTGCCTCACTATAATTATGCAGTAGAAAAATGTCTAATTAGGCAATCATCATAAACAGTAATATGGTTGTTTAAAAAAATGATAGCATTTATCATAACTTGGTTGAATATATAACAACGGACACTTAGATTTGTAAAAAAAAAATATATATAAACAATTTATAGGCTACAGATACTAACTGTTTTGGATAAGAATTCAATGCAAATATAGTCTTCCAGCTCACTCTAGATATGAAAAGCTGTATGAGTTTGGGTATTGCATAATACCATCAGCTGATGGTTGTACTGGTGGCAATACTTGGTAGTTAAACATCTGCTAGGATAGAACTCCTTGATGCAGGCTGACTCTATCAATCAAGGAATTATCCTCAAAAGTAATAAAAAAATATATATATCTGCAGCTGAATTACTGTTTTGTTGTATGCATTAACCTCCTCAAGAACAGCTATGCTGCACATGCCTAGTTAATAAGAGTGATCCGTTTATTACAGTATGGGCTGCAGGAGCTGAATCAGAAAGACCTAAGAGGCAGAATGAGATGTTTTGTAGATTTACTAAAGATACTTTCACAGATCTAAGAATACAGTCCTCTTTCTTCAAGCAAAAAAATGGCACTTTGTGATGAGTTATCAGAATACCATTGTAACTACAACTGGACAATTAAAAAGCATAAATAGGGGCAGTCAAGCTTTAGAAATTTTGGGCCTGATTTTCAAAAACATTTGCACGCTTAAAACTGGATTTTGCCTATATAAATGCACTTTATGTACATAAGTAGGCTTTTGAAAATTGCTACAATTATGCCATTGAATTGTCAATAGGTGCACTTAACATGGGTAAATAGCTTTCAAAAATAACTATGATAATATGTTACATTTACATGCATAGGTTTTTTGCAAAGTCACCTGTTTATGTTGACAGATAATAGACATTGGTTTCTTTATTATTATTATTATTATTATTATTATTATTATTAATTTATATTCCGCCTTTTACAGACTATTCTAAGATTGTAGTAGACGTCACGGTAATTTATGATTCTAACTATAGAGTGTGTTAATCCTTCTCCAAGCTACGTACTTTGCTTTTCACAATTCTCTTCCTCCTCATACCTTTTTTTCTCCATGTAGAATACAAAAATTCCCCTTTCACATCAGCTTTCCATCTGCCTCTGAATCTTTAAACAAAACCATACCTTTTGTAAGCTTCGTGGACCCTTGGGCCGATCGGAACCAGGAGATGGGATACCTTAGAGAGGTTGTGACACCGGTTCCAACTGGTAGGCGGCGGAGGCAGGCTCGCGGACAGCGGAGAGGAAGACACGAAGGGCCCTATGCGACCAAGGGCCAGGAGAAGAGGCTGACCTGGTGGAAGAGGATCTTCGCCCTGGAAGCCGGTACCCCCCCGAGAGGAGCTCGTAAGAGTCCGGCCGCTGGGACTTAGGAGATTCACCCTGGAAGCCGGTGTCCCCCCGGGAGGAGCCCGTAGGAACCCGGCCGCTGGGACTTAGGAGATCTCTACCGACGGAGTCGTTGCTCACCAGGCCAGGGTCAGGTGCCGGAGAATCGCCGTCAGCCAGTCCGAGTCCAGAGCCAGGGGATCGTCGTCAGCCAGTCCGAGTCGAGAGCCAGAGGAGTACCGTAAGCCGAACCGGGTCAAGAGCCAGAAGATCACCGAAGCCAAACAGAAGTCAGGAGCCAGGAAGAACCACAAGCCAAACCGAAGTCAAAAACCAGAAGATCAAGCGACGAGCAGGAACTCAGCAACTGGGAGCAGGACGAACCTGGGAACCTCGTTGCAAGGCGATGTCCTGGTCCAGCTGCAGGGCTTAAGTACCCTGCAGCGTCTGACGTCATCAGGAGGCGTCCCTGAGGTTTTCCCGCGCTGGCCCCTTTAAATTCTAGCCTCAGGCGCGCGCGCGCGTCTAGGGGGCGGGGCCTAGCACCGCGAGGCGCCGGCTGCTCCGGCGAAGCGAAGGGGCAGGAGCTGAAGGTGCTGCAGGCCCGGGCGAGGTGGGAAAACGCCGGGCCTGCGGCGGCAGAGATCCCCGGAGGCCCGGGGAGCACGGGGCCCGTGCGAACGCACGACCAGGTGGGTGGCGATTCCGGGGGCGGCCCGGAATCGCAACAGTACCCCCCCTCCTACGCCCCCTCCCGGGGGGTCGCGGCTTATCTGGATGCGCCATATGAAATTGATGAAGGAGGTCCTTATCCAGAATGTGGGCGGAGGGCTCCCACGAGTTCTCTTCAGGGCCGTATCCTTCCCAGGAGAGAAGATACTCCCAGCGATGACGACGGAACCGAACGTCCAAGACTTCTTTCACAGTGTACGTGGTCCCAGGATCAGAAGCAACCTCGGAAGGCTCCGGAGGCAGAGGCCGAAAGCGAGAGAGGACCACTGGTTTGAGGAGAGAAACGTGGAAGACGTCGTGTATCCGAAGGGTAGATGGGAGACGTAAGCGGTAGGAAACCACGCCAACCCGTTCGGCTACCCGGAAAGGCCCGATGTAGCGAGGAGCTAATCTCATGGAGGGAATCCTGAGCTGGATGTTCTTGGTAGAGAGCCACACCCTGGAACCGGGCAGAAATACCGGAGCAGGTCGCCGAGACTTGTCCGCGTAAGTCTTGAAGCGTGCGGCGGTATGGCGGAGCTGTTCTTGCGTGGAGTGCCAAAGCTGCTGAATCTGGCTGGCCGTCAGTTGCGCCGCTGGCGAGGAGGTGGAGACAGGCAACGGTAATGGTGGCTTGGGGACCTTTCCATAAACCATCTTGAAGGGAGACTGTTGCGTAGCAGAGTGTCGATGCCGGTTGTACGAGAATTCGGCCCAGGGGAGGAGAGCCTCCCAGTTGTCCTGCTGCTCCCCTACAAAAGCGCGGAGAAACGTTTTCAGGGTTCGGTTCGTGCGTTCCACTTGGCCATTGCTCTGGGGGTGGAACGCCGTGGTCAGGTCTACCTGAATCCCAAACTTCTTGCAGAGCGCCCGCCAGTACTTGGCCGTAAACTGGGGCCCACGGTCTGAGGTGATATGCTGAGGCAGACCGTGTAGGCGGAAGACATGATGGACGAAGAGGTCTGCCAACTCAGGAGCCGAGGGTAGTTTGGCTAATGGCACAAAATGAGCCATTTTAGAAAAGCGGTCAACCGTGACCCAGACTACCGTTTTCCCTTGTGAGGGAGGTAACTCGACGATGAAGTCTGTGGAGATGTGGGTCCACGGTTCCGCAGGTACTGGGAGAGGCTGAAGGAGTCCCCAGGGGCGACCAGGCAACGGTTTTTGCTGCGCACATGTGGGGCATGACTGGACATAAAGGCGGACATCCTCTTTTACCTTCGGCCACCAATAGAACTCAGTCAGGAGCTGGAGAGTCCGGGCTACCCCGGGGTGCCCCGCCGTCAAAGAATCGTGTGCCCACGCTAGGACCCTCCTTCGGGCACGTACGGGAACCACCGTACTCCCTGCCGGTGCTAGTTCGGTGGCTGCCAGTTGGACCTTGGCCGGATTCAGAATGTATTGAGGAGGGTTGGGACCATCTTCACTCTCCGAAACACGTGAGAGGGCATCTGCCCTAGTATTCTTGGCTGCTGGCCGATATCGGAGAACAAAATCGAACCTGCTGAAGAAGAGGGACCAGCGTGCTTGCCGTGGATTGAGCCTCTGAGCATGGGACAAGTATTCAAGGTTCTTGTGGTCCGTGTACACCACGATGGGATGTTGGGCCCCCTCTAACCATTGACGCCAAGCTTCGAAGGCCAGCTTAATGGCCAATAGCTCCTTGTCTCCAATTCCGTAATTTTTCTCAGCAGGCGAAAACTTTCGGGAGAAGTAGGAGCATGGGCGGGTTTTCCCGTCTTTGGAGACTTGGGACAGGACGGCTCCCACGGCCACGTTGGAGGCATCCACTTCCAAAACGAACGGACGTAAGGGATCCGGGTGTTGGAGGCAAGTGTCTTGCAGAAAGGCCTCTTTAAGGTCCTGGAAGGCCTGGACGGCGGCGGAAGACCAGTTTCGTGCATCGGCGCCTTTGCGCGTGAGGGCCGTTAATGGCGCCACCAGGGAGGAGTAGTGTGGAATAAAGTGACGGTAGAAGTTGGCGAAGCCTAAGAACTGTTGGATCGCCTTCACTCCCACTGGTTGGGGCCAGTTCCGGATGGCAGCAACCTTCTCAGGATCCATGCGGAAGCCGGTGGAGGATACGATGTATCCCAGAAAGGGCAGAGATTCTTCCTCAAACTGGCATTTCTCCAACTTCACATACAGTTGGTTTTCCCTCAGCTTTTGCAAAACCTGTCGTACATGCTGCCGATGTTCCTCGAGGTTCCGGGAGTAGATCAACACATCGTCAAGGTACACAATGACGGATGTGTACAAGAGGTCCCGTAGCACCTCGTTCATTAAGTTTTGGAACACCGCTGGGGCGTTGCAGAGACCGAAGGGCATGACGAGGTACTCGTAATGGCTGTCCCTGGTATTAAAGGCGGTCTTCCACTCGTCGCCTGGTCGAATTCGTACGAGGTTGTATGCCCCTCTAAGATCCAACTTGGTGAAAATGCGAGCTCCTTGCAGGCGATCCAGGAGCTCCGGAATCAGAGGCAATGGATAGCGGTCTCACCGGGTAATCTGGTTCAAGCCCCGGTAATCAATACAGGGCCGGAGAGACCCATCCTTTTTGGCCACGAAGAAGAAGCCGGCTCCAGCCGGAGAGTTAGACGGTCTGATGAACCCTCGGTCCAGGTTCTCCTTAATGTAGATGGACATAGCCTTGGTCTCTGGTAGGAACAGAGGATATACTCTCCCACGAGGAGGCGTGGTGTCCGGGAGCAAGTCGATTGCGCAATCAAACGGGCGATGTTCTGGGAGTAGCTCTGCCTTCTCCTTAGAAAAGACATCCTGGAAGGACTGGTACTGGGGTGGAACATTCAGAGGAGTGGCCAGGAGCGGAAGCATCTGTAGCGGGCGAGCAGGAAGACAATGACGGGCGCAGCCTGGACCCCATGATGTGATCTGGAGAGAAGACCAGTCGATCACCGGAGAATGTTTTCTTAGCCAGGGCAGTCCGAGGTTGAGTGGGTGAATGGACCTTTCAAGAATGAGGAACGAGATCTCCTCTTTATGAAGCAGACCCACCTGAAGCTGAAGCGGAGTCGTACGAGTAGCTATGGTTCCTGGGAGGGGTGTCCCCTGGATGGACGACACACGCAAGGGTGGTTCCTGAGGCACGATTTTGAGTTGTAGTTGTTGCGCCAGGTCCCGGAGGATAAAATTCCCCCCGGAGCCAGAGTCGAGGAGAGCCAGAGTATCGAAACCCCCTCCAGGAAGACAGAGTTTAGCTGGAACAGTACATGGGGAATCCGGAGAGATACTGCCTAGAGTCAACTCCCCACTCGACCCTAGGTTCGGGCGTTTCCCGGACGCGCTGTACAGCGAGCCAGAAAGTGTCCTGCACCACCGCAGTAAAGGCATAAGCCCTGCGAGCGCCGACGCCTCCGTTCCTCGGCCGAGAGAGGGCCCCGGCCCAACTGCATGGGTTCTTCAGGCGGGGAAGCAGCCGCCGCAGGAGGCGAAGCTCGAACCCGAGGGGGCGTGGTTCGACGGGCAGACTGTCCTTGGGTGGCCCTTCTCTCTCTAAAACGGCGCTGGATGCGCCGATCCACGCGTCCGGCCAGTTCAATCAGTTCCTGAAGGTCATCTGGGAGGTCCCGAGCCGCAAGTTCATCCTGGAGCCGAGGGGAAAGAGCTTCTAGGAATATTCCATGCAAACTATCCTCCCCCCAGGCCAGCTCGGTGGCCAAAGTCTGGAACTCCATCGCAAATTCCTCGAGGGGGCGATTGCCTTGCTTCAGCTGGAGGAGTTCAGAGGCGGCCGTGGAAGCCCGGGATGGTTCGTCATAGATCCGCCGGAAGGCCTTGACGAACTGCACGAGGTTATTCAGGCGGGGGTCTTGGCGCTCCCAGAGAGAGGAAGCCCAAGCCAAAGGTTTCCCGTCCAGGAGGGAAATTATGTAAGTCGTTTTGGTCCGATCCGTGGTGAACTGTGCCGGCAGGAGGTCGAAGCGAATATAACAGTGGTTAAGAAACCCTCGGCACGCCTTCGGATCTCCTGAATACCTGGGAGGTGCCGGCATCTGTACTGGGACTGACGAGCCCGGGTTGACCTGCGACGTGGATGCAGCGGGCCGACCTGCGGAAGTCCCCTCTACGCGATCCGCCAAGCGTTGGACGGCTGACATCAGGGTGTCGAGGCAGGATTGCTGTTGCTGTAGCTTCTGAGCTATGCCTGGGATAGCCTTCAGACCGGCAAGATCCGCCGGGTCCATGGCCTTGCAATCTGTAAGCTTCGTGGACCCTTGGGCCGATCGGAACCAGGAGATGGGATACCTTAGAGAGGTTGTGACACCGGTTCCAACCGGTAGGCGGCGGAGGCAGGCTCGCGGACAGCGGAGAGGAAGACACGAAGGGCCCTATGCGACCAAGGGCCAGGAGAAGAGGCTGACCTGGTGGAAGAGGATCTTCGCCCTGGAAGCCGGTACCCCCCCGAGAGGAGCTCGTAAGAGTCCGGCCGCTGGGACTTAGGAGATTCACCCTGGAAGCCGGTGTCCCCCCGGGAGGAGCCCGTAGGAACCCGGCCGCTGAGACTTAGGAGATCTCTACCGACGGAGTCGTTGCTCACCAGGCCAGGGTCAGGTGCCGGAGAATCGCCGTCAGCCAGTCCGAGTCCAGAGCCAGGGGATCGTCGTCAGCCAGTCCGAGTCCAGAGCCAGAGGAGTACCGTAAGCCGAACCGGGTCAAGAGCCAGAAGATCACCGAAGCCAAACAGAAGTCAGGAGCCAGGAAGAACCACAAGCCAAACCGAAGTCAAAAACCAGAAGATCAAGCGACGAGCAGGAACTCAGCAACTGGGAGCAGGACGAACCTGGGAACCTCGTTGCAAGGCGATGTCCTGGTCCAGCTGCAGGGCTTAAGTACCCTGCAGCGTCTGACGTCATCAGGAGGCGTCCCTGAGGTTTTCCCGTGCTGGCCCCTTTAAATTCTAGCCTCAGACGCGCGCGCGCGTCTAGGGGGCGGGGCCTAGCACCGCGAGGCGCCGGCTGCTCCGGCGAAGCGAAGGGGCAGGAGCTGAAGGTGCTGCAGGCCCGGGCGAGGTGGGGAAATGCCGGGCCTGCGGCAGCAGAGATCCCCGGAGGCCCGGGGAGCGCGGGGCCCGTGCGAACGCGCGACCAGGTGGGTGGCGATTCCGGGGGCGGCCCGGAATCGCAACACCTTTAGTACAGTCCCCTTTTTACCTAGTAGTTCCTTTCTAGGGACTTTTGTTTACAGTTTTTATTTTATTTTTCCTGATAATTTATCAGGATTGTTATGGCAAACAAAATGGGAGAAAATCAGTGAAATAAACCAACTCTTTTTTTTTCTGCTGATTTTCTCTTATTTTTGTTATAATAAACCTGGATAAATTCCCAGGAATAATTAAATAAAAACTGAAAATGAAGATCCCTATTTATTTGGTATCAACTTCCATTGTGCAGCTAGATGTGGAGATGGGAACATTGATAGGAAATAAATGAATGGGAAATAACAAAAGTTCAAAGGCTCGGTGATGGCATTGCTGATCCCAAGCTTCCTATCTGTGAAAATGCAACCTCACTGTCTGTACGCTGATAGGGACAGTAAAGGTCTTAAATGAACAGAACGAGAAACATTCAAGTTGTGGAAATAAGTATATTCCTTACAAGTTAAACAGTAATGGACAGATATTCACAACTGAATGTTTAAGTAAGTTATCCGGATTAGACTTATCTGGCTAACTTATAAGGGATATTCAGCAGCATGACTATGTCGCCGAATATCCCCAAATAAATTGCTAGTTAGCTGAACAGGTCTTAGCCGGCTAACTATAGACCTGCTATTGTGCAGGTCTAACTTGTCCAGGTAACATATGCACCCAGCTTTTAAAATTCACCTTAAGTAAGTATCTGCTGAGGCAAATTACAGGAAGGAATGTACACAGAGAGTAAATTGACTAAATAAGAGGGTCCACCATTTTTGATGGTCTTTAACCTTAACTCAGGCTAAGAGTAACTAATATAGACATTCCAATAATGTGATTATTTGATCTCTTAGGGACCCTCCCCAGGACAAGCAGTGCAGCAGGATTTTGCAGCCTTAATTGATTTTTATGGAGACCTATGTAAGAGGTGTTGTAATAATTAACTGAGGTTAGCTTGAAGGCCTAAACACTTGCCTAAAATTCATCCCTTGAAAGAATCTACTTCAGGAGCTTTTCTAAGCTTAAAAAAATCAGTCCGTAATGTTGCCTTAATCTGCAGTTTTAAAGAATACACAAAAATCAAGCTGAATACCCACGTCTCTAATACAGAGGTAAACAAATTTTTGAAGTGGTGTGCCAAGATTTAAATCAGGGGGAGGCAACTCTGGTCCTTGAGTGCCGCAAGCCAGTCAGCCCCTGATCCCCCAGATTCCTTTCACACAACTCTTGAATATTAATTTTGACATTAATTTTCAGTTAAAATATTAATGTGTTATGTAAACATATGACTGAAACGGATATGTTTTTCCTCATGTAAAAACAAAATTATAAAAAGGAGCAGAGAAAAATACACCCCCTTATTAGGATAACAGAATAAGCCAAGCTGCTATAGATCCCTATATGGAAACTACATGCTATCTTGGTCACACATGCAGAACAGAGACAGAAGCTCACCAAATGCAGAATAAAGTGACTATAAAAAAAGTATAAATAGAAAAATTCAGACAAAAGTTGAATTGGAAACTGCAACAAGCCATAATCTATATACCATGCAACAATGTAATAACATTATCATTTCTCATAAAACATTAAACAGTAAAATTAAAAAATATATATCATAATAGTAAACCCATGCCAATGAAAAGAATAAATATTTCTAAAGAGGTGACAAATAGAATGACATCCAATAATTAAAAACTAATACATAAATGTTTTAAAAATTTCAAAACACCAATAAAATCATTCAAAAAGTGATACATAATATAACACCCAATAATTAAAACTAATAAGGATTAAAAAAAAAAACAAAAAACATTCTCCATACCTCAGTACCTTAGATTTCCAGTCACCCTGTGATTGTTGTGGACTAGTTCGGGTTGGGGGAGAAGGGGGCGCACAAACTTTCTCCTCTCTCTTTCACATACACACACTCATTTACTCACACATTCAAATACTCTCTCACTCTCACATGCTCTCTGAAATACACACATACTTTCTCTCTCTCTCACATGCTCTTGCTCTCCCACATACATGCTCTCTCTCACACATGCTCTCTCACATGCACATAGATACACTCACTCGCTCTTACACAAACACACACACACTCACATGCTCTCTCTCACACACACACACACACACTCACATGCTCTCACACACACACATAGACATACTCACTCATTCTCACAAAAACCTTCTAACACACCACATTCACACACACACACTGTCCAACATGCTCTCACAACACACACACACATTATCTCTCTTTCTCTCCCACATGCTGTCACACATTCACACACTCTCTCTCTCTCTCCCACATGCACACATGATCTTGCTCTCCCACATGCTCTAAGGCACATATATACTATCTCTCACACACATGTGCACATATGATCTTGCTTCTCCCACATATATGCTGTCTCACTTACATGCTCTCAGGTACACACACACACACACACACACACACTTTTCTCAATCATAGTCCTTCCCTCTTCTGGTTGATCCTCCTTAATGGAAGCCTTGAAGATACCAACAATGGCTACAATTGACCTTCCTCTGCTCGGCATGGATTGCTCATGCAGGTCATGCAATTTTCAAGCCTATAGTCTCTTTTTTTTTTTTTTTTTAATTTATATTTTATTGAATTATAACATTTTGTTACAAATACAATAACCAAGAATTATTAGCAAATATTTTTCCACAATTCAAACATAATTACATAACATGTTTTAATTTCCTAGCCCACATCTAGGGGTACAGGAGGAGTATCTAACTGGTACACATCTAATTATCTTTATTACAACCCTACTCCTATTAACTTAATTTCTTTTTACTGTTTAGGAGTCTTGTCTTTCAAAAATCGCTCCAAGTGAGAGGGGTCAGTAAAAATACATTTATTATTCTGAAAAGTTACTTGACATTTGCAGGGAAACTTTAAGAAATAACTGGCTCCCAGTTCGAGAACCTGTTTTTTCAAATTTAAAAATTGTTTCCTACGCACTTGTGTGGCGCGTGAAACATCCGGATATATTTGGATTTTCTGCCCGCAAAAAATAAAGTCCTTAGTTTGGAAATACTTCGAAAAAAATATATCCTTATCTTTCTTTAAAGAAAAAGATACCAACAATGTGGCTCTCGTATGAACATTGTCTGTGGAGTCCTCCAAAAATGTGGAGACTCCCGGACTATTCAATGTATCTGTCCCCCCTTCTTGGTCTTGGAGCAATCTTTTAGTGGGAAGGTAATATAATCTTGACAACACTGGAATTTTATCTGTTTCGAAAGACAATATCTCAACTACATATTTTTTGAATAATTCACTTGCTGACAATAATCTAGTTTTAGGAAAATTCAGCAATCTTAAATTGAACGATCTTAACTCGTTCTCCAATAATTCAACTTGATTATGTAGCATTAAATTATCCTTAATAAAAGAGGTATTGATGGCATGTAAAACATTTACTTGCGGAGTTAAAACTGCAACTGCTTGTTCTAATTTTACTGACCTGTTTTCTAAATCTTCAAATTTAGATCTCACTTGAAGGGAAAAATCATGTACTTGAGACACAGATTTAGTCAACTTTTTGTCAGTTTTTGCAGATAACCTCCAAACATCTAACAAGGTTACGTTTTCTGGTTCAACATTATTTTCTTCACTCTCATCAATTATATCAGGTATTACCATTGGATATGGCACTACACTATCACTAACTGTTGTTCTCTCATTTTCTATTTCATTAGGCATTAGCCTATTCCCTTGTGCAATGATCCCAGTTCCTCTTTGGCCTTGGGTCATTGACTGAAGGTTTTCAGCTATGTTAACTTCACCAATACCCTCACTCAAAGGTTGTAAGGGGGGTTGTGAGGACCTGGGACTTAAGGAGACCCCTAACTGGGAAATCCCCTCTACACCATCCCTTGCCATAGACTCACCCATATGTAAAATATGGTTGTCCATGGGTCCTACTATTCTAGACGCTGGTGCTGTTGGCGAGGAAGTCCAAGTTTTGGATTTATGTTTCCTTCCCATGATCTCTAAAGGGAAGGTAAACCCTCCAAAATAATATTTGGATTTAACCAAAAAGGAAAAAATTTACCAGGGGCGCGCCCCTTTGGCGCACAGCTTCGGCGCGCGCCGGCGGCTGCGCGCCGCAGGGCCCAACTTTTATGCTGTTCCGGGGTCCCTTGTAGATGACATCACAGACGGGGCGGTCACTCGAGCTGCGCCTCCCTCCTCCCTCGGCGAGGAGTAAAAGTTTTTATATATCTCTCACCGCAATTAGCGACTCATCTCGGGGACCAGGTAACAGACAGCTCTCCTCCTTTCCCCAATCTGCGCGCCGCAGGGCCCAACTTTTATGCTGTTCCGGGGTCCCTTGTAGATGACGTCACAGACGGGGCGGTCACTCGAGCTGCACCTCCCTCGGCGAGGAGTAAAAGTTTTTATATATCTCTCACCGCAATTAGCGACTCGTCTCGGGGACCAGGTAACAGACAGCTCTCCTCCTTTCCCCAATCTGCGTGCCGCAGGGCCCAACTTTTATGCTGTTCCGGGGTCCCTTGTAGATGACGTCACAGACGGGGCGGTCACTCGAGCTGCGCCTCCCTCCTCCCTTGGCGAGGAGTAAAAGTTTTTATATATCTCTCACCGCAATTAGCGACTCGTCTCGGGGACCAGGTAACAGACAGCTCTCCTCCTTTCCCCCGCCTATAGTCTCTTTGCACTACTCCTAAACCCTCCCCAATCAGAAGCAATTAGGACTCATTTAGCAATTGACCCCTCTTGCTATAGCTGCCATCTGGCTTCTTTCAGTCTGCTCCATACTACCTGCATCGCCTACTGCCTCTTCCTTATTGGCCCCCCAGAGCTGATACTGCAACATATTAGGCCTATAGCCAGGGCTGGAATCCAGACACAGTGGTGGGTGTGAGGGAGGGTAGTGGCAGCTCCACTAATCCCGTCAGCTCGAATCTGCCTGCTGTTTGCCTGCATGAGCAGCAGCGGCAGGCATCTCCACTCAGCTGCTATTCAGTGCCATGTCACTGCTGCCATGCCAGTAAAAATGGTCTTGCATGTCAATGTAATATCATTATCATTTTCTGACCCCCTGCTATAACCAATTCTGAGAAAGACAGGGAACATCTTTCAAAGACGGGGTATGAGTGACCATAAAGCCTCAGTTTTAGAAAGATTTTAAACTAACCTGTTGTGCCCCATCCAGATATTCACAGCTCATAGACATTGGAAAAGCATGTACAGATTAGTCGACAGACCAGAAATGGCGCCGCTCCCCCACAGATGTAAATTTGACTAGCTATCATCATTTACTATCAAATTTTCAATCTTCCATCACTAATACTAAGAAGAGTTTTTCTTTATAACAAACTTTCTGTTTCATTCAATAATCCTAGGAAGTTGTACATTTCAGTTAAACAAATCATTACTCCAGCTTCAGCACCAAGTGTTATTCCTACCTGCATTGACGAACTACATCTAGCCAAGACATTTGCATTGTATTTTACTGACAAAGTTGCTTCCATTAAAGATCAGTCTGATGACATTCTTTTTTTAAGATGGAGTGAGATGGGACCGTTTCAAAGTTGTGCTAGAGTCTGAAACTATCCACAGAATTGATAAATTCTTCCAGCAGTCCTCTGAATCCATGCTCGACAGGTCTTATGAAATTGTTGAATACTGAAACAGCCAATTTTATTACTAGATTCATCAACTCTGCCTTTTCTTCTGGTATTTTTCTGACTAGTTTGAAACAAGCCTCAGTTTGTCCTATACTAAAAAAAAAAACCAGTGGATCCATCACATCTCTTGAATTACTACCCCAATCTCATCCTTGTCATACCTCGCCAAGATCCTAGAAAATATAGCATTACAGCAACTAACTGCCTCATGTTCCACCCTCGATTGTTATCAGTTTGGATTTGAAAAACTTCATAATACAGAAATGCTTCTCCTTTCCAGTTTTGAACCTATTCATAAGGGGTTTGATAATGAGACCTCTTTTGCACCTATTCTGTTGGATATTTCTTCTGCTTTTGACACTGATGATCTCTTGATTCTTCTGTCTCATCCTGCTTCCTTTGGGATTTATGTACCGTTCTTTCTTGGTTTACTGCTTATTTGATTAATCGCTCCAAGCAAATCACAATGGGTTCTAAAGTTTCCTCCTGGATTACCTTATCATTTGATGCATCCCAAGCTCAGCTCTGTCACCTCTGACATAGTGAGGGCAAAGGTAGCGCCAGCGCCATTTTGAAGATTGGCAATACGGCCCGCGTGCAGGAGGTCGCTCCCAGACCCCCGCTGGACTTTTGGCAAATCTTGTGGGGGTCAGGAGGCCCCCCAAGCTGGCCAAAAGTCCCTGGGGGTCCAGCGGGGGTCTGGGAGCGATCTCCTGCACGCGTGACGTCGGGAGCCAGGAACCAAAATGGCGCCGGCGCTACCTTTGCCCTGTCACATGATAAGGGCAAAGGGCCACCGGCGCCATTTCTCAACGCAGCCGTGGCCCGAGAGCGGGAGATCGTGGGAGATCACGCTGGGACCCCCCCACCAGACCCCAGGTAATTTAAAAGATTTGGGGGGGTTCGGGAGGGTGGGGGATTTGTTTTAAATGTTCGGGGTGGGTTTTAGGGTTGTTTTGTTGTGCCGGTTTTCCCGCCCTCCCCGATTTACGATTTTTAACGATTTAAAAAAAAAAACACAACGATCAGATTTCCCTCCCCCGCCCAGCCAAAATCGATCGTTAAGACGATCGATCACACGATTCACACCCCTACAGAGGAGTGACTAGAATCAAAATTTCCCAGGTTTTGGAGAGCGGACATTTTTTTAGATGAGCTATTATTAGTCCTCTCATGATTTTAAACACCTCTATCATATCCCCCCTCATCCATCTCTTCTCCAAGCTGAAAAGGCCTAACCTCTTTAGTCTTTCCTCATAGGGGAGCTGTTCCATTCCCCTTATCATTTTGGTAGCCCTTCTCTGTACCTTCTCCATCACAATTATATCTTTTTTGAGATGCGGCGGCCAGAATTGTACACAGTATTCAAGGTGCGGTCTCACCATGGAGCGATACAGATGCATTATGACATTTTCCGCACCTTGAATACTGTGTACAGTTCTGGTCGCCGCATCTCAAAAAAGATATAATTGTGATGGAGAAGGTACAGAGAAGGGCTACCAAAATGATAAGGGGAATGGAACAACTCCCCTATGAGGAAAGACTAAAGAGGTAGGACTTTTCAGCTTGGAGAAGAGACGACTGAGGGGGATATGATAGAGGTGTTTAAAATCATGAGAGGTCTAGAACGGGTAGATGTGAATCGGTTATTTACTCTTTCGGATAGTAGAAAGACTAGGGGGCACTCCATGAAGTTAGCATGGGGCACATTTAAAACTAATCGGAGAAAGTTCTTTTTTACTCAACACACATTTAAACTCTGGAATTTGTTGCCAGAGGATGTGGTTAGTGCAGTTAGTATAGCTGTGTTTAAAAAAGGATTGGATAAGTTCTTGGAGGAGAAGTCCATTACCTGCTATTAAGTTCACTTAGAGAATAGCCACTGCCATTAGCAATGGTAACATGGAATAAACTTAGTTTTTGGGTACTTGCCAGGTTCTTCTGGCCTGGATTGGCCACTGTTGGAAACAGGATGCTGGGCTTGATGGACCCTTGGTCTGACCCAGTAAGGCATTTTCTTATGTTCTTATGTTCTAACATTCTGTTTGCTTTTTTGACTGCCACAGCACACTGAACCGACAATTTCACTGTGACGCCTAGATCTCTTTCTTGGGTTGTAGCACCTAATATGGAACCCAACATTGTGTAATTATAGCATGGGTTATTTTTCCCTATATGCATCACTTTGCACTTATCCACATTAAATTTCATCTGCCATTTTGATGCCCAATTTTCCAGTCTCACAAAGTCTTCCTGCAATTTATCACAATCTGCTTGAGATTTAACTACTCTGAACAATTTTGTATAATCTGCAAATTTGATTATCTCACTCGTCGTATTTCTTTCCAGATCATTTATAAATATATTGAAAAGTAAGGGTCTCAAAACAGATCCCTGTTTTGGGACCTTCAGGATGGGGCCATCATGCTCCCACAGCGGAGAAGCCCAAGTTATTGCTCTTCCATCCAAATAAGACAGGATATACATAGTCTTGGCATAGGCTGTGGGAAAATTGTTAGGCTGAAGTGCAAAATGCATACAGCATTGGTTGAGGAATCCCCTGCATCTCCAAGCTTCTCCAGAGAAGCGAATAGAAGCAGAGAGGGGTACAACTGTTTTAACTGCCACTTCTGGTGGTATTTCATCTTTACCTGAGGTAGTAGAAGTGTTCATCTGTGAGTGCAGTAGATTAAAGGCCACAGTCAAGCTTTCCAGCATGCTCTGTTGTTCAGTGATTCGCTGGGCCAGGCCTGAAATGGCCTGCAATGTGGTGAGCTGAGCCGAATCCATGGAGTTAGCAATCTGTTATGATATTGAGGTGTTTGGTGGATTCTCAGGGGCAACAGTGATGGTATCTCCTAGGGGAGGAGCCCCATAGGGAACTGAAACTCTGGGCTAGACTCAGATGCACGAACACAGAGATTATATCTTTTATTATACAGCTAGTGTGGTTCACCAGAGGTGGCAGTAGAGAGTAGATTAGATAGCAACAGTCTGTGATCCTTGGCATAGGAGACCCATCCCACAATGGTGGTATAAGGCCCCAATGCAGATGTCCAGTAAGGCACTGTAGGAGAGACAGACAGGCAGATGTTATAACACACTCCCTGGTAGCTGAGTAGATAGTTCCTAATGAGCAGTAGAGAGAGGATAGCTATTAACAGTCTGTAATCCTCGGCAGAGGAGACCCGTGCCACAATAGTGGTGTAGGGCCCGATGCAGATGGGCAGTGAGAAGCTGTAGATGGACAGACTGGAAGAATTTGTACTCACTCTCTGTAGCTGATACGTAGTGTTCCAGCAGGTTGAAGAATTGGTAGCAGGCACCAGGATTAGACACACAGACCCTCGAGGAGCGAGAACCTGTATTTAGGATAGGCACCTGGAAATAAGCAAAGGGCCCTTGAGGAGCGGGTATCCAGGTTAGTAGAACCCCAGAGGGTGAAGGTGGCTTCCAGCAGAGTAGAAGGGGCAGAGCAGCTTCAGACCAGAGCAAATCCAATCTGTTGCTAACTCGGCGAGAGTCAGCAAATGGGCAACCTTTTGAATACGGAAGCAGTGATGTCACTCAAGGGGGAACGCCCCTGAGGTTCGCACCAACACTGCTATAAGACGTGAGGCATGCGCGCATGCACGCCATAGGAGGCCTCAGGTCAACATGGCGGGATGCCGCGCCAGAGCTGCTCCGGGGAAGCCGGAGGGTGTGGCAAGGAGACGCTATGGACGCCATTCTCCCAAGGCTGGTGAAGAAGGCTGAAATAGAGGTGAGGCATACGGGTGAAGCCGTCTGAGACCGACGGATGCAACAATAAGACATGAGCCTGTTATCTTTACACAGTGCCTAACAAATACTGGGGAAGTCAAGCTAAACATAGTTTTTGCTACATAATCCTCAATATCTGAAAAATGTGAAGTTCCCAAAGATTATAATTTGCCCTTAGTTGCTCTAGTTAATAAGAACATAAGATGTGCCATACTGGGTCAGACCTAGGGTCCATCAAGCCCAGAATCCTGTTTCCAACAGTGGCCAATCCAAGTCACAAGTACCTGGAAAGTACCCAAACATTAAATAAATCGCAAGCTACTATTGCTTATTAATTACCATAATAGCAGTTTATGGATGTTCCCTTTAGGAACTTATCCAAGGCTTTTTAAAATCCAGTTACACTAACTGCTATAACCACATCCTCTGGCAATGAATTCCAGAGCCTAACTATATACTGAGTGAAAAAGAATTTACTTCTATTTGTTTTAAATGAGCTTTTTGATAACTTCATGGAGTGCCCCCTGGTCCTTCTATTATCTGAGAGAGTAAATAACCGATTTACTGTAACTTGTTCAAATCCTTTCATGATTTTGTAGACTTCTATCATATCACCCCCTCAGTCGTCTCTTCTCCAAACTGAACGGATTTAACTTCTTTAGCCTTTCCTCATAGGGCAGCCATTCCGTTTATTTATATATCTATGTATTTATTTATGTATTTGTTTATTTATTTACTTATTTATTTGACCCTCTAAATATAATATTAGAGAACATAGTGCTGCATAAGTAAATGTATAAATACAAAATTTAAAATAATATTTAAAAGAAACATGTTGGTAGTGTGCAATTTTTTAAACATTTCTGCTATAGGAGCTGTTCGATACATTATTATATCATTATGGAAACAAATCACATTTTGCAGCTACACATTTCAAATGCTTTGTCAAAACAAGCTACTAAATTGTTTTAATATTTGAGAAAGTTGAGTTTTAGTCTCAAACTGAGCATTGTTAGTAGCTATTATTCTGCAAAATGCAAATAGTAGTAGTGCATGTTTGTTTTAATGATACGTGTTCACTGACAAGTGTCATGTAAGCCTTTCTTGAAAAGATTTCTATTTGCTTAAAGCTGCTGACTCGTGCATTACTTCTGCCTCCCAGACAGAAAGAGAAATGGGGTGATTATAATTTGCATGCACCTACATACAATGTCTGCTATTAGTAATGGGGTGGGGTTTAGGGCCTTGTGTCAAATGAATTTTCTTCTGATTCATCTTTTCTTTTCTTTTTTTTTTTTTTTAAATCTGTTATCTTAATCACCCTGTCCTTCACTTCCTGAGAATAGCAGCAACACCACCTACTGGGAAAAAAGGTGTGTATCACCTAAGTCTGCCTGCTGTCACCACTATTTCCCTTTCTCCTTGTCCCTTAGTTAACTGTTGTGGTAGCCTTGTCAAGTCCCTTCTTTTGCTTCTTTTCCTAACATATGCACGCACCAAACATTGATACTTCTCTGTGTTAAAAATCCCTGCTCCTATCCAAGCAGGACTTTGCCATCTATACCCCAGGATTCTTCGAAGCCAATAAATCCAATCCACCGTTAAACCCTTCTTTTATTTTCCAAGTATGAATTCATGGATTGAAATATTTTGCCCCCCTCCCCCCCATCTTAGCCTTTATGGAAAACAAACATTCACCTTCCTGCCTTTTGTCCACTTTCATGATCTTAAACAAATTAAAGCCTCCATATGCTAAGCATGCATTATAGCAACGTAGTAATGAGAGGTCTCCTATGTCTATTTTTGTTGACAGGATAGTCCAGTTTAGCTTCCCAAGTGTCCAATGAAAAGAGAAGCTCACAGAGATTCATTTGTTAATAAATGATAGAATATGGTATTTTTGAAAAGAGAAAGCATACTTGGTACAATATGATGCCCACTATTTACTCTGGCTTGCTTTCCAACTGCACCAATGCTATTTCCAATTATTCTAAGGTACTCTATGCCAGATAAACATAATAAAGAGTCTTTGACTAATTCTGACAGAGTCTGACCTATGGTGTATCAGTGTGTAAGTCACACACGTCTGATGTCAGTTCCACCTTCAAAAGGCAACACTAAATCATTACTGATGATAAGAATCTGTGCAGCATACAGTAATTGCCCAAGGGGTGTGTCAGAGACACACCAACCTCTCATTGCCTCATTTGTTTTTCCAGACAAAACAAACCACCCTGAGGTTGATTTAAAAACACATACCTGGGAGATAACAAGAACCAAGGAAGTTACAACCACTGTATATTCATATATACGAGTCACTGGAACCTTTGTGTTGTCATAAAAAGGGCTTTTCACATTGCAAGTGAAAAAGAAAAAAAGTATTTAAAAGAAACTGACTGTACAGTGATTACGTCATCTGTCATAAGACATAACGCTGCCACATATGATAAGGATGGGCATTAATGTATCAGCGACTGCTTCCTGTTTACTGCAAGCCTCGAGTCACGTAGTTCATTCATGTTTCAGTGCTTCTCATGATGAAGATCGCATTACATTTTCACTGCAGAGTTCATGACTTTAAAAAGACTGACTGCTGAATCCACTCTGCAAGTGGACAAAATGAGCAAAGGAACTGCCGTCATCGAACATCATTTCAAATCCCAGATGGCCTAGTATTTAGATAAAACTGTGTGTGTGTGTGGGGGGGGGAGGGGAGGCACACTGCTCTCCTCCAAGACTAAAACATTAGAGGGAAATGGGAATGAAACCTCTAAATCAGTTATGCAACAGTATCAGAGGGACAGATATCTGAATTATAGGAAAGTTAGTGAATAGTTAAGTTATTGGGAAAAGAGATAGGAAACAAAGAAAATCAAGGGAGGATGACAAGTTATCATCTTGGAAATTTATGTGTACAGGTGCGTACAGTCTTATTAACAAAATCACTGACCTGGAGACCACCATGGCAAGTTATAGTAGAATGGAAAGCAGGATTTAGGTGACACCATTCCAGGATACCATTTTTGCAGAACAGACTGGAGAAAAAGGACAGTGGAAGATGATTTTCTTGCATTAAGGACATAATAGTGGTCACTGAAATGCAGAGAAAAGGGGGAGAAGCTGGATTACTGTAGGCTAGCAGACAAAATAGGAATGTGCCTTCATTTTACAATGAATGGAAGGAAAATGTTTATTTTTGGCTCAATCCAAATAGAAGAAACCAAAAACAGACTTCCCTGAAAATATTTGAAAATGGTTGGATATTTTCTGTTTGCTTCAAAAAATTATTAAAACATTTAAAATGGGGTCCCCTGATATAATTTTATCAATCCCCAGCCCCTCTGCTTCTCCCTACCCCCTGCCAATAACCCAGGGCCTGGGCTGAGTCAAGGTCAGGTGGGGCCTTGCCAAACCCCTTGGGCCCCATTTCCTCACAAAGAAGGTAATGCTGGGATCAGGACCTTCCCTGGCCCCCACTTATCCCTTCCATGGGGGCCTTCATCCTCTAAAAGAGAAGGAGAGTGAATTTGTTGATGTAAAGTTGATGCCAGTCAAGTTGGAGCTGGTCAGCACCAATTTTAAAGGGACAGTAACAAGGCAGGAATGACTAGCTATCACTCCTGCCCATTTGAAGGATGAAAAACCCCATGGAAGGGATAAATGGTATCTGGGAGAGGCCATAATCCCTGCCCTGGCATCGCCTTCTTTGCAAAGAGCCAAGGGCTTGGCTCATCCCTGAGCTCTGGGTTACTAGCAGGTAAGTGGAAGGGCTCAGAACAGCCTCAGGATGGCTCCAGGACCCAGGAAGAGGAAGGAGGACCCAAGGGGTTCTTGCTTTTTGTTTGTTTGTTTGTTCTGGTTTTTTTAAATTTAATGTTCATTTTGGTTTGGCAAACAAATCAAACTAAAATAAACAATATACAAACCAAAAAATAAAGGGTTAAGAAACCCTGGAATTAAAAAACATATCTAAAAAAATGTGTGTGCAAATGCGTACTGCAAAAACATAGGAAGACTTCTACCTATATAGGAGTAATGTATATAAGAACATAAGCAACAATCATCAACGCTAATGTCCCAAAGGTTTAGAGTATTATATAAACGTGAATTCACAACATCATATAGAATGCTTCTAATGAAAGACCTCATACAAGGCATACATTGATCAGTGCTGATTAGCATCAAAGTATACCGCCAATATAATCATGGGTCTGTGATATGCTGATCAACTTTTTTTCATTTTTTTGCTCAAGTGAGTGTGTGGCCCATTTTAGACCCGTGTTTCATTATGCATAGTAGCACTTAACTTAATGGAGTCGAGGAACGCCAAGAACATGGTCGCGAGGTCGTATCCAAAGCCAAGCCCGACACGGACCGCGTTTCGGCTTTACAAGCCTTCTTCAAGGGCTGGAAATCTCTGTGAATGTAAAAATTATTTGTAACATCATTTACAAGAAGTAATCACCAACATTAAATCCTTACAAAACGTAGGTACTAACGTGACAGTGCGGTAGTGGCATACTACAGCTAATAATGTTTCTCCTCTACCAGAGGGGCCGCATTCGCGCGCTTTTTCAAGATGTACAGACCAATAGGACGGAAGGTCCACCCAGGAAATGACGTCAGCCGTTGTTAAGAAACACAAAAATAGGTGGATCATAGTAACGAATACCATTCTATGGCTGTGTTAAGGCCATCTGGGTGCATACAATTCAGATGAAAAATCCAGCCTTGTTCACAAAAGTTGAGGAGCTTTTGAAAATCGCCCCCTCTCTTCGTCAATAGTATCCGATCAATGACACACCACCTTAGGTCACCAAAAAGATGATGCATGTCTAAACAATGTTGAACAATAGGGGCGTTAACTTTGCCTGTGTTCAGACAACTCCGATGCTCAATCAGTCTCGTGCGGATAGGGCGCTTTGTTCTCCCCACATAGAATTTAGAGCAGGGGCACACAATTAGGTATATAACGTGAGATGTAGTACAGTCTGAATGAAAGCGGGATGTGTGAGTCACTCCAGCATTATCAGTCCACGTAATGCCATCCAGAGATTGAGCACACATAGTGCATTTCCCACACGCCCAGTGTCCTACCGGTTCTTCGGATTGTATAGAGAGATCTGTCTGGGTCAGAGCGTGAGTGAGAAGATCACGGAGATTTTTGCCCCTACTGTAAGCAATCACAGGAAAATCTTTAAACACTTCATGAGTATGAAGTATATACCAATGGTTACGCACAATTGATGCAATCTCCTGCGACCTGGTGGAAAATCTAATTGTACATACCAATGGTAAATCTGACGTGGTATCTGCGGATTCCAAAAGGAGCCATTCCCGCTCAGCATTAGTGGCCCGTTTAAGAGCCCTTTTAATAACAGAGGTGGGATAGCCGCGATTTAGTAATCTGGACGCTAAAAGTTGAGCTTGTTGAACAAATTCAGTTTTATCTGTACATAATCGCCGAAGGCGTAAGAACTGTCCGATGGGTAAGCTCTTCTTCAAGCTATATGCATGAAAACTAGAGAAGTGTAACAAGGTGTTGCGATCGGACGGTTTCCTTGCCTTATACTTAGTGCTATAAGAGATCAGTTTTCTATAAGAACATAAGAACATGCCATACTGGGTCAGATCAAGGGTCCATCAAGCCCAGCATCCTGTCTCCAACAATGGCCAATCCAGGCCATAAGAACCTGGCAAGTACCCAAAAACTAAGTCTATTCCATGTTACCGTTGCTAGTAATAGCAGTGGCTATTTTCTAAGTCAGCTTAATTAATAGCAGGTAATGGAGTTCTCCTCCAAGAACTCATTCAATCCTTTTTTAAACACAGCTACACTAATTGCACTAACCACATCCTCTGGCAACAAATTCCAGAGTTTAATTGTGCGTTGAGTAAAAAAGAACTTTCTCCAATTAGTTTTAAATGTGCCACATGCTAACTTCATGGAGTGCCCCCTAGTCTTTCTATTATCCAAAAGTGTAAATAACTGATTCACATCTACCCGTTCTAGACCTCTCATGATTTTAAACACCTCTATCATATCCCCCCTCAGCCGTCTCTTCTCCAAGCTGAAAAGTCCTAACTTATTTACCCTTTCCTCATAGGGGAGCTGGTAGCCCTTCTCTGTACCTTCTCCATCGCAATTATATCTTTTTTGAGATGCGGCGACCAGAATTGTACACAGTATTCAAGGTGCGGTCTCACCATGGAGCGATACAGAGGCATTATGACATTTTCCGTTTTATTCACCATTCCATTTCTAATAATTCCTAACATTCTGTTTGCTTTTTTGACTGCCGCAGCACAAGCAAAAGTGGCGGATTCTGACATGATGAGACACATAAAAATGGTGCAGAAAGGAAAGATTCTGCCTGTAGGTGACTTTGATCATAAAAATGGTGCAGAAAGGAAAGATTCTGCCTGTAGGTAACTTCAATCTACCAGATGTGGATTAGAGCCTATCTGTTACAACCTCAGCTAGGATAGAAGAAGTCCCGGATACAGAGACATGCCTTAGGCAACCAGTTGAATCTCTTCTTGCGAGGATGCTATACTGGATCTAATACGGATAAATAGAGATTTTGGGGTCAATATTCAAAAGATTTACCTAACTAAGGGCCTCATTTTCCAAGCCGCTCGCACGCGATAAGGACCTTTCGCACGCGAAAAGTCCCTTATCGCGTGCAATACCAGGATGGGGGCGGAGTCGGCCCCGGAAGAGAAGGAGTCGGGGCGTCACCGGGGCCGACTCTGCGCCAACGCCGTGGACAGCGAAAAAGTAGGTGCCTTTTCGCTGCCTATTTCGCTCCCAATAGCTACACCTCCTATGGTGGCGCTTTTGGGTGCAAAACCGGCAGCGATCGCACCGAGACGGTGCGATCGCTGCCGCCTAGCGCAGGCCCGCCCCCTGTTTCGGCTCCCCACCCCTCATCTTCTAAAGTATCGCAGGCCTGCGATACTTTAGAAAATGAGGCCCTAAGGCATAGATTTTTCAGTCTGCTATAAATATAGTGGAAGGAAGAGCCATGGCCAGAAAATGGGCAGGGGGGTGATCATGTGCATCCGGCCACATCACTGTGGTGCATTTTCACCCACCACAAATGCGGCCATGGTGCACACGATTGCCCCCATAGCGCCCTTGCAAAAGGTGTAGCTATTTTCGGCACTACCACCGGCAATAATGTGTAAAACATTATCAACCGCAGTGCTACCGGGCCCAAACGTTTGTTAACGCCACCCAAACCCCACCCTAACCTCGCCGCTTCTCTCTCATTTTAATTTTAACATTGCGATGTGGTTGTTATTGCACGTCTTAGGGCAATATCGCATGCGATAACAGCCCATCATGTTTTGAAAAAATGACCCTGAAAAATTGAGTTGAGTTTTAACTAGTAAATATATCCATTTAAAAATGTGGCTAAAACCCAAAATGCAATGAGTTTATATATTTAATCATAAGAATTACCATATTGGGTCAGATTGAGGGTCCATCAAGCCCAGTAATAGAAATGTGAATCGGAACCAGAATCGGTTCTGATTCACATCGTGAATTATTTTTCGTGCGGCCCGATCGGGTTATTTTTTATCGGCTGCGCCCGAGCCTATAAACAAAAAACCCACCCCGACACTTCAAAACAGCTCCCTTAGCTTCCCCCACCCTCCCGAAACCCCCCCCCCCCCCCACCCCCAAACGTTTTAAATTACCTGGTGGTCCAGTGGTGGTCCCGGGAGCGATCTCCCGCTCTCGGGCTGTCGGCTGCCACTAATAAAAATGGCACCGATGGCCCTTTGCCCTTACCATGTGACAGGGTATCCGTGCCATTGGCTGGCCCCTACCACTTGGTAGGAGCACTGGATGGCCCGTGCCATTTTTCCTATCAGTTTCGGGGAGCCCCCGATTTCTGACGACTTTGAAAATATCGTACGATATTTTCAATCGTCAGAAATACGATTCACATCCCTACCCAGTAACCTGTTTCCAATCTTAGCCAATCTAGGTCAGAAGTACCTTGCAGGATCCCAACTAGTAGATAGATTTCATGTTGCTTACGCCCAGGTATAAAAAGTGACTTTCCATAAGTCTATCTAGTTAATAATGGTTTATAGACTTTTCCTCTAGGAACTTGTCAAAACCTTTTTAAAACTCAACTACATTAATTGCCTTCACCACATTCTTCAGCAATGAATTCCAGAGTTTAATTGTGCGTTGACTGAGAAAATATTTTCTCAGATTTCTTTTAAATGGTCTACTTAGTTACTTCATGGAGCATTCCCTTCCTTGTCTTTTTATTTTTTGAAAGAGTTAACAACTAATTCACATTTAGCCATTCCACTCCACGCATGATTTTATAGAACCCTGTCATATCTCCCCTCAGCTGTCTCTTCTCCAAGCTGAAGAGCCTTAACATCTTTAGCCTTTCCTCATATGGCAACTGTTCCATTTTCTTTTTCATTTTAGGTGCCCTTCTCTGAACTTTTTCTGTTCCACTATACCTTTTTTGAGATGGGACATCCAGAACTGCACACACAACTCAAAGTGCAGTTGCAACATGGAGCGATACAGAGGCATTATGATATTCTCCATTCCTTTCCTAACAAGCCCGAACAATCTGCTTGCTTTATTGACTGCCACCATATACCGGAAACAAGGATTTCAATTTATTGTCCATGATGATGCCTAGATCTTTTTCCTGAATGGTGAATCATAGTATGGAATCTAATATCATGTATCTATGGTATAGATTACTTTTCCCTATATGCATTGCTTTGCACTTGTTCACATTTTTTTCACCTGCCATTTGAATGCCCAGTCTCCTAGGCTCATAAGATCCTTCTTCAATTTCTTGCAATCTGCTTGTGATTTAACTACTTGTAATAATTTCTTGTTGTCTGCAAATTTGATCACCTCACTCATTGTTTCTTTTTCCAGATCATTTATAAATGTATTACAAAGTGCTGGTCTATGTGCAGATCCCTGTGGCTCTCCACTGTTTACCTTCCTCCAATAAAAAAAAGATCATTTAGTCTTGCCCTCTGTTTCCTGTCTTTTAACCAGTTTACAGTCCATAATAGGACATTGCCTCCTATTGCATGATTTTTTAATTTTCTAAAGAGTCTCTCATGATGGACTTTGTCAAACAGTTTCGGAAAATACAATATAGTATATCCTTCAGCTTACCATTATCCACATGTTTATTAATCTCTTCAAAAAACTGTAGCAGATTGGTGAGGCAAGACTTCCCTTGGACAAATGCATATTATGTGAATCCCAATAAATAATGTCTATCTGTAAGATCTGCATATCCTACTCAGCAGTCCCTGGGAGAGGATTTCAGAGTTCACAGAGAGCTATCCAAGCTTAGTACTCACACTGCCAGCTTCCAGAGACCCCTGTATCCCTTGCAGCAGAAAAGACCTGGAAGGCTCATTTGCATATCCTATCCAGCAGTCTCTGGGAGAGGACTCCAGAGATCACAGCGAGCAATCCAGGCTTCAAACTCCACAGCACCTTCCTCCAGAGGCCCCCACACCCATTGCAGTAGATGAGGACTGGAAGGCTCATCTGCATATCCTACCCAACAGTCCCCAAGTCAGGACTCCAGAGGTCACAGTGAGTGATTAAGGTTTCAAACTCCACACACCTTGCAATAGAGGAGGACCGGAAGCGTGCACCAAAGCTCAAACTTCTCAATCCAGTGAGAGCATCGAGAGGAGAAGATTATCTTGCTAGTGGTGGAAGGGGATCAGTAAGTATCGCTTTGGGAAATCTTAGGACTTAAACATTTTGGGAAGAGGTGAAATATATTATTTAGAGTTTGTGTGTGTGTGTGTGTGTGTGTGTAATAATAAGCAAGTCAGAGGGAGTAATTTCTAGTGTCTGTCTTTCCTTCCCTCCCACCCACTCCTAGCTTATCCTTTGATTTATTGGCAAGAGAAACTTTCTTATTAAAAATCAATCCAGCTCTTATGTAAATCATGCTATTACACCAGCACTTATTGAGGGTTTAATCATCCCCTTGTAAGTGACTACCAGCTTAATAGTGAATACACCAATACATTTAAAGGACTCTAATTGTACACATTCCTACTTCTGTAGCAACCTAAATTTAATTAGGAGGAACTCGGCAAAATTAAGATGAAGGCAACAGTCCAGCAGCAAGATGGGGGCCTTCCTGTCTTTTGCATCAAATGCCTTATGTATGATTTTTTTATCCTCTGGTAAGAGGTTGTATGTGTGCACCCGGTGCAAGATCTCCTGGCTCTCAGAGAACAAGTCTTATCTCTGGAGGCTAGAGTGGCAGACCTGGAGGAGCTGAGGTAGACAAAGAGGTATATAGATGAGATCTTTAAGGACAAGGTAGCCAAGTCTCAACTCCAGTCTGGCAGACCTAGTGCTGCTTTAGAGAAGGAAGATCTTCTGGTCAGAGAGCATCAACTTGGTGCAGCAAGAAGTGATCCTGTAGCAAGGACCTGCTCTCCATGTTTTATATTGTCCTCTCATACTGAGGATTAGTCTCCTAGGGCTACCGCCCAGGAGGGAAGAGTTAGGTCAATCATCATAGTTGGTGATTTGGTTATTAGATATGTAGAAAGCTGGTAGATGTGAGGACCACCTGTTACTTACCTGCCTAGTGCAAAGATAGCAGACATCATACATCACCTAGATAGGATTTTAGACAGTGTGGGGAGGAGCCAGCTGTTGAGGTACATGTGGGCACCAACAACATAGGAAAATGTGGGAGGGAGGTTCTGGAAGCCAAATTTATTTATTTATTTATTTATTTATTTACTTATTTAATTAAGGGTTTTTGTATACCGGGATATGTTGGGAACATCATCTCGGTTCACAGATAACTAAACATAGCAACAGGCTTTACATAGAATGAGTTACAAGGTGAATGTTAAAGGTAACCATGATAAACTTGAGCAAGTAAAACAAATTTAGGATTTTAAGTAGAAAGTTGAAATCCATAGCCTCCTGGGTAGCATTCTTTGAAATGCTCCCTGTTCCACGCACAGGTCCCCAGAGGCAGGCAGAGTTCTGAAGTCTCAATGCATGGTGAGACGATGATGCAGGGAAGAGAGATTCAGTTTTGTAAGGAACTGGGCAACGTTTTGGGAAAGGAGGAGTCTTTTCGCAAAAGATGGGCTCCACCTTAAACAGTGGAACCAGGCTGCTACAGCTAACTTTTAAAAAGGAGATAGAGCAGCTTTTAAACTAGAACAAGGGGGAAAGCTGACAGTCACTCAGAGGGAGGTATGTTCGAAGGATTCTAAGGAAACAGAAGAGTTAGGATATCCCAACAGGGAGGTTCCAATAAAAGCAAAAGTAGTCAATGTGCCTAAAAGCAAAGAATCACCTGAGCTAAAGAATTCCAAATTATCCTTATTAACTGAAAAGCAGGTTGTTAATACAAACAAAAACACATTTTGAACTGTCTGTATGTCAATGCCAGAAGTCTAAGAAGTAAAATGGGAGCATTAGAATGTACAGCAGTGATTGATGAGATAATCATAATTGGCATCGCAGAGATCTGGTGGAAGGAGGATAACCAATGGGATAGTGCTATACCAGGATAAAAATAATAATGCAATGATAGGGAGGATCAACTTGCTGGAGGGGTGGTGCTTTATGTTCGGGATAGCATAGAGTCCAACAGGATAAAGATCATGCACGACACTAAATGCTCAGTAGAATCTATATGGATAGAAATCCCATGTGTGTTGGGTAAGAGTATAGTGATAGGAGGCTACTACCATCCACCTGGCCAAAATGATGAGAAGGATGATGAAATGCAAAGAGATATCAAAGAAGCTAACCAATTTGGCAGTGTAGTAATAATGGGAGTTTTTAATTACCCCAATATTGACTGGGTAAATGTAACATCAGGACATGCTAGAGAGGTAAAGTTCCTGGATGGAATAAATGATTGCTTCATGGAGCAATTAATTCAGGAACCAATGAGAAAGGGTGCTCTTTTAGATTTCGTTCTTAGTGGAATGCAGGATTTGGTGAAAGAGATAACAGTGGTGGGACCACTTGGCAATCGTAATCATAACATGATCAAATTTGAACTAATGAATGGAAGGGGAACAATATGTAAATGTGTACAGCTCAAACTCTAAACTTTCAAAACGGAAACTTTGATAAAATGAGGAAAATAGAAAAAAACTGAAAGGTGCAGCTGCAAAGGTTAAAAGTGTACAACAGGCATGGGCATTATTTAAAAATAGCATCTTAGACGTGCAGTTCAGATGTATTCCATGCATTAAGAAAGATAGAAGGAAGGCCAAAGGATTACTGGCATGGTTAAATAGTGAGGTAAAAGAGGATACTTTATCCAAAAAAAAACTCCTTCAAAAATTGGAAGAAGGATCCGTCCGAAGAAAATTGGAAAAAGCATAAGCATTGTCAAGTTATCCCAGTGCTAGCAACCTCCCTATCCAAACTGGACTGTACCAACCCCAACTTGGCCTTATCCTCATGGAACAATCTCACTTTGGAAATCGCCAACAAACTCTGCCCAATTACCAAACTTGTCCTAAACACTGAGGCTAAACACACAAACCCATGGTACACCACTGAATTAAAAACAATGAAAAACAAACTCAGACAGAAAGAAAGATTATGGCACCAGGACCCAACCCTGCAGCACACTTCCAGCTACAAATCAGCCCTTCACTGCTATAGAACCTCTATACTCAAACACAAATGGGACTTCTTCGCCCAAAAGATCCACGAATACCTCTAAAACCCCAACGCGCTCTTCTTGTATGTCTCAAGCCTCACCAAATCTATCCCACACACTATAACCGACTCCAAAGCCCCTGCGAAATGCGAAGAATTGGCACAATACTTCAATAGCAAAATAGTGAACCTACTCTCCAGATTCACCAATTCCCTGCACTCCCCTATGCCAGGGTTTAGCTATTCTTCTGCCTCCTTAAGCTCCCTGGAACTTACTTCCTCCAAAGAAATCAAATCTATCCTCAAAAAACTTAAACCTACCTCTCACTCGACTGATACCATCCCCACCAAAGCTCTCCTATCCATCCCTAACTCCATTGCTAGGGCAATATCCGACATCATTAACTGCTCCCTCTCCACAGGCATTGTCCCCGACACACTCAAACATGTAGTGGTTAAACCCCTCCTTAAGAAACCTACACTTGACCCAAAAGATCCAGCCAATTTCCATCCCATCTCAAACCTCCCGTTTATAGCTAAAATAATGGAAAGAGTTGTCAACTCGCAACTCATGGATTTCCTTGAAGAACACAAGATCCTCCACCCCTCACAATTTGGCTTCTGTAAACACTTTAATATGGAATCACTCCTACTCTCCCTCTCCAACCATCTCCTCAGAGGCATGGACCAAAGACATAGTTACCTTCTCGTCCTCCTCGATATTTCGGCGGCCTTTGACACCATAAGCCATAACCACCTCCTCTCCCGTCTAAAGGACATTGGCATCTCAGGCCTAGCCCTCCTATGGTTTACATCCTACCTCTCTAACAGAAACTTTTCTGTTAAAATAGGTAACGCCACATCAACCCCCTACCCTCTCCTACAAGGAGTCCCACAGGGTTCTTCACTCTCTTCCACACTTTTCAACATTTACCTCACCCCCCTCTGTCATCTCCTCTCAAACCTTAAACTAAAATTCTTTCTATATGCTGATGATGTTCAAATCATCATACCTATTCACTCTTCTATCTCTGACACCCTAAAGCATTGGGAAACCTGCCTTGCCTCAATCAATTCTCTCCTCACCAACCTCCACCGTGCCCTAAACACCAACAAAACAGAACTCCTGCTTATTTCCCACTACACCACTCCAAAGCCATCCATCACTATTGACACAGCTTTCAAGTCCAACTCGGCACAAACTGCCGTAAGAGACCTTGGAGTCCTTATTGACAAACAATTAAACATGAAGAAATACGTTAGCTCCATCCTTAAAGAAGGCTTTTATAAGCTCAACATTCTAAAGAAACTAAAGCCCCTACACTTCACTCCCATGATTTTTGTACCGTGATCCAAACTACCCTCTTATCCAAGCTAGATTACTGCAACTCACTCTTCCTAGGACTCCCTTATTCCACCATAAAACCCATCCAAATGCTCCAAAACGCTATGGCAAGAATCATAGCAAATGTCCGTAAAACTGACCATATTACCCTCATTCTCCCCTCCCGCATCCTTTATAAAACCCTCACCATCATCCACAAAGCTATTTACTCCCACCACTCCAACTGGCTCGATCTACCATTCACATCTGCACCCACGAATAGGCCCACCAGAACAATCAACAAAGGAACCCTGCTAGTGCCCTCTCTCAAAACAGCACACCTCTCATTCACAAGAGAGCGTGCCCTCACAATCGCAGGCCCCTCACAGTGGAATTCCATACCCCCTAATCTCCGTCTCGAATATTGTCACCTCAAATTTAGAAAGAAACTAAAAACATGGTTGTTTAAACAGGCCTTCCCCAATTAACAGTCCTTTCCCCCATCATCTTGTACCCAGATTTGATTCTCTACCACACTCCAGGAATTGACTCCTTCACCACTTACTCACATGTCTATGCTTCCTTGTATATATTCCTAGCAATTGTGACCTTGTATATAAACCTAACAATTGTGACACTCCCCATCTAAAGATTTTGTTTATGTTAATTGCTCTCTCCGTAAGAATTTTACAGTTGAACTATTTTTTATCTTGACACCTATGTATCCCCACCCCCAGTTTTTGTTTTTTTGCTATTTCCCTGTTACATGTACTTTCAAGCATTTCTGTTATACTGTAAACCGGTATGATGTCCATACGAATGCCGGTATAGAAAAAGTTTAAAAATTAAATAAATAAATAAATAAATAAATAAGTTAAGTGTAAAACATTGATAAGACAGGCTAAGAGAGAATTTGAGATGAAGTTGCCCGTAGAGGCAAAAACTCATAATAAAAACTTTTTAAAATATATCCAAAGCAGGAAACCTGCAAGTAGGACCATTAGATGATAAAGGGGTTAAAGGTGCTTGTAGGGAAGATAAGACCATCATGGAAAAATTTAAATAATTCTTTGCTTCAGTATTTACTAAGGAGGATGTTGGGGAGATACCAGCTCCTAAGACCTACTTTAGGGGTATGATTCAGGTGAACTGAACCAAACCACGGGGAACCTGAAAGATGTAGTAGGCCAGATAGACAAACTAAAGAGTATCAAATCACCTGGACCGGAACTCAAAAATGAAATTTCAGCTCTGTTAGTAAAAATTTGTAACTTATCATTAAACTCATCCATTGTACCTGAAGACTGGTGGGTGGCCAATGTAACTACAATATTTAAAAAGGATTTCAGGGGTGATCTTGGAAACTATAGACCGGTGAGCCTGCTTCACTGCCAGGAAAAATAGTAGAAACTATTCTAAAGATCAAAATCACAGAACATATAGAAAGACATGGTTTAATGGAACACAGCTAGCATGGATTTACCTAAGGGAAGCCTTGCCCCACAAATCTGCTACATTGTTTTGAAGGGGGTTAATAGACATGTGGATAAAGGTGAACCAATAGATGTTCAATGACACTGTCCTGGCCTGTCCCCCACCCTGCCCCTCCCTGCCCAACCCCCGCCCCCTGCCCCACCTCTTTGAAAAGGCCCAGCAGTTGTGCACGTACCGGGGTCTATGCGCGTGGCCAGGCTTCTTTGAAAATTCGCCCAGTGCGTGGAAGGCCCTACCACATGCATAAACCCTGGGATTTATGGACGTAGGCCTTTGAAAATCTACTCGTTAGGGAATAGCCACTGCTTGGCATTATTAGAATGGGATCTCCTTAGTGTTTGGGTACTTGCCAGGTGATGGTAAACTGGATTGGCCACTGTTAGAAACAGGATGCTGGGTTTGATCGACCCTCAGTTTGACCCAGTATGGCAACTTCTTATGTTCTTATATGTACAGTAAATTTGTTCTATAGTTTCTATGATTGGAGAAGACTGATTTTTTATTATTTACAACAACCTAATTTACCATAGTGACTGTTAAGATTATTACAAAACTTAGTAATAAGACATACAAAAAGGCCCAGATGTTGGCTTAAGCATTGGTCTTATGAGAATCAAAGTTGAAGGTGACAAAGTCAGAAATGAAGCTGTGGTTATTGCAGATGAATCTAGCACAGGGAGTTGGGAATTATTGTTATGTTTTTTGTTGGTAAGGGTTGTAATTCTTAAAAGCAGACACATATATGTTCTTGTTGCTAAATGTTTACACATCAGAGATACAAACCTTTTATGTCACAAAATGTGAGATAGTTATGTAGGTTCCTCTGTATAGATTTTCATTTGCAAATTATTTTTTTTTTTGCTATAAAATGACTAACATTAACCTTAAGATTATAACAATGAACATTAGAGGTATCTCTAGCCCCATTAAAAGAACTAGAATATTACAATTTCTTAAACTGGAGAAAGTTTAGGTGACATTTCTACAGGAGACACATATGTGTAACCAATATATTTTGAGGTGGCCTCCTTTCTCCTCCAACTCCAACATATGCGGCAGCCATTTTGCGATGAAGGCCACTAGATCTCGGCCTTCTACCAGGAGGCCAACCACTTTTAAAGTATTAATCCTACTCTGGTTCTCCAATTTTTCATTTTTTCTTCCAGCTTTTTAGTTTTTATTTCTAGCAGCTCTATTTTCTTTCTGTACCAAGTCCAAGTGTCTTCCAAATGCACACTCTCAATTCAAGGCCACTACTCTTCTCCTTCTGCTCTCGAACTGATGCAACGAGTTGTGCCATCTTTTCTACCACAACTTCAAGTTTCGAATCAATTTTTCTGAACCAGTTTTTCTGAAAATTAATCAAAATAAGCTGTAAAAAGCCTTTGAGGAAGTCGACAGCATTTTGGACTCCACAATTTCTTCGTCACTAGATGATGACTCCACTGCCATGCTGAAGAAGTCCTTATCAATCTTTCTATAGCTTTCTTTCTATTTTCTGCCTTGTCCGCCCACATCTTAGTAATAGAACACTTAACTGATATCTTTAGAGCACATTATTGTTATTTTCAGAGTTGTAAAAAATAGTAGAATAAGATAAATTTAGCAGGTCCAGGCGGGAGCTTTACCAGCACAAGGCCACCAGTCTCAGAGCATCCGGTGATCCTGTATTTCATTCTTTTTCAATTTTTTTTTTTTTCTGGGGGCAGAACTTCCCAGTATAACCAATAAAGAAACAGGGTGGCAGAGCTAGAATGGAAGTGTAAAGGGGTAGAACCAAATGAAGAGCCAGAAAAGAGGTGGGGAAGAAGCAGAAACTTGTATTTTTTGTCCTTTTTTCACATTTTTTTCTGAGAACAAAACACCCCGGTATAGCCAACAACCAAACATACAAGGTGGGAGAACCAGGCTGAGATCCAAACAGCAAACAACATGGAGGCACCAAAACTTCCATGCTGGTACATAATAGGCATGGCAGGTAGGCATATTAACATCATGAGCCCCAAGGTATTATATCAGGGGCAAGGTAGGTAGGCAGAGTGGTAGCAGCAAGACCCCCCTAAAGTGGTATGTCTGGGGCATGGCATGTAGGCAGAGTGATTGCATTGGAAAAGTAATCACACCCTAATATCTAAACCACATCAAAAAGATCAACTTTTAAAAATATAAATTATCTAGGAGGAAAAGACTTCAGATGCAAATCAGTAATTGAAGATGGTAGAGGCATGGGGGGGGGGGGGGGGTGTCATATGGAGAGGGAGAGCTCTTACACCTAAAATAAATTACAGATTTAAGTGAAACTCAGACCTGGAAAGAATATTGGAAGCTGAAGTATGTCTCCCTGATGCAGTCTTTAAGGCGAAACACTGGCCAGCTTGGAGTGTTTTTTACAAGAGTTACAAATTGAGAAAGAAGCTCATTTATTGTGATTCGTCCAACGGTATAAGTAAAGTATAACGGAGTGTTTTGCTTATGAACTGTTCAAGATTGACATTGTTCATTGTTCACAAATTCAATTTTTTCAAATAAGGAGCAAAATATAAAAAGGTCCAGATAAAGAATAGCATATTAAAGCATCTAGATGGATCAATTATATAAGACATATTTTAAAAAAATATTTGAAATAAACAATTAAATAAGTAGATTTCACATAAAATAAAAAACAGGAGGTTTTTCTGACTAATTATTTTGCCCTCTACCAAATCAGTAATTAATTAATTACTGGTTTGGCATCTGAAGTCTTTTCCTCCTATATAATTTATATTTTTAAAAAGTTTTTCTTTTTTTATGTAGCTTAGAGATTAGAGTATGATTACTTTTGCAATGATTTGTTTCATATCGCACCCATTGCTTCATGTATATTGAGTTTTCCTCTGATTTTGAGGCAGAGTGATAGCAATCAGACTCCTAAAGTGGCATATAAGGGGCATGGCATATAGATATCTGACAGAAAGATCACTAAGGTCATACATCTGGGGTATGGCAGGTAGGTAAAGTGGAGGAGGCATTCTATATGATATATTAATATAGGAGGTCCTAAAGGGTGCCTAGATTGTAGGGCATAGTTTGGGCTGGGTAGTTAGGGAGGGGGTTGGCTTTGTGATGGGGTTGGCTTTGTGAATAGTTGGAGGGCTAGGTTGATAGGGAGGTGAGTTAGTGAGTGGGGCTGGGTAGAATGAGTAGATGGGGTTAGTAGACGTGTGGGGGATCTGTTAATGAGTGGGTGGGGATAAGTAGGTGGGTACAGATTATTTTAGAATGGGGGTGAATGTTAGTGTGAAGATGTGTGTGAAGGTTTCTGGTTACAGGACAGAGTCTCTCTGTCTTTGATTTCCCTGTTATAATTGATGGGACAGTAATACAACGATAAGATCCATCTTGCCTAGTCATACACAAAATAGATGGCTCAGTATGCAATAGTCACATGTTCCTAGGTAGACCTGAGATGCAAAACCACTCATGACAAGCTACTCATGGTCTGGCAAAATCCAAGGGCAATTTTTACCTGCTGGGTATGTTGCAAAAATCAAAACAAAACTACACAGGAAGTTTTGCCTTGATTATTGTCCCTTCAAAAGTATCTGCATAAATCTGCATCTGCTTTCATGTGAGTACATTTTTAAGGAAAAACAACATACATAGTTTTGAATATCCAAACTAAGCATGCAATTCCCTTCCTCAACCTAATCATATGCAGTTAACTGTGCTCATTGTTGACATGTGTGCATGCTTTTACCCATGTAGAGGGTATTCAATAATTAAACAGTCTATTTCCATGGGTAAAACAGATATGGCTTTCATTATTGACCTCTAAAGAATTCAGTCATTTCTCTCACTTGAAGGTTGGCAGGCTGTACTAGTCCCATACCACATCAACAGATTAGGACTGAGCATTGTGAGGAGTACAAGAATGCACTTACATTTTTTTCTGTATTTTATTTTGATTTTTTTTTTATTATTGCTTTTTTGTTTCATTTGTGGTTTGCTGTATTTGAAAGAAAATAAAAATACAAATGAAGACAAAACAAATCGAATGGGACCCCTTCCCCATGCCAAAATTCCACAGCACCTCAAAAATTAAAAAAATGAAAGATCTCTCTCCCCCGCCCCATAGTGGCCTCAGGGCTAACAGGTGCCATTTTAAATTTCCAATTTGGTGTGACAGGCAATATGGGGTATCACTCCTGTCCCATTTAAACTTTAGATACCAACAATGGGGAGAAAAGAAAAAGAATCTTGGTGTGGATAGGACACCAAACAGAAAGGTTATTAGAGAGAGAGAGACACACACATAAGAACATAAGAACATGCCATACTGGATCAGATCAAAGGTCCATCAAGCCCAGCATCCTGTTTCCAACAGTGGTGAAGCCAAGTCACAAGTTTGTGGCGGGATCCCAAGGGGTACACAGATTCCAAGCTGCTTATCCCAGGGATAAAGCACTGGATTTCTGCAACCGCACCTTAATAATGGTTAATGGACTTATTTAGAAGACACTCTCTAAATAAAATGAAATGAAATAAAGATAAATGGCAATACAGTGGCAAAAGATGAAGAAGCCAGGGGTTACTAAAAGAAAGGAATCAAATGTGATCTAACTGAGGTAAATGTATACAATATGCTGAGAAGTCTCAGGAAGGTTCGGAAAATTTCAATTTGATGCAAGCCATGGGTCACATTTAGAAATGCTCTGCTAGACTTTCATTCTGAAATAAGGAGAAGAAAATCAATAGCACGTTTTTAAGGGTTCAGTAAGGCAAAAATCTTCAAAGGTAATGTATGTATCAGACCTGGCGTTTTATCTTCCTGCAGGAAAGCCTGTTAAAACAGTAAGGAAAATAAAAAGTAATCCATTCTGCACATTTTCATGAAAGGTATCACAACTAACTAATAGCACATTTTAATATGGAGGCCTTCGCAGAAACCTCAAATTAGATTTCAGAAATTCCACTTGCATTCACCACATTACTTTTCTTTTTGGTTTTGCATATAAAGAACAGTCAGTAAAGTACATTTTTCCCTTTTAAAATTCTTGCCAGAACAGTAACTAGGTCATCTTTCAAATAAAAACACTGAATGCGTGTAAATTAGAGCAAAAAGTATTGGTTATAAAAATACTAAAATATAGACAATATAAATCAGTGTATGTCATAAACCTGTCATAACATTAGAAGAGATTTGCCACATTGGTAAGACATGTGGAAAAACTATTTTCTGGAACCTGCTCTCTAATTTAACACAGATATTTAATATTGAGACTATAATGAAGCATGCTGAGCAACCTCTAAACTAACTTTTTCCTAAACATATTATAAGACCTTGCCATGACATCTCATGGTTTAAGGCTCACCCTTGCAATAATTGTGTTTCTTGGGTCAACTTTTACCGTAAAGTAATTTGACCATTTAAGGGGAGAGCTAGGATGTATCTCTCAAATCTTCAGCCAAGCACATGGGGAAAAGATTTGGATGCACTGCAGGGACTGCACAGCCAATTCCACAAGAGGCATTCCTAGAGAAAGAACTGGACAGTCTGACACAGGCTACCCAAAGAGGAAGGATATGAAACTGAGCATTCTGAGCTTGCTTCACTGACCTATGGGACTTAGAACATTTTCAGGTGGAAAAATATATTTCAGCTTTGCACAACTAAAATAATCTAATCCAGTGGAGGTTTTTCTTGGCCCAGCGGTTTCTTCCTGCTCCTTTGGACTTTCAGATCATGTGGAACTGGTGTCTGTTAAACTAAGATGTGATGTACCTTCTTTCACAATTACTCTTGGGTTCCCCTCCACCCACCCCCCACCCCCCATTTGAACACTGCCTCCCAACTTATGTAGCCCATGCATTGCAGCAACAGACCTTGGCCAGATGCTACAAACCACTTGTTCCTCAAGAATGTGGTAATATGGACCCTAAGTCTGACCACCAGGCGCACTGTTGAACAATGTCTGAATCCTCCTATTCAACAGGAGCTGTGATCACTGTATGCTCTATATCCCCAGAGTTGGTTAGTCCAGGGAGTAGAGTCATTATCTGTGAAACAAGCCCAGGTCCCCCGTATGAGAGTGCATGGCACTATAACTGAGTCAACGGGCCAAGCCCAAATCCTATGTTAAGAAAATTCTTCTCAAGAGACCCTGTGTATCTCTGAAAAAAGCAAACATTTTATTGACCTTTATGGATGTTTCTAGATTATCTTCTGTTATATGGAGAGTATTAGATTATCAGCCTTACATGCATGGCACTCATTATCCTAGTTTGCTTATGTAGATTTACTCTCCTGATGTCACTAATTTCCAGAATTAGTCAGAGAAAATTAATCAAGCATACAAACAACATGATGTTCAATCAGACAAAAGATTAGATAAACTGAAGCGCAAAAGTAATGTTTATTGGGCAGCGATCACCATGCCCTAGGTATTACCATTTATCACAACCCTTATGGCAGGATAAATAGGGTCATCACAGCTGTGTTCTTATGTCAATATGGTAATAAACATGGAAATGAAGAATCATGAACTGATTAGGCATTTCACTGGTATTTCCTAAAGAGCAATAAGTGGTGCTGTATTCTATCCTCTGTTTTCTGCCTTTTAACCAGGTAACAATCCATAATAGGACACTGCCTCCTGTCCCATGACTTTTTAATTTTCTAAGGAGTTTCTAATGGAAGACTTTGTCAAATGCCTTCTAAAAATCCAAATACACCATATCAATCAGTTCTTTATCTACATATGTATTTATGCCTTCAAAAAATTCTAATAAATTTCTAACCCAAGATTTACCTTTGCTAAGACCATGTTGGCTTTTCCCCATTAAGCCATGTCTATCTATATGGCCACTAATTTTATTTTTAACAATAGCTCCTAACATTTTGCCCAGGTCAGACATCAAGCTCACTGGCCCATAGCTTTTTGGATCATCCCTGGATCATTCTCCTGGGATTACCCTGGCTCCAGAAACATTTTCCTCTAATTGTCCACCTAACAGCTCATCCAGTGGAATCAACAGTTCCAGGACATATATCTGGAGCACATGGAACCTTTGCTCTGCCTGGCCATGGCTACAACCCTGCCAGGCCTCCCTTCTCAGAACACTGACTTTGAAGACATTTTTTCAAAGAGGAAAGCCGAAACTCTTCCACTGCACTGATCGTATGCAAGTGGGATCAAACTTCTACTGGACACCAAGCCTCTTCGGGAAAGGGTCTATCTCTTGTCTCTCCTTAAGATCTGAGTGATGCAAGAATATATATGAGAGAATCTGAAGTGGTGCTTTATCCAGCCTTCCTCCTCCCTGGCAGGAGTCAGCTTCTTCTTTATGGTGAGAAAGGATGGCTCGCTCAGGCCATGTATTAATTACCGTGGGTTAAATGCCATCACCAAAAAAGACTGCTACCCTCTAACATAAATTTTGGAACCCTTTGACCCCCTCAAGATGCAAGAATCTTATCCAAATTAGACCTCAGGGGAGCTTACAATTTTGTCTGAAATAAGATCGGTCACAAGTGGAAAACTGCTTTTAATACATGTGTCGGGCATTATGAGTATTTAGTTATACCCTTTGGCAGTTTAAGAACAAAAGTAGACAGACCTGTCGCCTTCGTTTGAAGATATTTATTCGCACACATAATGTAATTAAAGAGCCCAACTCTGGCTGAGATTCGCACAATGGCTGCATTAGTGTTACAAGTTGTGGTGATTACTGATTGCCACATAAAGCGCAGTATATTGTCTCCTTTTTTTTGAACAATTATTGGATGAATCTGTCTTTATTGTCTCTTCACATATCTCTTAGAAAGACAGAGCATATCTGGCACAAATCACCCTCAGCTAATTCAGTTTTCAATTTTAGATCTACATTAACTAAATACCAGGCTGATACTCTCGAAGCAAAGACAAATTTTTACTCAGAAAAAATGAAAAGCCTAGGCAATAACACTCATACCTTAATTCAGTTTGCTAAAAACCTTATGAACATACTTTCTGTGACTCCACTTCCTGATACTCTATCCGCTGAATCATTTCTCAAATTGTTTTCTCTCAAGATTGAACATCTTTGTCTTGTTAACCGATATGATGGAACCCCGATATGTCGGTATATAAAAATAATAAACTATAACTATAAACTTTCATTTCGTCATCTTTAACACCTGAATCTTGGTTTTCATTTGAGGATTCCTTTGCCCATGAAATATCGGGTATTATTTCAGCGATGAATAATGTAGTCTGCTTGGCTGCTAATGTATCTATAGCACTTTTTAAAGCATATAAAAATATTATTGCTACTATCTAAGGGGGTCATTTATCAAAGTGCTATATGGCATTTTTGCATGCAAAGCTCCGGGGGGGGGGGGGGGGGGGGGGGGGGGAGGGAGGGAGGGAGAGAGAGAGAGACTAGCCATAATGCCCTCACGTTAGATAGGTATTTATATCTCTATAGGAGGCCCACCTATAACTCGAGGTGAGGTTTAGGAATTAGTGTAGGGGTTAGGGGCCACTTTGACATTCAAAGTGAGACATACGAACAGAACAGTGCTCTCTTGTGAAGATTTGATGACCTTCAAAGTGAGGAAACTCACCCAAAGATGAGATTTGTGCAATGTTCTCTCAACCTAGCTTGCTGGACTCTCTGCCTGGGTAACATTACCTTCACCTCTGCTTATCTTCAATTAAACAATGGCTTCATCAAAATAAACTCTCCCTCAATATTTCTAAGACGGAATTTCTTCTTATTCATTGGTCTCATTCAAATTTCCCTAGTCAAACTATTTTATTTGAAAATACTATTTTCTCAACCAATGTTCTGATCAAAATTTAGGTGTCTGGTTCAATTCCACCCTTTCTTTTCTGAGAACTACATTTCTCTATGTGATGCATTTCTGTTAGATCTTACATATACAGCATCCTGATATCATCACAAACAAAAGCAAGTAGGATCTACAACAGCGAGTACCATTCTTTTTCTAAATTTAGCCCTTCAGGTTGTACTGTGTCAAAAGTAAAAATCCAAAATTGTTCCTGTTGGTTTAGAACCACCTCCCTATCCCCACCATGACATGATGATTGTATGTGTTTTACTATACCAGTTCAAATCCGCATACAAATGTTCCTTGTATAAACAATGCTGAACTACTGGTGCATTGAGCTTGCCTGTAGTGATACAACTTCTGTGTTCATTTAAAACATATTTTAATGGCAGGTTTAGTCCTGCCACAAGCCACCGAGCTGCGGCCAGCATTCAAACTATCAAGTAGTAACCCAACACGAATGCTGGAATGAAGTGATACAGTCCCGATACTTCAAATCAGTATATAATGCCAACGTTTATTTCATTCAAGTTCGGCAACTCCATAGTTATAAGGGCGGTCTTATAAATACTCGGGGTCCCCCGACACGGTCCCGTGTTTCGCCAGTGGCTGCGTCGGGAGGGATACCCGCAGTGTTTTACAGGAAATCTTTAGACGGGATTCATACGTTCCTGGCATGGAGTGCCATACGTTCCTGGCATGGAGTGCCATACGTTCCTGGCACTCCATGCCAGGAACGTATGAATCCCGTCTAAAGATTTCCTGTAAAACACTGCGGGTATCCCTCCCGACGCAGCCACTGGCGAAACACGGGACCGTGTCGGGGGACCCCGAGTATTTATAAGACCGCCCTTATAACTATGGAGTTGCCGAACTTGAATGAAATAAACGTTGGCATTATATACTGATTTGAAGTATCGGGACTGTATCACTTCATTCCAGCATTCGTGTTGGGTTACTACTAGGTTTAGTCCTGCCAACATAAATAAGTTGGCATGGGCAAGTAATGGCACATATGATCCACATAGTGCTGCAATCAAGGTAGCACTTGGAAGTAATTGTTGCATTCGTGGACCCTTGGGCTGAGGCAGGATTGGTGCAACCTGCAGGGAGGAGTCCTGCAGGTTCCCACTATTGACAAGTAGACAAAGACAAAGCAGAGGCCCAGCTGGAGCATTCCCTATACCAATATTTATTCCTCTCAGCCTGAGCCTTTGGGTGCTTTTGTTCCTATGAACCTTTAGTGCATTTCCAGAGTGAAATACATATACATTTGCCAAATGTATATGTAAGTAGAAATTACACAATATATACACAGTCGATTCAAGGTTTGACATGGCAAGTACCAAAGAGAATTCAGAGGATTATTGTTGTGTTCGGTGGTTCACAGGCTAACCCTGCTAACCGCTACCCTCACCTTTCCAGAAGGGTCCCAGATGCTGTGACACATCTTTGTGGCAGGGCACCACTCCTCTTTGTGGCAACATGCCACCAGCATACCTCACAGTCGGATGTTGCTGACTCCTTACCGCCACACTCCTTCTTAGGTGCACACACAACTGAAACTGCAGAACTTAAAGGGCTCGAGGCAGGAAAAGCCCCGAGGCACAACCTGATGACCTCACACAGTCAGGCCTATAAAAGGTCCTCTGTTTCTTTGCCTTAGCCACAGGCCTCACCTCGCTGAGTAGAGTGTGTTGCTTCCAGCATTCTTGTCTTCAGTTCTCCTGCTTCTTCCTCATTGCCTGCCTTTTCATATTATCATCTTCCTGCCCAGCCTATCCGTCCCTCCATCTCTATTGGAAAGATACCTGGTTTGACCTTAGCCTGATCTCGGATACACTTGACTGCTGCCTGCCACTGACTATTGCCTGCCACCAGATATGCTTGACCGCTGCCTGCCACTGACCACTGCCTACCTTCAGATGTGTCAGACCTCTTTGTCTGCCTACCCAGCTACTCTATGATGTCCTCGTAAGTCATCAGCAGAGGACCCCAACAAAGACCTGCCGGCCCTGGCAACCAAAGGCTCATTATCAGGAGGCGCACTCTAAGAGGATTTCTGAAGCAGGGTCTTCAAGAGGAACTAGGGCTTCTGCCTGGATATGTCTGTGGTGTCGGGGCATGCTGTGTAGCTGGACGCGGTATGCTGCCGTGACCATAAAACATAAGAAGTAGTATTAGACTTAATCTTGTGGACATGACTGAGGGCGTTTTACCAATAATGAACAGGAGCAATATTTTAATATGTTTTAAATTGGGAATTTGTCTCTTAGATTAAGTGATGCCATAAATCATGATTAGAACCATAGACATTAAAAATAGATCCCATATGGTTCACAACATGGAATTTTTGCCGGGGCGGGAAGGTGGGGGCAATATTTAAGTCTTGGGCATCTCAAGGGTTGTTGTTCCTGTATCACATGTTCGATGAGGCGACAGGTCATTTATTGGATTTTGCAACTCTTCAATGTACGTACCATGTTCCAGCCAAGCAATTCTATGCTTTTCTTCAGGTCCGTCATTATATTCGTTCTTGTGCGTGGATTGAAGCGGACATAGTAGCGGAACTTAAATTCGCTAATGGAACCTTTGATACTGCTTATCTTACTAATACCATTACTGCATGGAAGAACATGGGACAGAAACTTCGCAGTCTGGATAGGGCGGCTCATTTGGCAGGACGCTGGACTGAGGCCCTTAATTCTTTGGTCACAGCTGCCCATATCCTCACTGCATTTACACGACTGCAGAAAACCCTCCCAGATATTCGCCTTAGGGAAATACAATTTAAAATTCTGCACTGGCTCTACTGTGATGACATTCGAAGATTTCAGATGCGACTGGCTCCCACTGCGTTGTGTATAAAATGTGGCTTGCGGCGAGGAAGGAGAGGAGCAAAGACCGTTTGAAGCGGGGTGAGGTTCCCGGCCCTGCGAGACCCTCTTCCATCCAGCTGACGTCATTTACCTGTGACCACTTTGCCGCTATAAAATTGACGCTGCCGCGGTGTTGTAAGCGAGGAAGGAGAGGAGCAAAGACCGTTTGAAGCGGGGTGAGGTTCCCGGCCCTGCGAGACCCTCCTCCATCCAGCTGACGTCATTTACCTGTGACCACTTTGCCGCTATAAAATTGACGCTGCCGCGGTGTTGTAAGCGAGGAAGGAGAGGAGCAAAGACCGTTTGAAGCGGGGTGAGGTTCCCGGCCCTGCGAGACCCTCCTCCATCCAGCTGACGTCATTTACCTGTGACCACTTTGCCGCTATAAAATTGACGCTGCCGCGGCGCGTAGCGTCCGCCGGCGCGTCGGCTAAGCCGCGCGCCGGCAAAGGGGCGCGTGACTTATTTCCAACTTACTTCCGACGGCTGGAGATGGAATAATAATAATACTTCAATTATTGCGTTTTGACTCTCCTGACCCTCCCAGAGGACCAAGGAAGCTGTGGAAAGGAAACCGGTGTGGTAGGAACCTTTGTTTTCTTCTTATTCATTACCTTATTATGCCACACACCAAACGTAAGGGGCGTTTGCGCACGGACTCCTCTGTACCTGCGCAATCCAGCCTTACACAACAAGTAATAGAAGGTTTTTTCACGCCGGCTGCAATTTCAACACCGGGTGCGAAGCCCGTTGAGGGTTTAGGTTTAGAGCAAAACCTAACCCTCCCGGACATTCAAACTTCCTTGAGCCCCGGAGCACCTCAAACTCCTTTGCGTCCAACCCCGGGACCCTTGCCATTTCCAGATTATGGGAAACAGCTATTAGCAAGTAAACCCATTATCTCAGAGGAGGAAATGGAAGGTGGATTAACAGGGGTAAAATCAGCATCAGAGCAAAGTGAAGGAAACCTGGCCACTGAAATCTCCAGGATTTCAGAGGTTTTCCAGGAAGGAGAGATGTCATTAAACCTCAATATTCAGAAAATTGTACAACCAGAAGTGATTACACTGGATTCGATATGGAAAGCTCTAATGACTTTAGAAAACTCAATAACATCATTAACTAAGTCTATAAATGAATCTCAACATAAAATGAATATAATTGAACCTGTGGTAAAAACGCATGAAATTAAGATTAATGAGATTTCTGTACAATTATCATCTATGAAAGAAGTTCAAGTTAACCTGATTAAATCAGATGATCAAATGAAAAGAAATTATGAAAAGATTGAAAATAAGATGAGGTACCTAAACTTGAGGATATTAAATTTCCCAAGTGCGAAGTTAATCTCGCCCAAAGAACAATTTAAAAAATATCTGTCAAATGTCTTATTAATAACACAAGACAAAATGCCAGATATTTCCAAAATTTATTTTCTACCTAATATAGGAGTTAGAAATGAATTCAGATCACTTGAGGTTAATTTGGAAACAGAATTGACTGCTTTTCTGGAAACGCCCTCTGAGGAGCAAATTGAATTCAGAGGGACATTACTGGTATCCTTTGTGAAGGAAAGGGATAGAGACATGATTTTTAAAACTTTTCTTCAAAATCGTGACAAAACATTTTTTGGTCAAAAAATATGGATCTATCCCGACCTCACAAAGGAAACCCAAGTTAGAAGGAAAAGATTTGTAGAGATGCTGTCAGAAGCTAAAGCATTAGGAATCCAGATAGTTATTAAATATCCATGTAAGTGTACTTTTATGTATAAGAATAATAAGTATGTTTTTTTTCGAACCTGCACACTTAAGAGTTTTCTTAGACAAATGTAAGATTGAGGTGGGTGACATCCAAACAAATTGAGGATCAATATATATAAATAGAAATTGCAAGATTCCTTATTATTAAATGTAGAAATACCTATTGTTTTGTTTGCTCTAATGAATTCCAAGGGTCCTAGTTACTTCTTAAATAATGATACAGAAGAATGGTTGGTGCTGGAATGTAAAAATTTCATGTTACAACTATTTTCGATGTGTGTAATGAATGAAAATTGATAAATAAATAATAAAAAAAAAAAAAAAAAAATGTGGCTTGCAACCCGGGACCTTGGCCCATAGATTATTTGATTGTTCAACGCTCCGGGTCTTCTGGACAGCCATAGAGAACGTATTGGGCACTTGCCTTGGAGTGGCCGTTAGCTTTACGGGGATGGTGCTTTTGGCAAGCTCCCTACCACACTCTTTACTGGACAGATACTCCAAGGTTAAGTTTGAGAGGGTGGCAGTCATGCAGGCGTGCCGCACTATCCTGAGTGACTGGCTGGTTCCGGACATCACACCCACGTTTACAGTTTGGGTTCGGCGCATGGCTGAAATGGTACAACTAGAAAGAATGGACTTTTTGCTGGGCCGCCGGAGACCGGACAAGGTTTATTGTGCTTGTTGGGCAGCTTTTGTGTTGACAATGCCTAAATACATGCAGGATGACCTACGGGCGAATGGGTACACGTCTGATTGGGCAGTTCAAGGGGGGGAGGGGGGTAAATAAAGGGTGTGTGTGTGTGTGTGTGGATGAATGAGGAGTGGATGTCGGCTGGGGGTTGGGGGTGGAAGGGAGGATGGGATAAGGGGTGTAAGTAGGGTAATTATGGAAAAAGGTGGGTCAGGTGGCGGCAAACCAGAGGCACTTATTGTTCAAATGTTCATTGGGTTTACTTGTTTACTGTCAATATTGTTCAGGATGTCTTGTAAGCGATTTGGTTGCTTCCTGCTTGACGTTACCAATAAAAATACTATTCTGAAAAAAAAAAAAAATAGATCCCATAAGGTTTAGAAATCTCATCACTAATTAATGAATGAATTAACATTATGATATGTTTAGAAAGAGAGAAAGAAACATGCATACATCCACAATTATGGAAGTCTGGATCACATTTATTGTGCTCTCTCTCTTTTTTCCCTTCTGTATGACATAGTGAGGGCAAAAGTAGCACCGGCGCCATTTTGAATATTGGCAATACGGCGCTAGTGCAGGAGGTCGCTCCCGGACCCAAGTCTTGTGGGGGTCAGGAGGCCCCCCCCAAGCTGGCCAAAAGTCCCTGGGTGTCCAGCGGGGGTCCGGGAGCGATCTCCTGCACTCGTTACATCGGGTGACAGGAACCAAAATGGCGCCGGCGCTACATTTGCCCTGTCATATGGTAAGGGCAAAGGGCCACCGGCGCCATTTCTATTAACGCAGCCGTGGCCCGAGAGCGGGAGATCGCGCCGGGACCCCCCCCCCCCCCCCCCCCCCCCCACTGACCCCAGGTAATTTAAAACATTTTGGGGGGGTTCGGGAGGGTGGAAGATTTGTTTTAAAGGGTCGGGTGGGTTTTAGGGTTGTTTTGGTGTGCCGGTTTTCCCGCCCTCCCCCGATTTACGATTTTTTACGATTTAAAAAAAAAAAAAAACCCATGATGATCAGATTTCCCTCCCCCCCAGCCAAAATCGATCGTTAAGACGATCGATCACACGATTCACATCCCTATTATATACTAGAAGCTAAGCTTAAAAGGCCTTTCCGAACTCAAATTCCATGCCGCTTTTTACTATGACTCTATATGTATGCTATAGCACTTGCTTATGCTGTGTCAGATCTTCCTGAACGGAAAATTGCATGTGGGGTTCCTACATAATGTGTCCATGTCACTCACAACCAAGCTATCACTAACACTGAAGCTGTACACCACAGCTGCCACACATGTCTTTGCAGAAAGACATCAACCTCATGGTATGTTTATGCATATCACTAGCTGTTCTTCAGTACGTCCTCCAGAGATACATATTTGTCTGATATGACTCATTGACTAGGATTGGGCCAAAATGCACAGCCCCCAGCTTCACTTGAATTCTTCTACTCCTTTGATGGTCAAGACAAATTATGGCTGACACTCTGGCTGACAGAGCACTAACAGGGCACATCTGACCCTGGAGTCCCTGCACTGTGCACACAAAAAGGTTTTGTTTACCAAGTGACATTTCAACAGCTCCAAGAGGGAGGATTTGAACAGCCATTTGCTTAAAGTTAACAAGTTTGGGTAATTGCTAGGTTCTTGTGGCCTGGTTTGGCCTCTGTTGGAAACAGGATGCTGGACTTGATGGACCCTTGGTCTGACCCAGCATGGCAATTTCTCATGTTCTTATGCTCGGTCACACACAGAGGTCTGTGTGGAAACACAACATTAGCAGGGCTCTCCTGCATGGAGAAAGTTAGCTGGGCCCTGGCACTATGGCTTGTAGACCTGTGCAAACCACTTGTCATGTAACTGATGCAGTCACATCCCCGACAGCACCCCCCCCCCCCCAACGTAATTGGCATTTGCTGTAAACACATAGCTGGAGAGGGACTATAGAAAGAAGCAGCATTCTTACCTAAGAGCCAACCATCACCACAGAGATCATCTTCAAAAGTTTCAAACAGGCCAGATTGCTTAAGTGTAAAGGAATTTTGCAACCATGTTGAGGATGCACAATCGAGCGTCACAAACCATTTTCACATTGATGGAGTGGAAGAGTCTTCTGTGGTGGTCGATCTCCTCCCTGCCACAGGTTGGGATGATGGCTACGTGACTGCAGTCAATAGCTCCCAGAACATTACGAAAGTTAGCAAGGGTGTAAAACCCTCTTTTCAAGTCCAGGAAGTCCTTCGTTTCACTAGGGAATTTTGTGTAACGAACAATGCAGCCACAAACAGCTGGTATGATCTGGCCCAGACAGCAGGAAATAGAGGTTTGGGACATTCCCGCCGATGACCCCCGACTGTTATTTGGAAGGAGTCAGATGCCATAAATGCAGGGCACACAATAGTTTTGGTGAAGCCTGTTACAGAATGGGACCTTTCCGTGATCAGCTCCAGATCCCCTTTGAGCTCTTGATACAAATCCATGACAGTCTGAGAGCTGAGGGGATACCTGGTAACCACGTATTCCTCTGACATCCCTTGCAATGTGGTTTGTGGATGAAAGATGCGCTCTTTGTTCTGCCTAAGTGCTCTCCTGCATGGCAAGCTCTGCCATGGGCCAGGGCGTTCCACCAGCAGGGCTTATGGCTCTGACTCCAGTGCATTTGACCCTCCCTTGCCTGTTGTAGTCATTGTTCTTGTTGATGTTGAGCAGCCCGAAGCAGCCAGTATTCTACTACTAGTACATTTCCCCCTAATATTGTAGCTTTTGGAAGACAGGGCAGGAAATAAAAGCTGTTTTTATTGACCCAGCAGGGCTGTGTAGGTGTATCAGAGATAAGGCCTCATTTTATCGCAAGCGATAATAGTGGAGATCTGTGATAATGGCCGTTATAGCACGATAACATTTTGTTTCCTCTCTATCGCAAAAATAAAAGGTGTTGTTATTTCCCATGTTAAATCCTGAGTTAACCTGCTTTATTTTACTGCGAAATGCAGTAGGGGTCCCTCATTTCCATATTTTTCTAGCTTTTGCATACTCATTATCATATTTGCATGCTGATGTGCGACGCAATAAACAGTATGCTTCTAACGCACGTTAGACTCCATTTATTGCACGATACGGCCCTTACGTGGTTTGATGAATGACCCTATAAGTTACTTTACCTCCAGTGCTGAATATTGGACTCCCTAAGTCCTACTGCCTTTTTAATATTTATTTATTTATTTATTTATTTAACAGTTTTTTATACCGACCTTCATAGTAAATAACCATATCGGATCGGTTTACATTTAACAGAGGGTATAACTGAAGGAACAATTCAGGTAAACAATAAATAACCATAGATAGGAATAAGTCAAAGTTACAATCAACGGGAGTCAAGAACTTGGAAGCTTAAAAACAAGCTGGAAGGAAGATAAAGGCAAGTATTAATTATGAAAGATACGATAGAGAGAACAGGTTAAAGCTTGAAAGTGCTTTAACCTGGAGGTACCAGAGTCCATAGTTCATGAAAATAAATGCCAAGGCCGGATGAGAGTGGAAGCCATTAGTGATTGTCTGGAGGATCGGAGAAGGCTTGGTGGAAGAGCCACGTCTTGAGTCTTTTTCTGAAAGTTAAGAGGCAGGGTTCCAATCTGAGGTTTGCAGGGATGTTATTCCAAATAGATGGGCCTGCTATCGAAAAAGCTCTGTCTTTGGTCGTGGAGAGACGTGTGGCCTTAGTCGGAGGAAATTGTAGAGAGCCTTTGAGAACCTCTCTAGTTGGTCTGTTAGAGGAGTGGAGTTTGAATGGGATTTCCAAGTCGAGTTGAAGTTGATGATGGATGGTTTTGTGAATTAGGGTGATTGATTTGTATAGGATTCTAAAATTTACTGGTAACCAATGTAACCAATGTTACATTGGTTACATTGGTTACATTGCATTACATTGCATTACATTGGTTACATATGCAGTCGTTGAGCATTTAAGAAACAAAAGCTAGTTTTTAAAAGCTGACTGAGTAGATATAACTCATAAGCCACAGAACCACCACCCATTTGTAACACAATGTGTATCTATCGTCTGTCACTGGTGTTACCAATCCTGTTCTCAGGACACACCTACCCAGTCGGTTTCCAGGATATCCACAATGAATACGTATGTGATAGATTTTTATGTACTGCCTCCACTGTATGCAAATCTGTCTCATGCATATTCATTGTGAATATCTTGAAAACCTGAGTGGCTAGGTATGTGCCAAGGACTAGGTTGAGAACTCCTGCTCTAACATATTATGAAGACAGAAGGGCTGAGCAGATCTGCTGTATCCTTCTTTAATTTGATCTGAACCAGGCAAACCATTCACTGAGCCACATCTAAGCTTACTTCAACAATATGTGACTTGCTAAACTTCAGAAATAAACAGTGAAATGGGTAAGAGAGGATTTCCAGAAATGTTGTTATAAATTAAAATTTGTTTATTATTTTTACTGCCAACTGCTAGAGATGAATGACATGTTTTGACTTTCCAAAAATAAAAATGACCTCAACTTCTTCCCACCCTTCTTAAAAATTGGTATTTTAGAATAAGATCAAAAAACAAATCACATCTGTCATATAATGTAACCAACCCCTTCTAACGCAGATGGCAGACCTCACTGATCACTGATTTTGTTACAAGGGGAACAATTGAAAACTATATTTTGATAGCATCTGTGGGACAAAAAATACAGGACTTAAAACCTGCAATTAGATTCTCCAACTACAAAGACACATGCATTAGAACAGAAGTTCTCAAACCTGTCCTGACAGACCCCCAGCCAGTCAGGTTTTCAGGATATCCACTAGGGATGTGAATCGTTTTAGGACGATTAAAATTATCGTCCGATAATTTTAATATCGTCTTAAACCGTTATGGAACACAATACAATAGAGATTCTAACGATTTATCGTTATAAATCGTTAGAATCGTGAGCCGGCACACTAAAACCCCCTAAAACCCACCCCCGACCCTTTAAATTAAATCCCCCACCCTCCCGAACCCCCCCCCAAATGAGTTAAATAACCTGCGGGTCCAGCGGCGGTCCGGAACGGCAGCGGTCCGGAACGGGCTCCTGCTCCTGAATCTTGTTGTCTTCAGCTGGCGCCATTTTCCAAAATGGCGCCGAAAAATGGCGGCGGCCATAGACGAACACGATTGGACGGCAGGAGGTCCTTCCGGACCCCCGCTGGACTTTTGGCAAGTCTCGTGGGGGTCAGGAGGCCCCCCACAAGCTGGCCAAAAGTTCCTGGAGGTCCAGCGGGGGTCAGGGAGCGATTTCCCGCCGCGAATCGTTTTCGTACGAAAAATGGCGCCGGCAGGAGATCGACTGCAGGAGGTCGTTCAGCGAGGCGCCGGAACCCTCGCTGAACGACCTCCTGCAGTCGATCTCCTGCCGGCGCCATTTTCCGTACGGAAAATGGCACCAGCCATACGCGTATGGCCGGCGCCATTTTCCGTACGAAAACGATTTGCGGCGGGAAATCGCTCCCTGACCCCCGCTGGACCTCCAGGAACTTTTGGCCAGCTTGTGGGGGGCCTCCTGACCCCCACGAGACTTGCCAAAAGTCCAGCAGGGGTCCGGAAGGACCTCCTGCCGTCCAATCGTGTTCGTCTATGGCCGCCGCCATTTTTCGGCGCCATTTTGGAAAATGGCGCCGGCTGAAGACAACAAGATTCAGGAGCAGGAGCCCGTTCCGGACCGCTGCCGTTCCGGACCGCCGCTGGACCCGCAGGTTATTTAACTCATTTGGGGGGGGTTCGGGAGGGTGGGGGATTTAATTTAAAGGGTCGGGGTGGGTTTTAGGGGGTTTTAATGTGCCGGTTTTGCGATTTTTAGATTTTTCACGATTTTTCACGATATTTTACCCCCCCAAACGGCAACAATACGATTCCCTCCCCCTCCCAGCCGAAATCGATCGTTAAGATGATCGAGGACACGATTCACATCCCTAATATCCACAATGAATATGCATGGGATAAATTTGCATGCACTGCCTCCATAGCATGCCCATTTTGGGGATTTTTAAAGAGCGTGCGTGGGGTACATTTGTGCGTGCTATCCGGCGTGCACAAATGTACACCCGATTTTATAACATGTGCGTGCTGCCGTGTGCATCTTATAAAATCCGGGGGCGGCGCGTGCAAGGGGGTGCACACTTGTGCACCTTGCGTGCACCGAGTCCTAGGGGAGGCCCAATGGCTTTCCCCGTTCCCTCCGAGGCCGCTCCGAAATTGGAGCGGCCTCGGAGGGAACTTTCCTTTTGCTCACCCCCACCTTACCATCCCTTCCCCTTTCTAACCCACCCCCCCAGCCCTACCTAATTCCCCCCCCCCCACACACACACACCTTTCTTCTCTACCGGCACGCGAACCTCTGGCACGCGAACCTCTGGCACGGCCGCTGTGCTGGAGGATTCGGGACCGCCCCTGTACCGCCCCCGGATCGGCGTCACACCCATGACCCCGCCCCCTTCCCACTCCTTTTTCAAAGCCCTGGGACATACACGTGCCCCGGGGCTTGTGCGCGCCGCCGAGCCTATGCAAAATAGGCTCGGCACGCACAGGGGCAGGTCTTCTGGGTTATGCGCGTAAGTTACGAGCATAACCCTTTGAAAATCTACCCCTTTATTTCCTGCATATTCAGAGTGGATATCCTGAAAACACGACTGGCTGAGGATTCTCCAGGACAGTTTTGGGAACCACTGCTTTAGATGGTATGTGTGAACATAGGAATTTAAAACAGAGAAATACCAAGTTCTTCCCTCTTGATGATATAGCAATCAAATGTCAATGATGAGGAAAATTCAAAGCATAGCGCACCTGTTAGAACTGTGATACTCCTAGCTTTGGCACAAAGAGCAGGACACACAGCCAAACATAACAGGTGAATTGTGAAAGGAGTTAATGTATGTAAATGTACCATATTATCAAAGCAATTTTCAAAAGCCATTTACCTGGGTTAAGTTGTTAAGTGCACCTAATGTGAGTATAACTTACAGACAATTCAATGGCATATTTAATAGCAATTTTCAAAAGGCCAAGCCCTTTGTATATGAAGAATAATATATTAGTAATTGTTAAAGCCTGCTTTCCGGACTAGCACAGAAATGTCAATGGTCTGCGCTCATACTGAAGCAACACCAACCTCTAAATGTATGCCCATAGACTATATGCAGGGATCTCTCCCCTCCCCCCAAATTTTATTTAAAGGTGGATTGTACAGCAAGGGTAAGAAAATTCTATAACATTTTTTAAATTCTACAATTGTTCTGCGTCTTATTTGCATGAATATGCATACAGTGGCACATTCACTAACACGCCCCAAAATATGTGACTGAAAAAACTTTGCTATAAATATTTTCTAAAAAAACAATAAATAAGTGCAATGTTTTCCAGTCTCTCTTGTGTTCTTGTGATTAATATCTTTGGAGACAATTTAGGGGTTTGGGGTTTTTTTTCAATCTTCATTTCACTTTCTTCTTCTGCTTCTGTTTTCTTTCCTTTTTCCCACTTCATTTCTTTTCTCTGCCTTCTTATTTCAGTTGCTCTTAACACAGACCTTTCCCCCTCCCCAGAGTGCCCTGATTTCTTCTACCTGAGTCTAACTTCTTCACCTTCTCATCTGGCCTTTCTTCCCATCCCTTACTCCTCCTCTTCTAGCTTAATCTTTCTTTCCAGTCCCTCCTCTTTTCCTTTCTCACCAGTCTCCCCTTTTCTCTTCCTTTCCCATCTTTCTGTGCATCATTCTCTCATTCTCTCATTCATTCCTTCTTCCACCTTCTAATCCCACTCCTGCGTTTGTTCACTCATGACTCCCCTCTGGTCTATCATACATCTCTCATTGTGCCGATGTAATAAGGTGCACTGAAGCTGTCGCGGGTTTGTGCATGCCTGTACGTGCATTTGATTAGAGATGTGATTTGGCCGAACCTTTTGGTTCGGCCTTCGTTATCAGCCTGCTGTGGGAAATTTCGTCCCGCGGTTCGGGCTGATTTTTGTTTCGGCTCTCCCGAACCTAAAAAAAAACCCAAAACATCCCAACCCTTCAGATTTAATTAATTACAACCACTCACCCTCCAGACCTCCCCCCCAAAAAACTTGCCGAAAGTCCCTGGTGTCCAGCGGGGGTCCCAGGAGCGATCTCCCCCTCTCGGGCCGTCAGCTGCCAGTAAACAAAATGGCACCACTGGCCCTTTGACCTTACCATGTGACAGGGGCTATCGGTGCCATTGGCCGGCCTCTGTCACATGGTAGGAGAAATGGACCTTCGGCGCTATCTTAAAAAATGGCATGGGCCATCCATTGCTCCTACCATGTGACAGGGGCCGACCAATGGCCCCGATAGCCCCTGTCACATGGTAAGGGCAAAGGGCCATTAGCGCCATTTTGATTAGTGGCAGCCGACGGCCCAAGAGGGGGAGATCACGCCCGGGACCCTGCTGGACGACCAGGGGCTTTTGGTAAGTCTTGGGGGGTCGGGAGGGTGGGGGGTTGCAATTAATTAAATTTGAAGGATTGGGTGGGTTTGGGGGGGGTTTGGGTTTTTTTTAATGTGCCCTTTCTCCCCCCCCAAAAAAAATCGATAAGAAAACCACACAAATTTCGTGGGTTTTCCTATCATTTTGGCGTCCCCCGACCCACAACGAAATAGGAAATATCTTCTATATTTCCTATTTCGTGGCAAACGAATGCACATCCCTAGTTTGTATGCGCATTTTCCTGCTCAAAGCCTTATATGGGGATGTAATAAGGGTTTTGTGCGTGGGGAAAAAAGTGCATACAAACGCGCTTACAGACCCGTGGCTTTTCCTGCACGAATGCATGCTAAAGGCATGCAAAGGAGGCGATTAGCTAATCATAGGCAATGCAGGGAGCCGTGCTAATGCTAGTGTGGATTTTTTAATTCAGGTTTTTTACCACCATGATCAGGGCACAAGTTAAGTGTCAGCACTGCAGCAACTTGAGGGGCCTATGTCAGCATCCGAGTGTCCTGAAAACCACCTTGCTGAGTGCCTATCTCGGCATCCAAGTGGCCAGTTAGCTAGGTACTTTTCTAGGTGTCGGAGTGGCCAGTTTAGATAGCTGCTTCCTTAAGCACTTTTCTTGACATCCTAGTGGCCAGATTTGTGGCCAGCTCAACGCTTAGCACAGTGCCCAAGTGGCCAGATACAAGGCCAGATGGGCGTCTAGCTCAGCACCCGAGAGGCAAGATTGGTAATTAGCTAGGCGCCTTTCTTGGTGCCCAAACATCCAGATTCGCACCCAGCTGACAACCAGTGCACCGACTCAGGGGCCATTTTACTCCATTGCTTGCATTGGTGTGGTATGGTTGTGGGTGTCCATGCAGCTCTGGTGTGATTTATATGATGGAGAATTCTGATTGTGTCGAGCTGTTCCCTGTGCTGTGATATGTCTTGCAGGTTCACCAAAGGAAGACAGCAGCAGAAGGTTTGACAGGTGACAGAGGTTGTAGCAGGAGCGAGAGCATCCGGTGGGAGCAGGCAGAGAGGAGGGATCCTGAGGAGCAGCCATGATTCCTATATCCTGGCACAGTAAGCCCTGGCAAAGCAATTCACTGAAGGGAAATATGGTAAAGACTAGGGATGTGAATAGTTTTTCTGATGATTGAAAATATCAAAAGTTTTTTCAAACTCGTCAGAATTCAGGGGGGGCCCCCGAACCCGATAGGAAAACCCCACGACATTTTTTGTGGGGTTCTCTTATCGTTTTGGGGGGGGGGCAGGAAGAAAGGGCACTTAAAAATAAGCTCCAATCCCACCTCGACCCTTTAAATTTAATTCTTTCACATCCCCCACCTTTCCGAACCCCCCCAAAATTTTTTAAGTACTTGGTAGTCCAGCGGGGTTCCCGGGAGCGATCTCCCCCTTTCGGGCCGTTGGCTGCCACTAATCAAAATGGCAGCTGACGGCCCATGCCATCCAATGCTCCTACCATGTGACAGGAGCCGGCCAATGGCACGGATACCCTGTCACATGCTAAGGGCAAAGGGCCATCGGCACCATTTTGATTAGTGGCAGCCAACAGCCCGAGAGCGGGAGATCGCTCCCGGGACCCCCGCTGGACCATCAGGTACTTACAAAATTTGGGGGAGGGGTTGGGAGGGTGGAGATGCGAAAGAATTAAATTTAAAGGGTCGGGGTGTTTTGGGGTTTTTTTTGGCACGACACAGCCAATTAAAACAGGTAAGAATCGCGGGAACGAAGATTTCCCGCAGTTTTTACCCGAACTTGATACCGGAACCAATTCCGGAACCGATTCACATCCCTAGTAAAGACTGGTTGCTGGGTAAGTTTAAGAAAAAAATACAGGTAAAAGTATTTATAATTTTAATCAGTTTTGTGGGGTACATGTGCATAAACATTAATTAAGAAGTAAATGTGATGTGGTGGGAATATAAGGCAAAGTAGTACATTTTTATAAATTAGTAATAATTTTTAATAAAAAATTGGTGATTTGGGGTAAAAAGGGGCATATAATGTTCAACCTTTTTCAGTAGCTGCATTTTGGAAAGAAGGAGATTACTTAGCAGTTCAAAATTAATCTATGTGGACAGTGTTACGCGCGCCACCTGCGACAGCCCTACGGCGCGGCCCTCTCACCTTCTCAGATGGATTCCAGGGCCTGACTCCTCTTCTCTGGTGGCAAGTGGCCACCAGCTCCGATCTCGGGTTCCCTCCAGTGTCTCCAGTCCTGCCTTGCTACCCAGTGCTGCCAGTCAGGATGTTCCTGCTCGTCAGGCCTCTCCGCGTGGTCCACAAAGAAAAGCCGCTATCAGCGCTGCGCCCTCTCCTAGGCACGCGCACGCACATCTCTAGTTCTCTTAAAGGGCCCGCGGCGGGAACCTGGCCACAGACCTGGATGCTAATGTCAGACTCTTCAGCGTATAAAGGCTCAGGCCTTGCTCAGCAGAGATGTGCAGTCGTTTATCACGAATTAGGCAATTACAACAAAATTGCCTAATTCGTAGTGGTTCGGGGGCCCCGAAACCCGAAAAGGGTTTGCATGGGGAGAGGGGCACATTTTTTTTTTAAATTAAAAACCACCCCAAACCACCCCAAACATTTAGATTAACTATAATACAACCCCCCCCCCCCCCATTCCGATCCCTCCCCAAGACCTACGAACATCCCTGGTGGTCCAGCGGGGTCCCGGGTGCCATTTGTCCCTCCGTGCCCGGTGTGCTACTGCAAGCCGTGCTCCTCAAAATGGTGCCGAATAGCCTCTGAACTACTATGTCACAGGGGCTACCGGCGCCATTGGTCAGCTCCTGTCACATGGTAGGAGCACAAGATGGCGCTGATGGCCATGTGACAGGGGCTGACCAATGGCGCCGGTAGCCCCTGTGACATAGTAGTTCAGAGGCTATTCGGCACCATTTTGAGGAGCACGGCTTGCAGTAGCACACCGGGCACGGAGGGACAAATGGAACCCGGGACCCCGCTGGACCCCCAGGGATGTTAGTAAGTCTTGGGGAGGGATTGGGATGGTGGGGGGGCTTGTATGCAATATATTAAAATTAATTTAAATGCTTGGGGTGGGGTTTTTTTTAGCTTCGTTTCCCGCTTCGTTTTTTGGCCCGGTTTCGGGTTTCCTCGTTTTGTTTTTCAAAAAAACTAAACGAGAAAACCCGAATTTTACCACGAAGTATCCGAGTCAAAAAAACGACCCGGTAGAAAAAAACGAAGCACATCTCTATGTAGCATTGCTTTTGCAACAGGTCTCCTCGTATTCCGAGTACTCGCTGCTGATCTATGAATTGTGTCTTCGTGGTGTTCCTATTTTCTGTGATTCCTGGTTCCTGTTCTACTTGTTCCTGTTTGTCTATGTGTTTAGACTGATTCTTGGATTTGACCTCCGCTACGCCTGACTACTCTTCAGCTTCTCTCCAACACCGGACCTCTGCCACGCCTGTCCACATCTGCCTTCTTCGTGCTCTGACCATTGCCTTGATTGACTACGCCTGCCTTCTCTGTGCCCTGATCATTGCTTTGAACGACTATGCTATAGACTTTCCTGTGTCCAGAGTCTACACTACTTGCCACAACTCCTACTTGCCACTGGCTCTGTTCCTAGCCTGTCAGTGACACCTCTCCCTGCCTATTCTCTGGAAGTGCACTTACAAGGCTTAGGCCTGCCTTTGCATAGGGCGCCACCAGCTACCTCTTGTTCCATTGATGCCCACGTTCCCATACCAAATCCTGTCCAGGATAGGACTACGCCATCTACCAGCTGCTATCTCTGGGCTGAACTACCTTCCATCCTTAGTTAACACGGAGGCCCACCTAAGTCCTGCCAGCCCTGGCACCCAAAGGCTCAACCCAAGGAGAACGAGGGCTAGTATAGGTGAAGCTCCAGTGGCCTTCAGCTTCAGCCCACTCCACCTGCTGATGGTGAGGACCCCACCTCAGCCCAAGGGTCCAACTCCGACGCAACAGGTTGCAAAGGCCATGGACTCAGTGGAGCCGCATGCCCTCCAGGCTATTCCAGGCCTGGCATCCAAGGTACAAGAACAGCAGCAATTCCTTGAGGCATTGGCCTTCTCCATGGATTGTCTTCATGCCGGGCTTGATGCCCTTATGAATAACCCGGCTCCTCCTCTTCCACAGCCACCCCCGTAGATGCCTCGAGCCTTGTTGGCACTTCCAGCACCCCCATGTTTCAACGGCGACTCCAGACTTTGCAGAGGGTTTATAAACCAATGCTACATGCAATTTGCTCTGCAGCTTTCCGTCTTCCAGGACAAGTTGACAAAAGTCACGTATATCCTATCCCACCTTGAAGAGAAAACCCTGGCCTGGGCTTCTCCCTGTGGGAACTCTCAGACTCCTTGTTGAAGGAATTGGCTCAGTTGTGGCTGTTTTCAGACGGATTTTTGACAATCCCGGGTGGTATGCTGTGGCAAGCACCAGTTTGTTACACCTTCACCAACACAAAGAAGTCTTTTTGATTATACCATTGAGTTTTGGACTTTGGCTACCAAGCTCGCTTGGCAGGAAGACTGCCTCCTAGCCATCTACCTGGATGGACTCTCTCCACAGCTAAAAGATGAGGTGGCTGCACGGGAACTCCCTTCCTCTCTGGAGGACCTTATAGATTTGGCAGGTCGAATCGACCATCATCTTCAAGAGCATCACCGGGAGAGTTGGATGCCCAAGAAACCCTCTTGGGTTCGCTCCTGCTCACCACCAGTTACCAACCATGCATCTTGCAGTGACACCAGAGTGGTCAAGGTGGAAGAACCTATGCAGTTGTGTCATGGGTGGCTGACACCGGAAGAGCGCCTCCAGCGAAGACAAATTGGCCTGTGTCTGTATTGCAGAGCACATGGCCAACATCTACAGCTTTGCCCAATCTGTCCAGGAAACTCCTTGGCCCGAGTTCAGTAGGGTCCTGAACTTGGGCGGAACCTCTCCGGCCCCTCAACTATCCATACCGGTTACCCTAACCTGGGACTCCCGGACCTTCCCGGTCCTGGCTCTGGTTGATTCTGGAGCAGGAGGTAACTTTATCCTTAAAGACCTTGTGCAGCTTTTGGGTAAAAAAACCCATTCACTCGATATGTCATTGTGCATTGCTTCTATCTACGGAGAGCCGCTACCCCGGCCGAATCTCCTTGACTACGGAACCTGTTCAGTTACGTACTGGGGCTTTACATTTCGAGGAACTTGAATTACTAGCATTGGATAATAGGGATGTGCAATCGTTTTCGTAGAATTGGAAATTTCAAAGAAATAGTCCAATTCGGCATCGGGAGGAGGACCTGAATCCCAAGACAGATTTTCCCTGAACTTCAGGGAAAATTCATTGTTCAGGTTAGCATGGGGGGGAGGGGCACATTTATAAAAAAAAACAAAAAACACCCCAACCCTTCATATTTAATTAATTACAACCCCCCCAAAAAAAACTTTGCCTATAGTCCCTGGTGGTCCAGAGGGAGTCCTAGGAGTGATCTCCTGCTCTCGGGCCGTCGGCTGCCAGTAAACAAAATGGCTCTGGTGGCCCTTTGCCCTTACCATGTGACAGGGGCTACCGGTGCCATTGGTCGGCCCCTGTCACATGGAAGGAGCAATGGGATGGCCCGCATGGAGTAAGTAGTGCCTGGTTAAGGGGTTTCAAGGGCATGGAACGGGTACTTAATAGGGATGTGAATCATGTGCCCGATCGTTTTAACGATCGGGTTCGGCTGGGAGGGGGGGGGGAAATCTGATCGTTAGAGATGTGAATTGGGATCGGTTCCGATTCCAATTCACATCACTAATTTTTTTTAGTGAGGCCCGCACCAATAAAAAAAACCCCCACCCGACCCTTTAAAATTACCCCCTTAGCCTCCCCCACTCTTCCGACTCCCCCTCCAAAATCTTTTTACACATACCTGGTGGTCCAGGGGGGCTGCGGGCAGTGATCTCCCATTCCCAGGCCATCAGCTGCGCTAAAAATATTGGCGCCGATGGCCCTTTGCCCTTACCATGTAACAGGGCAAAGGTAGCGCCGTCGCCATTTTGAATATTGGCAATACGGCCCGCTGGACCCCCAGGGACTTTTGGCCAGCTTGGGAGGGCCTCCTGACCCCCACAAGACTTGCCAAAAGTCCAGCGGGGGTCCGGGAACGATCTCCTGCACTCGAGCCGTATTGCCAATATTCAAAATGGCGACGGCGCTACCTTTGCCCTGTCACATGGTAAGGGCAAAGGGCCATCGGCGCCATTTTTTTTAGCGCAGCTGATGGCCTGGGAACGGGAGATCGCTGCCTGCGGCCCCCCTGGACCACCAGGTATGTATAAAAAGTTTTTTTGGGGGGGGTCGGGAGAGTGGGGGAGGCTAAGGGGGTAATTTTAAAGGGTCGGGTGGGGGTTCTTTTATCGGGCCATCGGCGCCATTTATATTAGTGGCAGCCAAAATGGAGCCGATGGCCCGAGAGCAGGAGATCGCGCCGGGACCCCCCCACTGGACCACCAGGTAATTTAAAACATTTTGGGGGGGTTCGGGAGGGTGGGGGATTTGTTTTAAAGGCTCGGGTGGGTTTAGGGGTTGTTTTGGTGTGCCAGTTTTCCCCCCCTCCCCCCTCCCCCAATTTTTTTAAATCGTCAAAAAACGATTCACATCCCTAGTACTTAATATCTGGGATGGGATGTCTAGGGGTTGGGAGTTTGAATGTTGTGCATGGGGTGGGTACTTATTGCCTTTTCTCCTCCATATTACTGGGACCAGCTTGCTGTGGCTCCTTACCTCCCTGACCAGAACTCCCTCTCCCAACTCCCTCACCGCGTACTCTATGTCCTCCACCCGTCTTCTTTTCTTTGCACTCCCACCCCCAGCTGCACCCTCAAACATTTGCACAACCCTTTCCTCCTGCCCCATCTGCCCTCCCTGACTGCACTCACCTGAGACAGAGGCCACACTCCTCCTATCCGTCCTTCCCCCATTCTTCCGCCTGTCATGCACATCTCGCCCTCAGACAACCCCCCCCCCCTCCCATGACACGCCCTTCTCAAAAACTCCCACTCTGCTTTCTTGCCTAAAGGACAAAAACACAGACAGCAAGACAATAAAAAACATGCTCTGCCAAACTGCAATCACCGACAATAGACAATGGGAAAGGGTAAGAACAATGAATAAACAATTAGCTCAATAAACACAGCAATCACAAAAATAACTCCTAACCTGCCGCTAGCCACTGAACACCTCCTACTCCCACCAGCTTCAAACTACACCCCGCTAGGCTAATGTAAGGATGTGCTTTTTAGAAGGAAAGAGGCATGTCCTGTAATTATTGACATTTTTGTACACCAATCACAATTCATTGAAGATCATACCACTGAATAGAACCAGTAAAACATGTGCAATAATTTCCCGTTCTCCCCTGTACAGCCCATGGTTTATTTTCTGCTCTTACCGATGCAGCCAATAGACCAGCACTGCTTTTCCCACGCTTAAAAGACCCGCCATTATAGCTGCCATGCAGTACGAATTATGACCTATGAAAATAATTTGCCAATTTTTCTGTAAACACACTTATTCACAATAATAAAAATAAATTCCAGGGAAATACTTTTAGTGAACAGGGAAACATGTTCATGGCCAGATTTGTGATTATCCAGGCGCTTTTCTAGACACCCGATAGTATAGATTCGCGACCAAGTAAGTGACGAGCTCAGCACCTGAGTGGCAAGATTAGCTAGGCGCCTTTCTGGGCGCCCAATCGTATACATTCATGACAAACTAAGCGCCTAACTCAGCACCTGAACGGCTAGAATAGCTAGGTGGCTTTCTGGGCGCCCAATCGTATACATTCATGACAAACTAAGCGCCTAACTCAGCACCTGAACGGCTAGAATAGCTAGGTGGCTTTCTGGGCGCCCAATCGTATACATTCATGACAAACTAAGCGCCTAACTCAGCACCTGAACGGCTAGAATAGCTAGGTGGCTTTCTGGGCGCCCAATCGTATACATTCATGACAAACTAAGCGCCTAACTCAGCACCTGAACGGCTAGAATAGCTAGGTGGCTTTCTGGGCGCCCAATCGTATACATTCATGACAAACTAAGCGCCTAACTCAGCACCTGAATGGCTAGAATAGCTAGGTGGCTTTCTGGGCGCCCAATCGTATACATTCATGACAAACTAAGCGCCTAACTCAGCACCTGAACGGCTAGAATAGCTAGGTGGCTTTCTGGGCGCCCAATCGTATACATTCATGACAAACTAAGCGCCTAACTCAGCACCTGAACGGCTAGAATAGCTAGGTGGCTTTCTGGGCGCCCAATCGTATACATTCATGACAAACTAAGCGCCTAACTCAGCACCTGAATGGCTAGAATAGCTAGGTGGCTTTCTGGGCGCCCAATCGTATACATTCATGACAAACTAAGCGCCTAACTCAGCACCTGAATGGCTAGAATAGCTAGGTGGCTTTCTGGGCGCCCAATCGTATACATTCATGACAAACTAAGCGCCTAACTCAGCACCTGAATGGCTAGAATAGCTAGGTGGCTTTCTGGGCACCCGATCGTACTGATTCGCTACCAACAAAGCGCCTAATTCAGCACCTGAGTGGCAACATTTGCTGGGTGCCTTTCTGGGCACCAGAGCATCCATATTCGCTCCCAGATTAGTGCCTGTGTTGGCACCTGAGCATTCAGATTGGTCCCCCACTGAGCACCTATCTCACTGCTGTGCCAGTGCGAATTAGCATCCATGAAAATATTTGCCATGTTTTCTGTAGCACAGTTATTTGAAATATTAAAATTCCTTTCCAAGGTCATACTTTCACTTAATAGGGAGACCCGTTCGCTCGCTCGCTTTTATGCGCAGATTATCAGCGCAGATGCAGCCGCTTATTACATAGGCCCTTACCACGCTTAGGTACACGCATTTCTCCATATGTGCGCCAATTTCTGCGTGCAAATAATTTGCATAATTTATGTTTTTTACATCCCGCGGAAGCAGCATCTTCAGCCTCGCGCGGTGATCAAAATTAGTGCCTGTTTTGCCGTGGGTCTTATTACATCGGCCCCATTATGAGGTATATTTAAAAAGATGTGCGTGTAAAAAAGGGGCACAACCATTTTGAAACCCACAAAATACATTCATAAATCGGGAACTGAGAGTAACTTTGTGCATGTAAAAAAAGGGGCAGGACAGTGCATTCTGGGGCGGAGCCAACATTTATGCACATAAATTGCTATTTTAAAACCTGCCAAAGAGATGCGCTTAAGTCTTTTATTTGCTTATATTTATTTCTGCTCAATTTCTAGTATAAGTGATTGTAAACATTTCAAAAGTGAAAAAAGTGACTGGGTAGGGAGTCTGGGAGAAATGGGGAGACTTCAGGCTAAAGAACCAGGAGTTCAGCCAATCTGCATTTGGATTGGCTGAACTGGGAGACTAATTGGTAAAACTGATAATTTAATTGCTGTGAACATGTTTTAGAATCCTCTGACTTAGGATAAAATATGATTTACTGGAGTAAATGCACTTAACACATGTAAAATCTATTTGCCTATCAATGTAAAATTTAAAGTACAAATACATAGGTATAATCAGTTACACACATTTTTATGGCTATGGCTAAATTGCGAGTTTTCTGGCTAAGTAGCGCCTTTGTCACTTCTTAGATGTACAAATTTGAATTTATCTGAATAAATAGCGCTTTTGTTTTAGATTTATCCAGCTATCTACATATCCGGATAAGTTGGAAAAGTACTAATTAGAGAGACAAGTAGTGCTTTTCAGACTTATCCAACTAAGTGTCGCTACCTAGCTACATAAATCAGAATTTATCCGGATAAATACTACTACTTTTCTGAATAAGTCCAAACTTGCGCGGCTCATGGTTATTATATGTGCAAGCATATGTGCATGTACAGATACCTGTATATTGAAACCTGCATATTTCATTTGTGTGCAAATTATAAAATACAATAGCAAATAACCATGTGCTCATATATTCGCACATATGGGTGCATGCAAGCAGTTTTGAAAGTTACCCTCCCTATATTTTCCCTTCCTAGCATTTTATTTATACAGCCAACCAACTCCCACACTCGCACCAACCTCTGCTTCTACTGATGATGCTTCTCGCTTTCCTTTGCTTATTACAGATACACACAGTAAAACTGTTAATTTTGTGTAACAGTTGGTGGCTCGTGGACAGCCCCGCGAGCCACCTTACTCATCCCAGACGTCACTGAAGGCCTTCAAGTGGCTGGGACACCACTCAACATCACAATTGCCCCTCCTCACATCTCCCCTGCTGCCCATTCATCACGCTTCCCAGCTCATCTTAGACGCATGCTCGCCTGACATTCTTAAACTTAAAGGAACTGCGGAGGGACAATCACCGCGTGTTATTTTTACTGGTCGTGGCAGTCCGCCACAACTGGCTTCACTCACCCCTAGCACCACCAAGTTGCTGCCATGCTCCTTTCCAGTGGCAGAGATGCCGCCATCATACATCCTCTCTGCAGGACTCTAGCTAGGCGCATGAGTGGGCAGCCTCTTAAAGGCCCTAAGATGGGAAGCTCCTTGCTGGCACCCTCAGATGATATCACGCAGCCGGGTATTTAAGCCCCAGCTGTATGCCCTAGCAGTGCCCTAGTATCGGGTCTCCTACCTGAGAGTCTGCCTTGTCCAAGACTTGCCATCAGCCTTCCCTCATCCAAGCCATGCCTTCATCCAGTGGTGGATTCCCGATGAAGACTGGCCCAGGGATTCGCCACCCAGGCCGGCCCAGGAGATACCACGTGGTCTGCCGAGTTTGGCTCTGTCACAGGCGCGCATGGCAGACCACGTGACAAGTGCGACCGGCCCACCGGGGGATGCCCGATCCCTCGATAGGCCAATCCGCCCCTGCCTTCATCTTTGCCTCATCCAAGCCTTGTTTTCAGTCTTGCCTCATCCAAGCCTTGCCTTCAGTCTGCCTTGTCCAAGTCTTGCCTTAAGCCTTGCCTCATCCAAGATTTCCAGCCCAGTCTTGCCTTGACCTAGTCTCTCTATCCAGCTTGCCTTGTCTTTTCCTGATTCCTGCCCTGTTCGTATTCTTGTACCTTGTCTTCCTGTCCTGTCTTGGCTTCGGTACAGAGCCTTATCTTGCCCTTTCCATCATGTTATGCCATACCCTTGTCTCTGTCTTGGCCTATCTTCCCGGTTCTAGCTTCAACTTTCGACTTAGACTCATCCCTTGCTTGCTGCCTGGATCAGACCTTAGCCCCGGACCTTGACCACATTTACCTACTGTCAGCCCTGACTCTTGATCTGTTATATAGACTCTGTTTCTTGAATCAATTAAATCCTGCTCTCCACAGTAATCCAAGGGCCCAACCCGAGGAGGAGGTAGTTGGTTCAAGTGAAGCCCTAGCCAAGACTGTGTTGAAGCTCGCTCTCCAGCTGTCAGTGCCTGCCTTGTGGGCTCCTCCACCTCCCTCAAGGCATTGTCAACAGCACTACAACACTAAGGGCTCACGCTCACACCGTTCCTTACAGAATAAAGCACTGGTGCTGGTCTTGTGGGCTCCCCCTCAAGGCTGTGTCAATTATGCGTAAGCACTAAGAGCTCACACTCATGCCGTTCCTTGCACCGCAGTGCCCTTTGATGACATCAGAGACCTCCTCCTATTTAAAGACCAGCCTGGGCACTTCATTGACACTTCAGCCACAGGTCTCCTAGAGTACTTTGTCTTCCATGCATGCTGACTTGTCCTTGCCTTCGTTCCTGTATTCCTGTTCCTGTTCTTGTGTTTCTGTCTTTCTGTGTTCCTGCCTCATACCTGTCTCCTTGCCTTGTTCCACTGTTCCTCCTTGCCTTGTCTTGCCCTCAACTATACCCTTCCCTTGTTTTGCCAAGTTTCCTCCTCCCTTGCCCTGCCATATCCTCATCTATGTCTCCATCCTTGTCTTGTCTCCCCTTGGCCTGATTTCCCAGACTCTGATCTCTGCTTTGGACCTTGACTATTCTGGATTGCTGCCTGGACTCAACCCCTGCCTTGGACCTGACCTCGCCTTGTCTACCACCTGCCCGATCTTTGGCTTGTCACTCTTTATATATCCATTGTCTGCTGCCACCCTGACCTTTGCCTGGCTTTAGTCTCTCATTCTTTGGATTGCCCTAGGGACCCACCTAAGTCCTACCGGCCAGCAGAACCCAAGGGTTCAACCTGTGGGGGAGGCAGCTGTATAAGTAAAACTCCAGTCAAGGCCACCACAGGGTTTGTCCATCAGCTGTCAGTGTGGGCCTAGTGGGCTTGTTCGCTAGTCTGTACCAACCACAACACAGCACCAAGGGTCCACCATTACTGAAGATGTTACATTTTAGTTCATTATTTCATTTTGTATGCCCCCAAAATTCATTTTGTTTATTTCAAGTAAAAACATTGGTTTTCATTTATTAATGTCATTTATGCATTCATTTTCCATTACAGTCAATGGGAAAGCAAAACATCTTATTTTATATAAGATCCTAAGATCATAATAATTGTTATACTGGGTCAGACTGAGAGCTCCCCAAGTCCAGTATCCTGTTTCCAACAATGGCCAATTCAGGTTATATGTACCTCAAACAATAGATAGATCCCATGCTGCTAACATCCAGGAATAAGTAGTTACTTTTCCCAAATCTAGCTGGTTAATAACAGTTCTCCTCCAAGAACTTGTCCAAGCCTTTTATAAATCCATCTTCACTAATGCTTTTACCACATCCTCTGGCAATGAATTCCAGAGATTAATTGTCCATTGAATGAAAAATAATTTTGTCGGATTTATTTAAAATGTGCTACTTACTAACTTCATGGAGTGTCCCCTAGATTTTGTATCATTTGAAAGAGTAAGTAAATGATTCACATTTACCTGTTCTATTCTATTCTATTTTCTAGACCTCTTTCTTCATCCTCCCCTTAGCCATCTCTTCACCAAGCTTAGCAGCCCCAATCTCTTTAGCCTATCCTGATAGCATTTTGATTGCCCCTCTCTGCATTTCCACAGCGAGTATGTGTGAGACTTATTTGTCTACAGCGGAGGAAGTGTATACAAATAGATCCCATGCATTTTCACTGCGGAAATCCTAAAAACCCAAATGCATTGCAGCCATTGAGGGCCGCATCTGGGGACTCCCACCCTTGTCTACATGTGAAACTTCAGAAATTAACCTTGAGGTTATGAGCTTAGTTTTAGTGTCAGCTGAAAAACAGCTGCTGCTGAAAGATGGAACCTGTCAGCCAAAAAGTGAAGGTTGGAAGGAAGTTGAAATGAGAGATGTTTGGTTCTTCAATGCTCCTGTGTGAGGATAAAAGAGTGAGAAGGAGGGAATCTTCTCTGGCATAGAAACACTAAGCAGCTCAGGAAGTTCATGGTTTTTACAGACCATGGTCTCCTCACAGTTTGCCAGATGTGAATGGTGATTCTGGTCCAAGCATATGTGATGATGTAACACAGGCCAATAGGTCATGCACCTGCAATTTAGCAGTCATATTAAATGATTCAGAAGCTGGGTTTTGACTTTATAGGCTAAAGTGTTCCATCTATTACAATCTTCTTGGAACATTTCAGTTCAATTTTCTTTAGCAATAAAGTAAGATTTTCAGAGGGGGGGGGGAATAATTCCCATTTTTAGCTTTATTGCATTTTCAAATGTTATACAATTTCACCTTGCTGCAGAAATTTCACAGGGCTAAGGGAAATCAGCCATAAGGAAATGAAAATAAAAGGAATTATCATAAATTTCACATCTATCAAAAGAGTCCATGAAATGAGGAAATCCAAAGAGGTTCCAAGGTAGATCACCAGAACAGAAATAGGAAAAAATGAATTCTAATAAGAGAGAAAGAAGGCAGATTCCATTAAAAAAGTAGCGATACATAAAATTCTAACAATTAAGTTCCCTGAAAAGATTTCCTGGCATCCAAGAAAAGACGTAATTGTGAAGTTCAAAAAAATATACTTAATATTATTCAACAGCAAGAAACAGTTACAAGGAAATCTAATCACAAGCAAAGTGCTAAGGGCCAAAGCTTGGCGTATTGCTAGAAATTACTTTCTTCGAAGCTTAGTGGCCCTTGAAAGACCTGGAAAACTCCAGATTTTCTGCCTAAAAAAAGCTTTGTAACAGAATCTCTATCTTGAGGCAAATATAGCTAACAATGTTATAATTCTCTTTTTTTTGTCTTAGATTTATTTTCTGTTGATTATGTACATTATAATTATATAATCTGAACATAAAAATTCATTATGTCAAGAGTTTACCTCCTATGTATCCGTATAAATTAGCATTTATTGTCCTTTGCGTTCAGATGAGCATTGAAATAGTTCCTACATCATATTGAATTCTTATTAATCCTTCGGCTTCTATTATTAAAAATGATTCAGACTTCCAAACTACGTGTGCCAAAATTAGAATGCAATATATGCCACACTTCCAGAGTAAAATATATGCCATATATTATTAGCTTATGTATGAAGGATAGAGATATCCTTTAAATGACCCAATATTTATCAGCATCTGAAGTGTTGCTATGATAACATATGTTGGCATATATGTAGAAATTGTACAGAATGCAAGCGTGAATTTGTGAGATGTGACTGACTGAGTACGAGAGAGAAAGAGAGAGTGGGAGTAAAGATGAAAATGTAGGCAAAGTAGTTCTAGATTAGGATAAGAGACAGAATGCATGTGCTACAGAGGGGATTCCAACCCAAGTGTTTTTCAAGGGTGAACATTTCAAGCTTTGGTAGAAAAAGACTTTAGCATGAGAAACTTTAACCGGTATTTTAAAGAAGGGAAAAATAAATCTCCAAGGAAGAGGGGGTTTGTTGCGGTCGACTATCCTGTTTAAATTCACATGTACATTTTTTTTTTTAAAGTGTTGAAATTAGCCCTATAGGAAGTAATGGGCTAAAAAGGTATGTGCAATGCATTAAGATAAATAAAGCTTTGTGGGTATGCATGTGGGTGGAGGGAAGGGTATGAATGAAGCATATATGGTGACTCCTCCTGTATGTCCCATCTTCTGCTAGTGAAAACTGGGACAATTACCATAGGCAAATTCAGCGGCTTTCTTCCCTCCTGGGTCCACCTCAGCAGAAATGCTTGTCCCACCACTGCAATGACACAGCAGCAACTCCCAGCTCTGTTATACTGATGCCCTATGGTTGCTGCTGGTTTTGCAGCCTCTGATTACTCCATTCTAGTGACACCTTGTGGTCACTGCTGAAACTGCAACTATGCTGGAGAAACATACACACTCATAGATTAACAGTATATAACTAGGCCATATAGAATTTACATACCAAATCTGACATGAATATCTCTTTTTATAATAGTTATTTAGAAAAAAATCTAAGTTGTCACTGATTTTCACCCTCTAGAGATTTAAAAAACAAAACAAAACAAAACAACATTTTAGAGGAATCAAGCCCTGATTTTGTAATAATTAGGAGGCAACAGACACTTCTACATTTAAGAATGGTGAGTTTGATTTATCAGAAAGTAAATTATCCTTTTTCAAAAGTACAGTAACAATTGCTTTACATTTCACGTAGTTTTCCCCATTGCTTGACTGCACAGTATTTTTTTTTAAACTTCTTCCCATCTGTCTCTCAGACAGCATTCATTGACAGGTCTTCAGAATTTCTCCTTGTACTTGATTATTCTGCATTGTTTTTAACCTGATTGTATTAATTTGTTTTGTCATAAATGTAATGCTTGCTGCTATTATTTTATATGATTTGCATATTTGTATATCTCATATGTTTTCATATACAGTATTTCTGTTTGTTCTGTACACCCCCTTGAGCTAACAAGTAGATTAAATAACAATAATAAATAATATATCTTTATGGAACAAAGTCAAAGATTTTGCAAAGGCTATAACAAAAAAAAGCAAGTATATAAAAAGGAAATAATGGCTTCTCTAAATAGAAAAAATAAAAACAAATACCTATATAAACCTGGAAGTTTATTTATTTATAAGTTGTTTTACATTTTATCTGAATTAATTGATAGGGGCAATTATCCATTTTAAAAAACACCCTTCTGTCTAAAATGTCAGGAGAGAATGTTGAAGGTCACTTGGAAAATGTACCAAAAAAGTAGTGTAATTACTACTTCAATTAATTATTTTTTTAAACAACATGAAGATAAACATCTGTATCAGACATACAAAGAAAAAGAAATAATAAAAAATCTATACTAAAACAAGATTGGAAAGGTATGCTCATGGAGTACAATAAGGGGCAGATTTTTAAAAGCGCGCGCAGGGTACATTTGTGCGCGCTACCCGGTGCACACAAATGTACACCCGATTTTATAACATGCATGCACTGCCATGTGCATGTTATAAAATCCGGGGGTCGGTGCACGCAAGGGGGTGCACACTTATGCACTGCGCGCGCGCCGAGTCCTAGGGGAGCCCCGATGGCTTTTCCCGTTCCCTCCAAGGCTGCTCCGAAATGCTTTGGAGGGAACTTTCTTTTCACTCCCCCCACCTTCCCCTCCCTTCCCCTATCGAAACTCCCCCCAGCCCTACCTAAATCCCCCCCCCCCCACCTTTGTTCTCTAAGTTACACCTGCCTCTGGCGGGCTTAACTTGGGTGCACCGGCCAGCTGCCGGCTTGCAAACCTCTGGCACAGCCACTGTGCCGGAGGCCTCGGTCCCGCCCCCAGACCGCCCCGAGATCATCACCACACCCATGACCCCGCCGTCTTCCCGCCCCTTTTTCAAAGCCCCGGGACATATGCGCGTCCCGAGCCTTGCGCGCGCCGCTGACCCTATGCAAAATAGGCTCGGCGCACGTAGGGGCAGGTTTTCGGGGTTACACGCGTAAGTTACGTGCGTAACCCTTTGAAAATCTACCCCTAAATTTTCAAAGGCATTCTTTATATTCAGTTCTCATTATTCAGGGATGAAATTCAATCAGCATGCACTCGACCTCTTTTTTTTTTTTATTTTGGTGGGGGGGGGGGGGCAGAAGAGCCAGGCATACACTGTGAGGGCATTTCTTCCCTAGCACACACCTCTCCCACCACTCTAATGCAGCTCCATTTTCCTCCCTACCCTACCCCAAACTGGCATGGTCTTGTCTCCTTTCTCGTTTCCCCCACACACGTTCCTTTCTCCCTCACATTCACCCTCTGCCACTTTACTATCCTCCCTCCCCCTATCCACGCTCTTCTTTTCTCCACCACTTTCTTTCCCTCCCCCCCAGCCCCTCCCCACTCACCACTACCCTTACTGCAGTCCTCCCACATAAGTCCTCTCAGCACCAATGGGTGCCAAAGACATGGCTTCCGCCTGCCAAACAGTGGCTATCTTCAGCTCCAATGGCTATATTAGGAAGTAGGAGTCTGGGCAGCAGCAAGTCTTTGGAATGGTTTCTGTGGCTGCAACAGGAAGCAGCGGGAACTAGGGAGCAAGTATCTTCAACCTCTATGCCTTCATAGGGCGATGGCTTTCCTCTGCCTCCGTAGCCGCATCAGGTGGCAAGGGGCCCAAGCAATGGCAAGTCTAGGACCTCACAGCCCCTGCAAGAGGCAGGGGCCAGGGCAGCTGCTGTCGTCAGCCCCTATGCCTGCAACAGGAGATGGGCCTCTACAGACAGCGTCAATTCTTTGGCCCTTCTGACTTCATCAGAAGGCATTGTCCAGTCATTTCCCCACTTTGGTCTTGGTCTGGCAGGGCCAGGGGAGTTCTACCAGCCTCATAGTTCTAGTCATCATCTCCCTTTATTCTTCAGCTGGTGAGGTCAGGGAAACATTTCATGTTCCGCTCCTTCAGCCCATTGGTTCCGCTTGCCGTTCTTCATTTGTTTCAGTTTACATCTGCTCATGCACAGAATATATTTTCTGTTTCTTATGTAATTTTCCTTTATGACAAACGTATGTTTCCATACATACGCTGTTGAAAAACAAGATGGATGGATACAGTCAGGCACCTAAGTTCTAATTCTTAAAGTATTAATTGTAAATAACTCTCAAAAAGAAAGACCACATGATTAAAACAAGAAAAGAAACTACAGAGACTCAGTCTCACCAAGTGACCCTAAGGTTCAAAAACGCACTCCCATCTCCACAGGTTTACCCCACAAAGAGACCTTTGTATCTCCTACATTGCAGTAAGCACTCACTATGATTTACCATTACAGTGAAACCTTTCGCTCACATATGCTGCACTCAGGTCTCACTGTGTGTTGCCTCCACAATAAGGCCTACCCATTTAAAGTTACATTTTCAATAAGGATCATACTTTTCAACCTGTACAAATCAGCACAATATTCAAGCACAAATTCCCCACATAGCCACATAGTTTGTGTTTGAAGATCGGATCTTTATGTACATAAGGAGCCCAATTTTCAATAGTCTGTGCAAGTCAACAAATGTGTGCATAAGTGGGCCCACAGAGATTTATGCTAGTATTTTATAGACAGTGTGGTGGGAGCTGCACAAGTCATAAATTGCCACACATTCCACCCCAAAAGTACAGAGAATTAAACAATGCAAGTATACACATATATTTTTAATGCAGAAGAACTTTCTTTACCCATTTTATAAAAATATGCAAATATATTGAACATGCATAAAAACTGTAACGTGTGCATGTTATAACCATGAGTTATACATGGTGGCATATATTTTATAAAGAATACACATACTCCAGTTCTAAAAATACTTGTGTGCATACTTGGAATCATCAGTACATTGACATCTCTTCCAGTTCACCCTGACCTTCTAGTACTTAACTCTGAACCCCCACCACTTAACATAGACCTCCTACCCAAAAACTACAGACAAAAGACAGGTCCACTTTCAATTCCACAACTTAATTAGCAGCTGAAAATTATAAGGACAAACTTGGCAATGTATGTGCATATCCTACTTACAAAATAGCAACTTGGGCACATAACTCAGAACCCTACCCGGGAATACCCCTAAATCACTCCTTTTGCTCCCCATTAACATATACATGTGGCGCTGCAACTACACGCATACTTATGATGTTTTCAAAATAGCATATACATGTGTGCATGTTACTTACATGTGTATATGTTGATTGTAGGCACCTAAGCACCAGGTAAACTCTATAAAAATTACCTCCAAAAGTCCACATATACTTTAAATTATCTCAAATGAAGGCATAATGCATGTGCATTAGCTACATGTGTACATTTTTTAAAATATAATATATGTGAATAGTTTTCAACCACATCTCTGAAACACTCCTGGAGCGCCTCTTTGTAATGTGACTAAAATGTACATGAAACATTTTAGGTGACCAAAAATTCACTTGTGAATATGTCAATCTTCCCACGCAGTCTCTTTTTACCCACACATATCCCAACCAAGCTTTTGAAAATGTACTATTATATAATGTTGGGAGTTCTGTTTGTTCCTAGCAGGATGTTCGATATGGGTGCACCAAGCTAATTTCTTTTCTGTGCCTGATGCGGTCTGTCTCATATTGCTACTTTTTTCAGTGTAATGTCTTTCATTTATTTCCTTTCTTTAAATTAAGCACTGCAGTTTATTCTGTAACCAAGGCAGAAATACAGTTTTCAATCAATTACTTCTAATGCAGCATTGGCTATAAAAGTAACTTTTCTTAATCTTCCCCTCATGGGCTTTGAGTACTATTTCAGCATGTATTAGTTGATTTATTTTCTGCTTTTCAACGCAGATTACTTTCAAGTACTGTAAGGTATTTCCCTATCCCCAGAGGGCTTACAATCTAAGGGTATAATTCATCAAGGTATTTTCCTATAGGCACAGAATGGGAGAAAAGACTTAGTAAATCAGGCAGTAAGTTAGTACCTGAGGCAACAGAGGGTAAAGTGACTTGTCTAAGGTCACAAGGGGCAACCATGGGATTTAAACCCTGGCTTTCCTGGTTCATAGCCTGCTGCTCTAACCACTAGGCCACTTGTCAACTCCAATCCCAGTTACAAGTTGAGGAGCAGAAATCCTCAATTTTAAGCCTTACTACTTGACAGTGGCAAGAACTAAGAAAAGGAAAAGGCATAGCAATTACAGCAAAGGACCTAGAACCAGGAGACGGACTTTCAAATTCTGCTTTTCCCAATGATTCTCCTCGGTTACTGTCTCCTGTTCATGCAGGAACCAACTTTAATAGTGAGATATTTGGAGGACAGACCTGTATCTGTGTGTAGTTTGTTATAGGGATCCCTGGTTTAGAGTGCTATAGAAATACCAGGATAAATAAGTGGGCTGAAGGGTAGGCCACAACTTATTTATCTAAGATTTTCATTACATTTTTTCTCTTCAGTAACCCCAGAGTACAACTGGATCCTGATTCCTGTTCTTCTGCACTGTAAATGATGCGATGCAAAAACCTCTGATGTCAGATAATAAAATAGTTAAACAGAAACTGGTCAATTTTCAAAGCCTTGCAAGTGCCAAAATCAGGAGATATGCGCATGTCTCAGATCTGGCACGCCATGTGGATTTTAAAAGGCCCGCGGCAACACACAGGGGCAGGAGCGGGCCGGGTCTGAGGCACGAATGTTGCATGCAAGTATTTACGCACACAAGCGCGCACTGGGGTCCCCTACCGCATAACTTTATTTCTGCTATGGTGGCGAGGAAGTAATAAAATAAAAAAAAATAGAGGCTCGTTAGTGAGGCTTAGGGGTTCTGGGCGAACAGGATAAAAGACTGGCAAACTAACAGTGGGGGTTAGAAAGGCCAATTAGTTAACTGGGTGAACTCGGAATGATCTGGGGAAATGGGCTCTAGCATTGGCATGCGTATGTACTGAAATCCTCCCCACTTACGCGGTCCAAGTGGCATATGTGTGCACATGCGCCTCTCTATATAAACTGGGACACACATGTACGCGTGACCAGGCTATTGTATAACATGTGCGCCCTTGCACAGCTCTTAAAATTTACCTCAATGCTTTTAATAACTGAAACGTTTTCTCTTTATTGACTGGCCTTGAATACAGGCATTTTGTATTCTCTGGGGGCAGCTTGTTGTGATGTCATCAAGCTTTTCATATAAGGGTGAGTCAGGACTACCACTATTTCAACTACTGATAGTTAATGACCATCCTCTGAACATCACAAGGAATTTTATTAATCAATAATCTTTCATCTGCCATTACTGTGACGACTAAGGCTTTTGGCTGACCTCTAGATCAAGGCTTCCGTACAAAGCTGCCTCACACAGTGAAGCTGACACGATTAGTGTAAGTCATGTACAAAGCTGCTCATCCTGCCCACACATGCATTCACACACTGCTAGTTGGGAGGAGGTGGAAAAAGCATTATTAACCACTTCAGGGAGAATGAGCAACAAATGAGGTTTCCACTTCAGCCCACACTCACAGTCAGTCTGACTTCATGTATCTATAGGGCTGCTCTAATAATAGAGGTTTTCTTAAAGAGCAGACAGTCCTCTCTGCAGGACACCTGAGAGAAGGAAAATACAGTATTTTGTAACAATCCAAACCTTAGTCTTAACAGTCTAGTCTACATGAGTCTGATGATTTCCTATAACACAGTGTGACCACACAAGTTTGATGACATGACACATCTAGCAGAAACCAAAGTCTGCAGAGGCAGCAGCCGTACAGGGTAGCAGCAGTTCACTGATGTTTGCCATTGTTTGTGGTGACACCCAGTAGGAATCATAAGTGGATACTGCTAAGGATTGTTGTGTGTTAATGAGTCACAATTTGCCAGATTCATAAGAGCCAGATGTCACGGCTGACCTAGACAAGGCAGTCAGACGGATCTCACGGTTTCATATATCAGCCTTATATCCATTCATAAAACAGCTCCCTCCCAAATATAAGCCTTGGGAAAATGTTACCTTCTTATGCAATTCTAAATCTAGTTTCATTGATTGCTTGCTTTTTTCCACAGTTTGCTGTGCTGTGGTTAAGACAGCAAGGACAGGAAACAGTGTCCATCATGCTCAGCGCCAAGGAAGGACATGAAAAGCATTGGTAGACAGTCTTGGAAAACTAATATTATTTTTTCTTTTTATAAATGCTACAGCTAGAGAAACAATCTCTTGGACAGAGTCCGACAGATGGGGGAATTTTTTTTTTCTTGGATGGAGAGACTTTCTCAGCAGCACAGCTGAAAAGCCTTAAAAAAAAAAAATATACAGTCTCAGGCGTTGGAGGTGTCTGGGGCTGAGGATTATAGGAGTTTTCAAGTTGGCTACCCCTGTCAAAATTACAGCTGCATGAAAGATGGTACAGTATATCAACCCAGAACTCCAAGTGACTTTTCCATTTCCCGGGAACCACACAGGGCCTGAGAAAATACAGCTGCAATCAGACGTAATGCTGTCTCCCCATTCGTCTCCCCGCCCCCAGCATTCATGCAATGTGCCTTCACATTAGTAAGTTAAATTAGAGCACGCTTCCTCCTTGAAAATATTTCCATTTATCATTTAGGATGAAAATGAGGGGTTTTTTTTCTTTATTTTTTCCAATTTTTTTTTTCTGTGCCTGAGGCCCAAGAATCATAGTTAAGCAAAAGTTCACCTCTTTCCACAAACATCCCTTTTTACTATCTCTCTTTCTTTCCTTTGTTGTCATACCTTTTCTGCTCTTTGTATCTTTGCTTATTCTAGATGATGTGAATGGATTTAGAAGCCAGGATACATTGTCAATGAGGCAATGGCTTTCACCATTCTGCCCTGCTTCAGCACTACTGCCCTGGGAATTCCATATCACTGTTTTGGCCCTTGCTAATCCCAAACTGCAGGATTCATCAGACGGTGACCAACCTGTTTTAATCTGAGCAGTCCGTTAGTAGTGTGGTTGTCAATGTGTATGTCCTAGTGTAACAGTATATCAGAGCAGGGTTGTTCTCAGGACTTCAGTACAGGGTGTACAGCCCAAGAGCTTCTGTGCGCCATACAGATTCCCAGACTTCAGGAATCTGTTAGAAGGGATCCTATTATTCCCCTACTAGAGTTCAATAGAAGAATGTACTAATAGTATGGGGAGAGACATACTGATTACTTCTTACATTTATAGCTTCCTCATTGAGAAATTTGTAAATGGTAGGCTCCTGTGGCACATAAAGCCTTGCAACCATTTTATCTTGTGGATTCACCTTTTGCTTTTGCAGAGGTAGCATGTTCTGTGCTGTTCTCCAATTTTTCTATTACTTAACTCTTGCCTCCATAGAGCACTCTCCCATTCCATTCTACCTTCTTGAATTCATTTATTTAAGTTTGGAGTGCCCAGTAACTTGGGACTCAGTTAAGTTAATATAATGTTGCTATACTATCAACTGGGAGAGGTTCACTTCATGCAAGATGGACTTGAGATCCTCAAAGTCCAAGAAGGAGATAACTTCCAGCCTTACTGAGGAGAAGAAGAAGGAGAACAGGGGAGAGAGGGACTCCATCCAGGGCCTAAGGTACATCTATTGGAGAGGACAGAAGTTGTTACCAGAGTCTCATCCTGATACTATGAAGGAGGGAGAAGGAGAAGGATTGGTGCCATTCAGTACCATAAGTAAGCTAAGGAGTTCAGAAGAGAAAAACTACAAGGAGGAGACAAGAGATAAAATGACTGTTTAATATAATTCACATCATTTGATAGTTCACCAATATTGGGAGGGAAGCCATTAACATGCCTTGTATCCAATGGGAGTAAAAGTCAAGGCATCTAGCATAGCAGGGTTTAAAAGAGTTTGGTCGAGTTCCTGGAGGAAAAGTTCATAAAACATTATTAGCCAGATAGACTAAGGGAATGAAACAGTTTATCCCTGGGATTATGCAACAAGGAACTGGATCTATTCTTTGGGATTTACTGGGTACTTCCTAATGACTCAGATTGGCTATGGTCAGGGCTTGATGGACCTTTGGTCTAACCCAGCATGGCACTTCTTATGTTGTTATGCTTAGGAATAGTAACTTTCAGAATGGCGTGTAGGCACACATATGCGCACGTTCAGCAGTCCGCACCCAAGGAGGCAGCTATTTTATAACTTGCGTGAGAATATGCACACATGTTATAAAATAGCCTGGCCATGCACACACGTGTGCCAGATTTTAAGTGGGCATACACACGTGCAAGCAAATGCCACTTCTACCATGAAAAGAGGGGGATTTTAAAGGGGCACACCAGTTTTAGCAGTTCATTCCAGTTTTAGCAGTTCATTCCAGTTCACCCAGTTAAGAGGTAGGTCTTCCAAACCCCCCCTGGCTTAATAGTCTTCACTCCCTCCAATTATCCCTGATCCTTAAACCCCCTCCAATCTGCCTATTTATCTTTATTTTATAACTTACACGGCATCCATAGTAGAAGTAAAGTTATGCGGCAGGTGACCTCAGTGCATGCTGAATCGCAGAAGTATTTACACACACCTCTCACTTCACGCCATGAAATGGCCATACCCCGCCCAAGCACACCCACACCCACACCCTGACCTTTTTTGAAAACTACTGAGATGTGCATGCTGCAGGAGATACGCACATATCTCGGTGCCTTTTAAAATCCACTGTGCGCGCACAAGCCCGACATATTCTCACATCCACTAATTAATGCGTGCGTTAGCTTTTAAAATTCACCTTTTAATGGGCAAGATGTCTTCTTGTGAATACCCTTTTCTTGAGCCTAGGAGTTAGGGACCAAGTACTCACAGTGTGACTTTGCTCCCTATGCTTGTTCTGCTTTTAAAAGGAATATTCACAGAAGCTTTCTTTTGTCAAATAGCTGAACATATTCAATATTCTCCCTTATTCGTCCAGATACACCCACATTGATTCATGTCACATTTAAAAAATATTATTATCAATGCTATAATTAAAGTCTGTATATCTTCATAAGTCAGATATATGCCCTTAAGACAAGATTGCGACAACTGACTTCATTACCCTTCTAACATATGAAAGTATTGTACTGTATTTTATACTTATTATCCCCTCTCTAACTCCAATAGCCTTTGTCTGTGTTTTATCCTCTAAATGAACAACAGGTGACTCAATATTTTAAACATCAAGGCAGGAGGCATGATTCTGTGTTCCTGTGGTACCAAGAGATAGATATAATAAGGTACAATAATATCGGCCATTATCATGTATTAATTAACATGTTAATTGCATTCAAATAAGTTTGGAAATAAATAACACACGTTAAATTCCACACAATAACATGCATATTATCATAAAAAATCTTAACTACACTCACCTAAGGTGCAGTTAAGTATTTTGTGATTATGGCTGTGCGATGCTATTCATGAATTTTAACACAAATTATTTAGCTATGGAAATATAGGTAATGAGCTAATATCTATAATTATAAAGTTCATTATGTATTTTTGCATAGATTTAGTGGCAATGTTAGCAACAGTTAAATAATGCGTGATAAATTATTTATTTATTTATTTATTTAAACGCTTTAACTATACCGACAATCGTAGGTCACATCACGCCGGTTTACAAGATAAAATAGCAAATAATGCATGCAAAATTTTGCAAAAAGTGTAGCATGTACTATTTGCCAATTTAGCACACATTACTGCATTTGCAATCACACCACACCTTAGTACAGTGGCATCTATGTTAATAAATGGAGACACAAGAAGGGCTTTGCAGTCATTATCCATACTCATATTCTTTACCAAGTAAAACAGTAGATGATGGCAGGTGAAAGTCAACTGACCCATCCTGTGTGCCTTGTTAATTCCGGCTCACATTGCCAAGAATCTATCCAATTGCCAGCTATAGAAACTTGACGGTTTGTAGGATACTGTTTCTATCCATGACAGCTTTGTTTTCTTCCTCTTTGGTTCTCTACCTTTCGATTCAATTCAGTATATAAGTTTCCACACCTAATCCAACACCCATAGCCCCTTATCTCAACCCCAACTCCAAACCCTAAAAACAATACAAGCAGCCACCCAAACCAGTGAGGCCATTGCCCAAACATTTGAGCCCCTAGATCCCCTTGGCCTTGCTAGATATTACTTGGCTATCAACTTACTGAAACTGACCTGGATGATTTCTGAATAATTTTGAATTGTTGATACTGACCTAGCTCCCCGTGGTTTCCCTCTCAACCCTATTCTGACTGCTACTTTCCATATCTTATTTATTTACTTCAAGGATTTCTATTCCAACATATCACAAGGTTCAAGGCAGATTACAATGAAACATTCATAAATAATTAATATAGAACAACATTCAAAAATAAATACATAAATTCAATGAACTTATACATGTGACTCTGACCCAATGTAACATTTTTCAACTGCAAGCAATCCCAAAAAGCGAAAATTGCAATCGTATTTAAATTCTATCTAAATATAAGTTAAAATAAAAAGAAGCATTAAGATTTTCTAACCTCAAACAATAGAATTTAATGGTGGTATCTTATGTTCTTATAAAGATGCCAGATATAACGTACTTCATAGACATATCAGTTAATCTTTAAACCGCATGTTGCTACTGTCAAAAAAGGAACAAGCAATATATAATCACTAATTAAAATGATTGAAAATGAATTTTTTCTTACTACAAAAACTATTGAAGCTACAATATCCCTAAAGCTGCTATATCAAACAATACCTTATACAAGTGGAGAGAAGATGTCTGTCCCGTGCTTAGTGTGAGAATGCGTCCAATCATTGAACCAATAAGTTCCCTCTAAATACAGGCTCATTAGATACTAGAACATTTATTATCCCATATTTTCGAAATAAATAGATTGTCTCCTCTTGCCTAATAGAAAGCTCCCACTCAGATGCTTTATTCAAGCCCTTAGGATGAATTGTATCCCATTTAAAGATATAATATTGTTATCTGCATTGCAGTTGAACAATATTTGGCAACCAGGCACACTCTCATACTAAACCCAGGGCAGACATCTTTTTGCCACTTGTATAAGGTATTGTGTTGTTTGATATAGCAGCTTTAGAGGTATTGTAGCTTCAGTTGTTTTTGAAGTAAGAAAAAGTCTACTTTCAATCAGTTTAATTAGTGATTATATATTGCTTGTTGCTTTTTTGACTAATTGATACATCTATGGAGTACGTTATATCTGGCGTTTTTATAAGAAAATACGATACCACCATCCAATACTAGTTTTTGAGGTTTGGAAATGTCATGTTTCTTTTTATTTTTAACTTATATTAGATAGCATTTAAATAACATTCTAAATTGTGTTTTTTGGGATTTCTTGCAGTTTCACATCTAATAACATCTATTCAAGCATCTGAACTTTGTTGTGATACATTGTGGAAATCAAGAGCTCCTGACAAAGCCTGAGGACAGGAGAAACAGAGGCCTTTGTCGGGACTACGTGAGATTAAGATTTGTGAATCATGCTACTTAGTAGTTACATGAACTCGATCAATGTCCAATTGAGAACTAGTCTACTTATGCAAAAGAGATTTACTTATGGACATTATGCAACTCATGTAATTGTTTAAAGGACAACAATTTCAGTTTGTTCAAAAGGTCAAATATGTGCACAAACTTGCTGTTTGGCTAAAAATGTTTCTTAATTTTGAAGTTATGTGGTGCAAAAAGGTATAAGATATTTTTATAATGAAAATTGAATGATGATGTATGTATAGCTACATATTATCTCCAGTATCCAATTTAGTGGCTGATGCAAAAAAAGTACGCTGAAAGTGGGCACCCAGTGTTCAGCACCCACTTTCCTAACACTTGACCAGGCACCTCTCCTGGGTATGCTATACAATATTTAAATTAGGGGTCACGTTGCCAAGGAGGTGCTAGGGTCGATTGTGTGCCCCTAGCACCTCCTTGGCAGTGGGCACCCAGAAGAGGTCAGCTGTCAGCGGGTTAAGAAAATGGCCACTGAATTTATTGGCATCCATTTTCCTAACCGGTGCACAGCCATAGGTTCGGAAAATGGACGCTCATTACCTGAGTTTTCGTTTCCCTAACCTGACCGCTGGTACTCTTTTTTTTTTTTTTTTAATCTTTTAATCTTTTCATTTCTCTGACTTAATATCACCATGATATTAAGTAGGAGGATGAACTGAAAAACTGTATTTTCTGCTTTTCTGTACAACTTTTTGGGCTGCTTAGAAATTAATGCCTGCTCTGGGCAGGCATTCATTTCTGAGTATAAAAATGTGCGGGTCCGGCACACATTTTTTTTTATTTGCACCTGGGGAGCATAGCTTATTGCCTTAGAAACATGCATTTGCATGTGATGAGTGCTATTAGTTTCACTGTGCATTGGATGACCGTTATGGACACACTAATCCCCTTATAGCATAAGGGGCTGTTGACACGTGTCCAAAATGCGCGTCCAACCGCTAGTAAACCAGTGTGCTCAGCTGAGCCTGTTAGTGTTTCTTTCTAATTGATGATAATATACTTACAATGAGTGCATGCGTAATGAGTGAATGAGTGGGTGTAGAAAAAGTTGCAGTTCTGTCAGAAGTAATTATTGCAACACCCTGACTATGGTTCAAAATCGTCCTTCTTAGTTATTTTAGTTGGTTAAAAAGTTAGCCTCTACTCATTTGGCAAGAGAACAACTCCCTTTTCGCAGCCAGAGTTTTGATGATTTTTTTGAGGATAAGGTTGCCACTAGGGATGTGCAGAGCAAAATTTTATGTTCATATTTTTTATGTCCGAAAGGGGGTCCCACTTGCGGCCAATATGGACATAAAAAAAATCCAATGAGTTGGGTATATGTACATATGTGCAAAAAAAAAATTTAAACCCCCTCACCCTCCTTAATCCCCCCCCCAGACTTACCACAACTCCCTGGTGATCGAGCGAGGAGTGAGGACGTCATTTCTGCAATCCTTGGCGAGAAGCATGTGACGTCGGTGGCACGTCGAGTGACGCGGCGTCACGTGATTCCCGGCTCGTTCGCGCCGGACGGCTCGTTCGGCCCAAAAAGAACTTTTGGCCAGCTTGGGGGGGCCTCCTGACCCCCTCAAGCTGGCCAAAAGTTCTTTTTGGGCCGAACGAGCCGTCCGGCGCGAACTTGCCGGGAATCACGTGGCGCCGCGTCACTCAGACGCGGCGTCACGTGATTCCCGGCAAGTTCGCGCCGGACGGCTCGTTCGGCCCAAAAAGAACTTTTGGCCAGCTTGGGGGGGCCTCCTGACCCCCCCAAGCTGGCCAAAAGTTCTTTTTGGGCCGAACGAGCCGTCCGGCGCGAACGAGCCGGGAATCACGTGACGCCGGCGTCACTCGACGTGCCGCCGACGTCACATGCTTCTCGCCAAGGATTGCAGAAATGGCGTCCTCACTCCTCGCTCCATCACCAGGGAGTTGTGGTAAGTCGGGGGGGGGGGGGATTAAGGAGGGTGAGGGGGGTTATATTTTTATTTTGGCTCAACAATCGTGATTTCCCACATATCGAACATATCTATGTTCGATATGTGGGAAATCCGATCGTTTATGTCGAATCAATTTTTTAAGTAAAAAAAAAATATGAGTTGCGTTTTACTAATGCGGTCAATCCGAATGCACACCCCTAGTTGCCACATAATATATAGCAGGTACTGATAAACAACAAGCAAAATGATATAATTTGCTCTGTTTGGTCTAATTTAAGTTTAGGCTAATTTAAATTTAAATTTAGGCTAATTTAAATTTAGGCCTCTTTCTACTAAAGAGTTTGCCTCTATTATAGTATTTTCATTATTGGACCCCATCCTTTCTCTGTTGTGAAAAGCATAAAATAAGTTTCTTATGAGGCAATTAGAGATATAGGGCCTCATTTTCTAAAGTATCGCAGGCCTGCAACCTGTCTCTAAAACCAGTAAATGTAAAGAGACTTCAAAACTTGCTAATTATCATCCAATTTCAAACTTGCCCACTCTGGCTAAGATTTTACAGTGAGTGGTTTTAATACAATTAGATGAATATTTACAGAACAATGATATTCTTGATCATGGTCAGTATGTTTTTCGTAAGCATTCCAGTACTCAACACTTACTGCTTGCCATTTCAAATACCCTGTTGTGTAGCTTGAATCAGGGAAAGTCAGGGATCTTAGCCCAACTTGATGTGCCCAGTGCCTTCAACACACTGAAACATGTGTTAATTGCCAGGCTAGAAAACGCTGGTTTTACTGAAATCATTTTAAAGTAGTTTGTATCTTTTTTAAGTAATAGAAAACAGTGCGTACAACTGGGAGACCAGTGTTCCTCTTGGAAAAAACTAGCTCATGAGGTACCTGAGTTCAGCCCTTTTTAATTCATATTTAGCACCTTTAGGATTATTGTTAAAAGGTTTGGGTTTCATTTATTTTACTTATGCACATATACTCAGGTGTTTTTTTCCTTGCTCTGATTATGGGCATTTTCCCACTTAGTATTTTCAAGAGGTCTTTTGCATATTAAAGAACAGCTTGCCAATAATGGACTTATCTTGAATGTTCTGAAAACTTGATTACTTTGGATAGGGAGGAACAATTCAGGATTTAAACCCCTTTCAATAGATGAAGGACAATCTCTGCAGATACAGTTAGCTGCGATTAGCTGCATTTTTTGATTCAGAGCTTAATATGATTTCTCATATAAGACATACACTCAAGTTTCAGATTTTAATCTCAACTTGCTGAAGCCACATAGTTTGCCTTCCTGTATGTTTAAGACGATACTGCAGTCACTGGTATTATCATATTTAGACTATTATAGTGGGTTTGTGTAGACCTGCCAGATAAATTGTTGAAAAAACTCCAACTAATTCAACATGCGGCTGCATGTGTGCTAACAGGCCTACCTAAAACTGATCATATTACACTAGGTGGTAAAAAAGCTCATGCTTTAATAAATTGGTTGACAATATGATGCCACTTAACTCCTAGCATTCATATTACACCAGTATTTCGTAAACTTCACCGGTTACCAGATAAATATCAGCTCAGGATTTGTGTTCTAGTTTTAGCTCAAAAATTATTAGGATCTGACTTAACCTGCTCTTTTTGAAATTTGCTTCAATGGTATGAGCCTACCCATATGTTATAATCAATGGGTCAGTGCCAACTGCAAGTGCCCCCATTCCAAAACTATGGACTCCAGAGGACAAGGTCTAGGGCATTTTCTTATGCTATCCCAGTTCTCTTCAGTTCTTTGCTGGTAGGGGTCAGGATTGAAGAGGATGTGCTAGTTTTTCGAAAACATTTAAAAGGCATGTTGTTTAAGAATGTGTTTGATTGATAAGTCAGTTTTATTTTGTTAGTGTTATAATTTTATGATGATTTCTTTATGTATGGATGATTTTATGCTTTGTTTACACTATGTTTTTGGATTTTAAATGTTTTTTGTACTCCGCACTGAACTCAGTGTTGTTGGAAGAAGCGGAATATAAAACTTTTAAAATAAATAAATATGTGTGAGTTTTAAGCATCAGATATATGACAACAAAATGGATATTTCATTTTGCAGTTGGTATCTTTTGTGATTTATATACAGGTTAGAATAAAGATTTGTGATACGCATTGCTTTGGTGTTAAATATCAGAGTGTGCTGTTTTACTTTTATATATTAATATAGAGTGAGGAATCCAATTTTTGAATATTATTGCAGTACCCAGTTTTTTTGTTTTTATTCTCTCTCTGTCTCTCTCTCTCTTTATATATATATATATATATATATATATGTACATACATACAATATATATATAATTTTTTAAAAGCCTAATGCTTCCAAAAGAAAGCTGTCTGAAATCGGAGCGGCCTCAGAGGGAACTTTCCTTCTGCTGCCCCCCCCCCACCTACCCCTCCCTTCCCCTATCTAACCCATCCCCCAGCCCTACCTAAATCCCCCCCTCTGGGCAAGCGTAGGTTGCACATGCCAGCCAAGTGCCGGCGCACGATCCCTGGGCCCAGCGGCAGTGGAGAGGACTCTGGCCATGCCCATGCCCTGCCCCCGGACCACCCCGCCCTGCCCATTCCTCACCCATTTTTTCAAGCCCCAAGACTTACACGCTTCCTGGGACTTGCCTGCGTCACCGGGCCTATGCAAAATAGGCTCGGCGCACGCAGGAGCGGGTTTTCGGGGTTACGCGCATAATATACACGCGTAACCCTTTTAAAATCCGCCCCATTGTCTTTATCTTCATCAAGAAGCGCACCCAGTTCTCATTGATGAACTCACCAGGATTCACATTCTAAAATATAATGAGCTAGTATTGATATACCTAATAGCTGTAGGACATGTTGATTTCTGGTGGTTTGCAGCTTGCTTACCTATCAATTTCTGTAAATATAAGGGTCATCAAGCAAGTTATACGTGATAACTTTTTATTGTACTTGCCATCGCCAGCCCCTCTCTATGGAACTCTTTACTATGCAATCTAAGAATTCAATCCAACACTAAAACCTTCAAAAAAGAGTTAAAAACCTGGCTATTTACCAGAGCCTACTCAGACACACTCAACCATCAACACCAACAGACTCCCACCCAATACAACTCCAAGAAAACTGAGATACCATCTGGTCCACCCATGAAATCTCAACACAACCACGAAACCCACGATACGTCACGCAAGAACTTTTCCAATATACAATAACTAACACCCTTCCTGTTAATTCCACCAATGTTACCTAATTTGTTAAACCATTATACTCTCTGTAGAAACCCTGATGTTACTTTGTCCTCATATTATTATTACTGTAAACCGTTATGATGGCGAAACTGAATGACGGTATACAAAACATGTTAAATAAATAAATAAATAAATAAAATTAATACCTAAGACATCTGAGATGACCTTTCAAGAGCTCTGCTCCTTTCATTAGATCAGTGAAGAAATGGATCAGTTATATTCAGTTTATATAGTCCAGTGTGACTGTGCTGCTTCTTCACTGATCTGATGAAGGGAACATAGCTTGTCACAGATATATTAAGATAGTCCATTAAAAAGATATCACTACAATTTATTTGTTGACCCTGATTTCTATATATTCAAGTGGACTAACTTGGCAACTGCAATAATTTGCACATTTCTGTAAAAATAAAAAAACAAAATAAACCCATAAATTGATAAGCTCACAAAGTAAAAAATATAACTTTCTTCATCCTGCTTTAATTCTTTCCCTTTCTCAAATACAAATAGGTCCTCAATCCACAGACTTGTCATAACTGTATCACAGCATCTCTTTTCTTTAAGAATGCCCTATTGGAATTCAAGTCAGATCATCAGATTGGGATCCATACCATAGGCTTTCTTCACCCTGCAGAATCAAATTACTTAAACATCAGGGATATACAAGTTTAAGTGTTTATACAGGCAGCATCACTTCCTTCTGGTAGAAAAAAACAGGTGCTGTCAAACAAATTAAATCTTTTGAAAAACTGGTCTGCCCTCCAGTGGGAAAGAAATGTGCATGCATATATAGAGCATCCTGTGGACCACTGTATGTTAAAGCCAATACTGCACAAATTATTGTGGATTAATTATTAAGCAAATATTTTATTTCCATCCCAAATAAATAAACCAAATAGCTGCATGCTTGAGGACACCAAATTCATTTAAATCAAAATATGAACTGCTGAGTTCTCCATGAACAACTTTTTTCCTTTATTTCTGCTTGGCAACTGCAGAGAGATGTACTGAGTAGTTACTTTTTTTTTTCATGTGTTGTTTATTTTCATGTATTTAAAACAAAAACAAACAAAAATAAGAAATGAAAAATAAATAAAACAAAAAAGTTGTGTCCTAGTATGCAAAAAAAACCCAAACAAACAAACAAAACGTACTCCTGGGCTTTACCCCCAGTCTCCAGACCCTCCAACCTTAGGCCTATATTTATCAAATTGTGGTAAATAAAGCTGAAATATAGCGTGTTCATGGGCTGCGATAAAAATATGGGCGTGGTTATGGAGATTAAGAACATATGGCACTGCATATGTAATTATGGCGGTGCATAATACCCTATCACATTGTGCAACACACTAATACATTGCTTGTCATTTTATATGTCGCACATCATTTTACACGTGGCATGTTATTTTCTTTAATTATATATACTGGCTTCCTACAGCTGCCTCTTTGACAGTGTGTCAAGCATTGGAGAGAAAGGAGAGTTCCTTGGTTAGTTGATTGGAGTTTAGGAGGATTTTTTTTCTGATTGCCTGAGTGAATAGTCCTGTTTTGTGTTCTCATCTGTTTCCTGTACCTTTGTCTTTTGTCTTTATCTGTGTATGGAGGTTTTTGTGTGTTTGTCAAGTTTTTCTGACTGACCTTTGTGTGTGGAGGAGTGGAGCGAGGATTAAGAGGTGGAGTAGTGGTGAGGAGGTGAGGAGTGGTGGAGTAGAGAAGTGATGAGTGGTGTGGTGAGGATTGTTGATGAAAGGATGGATTGTGGTGGGCATGGGAAGAGAGGAGAGGAGGAGAAGAGGGAAGCAAGGAGGGCATGGGAAGGAGGGGGAGGAGGGGGAGGAGGAGAAGAGGAAGCAAGGAGGAAGGAGGAGGGAAGGAATGTTAGGAGGAGGAGAAGGAGTAGAGATAGGGAGAAGGGAAGGGATAGCAGGAGGTGGGAGGGGGAAGGGGGAAGGGGGAAGGGAGGGGAAGGGTATAGGCAGGTGACTATGGAGGGAGGAGGACAGCAGGGTAGGGCTAGACAGAGATGACAAAGGGGTGGGGAGTTGTCAGGGCAGGTGTGGGGAGGGAGGAATAGAAGGGAGCAAAAGTGTGGACAATGACACATCTCCAGAAGTGGAAGTGGCAATCCGATCCTCCAGTAGCCAGGCAGCAGCTCAGCTACGTCTACAAGTTCTGTGTGGAAGAAAATGAGCTGCTCATTGCTGGCATCCTGGAAAATTACCACCTGCTTTTTGGCAACCGAGGTGTGACAACCTCCAGGGCTTCCAAGGGCCAGATTTGGAGGGCCATCACCCAGGCCATATCCCGGCGCAGTGGCATCAAGAGGCCCAGAGAACAGGTGGCCCACCACTACAGGGACATAAAGGCACAGTTAAAGAATAAGATGGCAAGCAGAAACAAATACATGTGGCAGACTACAGCAGTACTGCAACTAATACAGAATTTGCCACAGCCAGGGCCCGTGCTATCATCCTCCTCCTCCTCACAGATGTCAGTGCCAAGAAGCAGTCCCCAGCTCTCAGGATGGAGCCGGGGTAGGCCACCAAAGGAAATGCCTCCCCCAGCCACCAAAAAGTCCAGGGAAGGAAAAGGCCCATGAAGCTGACTGGTGCCAAGCTAGCAACCAACCTTTAACAACTACACTCAAGGATGCTAGTTCCAAACCTTCCAAGCCCATTCTGTCTACAGAGTTTCAGTGCTGGCTAGATGAAAAAAAGGCTGCTGGGCCCTTCCTGTCTACAGCGTTTCTGTGCCGGCTAGATGGAAGAAGACTGCTGGGCCCATCCTCTCTACAGAGTTCCTGTGCCAGCTTGCTGATGTGGATTGCCTACTGTCTGCCTGTGTTGTCATGCTGCTTACTTGTTATGCCCTCCTCTATGCTCTGCCCATAGTCCTGCCTCCTTGCTATGGTCTACAGTCACAGTCCTGATGGTGTCTCATCTCATCTCATCCTGCTTCTGGCTCATCTCTTCTCATCCTGCTGCTGGCTCCATGCTACTGTCTCATCTCCTAGGTCTGTTGCTGGCTCCTCTCATCTCATCCTCCTGCTGCCTCCATGCTACCTTTTCTGGTTCTGGTCCTGCTGCCTCCATGTTGCCTTCTCTGGTCCTGGTCCAGCTGCCTGCTACTTGAAACTGTTGCCATGGCCCTTAGGCTGTCCCTTTTCAGTGTACTTTTTTTTTTTAATATAGACTGTCTTGGCCTTCTCTTTAACTCTGCTGCTGTGGCTCTTAGGCTGTGCTTTTTCAGTGCACTCTTTCAAATGGACTATCTGGTGGTCCTTTTCTTGCTATCACATTGCTGTGCTTGTATCAGATCTAACATTAGAGCTGTACTTTAGCTATCGGGTTGCCATTTCCACTTTCTATGTTCTTTGTTGTAATCATTTTGCAAACAGATAAGATCATATTACTGTACATGTCATGTTGCCATTTGTAACAATGTGTGTACATGTCTCCACAAAATGTGCTGGTAATTTCAGTTACAATGTCATGTGGTATTTGATATCTTGACCTTGCATAATGTGATTAGCAAAGATGTTAAAATGCTTTGAATTTTGTGACTACAAATGCTTTTTAATAAAGTAGCCACATATTTCAAAATGTTACTTTCTAGTTGTATTTTTTTATTGTGTGGTTTTTGTCTTAAGGTTTTACTACGTTAAAGGTTTGGGACTCACATGCCCTTGCATGCTAGAATGTCATTGGCCCTCCCAACTAGGTGTTATTTATCAAATGCAAGACCAGGTGGCATAGGCCTTAAAAAGGAAAGCTCTTTATATGCTCCAATGGAAGACAGCAAGAGCCAAACATGAAATTCTTTACTGTGAACACAAGTGGCTCCATTTGCCTTTTCTAGAGTACATATTTTAAACCAACTATTGGGTACATGGGCATGTATGTGAGATGGGCATTATCTAGCTAATGTTCATTTCCATATGCTTCCCAGTGGAACAGATGTAGAAATGCTTGGCTAGAGGTGATGTAGCTATGTCTTCACTCTGTTGGTGATCAATAGGTTGTATAGCTATTAGTTATTAAAGTTCTTTTCCTATGAAAAAAATTTTCACAGATCAAGATCGGGGATGTAAAAGTTTATTAGTTTTACTGGATTTAAAAAACCCATTTGTTATGTCTTTTTGGTACATATCTTTAGGATCTTCAAAAAACCTGTTAGATTTATTAATTTATTAATTTATTTTTATTTTTTTAAAAACTTTTCTATACCGTCGTTTAGTAGAGCACCATCACAACGGTTTACAGATAGGCACAAATATGTTTGGTTTGGTTTCTAGATTATCCAAAAGGTGCCAGTATTATACGGTTACATAGTTCAATAATATATTCTAAATGGGGGATGGGTGTGGTTACCAGTTATGATTGTTAGCGCAATCATATGTTTATACTGTCATTCAAATATAATACTTAAATATGAGAAAAAAATAATAAAATTATGCAACTCTGCATTTTATACTGGTGACTTTCAGCTGTTTTTGTGTTGTTATTCAGCTACCTCACTGTGAAATGCTTTTTTGAAGAGGCCGTCGGTGGAGCCCATCCCACTGGCAGTCGAAGAAAGAAGAAGGAGGCCATGCTCCTGCTCCTACACTGTGCTTTTCCAAATACATGTAGCTAGCGTGTGCTTCATGCTGATCTCGTGATGCATGAGATTAGCATAGAGGAAGTGCTAGCCTCGCGAGATTTGAATAGCGCAGGGGCTGGCATACAAAGAACAGCAGAATTGGCTTCCCCCATATACTTCCAGTGGTATGTGTGTGTGTGTGTGTGTGTGTATGTGTGTGTGTATGAATGAATGAATGAATGAATGATTGAAAGTCTAACTGGATGTGTGGTTTATGTGTGACTGGAAACCTGGCTGGGTTAGAGGTGTGAATGAGAGCCTGACTGGGGTGTGTGGTTTGTGTAAATGGGAGCCAGGTTCAGGTAGAGGTGTGAATGGGAGACTGACTCAGGTGGGGGTATGTGTGTGTGTCCATGGGAACTTGATTGGGGTTAGTGTGTGTGTGTGTGTATGTATGTATAGGAACCTGACTGGGGGATGGGAGGGTGTATGTGTGTATAGGAACCTGACTGGGGTGTGTGTGTGTATGTGTGTGTGTGTGTGTGTATGTATATATAGGAACCTGACTGGGGGGGGGGGTGTATGTGTATATAGGAACCTGACTGGAGTGTGTGTGTATGTGTGAATGGGAACTTAACCAGGGTGTTTGTGTGTATGTGTGAATAGGAGTCTGACCAGGGTGTGTGTGTGTGTGAATGGGATCCTGTGTGTGGAGCATATGTGTGAGAGCATGTGTGTATGAGAAGAAGGGAGTGTGTGTGAGAGCCTATGCATATGAAAAGGAATGTTTATGTGAGAGCCTGTGTGTTTGAGAAAGAGGGAGCTTATGTGTGTGTGAGAGAACATTTTTTATGAGAGAGAGAGAGAGAGAGAGAGCATGTGCATAAGGGTGTGTGTATGAGAGAGAGGGAGCTTGCATGTGTGAGACAGCATATGAGGGAAAGGGGCATTTGTGTGAGCATGTGAATACAAGAGAGAGGGAGAATGTGTGTATATGTGAAAACATATTTGTTTGAAAGAAAGGGAGTGTGAGTGTGTATAATAGCCTATACATATGAGAGAGAAGTAACGTTTATGTGAAAATGTGTGTATGAGAGAGAGAGCATTTGCGTGCGGGTATGCGTATGAGAGAGGAGGAGTTTGCATGTTTGAGAGCATGTGTATATGAAAGAGAAGGAACTAGGCACTAGATGGCTTGCAGTAGTCCCAACGATGACCTGCTGGCGGGCTTCCCACTAGGGATGTGAATCATTTTTTGACGATTTAAAATATCGTCCGATATATTTTAAATCGGCAAAAATCGTTAGAGGCGATATTTAATAGGAATTCCCCCGATTTATCGTCAAAAATCATAAATCGGCACACTAAAACATCCCTAAAACCCACCCCGACCCTTTAAAATAAATCCCCCACCCTCCCAACCCCCCCCAAAATGTCTTAAATTACCTGGGGTCCAGTGGGGGGGTCCCACTGTGATCTTCCACTCTCGGGCCACGGATGCGTTGATAGAAATGGCGCCGGCGCTACCTTTGCCCTGTCATATGACAGGGCAAAGGTAGCGCCGGAGCCATTTTGCTTCCTGTCCCCCGACGTCAAGAGCATAGGAGATCGCTCCCGGACCCCCGCTGGACCCCCAGGGACTTTTGGCCAGCTTGGGGGGCCTCCTGACCCCCACAAGACTTGCCAAAAGTCCAGCGGGGGTCCGGGAACGACCTCCTGCACTCGAATCGTGTTGCCGTACGGCCGGCGCCATTTTGCAAAATGGCGCCGGCCATGTTGCAAAATGGCGTCGGCCATACGGCAACACGATTCGAGTGCAGGAGGTCATTCCCGGATCCCCGCTGGACCCCCAGGGACTTTGGCCAGCTTAGGGGGGCCTCCTGACCCCCACAAGACTTGCCAAAAGTCCAGCGGGGGTCCGGGAATGACCTCCTGCACTCGAATATGCACTAATCCAGGACAATCTCAGGGAGACTGAAAATCAAAGTTTCCCAGATATGGCGAGGGAAACATTTGTTATCCTTATTAGTTTTAATTATTGGGTGTTATTTGATGTCTGCTCTTTTGAATATTTAATTGATTTTTGGGAACTGTTTAAAGTTGTTTTTATCCTTATTTATTAGATGCTCTATTCATCATCTGTTTTTGAAAGAATGTTTTTTATTAGTATGGTTTCTATTATGATGGATTTATATTTCTTGATTTTGTTCTATGAGGAATGGTGATGTTTTGTTTTTTGCATTATTGTATTACATATGAGTCTGGCTGGAAGGTTTGAGAGGGGAGAGAGGCAGGGGAGCACCACTGCTAGGAACTGAGAGGTCATTTAGAAGGCTGGGGGAGAGGGGGACAAGAGTGCAGGGGACTGAGAGAGGAGAGGGGGCTGGGGAGCAAGACTGAGAGGGTAGGAGACTGAGACTGCTATTGCTGAGATGGGAAGTAGGAGAATTTGATTTTCTCTGTGTCATTTTTGGGAAATGTGCATCTGAATATTTCTGTATTATTTCTCTGGTTGTTATACTGCAGGCAGATTCTGGCTTTTTCCAGTTCAGCTTTTGTTTCCATGTTTCTCTTTCTAATTTCTGACCAGTTATTCTGTATTTGGTGAGGGGGCAGGCAGTGTGTGTTATAATGAGGCTGCAGTGATGTGTGCAGGTCTGGAAAAAAGAAAACATTTGGGAGAGAGAGAAATTGTGTCTTTTTTCCTGACTGCACATTGGCTGAACTTTACAAAATCTTGCTTCCTGAATCAATCAGAGTTCTGATTTGCTGTATCCAGTCATGCAACCTCTGGTGACAGCTTCACTACATCAACCTGCATGAGGGGGAGGGGGGAATTTCTCTCTTTGTTGAAATTTAATCCTGTAATTCCTGGTGCTGAAGAGATACCAGCTGTGGCAGTAGCAAGTCTTTATCTTCAATCAGACAGTTGCCTTCAGTTTAATGAATCCTTTGCTTACAGCAGGAGAATGCCAGCAGATTGTGAGTGCATTCCTTTATCAAGCCCATGAGAGTCAGTGTAGCAGTTCAGCAGTAATCAGTGTTCATGCACTACTCAGTCCCCTCACCAATGTAACCTCATAGGACAGGTACCTGAATTATAGTACCCTGCCACACATGCAGAAGTGAACACATGGAGATTAATGCTTGCATTTTATAAACTTTGTAGAGGGAGCTGCACAGATTGCAAAATATGGCCTATTTCTGCTCCAAAGTACACACATATATTTCTAATACAAGAAAACATATTTATCAACCTACGTGTATATTTTGCTTGTGAAATAATCGGGACTGTGAATACCCAGAATTAAGCACGGAGTCAGATATTTTATAAAGTATTCATGAGTACTTGGAATCACCAGTTCACCTAAACACTCTAACACTTTACCCCGCATCCCCACCAATTCACCCAGGCCTCCCAATAAAAAATTTCAGAAAACAGGTAAGTTTGATTTCATTTCTGTGAGTCAATTAGCAAGTGTGAAAGTGTATGAACAAGTTAGGTACTGTATACATGTATATCTCTTACAAAATAGCAACTAACACATGTACTTCTGTATTCATCTCTGCAATCCCCTAGACTGCCTCTTTTTCCCGCCAGTAAAATATATGCATGAAATAAAAAATGTGTGTATTCTCAATGTTTATAAAATATCATATCACCACACAGAAGCTCTGTATCCTCACAATATAATTAAATTAATCTAAACAGAGAGGATATATTCAATTTATTTTATTCCTTTTTATTACTATTTTAATATCAAATTATCAGGAGCAACACCATCAGTATTAGTGCAAGTATAATGTAATCCACCGCCTCTCGCCACGCAATGGGCCACAGGCAATTTCAGCAGTTAGTCAAGCACAATATATATAATCATTTGGTGTTGTTCCTCATCTACTCATAATATTTTATTTAAACCACTTAAAAACACTATTATTTATTTTTTATTTTCTACCCAAAAACCCTTATTTACCAAATCATGGAATTTGTGAATTCCATGATCAAATATACCCACACAGGTTACATTTCCTAAAATATCCACACAAATTTGTCATGTAAATTTACATACATACTTTCTAAAATACAAAAATATACAAGTAAATCCAAATCCTTCTTCAACTCTCTCCCAAGAAAAGCCTCTGCTCAGACAAGGTAAACTTATGTACAAACAGGTTTACCCACATATTGGATGGGAAATTTTGTAAAAGGGCATTTCTGCATGTAAAGCAAAGTTTTCCTCACAGAATTCCCTTTGAAAATTACCCTCCATATGTCCAGAAAGTTTGAGTTGAAGCTTTCCACAGTTTTCACTGGTTCACTCACCTCTGCACCTTCCAGTAGAAGACCCAGGATTCAGATATTATTGTGGTAGCTTTGACTTGCATTCTCAAACTCTTCTTAGCTGGTAATAGCTGCTGAACCAATTTACAATTTTTCCGCAGCCGCATCTCAGAGTTCTTAGCACCAGGGGTTATTCCCATTACTATCTCTACCTGCTGCTGAAAAGAGGAAACTGGGTTCAGATATTACCTCGTATAAAATATCATATACATGCATGCATGTTACTCATGAGCATGTATGTTATTTTTATGTGCAGAACCTCTTTGAAAGTAACTTCTTTGTGGGTATTTTAATTCACAGGGTTTGCACCAATAAAATTAAAGTACATAGTTTGCCTATGATTTTTACTCTTAGAAAGAGACTTGCAGAGATTTGTGCATGCTTTTTTGGCATGTACAGCCGAATTTTAATTCCCATGTGCACGTAATAAACAGGAGTTATGCACGTGGCCTGGCCTTGCGCGCGCTGCGCGCATCTTCAAAGGGGCCCAGCTACATGCAAAACCACCATTACGCGCCAAATTGCCAGGCCCAGATAAAGGGGCAGTCCAGGGGGTGGTGAGGGGTGATCTGGAGGGCGGGGAGGTGTGAGGAGGGGCGGGGCTGGAGGCAGCTGGTAAAGCAACCATTTGCGCTATGCTGGGGAAGGGACTGCTGGCGTGCGTAAGTTGCTACTGCGACTACTGGCACACGCATGTTATAAAATTGGTGCGGGAAGTGCATGCACATGGACGCGCGCGCTCTTCTTTAGAAATCTACCCCTTACGTTTTTGGGGATAAAACAGCAAGAATAGTTGTAAAAGATTTGAAACTACCTGCATTGTTGCCTCCCGGATCTAACCCCACCAGTGGGAATGCTTCCATATAATGCAGAACAACATGTATTTTTAGGAGCATAATGCTTCCATATAATGCAAAACAACATGCATTTAGGACCATTTTGTCCCGGAAATGACTTTGAAAATTGCTCAAGTAGGAACTAATTTTATAACATCGCACATAAAAAGGGATTGGCATATAAGTGCATAAGGTACTGGATTGGCCACTGTTGGAAACAGGATGCTGGGCTTGATGGACCCTTGGTCTGACCCAGTATGGCAATTCTTTTGTTAGTTCTTATGTTCTTATGTACTCCAATTTTCAAAGTGGACTTACCTGCCTATCTGTGCTTTGAAAAATATCCCATCAAATATACCCACACAGGTTACACTTCCTAAAATATCCACACAAATTTGTCATGTAAATTTACATACATACTTTCTAAAATACAAAAATATACAAGTAAATCCAAATCCTTCTTCAACTCTCTCCCAAGGAAAGCCTCTGCTCAGACAAGGTAAACTTATGTACAAACAGGTTTACCCACATATTGGATGGGAAATTTTGTAAAAGGGCATTTCTGCATGTAAAGCAAAGTTTTCCTCACAGAATTCCCTTTGAAAATTACCCTCCATATGTCCAGAAAGTTTGAGTTGAAGCTTTCCACAGTTTTCACTGGTTCACTCACCTCTGCACCTTCCAGTAGAAGACCCAGGATTCAGATATTATTGTGGTAGCTTTGACTTGCATTCTCAAACTCTTCTTAGCTGGTAATAGCTGCTGAACCAATTTACAATTTTTCTGCAGCCGCATCTCAGAGTCCTTAGTACCAGGGGCTATTCCCTACCTGCTGCTGAAAAGATATTACCTCGTATCTTCTACATAATTTAACACTAGGTTTTCAGTAGATCTTTAAAGTAGAGAAGCTCCCCCATGACCAACTCCAATATCTCCTGCATTTCTTTGCATGGCACCATTTTGACCAGGAATGATGAGTCCTGCTTCACTCTTTTAACCCCAAATGCTGCTGCAAAAGCTGCCTTGATTGAGATTGTTTGCAGATATCCTTACAACCTGGTATTTCGAATGTATAAAGCGCTCAGTTTGCTCTCATCAGTGGACGATCAAAATGTTTAAGGTCCCCTGATGGTGCTGGTCCACTATGCAGTCATTTTTTCCCAATTCATAAGCACTGCCCTCCCCTCCCTTGAGTTGAACTGTGTGACCAACCCTTATAGTGGAGAACACTTATCTATGCCTTAAGCCATTTTTTTCCATTTTGACCACATATGGCCATCATAGTAGTCAAAAATTCATAGAGTCCACTATGTATTGTCCAGTAATAAAGTGTATAACTTATTGAGAGTTAAGGACGTCAATAGTGCATTTGTTATCCGTTTTACACAGTCCCCTGAAACGGAACCGTGTTTCGAATGATATCCTAAGTCTGTGCTGAAACCACTTGTGCTCAGTTCAAGGTCCCTCCCAATGCAGTTATTCAAAACACGGTTCCATGTTGGGGGACCGTGTAAAATGGATTACAAATGCACTATTGACATCCTTAAGTCTCAATAAATTAAACACTTTATTATTGGACAATATATAGTGGAGTCTTTGAATTTTTGACGAACCTCCTTTACTACTGAGATCTACGTTTGGTTTGGTCCTCCACCTCCTGTGAGTGCTTCACAGTAGTCACCCAATGTTATATGTACAAAGAGGTGCATTCTTTATGAAGGCATATATCTCCTTCAAGAAGCATCACGAGGGTTTTGCAATCCCATATTGCCATCTGCTTGTTATTATTTCTTCTTATTGCAGACAAGAAAGCCCATTGTATCTGAATGCTTCCTCATTATTTACATCACAAATACTGCATACAACATGCCATACCTGAAACATTACAACAATCCAAGTGATGTTTCTTTTTACAGATTGTGATGAATCATGGGAATGTGTGGTATGCAACGGGGAAATTTTTAGAATTTCCTTATACTAACACAGAAAGTTTGGGATTTTTTAGGTTTGTTTATTTTGGCTATAAATAGCACTAAATAAAACACTGCATTCATCATGACAAATTCCCTACTGCTGATGCTTTGGTTTTGGTTACTGAGAAAACAAGAGGCAGTCCCAGCTCCATAGAACTTACAATCTATTCAAGACGACAAATAGGATAAAGAAGAACTTAGGGAGCTTCATTTATGTGTGAAAATTATTAAAATGAACAGGATATGTTCAAGAGAACCAGGGGTTAAGATTTAAAAGCAGCCTCAAAAAAAGTGGGTTTTTAGGGTGGCTTTGAATAAACCAGAGAGTTAGCATGACTCACTGACTCAGGAAATCTATTTCAGGTGGACAGAGCAAGGAGTATGATGTGACATAAGAGGACTATGTCTGAGGAAGACATTTTCCAAAGAGATTTATTTGGGCAACCAGGTAGTTACCTGACTAAATTACCCTGATTGAAAATTGTCCACTTCAGATAGAATAAAAGTGTGTGTAGACTTTCAGAAATGCGTGTACTTGGAGCCAAATTCAAACAAGGCATTCCCAGAGATGTGTTTGTTAAGATTCACAGCTCTCAGGGAGTCTCCACGAGCTGCTGGACTTACCCCTAACACTGATGCAGCTGGCCAAGAGCTTGCAGCAGGACGCCACCAGGCTCTCCTCACACGGCACAGGAAGCTGCCATTTCAGCCGCTCCCTCAATTCTCTCTAGGTGCACATGCTCCGGACCGCATTCTAGTTAAAGGGCCCCCAGTTGGAAAATGCCCACAGCGCCCATCAATGACGTCAGCACCTCAGCCCTATTTAAGAGTCTCCTTGATTTCCCTTACTTGCCTTAGCAACAAGTCTCCTGCATTCCTGTGCAGTGCATGTTGCTTCTTCTGCGTTCCTGGTTCCTGCATTATCTTCCAGCCTAGTCCATCCAGCTTGTCTTCTTTGTTATCCTTTCCTATGTCTTCTGTGTGTCCATATCCACCCTTGCCTTTTTGCTCAGGATCTTGACCTCTTGCTTGGACCTGACCATGATTGCCTGACACCTGACCTGACCACTTGCCTTGCTCGCTGCCTGCCCCGACCTTGGCCCTCCTCTGACTTCTATAAGCCTGCTATCTCCTCAGTCTCTGGTGTGTCTCTGGGCTCTTAACTACCACCTCTGTCCTAGGGACCCACCTAAGTCCTGCCGGCCATCAGAATCCAAGTGCTCAACCTGCAGAAAAGGTGGCTGGTAAAGGTGAAGCTCCAGATTGTCACACTACAGGGCATTTTTACCAGTTGCTGGCTTAGGCCTCGGGGGTTCGCCTTCGAGGCTGCGTCAACTATGCCACAGCAATAAGGGTTCACACAACCCCAATCCCTTACAGATTGCTGAGGCCATGAACTCAGCGGACTCAAACCCGTTCCCCCACCCCCCTCCCCATCTCCGTCTTTGCCAGTCTAGCATACCAGCCTCAACAGCAGCAGAATCAGCTAAACACCATATCTGGCTATCTTCAGGGCATTGTGGCCTGGCCTGCTCTGGTGCCTGTTCCAGCACCCGTCATCCAACCTGCCACACCCATGCTCCACTTGCCTCATCCTCTGAGATATGATGGGAATCCTAGAAGCTATAAAGGTTTTCTTAACCTGTGTCGGATGCAATTTGAGCTACAGGCACCTTTATCTCTGACAGACCAAGTCAAGGTAACCTACATTCGTTCCTTGGGTGGCACCGCATTGGCCTGGGCCTCCCCTCTCTGGGAAAGGATGACCCACTTCTGAGGGATCTGACTCACTTCTTCCAGGAGTTATGACAAGTCTTTGAGCCCAGTTGCTCAATTTCCAAGTCTTCAGAACTCCTGCAGATCATACAAGGCTCCTATTCTGTGGGGGAGTATGTGGTGCACTTTTGCCCCTTGGCCTCCGAACTCCAGTGGGGCAGCGACAGCCTGATGGTGATTTTCCAACAAGGACGTTCAGAATGCATTAAGGACATGCTGGTTGCCCGAGGCTTACCACCTACCCTGGAGGGGTTGATCAGTATAGTCATGCAAATAGAGCTGAGGTTCCAGGAATGGGCCAAAGAAAAAATCTTGACCCATCATTCCATCCATCTTGCTCAAAATTTTCAGAGGCCTGTGACTAACTGTCCTCCTCTGGAGTCATGCTTGCTCTCAGTAGAACTCATGCAAGTAGATCGTTTTAGAATCTTTGATGAAGAGAAGCAGAGGTGTCATATACTCCACCTCTGCTTATACTGTGCTGCTCCAGGTCATCTTGCAAGGCACTGTCCAAACAAGCCAGGAAACTCAAGGACCTGGGTCTAGTGGGAGAGGTCACCCTAGGTCATCCTTGCACCTCTCCACAACTACTGGTTCCAGTACGTCTGTCTTGTGAGGACATCCTTGTTGATGCTGTTGCCTTCCTGGACATAGGAGCTGAAGGTAGCTTTATCCATGAGACTAGGCTCAACACCATAACATACCCACATTTCCCTTGAATTACCCCCTTTTGATATCCTCCATTTATGCAGTTTCTTTTCCAGGTCTGATTACTAAAATGACACTTCCACTGACCTTGCAGCCTGGGGTCTTACATGTTGAACAAATCAGCCTCTACAAGTTACCCAAGGCAATCAATGCCATCATTCTGGGCCTGCTGTTATTCCTATGTCATCAGCCCCACATCAACTGGGCAATGATGCAAATTGCCAGTTAGGGTCCTAATTGTCATGAACAATGTATTACCAAGGTCTCTCCTGTAGTACCTATGGCCTGGACTTTAGCTTTAAACTTTCAGGCCTGCCATCCCAGTATACTGACTTCGCTGATGTATTCAGTAAACAATAGGCAGAGGTCCTGCCACCTCATCACTCCTATGTTTGTGCCACAGACCTTCACCAGGTAAGATCCCATCTAGAGGCTGAGTTTATCTGCTTTTTGCTCCTAAAACAGAGGCAATGTCTAAGTACATCAAAGAAAATTTGGACTGAGGCTTTATTTGTCCCTCCTCATCACCTGCAGGAGCTGGATTCTTTTTCATTGGAAAGAAGGATAAGTCATTACGTCCCTGCATTGATTATCGTGGTCTCAACTCGATTTCTAAGAAAAAATAAGTGCTTTCCTTGATCTCAGAGCTCTTTGACTGCCTCCAGGGTGCACAAATATTCACGAAGTTGGATCTTTGGGGGGCATACAATTTGATTCGAATCCGAGAAGGCGATTAGTGGAAGACTGCTTTTAATACCTGAGATGGAAATTATGAGTACCTAGTAATGCCCTTTGGGTTGTACAACTCTCCTGCAGTCTTCCAATTTATGATAAAAGAGATCTTCCAGGACCTGCTCTACTCCCATGTGGTGGCTTACCTAGAGAACATCCTGATCTTCTCAAAGTCATTATCAGATCACTGCCACCATGTGAAACAGACTCTTCAAAGTCTCCGTGATCATCACCTCTACATTAAGTTAGAGAAGTGAATCTTTGAACAAGAAGAACTCCCCTTTCTGGGGTTTATCAACTCACATCAAGGCCTGAGGATAGACGTAGAGAAATTAAATGCTATCTTACAATTTCCCAGCCTGTAGGCCTCAAAGCGATACAATGCTTTCTAGGATTCACAAACTACTATAGGCAATTTATACCTGAGTATTCCACCTTGGCAGCCCCACTCACAGCCCTCACAAGAAAGGGTTCAGATACCAGGAATTGGACCTCAGATTCAATTCAAATCTTTGAACAGCTAAAGAAGGCGTTCACCTTTGATATGTGTGCTTACATCATTCAGATCCATCTCGACCCTTTATTCTGGAGGTAGAAGCATCTATCCTCAGGATAAGTATTGACCTCCTACAGCACAATTCTAATAGTAGAGATGTGATTCGGCCGAACCTTTTGGTTCGGCCTTCGTTATTGGCCCACTGCAGGAAATTTCGTTTTCCCCCGGTTTGGGCCGATTTTATTTCGGCTGCCCCAGAACAAAACCCGAAACCCACCCCCAACCCTTCAAATTTAATTAATTACAATCGCCCACCCTCCCAACCCCCCCAAAACTTGGCAAAAGACCCTGGTGGTCCAACAGGGTCCCGGGATTGATCTCCCGCTCTCGGGCCATCGGCTGCCAGTAATTAAAATGGCGCCGATGGTCCTTTGCCCTTACCATGTGACAGGGGTTATCGTTGCCATTGGCCGGCCTCTGTCACATGGTAGGAGCAATGGATGGCTAGTGCCATCTTAAAAAATGGTGCGAGCCATCCATTGCTCCTACCATGTGACAGGAGCCGAGCAATGGAACCGATAGCCCCTGTCACATGGTAAGGGCAAAGGGCCATCAGTGCCATTTTGATTAGTTGCAGCCGACGGCCTGAGAGGGGGAGATTGCTCCTGGGACCCTGATGGACCACCAGGGACGTTTGGTAAGTCTTGGGGGGGGGGGTCAGACAAGTCGGGGGGTTGGGAGCAAGAGGGTTTCCAATTAATTAAATTTGAAGGGTTGGGATGGGTTTGGGGTTTTTTTTTTAATGTGCCCTTTCTCCCCCCCAAAAAAATGATAAGAAAACCCCCATGAAATTTCATGGGGTTCCTTATCATTTCATCGGGCCCCCAAACAACAACGAAATAGGAAATATTGTCTGTATTTCGTATTTCGTTGCAAACAAATGCACATCCCTATCTAATAGTACTCTCGTGACTTGCTCCTATTTTTCAAGGAAATTCTCACCAGCAGTAAGAAATTAGATCATTGGTGATTGTGAGTTGCTAGTAGTCAAACTAGCCTTAGAAGAATGGTGACATTTGCTGGAGGGGGCCGAACACCAACTGACAATTTATATGGATCATAAGAACCTTCAACACTTCACACAAAATCAGATGCTAAACCCCAGGCAACTCTACTGCTCTTTGTTTATCAATCGATTCAACTTCAAGCTGCGGTACCAGCCAGCTGACAAGAACCATCAAGTTGATGTTCTGTCCTGGTCATTTGATACTGAAAAAACCATGGAACTCCCACAGTACATTATTGACTCAGCCAAAATTGTGGTTGCCGCCACTTTTACTGTTCCTCCCTGCAAGAAGTAGTACCCCAACACATACATCAAAAGGTTCTCAAGTGGCCATATGACTCCTGCCTATCTGGTCAGCCTGGCATTACCCAGACATTGGAATTGATCGTGTGACACTATTGTTGGCCACAGAAGAAGGCCGACATTCAGTGTTATGTAAGGTCTTGCATAAAAGAGTCAGAGCTCGGCTGTGGGGATTTTTACAGCCACTGTGGGCCCCCTGGATCCATGTGGCCACAGATTTTGTCTGTAATCTTCTCCTCTCTAACAGCAATACCACTATATGGATGCTTGTGGATAGATTCTCCAAGATGGCACATTCCATTCCTCTTCCTCTGTTCCCATCTGTGCCTGAATTAGCTAAATTATTTGTGCAACACATCTTTCATCTGTAAGGGCTACCGCTTCATATCCTTTCAGACCAAGGAGTTTAGTTCACAGCCTGATACTGCAAAGATCTGGTAGAAAATCACGAATCAAGCTGGATTTCACCTCTGCTTACCATCCTCAGAGTAATGGCCAACCAAATGGGTAAATCAAAGCCTCAAAGCTTTCCTGTGGGCTTACATGAATCTATGTCAAGACAACTGGGCCTCTCTCCTTCCATGGGCCGAGTTTGCTCATAACACCATGTGAGCAGCTCTACAGTATCATCCCCCTTTTATATAGTCTTTGGGTGACATCCTTGTGTACTCATCCCACTTCCTATTTCTGACAACTGTCCATCAGCCACCCTGATAGGACAGGAGCTTCAAGAACTCTGGGAAACCTTCTTCTGGTCAAAATGGCAAAATGTGCTAAAAAACAAGTTGACAGGAATCAACGTCCTGCACCTCAATTGCTCCCAGGAAGCTTAGTCTGGCTTAGCACCAAGAACCTGAGACTCAAGATGCCTTTTATGAAGGTTAATTCATAATTCATAGGACCTTTTCCTACCAATCGTCAACTGGGTCTTGTGGCATACAAACTCAGACTACCACCATTTTTAAGGATTCATGATGTAGTCCACCTCTCTCTGTTAAAGCCAGCCATTCTATCTTGGCCTGGCAAACTGCCCCTCCAGAACACTGACGTGAAGATATTCCAAAAACAGAAGAAACCACTGGATTTGCTTTCAAATATTCCCCAAAATACCCAGAAAACATTAGAAAGCATGAAAAAAATTATTTTACAACCATGTAAAGACTTATATGAAATCTTTTGTCATATATGCTTGTTGCCAATATATTTTGCTTGTTTAATTACGGAGAAAAAAGACTTCAGATACCAGATCTCAAATGATGCCACTTTTGAAATGGTTTTAAAATTCAAAATCATTGGTCATAAAAACCTTCTGTTTTAACATAAACTTGTGAATTTGTGAAAAAAAATTATATTTTTATATTTTATCTTTATACAATCTTGTTGTTTGTTTTATGCAACAAGCAAAGCTCACTGAGCCATATCATATGGGTTCTATAATTTCCTGTTCAAACATCATTTTATGGAAGTATAATTAGCTTTGTTAGATTCCAATCAATCGGGAGTATTATGTATTATTGAAGTTACTCCTATTGCATAAGTGTACATTTATTTGATTGTGACATTAAAGTCTACATTCTATTCCAAACAAAATGGCCCAAAGCATCAAGTGTTCTTCCATGATCTAATTCTCTAGTCACTCAATCATAAAAATCAATCAGATTTGTTTGACAGGACATTCCTCTGGTAAAACCATGTTGCCTCAGGACCAGCAACCCACTGAATTGTAGATAGTTGACTATTCTTTGCTTCAGCAGAGTCTTCATTAATTTTCCCACCACCAAGGTAAGGCTAACTGGTTGACTATGCTAACACTTTTGTGAAGCAGGACAATAAGTGCCCTTCTCCAGTCTTGTGGCACCACTCTTGTCTCCATGGATATATTTAATAGGTCTTTTAGCAGACTTTGATTGAAGAAAGCTGAAGGCAAGGTAGTATGTCTTGAGACCAAAGCACCACAATTGTTACATTTAATAAAAGACATTCTACTAATAAATGTCAATGAGGATGATATTTATTATTGTGGCTACAAGGTATTAGGTTTAATATTATAGTTACCTATGTCCTTGGAAGAACTATTTAAGAAGAATAGACTCTAGGATGGGAGGTGGAGGTGGCGGGTAGAAGGGAGGGAATAAACAACTTCTTTAGATTCAAGCTCCTTTTAAAATCCCTTTAAAAGCACTGCAATTTTAAAATAAAAGGCTAGTAAAAGTTTATTAATTCCTAAACAGATAGTTGAAAGAAAAATATTTCAAAGAACAAGCTCCACAGCTTGTTAGGCAGAATCTAAAAACAAGGAGCTGCAATTAATGTATTTATTTAGATTTATATTACACTTTTCACAGCACTTCAAAGTAGATTACATCCAGGTACTGTAGATATTTCCCTATCCCCAGAGGGTTTACAATCTAATGGGGTCATTTATCAAAGGCTTATCACACATGATATGGCCCTTTTTGCATGCCATAGCATGCAAATTAGGTGGAGGGAAGGGGAGGAGTCTTCACTGCCGGCAATAACATTACCAGCACCAAATTTCACCGTGGTGCTATTTGGTACAAAAGCAGGCAGCTGGCACACTGCAGTGGTGGGAAGGCTGTAGGCTTTCACAGGCCTGCTCCCACCTTCACCCCCCCATTTTTACTGGATTCATTGATGAATGATGAATCCAGGCCCAACTTTATACCTGAGGCAATGGAGGATAAAGTGACTTGCCCAAGGTCACAAGCAGAAACAGTGGGACTCAAACCCAGGTCTCCTGGTTCATAACCCACTGCTCTAATTACTAGGCCACTCCTCCATGCTTAATATTTTGGCAAAATGAAAATTAAACGCTAGAAAGTTATCTGAGCTGTAAGATCAGGTAACTGTGCATGTCTCAGTAGTTCCACATGTGCTCATTAGTCTGTTTCTGACTATTTGCTAGTAGTTCCTGTGGTTGGAGACTACCTGCAATGTAACAGTTAATCTCCAAGCCCAGAAAGTCATTTACATATTATGTTAAAATGAACTAAAATTGGCTACTTGAAACTGCATCAAAACCTAATGTTACATTAGGGATGGTGGTGCAGCTTAATGTTGGGGACAACATTTTATTTCTTACTTGGGAGGAATGTACGCAAGTGGCTTATTAAATTATTCTTTTTCCTGCCTGGCTAGGTTACATTAAATTAGAAAGGATATAGCCCCTGGCCACTTTTTTAAACTCAGGAAATGCCTAATAGTAACTTGACCACACTTGAATATAGGGAAACTATTTAAGATTAGCCCTCTGTGTTTGTATTACCTTAATAGTAACTTGAAGCAGTTCTCTGAATTCTTTCTTTTGTCAGTTACAGAAGATTGTTAAATGCTAATTGTTCTTTGAAAGACAATGGGAAGGGTAATTAATTGCATTTATAGGGGACTGTTGAATAGTTTGATATCCCTGAGAAACCTTTCTGTGTCACAGCAGGGATGGGGTAGGGACGCGCTTCTGGCTGGATGCCAGTGCTGTAGTATTTTCTAGACTACACAGGCACCAAGTGGACATTACTGGACAGGGGAAAATATTAGAATTTATTTTAATTCACTTTTTATAGTGAGTCCATGGAATACTAACTTGAATTCAAAAGGACCTATTGTAGGCTTTTGCATCAGAACTGGAGTGGGTGATATCTGCTTGGAGCCTATGAGGGATGAGGAATTAAATACTAATGATCCCTTTTAATTAAGCATAAAAGGTGAGATTGCCTTTGTTTTAGAGAAAGACAGTGGTGATAGAGAGCCATGAGATGAGACATTTGCTGCTTTCTTATTCTGGCAGCAGGAACAAGCTTATCCTTTCTTGCTTGTTTGGGTTTTTTTTTTTTAGCAAGAGAATTAAAGTGATTTTATAGATGCATTTTGTTTTGGTTATTTTCTAGTCAGCTTCACAGTCCTAAAATATTTGATTTTACATAGGAATGGTAACTTTCAAAGCGATGAGCAGGTGCACATTCATTGGACCATGCTCAGGGACATGGACATTTTATAACATACAGCATATTTGCTATAAAATAGCCAGACTGCATGCAAATGTGCACTCAATTTTAAGTGGACACACACCTGTGCATGCAAATGTTGTTTCTACCGCATAAGTGGGGGGATTTTAAAAGGCATGAGCGTCAATGCCATTGCCAGTTTTCCCAGTTCATTCCCAGTTCACCCAGTTAAGGAACAGGACTTCCAAATTCCCTAGATTATTAGCCTCCCTACCCCTTGTGAGCCCCAACCTTTAAAACCCCACTGACCAGCCTAGATTATTTTGGTTTATAACTTACACATCATCCATAGCAGAAGTACAGTAATGTGGCAAGGGACCCCAGTGTATGTAAGTATTTGCATGCAAGTTTCATGGGTAAATCCCAGAACAATCATGTAGAAAATAAAGCCGCCAAGGGTACCCATATACTATACTCAAAAAAAGGGGGGAAACCCAAACAAATCAATTGAAAAATGAAGGCTACTAATGTGAACAATATTTAAAGTCCTGTTTCGTTGAAACTCTTTAGATTTTTCAAATATAATTTAAAATGTTTTTTTAAGGTGTCAGCAAGCCAGACAGCATGTTCAACTTTCAATGAACCGCCTGGTCTATTCAATCATTCATCTTGTTTCTTTTTGTAAAGTGCCAAATTGTGTAATAATATGTGCCAAATAAAGTTTAACAAAATTCTTATAACAGTTCCCAATTCCCGATGGTTATTTATCTCAATGCCTTCATTTTTCAATTGATTTGTTTGGGTTTCCCCCCTTTTTTTGAGTATAGTATATGGGTACCCTTGGTGGCTTTATTTTCTATGTGATTGTTCTGGGATTTAACCATGAGACTTGCATGTAAATACTTACTTGCCGTTGTTTGAGATAAATAACCATCAGGAATTGTGAACTGTTATAAGAATTTTGTTAAACTTTATTTGGCACATATTATTACACAATTTGGCACATTACAAAAAGAAACAAGGTGGATGATTGAATAGACCGGGCGGTTCATTGAAAGTTGTACATGCTGTCTGGCTTGCTGACACCTTAAAAAAAACATTTAAAATTATATTTGAAAAATGTAAAGAATTTCAACGAAACAGGACTTTAATTATTGTTCACATTAGTAGCCTTCATTTTTCAATTGTTTTGTTTGGGTAAATCCCAGAACAGCCATACCCTGTCCAGACCATGCCATTGCCGCACCCCTTTCTGGAAATTTTTCATTTCTGCACACAGCATCATGTATGTGTGTATCTGGGTGGCTTTTAAAATCTGCTTGGCATGCGCCAGCTGAACATGTTCACACATGCCCTAATTTCAGCACTTGCTAGGCTTTTAAAATTCACTATCATTAGTATTAGGCTAATGTATTTGCAGTGAATTTCAAATCTGTCATGTTTATATTTAGAGTAGAGAGGGAATAATATTTCATTTTTCTGAGTTCAGGCATCATCTCCATGAAACAAGTTGATCCTGGGTCTACATGAAGCACTGAAAATAATTCTTCTCAAGCATCAGCAGCTGCTTATCAACCATCTGGATGGCAGAGAAGTTCATCTAAATTACTAAACAACTAGTGAGAAAAATGTTCTAATTAGAGGTAAAAACCTGTATGCATTTGATCCTTGGCAGTTTAACTAAGCACTTAAAATGTTTAGACTGTGAAAAATGCCAGTAATAGCTGCTGAATTTATTGTTAAGCAAAGTAAAAAAAGTAACTAGGAAAGAGTGAAAACCAGATGTGTTACCATATGGATGTTACATTTGTGCATCAGAAGAAATACTGAAAAATGTTTGTTCACTTCTGCCAAATATATTCTGCAGCCTGACAGCAATTCCCTATGAAGTGTGATATGAAAAAGCGAATGCATATTGACCTGCTACCACATTTTCCTGACATGAATTTCTTTGTATATATTTGTCATTCAAATGAAATGCTATTGAAATTGCATTGATTGGAAATGTATCAATGTCAGCAATTTCCATGAATTGTTTCTTTACAACAGTATAAGAATTTACCACATAAAACTTAGGGGATAATTTTCTAAAGCTAGCGCACGCTAAAAAGGGGCAGAGTCGGGGCGGTGTCTGCCCCGGAAAAGGAAAAGTTGCGACGGATGGCTATTGCAGGCCCGCCCCCCTGTACTGCGCAATTCACGAAACCGCGGTACGTTAGAAAATCTAGGCCTTAGTCCTTTATTATTGTCTTAAACATCACAAGCAAGATGATATGATAGAATTTTCTGCCAATTTTGTTGCTACAAGATTCTACATATTGGGCCGGATTTTAAAAGCCCTGCGTGTGTAAATCTGGGCGGCTTTACGCGCGCAGGGCACTCGCGCACCGGCGCGCCTATTTTGCATAGGCCGCCGGCACGCGCACAGCCCCGGGACGCGCGTAAGTCCCGGGGCTTCGTAAAAGGAGCGGGGAGGGGGCGTGTCAGGAGCGTGTCCGGGGGTCAGGGGGCGGTTTGGGGCAGGACCGGGGGTGTGGCGCCAGCCCAGGGGCGTGGTCGAGGCCTCTGGACCAGCCCCGGGTCAGGTGATGGCACGCCAGCAGCCCGCTGGGGCGTGCAGATTTACGCCTGCTTTCAGCAGGCGTAAATCTGCCAACAAAGGTAGGGGGGGGTTTAGATAGGGCCGAGGGGTGGGTTAGGTAGGGGAAGGGAGGGGAAGGTGCAGGGGGGTGGAAAGAAAGTTCCCTTCGGAGCGGCCTTGGAGGGAACAGGCAGCGCGCGCCGGGCTCGGCGCGCACAAGTTGCACAAATGTGCACCCCCTTGCGCGCGCCGACCCCGGATTTTATAAGATATGTGTGGCTACGCGTGTATCTTATAAAATCCAGCGAACTTTTGTTCGCGCCTGGTGCGCGAACAAAAGTACTCGCTTGCGTAAATTTATAAAATCTACCCCACTATATAGTAGATTTTAAAAGCATTGCTCATACAAGAGTGGCCCCATACATGCATGCAACGCAAATTTTAAAAAGCTGGGGAGAACACGTGTACACACATGTGCGTGCATCAAGAATAAGGAGGCAGAAAAGGGGCTAGACTTGGGCATTCCAGGATGGGGCCAAGACTTACATGCATAACCCCAAATTTTGCAAAGGCTGAACATGTTACCTGTGTAACTTTTCTACTGGTCCTGGTGAGGCACAAGTCTGGAGTCAGAGGGGTCCTGAACACCGGGGGGGGGGGGGGGGGGGGGAGGGAGAGAAAGATAGAAAGAGAAAAATATGGAGAGACAGAATCTGACACTCTATTTATGTCCCGCTCTAAGAGGGGCACTTTCAACTCAGGGTGGATTTTAGGAGGGCGGTCTTACATTGGTCTGCCTAGGGCACAAGGGTCTGTAGACCCTGGTAATACAGCCCTCCCCCCCTCCCAAGTCCACCTTGAGTTGAAAGTGCCCCCCTTACAGGGTGAGATATATAGAGCATCAGATTATCCCTCTAACAGAGTCTCTCTCTCTCTCTCTCTCTCTCTCTCTCTCTCTCTCTCTCTCTCTCTCTCTCTCTCTCCTCCCATGGTTACTTGTACATGTGTAAAGGCTGCACACATATACCTGGCAGGGATATTTTAAATTTATTTTTATTTAAAAATGTTTATATACCGCCTTTACAATTCAAAAAGAATTAAACAAAACGGTTTACAACAAACATACATAATAAATAAAAATAAATTAAATAAAAGAAAACAAAATTATAAAATAACAATACTAGACTAAAAAAACAATCATGCCCTGCAAAATTAAACAAAAACTCAATTGAATCTGTATTATAGCTCAAAGAAAAATGTATCTCGCAGAAAAATGATAGTGAAGAAAGAATATATAAATGATACACATACAATATAAAATTTAGCGCATCTTTGCTTGCATGCCTTGTATTTGCACTCGCATACTCCTTTTAAAATTTACCTGTATATGCTTTTAAATATACAACTATTTAAAAAGTTGGTGAGTATGCAAATGTGAATAAAAAATTAATTAGATAACTCTTGCTTTCAGAAATTTTTTAAAACTTTAAAAACAATTTTTGTTTTATCATCATTTTAAAAAGTCAAAACTATGTAACTTCTTAAATGTTGTGAAATTTCTCTAATCAGCTCAGGTTGGAATTTTATATACCATAGTTGAATGCAGATTTTTTTTATGTTTTCTTAATTTTTTATGAGGAATTTACTGACATGCATAATAGAGCTTTGAATTTTGCAGCTACTACATTAATTCAATTTTATGCACTGAAAGATTTTGCTATTTTCTCTGTAGGCCACAGAATATATTTAGCAAAAGTGAATAAAACATTTTCAGTTGTTCTAATGTATAAATGTCATGTCCATATGTTAATACATGTGGTTTTCACTTTTTCCTAGTTCCTTTCTTTTCAGAGCTTAACTATATCTTCAACAAATATCACTGGCATTTCTCCTAATCTGTACCTTTTAAGTGCTTAATTAAACTGCCAAGGAACAAATATATTCAGTTTTTTTGCTCTGAATGGAGCATTTTTCTCACTAGTACATTACTTTTTTCACACTTATAGGCTAATTAATACTGGTTTGCATAATATACTAGTGAATGTATTGAATTTCATAGTCACTGTATAAACATTGTTTAATTTTGTACACTTTTTATTCAGTTGTTTCTAACTATATATAGAAAAGTGTGGTCTATATTTCATGTATCACCCTGGAACTTAATTAAAAAAGTGGAAAGGTGCCCTTTTGATATTCCTTAATCAATTGTTTAAATTAATAATCAATGCATCTATTTAGTAAATTCCTTTTTTGTCATTGTAAATTTGGTTAAGTAAATTACAGTTTAACTTCATCTAAGTGCTTTACATTCAAACATTGTTAATTCATGAAGAATGGCAGTTTATTTTTAAGTGTTTACAGTGTATAGTGAATATTTACACAAGAACAGAATATGAATTTTAAAAAGTTAAGCAATAATCATTGCATATTATGACCCCCATCTCATTCCCCAGTTCACTCAACTCTTTCTCCCCATGGTTCACTCTCTCCCCTCCTTGTGATCTCCATTCTATTTATTCTCTCTTCCTCACTTACAAACCCCTCAATCACCTAGTCCTACCCCACAAACCCCTCACACACTCCAGTTCATTCCCTCCCAGAACCACTAAATCCTTTACTCATCCCAGACTCCTACCCCAAGAACCTCTTATTCACCTAGTTCTAGCCCACAAAACCCTCACTCATTGAAGTTCAGACCCTCCCTCCCATAAACCATTCACTTACTCCTGTTTACTCCTCTCTTCAACAAACCCAACACTCAATCCTGTTGACCTTCTCCCCCACTCCATGAGCCTCTCACCCCGGTCCCGTCCCCCAAAGGAACCCCAACTCACCCCGAACTCTCCCCTACAAATCCTTCATTCACCTTGTTCCACTCTACAAACCCCTCACTCACCCCAGTTCAAACCCTCCCTCCCACAAACCCCTGACTTATCCCATTCATTCCTCTCCCCAACACACCCTGCAGTCACCCCAGTTCACTCCTTCCTTGTCCCATCCATGTCCCCTCACTCACCAGCTCTAATGACAGCCAAACAGGAGGAGGGGGAGGAGGAAGAGGAGTAGAGCAGCCTTGTAGTGCCTCTGGCATGACCTGCCTCCACCTCTCGTAGGGCCTAGGTGACACGCTTTGAAAGTGCACCAGTAGGGGAGGAGAGAAGCCGTACCAGATATACCTCAAGGTTGCCTTCCTCCTCCTACTGTTTCGTTCTCATTAGGAGCCAGTGAGAAGGGGATTTGGATGGGGCAGGGAAGACCCTCCTCTCCGGGGTTCAGGGGAAGGGTAGTTTACTCTGTCCACTGCCACCAATGTTAGTCTTCTGGAGTAGGGGTAAGATGGAAAATGTGGCATCCACTGCTGCCAATGGTAGCCTTTTGCGGTGAGTGACTGTAGGCCCAGACCTTTTTTTTAACACATACATGACAAAAAATGGAAAACACCTCATAAAACCCATCAAACACAACATATCAAAAAATTGAAAAAAGACCCTTTTAGTGAATTGCCCTGTCTAATATTTGCTAAATATTATCACTGTGTGTGCATTCTTCATGAAGCACACACAAAAATCTCTACTGAAATTATATTCTAGGCAGTGCTACTACACTGACTATAATTATGTGAGATTAAACTGAGAACTTATGTACTATTCTGGCCAGAATTTAGAAAGAAGTTTTCAAACACCAGTTTTTAATTTGCTTGAAGCAAACTGAACTAAAATATAGAGAGGGGTTAGTGGGTTTCTGTTATAATTTACAAAAGCTATTCTTTAAAAATTTTCCAATGCTAACAAATTCTTTACTATATCCCCTGATTCTAATATTCTCTGTTACCACAATCCTCTCATGATTTTTATGTATAATGTTTCTGAGTTCTTATGTATAATGTTGTTCAAATATAAACCGGAGTGAAGGCCAACACTAATACTTCGGTATATAAAAACAAACAAATAAAATAAATAAATATAATGTCAGAAGCTTCTATTTCCTATGGAGTAAAATAATCTAAATATGTTTTATAAATGTACATGCATTGATTTTGCTTGTATTACTTGCAATAGTGTGTTGATTTTCTGTTATTTTTATTTTCTGCTCCAGGCTCTACACCCCACCCTGCAATATCGTTTAGTTGTGTTGGCATGCTACACATGTCCATTCTAAATCACACAGCTGAGAGGTGGCATTATTTATGTGAACTTTTTCTCATTGGTGGTATTTATGCAGGGAAGTTTATAGACAGATGAAATTTACACAGGGACATTCTAGGTTGAGGCTAACTTTGGCCAGGATTCATCATTCTTCGCAGAATGATGAATCCTGTGAAAATGGGGGGCAGGGGGGCGTGCCTGCGAAAGCCCACAGCCTTCGCACCACGGTGGTGCGCCGGCTGCTGGCTTTTGCACTGAATAGCGCCACTGTGAAAGGTGATGCTATTTGGTGCACTACTGCTGAACGATAATGTTTGTAACATTATCGCTGGCAGCAAAGACACCGCCGACTCCTCCCTCCCCCACCCGACTCTTCCCCTCCCCCTAATTTTCATGACATCACATGCGAAAAGGCCCTTTTCACATGCGAAAAGGCCCTTTTCACATGCGATAGAGGTTTATCGCACGCGATATGGCCATATCTGGATAACACAAAAATTTAGCATTATCTAGATAAGTTATATGGATAAGTCTGGCCATGCTGGAGAGCAGTACTAAAGTAACTTTAGATAACACCACGTTATCCGGGTAACTTTACTATCTGTCTTATCGGACTTATCTGTCTATATTCAGCAGAACACATAACTTACCTGCTCGCCAGCTCTTGGGGCTGATGTAATAAGTAGTGGTAATGCTACCACATGTCCAGTGCATACTGTGTACACATTTATGCGTGTGGTTTCCCACACAAACCCTAGATGGGTATGTAATAAAGGTTTGTGCACTGGAAAAAATGTGTGCATAAACCTGCACGTCTGTGCCGGGATCCTTCGGCAGTAGTGGGGGTCTGCAATGGCAGCTCAGGGCTGGAGGTAAGTACGGTGGATCTCAGACTGCCAAACTTAACACTATCACCCCTCCCTGAGGTTCATATTTCTTGGGATGCTGTGAGTGGAAATCCTTTAATAGGTTGCGATCTAAGAAGTTGGAGCCTGGCTCCCAAGAGATTTCCTCCAGGCTGTATCCTTTCCAGGAAAGGAGGTGTTCAATCTTTCTGCCTCTGTGGCATGAATCTAGGACTTTGTTAACTTAGTAGATGCTGTTTTCATCATTGATTACTTTTTGTGGCTCTAGAGGTGCCCTAGAAGGCCAGGTGAATACCAAGGGTTTAAGTAAGGACAAATGGAATGTGTTGTGTATCCTCAGTGTTGGTGGTAGTTTCATCTGATACATCATGGGCCCCATTTGGCAAAATATTGAAAAGGAGCCAATGTAGTAGGGAGCCAGGTGCATGGAAGACACTCTCAACTAAATATGTCATGTCTTCAGCCAGAATTTAATGCCCACTCAGAATCGAAGGAATGTTCTTCTGTGGACATCAGTAATATTTTTGCCCTATCTGCGGCCTTCTGAATGAGGACATTGGTGTGACTCCAAAGCTCTTGTAGCTCCTGGGTGGAAAATTGGGCTTCTGGTGAAGATACTGACATGGTTAGAAGTAGAGTTGCTAATGGCTGTAGACTAGTTGGAATGGGGAAACCCTGGTAGCAGCATTAACATGGGTATTTATTTATTTTTTATACCGACGTTAGTGGGTACATCACATTGGTTTATAGGGAACAATGGAACAGAAAATGAAACATTACATAAAACTAGATGAAAAAAACATCTTAGAAAATGGGGGAGGGGGCAGTAAACAGTGTTGAGGGGGAGGAGGTGAAGGGAAAAATTTAACAAATTAACAGGGAATATACATGGAATATAAGTATTCAAGGTAACATTTAATAAATTAACAGATTATATACATGGAGTATAGCTATTTGAGGATATGGGTGGATGGGAGAAAGCAGGAGGTAGGAGAGGGGAGGTTAGGTTGTTAGTTAAATGCCTGTTGGAAGAGCCAGGTCTTTAATCTTTTTTTGAACATTTGTGAGCTTGATTCCATATGTAATGTAGGGGGCATTGAGTTCCAAATTGTGAGTCCTGCAATAGATAGTGCCCCATCTTTTGTGGAGCTGAGGTGTGTGAGTTTGGGTACAGGTATGTGTATTGTCCCTTTGTATGCAGATCTGGTGGATCTGTTTGAGGAGTGAAAATATAGGGCATTGTTCATCCAGTTGAGTTCCTGGTTGTACAAAGTTTTGTGAATGATAGTGAGACTATTGTAGAGGATTCTGAACGAGATGGGGAGTCAGTGGAGGTCTCTTAGTATGGGAGTGATGTGGTCCATTTTGCGTGTGTTGGTGAGGATTCTGGCAGCGGCGTTCTGTAGCATTTGGAGGGGTTTGATGGACGAGTTGGGGAGGCCTAGTAGGAGGGAGTTACAGTAGTCAGTTTTAGAGAAGATGAGGGCCTGGAGAACAGTACGGAAATCATTGAAGTGGAGGAGGGGTCTGAGCTCCTTGAGTACATGAAGTTTGTAGAAGCATTCTTTGGTGGTGGTGTTTATGAATTTATTTTGAGAGAACTATGCCCAAGGCAAGATAGTGGCCCAATTGTCCTGGCGCTTGTTGATGTAGGCATGATGGAAGGTTTAAGTGTGTGATTCGTATGTTAGGCCTGTCCATTTTCTTGCAGATGGTATTCTGTAGTGAAATTCAGCATAATGGCAAATTTTTTACAGAGTAAGCACCAGTATTTCAAGGTGAATTGCACCCCTCAGTCCACAGGATGTGCTTGGGCAAGTTCCGTAGAAGAAATATGTGGAGCGTGAAAAGCCTCACTAATTCTAAGGCAGCAGGGAGGCCCAGTAGTGGCACAAAGTGAACCATTTTTGAAAAGATATCGATGACCACCCAGATCATGGTAGCACCATCTGAGAGGAAGAGGTCCACGATGAAATCTGGGAAGAAGTACATTCAGGGTTCCCTGGGGGCTGGCAACAGATGAAACAGCCACCAGGATTGGCCATGCAGAGTTTCTGCTGTGCATAGATAGGGCAGGAGTCAAGGTAGGCCTTGATATCTTGCTTCTTTTGAGGACACCAGAAGTATTGCTGAAGCAGTGCAAGGGTTAGAGCCCGTCAAGGTTGACCTGTGACATGAGAGTCATGGGTCCATTTTAATACCTTTTCATATAGATGGGAAGGAACAATCATCTTTCCCGGAGGGATGGTCATGGAGGTGGCCAGTAGAATCTTGGCTGGCACAGTGATGTGGCTGGGAGTCTCTGGGATGTCCTCAGTTTGAAAGGAGCATGAGGGATAATCTTTCCATAGATTCTTGAGAGTTAGGCAATACTATAGTTCAAAGTCGAAGTGGGCAAAGAATAGTGACCAATCATCCTGCCTTGCGTTCAACTGCTGAGCATGGTGAAGGTCTTTGAGATTTTGTTATCCATATAAATTGTGATACGGTGTTGGGTGCCCTCAAATAGATGGCACCGCGCTTCAAGAGCCAGTTTGATGGCTAAGAGTTCCCTGTCACCAATGCTGTAATTGTGCTCTGCCGGAGAAAATTTCTTTGAGAAGAATGAACAGGGGTGAAGGACTCCCTTGGGTGAGTGTTGACTTAGAACTGTACCTTTACCCAGCGTGCAGGCATCCACTTCAAGGATGAATGGGTGTGTGAAGGTCCAGGTAACTGACAAGATTTCTTCAAGAAAGCATCCTTGAGTTCCTGGTAGGCTCCTATGACTTCGGGAGACCAGTCTTTAGCAATGGCACCCTTTCAGGTGAGGGCTGTAAGGGGTACTGCCACAGCTGAGTAATTCAGTATAAATTGGTGATAATAGTTGGTGAATCCCAGAAATCTCTGTAGTGCTCGGAGTCCTATGGAGCGAGGATGGTCTTGGATGGCTTTTACCTTCTCGGAACTGATATGGAATCCATCCTGTGAGACATGTATCCCAGGAACGGGAGTTTCTCCTTTTCAAACAAGCATTTTTCTGGCTTGGCAAACAAGTTGTTTTCTTGTAGGCATTGTAGGACCATACTTAAGTGTCGGCGATAAGTGCTGAGATCCCAAGAGAAGATTAGTATGTCATTCAGGTACACAATGACACAGACATAAAGTCGTTCCCAAAAAATTTCATTAACCATTTTTTGGAAGACTGCAGGTGCATTACACAGGCCAAAGACCATAACTAAATACTCATAATGCCCATCATGTGTTATAAAAGCAGTTTTCCACTTGTTACTGGCTTTGATTCACACCAAGTTGTAAGCTCCCCTGAGGTCCAATTTGGTTAAGATCCTTGCGCCTTGGACGCAGTCAAAAAGTTCTGAAATCAGAGGTAAGGGGTAGAGTTCATTTTTGGTGATGGTGTTTAACCCACAGTAATCAATATATGGCTGGAGCATGCCGTCCTTCTTGGCCATGAAGAAGAACCTGGCTCCCGTTGGAGAGGAGGATGGCCGGATAAAGTTGCACTCCAGATTATCTCATATGTATTCTGACATCACTTGGGTCTCCAGAAGAGACAAGGGTTAGACCTTATATGAGGAGGTTCAGTGCTCAGAAGGAGTTTGATCTGACAGTTGAATGATCAGTGGGGCAGTAGGTTTTTGGCTTTCCTCTTCGAAAAAAATCTTCAAAGTCAGCATATTGAGAGAGAAGGCCAAGAAGAGTCATTGCCAGGATCAGGTGGAGAGGAGGTCCACATGCTCTAGACATGTGTCCTTACACTGTTGACCTTATCAGGTAAGATGGAAGGTGGCCCGATCAATTTGAGGACAATGCCTCTGGAGCCAGGGTAATTCCAGGACAATGGACTGGTCATCCCTGGCTATAACATATAAACTTATTTGTTCCTGGTGACGGAGTTTGGCCTGTAGAGTCAGAAGTGTGGTTACCAGTGGGATCTGGCAAGGAAGGGGATCTCCATAGATAGATGAGATTATTAATGGCAATGCCCTATGGATGGGGGGAATAGGGAGTTTATCCATGAGTTCCTTCATAATGAAGTTCCTTCTGGATCCTGAGTCCATGAGGGCTTGGGTCAGGAAGTTGATAGGACCTATGTTTAAGGTCACCGGGAGCAATTGGAGAGCAGATGTGATAAAGCCTAGGATCATCTCCCCACCGGGCCCTAGGCTCTGGTGTTTCCTGGTTTCAATGAGCATTGGGCCAGTATGTGGCTGTTGGCTGTAAAATACAGGCACAACCCTAATTGTCGGTGGTGGAGTCTCTCCTCAGGCATTAGGGAGCTGCATATGTTCTTTCATTGTTGCGGTGGTGGGAGGTACAAGAGTGAGCAGCAATATCCAGTACTGGAATCATGGAGGCAATGTGATGGCTCTATGGGCTGGTCAAACCTCTCTCTCCCATTGATGGAGGTGGTGGTCAATCTTGCCTGATAGTTCAATGAGACCTTCCAGTGTCATGGGGAAGTCTCAGGCTGCTAGTGTTGCATCTGTTGGTCGCAGATGGCTGCGGCCACTCTGCCTTACCTCTTTTTCTCCCCTTTCTCTCTCATTGGGCAAGATGGCTGTCTCTGGTGCCGAGTGCCTCGGCGTTTCCAGACCAGCATGGGCATCCCCATCCGCCATGCTCACTCCCATGGCCTCCTAGAGCGCGAGCACTCACAGCTGCATGTTGCATCCGTCGGTCTCAGACTGCTTCGACCTTTGTGCCTCACCTTTCTCTCTGCTCTCCCCGCTATCCTTGGGAAGATGGCTATGACCACGTCTGCAAGCCACTCTCTCCAGCATCCCCAGAACGGCTATGGCAAAGCCTCATACCATGTTTCTCCTAAGGGCCTCCTAGGGTGCGCGTGTGCATGCCACCCACGTCTTTATCCACATCATGGCAGGAACCTCGGGGGTGTCCCCGTTGAGTGACGTCACACCATCCAGGTATTTAGTCTGCCCTTGTTTGCTAGCTCATCAAGGTAGCAAGGATCATGATACAGATTGTAATGGATGGAAAGCCTCCGGTCTGAGCTACTCTGCTGCTTCCTTGCTGCCGCTGGAAGCTCTCTTTGCCCTTCAGGATATTTCTCTAACCTGGATACCCACTCCTTGGGGGCCCCTTATTTTCTTTCAGGTGCCTATCTGGGATCAGGTACTCGCTCCTCGAGGGCCTTCTCTCCTGGGCTCGGTGCCTGTGTTCAACTACTTCTACCTGCTGGGATCTCCACCTATACAGCCACCAACTTAGTGAGTAATCTAACTTTCTCAGTCTGTCTCGTCTACAGCTCTGCTGCACTGAGAACCTGCATCCGGATATCCCTATATACAATCTCTGTGAGACGGGTCCCCTCAGCCGAGGATCCCTGGACTGCTACCTCTGGATTACCTCATTACTGCCACCTCTGATGGTAGACATCAGCTGTATAATAAAAGATGAATCTCTGTGTTTTTGCATCCCGAGTCTAGCCTATACTGTGGTTCCTCACGGGGCTCCTCCCCGTGATTATGTTCACCTCCACAGTACCCAAGAATCCACTCAAACACCTCAAAACCATGAACTAGTAAATACTGAATTAGTAAACACATGTATTAGTCACAGATATACCCCTGTCTAAACATTTTGAATTTGCTTGTAATAAGGCAATTTGATGTTCATCAGTTTTTTTTTGGTTTTTTTTTTCTTTTTCAGTTTTCAGTTCACTGTTTAAATGTAATAGGTTGTTCTAATTTTAAACCGAGCGAAGGCTGATAGCTATACCTCGGTATATAAAAAAACCTCTTAAATAAATAAATAAATAAGAAAAAATAACAGATTGCTAACTCCATGGATTCGGCTCAGCTCACTGCATTGCAGGCCATTCCAGGCCTGGCCCAGCGAATCTCCAAACAACAGAACGCGCTGGAGAACTTGACTGCTGCATTTAATCAGTTGCATGCACCGACTACCACAGGTAAAGAAGTTACACTGCCTGAAATGACGGTCAAGACAATTGTACCTCTATCTGCTCCAACACGCTTCTCTGGGGAAGTTTGAAAATGTAGAGGATTTATCAATCAATGTTGCATGCACTTTTCCCTGCAACCTAATCATTTTCCTACAGCCTATGCCAAGACCACCTACATCTTGTCTTACCTGGACGGAAGAGCGTTGGCTTGGGCTTCTCTGCTGTTGGAGCACGATGACCCTATCCTGCAAGACCAACCAGGTTCCTTGAACTGTTCAGTTCAGTATTCGATGACCCTGCCTCGTACACGACTGCAGGATCTATGTTGGTTCACCTGAAGCAAGGTAATAAGAATATAAGAACATAAGAAAATGCCATACTGGGTCAGACCAAGGGTCCATCAAGCCCAGCATACTGTTTCCAACAGTGGCCAATCCAGGCCATAAGAACCTGGCAAGTACCCAAAACTAAGTCTATTCCATGTAACCATTACTAATGGCAGTGGCTATTCTCTAAGTGAACTTAATAACAGGTAATGGACTTCTCCTCCAAGATCTTATCCAATCCTTTTTTAAACACAGCTATACTAACTGCACTAACCACATTCTCTGGCAACAAATTCCAGAGTTTAATTGTGCGTTGAGTAAAAAAGAACTTTCTCCGATTAGTTTTAAATGTGCCCCATGCTAACTTCATGGAGTGCACCCTAGTCTTTCTACTATCCGAAAGAGTAAATAACCGATTCACATCTACCCGTTCTAGACCTCTCATGATTTTAAACACCTCTATCATATCCCCCCTCAGTCGTCCCTTCTCCAAGCCGAAAAGTCCTAACCTCTTTAGTCTTTCCTCATAGGGGAGTTGTTCCATTCCCCTTATCATTTTGGTAGCCCTTCTCTGTTCCTTCTCCATCGCAATTATATCTTTTTTGAGATGCGGCGACCAGAATTGTACACAGTATTCAAGGTGCGGTCTCACCATGGAGCGATACAGAGGCATTATGACATTTTCCGTTTTATTCACCATTCCTTTTCTAATAATTCCCAACATTCTGTTTGCTTTTTTGACTGCCGCAGCACACTGCACCGACGATTTCAATGTGTTATCCACTATGACACCTAGATCTCTTTCTTGGGTTGTAGCACCTAATATGGAACCCAACATTGTGTAAATATAGCATGGGTTATTTTTCCCTATATGCATCACCTTGCACTTATCCACATTAAATTTCATCTGCCATTTGGATGCCCAATTTTCCAGTCTCACAAGGTCTTCCTGCAATTTATCACAATCTGCTTGTGATTTAACTACTCTGAACAATTTTGTGTCATCTGCAAATTTGATTATCTCACTCGTCATATTTCTTTCCAGATCATTTATAAATATATTGAACAGTAAGGGTCCCAATACAGATCCCTGAGGCACTCCACTGTCCACTCCCTTCCACTGAGAAAATTGCCCATTTAATCCTACTCTCTGTTTTCTGTCTTTTAGCCAGTTTGCAATCCATGAAAGGACATTGCCACCTATCCCATGACTTTTTACTTTTCCTAGAAGCCTCTCATGAGGAACTTTGTCAAACGCCTTCTGAAAATCCAAGTATACTATATCTACCGGTTCACCTTTATCCACATGTTTATTAACCTTTACCTTTAACTTTTACCAGACTTCGCCATAGAATTCAAGACGTTGGCGTCAGAATTACTTTGGGGACCCTAAATGCCTGAAGACCCTCTTCTTTGAAGGACTGAACTCCCGGCTGAAAGACGAGCTGGTGGCTCATGAGATGCCTGAGACCTTGGCTGAACTAATGAAGTTGGCAACAAGGATTGATCGCCGACTTCGTGACAAGATTCAAGACATGAAGGATCCCAGAAGACCCCTTAAGGGAGAAACTCGAGTTAAGTCTACACCCAGGTCTGTTCCCTCAGGTGCAGTTGCTGGCGAAGAAGAACCAATGCAATTAAGCCGCAGTCACTTGACTTCAAAAGAGAGAAGAACGCAAAAGAGGTTGGGACTATGCATGAATTGTGGTCAAGCTGGTCATGTTGTACAAACATGTCCTATATGTCCGGAAAACTGGCAGAACTAAGTCCTGTGGAAGGACTCTTCTTAGGTCTAACTGCACCTTCTCCTTCATTCTCTCTTGCTGTAGCCTTAATCTGCGGACCTTTAGAATACCAGTCTCTTGCCTTAGTGGACTCCGGGGCAAGAGGCAATTTCATTTTGAAGCATCTAGTGGAACACTTGCAGATCCCCACCACTACCATGACGTCCCCACTACTTCTATCTTCAATTCATGGGGAGTCCTTACCGGGTGAAGTAACTCTGCTCACCGAACCAGTGAACCTGCGTACTGGTGCTCTTCATACGGAGACTATTTCCTTCTTTGTGCTAGAGAAGGCCATGCACCCTTTAGTACTGGGGCTACCATGGCTGCAGAAGCATATGCCTCAATTCAATTGGGCCACTCTGGAGCTTTCATGTTGGGGCCCAGATTACCATGGTAAATGTCTGATGGAGGTCTCTCCAATCCCCTTCATGCCAACTACCCCATTGATGCCTGGTTTGCCGCCTCAGTATGCATCTTTTCAAGATGTATTTTCCAAAGAAGCCGCAGACGTATTACCTCCACACAGATCCTATGACTGTGCCATCAATTTGAAGCCAAAAACAGAACCAACCAAAGCAAGTGTTTACCCTCTCTCCGTAGTAGAAAATAAAGCTATGTCTGAGTACATACAGGAGAATCTTCAGAAAGGCTTCATAAGACCCTCCAAGTCTCCTGCCGGAGCAGGCTTCTTCTCCATGGGGAAGAAGGATGGAACATTGCGTCCATGCATTGACTACAGAGGTCTAAATGAGATCACTGTGAAAGACCGCTATCCCTTACCACTCATCTCGGAGCTATTCGATAGACTACAGGGAGCCAAGATTTTCTCCAAGCTTGATCTCAAAGGAGCCTATAACTTAGTTCGCATTCGCTCTGGCGATGAATGGAAGACGGCTTTTCAGTACCCCGGGATGGGCACTTTGAATACCTGGTGATGCCCTTCAGCCTGTGCAACACCCCGGCTGTCTTCAAAAACATGATGAATGACATTCTGCGTGATCTACTCCACAAATGTGTCGTTGTGTACTTAGACGACATCTTGATATTTTCCCAGAACCTGAATACCCATCTAGAAGATGTCAAAAGAGTGCTGCAAAAACTCCATGATAATCGCCTATACGCCAAGTTGTCTAAATGTGAATTCCACAAGGAATCAGTGCCTTTCTTAGGGTACATTGTTTCAAACAAAGGTTTCCAGATGGACCCACAAAAGCTGGAGAGCATTAAAAAATGGACACAACCCACTAGTCTAAAGGCTCTTAGACGATTTCTGGGATTTACCAACTACTACAGAACATTCATCAAGAATTACTCTTCACCAACTGTTCCATTAACAGCAATGACTAAGAAAGGTGTCAACGTCGCCAATTGGTCTATGGAAGCGGTGACAGCATTTCAGAAACTGAACGACACCTTCTTGAGTAAGCCATGCCTCCGACCCGGCCCTTCATCGTAGAGGTCGATGCCTCGGATGTAGGCGTAGGGGCCGTGCTAAGCCAGTCCAGTGACTCCAAGACCCTACATCCATGTTCTTCTTTCTCCCAACGCTTCTCACCAGCGGAGAAGAACTACGGCATTGGGGATAAAGAACTGCTGGCAATAAGGATGGCGTTCAAAGAGTGGCATCCCTGGCTTGAAGGTGCACAACATTAGATCACTGTTTTCACGGATCACAAAAATCTGGAGTACCTCCATCATGCTCAGCACCTAAACCATAGGCAGGCGAGATGGTCCCTGTTCTTCAACAGATTTGACTTTGTGCTGAAATACTGCCCTGGAGATAAGAACATCAGAGCAGATGCCTTATCTCACTCATTTCTCTCTGAGGACATACCTGATAAACCCCAACATATCATTGACCCAAAGAGAGTTATCCTGTCAGCTACACATCCGGTACCTGCGGGCAGACCATTGTACCCGGAAACCTAAGGAAAAAACTGTTAGCATGGGCTCACGATTCGAAAACTGGCTAGACACCTGGTCAACGAAGAACTCTGACTAAATTACAGAAGTATTACTGGTGGCCCACCATGAAGGAAGACACATTCTCCTATGTTGCTTCTTGTTCCAATTGTGCCAGACAGAAACCTCCGCCCGGACATCCTTGGGGCCTGCTTCATCCCTTGCCAGTACCAGATGAGCCCTGGACTCACATTGCTACAGACTTTGGGGTAGACTTACCACTTTCTGGAGGTAACAATACCATCTGGGATACAGTGGATTATTTCTTGAAGATGGCTCACTTCGTGGCTATCCCTAGCTTGCCCTCAGCCATGGAGCTTGCAAAACGTTTCATCACTCACATCTTTCGCCTACACGGCATGCCAACACGGCATGCCACGGCACATCATCTTTGACAGAGGAGCTCAATTTACAGCAAAGTTCTGGAAAGCTTTGTGTAAGAGGTTTGATATCTTTCTCGACTTCACCTATGCATACCATCCTCAGTCGAAAGGGCAGTCTGAGAGAATAAATAAAACACTCAAGCAGTTCATTCAAGCCTACGTTGGTTCATGTCAAAATGACTGGGCTGAACTGTTGCCCTGGGCTGAATTTGCCATCAACTCTCATCCAGCAACATCAACTGGATCCAAATGATTTGAAGTAGTCTACGGACGACTACCATTACCACCCTTACCACTTCCACTTTCAGTATCGTCCCCGGCAGCTCAATCACCTGCCAAAGATATCCAACTATTATGGAGTAAGACTAAAGAGATGCTTCAAAAAGCAGGACAAAGAGCAAAGAAAGGCTATGATGCTCACCACAGCAAGGATCCTGAATTCCAGCCTGGTGATAAAGTCTGGCTGTCGACAAAACATCTAAGACTCAAGCTACCATCAGCTCATTTTGCTCCTCGATTTGTTGGACGCTTTCCCATCCTCTGACGACTGGGTACTCTCACGTACATTCTGAAACTTCCACCAGCGATGAAGATTCATAATGCATTCCATGTCTCGCTACTGAAACCACTAGGATCGTAGTACAGATCGTAATGGATGGAAAGCCTCCAGTCTGAGCTACTCTGCCGCTTCCTTGCTGCCGCTGGAAGCTCTCTCTGCCCTTCATGGTATTTTTCTAACCTGGGTTCCCGCTCCTTGGGGGCCCCTTACTTTCTTTCAGGTGCCTATCTGGGATCAGGTATTCGCTCCTCGAGGGCCTGCTCTCTCGGGCTCGGTGCTTGTGTTCAACTACTTCTGCCTGCTAGGATCTCCATATACAGCCACCAACTTACAGGCCGATTCAGTAAAGTCCGCGGGAGAGCGGGTGAAGGCGCTCGCACAGGCCACTCGCCTGTGCGCGCGATACAGTATTCAAATGAAGCCCGGCGGTAGAAACGGGCAGTAGAAACGGGCAAAAGGAGGCGCTAGGGACACTAGCGCGTCCCTAGCGCCTCCTTTTTGACAAGAGCAGCGGCTGTCAGCAGGTTTGACAGCCAACACTCAATTCTGCCGGCGTCGGTTCTTGAACCTGCTGACAGCCACGGGCTTGGAAACCGGACGCCAGCAAAATTGAGCGTCCAGTTTTTGACCCGATAGCCGCTGGCCGACTTCAAATTTTTTTTTCTTTTTTTTAAACTTTTTTTACTCTTCGGGACCTCCGACTTAATATTGCCATGATATTAAGTCGGAGGGTGCACAGAAAAGCAGTTTTTACTGCTTTTCTGTGCACTTTCCTGGTGCTGGAAGAAATTAGCATCTACCTTTGGGTAGGCGCTAATTTATGAAAGTAAAATGTGTGGCTTGGCTGCACATTTTACTTTCCGAATCGCGCGCGAATACCTAATAGGGCCATCAACATGCATTTGCATGTTGACGGCGCTATTAGGTTCGGCAGGTTGAACGCGCATTTTCTCCCCCTTACTGAATAAGGGGTAAGGGAAAACTTGTGTCCAATGACAGGTTAACATTGCTCTCCGTCGGAGCGCACTGTACTGTATCGGCCTGTTAGTGAGTAATCTAACTTTCTCAGTCTGTCTTGTCTACAGCTCTGCTGCACTGGGAACCTGCATCCGGATATCCCTATACAATCTCTGTGAGACAGGTCCCCTCAGCTGAGGGTCCCTGGACTGCTACCTCTGGTTTACCTCACTACTGCCACCTCTGGTGGTAGACATCAGCTGTATAATAAAAGATGAATCTCTGTGTTTGTGCATACCGAGTCTAGCCTAGTATTGTGGTTCCTCACGGGTCTCCTCCCTGTGGGTATGTTCACCTCCACAGTACCCAAAAATCCACTCAAACTCCTCAAAACCATAACACTCCGATGCTCAAATACACGTCATGGTGGGAACCTCGGAGGCGGCCCCCACTGCATGACGTCAGTACCTCAGGGTATATCTAGCTTCTACTTTTGCTACCAATTTGAGTTAGCAAAGACTTTGCTTCGCTACTCTGACTGCTCTAAGCTGTACACTTAGATGCCTCTTTGCACGCTAAGGGCCTCACTCCAGTAGAAGCTCGAGACACCCGCTCCTCAGGGTCTCTCGCTTCCAACGTCCCTTCGAGGTCCTCACTAACCAAGACAACCACTCCTCGGGAGTCTTTTCTCTTTATTCATTTCCAGGATATTGGACCATTGGGTACGCGCTCCTCAAGGGCCTATCTACTTCATATCCTGCACCACGGACCTTTTGTCCCACCATTCTACCATCAATCTGCCCTTACTATGTCACAGGCGCTACCAGTGCCATTGGTCAGCCCCTGTGACATCGTAAGGGCAAAGGACCATCAGTGCCATTTTGATTCGTAGCAGGCCCGTCAGCCCGACAGCCTGGAGGGAGAGATCGGTCGCAGAACCCTGCTGGACCACCAGGGCTTTTAGTAGGTTTTGGGGAGGAATCGGGATGGTGCGGGGATTGCAATACAGTAAATTTGAAGGGTTGGGGTGGTTTTGTTTTTTTTTTTTTAAATAAATGTGCCCCCCCCCCCCCCCCCGAATTCGGGGAAAATCCGTTTCGTGGTTCTGGTCCCCTGAACCACCACGAATTAGGAAATTTAGTTGAAGTTGCCTAATTCGTGATAAACAAATGTACATCTCTAGAGACTATACATCTGAGCCTGTTGAGCATATTGGCACTTCGTGGATCAGTGCCTTACCTTCCTGCTTTACCATCTATTTTAAAGCAGTACAATAAAGACTCTATCCATTCTGTGCCTGCTGTGTCAGCCTATCACATTGGTTCCCCACAGGGCTCCTCCCCATGGGCAGAGTCATCTCCATTGCGACCAAGGGTCCACAATGCCTCAAACACAACAGATTGCTAATTCCATGGACTCGGCTCAGCTCGCAGCCCTGCAGGCCATCCCTGGCCTAGCCCAGCGGATTACAGAACAACAAAAGTCTTTGGAGAACCTAGCTACTGCCTTCAATCAGTTACACGCTCAACTGAACTCTTCAGCTCCTCCTGTGAAGGAATTGCTGTCACCAGTGGTAACTCTTAATACCACTGTGCCTTTATCTACACCTACCCACTTCCCGGGTGAAGCCAAGATGTGCAGAGGGTTCATCAATCAATGCAGCATGCATTTTGCCTTACAGCCTACCCTCTTTCCCACTGAGCCTTCAAAGACCACCTACATCCTGTCGTTCCTTGAAGGACGAGCCCTGGCCTGGGCTTCACTTGTATGGGAACGTGAAGATCCTATCCTGAATGACCTACCAGGATTTCTACAACTCTTTAAATCTGTGTTTGATGACCCGGCTCGCCAGACCATTGCTGGATCCGCCCTGCTCAACCTTCAGCAAGGTAACAAGCCACTTACAGACTTTGCTATTGAATTTAAGACTCTAGCATCCGAACTACATTGGGACACTGGATGCTCACGTCTCATATTCATGGAGGGTCTCAACTCTCGCATAAAGGACGAACTAGTGGCTCGCAATTTGCCTGAATCCCTTGAGTCTCTGATGGAACTAGCAGGGAGAATTGACCGCCGTATCCGCAATCGTACTCAAGAGGCTAAGGGTCCACGAAAGTCTACAGTGGGGGCTAACCATCCAAAACCTGTGCCTATTGCTTCCAGCTTACTGTCTGCACCCCTAGAGGAGGAAGAGCCTATGCAACTAGGCCGAAGCCACTTGACCTCTAAGGAGAGACGTTACCGCAAGCGCATGGGCCTGTGCATGTACTGTGGCCAATCGGGTCATACAGTCCAAACCTGTCCCATTTGTCTGGGAAACTGACAGGCCTGGGATCTGTAGGAGGACTTCTCCTGGGCCTCACCTCTCCTACTCCTCCATTATCTTTCCCTGTATCCCTGCTTTGCGGAGGTCTCGAGTTTCAGACTCTCGCTCTCATTGACTCTGGTGCCAGAGGTAATTTTATTCTGAAGTCTTGGTTGAACATCTGAGGATTCCTACCACACCAATAGCTAAGCCTCTGCTAATGTCATCCATCCATGGAGAAACACTTCCTGGAGAAGTTTTATTAACCACCCAGGCCATTGGAGCCCTACACTCAGAATCAATATCCTTTCTAGTGTTGGAAAAAGCCATGCATCCGGTGGTGTTGGGCCTGCCATGGCTTCAAGACCATATGCCACAATTTAATTGGGCTATCTTGGAACAGTCCTGGTGGGGTCCAGACTGTCATGGTCGATGTCTTGCTGAAGTTTCACCGCTCATCTGCATGCCTACCACCACATTTCGCCTCCTTTCAGGATGTTTTCTCTAAGCAAGCAGCTGATGTGCTTCCGCCACACAGAGAGTTTGATTGTGCCATAAATCTGAAGCCAAATTCTGAACCTCCCAAAGGAAGAGTCTACCTTCTTTCTGTAGCTGAGACCAAAGCTATGTCTTCCTACATACAGGAAATCTACAAAGGGATTTATCAGACCTTCCAAATCCCCTGCTGGTGCAGGCTTCTTTTTTGTAGGAAAAAAAGATGGTACCTTATAGGGATGTGAATCGTTTTTTTGACGATTTTAAAATATCGTTCCGATATATTTTAAATCGTCAAAAAATCGTTAGGGCCACGATACAATACCAATTCCCCGATTTATCGTTTAAAAAATCATAAATCGGGGGAAGGGAGAGGGCAGGAAAAACCGGCACACTAAAAACCCCCTAAAACCCACCCCGACCCTTTAAATTAAATCCCCACCCTCCCGAACCCCCCCCCCCCAATGCTTTAAATTACCTGGGGATCTGGCGGTGGTCCAGAACAGCGGCGGTCCGGAACGGCCCCCTCAATAGGATCGTGTTGTCTTCAGCTGGTGCCATTTTTCAAAATGGCCACCGCAAAATGGCGGCGGCCATAGACCAAAACGATTCGACGGAGGAGGTCGTTCCGGACCCCCGCTGGACTTTTGGCAAGTCTTTGTGGGGGTCAGGAGGCCCCCCCAAGCTGGCCAAAGTTTCCTGGGAGTCCAGCGGGGTTCCGGGAGCGATTTCTTGCCGCAAATCGTTTTCGTACGGAAAATGGCGCCGGCAGGAGATCGACTGCAGGAGGTCGTTCAGCGAGGGTTCCGGACCTCCGCTTTTGGCCAGCTTGGGGGGGCCTCCTGACCCCCACAAGACTTGCCAAAAGTCCAGCGGGGGTCCGGAACGACCTCCTCCGTCGAATCGTTTTGGTCTATGGCCGCCGCCATTTTGCGGTGGCCATTTTGAAAATGGCGCCGGCTGAAGACAACACGATCCTATTGAGGGGGGCCGTTCCGGACCGCCGCCGTTCTGGACCACCGCCGGATCCCCAGGTAATTTAAAGCATTTGGGGGGGTTCGGGAGGGTGGGGGATTTAATTTAAAGGGTCGGGGTGGGTTTTAGGGGGGTTTAGTGTGCCGGCTCACGATTTTACGATTTTTCACGATAGTTTACACACCCAAACGGCAACAATACGATTCCCTCCCCCTCCCAGCCGAAATCGATCGTTAAGACGATCGAGGGACACGATTCACATCTCTAGTACCTTACGCCCCTGCATCAACTACAGGGGTCTGAATAAGATTACCATCAAGGACAGGTACCCCCTGCCCTTAATATCTGAACTGTTTGATAGACTCCAAGGGGCCAAAATATTCTGCAAATTGGACCTAAAAGGAGCTTACAACTTGGTGCGTATTCGAGAAGGAGATGAATGGAAGACTGCTTTTAACACCCACAATGGACACTTTGAATACCTCATCATGCCCTTCGGTTTAAGTAACGCACCTGCAGTCTTTCAAAATATGATGAACGACATCTTACGGGACTTACTGTATCAATGTGTAGTAGTATATCTTGATGATATACTGATCTTTTCACAGGATCTGCAAAGTCATCAGGAGGATGTTAAGAAAGTCCTAAGATGCCTGCGTGAGTACCACCTTTACGCAAAGCTTGAGAAGTGTGAATTTCACAAAGAAGCTGTACCCTTCCTGGGATATATCATTTCAAAGAACGGTTTTCAAATGGACCCCAAGAAACTTGAGAGTATCTGGGACTGGCCTCAACCCACAGGCCTGAAGGCATTGCATTGCTTTTTGGGATTCACTAATTACTATCGATCCTTTATTAAAAACTACTCATCATTGACAGTCCCTCTAACCACTATGACCAAGAAAGGAGCCAACCCTGCCAATTGGTCTCCTGAAGCCATCTCAGCCTTCATGATGCTCAAGGAGGCTTTTCAAAAGAAGCCATGTCTCCACCACCCTGACCCACACCGTCCTTTCATTGTGGAGGTTGACACATCCGACGTTGGTGTGGGGGGCGGTTCTAAGTCAGTACAGCGAATCCAATGTGCTCCATCCTTGCTCCTTCTTTTCTAGGCAATTCTCACCTGCTGAGAGAAACTATGGAATAGGAGACAAGGAGCTTCTCGCGATCAAACTGGCTTTTGAAGAGTGGCATCCCTGCGTGAAGGCACACAACACCAAATAGTAGTATACACTGATCACAAGAATCTAGAGAACCTTCAACATGCTCAACGACTCAACCACCATCAAGCAAGATGGTCTCTGTTTTTCAACAGGTTCGATATCTTTCTGAAATACTGTCCAGGAGAGAAAACACCCAGGCTGATGCCCTATCACGCTCCTTCTCACCACAGGTCGTGCCAGATGAACCGCATCATATCATCGATCCTGCAAAAGTGGTTCTCGCAGCTACCCACACGGTACCTGCTGGGAAGACGGTCGTGGCCAGAAGTTTAAGAAAAAGACTGTTGAAATGGGCACATGATTCCCATCTGGCAGGCCATCCTGGACAGAGTCATACCTTAGCAATGTTGCAAAAATACTATTGGTGGCCAACCATGAAAAAGGACGTGCAAGTGTATGTGGGTTCCTGCGCTGTCCGTGCCAAGCAAAAGTTCCCTCCTGGGCGACCTTGAGGTTTATTACAGCCTCTACCATCACTGGATGAACCATGGACCCATATCGCTACCGATTTCATAGTGGACCTGCATCATCCAGCAGCAATAAAACCATATGGGTTACGGTCAACCATTTCTCTAAAATGGCACACTTTGTAGCATTACCAGGATTACCCTCTGCTACTGAGTTAGCAAACTCTTCATTAAACACATCTTCCATCTTCATGGGATGCCGAAACATATCCTATCCGACAGAGGATTGCAATTTACTGCAAAGGTTTGGAGAGCATTTTGTCAAAAATTTGACATTGCCTTGGATTTAACGTCTGCCTGCCATCCTCAGTCTAACGGTCAGACTGAGGGGATGAATAGGACGCTGAAATAATTTCTGCGATCCTATGTCAATTCTAGACAGAACGACTGGACTGAACTACTGCCTTGGGCAGAATTTGCCATCAATTCACATCCTACTTCTTCAACGGGGTCTTCCCCTTTCCAAGTTGTCTATGGGAGACAACCTTTACCTCTGCTGCCTATTCCATTGACAGTAGCCTCTCCTCCTGCCCAGGCTACCACAGCAGAATTATCCCAGCTTTGGAGATAGACAAAACAGCTCCTTCATAAAGCAGGACAAAAGGCAAAGAGGACCTATGATGCTCATCATCAAAAGGCACCCCAGTTCCAGCCTGGTGACAAGGTTTGGTTAAGCACAAAATACCTCTGACTCAAACTCCCTTCTGCAAGATTTGCTCCTCGCTTTGTGAGACCTTTCGGTGATTAGGAAATTTAACATACAGTCTCAAACTACTTCCATCAATGAAGATACACAATGCATTTCATGTATCTCTACTAAAGCCAGTGATACTCTCCGAGTTCTCCAGAAAAGAACCAGAGCCTACCAGCCTGGACACAGAAGATGACATTGAATATGCCGTAGACGACATCCTTGATGTATGTTAAAGAGGCACGACATGGGAGTACCTCATCTCTTGGGAGAACTATGGCCCAGAGGAAAACTCCTGGGAACCACTGGCCAACATTACAGACAAGGAGATGCTATGCCAATTCCACCTGGCGCACCCATGCAAGCCCAGACCACCTGGAAGAGGTCTTGGAGGGGGCCCTTTGAAGGGGGGTGCTGTTGCGTCCGTTGGTTGCAGACAACTGCGACTGCTCTGCCTTACCTCTTTTTCTCCCCTTTCTCTCTCTTTGGGCAAGATGGCTGTCTTTGGTGCCAAGTGCCGAGGGCCTCAGCGTTTCCAGACCAGCATGGACGTCCCCATCTGCCATGCTCACTCCCATGGCCTCCTAGGGCATGAGTGCACACAGCTCCGATGCTCAAATACACGTCATGGCGGGAACCTTGGGGGCGGCCCCACCGCATGACGTCAGTACCTCAGGGTATTATCTAGCCTCTGCTTCCACTACCAATTTGAGTTAGCAAAGGCTTTGCTTCGCTACTCTGCCTGCTCTACGCTGTAGCTTTGACTCCTCTTTGCACACTAAGGGCCTCACTCCAGCAGAAGCTCTAGACACCCGCTCCTCAGGGGTCTCTCGCTTCCAACTTCCCTTTGGGGTTCTCACTAACCCTCGGGGGTCTTTTCTCTTTATTCATTTCCAGGATATTGGACCATTGGGTACTCGCTTCCTGAGGGCCTATCTACTTCATATCCTGCACCACAGACCTTCGGTCCCACCATTCTACCATCAGGAAGATGCCTTCATTCTGTGAGTACCTCTATGATCCTGCACTCCAACTCCACCCACTAGCCGCGGCATTACCCGCACTGTGGGCTCCTGCCTATCGTGAACATCTGAGTGAGACTATACTTCTGAACCTGTTGAGCATATTGGCACTTCATGGATCAGTGCCTTACTTCCTGCTTTACCATCTATTTTACAGCAGTACAATAAAGACTCTATCCATTCTGTGTCTGCTAACTGTGTCAACCTATAGCATTGGTTCCCCATGGGGTTTCTCCCCATGGGCGGAGTCATCTCCATTTCGACCAAGGGTCCACAATGTCTCAAACACAACAGCTAGCTTGCGAACTCTGCTAGGGTCCGGGTGCCCTGGCATAAGTGGAGAAGCTCTGATCCCATGGTGGCCAGCCAGCTTGGATCATTGAAAGCTCTTTTGAAGATGACCGTGAATTGCTGCAGGGTATCTGAATGCTCCCGGAGGGGACACACCCAAGCAAGGGCCTTGACATCTAGGAGGGAGAGAATGAAGGTTGTTTTCACCAGATCATCTGGGAATAGTGCTGTTTGTAATATAAAGTGCATATCACATTGGTTCAGGAACCTAGCATTGTTTGGAGCCCCTGGATTACCGCAGTGGAGCTGGCAACTGTGGTATGGGGTGATTAGATGTCGTGGGCATTGGAGGAGAAGGCAGAGGAGGCAGTGGTGCTGCTGAAGTTATAGCCACATCCAACCATGTGAAGTGACATTCCATAGATGCTGCTAGAATCTCCAGAAACTTCTGATGTTCCTGTAACTTGTGTGCTAGACCCGGGATAGCTTGCAAGTCTGTGAAGTCCACCGGGTTCATGGTCTTGGCAATCTGCTGTGAGCATGGGCACTTGGACCAAAGTGGAGTTGGCACAACCTGCAGGGTGGAGCCCTGCAGGTGCCTACCATTGACTGGCGGAGGAGGCTGAGGCCCAACTGGAGCTTCACCTATACCAGCCCATGTTCCCCTGAGGTTGAGCTTTTGGGTGCCAGAGCCGTCAGGTCTTATGTGGGGGCCTCTGCTGATGAATGGAAGATCCTCAGCTGGAGCTGGGGTGTGAAGGTGACATCAAAGGCAAGCTTGGGCCAGGGCTGGTGGCATTCTAGGAAGGTCCAGTGATTAGGCAGTGATTGGTGGTGGCCAGCATTCAAGGAAGGTCTGGTAATCAGGCAGTGGGCAGTGGTGGGCAGCAGTCAAGAAAAGTCCAGGAAGCAGGCCGAGGTTAAAACCGGGTATCCATCCAAGGGAAAGCAGGGCAGATAGGTAGGGCAGGAAGATGAGGAGCACACAGAAGAACTGAAGACTGACCACAGGTCCAAGACAAAGACCACAGCATCAGAGGATAAACTTTCGACCAACGAAGGGCAGTGATCGAAGACCAGGAAGTGAAGACATGGAGAAGACCAGTAACTGAAGAAACAGAGAAAACCAGGAACTGGAATACAAGGCAACTCACTTTATAGGCCTGTAGGGAGACCTGTTACTGAAGCGTAGATTACAAGGAAACATGGTCTTTTATAGCCCAAGTCTCGTGATGTCATCAGAGAGTACTACGGGGGATTTCTCGCCGTGGGCCCTTTAAGCCTGTGTGGGTTGGGCAGACGTGCGCCTAGAGGAGGCCATGTGCAGAGCCAGAGGTGTCTGCCTTAGTATTGCATCAAGCTTGCTGGAATGCGGAGACCTGCTGTGCGTCTGTGCCAGGATCCGTCGGCAGCATCGGGGATCTGCTGTGGCGGCTCGAGGCTGGTATAAGTGCGGCAATTCAAAGGGAAAACCCGCGGACCTCCAAAAGCAACACTTCTGGACCAATAATTTATTCTTTTTTTTTCAAAAAAGAAAGGCTTTCACCCCAAGAATCAATTGCGGGTATTCACACGCCGATGTGTATCCCCACAGATATCTGCACAATTTATGACATAGGGCCATGAGCGCGCATTACTGAATGCATTATGGTACGTGTGTTTGGAGTACGTGGATTTTATGCACATAATTAATTTGCATATGAGAATATTATTATACCCCATGTTTCTGCTGGTTTTTGCCGCACGAGCCAAAAAAACCTTCACAGATAATCAGCGCAGATTTCAACGCGGGTCTTATTGCATCGGTCCCTGTATATAGATCTCTTTATTTATATTATTCAGCATATAAAATAGTATGTAGAAATGTGCATTTGTGTACATTGCATGCATGATAATATAAATAAAATGTTTGGATGAGTACAAATTAGAAAATTGCGAAGTACCAACAATTATCATAGCTTCATCCTTAGCTACTGACAATTTATGCAACTTTCACAACAATTCATAATTCAAATACCTTTAAAAACAGTGCATTTACTCACCTCAGGGCCGATGCAAAAAATCAGCGTGGAAAACGGGTGCTCAGTGTTGAGCACCTGCTTTCTTAATGCACCCAGCACCTCTCCTGGGCCCAAGATTGAATATTTAAATGAGAGGTCGCGCTGCCAAGGGGGCCCTAGGGACAAATGTGCACCCCTAGTGCGTCCTTGGCAGCCAATGCCAGGAGTAGTGGCAGTGAGGTGGCTGTCAGTGGATTAGGAAAACAGACGCTCAATTGTACAAGCGTCCGTTTTCCTAACCTGTGCACAGCCAGGGATTAGGAAAATGAACGCTTGTTAAGTAAGTCGGAGGTTGTACAGAAAAGCAGTATTTTCTGCTTTTCTGTACACTTTTTTTGGGCTGCTCTGGAATTAGCGCCTGCTCTTGGCTGAGCCCACTGTATTGCATTGGCCCTTTCATGCTTAAGACAGGGGCTTCGGCTATTAATAGAGGTCAGGGAGTGCTAGCTCTGGGCTTTTAAAAACTATCCCAGGGAATTTAAATATGAATGGAAGCTTGAACTACAACCTTCCTCTACAACTTATCCTGCCTCACTGATATTTAAATTCCCTTGTGTAGTATTTAAAAGTTCAAATCTAATATATTATGACCTTCTTTACCAACCCAAACCACTCTGTAAGCATAAGATGAGTAAATACAGATTTTATTTATTTAGTTAATTAATTGAATTATGTTTCTGAAAAATGCAAGAATAAAGAGTACCTATAGATGAAGTCTTGAAACTTAAACGTTCTAACTTGTATTTGGTCAATTTTCTGCAAAGTAGATAGGGAATAGCTATAACCAGATCATTCTGCCACTACTGTTCATTATCTGTTGTTTCAATTTTTTTCTACAGTAATACTTATGTTGATAATAGGGATAGGAGAAATGAAATAGGAAATGAGACTAAATTTCCTATTTCGTTTTGGATTGTTTTCAAAACTGAACAATTTTAATTCCGATGAAATTTTGTTGGATTTTCGTTCCGTTTTGAAAATTGAGTTTAAAAAAACCTGTTGGATCTAGGACTAGGCCAAAAGCCGGGGCCTCGCATAGTGAATAGGCTGAGACCCAAAGCAGGGAACCCGGCCAACACCCAAGCATGACTCCAGCACCTCGGCCTAAGCCTAGATCCAAGGCTAGGGCCTTGCCTAGGCATTGTCCATGGTCCAAAGCAGGGAACGTGACCTACACTTGAGTGCAACATTGGGGTTTCGGCCTATGCCCCGGCCCAATCCCAGGACCTCAGCTGAGACCCGAGAAAACGTTTTGGAGGGTCTCAGCTGACATACCGGATCCGACATCCCAGCCCAGTCAGAAGGCCTGGTCCCGATGCCTAGGCCTTAGTCTAGGCCAAGGTCTGGGCCCAGGCCTAACACAGGGGCCTTAGCCAATGCAGGTCCCGGCCCAAAAGTTGGATCCCGATGCCTGAGACTTGGCCAAGGCCAGGAAATGGGCCCAGGCCTGATGCTGGGGCCCGGGTCCAAAGATTGGATCCTGATGCTTAGGCCAGGACTGGGGCTCAGGCCCAAGCTTAACAGCATGGCTGGTCTAAAAACAGGGCTCCGATGCCAGGGCTTCAGCCCTGACCCAGCCCCAATGCCGGGGCCAAGCCAAGGCTGGGTCCTGCTGCTGAGGCCTTTGCCCAGGGTAAGGGTCAGACCATTACATCTTCCCCAGCCGAGAGCACCATTTTGATGTAGGGCAAATAATTGAAATGACATGCATAAAAATGGCACCCTCCATTGGGGAGGATGTGCCAAAGTTAATTAACTATGGTGTGTCCCCAGCAAAGGGCGTCATGTCAAGAACAAGAAAAAAAAATTCCAGAAGATGGCTGAAGAAAACCTCTGAGGCCTGGGCCTATCCCTGAGCCAAGGCCCTGGCATTGGGATCTGGCCTCTGGGAAAAGTCCCCAGCATTGCGACCCATTCTGCGGACCGTGACCTGGCATTGGACCTAGACCAGGGCCCTGCTATAGGCTGATGCCCAGACATTGGTACCCAGCCTCCTGGCCAATCCCTGGCATTAGGCCGGGGTCTGAACTGAGGCCCTGGCTTTGGGACCCAGTTTCCAGACCAGGCCCCGGTATTGGTAGGCCCTGTCCTACAATGAAGCCCATGTATTGGGACCCGGCCTCTAGTCAGGGCCCAGAATCTGGACTGGGTCTGGGCCAATGCACAGGCATCTGAACCCAGTCTCTGGACAAGGCCCCAGCATCAGGCCTGGGTCTGTGCTGAGGCCCAGGCATCGGAACCTGGTCTCTGAACTGGGCCCTGGCATAGGGCCTAGGCCTTCAAGCCTTGGACTTGCTTAGGGCCTAGGCCGAGGTTGCAGCAACCTACTATGGCCTAGGCTTATGCAAAGCCAAGGCTTTGGCCTGGGCCTAGGCCTCTGTATCAGATCCCTCCCTGACCAGGTAAGTGGGAGCCATGGAGGATCCTGGCTCCAGCATTTTTTGAGGTGGGAGGGTTGGGTGGTGGGGATGGGAGGCCTCATTTCTTTTTTTTCCCATTTTTTGATTTTTTTGTTTTTTATGTTTATTTCAATTTTTTTTTATACTAAATAAACCAAATAAACATTAAATTAAACAAAATTCAAGAGAACCCCCCCCCCCCCCCAAAAAAAAAAAAAAACAACAAAATTTTTACTTCTTCCCACCCCTTATTGATAATAACAAAGAAGCAAATACCACTTTTGCAAGATTGGTAATGTCATGCCTACAGGGTTGCTCTAGTCAATCTTGGACAGTCTATTTTGCCTTTTTTTTTTTTTTTTTTTTTTAAGAATTCTCAGTTCATTCCCCCCATTCTCTCTCCCAACATACTCTCTTCAACTCTAGCCAGCTCATACCCACCACATTTTCGCCCCTTTTCTTCAGTTTATCCCACCTTACATTGTTCTCTCTTGCTCCCATTTCCAGTCACTCACCACGAGCACCTGCTAAACAGTCGCCAACTCCTTCACCCAACAGCCAGTCTCCAGCCCTAACCTATTTACCACCATTCGGTCTGTTAGCACCCCCATCCCCTGACCAGTCAGTCAGACAGTCTCCAGCTAACCCCTACCCACCAGCAGCCAGTCAGTTTCCCATCACCCATCTCAAGAACCTTATCTCCAGTTTCTGGAAGCCACCCCTCAGCAGCAGCCACTCCTCCCATCACCAGCCACCAGCATTCCCCCAACCCCCAGCAGTCTGTCTCCTTCCTCCCTCCCCCACCCCTTATTCCAATACTTACAGCGGCTATCACCACCATCCCTGAAACAGTTGTTGCCTTCAGAAACCGTGCAGCTCTCAGTCCAGTTGAGCTGTGCAGTGCCTGAACTCCTGCACTTTTCTCCAGAGACCATGAGGTCACGAGACCGGCGCAAAACTTTAGGAACAGCACGGCTCAAACACATCGAGAGCCACAAGGTGCCAGAAGGCAACAGCTGTTCCAGGGGCAATGGCTGGGAGCCTCAGAACAAGGTGGAGAGGAGGGGGGAGGAATTCCCACAGGAGTAATAATTTTCAAATGACATGAAAATTGCGCAGAACACTTTAGAAACGCTCATGGAACCCTGGGTGGAAAACACTACTCTTGGATATGTGATATGAAAGTGAAAGTTCAGATAGATAATAGATTACACCCAGATGTGCAAGGACAGGATGCCTTAGTGCACTTTGCTCAGCAAGTTGAACTATGAAATCTTCTTTTCTCTGCTCCAAAAATGGCTTGGTTCCTGTTGTTGACTAGGTAAACCCCTGCACTCACAGCATTTCAACAGATGTTTCAGCTGTCTGCAAGTCATTCCCTGGGAATCTCAGCCTCTGAGATTTCTATGAGACACTTTATTGCCTGCAGGTCACTAGTTACGGTCTGATTTCCTTTTCTTTTTGGCTTTCTTATACTAACAATGTTTACATAAGACCTATCAAAAATACATACATAACGACAATTTTATTTAAAAAAAAAAAAATAGAGTCCTCACACAACAGTAAGGTATTCCTTTAGTCCCATAAAATATCTACACTTCTGGTAATGGCTTTTAGAATAATAAGAATCAGGAAGAACTGTTCTCATTATGAAATCATCTGCTACCATTTAAGTGCTTGATAATACATTTGCTACCATTACTGACATTTCAACCTTCTTTTTATTGGCAGCAGCTGCAATAGTTGTATGCATTTTATAGGTTTAAAACGCTGGGAAAGCCCACTGAATTCCCCCCTTCCTGGTTTGTTTGTTTTTTTTTTTTAATTTTTCCTTTATATTTACTGCAGAGTTTGCATGCACATTCAAATCCGCAGCTTCACAATGTCTTCCATCTTCCACATATTCCATTCACTTAAACATGGAGAAAGTGACGGCATAACAAAACATAGCTGATCTACAGCTCCGCACATATTATCGCTCCCTTGTTTTGCCTTGAGGTGGGAGGGAGCTGTCAGTGCAAGAAAACTGCCATCGATAAATTACCAAATGATAGGGATGTGAATCGTTTTTTGACGATTTAAAATATCGTCCGATATATTTTAAATCGTCAAAAATCGTTAGGGCCACGATACAATACCAATTCCCCCGATTTATCGTCAAAAAATCGTAAATCGGGGGGAAGGGGGAGGGCAGGAAAACCGGCACACTAAAACACCCTAAAACCCACCCCTGACCCTTTAAATTAAATCCCCCACCCTCCCGAACCCCCCCCCCCAAATGCCTTAACTTACCTGGGGGTCCAGCGGCACACTAAAACACGGCACACTAAAACCCCCTAAAACCCACCCCGACCCTTTAAATTAAATCCCCCCCCTCCTGAACCCCCCCCAAATGCCTTAAATTACCTGGGGGTCCGTAGCGGCGGTCCATAGCTTAAATTACCTCTGTAGCGGCGGTCCGTAGCTAAATTGGGGGAAGGGGGAGAGCAGGAAAACCGGCACACGAAATCGTGTAGTCTTCAGCCGGCGCCATTTTGCAAAATGGCCGCCGCAAAATGGCGGCGGCCATAGACCAAAACGATTCGACGCAGGAGGTCGTTCCGGACCCCCGCTGGACTTTTGGCAAGTCTTGTGGGGGTCAGGAGGCCCCCCCCAAGCTGGCCAAAAGTTCCTGGGGGTCCAGCGGGGGTCAAGGAGCGATTTCCTGCCACGAATCGTTTTCCGTACGGAAAATGGCGCCGGCCATACGCGTAGTGTGCCGGTTTTCCTGCTCTCCCCCTTTCCCCAATTTAGCTACGGACCGCCGCTACGGAGGTAATTTAAGCTATGGACCGCCGCTACGGACCCCCAGGTAATTTAAGGCATTTGGGGGGGATTTAATTTAAAGGGTCGGGGTGGGGTTTAGGGGGTTTTAGTTGCCGTGTTTTAGTGTGCCGCTGGACCCCCAGGTAATTTAAGGCATTTGGGGGGGGGGTTCGGGAGGGTGGGGGATTTAATTTAAAGGGTCGGGGGTGGGTTTTAGGGGGTTTTAGTGTGCCGGCTCACGATTTTAACGATTTTTCACGATACTTTACACACCCAAACGGCAACAATACGATTCCCTCCCCCTCCCAGCCGAAATCGATCATTAAGACGATCGAGGACATGATTCACATCTCTACCAAATCACTAATTTGGCTAAAAGTATTCCATAAACAAAAATCATATCAATCTCTGATTGTATAACACTGTTAATAAAAAGTATTCTGCCAAATAAGTTCCTACACATACAAATTCTTTTTCGAATAAGATCAAGATGCCCATTTGCAAACCTTCGTACTAACCAATGTCAACATTGCGATGAAAAGGAAAAAAAATATTTTCCTGAATTTCTCCCCCTCCCACCCCTCTTCTTAGGGAAGCATTGAAATGGAAAAATAGATATATGCTCCACATCTTGGCCTCTCAAATCTCTGGCCCTCCCCTCCCTCTTCATCAATTTTCGGTCTCCTGCACGTGGCTAATTTTTTCTTCCCTTCAAGCCCAGTCTCTCCCTTCCATTCTCCCTCTGCTTCATCCTATTTCCCCTCCTCTACCCCTTCTTGCTCTTTCTCCGCCTGTCTCCATCAAGCCTCATGCTTATGCCATGATGGAAGGAGGTATGAGAAGGAACTGCCGACAGGCGCTGGATCGACTGATTCTGCTTGTGCTAAGCAGTACTAGCAGGTTTTGTGCTGTACTTATGAAACCTGTTGGTACCGCACCACAGAAGGGAATTGGTGCCTCTAAGCAGCACTGATTTCCTTCCAACTTCAAAGCTGCCAGGGGGGCAGCAAATGGCAAGACTGAGATTTCCATTGCCCTCTTACTACACCTGCTGCTGCTTACCCATTACTCATGTTCCCTGCCTTTGCAGAGAATCAACTGAAAACTGCCTTCATATAAAATCTCTCCTCATCTGTTAACCTTTGAACCTCCCTCCTTCCTTACCACCATAAAATCTATAAAAACATACAATTATCTGACCAGGCTCTAGTATCCACATATCTGGGATTAAATGGTGAAAGGGTACAATGTGCTACTATTAGTGCCACACTCATCTACTAAGTACTCTACAGTGGTGTGCTGATTAGATTGGGAGTGCATGACCATCTAATCACTAGTAACCTGAGTTACCATGATTGCCGCTGACGAGGGTCTTCTAGTTCAGGCTCATCTCATGCTGGAACACTGCACTTACAGCTCTAGAACCAGCTGTTGTAGTATCAACTAGATATTCTCCCCTCTCTATTCTCTCATTCCCTTCCAGCCAGCTGTCTGTTCCTTCTTATTTCTCCCTTTCTCAGCCCAAGAAGTCCTTATGCCTTATATCTCATACCTCCTTCCATCCCTCATGGCAATAGCATGAGACCTGCCAACACCATGTGGATCAAAATAAAGTAATGGATCAATGTGGTACAGAAGGGTTGCGCATTAAAGCAGTTCCTCATTTATTTATTAGTTTTATATACCGTCGATCTGTGGACAATCTAGACGGTGTACACTTAGTCATATAGAAGAAAAATGCATAACAATACATTATAAAACAAAATTGAAATTAATCAAAATATAAACAGTAAATTATTATATAAAATAATAAAACAAGGGATTATTTGCAACATAAAAATAAATAAATAAAGTACAAAGCTTAAAACATCATTGCTATTCTGCCAACAGAAGTGATTTGGGAGCAGGAAGTGCCTGTGCACAGCAGTTAGAATTAAAGTTTGGGGAATAGTGTAGCGCTAGCTCATTGGCTGGTTATTGGAGGTGGGGGCCAAAGACAAGTGAGGCACAACTTGCTGGCAGTCAAAGTGGAGCAGGAAAAAATTTGAGGTAAAGCAGACTGGTGAGAACTACCCTGCTTCAAACTCTGCTTGTACGGGTATCTTCCCTGGATTAAAGGAGGAAGGCAAAACAAAATTTGGCATCCGTCAGATAAAGAGAGAACAAGCATAATAATAACTCCTTAAGTCCCATATATCCACATCTGCTTTCAGTTGTTCTTATGTCAAGCAATTTTATTATTGGACAAAACCGATCCAATAAATAAAGTTTTGTTTTTTGTTTTGGTTTTTTTTTTTTTGAATGGCTTGAAATGTCATTATCATACCTTCCACACACAAACACATATGCAAAGAAGTCATGTTTTCCATTCCACTCTATAAGAAACAACAAAAAACCTGCTGCTACACTTTGGGGCGAAAACATGACTCCAGTGATATCAGATTTTGAAATGAGTCCCCTTTTTGCATTCACAAGTGCCAAATGGAAGGTGACATTCGTCTCTTTTGTGATAATGTTTCAGGGACACTGGGTGTTGGAGAGAGAGAGAAAGAGGGGACAAGAAAAAGAGGAAGAAGGAACAGTGCCCCTCCCTATTTACAAGCTCCATCTTGGTGAAAGCATCCCATCATCTGGTTTGAAATTTAGAGTTATGTAATTTAAAGGGCAAATAATCATTGCAAAATAAATACATGAATCCAAAAATTCCAACTTTTGGAAAAACTGTTTTTTAACCAAACGACTCAAACTAAAAGCAAAACATTTTAAACAATAATTGCTCTTAAAACCAGTGAAAAAAACAAAACATTCATATACCCTTAGTCACTCTGTTAATTCACCAGGTCCAACAAAAGGAAAGGATATAATCCTGACACCCCAAAAAACACTCATGATATATTGTATATATCAAACCTTTAACTTCAAAAATGTGTTCAAAATATATTGAGGCCAATATTCAAAATGGAACTTAGCTGGATCAGTACTAGTGATCCGGCTAAGTGGCATCACTGAATTTCTGGCTACAGTCAAGGAGTACACAAAAATAGTGCAATGCCTCCGTCTATATCACAGATAAAGTATGCAACCAGAGGTCCTATACACGACACAATATTCACCAAATAAATCTTTTTTTATTTTATTTTTAAACACATATAATATAAATTATCCTCCTCTAATACATAGGAACTCCTAACTAGACAATAAAAAAACCCCTCAATCATTCGTTACCCTCAATCATACTTTCCGCATACATACCATCCTCTAAAAAATACCCCAACATGATTAATGTGTTAACAAATGTCTTATAAACATATCATATAATATACAATTTGCTCTCTCTCAGTGTATACCGCATAGCATGTTAGATATCTGTTTATATATTTAATCACCCGACGACGATCTCGTTTCGTCCGCCGTGGCAGACTTCCTCAGGGATATGTTCAAAAACACAGTAATCAATCACGTTGAAGTTGAATATTGCACTTCCCGATCACCATAATAAACACCCTGATTCTTCTCATAACCCTACTCCTCAAAGTGCCTTCCCACGCCTAGCAGGAACTCCTAAAACAATGCACAAATGATAAAATAATTTTATATCAATTCAAACAAATTCTCATAATGATAACCATCCATTTCTTAAGTCAGTTACATTCCCCCTCCATACCGGAACATTGACTGTCCATATCTCATGGCGAAGCAACCAAATGCACTCTTTTTACTTCCGTCTCCGTATATTCTTATAAGGACTGTTGGTGTTCACAATGCTACCAGACTTCATCAATTATGACTTCCCTTCATCTCCTACAATCGTACACAAATGAAATAAATTTTTTTTGAAATTCAAACAGATTCACGTAATATTAACCATCCCGTTCTAGAGTCAGTTAAACCTCCCTCCATACCAAAACATTAACTCACCATATCTCGTGGCGAAATAACCAAATACACTCTTTTTACTTCCGAATCCGTATATACTTATAAGAACTGTTGGTATTCACTATGCTGTTATAACTTCCAAACTATACCTCTTTATCAAAAATCAACTATTAAGAAGCATGCCCCCAGCCTTTAAACTCCCATACCTTTCGCTTAAACCGCCATACCTTTCGCTTAAACCGCAAAGCACATCTACTTCTTGAATGTCTTTTGAAACCAACAAGTTGTCCTCTTCCGAATCCGAATCGACACGCTATACTCAAACGTTCTACTGCCAGGAAGTGGCCATGTCCTTTTGAATATCCTCTCAACCAATCAAAGCCATGCCCCACGGATGTGTATTGAATGTCTAAAACTTTATTCAAACGTATAAATATTACATCCACTTCTAACACTCGTGAGAATTCTCGCTATGGTGTAGAAACAGTGCAAAATATCTACACCAATTCTACATATATCAAGCTAAAATTGCATATGTCGAGCTGAAATTTACTGACCAATACGATACATAACTCAAAAAATGTCCTAACATCCGTGAAACATTTCGCTATGATGTAGAGACGCTTCAAAATGTCTACGTCAATTCCGCGTATATCAAACTAACATTTACTCACCTATGTGATGAAGTACAAGATTCAAAAAAATGTCCTAATCTCATATCAACAAAAATTTATTCTCAAAGTGTAGTCTACCATCAAGAACCCATATATATCTCCAATATTTACCTACAATCTTTAATAGGAATATAAAAACGCCTGCACATGATATATTAGTAAAATGCCTCCCATTCCAATGAATCATTTAACCCCCTTGGACGTACAGTGTTCCACTGAAAAATATATTTTTGTTCAATTTTATGCATGATGTGTGTCACTTCTCCCTGAGTCTTAATGTTACATTGTTGTATCACGAAAAACCGTACCTGATCTACAGTGTGCCCTGCCTCCATCCAGTGTGCCACTAAAGGTGCACCCTCTTTAACAGTTCTTAGTCTACTTTTATGTTCCGTGATTCTCAACCTAATTTTTCGGGTAGTATAGCCAATATATAAAAGTTCACATGGGCACACTATCCCATAAATTACCATGGCTGAATCACAGGAGAAATTCCCTCTCAATACAAAAGGTTGTTTCCATTGGGCTGGCTTAAATGTTTGGATTTCCAAAACATTTTCGCACACTGAACATCCTGTACATTTATGTTGACCCCATTGTGCTGATGGCACAACCACATCCATTCTTGATAACAACGATCTCATATTGGTGCCACGTTTCATAGCAAAAATAGGGGGTTCATTGAACCCCGGTAATGCTTTTACCAACTGCCAATGCTTCAATATACATTTCTTAATTTGATGTGCCTTAGTGGAAAATGGTAACGTACAAATTGATCTCATCACTGTACTACGTGGGCTAGGCTGTAATAAATTCTCACGGTTGGCATATAAGGCTCTTTTGTAAGCCCCTCTAATACATTTATGTGGGTAACCTCTCTCTTCAAATTTCTTCATTAGCCTTTTGGCCATGACCTTATATTCCTGTACAGACGAACAAATCCGTCTGTACCTAAGGAACTGACTGATGGGTATGCTTTCCTTTAATTTCTTGGGATGAAAGCTCTGGAAATGCAGTGTAGTATTGCGATCCGTGGGTTTAGTGTACACAGAGAAAATCAATGTACCATCCTGTACAGCAATCATCATATCCAAAAATGGTAACTGGACTGTACTTGATTGAAAAGTGAACTGTAAATGAGGATCACACGAATTTACATATTGAATAAATTGAATGAGTGCTTCTTCATCGCCTTCCCAAATAAAAAACACATCATCTATGTATCTTTTGAAAAATGAAATATATGAGAAATATTGAGATGTATAAATGAATTTATCTTCAAAAATTCCTACATAAAGACAAGCTACTGAGGGGGCTAAAGGAGAACCCATCGGAATCCCTTTTATTTGAGTAAACATGTGCTCCTTGAATTGAAAATAAAATTGAGTAATGATAATTTCTGCTAATTGATTAATTACTGCTTTTCTAGATGCTCTTATACCTGTTTTGCTTAAAGAAATGTTAATTATAAATATAATTAATATAATATAATATATAATTAAATATAAGAGCATCTAGAAAAGCAGTAATTAATCAATTAGCAGAAATTATCATTACTCAATTTTATTTTCAATTCAAGGAGCACATGTTTACTCAAATAAAAGGGATTCCGATGGGTTCTCCTTTAGCCCCCTCAGTAGCTTGTCTTTATGTAGGAATTTTTGAAGATAAATTCATTTATACATCTCAATATTTCTCATATATTTCATTTTTCAAAAGATACATAGATGATGTGTTTTTTATTTGGGAAGGCGATGAAGAAGCACTCATTCAATTTATTCAATATGTAAATTCGTGTGATCCTCATTTACAGTTCACTTTTCAATCAAGTACAGTCCAGTTACCATTTTTGGATATGATGATTGCTGTACAGGATGGTACATTGATTTTCTCTGTGTACACTAAACCCACGGATCGCAATACTACACTGCATTTCCAGAGCTTTCATCCCAAGAAATTAAAGGAAAGCATACCCATCAGTCAGTTCCTTAGGTACAGACGGATTTGTTCGTCTGTACAGGAATATAAGGTCATGGCCAAAAGGCTAATGAAGAAATTTGAAGAGAGAGGTTACCCACATAAATGTATTAGAGGGGCTTACAAAAGAGCCTTATATGCCAACCGTGAGAATTTATTACAGCCTAGCCCACGTAGTACAGTGATGAGATCAATTTGTACGTTACCATTTTCCACTAAGGCACATCAAATTAAGAAATGTATATTGAAGCATTGGCAGTTGGTAAAAGCATTACCGGGGTTCAATGAACCCCCTATTTTTGCTATGAAACGTGGCACCAATATGAGATCGTTGTTATCAAGAATGGATGTGGTTGTGCCATCAGCACAATGGGGTCAACATAAATGTACAGGATGTTCAGTGTGCGAAAATGTTTTGGAAATCCAAACATTTAAGCCAGCCCAATGGAAACAACCTTTTGTATTGAGAGGGAATTTCTCCTGTGATTCAGCCATGGTAATTTATGGGATAGTGTGCCCATGTGAACTTTTATATATTGGCTATACTACCCGAAAAATTAGGTTGAGAATCACGGAACATAAAAGTAGACTAAGAACTGTTAAAGAGGGTGCACCTTTAGTGGCACACTGGATGGAGGCAGGGCACACTGTAGATCAGGTACGGTTTTTCGTGATACAACAATGTAACATTAAGACTCAGGGAGAAGTGACACACATCATGCATAAAATTGAACAAAAATATATTTTTCAGTGGAACACTGTACGTCCAAGGGGGTTAAATGATTCATTGGAATGGGAGGCATTTTACTAATATATCATGTGCAGGCGTTTTTATATTCCTATTAAAGATTGTAGGTAAATATTGGAGATATATATGGGTTCTTGATGGTAGACTACACTTTGAGAATAAATTTTTGTTGATATGAGATTAGGACATTTTTTTGAATCTTGTACTTCATCACATAGGTGAGTAAATGTTAGTTTGATATACGCGGAATTGACGTAGACATTTTGAAGCGTCTCTACATCATAGCGAAATGTTTCACGGATGTTAGGACATTTTTTGAGTTATGTATCGTATTGGTCAGTAAATTTCAGCTCGACATATGCAATTTTAGCTTGATATATGTAGAATTGGTGTAGATATTTTGCACTGTTTCTACACCATAGCGAGAATTCTCACGAGTGTTAGAAGTGGATGTAATATTTATACGTTTTGAATAAAGTTTTAGACATTCAATACACATCCGTGGGGCATGGCTTTGATTGGTTGAGAGGATATTCAAAAGGACATGGCCACTTCCTGGCAGTAGAACGTTTGAGTATAGCGTGTCGATTCGGATTCGGAAGAGGACAACTTGTTGGTTTCAAAAGACATTCAAGAAGTAGATGTGCTTTGCGGTTTAAGCGAAAGGTATGGCGGTTTAAGCGAAAGGTATGGGAGTTTAAAGGCTGGGGGCATGCTTCTTAATAGTTGATTTTTGATAAAGAGGTATAGTTTGGAAGTTATAACAGCATAGTGAATACCAACAGTTCTTATAAGTATATACGGATTCGGAAGTAAAAAGAGTGTATTTGGTTATTTCGCCACGAGATATGGTGAGTTAATGTTTTGGTATGGAGGGAGGTTTAACTGACTCTAGAACGGGATGGTTAATATTACGTGAATCTGTTTGAATTTCAAAAAAAATTTATTTCATTTGTGTACGATTGTAGGAGATGAAGGGAAGTCATAATTGATGAAGTCTGGTAGCATTGTGAACACCAACAGTCCTTATAAGAATATACGGAGACGGAAGTAAAAAGAGTGCATTTGGTTGCTTCGCCATGAGATATGGACAGTCAATGTTCCGGTATGGAGGGGGAATGTAACTGACTTAAGAAATGGATGGTTATCATTATGAGAATTTGTTTGAATTGATATAAAATTATTTTATCATTTGTGCATTGTTTTAGGAGTTCCTGCTAGGCGTGGGAAGGCACTTTGAGGAGTAGGGTTATGAGAAGAATCAGGGTGTTATTATGGTGATCGGGAAGTGCAATATTCAACTTCAACGTGATTGATTACTGTGTTTTTGAACATATCCCTGAGGAAGTCTGCCACGGCGGACGAAACGAGATCGTCGTCGGGTGATTAAATATATAAACAGATATCTAACATGCTATGCGGTATACACTGAGAGAGAGCAAATTGTATATTATATGATATGTTTATAAGACATTTGTTAACACATTAATCATGTTGGGGTATTTTTTAGAGGATGGTATGTATGCGGAAAGTATGATTGAGGGTAACGAATGATTGAGGGGTTTTTTTATTGTCTAGTTAGGAGTTCCTATGTATTAGAGGAGGATAATTTATATTATATGTGTTTAAAAATAAAATAAAAAAAGATTTATTTGGTGAATATTGTGTCGTGTATAGGACCTCTGGTTGCATACTTTATTTACAGTCAAGGAGTGCCATTTAACCTTATAATGACTTATCTGGCTAGGCTTTTACCCAGAAAACTCAGGGGGGAGGAATGGGTGAATCGGGAAGGAGTTGAATTGTCCAGATAAGTTAACGGGCTAACTTGATATTCAGAGTTAACCTGCTGAATTATTTGATCAACTCTGGTCGGGCCAAATGGCTGTCCTAAAGTTAGCCGACTATACATAGCCAGCTAACTTTAAGAAAGCTGGGTATATTCACTGGCATGGCTGTGCCACTGAAAATACAGCACTAGTTAGTTGGTTAAGTTTATCCGGTTAACTAGCACACCTGTATGCCAGCTGAATATGGACCTCATCATTTAGATTCAGACCCAATGAAAATAAAAATTAAAGTAAGAACTGTTGAACATCTTTGATGCATTCGCAACCAGTGGACAGAAGCATCCTTGGTGGATCATTGGCTACATGCACAACATTCATTGGAGTCCCAAAGCAAAGAACATCAAGCAGCATTGTCTAAATTATCAAGAAGGCTCCTAACCCAATACAACTGTTGTTAGCAGTAATTTATGGGCTTGACAGTTGCTTGGTTTTGATTGATTGCAAGTATTACTACTCTTATCATAAGGCTTGGGGGTGACTGCACGGAGCGGCAATTGCTACCCTTGAGAGAAACATGAGGGTATCCTGCACGGAGCAGCAGATACTACCATAAGAGGTTTGCTGGGCAGACTGGATGGGTCATCTGTTCCTCTTCTGCCGTCATTACTATGTTACTGAGGATGTTACTTTTTTACTATGGAGGAATTATGCTTTTGTGTTTTGGAAGTGATTCAGCTGTCCCTGGGAGTTGATATCTCCTGTATCCTTCTGCGCCGAGCATAGCACTTCATTTATGACTGGCAGACTATAGATCTGTCTGGTCTGAATCAGGAGGTTTAAAGGAAAGCATTTTTACCATAAGGGATTCTGAAGTTTCTCACCCCAATTTTTACAGGGGAATCAATGCGCTGTTGTGATTGGATAGATCTGAACTCATGGTATGTCTGTGTGGAGTATCCAGAATCTTTATAGGTTTCTCAACAGTTGAGGCCATTTGTTCAGTCTTTTTGAGCCCACATTTGGAGAAAATGTTTGATCATGTGTTGCTATAATCCTTTTTTACTTTTTTCTCTTTTTCATATATGCAATTTGAGATTTCATGTGCTTTGCTCTCTGTTCTTAAAGAGTTTTTTAAGCATTTTTAAAGTATTTTTTAAATCATTTTTGTTTGCAGTTTGAGTGCCTTGGATATAATAGTCATTTATTCTGTAGTCACCTCTCTGATGAAGCCTTGTGGCAAAACATGGCCATCTTGGGGGGCCTCAATGGGCCGCTTGCCCCGCTCTAGCGTTTGCCTTGAAGGGTGCAAGATGCAGCAAGGCCAGCCCTATAAAACCCTTTCTCACAGGTTTTCTTCCTGCCTCAGCATTGAGTCTCTTTTCTACCTTTGGCCTCTTATCCATGTATTCTTTGGCTGAATCTTTGTTCTTGTTCCTTGCCTGTGTATTCTTTGCTTTATTCTTGGTCCATTTAAGTATTCTGGCGGCCTAATTCTTGTTCTTGTTCCTTGCCTTGCCTTGCTCTGCCTAGGCCTCCTAGTGGCCTCCCTTGCCTGTGTGTTTTTTGTCTTGTTCCCATCCGGTGTTACACCTGTCGGTCGCAGACGGCTGCAACCTCTCATGCTCACCTCTTTTTTCCCTGCTCCATCAAGTCTGGGAAGAATGGCGGCCTCTGCCAGTCCCCGCCGACCTCTCAGGCGTTCCTGGGACAGCATGGGCGCTGCGACCACCATCTTGGACCCGGAGTTACCTAGGCGTTCAAATGAGGCGCGCAAGGGCCTCATTTGAACACGCCATGGCGGGAACCTCGGCGGCGTCCCCGCCTGATGACATCAGCCCGCTAGCATATTTAATCTGACCAGCCCTTGCCTTCCTCAAGTTAGCAAGGAGTTCCATCTTGCTGAATTCTCCACATTCAAGGACTTCCTATTCCTGACTTGGTCTTGGCATCCAGACGCTCTGAGTACCTGCTCCTCGGGGGCTCCCCTGCGTTCGCGGCTATCCGCTCCTCGGAGGGCCTCCCTGCCTGACTGTGACTAGACCTGCGCCTCAGCTCTCTATCTCTCTACAGGAACCATCTACTGTGAGTACCTCTACTGACATCTACTATACAGACTGCATTGTGGATTCCACGCGGTGTACCCCGACCCTCGAGCCACTACCGTCCTTCCTCATTAGAAGCCATTCAGCTTTCCTGCTCTACAAAATTCATATACAATATCTACAGGAGCCACTTCCGGGTTCTGGCATCGCTACCAAGTTCTTCAACATCTACTATACAGACTTCTTCGGCATACCCCGCTCCGTGGGCCAATACCGGATCTGTTTTCCTGAGGTCCCTACACTCGACAGAGGGGATCCCTGGCATACCCCGCTCCGCAGGCCACTACCGGATCTTCTCAGCTGTGCTCTCACTCTGGGTAATTCCCATTGCCCAGGACTGTCCTACTATATCTCCAGTTCTGTGGACATTACTTTTTCCTTCCTTTACAATAAAGACTCCTCTTCTAGCTGTGTCCCACACCACTGAGACTGTGCCTACTGATGGTGAGGCTCACAGGGCTCCTTCCTGTGGGCAGAGACACCTCTCGTCTCAGCCCGTGGTTCACATTCTTACTTAAACATAACATCCTGCTTGGCCCTTTCAGTGGCCTTCCTTGTCTGTGTGTTCCTTCTCTTGCCTAGGCCTCCCTGGGGCCTTTCTTGCCTATGTGTTCCTTACCTGACTCTTTACTCTATTGAGGCCTCCCAGTAGAGGCGTAATGATGGGGGGGGGGGGCAAGGGGGGGGGGGCCATCCTTGGTGGCAATAGGAGAAGGATGCCATTGCTGCTGGCAGGAAGGTCCTGCGGCAGCGTGGAATAGTGACATGGTGGGGAAAATCCCACCAGCAAAAGCAAGGACCTGCAGCAATGGCAGAGGCCAGCAGTGCCACCAGCAGTCCCTGGAGCCGGCAGCCGAAGAAGAGGCTCTGCGGTGCAGCTGGAAGCTGAAGAAGGGAGAGACTGGCCCTGTGAGTACGCCTGGTGCCACCGGATGTGCAAACTGTGCAATTGCACAGGGCTGTGGGGTGGTGTCAGGAGCAGGGAGAGGCCCGCGAGGCCACCGGTGGACCCCATCGCACTGGCGGCCTGGAAGAGGAATCGGCCCTTGAGGCCCCCGGTGGTCCCCCATCTCACTGGTGGCCCGAAACAGGAATTGATCTGTGAGGCCACCAGCAGTCCCCATCTCACCGGCAGCCCATAAGAGGAATCGATCCATGAGGCCTCCTGTGGATCCCATCTCACCAGCGGCTGGAAGAGGAATTGGCCCCGTAAGGCCTACTCCTTCTTGGTGCCAGCATTCACTTTCCAAAACACATGCAGCTAGCACATTTTCTATGCTGATCTCGCAATGCACAACATCAGCATAGAGGAAGTACTAGGCTCATGTGGTTTGATTAGCACATGGACCAGCACACGAGAAGTAGCTGCAGAATGGCTTCCAGTGGTATGTATATGTGTGTGTGCGTGAAGGAATGAATGAATGAGAGTCTTATTGGGGTGTGGGGATGTGGTGTGGGTGAATGAGAGCCTGACCTGGAGTGAATGAGAGCCTGACTGGAGGGAGGATAAGTGAATGAGAACCTGATAGAAACGGGGATGGGGTATGTGAATGGGAGTCTGACTGGAGGTGGATATGTGAATGGGAACCTGACTGGAGGGTTATGAGTGTGTGAACCTGTCTGGGTTGTGTGTGTGTGTGTGTGTGTGTATTTCTGTGTGCATGAGAACCTGACTGACTGGGGTATGTGTGTGTGTGTGGGGGGGGGGGAGTGGTAGGAATATGTCTGTGGTGTGCATGTATGTGAATGGGAACCTATCTGGGGCGTGTGTGAATGAATGGGAACCTGTCTGGTGAGTGCGTGTGTGTGTGTATGGGAACCTGTCTGGGGTGTGTATGGGTATATGTGTATGGGAACCTGTCTGGTGAGTGTGTGTGTATGGGAACCTTTCTGGGAGGTGTGCGTGTGTATGGGAACCTATCTGGGGTGTGTATGTGTGAATGGGAGCCTACCTGGGTATGTGTATGTGTGTGTGAAGAAAATTTGTGCGGCCTCACTAATCCATACCTTACTCAGGATGACTGGAAATACAATGTTTTTGGGTATGGAGATCAGTGAATTTTCTATCCTTAATAGTTTAACTTATTGGATGTCTGTCATTTAGAAATAATTTATTGTTTGGGAAATTTTTACAATTTTGTATGAGCTCTTAATTATTGGATGTTATTCTATTCCTTAGTTCATTATAAAAAGAATATTTCCAAGTATGGTTTGACTGAAATGACTGATATATATTCCTTGATTTTATTGATGAATGATTTATGAGGACTGATGATGTTTCTATTTCTCCATTGCTGCATTGCATACAGAGTCTGGCTCGTTGCGGTTTGCGGTTTCTGGTTCAGTTTCTGTTTATAGTTTATAGTCTCCTTATTCTGAATTTTGTGAAAGTGAGTCTGTGTTCTGCATCTTTAATTGAGGTGGGGTATTTTGTGTTAAAAAAAAAAAACAAGGAGGGGGCAGCACAGTAATTGTTTACACAGGGCAGCAAATATGCTAGTACTGGCCCTCCTGTGAGAGTAAGTGCCGGGGTGAGTGTGTGTGCATGTGTATGAAGGTGTGTCTGTGTATATGAGGTTATGTGTGTATATGTATGAGGGTGTGAATGTGTATGTGTGTATGAGGGTGTGTAACTCTGTGTGTGTGTGTGTGTATGTGTGTGTGTGTGTGTACATGAGAGGTGTGGGTGTGGTATGTGTATGTATGTATATGAGAGGGTGTGGGTGTGGGTGTATGAGGAATAGGGGTGTGCATTCGTTTTCACAGTATTGGCGAACCACAACGTATCTTGCAATTTTCATTATATATGTGGGGAGGCGAAACGCATCGCGACTCCCCATGTATATAACTTATTATCCGTCTAATTCGGTGCGCCCTGCGGCTCCCGCTTTTCTTCGCCCCCATTAGCTAGCTATGATTTTCACAAAATGGCAGCGCCCATGCCCTACATTCCGGTATCCATGCCGACCTGTCCCACCCTTTCCTATGAGTCACTGTGACTCACAGGAAAGGGTCAGGAAAGGATCAGGGTCAGAAAAGGGTCAGACAGGTTGGCATGGATACCGGAATGCAGCGTATCAGCACTGACATTTTCTGAAATGCACTGAATGCAGCCAATCGTGCTGTCATTCAGTGCTCTCTGAGGATTTTACTGGTGAGCCAGCACTATATAAAGATCAGCACGAGAAGACCAACGCATTTTATTTTTCAGTGCTGTTATGGGAAGGTGGGGTTGGTGTAGGGAGGCTACACTGAGAGATAGGCTACAAGGTTAGTTAGTAAAGAGAAAGAAAAAGCTTAGCTGCCTAATTACTCTTTATTTTGCTGCAGTGCCAGTGCCAGCTACAGCTAGTCCTGTTTCTGTTTGTTTCAAGCTGTTTATTTAGGTGATCTGACTGAGACGCTGTGCCAGGGAGAGAAGCAGCTACAGCTAGCAATCAGCAGCATTAGGGAGTTGTGGCTTGCTGGGAGAGATATATTTTCATCCATTTTTCTGGTGTGACAAAAATTCCAGCTTTTTTAAACTGAATTTTTTAAATTCAAGTCACTTAGTCTCTGTGCACTGGGCTTCAGTGGGTAGTGGGTAGTTTTAACAAACTGAACCTAACTATTGGGTGGGTCTGTGCAGTCAGGTGCCCAGGGAGTCTGGTTCTTTTGTGCTTACAAGCAAGCAGCATCTTGCTTGTAAGCAAGATGCTGCTTACACCAGAGATGTGCTTCGTTTTTTACTTCCAGGTCATTTTTTGAGTCAGACGCTTCGGGGTAAAGTTCGGTTTTCCTCGGTAAGTTTTTTTGACAAACGAATAAAAAACTAAGAGAGAAAAACGAAACCGGCTCAAAAAACGACGCGGGAAAACAAAGCTAAAAAAAACCCACCCCAAGCATTAAAACTTACTATAAAACATTAAATACAACCCCCCCCCCATCCTGATCCCTCCCCAAGACTTACCAACATCCCTGGTGGTCTAGCGGGGTCCCGTGAGCTATTTGTCCCTCCGTGCCCCGCGTGCCTGCCTCGCTCAGAATGGCGCCGATAGCCTCTGAATTACTATGTCACAGGGGCTACCGGTGCCATTGGTCAGCCCCTGTCACATGGCCATCGGTGCCATCTTGTGCTCCTACCATGTGACAGGGGCTGACCAATGGCGCAGGTAGCCCCTGTGACATAGAATGGGCAAAGTTAAGACATGTAAAAATGCTTTTGAAAAGTATTTGTCGGGTCATCCTGGTCGGGCAGTGGCATTATGCAGCAAAGGGCCCCTGATTTGATTCCCAGATGAGGTGTTCTGCACCCTGAGTTGACTAGGACTAGGGATGTTGTAAAGGCAGTATTCCCTGGAAGGAAGGAAGTCATAGTCACTGAGTGACACCTAATGGTCAGATTTAGAGCCCATGGAACAGGCTTTGTTAAGGAGCCCTGGGACATGGCTCCTGGCCTCAAGACCATTGTTGCATGACCAGTAGGGGTGTGCATTCGGATTGACCGCATTAGTAAAACGCAACTCATATTTTTTTTTTACTTAAAAAATTGATTCGACATAAACGATCGGATTTCCCACATATCGAACATAGATATGTTCGATATGTGGGAAATCGCGATTGTTGAGCCAAAATAAAAATATAAACCCCCTCACCCTCCTTAATCCCCCCCCCGACTTACCACAACTCCCTGGTGATGGAGCGAGGAGTGAGGACGCCATTTCTGCAATCCTTGGCGAGAAGCATGTGACGTCGGCGGCACGTCGAGTGACGCCGGCGTCACGTGATTCCCGGCTCGTTCGCGCCGGACGGCTCGTTCGGCCCAAAAAGAACTTTTGGCCAGCTTGGGGGGGCCTCCTGACCCCCCCAAGCTGGCCAAAAGTTCTTTTTGGGCCGAACGAGCCGTCCGGCGCGAACGAGCCGGGAATCACGTGGCGCCGCGTCACTCAGACGCGACGTCACGTGATTCCCGGCAAGTTCGCGCCGGACGGCTCGTTCGGCGCGAACGAGCCGGGAATCACGTGACGCCGACGTCACGTGATTCCCGGCAAGTTCGCGCCGGACGGCTCGTTCGGCCCAAAAAGAACTTTTGGCCAGCTTGAGGGGGTCAGGAGGCCCCCCCAAGCTGGCCAAAAGTTCTTTTTGGGCCGAACGAGCCGTCCGGCGCGAACTTGCCGGGAATCACGTGACGTCGCGTCTGAGTGACGCGGCGCCACGTGATTCCCGGCTCGTTCGCGCCGGACGGCTCGTTCGGCCCAAAAAGAACTTTTGGCCAGCTTGGGGGGGTCAGGAGGCCCCCCCAAGCTGGCCAAAAGTTCTTTTTGGGCCGAACGAGCCGTCCGGCGCGAACGAGCCGGGAATCACGTGACGCCGCGTCACTCGACGTGCCACCGACGTCACATGCTTCTCGCCAAGGATTGCAGAAATGACGTCCTCACTCCTCGCTCGATCACCAGGGAGTTGTGGTAAGTCTGGGGGGGGGGATTAAGGAGGGTGAGGGGGTTTAATTTTTTTTTTTTGCACATATGTACATATACCCAACTCATTGGATTTTTTTTATGTCCATATTGGCCGCAAGTGGGACCCCCTTTCGGACATAAAAAATATGAACATAAAATTTTGCTCTGCACATCCCTAATGACCAGGCTAGGAACAGTATGTGTGTTGAGGGAAGAGGGGTTTATTAAAGTAGGAGAAAATGATCCTTGGGAAGAAGGAAAAAAAGGGAAACTTCTCCCCCAATTAAAAAAAATAGTTCTGCAAAAGATGGGTTTGTATGAGATACATATGTGCGATTGACCTTCGTTGTTTCCTGCCCATGGTTACTAATATATTTTATAGGTAGGAATTGTTTGCTGTCCTAGTATATATCTAAGAATTAACTTTGTAAATAGCAGGTTTTTTTTAACTCCCATGAAAGTTGAGATGCCATACATGTGATTGTAAGGATAGTGGACCTTTTGCTGCAGTATGGTTGATGCAGCCAAGTAGGCAAACCAACTAGGCCCATGCCAGCAGCTAACAAATGTGCTCTAGACTGGGACTAGACTAGAGCTTCACCTGTATCAGCCATGTTCCCCACTTGTTCAGCCTTTGGGGTTCAGGTTCCAGCAGGACTTATGCGAAGATCCCAAAGGGCATATATACAGAGAGGGGCAGATTTTTAGAGGAGCAGGCGCAGGGCACATTTGTGCGTGCTATCCGGCGCGCACAAATATACACCCGATTTTATAACATGCGTGTGCTGCTGCACGCGCATGTTATAAAATCCAGGGTCAGCGCGTGCAAAGGGGTGCACGCTTGTGCACCTTGCATGCGCCGAGCCCTAGAGGAGGCCCAATGGCTTTCCCCGTTCCCTCCGAGGCCGCTCCAATTTCAGAGCGGCCTCGGAAGGAACTTTCGTTTCACTCCCCCCCCCACCTTCCCCTCCCTTCCCCTATCTAATCCACCCCCCAGCCCTACCTAAATCTCCCCCCTACCTTTGTTGTCTGTTACGCCTGCTCGAGGCAGATGTAACTTGCATGTGCCAGCCAGCGGCCGGCGCACCATCCCCCAGCACAGACGCTGTGCCGGAGGACTCGGGTCCACCCCCAGACCGCCACCCCACCGCCCCGCCCCTTTTTCAAAGCCCCGGGACATATGCGCATCCCGGGGATTGCGCGCGCCGCCAAATCTATGCAAAATAGGCTTGGCGCACACAGGGTTGGGGTTAAAGGGTTACACGCATAACCCTTTGAAAATCTACCCCAGAGAGTCCAGGGCAAGGCCAAAGTCTGGACAGGCTGCAGTGAAACAATTACCAGGAGCTAGCAAGAGGTTGAGGCAGGTGGCAAGCAAGGCATAGGCAGAGTTCGTAGCTGAGGTTGGTGGCAGACTGCAGGCAAGAGGAAAATCCTGGTCCAAAGCAGAGGTCAGTAGCAGGCGGCAGGTAATAGAATAGTCCGGATCTAAGGCAGAAATCAGTGGCAGGTGGCAGACAAGAGGATATTCTGGGTCCAAGGCAGAGATCAGAACCAAATAGACTGGAGAAGGACCGGGATGAAGGAAAGCCAAGGACAGAGCAGACTAGGCTGGATAAGACAAGCTGAGCAAGGCAGGGCAGAATGGGCAAGGCAGGCTGGAACCAAGGCAGGTTCAGGAACCAAAGCAGGAACAACATGCACTGCGACCGAGCATGGATAACCCCGCGACCGGCAAACATTACAGTGACATAACGCTCCCCTCTGTCTGCAGTTATATCAAGGTTCCAAATTCAAAAGTATTTAGTGAGTTAACGCAAACTTTAGCCAACAAAACAAATATTTGGGCACATATTTGGATAAATTCTAGCCCACTAATAAGTTAGGCGGCTAGAATTTAGCCAGATAAGTTCTGGGTGTTCTGGGAGCTTAACTGGGAGGAGTTGATATTCAGATTTAGCCAGATGACTTAGCTGGTTAGGTCTGGTCAGGCCAAAGAGTTGTCTTAAAGTTAGCAGGATAAAGTTAGCCGGCTAACTTTGAGATAGCCGGCTATATTCAGTAAGCAGGTGGCTGCATTATTGAATTTACCTCCAAAGTTAGCCAGATAAGTTTATCTGACTAACTTTGCTATGCAGACTATGTCTGAATATGGATCTCATCATTTCTTTGGAGGATGGCACGGTCAGCTTTGTCTAGAACATTCCTAATATCTGTAGCATACAAGATAGAAAACTGATGCCATTTGGCTGCTCTGGGACAACACAGGTCAAGGGCAGAAGAAAAAAAGGTCCAGAGGATATCTGTGGTGTCCTGCTTAGATGAGGACACTCTCATTTCCCCTCATCTTGTTTCCCTTACCTCTGAATAATTAGGGGCGGATTTTAAAAGGGTTACGTGCGTAAATCATGAGGATTTACGCACGTAACCGCTCCTGCGCATGCCGAGCCTATTTTGCATAGGCCCGGCGACGCGCGTAAGCCCCGGGACGCGCGTATGTCTCGGGGCTTTGCAAAAGGGGCGGGGCGGGACCGAGGCCTCCGGCACAGCGGCCATGCCGGGGGATCGCGCGCTGGCAGCAGGACGGCGCGTGCAAGTTACGCCTGCCAGAGGGGGGGTGATTTAGGTAGGGCTGGGAGACGGGTTAGATAGGGGAAGGGAGGGCAAGGTGGGGGGAGTGTAAAGAAAGTTCCTTCCGAGGTTGCTCCAATTTCGGATCGGCCTCGGAGGGAACAGGGAAAGCCACCGGGGCTCCCCTAGGGTTCGGCGCGCACAAGGTGCACTACTATGCACCCCCTTGCGTGCACCGACCCCGGATTTTATAATATGCGCGTGACTGTACGCGCATGACATAAAATCGCGCGCACAAATGTAGGGCACGCGCGCAGGTTTTAAAATCTGCCCCTTAGCTCTGCAGTGTGCTATGCAGAGAAGGGAGTACGTGTTACATTAGAGACTGAAGCCTCAGTGTAGCAACATTATGTGATGTATTGCTTGTAAAGGGAATGTTTGTCCCTGTGTACGGCATCTGCTAAGGGATTTTGAGCAGACAAAGTTTGCAATTTGTACAAGACCTATTTTTGTTCTTTTTTTTTTTCAGAATTTACCATACATATAAGACTTCCCTAACTCCTTTGTAACACTATCCATTATAGCCTCTATAAATGTAAGTGTTTGTACCTACCAGAAATTACAATTTTTTTTTTTTAAATGTTCTTCATCTAACCTTTTTTCACACTGCTTCTTAAGAAGTTGTAGCATGTCAGTGATTTAGAGCATTCGTAAATAATGCAGTGCGGCAACTGAAAAGAAGATAAACGCTTTCGACTCCTTACCCTTTGTTCCACCTGACATTATAGCATGAGCTTGCTCAGTGTGCTTTCTTCACCCAATTCCAGATGATGGTGGTGGTGTCAGAGGAGAGTCGATAATGTTGATAATGACAGTAACATACATTGAAATGAAGTCAACGCCGTATCTGCATCAGTCAGAGTTTGGGCCAGTCTAAAATGGTGCATAAAGGATGCCTATAGAATGTTTCCAAGATACATAGGATAGTGATTATTTTTATTTGCCAACATTTTTCTGCTAAAAATGTTTATAGCTCCTGAACTGGGTGGATTGAGCCCCCTCCCCCCCCCCCTCGAATAAAACGTAACATGCATCCCGTTGCTGAATTCTGCATTTATTCTAGAGGTGCACTCTCGTGGTCAAAAGACACAAAAGCACGACGAGAAAGCTGTTTCACATCATTTGAAAATGAAACAATAATAGAAATGCTAACTAAATTTAATTTTAATTTTGTTTTTAGTGTGTGACATTTACAAATTGTGTGCTCTTGGAACAAATAAAATGAAATGGGTAAATAAAAAAAGACACGAAAACCAACACTTCCCCCATCCCAAAATAACATGAGATGATATGAAATAAAAGTTTGAGAGCTCCACACCCCTAATTTTATTTCTATTTACAGATTCTATAGTGGTTAGGTTTGAGGTCTGAGAGTGTTATAATGTCCAATATCTTTAGCATCATTACACTACTGTAATAGGAAGAATATTTACAATGTTCTTGATTTCGTGCTCTGGTTTCATATCAGTGTTTTTACCAGTTGGTAAGAACATCAGAAAAAAAAAAAATACTTGATCAATCGATCAAATCGCAGCTCTCATCCATTTGCCACTAAAGAAATATAATGCTTGCCATTTTATGTTTTTGAACAGTTAAACATGTTATCATGCACGTAATAAACAAGCTGGGATTTCACGATTTCACAAAAGGCATTTCATAATAATGTTGCATAAATCAAACTATGTAAGAGCATTTCCTTCCTTTGTGTTTGTCATATGCTGAGAAAATACTGCAGCCTTACAGAATAGTCGGTGAGGCTGATTCAACGGGAGAATGCCTCCTAGAAAAATCAAGAATAAGAAGGGGAAAGATATACAACAATGTAAACTTACAATATTTTTATTTTGAATCCCCTCCAAATATTTTTATTTTTCTATTTTCTTTGCACAAACAAAACAAGAAGTAGATAACCCTCTCAAATTCCCTAATGCTTTAGACAATGAAACTGCTAAAAACGACTTACAGTACAGTACATGAGTTGTTTGAGTGCTTGCAAATTACTCTGTGTGTTACAGTTCAAGGACTGTGGTAGTCAGATAATGGACCCTTGGGCCGGGCTGCCAGGGGTGACAGTATGGCAGACCGGGAGGCGGAGTCAGATGCCTGGGAGGACTTCACCCGGAACCCGGAATCCCCCCGGGAGGAGCCCTTAGGGATCCAGGCCCTTGGGGCTTAGGCTGTGCAGGGGAAATTCAGAGGCTGCACAGAGGGAGACAGTCAGGTAGCCAGAAGGGAGCAGACCCCGGATCGGGTCAAGGTGGAGAAAGAGCAACAGAGTCCAGAGACGATCCGAGGTTGGGCCAGCGCTGCGTGGACAAGGTCAGGGCAACCGTCGAATGGAAAGAGTTCTGTAGCAAGCGGGGTCTGGGCCGGTAGCAGGCAGGCAGGTGAAGTGCTGAAACGAACCGGGATCGAGGCAGGTAGCAGACAGGTAGGCAGTGTACTAAAGCAAACCGGAGTCGAGGCAGGTAGCAGACAGGCAGACAGCGTGCTGAAGCAAACCGGAGTCGAGGCGGGCAGCAGACAGGCAGACAGCGTGCTGAAGCAAACCGGAGTCGAGGCGGGCAGCAGACAGGCAGACAGAGTGCTGAAGCAAACCGGAGTCGAGGCGGGCAGCAGACAGGCAGACAGAGTGCTGAAGCAAACCGGAGTCGAGGCAGGCAGCAGACAGGCAGACAGCGTGCTGAAGCAAACCGGAGTCGAGGCGGGCAGCAGACAGGCAGACAGAGTGCTGAAGCAAACCGGAGTCGAGGCGGGCAGCAGACAGGCAGACAGCGTGCTGAAGCAAACCGGAGTCGAGGCGGGCAGCAGACAGGCAGACAGCGTGCTGAAGCAAACCGGAGTCGAGGCGGGCAGCAGACAGGCAGACAGAGTGCTGAAGCAAACCGGAGTCGAGGCGGGCAGCAGACAGGCAGACAGAGTGCTGAAGCAAACCGGAGTCGAGGCGGGCAGCAGACAGGCAGACAGCGTGCTGAAGCAAACCGGAGTCGAGGCGGGCAGCAGACAGGCAGACAGAGTGCTGAAGCAAACCGGAGTCGAGGCGGGCAGCAGACAGGCAGACAGAGTGCTGAAGCAAACCGGAGTCGAGGCGGGCAGCAGACAGGCAGACAGCGTGCTGAAGCAAACCGGAGTTGAGGCGGGCAGCAGACAGGCAGACAGAGTGCTGAAGCAAATCGGAGTCGAGGCAGGCGGCAGACAGGCAGGCGGTGTACTGAAGCAAACCGGAGTCGAGAACCAGGAAGTCAAACGAGAACGTCACTGAAGCAGGTACAGGAACGGGAGGCAACTAGTATTCAGAGAACCTCGTTGCAAGGCATCTAGTAGGAGACTAGACGCTGGTTAAATGTGGTCCAAGGCGTGACATCAGCAGAAGGGGCCGTCCCGAGCTTCCGGGTGCTGGGCGCACATAAGGGCCTTCCTCCCGCGAGCCAACCGAGAGGGGCGGGGCTTTTGGCGGCCTGGACGGCATTCTCCACGTGGCGAGACAGCGGCCTGGCGGCCTACGGGACCAGAGGCCCGGTGCGGTCCTCCGCAGACCGAGATGAAGGTAAGCGGACCCAACCCCGAACATGGGGGAGGCGGTCGGGACCGCAACACTGTGATTCCAAGTGGTAGTATTGTAAAAGGACTTTTAAAGAAGATAATGATATCTTATAGCGCTAATGATCTTTTATTGATAGGGTTGCCATTTGTCTGTAGTGACTACTGTGCATTAATGCCTCATTGACAGAGAACAGCCCTGCATAAGGAAACTGGCGCTTCACAAATGCAAATACTGCTCACTGTGTATTGGTCCTCACCATGCAAGGTCACCAAGGCTCAGGGCAATATGCATCCTTAGAACATTTATGTTTTAAAGAAATAAAAAGCTGCTGACTGCTTGTGGTTTTGCTTCTTCATAGTCATTAGACCCCCTTCAGGGAGCAGTGCTCATCCACTACCATCAAAGGCATCACTTGGGCCAAATGTATCAAAGACCTTAGCCCTAAATATACTTAAGGGCTGCATTCCAGTAATTGGAATGTGAATCACCGAAAGGATGAGAAAGCTAGCAATTAAATGGCGATTTAGTGAGTTGCCACATGCTTACTTCAGAATATAATTACATGCAATAACTTTAAAGGAGAAATTTAAGTCTGGGTTTTTCTCTGAAATAAAAATTGTATGGCCTGAACTAATTTAAAAAAAAAATTTGTGTTGATTTTTGGAGCTCTCTTTTTCCCCTTGGTTTCTTTTCTAACACTCATCAGAGGTGCTAGCTCTGAGTGTTTTGTGGTAGGTGCTTAAATAGCCCCCCCAGTATGCTAGACCTGCCAAACATCTGCATTAGGCAGGAGACTTCCACTTTTGAATTTTCTCTCCTGTACAAGTCGGGGCGATGCGAGCTTCATGTTGCATGGCCACATGGGAGAAAAGGCAGAAAATGTTTGTCTCTTCTCTGCTGCTATTCCTATCTCTACCTGCAGCTTGTTCACTGGCAAAGAAATGTCCACGAGGGGAAAAGAAGCAGCAGCTTCCTCTCTTTGTTCTGTCCTGTGGTGCCAGTGGAGAGAGGGGGGGAATGATAGAGCAAATTAAAAAGAGGCAGGGAGAGGGGATGAGGGAGGAGTGAGAAGGGAGTGAGAAGGGCCTGGGATAGAGGAGCAGAGCAGAGGCTAATAGAGATTGCTGTCTGAGGGGCTTGGAGAGGGGAGCAGACTCAGCATTCCAACAGGGAGAATGGAAAAGGGGCCGTGGAATGGGATTCTGCTGCTTGGGAATAGGAGAACAGCTGGACGATACAATGCTGGCTGTGAGAGAGGGAGTGGATACAGGCTGGAAGAGGAGCTGTGAGATGGGCACAGGAGCTGCGGGGGTGAATAGGGCTTAGGGTGGAAGTGTGGAAAAGGAAGAAAACGGGGACTTAGGCTGTGAGGTGGAGAGGAGGATCTAAGAGAGGGGGACATGGATAGTGAGAGGGAGAGGGAGAAAGAACCTGACAGAAAGTAGAAGAGAACATGGATTGGGAGAAAAGAAGAGGGGCTGAGAGAGAGGGGACATAGGTTGTGAATGGAGATCAAATGAGAAAGGAGACACGGGCTATGATGAGAAAAAGGGGCTGGGAGTTCAGAGTAAGGGTTTGGGGGAGGAGCTGTGAGAGAGGAAAGAGGCAAGAGTTTTTGAGGGAGAGTGGGCTGGGAGATTAGTGGCTCTGTGTGGGACCAGAAGAGGAAGAGGGCTGATAGGTGGAACCCCACCCCGGTGTGCCTACCCCGCATGGGTGGGTCCATAAAAAAATCATGTTTCTCTTCAGGCTGGAACCACTCCCCGGCTAGCTTTCTCATAATCTCTCTTACTTCCAAGGCTGGATCTTTTGTAGGTGGGAGGGAAGATTTACTTCCAGAGCCCATGGTGACAGGGGGAATCCTTCTTACACATTCCCTTTTCTCCTTTGTGCTCCCTTGGGAGAGGGAACTTGCCCTTATAGTGGGTGCAGTGAGTGTGAAAGAAATACTCTGGAGTCACTGTGTTAATGTCCAAAATGAAAGTCTTTACTGTTCAAACAATGGTGATGAACGACACAGTAACTCAAAGTGTAGCACCACAGAATTCTCTTCTTTTCTTGTCTTACAGTCTCTTCCCTCTATCTGTGCAGCTCTCACGTGTCAGGGCCAGGGAAATGTCCACTCTCTTGATTTGGTAACGTGGCGTTCCCAGGTGGGCAGGGTCTCTTTAGACTGGTCAAAAAACCCCATCCAATCTGAAAAAAAAAATGGTACAAGTCTATGGCACAGAGAATACATCTTCTCTCTCTCCCCCCAGGACAGTGAAACTCCGGGTGGGTGTCTACAGTGATGTTTGACTGCCCTTACTCATGGTTAGCAGATCTTCAGGATCTCTTTAGTTCTTCCACAGTATCTTTATTTTTTTTCTTTCTGGATCCCAGATGGGAGGGGTTCCCCTTAAAGCAAGCAGCTCTCTTTACTTCAGACAGGAAGGAACAGCAGCCAAAACTTCCTCCTGGATCTTGAAATCAAAGTCTGCTGTCCCCAACAGAATTTAACACCAGAGTTCCTCCTGATAACAGATCACCATCACTTCAGGGGCAGGTCTTCCCAGACACAGGGTTCCCAATGGCCTGCATCCAAGAAAGGCCCAGGGACAGTGAGACTCCTACCACTTAAAATCTTAAACACCCGAAAAAGAGACCCAGAGACAAAATCCTAACCAGCCAGTGAGTGGATTGGGTAAGGAAATCCCTTCCAAACCTGGCAGGACCACCAGGCAGGGCTTGCCTAGCTCCTCCGACTGTGCCTGAAAAAAACAACTCAAACGAAACTCCTCTCTGCCTTCTAATTCTCAGCAAAACCTAAAAGGACTGCCTCTCGAGCTCGCTGTAGGGAGCCACTATAAAGAATCTCAAAGGGAGGGGCTGAATTTGAATGGTAACCTCCCCCTCACACTAACCTGCACTCTCATTAGCTGAACTAAAGGCTCACCCAGGTCTTACTGGTAGTGTGACAGTGGGGTCTGCTAAATAGGGAAGGTAAGTCCAGAGAAAGTTTGCGAGAGGAGAGAGAGGAACACAATGGAAGGTCGATGAAATGTAGGGGTAGAGAGAGGGGGAAACTGGAAGTGACAAGAGAGTGTGAAACTTGTTCTGCTCTAATTTGTTAGTTAACCAAACTATTTCAGTCTTTTGGTGATTTAATGCTAATTTCAACTACGCTTGAGAAAGGTTTTCCAATAGTAGTTATGGACTCCCAACAGGTTAGCAGTATGAAGAAGCTTGTTCTATGTTTTACAAAGAACATAATGAATATTGGACATGAAATTAGCATTAAATCAACAAAAGACTAAAATAGTTCAGTTAACTAACAAATTAGAGCAGCACGAGTCTATGACTTACAGAGTCGGTCCATCTGATATTAATTTAGTTAATTTTGCTAGGGATCTCGGGGTATTTTTGGATAGCGAGTTGAATATGAAGAAAAATATAAATAATATGATTAGAGACGGTTTTGGCAAACTACACATTTTGAAGAGATTAAAACCTCTTAGTGATTTTCGTACCGTGTTACAGACATTGATTTTTTTTCAAAAGTGGATTTTTGTAATGCCCTCTTCTTAGGTCTTCCCAATAGTTCATTGAGACCTCTTCAGCTATTACAGCATGCAGTGGCTAGAGTTCTAATTGGAGGATCGAAATATGATCACATTATACCAACTTTGGTAGATTTACACTGGTTGCTATAAAATTTAAAATAGAATACAAAGTCCTTTGTCTAATACATAAATCAATATACAGTGACAGAATAGAACGGTTCAATGCATCTTTGAGGATTCATACACTGCAACGAAACTTAAGATAAGTGAGTAAAGGTTTTTAAACTATCCCGTAGGTTAGGCTGGCCCATTTGAGCAAAGTGAGAGAAAGAGCAATATCAATAGCTGGGCCCAAGTTATGGAACTCGCTTTCAATTGAGCTAAGACTACAGACCAATTTTCAGACTTTTAAAAAGGATTTAAAAACCTGGCTATTCAAAGAAGCATTTGGAGTTGAAGCAATAATATGAGTTTTCTTTAAATAGGGCTGTTTATATGATCTAGTGAAGCTTTTAACATGATATTTTACCTGGAATATTTGATTGTGTATTTTAGGTGTTTTTATTGAATTAGTTTATATTTTATTTTATTTCCAAGTATAGGTTATTTTATGTTGCACTATTTATACTGATTTGGAGATTTATATGTTTCATGTGATTTTATTTGTATTTATGCTGTGAACAGTTATGATTGTTATCAGAATATCGGTATCCAAAATATTATAAATAAATAAGACAGTGAGAGAAGGGTACACGTGTGGAGAGACAGTGCATAGAGATACATACACAGAGGGGGAAAAACAAAACTGCTAAAGAAATTGAAGGAAGATGGGAGCAGGCCTGGATTTGACAATAGGCAACACTAAGCCTGTGCCTAGGGTGGCAAACATCGGGGGGGGGGGGGGGGGGGGCAGCAGACGGGCTGAAGATTTTCTGTCTCCCAGCTGTGCTGAATCTCATTCAGCAGAGAAAAGCCTTCTGCTTCCTGCCCCTCTCCATGGTCCTGCACTCCCCTGTTTCCTCCTAGGGGGTGAGGCTGTGTCTTCCTTCCCTTTTTAAAGGGACAGCGAGGGAGGAGGTCCACCAATGATGTCATCAGGGAGTTGCCTCTTCTTCAGTGTATAAAGGTCTTGTCTCCATTCCTTCCTTGCCTTCACATAGAGATATAAATACCTATCTAGTGTGAGGACATTACAGTCTCTCTCTTTCTCTCTCTCACTCTCATCACACTTTGCATAGGTATTAGCACAAATTGTGATAAACTGCCTATTACCATAAAACACACCCCTTTTTCTATTGCAATGCAATATTTAGTGCATTTTGATAAATCCAGGCCATAGCTGGATAACTTTAGGACTGTCAAATGCCAGCACAGTTAGCTAGATGAGTTTATGTGAGTGATTTTGCTAGCTGGCCAGCATCTGAATATTTTCCTCTTTGATAATTACCCAAAAAATTCATGAGTCTTTTTTTCTGTGCTGATTTTATCCCAGTTTTATGCGATAAATGCTGATAAATTCCCAGCAAAATTAATATAATAAAAAACAAAATTGAAGTCACATTGTAGTCTTATCTCATTTCTGCCTTTCCTTTTTCACATTATAATGGCCCAAGGAAATCTTGCAAGACACTTAAAGTTATCCTACTCATACTCATACTTGTGAATGTCATTCTGATTCACCAGAAGGATGTGCCTATTATTACAAAGCCATCTGATGTAAACATGCTGGACATTCTCAGTAGCTTGGAAAGGGAAAAATGCATAAGATGCCTTTCCCACTAACTGTGACTACATATATTCTCATAGGTTGTGCTAATGACAGTGCTCAAATTTTCCAGAAAATATGTGAAACTAACAAAAGAAAAAAAACAAATGTGGTAACCACTTTAAAAAAAACAGCACAGGAAAATACATTAAAATGATGTAGAAATGCTGTGTTCGTGAGTTCACACAGGGATTTCTATGGCTCTGGTTTCGCAAGTCCACACCAACCACTGTCAGGAAATGAGATGAGATGTAACAGATACAACTCATCTATAGGAAAGACAGCTTACGCTGAGCTCTCACGCAACAGATTCAGTTAAAAAAAATAAACATTGTAACTTAGTAAATGATGGCAAATAAAGACCAAAAAGAGTCATCTAGTCTGCCCTGTTGTCACTGTATGCACATTTACCCAAAGCAAATCGAATTCCCACATGCAACCCAACCCCCAATCCCACTGAGTCCCCTTTAGGGTTGCAACTGCTGCTTTGTGTAGATTACCTCATGCCTTCCAGGAAGCACACTGCAGCTATATCACGGCCACTCTGAGCTGCAAATGTCACTCAGTGATGGTTTCCCGGTGCCCTTGCCACCAGGGATCCTCTGTGTTTTTCCCATGCAAGAACATTCCAGACATCCACAAGCCTCTCTGTGAAAAAATACCACCTGACATTGATACTGAATCAAGCTTTCTACTGTGGCCCATAGTTCTACAGTTTCCTTTTCAGTGGAAAAGCTTGGCTTCCTGTGCATTAATACCTTTCAGATATTTAAATGTCTGTATCATATCCTTCCTGTCTCACCTCTCTTCTAGAGCAGTGGTTCTCAATCTTTTTCCCCATCATGACACACCTGACAGACCATGCTCACATGTGTGACACACTGCTCATTACAATTCATGGCGAAATAAAAAATAAAGGTCCAGTATTATTTTTATCATTAAGAATGACACAAGGAAAAGATACGTATTCTGTCTGAAGAGAAGTTGCATAAATAGTAAACATCCCATATCAAAACAGCACCAATTTCCAGCACTTAAACAGCAACCACCTAACCTAAGAAAAGGCAACACTGAAAATATTACACCAGGCCTTAAGACACAATACATCTCCTATTAGAAAAATGGACCAAATCAAGCCGCTATAGAACCCTACACAGAAACTACACCCAGCAGAAAACCTCACCTGAATCACATGTGCTGACCCTCACCTAACAAAGAATAAAGAGACCAAAACGCATAACTAGAAGCATGCAGACAAAAACTGAATTGGAAAACGCAACAAGCCAGAGTCTCTGTATGCAGTGTAACAAAGGAAAAAAAGAAACATTACCCATCCTTATAAAACAAATTAAGAAATATAAAATCAGTAACAGTAAAACCATAGGGGTAGATTTTCAGACGAGCGCGAACAGCCTACTTTTGTTTGCGCTCCAGGCGCAAACAAAAGTACGCTGGATTTTAGTAGATACGCGCGTAGTCGCGCGTATCGGCTAAAATCCTGGATCGGCGCGCGCAAGGCTATCGATTTCGTATAGCCTGCGCGCGCTGAGCCGCGCAGCCTACCCCCGTTCCCTCCTAGGCCGCTCCGAAATCGGAGCGGCCTAGAAGGGAACTTTCCTTTGCCCTCCCCTCACCTTCCCCTCTCTTCCCCTACCTAACCCACCCACCCGGCCCTGTCTAAACCCCCATCCTACCTTTGTCGGGGGATTTACGCCTCCCAGAGGGAGGCGTAAATCCCCGCGCGCCAGCGGGCCTCCTGCGCGCCGGGCCGCGACCTGGGGGCGGGTACGGAGGGTGCGGCCACGCCCCCGTACCCGCCCCCAAAACGCTGCCGACACGCCCCCGCAACGCCGCGCACTCCGCCCCCGCCCCCGACACGCCCCCCCGACACGCCCACTCCGAAAACCCCGGGACTTACGCGAGTCCCGGGGTTCTGCGCGCGCCGGTGAGCCTATGTAAAATAGGCTCACCGGTGCGCAGGGCCCTGCTCGCGTAAATCCACCCGGTTTTGGGCGGATTTACGCGAGCAGGGCTCTGAAAATCCGCCCCATATTAACAAAATGAACAGATAATTTCAAAACAGCTGATGAATGGAATATGCAATCATTAAAAACTCATCAAAACAGTCTGGATACCAATAAAATATTTCGAAATAGCAGACACAAAGACCCAGAGTGTGGTGACACATCAGTTGAGAACCGCTGTTCTAGAGTATACATTTAAAATTCTTTCATTTCATAGGGCTTTTGGTACAAATCCCATACCATTTTGGTTGCCCTTCTCTGGCCTGTCTCTAGCTTCTCTACGTCCTTTCTGAGATACGGCCTCCAGAACAGAAGAGAACACAATACAGCACAATACTCCAGGTGAAACCTCACCAATGATCTGTAAAGAGGCATAATTACTTCTTTTCATCTACTGGTTATGCTTCTCCTTATGCATCCAAGCATCCTCATGATTCTGGCCACCACCTTTTCACATTGTTTTGCCTCCTTGACAATATCACACCAAGGTTCCTCTCCTGTTTGCTGCACATCAGCCCTTCATCACCTGCCACATACTGCTCTTGTTGATTTCTGCACCCCAAGTGCATGATTCTCTACTTTTTGGTATTAAATCTTAACTCCTATGATGCCCAGATCCTTTTCCTGGGTGGTAATTCTAGCACGGAACCTAACATCATGTAATTACAGTGTGGGTTACTTTTTCCTATGTGCATCACATTGCACTTGTCCTCATTAAATTTCATTTTCCATTTGGATCCCAATCTCCCAGTCACGCAAGGTCTTTCTGCAATTTCTGTGATTTCATTACTCGGAATAATTTTGTGTCATATGCAAATTTGATCACCTTACTCATTGTTCTCTTTTCCAGACCATTTATAAATATATTAAAAATCATGGGTCCCAGTACAGATCCCTGAGAAAACTGACCATTTAATCCTACTCTCTATTTCCTATTTTAATCAGTTTGCAATCCACCTTTGGACAATGCCCCCTATGCACCACTGATGTACCCTGCTATCTTAAAGTTAGCAAGATAAGTTTATACGGCTAACTTTAGAACAGCCCCATGGCCCGACCAGAGTTATCCAGATACGTTATCTGGTTAACTTTGAATACAGAAGTTAGCTAGATAACTTATTTGGCTCCTCCACAATCCACCTGTCCCCCAGCCCTGAGTTATCCAGCTATAAACTTTAGGGGTGGCTCAAGGCAATCTGCTGCCTGAGGCAAGGGATGAACTGGTGCCCCCTTGTCCCTCCCCCTCTTGCTCCTCCCCCCCACCCCTCCTTCCTTCAGCTATTGCCGGCCTCAGCGCCCCTGCTCCACACCGCCGGCATCGGCATCCCTGCTTCATGCCACCAGCCTGGCCTCCGGCGACGTCGGCATTGGTGCCCTTCCTCCATGCCACCGGCCTGGCCTCCGACAGCGTTGGTGTCCCTCCTTCACATCACCGGCCTAGCCTCCGTGGCAAATTTTGCTGCCTCAAAATTCTGCCGCCTGAAGCAGCTGCCTCACCCTGCCTCATTATAGAACCGCTCCTGATAAACGTAGACAGATGAGTCACTTATCCTACTAAGTGCCGCTCACTAGCCATAGCCAGAAATTCAGTGGCACCACTTAGCTGGATAAGTCTGAATTATCCAGCTAAGTGCCTCCTCATTTACCAAGCATTTTTCCCATTGACAAAGAATGAGAGAAAAGCTTTAGTAAATCAGGTCCTAAGTTTTTTTTTTTAATATTGTGCTCCCTATTTATTGGATCACCATTATCCACGTTTATTAACCCCTTTCAAAAATATAGTTCAAATTAATTTAATGACCCAGAAAAAATTGGAGAATTTGAAGAATGCTTCTAGATACTTAAATCTATGTGTGCTTAATTTTCTAAAGTTTACTTTGTGTACTCCGATTGATACCGTCAAGGTGTAGCTTATGAAGATTTTCTTGATACCAAGGATTTCTTTTTATCATTAATGGTGGAAGGGGGGTCTCAATCAGAGGTACCTCACGATACTGAACATATTGATAACCTGAATGTGACTGATTACTTGAAAAAATCTACTGAACTTGAGTTGTTGACTAGAGGGGATATTATTAGTAACTTTTGCCTTTTCTCAAGTACATGATTCTGTTCTGACATTTTTCTTTTGGCATAGGACTGCCCTTTTCTTCAGACAGAACATTTGGATTTTTCCAGATCTTTTAAGTGCCACTCAGACTCATAGAAAGAAATTTGTTGCAATGCAACATGAAGCTTTGGTCCTTGGGGCTTTGTTTGTGATTAGATTTCCCTATGTTTACTTCAATATATCTTTTTTGAACCGGTGAAATTATGTGTTTTCTTAGATTCCAAGAAATCTTCTCAGGGATGTTTGTTTTATGTCTCACCACTTGCTTTAAGGTGCTAACCTGCTTTTTCTCCCTTTTGCAGTATTTCCTTTTTATATTTTCTTAGTGTTCTTACTCTGAACCTAATTGGATCTCTGCTGTTTGTGGACTTTAATTGATAGATGCTAATAACAGTGCTTACCTTGTTTTATATTTGCTTATTTTGTATTGGCTAGAGCAACTTCTGTTCTTCTTGTGCTCTTCTTGTGTTCTTCTTTTTTAAAAATTAATAAAAACAAAGTTAAAAAAAAAGGTAGCAGATTGATGAGGCAATACTTCCCTTATATAAATTCATGCTGGCTATGTCCCATTAAACCATGTCTTTCTATATGTTGTGTGATTTTATTCTTTGGAACAGTTGCTTCACTTTTTCCCGGCACTGAAGTCAGACTCATCATTCTATAGTTTCTGGGATCACCAGGCAAAATAAAATCATGACCTAGGCAGGGCAAAGGAGCAAGTTGAACATTTCAAAGTTGATGAGATGATGCTCAAAAATGAAGGAATTCAGAAGTAAATATTGAACCTTGCTATACTGCATGCAGTCATACTCTTAAGACTATCCACACAGCAGAAAACATTCTTTAGCTGCTCTTGACACCAAATTCAATTGACTCTACTACACCTTTTGCCAGATATGTTAAGGCAAACTAGTGTAGAGAGCATAAGTAGACCTATCATAGGAAGTATTGCATATAGAAGTCATTGTAGTCTAGCAACAGCAAACATATAAGTGTGAATTTTCAAAGTCATTTACATGCATAAAATATGAGTTTATGCACATAAATAAATAATAAACTTGCTAGAGGTCTGTGAACCTACTTTTAAATGGACACAAAAGAGAGGCTTCTCAGGGAGCAAAGTTAAGGTAAACTTTGCTTTGACATGGATATAATTCACGACATGAGTTACACGTTGCAAAGAGTTTTTCCGTGTACCTTTGTATAATTTTGAAAAAGAACGATACAAATATATTTGCTTTGAAAATCGGTGTAAGTTGTGTAGCTGCCACATAAGTTACCTTTGTTGTTACAAAAATCATCCTCTTGGAGGTAATTTTCAAAGGGAATTCTGCGGGTAAAACAGTGTTTGGTGTGCAAAAATAGCCTTTTCTAAAATTGTATGCCTATTCGTATAATTAGCTTAAGATTTTGAAAGCAAACTTATTTGCATAAGTTTGTTTTGAAAATACTCGATAAAGTAAAATGCATGTGTAGACTTAATTCTAGATGGGCTGTTACAAAATTGCTTTTCTTGAGTCAGGAAGGAATCTTAGGAAAATAGCTATTCATGCAGGCTGATGAATAAAAATATTACTCATAGCCATAGCAGGGTCTATTCGGGAGCCTAAACAGCAGCAAACTGGACAGGAAAGAGTGTATATACTTAGAAGCATTTCAGGCGAACCCCACACCAAGCCACAGGGTGTTAGCTCATTTCCCTGTGCATGAGTCCCATTGCCTCTTTTCTAGTGCAGCCTCCTCTTGGTATTAGGCCACCTCATCGAAGGGTCACAGCAAAGTCCCAGGACAATCTTCATTCTCTTGGATCCACAAAAAACACTCAAACATCCAATTTAATCCTGGGAGACGGGGTTCTCGGGCAATCAGGCCTGAGCCTCTGGGGCCCTAGATGCTGTGGTGGAGCCACCAGGCTGCACAGTCTCTCTCACGCGTACCTCAATACTCACAAAGAGGAGGTCCAGGCAATTCAAAATGGCACTCTTAAAATAAAAGGCTCAGGAGCAGATTTTAAAAGCCCTACGCGCGCCGAGCCTATTTTGCATACGCCCGGTGACGCGCGCAAACCCCAGGACGCTCGTATGTCCCAGCGCTTGAAAAAAGGGGTGGGGCGTGGGCAGTCCAGGGCAGTCCGGGGCAGGGTGGGGGTATGGCCAGAGGCCTCCGTAGGGTCTCTAGGCCGGGGGATTGTGCGCTGGCACTCGGCCGGCGCGTGCAACCTACGTCTGCCCAGAGGCAGGTGCAACTTGAAAAGTAAAGGTCGGGTGGGTTTAGGTAGGGCTGGGGGTGGGTTAGGTAGGGGAAGGGAGGGGAAGGTGGGAGGGGTGGAAGGAAAGTTCCCTCCAATTTCGGAGCGGCCTTGGAGGGAACAGGAAGGAACAGGAAAGCCTTCGGGGCTCTCCTAGGGCTTGGCACGCGCAAAGTGCACAAGTGTGCATCCCCTTGCGTGCGCCGACCCCGGATTTTATAACATGTGTGTGGCTGCGTGCACATGTTATAAAATCGGGCATAGATTTGTACGCACAGGGTTGCGCGCAAAATCTACTCCCGCATGAATGTATTAAAATCCGGCCCTCAGAGTCCAAAAATGATGCTCAAATAATAAAAGGCTTTACTTAAGCTTGAAAAGTAGGACCCATGAAATGATTCAAAAAATCATAAAAAGCACAATGAAAATACAAATCAAGAAAAAATCTGTCTTTCTGTCCATAGAGCTGCTTTTAGCAGTGCCTGCCTGGTCCAAAATAACTTCCCCAACCAGGGTAGGTGAATTCTCTTCCAACTCCAATATGTACCAGGGATGCTGGAAAACTTTCTCCAGTCTAAAAATAAGCTGAATCTTCAAACAACTCTCAAAATGATCAAAAGCTCCAGAAAACTGTCTCTCAAAAACTCCAGTCTGTCTTTCACCTTGATGTCTACTGGGCACAAAATGCAAAAACCAGGGATCCAGTCCTTTCCTCCAGGGGATCTTCTCTTTCAGTCAGGAGAGCTGATCCAAAAATCTTCTCTGAAAACATAAAAACTCTTAATCTCAAAAGCTTTTTCACTTGATTATTCCTTGAAGAGCTATCCAAGTCTTCTATCAAAACCCACTCATACAACTTTGAGATACAGAGATGATCTCCTTGCCCACCATGTTCTTCCCTCTCCTCTCTTGTGCCACACGAACCCGCTGGCTACTGCATATGCTGAGTGGCCATTTATAGCATTGAAACCTATCCCACAAAACTGGGGAGGTACAGGATATGCAAAGGTCTATCTACAAAATCTCATCATGACCACTGGGAAAATATTGGAGTGGTTTCTAATCCCTGCCGCAATAACATGCAAAATAAACATCTGGAATTGTGCAGGAGTATTTCTTTAAGATTGAGGGGGCCATGATGTAACCGTAAACTAAGGGAATGAAGTATACGGTATACTATATAACATAAACTCTCTCTGGATTAATTTGACCCTAAAGATAATGATATACACTCCATGTCTCAACTTGTGCTCATCCAGGCAACAACTGTTGGGCATTCCATATCCATGACATGCCCCCTTTGAATCTACAAGAGAAAGAGCTTTCTCTATAGGCAGCCCCACCCTCTGGAGCACATCACCAATACAAATACGTAGCATTGTTGATTCTAAAGAATTTTTAAAAAGCACTCAAGACTTTTTTGTTTACGATCACATTTAGAGACCTTTTTAACCAGTAGATCATTTCTTCACACGTTCTTAGCAATGGTTCAACATTAGTCCTTTCACTCCAGTTAATAGGCATATGCAGCAGAAAAAGAAAATCATTTAATTTTAAAATTCATTTTGTGGGGACCCTACTTCATTTCTTTAGTTTTAAAACACAAAAAAAAAAATTATATTTTTAGTTTGATTCATTTGTGTTTGCCATTAAAGTCAAAAGGGGAAGCATTACAGTTAATTTTCAGCCTACATTCTGCTTCAGAATAGGGATTTTCTAATCGATCTTAAAACTTGTGGAAAGAAATCAAAAGAAGGGGGAAGGTACCTGGAAAGACTTAGGAGACTGGAAAGTGGCACCAAAAGTAGAGTGAACAGTCTACGATTCCATCAAAGGGCAAAGGAGAACCAGCACTGGCAGGATTTCCACAAGGCACTGTAAGAGGACAAAGAAGCAGAAAAAGTGGAAAGAATACCCCAAGGCTCCAAAAGATGGCACCAGCAACAGTGCCAAGAACCCTTGATGATATCTCATGTGGCAAACTGGCACATAAAGTGACATAGAGCATCTTAAGTCAGCATGAAGGGGGTCAAGGCAGAAAAGGTGGCAATAAAATATCCGAGACAGGCACTGATAAAGGGTTGAAGCAACACAAAGAGTGGCTGGAAGGTTCCAAAGCACCATAAGAGGTACAAAACAGATCCCCGCCCCCTCCCCCAGACTGGCAAGGTCTTAGCTCTTGGGGCACTACAGCAAGGTAAAGTGACTAAGGGAACTCCAAGGTATAAGGCCTGGGCATGGAAGCAAGGCTGAGTAGCACAAAGACCCCCAAGGTGCAGGGTGGAATTTACATTTTCTAGTAGAATGGGTTTACCAAATGTAAAGGGTCCTTGTCTAAATTAGTACATCACAAAGGTTTCTCTAATGATTGTGGGGTGGTTTTCCAGGAAAGTAGTAAGGGCTGCTTTATTTAGAGACCATTTCCCACAGCATTGAGCAGCCCTAAGCCTGTTCTGTTTCCTGAATTTTTCTGGTTTTGCATGAAATCTCTGGCACTGCTCTGTTTTATCACATGCGCACATCAAAATGGTTTACCTTGAGCATCTCTTGTGATGTAGTAAGTGGGATAATAACCAGACCTTACACCTTAAAGCCACTCTTTGCACTACTTTGCCCCCTTGAGATGTCATTAAGGGTTCATGGCACTGTTGCTGGTAAGTAGTAACCTCTTTTAGACCCTTGGGGTGTCCCTCCCACACTTGATCTCTTCTTGCTTTGCTATGCTGGGACTACCTTTTGGGTAGTCAACCTGGCCAATTTTGGACACATTTACATTTACTTTATATTCTCTGTCTTCCCTTTCCCTTTCCCTGATATGATTGTTTTTATGTCACTGGGGATCTGAATATTACAACATTTTACTGTTTTGCATAGATATTGTAATGCCCATTGGCTGTACCACTACCTCGCTGCCGTGTGAAGAACACAGAGAAACTGTTGCAGTGACACAGAAAGGCTGCACAACACAGCCTGTTATGCTGCATTTTCAGCCCTGCCCTCACTGCTCACTTATACCCACTGTCTAGTGCCCACTGGCCACACTGTGCCCACTGCCAGACAAACAGAATAAATGACTAATTTCAAGTGTATCTAAGGCTTCAATCACCAGAAAGAAAAAAAACAGAACAGCAACTGAAAGGGAAGCAACACAAATCTGCTATGAGACACAGATATTGTGACACAGCACTGCCTCACTGCCTTCCTCTCTTATGTGACTGTGTGACTGCTGCTAGCATAGTGAGACTATAAAATATGCTGCAGCAAAAAACCTTTAACATGAACTCAGAGAGAGCTCAGATTATCTGCTTTCACACAGGCAATGTCTTGAGAAGCAATGCAGAGCAAATCTTTGACATGCTCAGTCTTCAAGATCATCATCACTGTACCCAGACCACAGCGATAGGTCAGATTGGCAAATTGCTTCACTGCTTCACTGTGATTCTTCTTCTCTCCTTAATAACATGCCCATCTTCCCCTTCTCTGTCGACTGCCATTCAAACTATCAATTTCTAACTGTGCACATGCACTTGTTGCTTTCCTATGATTTCTATGAGTTCATTGACAATAATGGCTTATATAAATTATTCTATTTAAAATTTTAATTCAATTCATTTTGGGGCCCCACAAAATAAACAAATTGTCCATTTGTTTCATTTTTCTATTTTGTTTTAAATGAATGCACATGCTTACCAGGCAAGTCTTACTCTTGATAAATAAAGTACAAGTTGTTTTATATTAATGTATTTACAGGAAATCATGTATGGTTTTATCTACCTTGCCTCAAAAATTGGAGGGAACAGGCTAAAAATGATTTTAAAATTAATAAATATATACCAACCCATGTCTGCTCCATGCAGCCTCATCTGCAGATCCACTGAAACATTTCTTCATTCCAGCTTCAGATTAAATGGGAAAAAATCTGCAATTCTAACAATGGTTGACAATAGAGATATGCATGGAAAAAACTTAGTTCATCATATATTGTTTTCCTATTTCCTTCAGTTTGTTTAGTTCAGCTCAGATGCTTATTTTATTCAGGTCCTTAGCTTCATGCCATTAAAGTCAATTGGGGAAGCAATGCATCTTATATAAGTGCATCTTATATAAGTGTCAAGAAACTTGCTAGCAGACATCAACTGCAGAGGCAACAGCACCTCAAGACACCAAGAGTGGAATGAGTGCCTCACAGCATCAAAGCAGGGGCCAAGGCACCAACTGGGCATGAACAGCCAAAGGTACCATAAGAAGGGCAAAGCAACACAAGTAATGGCATGAATACCCCAAAGCACCAAGAGAGCATCAAAATAGTACAAATAGTGAAATGAACATCCTCAGGAGCCAAAAAAAAGGGGCAAAGGGCACCTAGAGTGGCACATCTACAGGTTTTCCTGTGAAAGACATCTAAAAACTAAATAGAATTTTGTTTTGCTTATTTAAAATATCTGGGGCCAAGTATAAACTTTGTCTGTATTTGCATTTAAATATATTTGCAATTAATTTAATTTGCTTTAATTTAATTAAGAAAAATGGTCAAAAAGACTGTATTATGGCTTTATAAAAAAAAAAAATGAAAGAAAGAAAGACAGAGAAAAAAACTCTAACTTTAAGGTGAATTTTGAAAGCCCGACATATACATTAAATAGGGGATGCATGGATATGTCAGGTTCACATATGCTGAGTGGATTTTAAAAACCTCTAGGATAGGCACATAAATGCCACAGTGTGCACATCTTAGAAGTTTTCAAACAGGGATGGGCATGGGTGTGGTCTGGGTATGGCACGTATGTTTCGGGCATGAAGCTGAGATGTGCGTGTAAACACTTTCATGCTCCGGCACATGCTGACACCCTCCATTGCATAATTATATTTTTTGTTATGGATACCATGTAAGTTATAAGATAAAGATAAATAGGCAGATAAATGGGATTTTAAGGGTTGGGAATAACTGGGGGGGGAGTGAAGGCTATCAAACCAGGGAGGATTTGGAAGACCTGTCTCTTAACTAGGTGAACTGGGGACAAACTGGTAAAACTGGAAATGCCATTGGCATGTGCCCCTTTTAATATCCCCCGATTTACATGATAGGAGTGCCATTTGTGTGCACTTGCACACGCCCACTTAAAATGTGGCCCACAAGTATAGGCAGCCAGGTTATTTTATAAGATACGTGCATCTACGCACGCAAGTTGTAAAATAGCTGTATTCCTGGGTGTGGGCCAACGAATGTGCATACAAGTGCACCTGTGTGCCAGTCTGAAAGTTACCATCCCTGGTTTTAGCCTTCTCTGTAGGGAGGGGCTGATTGTAGCAATTAAATAACCATAAGACTAGTGTTTTTGATGAAGATTAATCCATATAAGAACATAAGAGCATAAGAACATGCCATGCTGGGTCAGACCAAGGGTCCATCAAGCCCAGCATCCTGTTTCCTAGGGATGTGCAGACCAAAAGTTTAAGTTCATAAGTCCATAAGTCGAAAGGGGGTCCCATTTGCGGTCAATATGGACATATGGAGAATTCCATAAGTTGAGTCTATGTCCATATGTGCAAATAAAAATTTAAACCCCTCACCCACCTTAATCCCCCCCCCCCCCAAGACTTACCACAACTCCCTGGTGGTCCAGGGAGTTGTGGAGCACGTGACGTCGGCGTCACGTCGGAGTGACGCGGCGTCACGTGATTCCCCTCGGGTTCGCTCCCGGACCCCTCGTTGGGCTCAAAAAGCACTTTTGGCCAGCTTGGGGGGGTCAGGAGGCCCCCCCAAGCTGGCCAAAAGTGCCTTTTGAGCCCAACATTCTCCCAGGTCTATTTTATTTTTTTTTTTGGGGGGAGGGGATTGGGGGAAGACTATGCATGGATATCTTAAAAGATAGGTCCTCTGCAGTTGTAGTTTCCAGTTCTTGGCAGCTTGTTCAAATTTAAGAATTTTAGAGATGTACAGAGAGGTTTGCATCCCTCTAGTAGGGATTATGCTTTGACATGGCTCACATAGTCATACTGATTATTTTTTATGCTCATCAAAAGTTATGGCCTACTTAAGAAATTGAGATATATTATCTTGTTGTATCTCAGCTCACCATTCTATTTCTAGAGAGTTCATTGGTGATGGTTCTCCCAAGTGATGGCTACTTAATTTACCTCTGCACTTTTACCTCTGCACTTTTGGCCAGCTTGGGGGGGTCAGGAGGCCCCCCCAAGCTGGCCAAAAGTGCCTTTTGAGCCCAACGAGGGGTCCGGGAGCGAACCCGAGGGGAATCACGTGACGCCGCGTCACTCCGACGTGACGCGGACATCACGTGATTCCCCACGCGTCCGCTCCCGGACCCTCACGGAACTTTTGGCCAGCTTTGGTAAGTCGGGGGGGGGGATTAAGGAGGGTGAGGGGTTTAAATTTTTATTTAGATCAACAATCGCGATTTCCAATGTATTCAACATAGCTATGTTGAATAAGTTGGAAATCCGATCGTTTAAGCCTCATCTTTTTTTTAAGTTAAAAAAAAAAAAAAGTTGCGTTTTCCATTTAAGTTCAAAACGAATGCACACCCCTACTGTTTCCAACAGAGGCCAAAACCAGGCCACAAGAACCTTGCCTACATGTTTTTCTGGGAGAGGCATCTAAAAGCTAAGAGGAATTTTTAGCTTATTAAAGTATCTGGGGACAAGGATAATCTTTCTCTATATTTGCATTATTGAGTGCCTTTTTTTGAGGGGGTTTGCTTTGCTTTAATTAAAAGAGAAGGGCAAAAGCCTGAGCTGTGGCTTTATAAAAGCAGAAAGCAAAGGGATAAAAAACAACTTTGTTTTTAGCCTGGTCTGTAGGAAGGGACTGATTGTAGCAATTTAATAGCCATAAGACTAGTGTTTTCCTGCAAGTTTTTAAGCACATATTTGAGTACTGATTGTTCCAGAGTGGAATAGAAAAGCTCCAAAAAAATGTATGTCTAGGAAAAGTTGTGCTTGCTGATCATCTCAACTGTTAAAAGTCCTCCTTTTCTACCCCTCTACACATCACCCCTGAACTTGCTTTTCTAAATAGTCTTGCTAGGATATATAATTACAATAATTAATAACAAGGTACTTTGCACATTTTTAACATGTTTTTGGTGTTCTATATTAGAACAAATTAACAGAATGACTATTATTTAATATAATAATTGTGGTGCCCTTGTTTTAAGGCAAACCATCTGGAGGTTTGGAACTTGCCCCATTTGTTTGCAGCTCTCGTCAATAATAAAAGGAGTTGACTCAACTCAAATTAGAATTAGCTACAATTAAAAAAGCTAAACATGAATTAGCAACTACCAAAGAAGCCTCCCCCACTTTACAGCATTCAGTGAACCTGTAGCCACTCCCACAGAAGATTCAGAAACCCAGGAATTAAGGGATTTACAGTGAGATCTGCTAGGATAAGACCCGTGATCTAGAGATATCTGAATCCCCAATTGTGCAGCCTGGATATCCACTGCCACTTCCACAGAGCATCCAGAAACCCAGGAATAAATTGGGCTCTGTTAGGACAAGATCTGTGACATAGAGACATCAACTCTTTCAAATGAATACCAGTACAAAATGCCTTTTCCATATTGTAAAAAGATGATGCTCTAACAAAAGATACTACAGTGATATCTGAAAGAAAAGGTGGTACCCTATGCACAGAAAAAAAAAACCCAAAACACTAGGGATGTGAATCGCGTGCCCGATCATTTTAACGATCTGGATCGGCTGGGGGGAGAAAAAAATCTGATCGGCATGATTTTTTTGTAAAAAAATCATTTTTCTGAATAGTGCGCACTAACGTGAGTTAGTGCGCACTATCAAAAATTGTTACTTAATGGTTTAAAAGTAACATTTGAGGAAATGTTCGTTAGCTAGAGGTGCACACTAAGCCACGCATGCTTGCTGCTGTCCCTCCCAGATATAGCATGCACTAGCCAGAAAGAGAAAAAAAGTGCCAGCAGGCTGCAGTAGTGACAGTGCCAGCAGTAGCCAGTAGCCAGTCTAGCCTCAGCCTGCTCTTTAAATTTAACCACTGTAAATATAATAAATTAATAATAAAGTTTTTTATTTAGTTTTTCTATAGTATGTAAATATTTTGAAGCTCAGGTTGCAAGTTTCTTTATTAAATGTTTTGTTTCACTAAAGTAGAATATAGAGAAGTACTTAATTTCATTTTATGTAAAGTTTCTTTAGTTTAATACACAAAGTACTTCATTTTATTTTATTCTACTCTAGTGAAGAAAAAGAAGTTTAGTTTAACACAGGAACTGCAAACTTGAGCACAGTGAATGGGGGGGGGGGGGGGGAGAAGAGGGATGTGAAGGGGGAGACAGCCCCTGCATTCAGCAGTTCTGATTTTCTGAAGAGATCTGTGTTTTGTAACATTTGTAATGGTCTTAGTGAGGTGTATGGGCATTACAATAATCAGGGCGTTACAATAATCTGCTTGCAAAAATCAATGCTTGTAGTACTGATCCTTTATTCTTACACAGATAAGAATCACATCTCTTGTTTCTGCTTGGAAAACATTATGAGATGTTTCTGACCTTTTCTGCTCTTGTAGTTGACTGCATGTTTCAAGATGGGCTTCTGCTTTTTTCAGAAACATCTCAGGTTGCAATCTAAATAATCCCACAGTGCTTGCATAGCACTTAGGTAATGAGAGAAGTATAAATTCCTTTATAAGCCCATATGGCAAATTGACATCTTTATTTTTAAGAGTCTTTTACATTGATATGAACTCTGACACATGTGAAGTCAGGTCCTTCTGTTAGTTTGTGCTCTACAATCTTTGGAAAATTATACAAGTGGAAATATAGAAACCTGTGCAAATGTCTTCGTAAGCCATATCTCTTTCCCTGTATGCAGATTTGCAATTAGATTTAAGATGTCATCATTTAAGTGCAGGATGATTTCTGCTTTAAGTTTGGCTTCATGCCTTCTCTTTCAGCCAGGTAGACTTTTTTAAGTGCATCCATAATGTCCATTTTGCTGAAGAAGGCTCACATTTTGGATGACCATGCAGGATAGAATGTCTTCCACTTTAGCTAGAGCCACATTGCATAAACAGAAAAACATAGTCTGGCATGGCTAAAATGTGTTCTGTGTTTAAGACCTGTTACAGTCCAAAAAAGGCTACTCATTGAGGCCCATAGCCCAAAATTGGAGTCTGCAGTTTAGTTTTTATGTCCAAAGTAAGTAATCCAGCAAAATCAGAATGGTACACCACTAAAATGGATGTACCACAAGGATCATCACTATCTGCGCTTTTATTCAACATATACTTCTGCCTCTTTGCCGCCTGTTAGTTGGACTTAACTCAAATTTTAAAATTTACGCAGATGACATTCAGTTTATGATACCTTTTTCTGACTCATCCAAAACATTCTCTTCACTACATATATACCTAAAGACAATAAAAACCTGGTTATCTCATAATAGGCTAAAATTGAATGCTACAAAAACAGAACTAGTATACCTATCAACAGTTCCAGATTCAGACAACCAACCTCCACAAACATTTACTTTGAAAATCAACATATACCCATAAAACACTATGCAAAAAACTTAGGTATGATCATAGATTCCAAACTGTCAATGACCAATAACATATCTGAAATAGTTAAAAATATCTTTTTTTAAACTATAAATGCTCAAAAAACTCAAACCCCTACTATTAATATCCAATTTCCGATCAATCACATAAGCTTTAATACTCACGAAACTGGACTACTGCAACTCCCTATACCTAGGTTTACTGATATCAACATTACATCCTCTACAACTTGTACAAAACACCACAGCCAGAATCATCTTTAACCTACCCCGGAAAGAACACATAACACCCATACTACAGCAACTTCACTGGCTACCAATAACTTACCGTATCACTTACAAAATTTTGTCCATTCTCCATAACTTGCTTTACAATACAACCTGTTTGGCTTTACTCATTACTACGCATATACAAACCATCAAGACAGCTTCGGTCCATGGACAAATGCATTCTGGAAATTCCATCAATTAGAACAGTAAGTATAGCATTAACCAGAAAAAGGGCTTTCCCTGTGGCAGGTCCAATACTGTGGAACGCTCTCCCTGAACATATCCGCTTGACAGCAAATTCAAAAGATTTTAAGAAAAAACTGAAAATCCACTTGTTTAACAGTGCATTTAACATACAATCACTGCAGTAAAACAATACTTTACATATTCCGTTACTAAGACAAAATTCCCTTTTGTATCTTGATTATTGTCACTTTCTATTTTTTTTTTATATACTTTCTTTATTGAACATTTCCAAAGATTCAACAACACACCATGAATATTATCCAACAATGCTCACGTACATTTATATCTTATAACTCCCCCCCCCCGTACACCTACACCAAACCCTCCGTAGGAATAACTGAAGATCAACGAGAGAGTCTCTTTCCTCCTGTAATGTCTATCTTTGGCCTCCAGATGATAAGTATTTGTATCCAGTTATAGTTAGAATAAGATCCCGCTGGGAATCTGTGAGTGACCACCAAAATGTGTTCCACACGGATGAACAACGAGCTTGTTTTGCCATTGATTGAGATTGCGCTGCCCAAAACTCATGTTGAAGCGTTCGAGACGAGGCGAGAGTGCCATTGCCCTCCTGTGGGTCGGTCCATTGTAATCCAATGGGCCATAATCGTCTGGACTGCAATGAGCAGAGCTTTTTCTAAAAACCTCACATCACATTCCGGTAAGCGGAATGTGATGTGAAGTTTTTCTGCGGCAAGCGAAATAGACATAACTTTAGATCCTTAGGAATTGCAATAAGTAAAATCTTCTCTATGCCCAGCCACACTTCCGTCCAGAAGAGTTCAATCTGAGGGCACTCCCACAATCCATGTATAAAGGTCCCTTTATCTTTCTGACATTTGATGCATTCCGCTGATTCACATAGATGCGCCACATGTATTTGGGCTTGGGAAACATACATACAGTGTAGAATTTTAAAACCTACTTCCTGCAATATAACATTTTCAGACACCCTCACACACGATTCCAAAATTTCATCAATGTCAGACAGAGCTAAGTATGTATCTGCAGTTCTAACCCACTTGTTCTGAATACCCATTTTTACCAAAAGAACAGGTATTTCTTTTAACGCAAGGGATAAAGTTGCGCCCGAATGGCCACTCTTAGTGCGTGGCGCAAAAAAGGCCCGCAAAGGTTCCCATACAGATCCCAACTTATATGCAGCCGGAATCATTGATGCAAATCCCAGGCTCTATGCTTCCTTCCACGTATAGGCGTCATATGATAATAATGTCTGGGAGGAAAGCATGGAGGTGTTTGTGTCTAAATCTGCTACATATAGGTAGCTGTACCACTCCATATATAACTTTCTGTGGGAATCCTATGTTTCCAAGTGGCCTGATGGGCTCCGTATTTCAGTCATGGTATACCAGAGGGCTCCAAAATGTTTTCCAGCTTTTTGAGCCAAGGAACGAGATTTTGCGGTCCTTTCAAGACCTTCAAAGTGTCTATGGGCTACGGCAGCAAGATTTCTTTGCATACTTGCAAGCCAGACATTATGCACACACCTTAATGTTTTAATTTATTTTTGAATGTTGATTATTGATATTATGAATGTACCATTGTAAACCGCCTAGATGGGCACATACATGCCTTATTTGTGTGGTATATAAAAACTTTTTAAATAAAAAAAAAATAAAGCCACTCCAATTAATAATACGTTCAAAAATAACATCTATGCAAAGCAAGAAAGCTTAAGGGTGAATTTTAAAAGCCCTACATGTGGCAAATCCGGGAGATATGTGCATGGCTGGGACACACATGGCAAATAATAAAGAACCAAAGCGTTTGTTTTGTCAATCAAACAATATGCAACCAAAAAAACAAGTATATGAACCGTATCTTCAATGTGCTGTCATCAAACAAAATTTTAGAAAATATTATATTATACTTCATAAATTACTCCTGAGGAAGTGATTCTTATCGCGAAACACCGGCCGTTGTCGGGTGTCATTGTTTGACATTTCGGGGCATATGATGCACTTTATTCATATACGGGACTCAGAAGGCATTTTCAGCAATTTTCAGCAATACCTAGCTGATATATACATAAAAACAGTTCATTGACCATCTCGCCGCAAATGACGAGTAGTCCGGACGGCAAGTGGGTTCACTGCCGTTGTCTGGCTTGCTTGATGCGGTTTCAATTTCGAAGTATAATATAATATTTTCTAAAATTTTGTTTGATGACAGCACATTGAAGATACGGTTCATATACTTGTTTTTTTGGTTGCATATGGGACACACATGGGCCATGCAGATTTTAAGAGGCCTGCAGCCACGGGCGTATCTCCTGGTATGTGCATTGGAAAGGATTTCACAAAAAGGGGTGAGCTAGGGACAGGGTGTGGGCAAGGCATGGATGGGCCTGGATAGTGCCATTAAGTCTACATCACGCAAAAGCACACACCGGGATCCAATGACCTCATAAGCTACTACTATGGACTGCAGGTAAGAAGTAAAATAAAAAAGTTTAAGATAGTCAGTGGGGTTTTAGGGGTCAGGGCTAGTAGTGTAAAAGGGAGACAAATTAGCTAGGGGGTTTAGATAGTCTGCTTCTTTACAGGGGTGAACTTGGGAACAGGTATATAATTCCTAATGCATCGCCATGCGCATCTACTAAAATCCCCCCACATATGTGCACAATATGGCATTCGTGCGCACATGTGTGCGATGATATAAAATTGTGCATGTGGGAAGTGGATTTTATGACATGTGTGCATATGCATGCACATGTTATAAGATCGGTACATCCATGTGCGCACGCCGGCGAAACATGTGCATGTGCACCCGTGCATGACTCTAAAAATCTACTCTTAGTCTTTTTACAAGCTGCAGCATAGATGCAAGGCATATCAGAAGGAAAAACTGAAAGCAGCAAATGGAGACAGAGGAACAAAGTGTGTCTTATGACAACAGCTCAACCTCCTTGTGTCCAACCATAAGTAGTACTAAACAGAGAAAGAGGGAAACAGTTTAACATTATCTTATTTTACATAACTGTGCATTAGTTCAATACATACAGATATACATAGGAACCTTCCTTCCTTTTTACACTTTTAGGAGTTGATGTTCCCAACAAGTAGGAGGGCTGATGCTTTGGGTAAAGGATCTGCAGCCTGCTGGAAGAAGTAGAGAGAGAGAGAGGAGGATGTTGAGCAGAGAATGGAGAGAGAGAAGAGGATGCTGGGCAGAGGATGTGGAGGTGAGAGCTCAATTCTGAATTACTGTTCCAGACATAGAAAAGGTTTCAAAACTGAAAGACATAGAACTGCTATTTCCAACAGCGATCACACCTTTCAATTCTCCAAAAGTGGCTTGTCTGACCCTTCCTGAAATACATATATTCCAGCATATTCACAAATTACACAATGCCCTTCTTATCAGGCATAGCTCTTATTCACATATTGTCTCAAGTACATCCACTAATTGTACATGCACAGAACACATGTACCCATGCTCATGCATTCATATCCATTCTCATACATAACTGAACCTATAAATAATGACACTAAAGGATAATTAGACAAGTGGTTCATTAGTGAACATAAAAAGCAGAAAGAGCTACAGAGAAAAGGAGGCAGCATATACAGCTATGCTTCCAAAAAAGGCATTACTTTCATACCTCTGTGAACCTCTAATGAAGGCAAGTCCTCCCCAAACATTGATGAAGATATATCACCCCCATGAACCCCTTTGGTGTAAACATGTTGATATTAACACACCTCTAGGCAATGTCATTTGGCATAGTACTGCAGTGCTGGCATGAAGGCTTTCACATCCCTCATGCTGGTAGAGATGGGGGATCTTCCAGAATGGTAAGGAGACATTCTGGAAGGCGAGAGGAATGGGAAGGAGTTCGAAAATTGGAGAGATTTCTAGTCTACATTCAGGGTTTAGGGGTTCAAGACCCACCATGAGTGGTAGTGGGTTGTGGTTGGATTTAGCATGCACCTAAGGATTTATTGTAATGCATGCAATTTAAAATGCATCTTAAATCGGTTCAGAATGCAGATTAAGCTTTAGAATAGGTCCCTAAGTATCACACAATTACAAAACCAGGGCTGGATTTTGCACCCATAGGCAAAGAGACAAGGTAGACCTCCTTTGAAGCACTACCAGCACATGGGCCTATATCATGCAGAAGCAGACCTGGATATTTGACACCTTCAAAATTTGGCATCCTAGGCACTTGCCTAAACAAAACACCAGTACAAAGCACCTGCCAAATCAGCATGCCACACAGAACTACCACCACAGGAATTCACACTTTCTGTCTCACTGAAGTAGCCATAGTGAGAAATCTGTAAAGGTAAATATAAGGCTGTAATCCAGGATCAACCAAAGCTGGTCTTCTGGACCCTCATATTTTGTGATTCTTACAGGAATTATTAGGACATGGTTGCTTCAACTACCTGGCCTGGGTTTTACACATGTAAATGTACTTTATTTGAGAAAGTAGGCTTATGAAAATTGTACAATATATGCCATTGAATTATCCATAGGATTTACTCGCATAAGTGCACTTTAACTGAGTAAATGACTTTTGAAAATTGCGATGATAGCATATTACATTTACATGCATATGGAGGTAATTTTCATAGGAGTTACCCATTTAAATGTAGCATGCTTTTATAGCAATTTTCAAAATCCATTTACATGCATAAAGTGCACTTACACAAGCATAACCTATGGACAATTCAAAGGCATATATTGTAGCAGTTTTCAAAAGCCCACTTACATGGATAAAGTACATTTACAAATGTAGGGGTAGATTTTATAAATTTACGCGCGCTCGTACTTTTGTTTGTGCACCAGGCGCGAACAAAAGTACACTGGATTTTATAAGATACGCGCGTAGCCGCGCGTTTCTTATAAAATCCGGGGTCGGCGCGCGCAAGGGGTGCACATTTGTGCCAACCTGCGTGCACCGAGCCCGCCGCGCACTGCCTGTTCCCTCCGAGGCCGCTCCGAAATCGGAGCAGCCAGGGAGGGAACTTTCCTTCCACCTCCCCTCACCTTCCCCTCCCTTCCCCTACCTAACCGACCCCCCCGGCCCTATCGAAACCCCCCCTTACCTTTGTTGGCAGATTTACGCCTGCCGAAAGCAGGTGTAAATCTGCGTGCGCCAGCGGGCTGCTGGCGCGCCATCACCCAACCCGGGGGCTGGTCCAGAGGCCTCGACCACACCCCCGGGCCGGCATCACGCCCCCGACATGCCTCCCGCCCCGCCCCAAAATTTGTGCCGCCCACCCCACACGCCCCCGACACACCCCCTTTACACACACGCAAGCCCCTGGGACTTACGCGCGTCCCGGGGCTTGCGTGTGCCGCCGAGCCTATGCAAAATAGGCTCGGCGCGTGCAGGGGGGGGGGTTTGGGGTAGATTTTCGGGGGGGGGGGGGACGCACGTATCTTACATGTGTACCCCTCTGAAAATCTACCCCATACAACAGAGTTTTATTCATGTAAATCCTTTTGAAAATTACCTTCCCTTTGACTGTTTTCATTACAAGTAGTTCACAGAAAACTATTAATAAACTAATAATAATCTCTCTCTCTCTGCCAGCATACATTGGACCCCATACACAAAGTGTAGGAACCCTAAACTTCACACAAAAAAGTATATATGAAAAAACATGGGTACTTATTGGATCCAGAAGGAAGACCTATAAGGAGTGATCCTCAAGATCCCAATACTGATCCCAGAAGACCAACTGAATGAATGCCAGCAGAAGTCAGCTGAGCAAACAGCTAGTCAAGTTGCCATTCACCATCACAGACAATGATTATAAACATGCATGTATTTTTCTAGTGTTCAGTATTAATGCTATTTAAAGGGAACTTACCTGTTTGTGGTCCCTTGGCACAGCTGAAAGGCATACTTTATTTTTTTGGTTACCATAAAGAGCAGTCTTTCTGGAATGGTCAAGATGAGTCACTCTTTTGTCTTTTGTCTGCAGAAGTGTGCAATTTTATTTTGTGCACAGCATGGTTAATATTATTTCTGCTAATAACAGATCTGAGAAAGTGAACGGTGAGCAGGCCTTATATAGGCTCTTTCCTAATAAGGTGGATGATGCAATAAAGTAACATATATAATGATGACAAATAAAGATCAAACTGCCTTATCCAGTCTCACCAGCAAAGTGTTTAGGGTTGTAATTGCCACTCCATGTAGGTTACCTCTTTGACTTCTGTTTAGGATTGGAACTGCTGCTCCATTCAGGTTACCCCCATGCATCAAAGTTACCAAAGGCAACCTCAGTGCTTCAGTTCCATTCTCTTGCCACTAGGGATCCAATGTTTAACCCATACCTTTTTGAATTCTGTCAGCTTTTTGTTTTCAACACTTTCTCTAGAACAAAGGCGAAAGCCAACAGTCGCTCAGCAGCCCTTGGTTCGGCGAGAGGTATCTTCAAAGGATACTAATGATGCATTAGAATTAGGGCATCCCGACAGTGAGGTTCCAATAATAAGAAAAGTAGTCCAAGTGCCTGTAACTAAAAACTCACCTGAGCTAAAAAATTCTAACTTATCCCTATCAATTAAAAAGCAGAATGAAAATACAAACAAAAAACAAACTTTGAAATGTTTGTGTGCTAATGCCAGAAGTCTAAGAAGATGGGAGAATTACAATGTATAACAGTGAATGATGACATAGACTTAATTGGCATCTCAGAGAAATGGTGGAAGGAGGACAACCAATGGGACAGTGTTATACCGGGGTACAAATTATATCGCAATGACAGAGAGGAGCACCCGGGAGGCAGTGTGGCGCTTTATGTCGGGGATGGCATAGAGTCCAACATGAGACTAAATGCAAAATTGAATCTTTATGAGTAGAAATCCCTTGTGTGTCGGGGAAGACTATAGTGATAGGAGTATACTACCGTCCACCTGGTCAAGATGGTGAGACGGACAGTGAAATGCTAAGAGAAATTAGGGAAGCTAACCAAATTGGTAGTGCAGTAATAAAGGGAGATTTCAATTACCCCAATATTGACTGGGTAAATGTATCATCGGGACACGCTAGGGAGAGAACGTTGCTGGATGGAATAAATGATAGCTTTATGGAGTAATTGGTTCAGGAACAGATGAGAGAGGGAGCAATTTTAGATCTAATTCTCAGTGGAGCACAGGATTTGGTGAGAGAGGTAACGGTGGTGGGGCTGCTTGGCAATAGTGATCATAATATGATCAAATTTGAATTAATGACTGGAAGAGGAACAATATGCAAATCCACGGCTCTCGTGCTAAACTTTCAAAAGGGAAACTTTGATAAAATGAGAAAAATTGTTAGAAAAAAACTGAAAGGAGCAGCTACAAAAGTAAAACATGTGCAAGAGGCGTGGTCATTGTTGAAAAATACCATTCTGGAAGCACAGTCCAGATGTATTCCACACATTAAGAAAGGTGGAAAGAAGGCAAAATGATTGCCGGCATGATTAAGGGGGGAGGTGAAAGAGGCTATTTTAGCCAAAAGATCTTCATTCAAAAATTGGAAGAAGGATAATACATAAATGTTGGCAAGTTAAATGTAAGACATCGTTAAGACAGGCTAAGAGAGAATTTGAAAAAAAGTTGGCCGTAGAGGCAAAAACTCACAGTAAAAACTTTTTTTAATATATCCAAAGCAGAAAGCCTGTGAGGGAGTCAGTTGGACCGTTAGATGATCGAGGGGTTAAAGGGGCACTTAGAGAAAATAAGGCCATCGCAGAAAGATTAAATTATTTCTTTGCTTTAGTGTTTACTGAAGAGGATGTTGAGGAGGTACCCATACTGGAGAAGGTTTTCATGGGTAATGATTCAGATGGACTGAATCAAATCACGGTGAACCTAGAAGATGTGGTAGACCTTATTGACAAACTGAAGAGTAGTAAATCACCTGGACCGGATGGTATACACCCCAGAGTTCTGAAGGAATTCAAAAATGAAATTTCAGACCTATAAGTAAATATTTGTAACCTATCATTAAAATCATCCATTGTACCTGAAGACTGGAGGATAGCAAATGTAACCCCAATATTTAAAAAGGGCTCCAGGGGCGATCCGGGAAACTACAGACTGGTTCGCCTGACTTCAGTGACAGGAAAAATAGTGGAAAGTGTTCTAAACATCAAAATCACAGAACATATAGAAAGACATGGTTTAATGGAACAAAGTTAGCATGGCTTTTTCCAAGGCAAGTTTTGCCTCACAAATCTGCTTCATTTTTTTGAAGGAGTTAATAAACATGTGGATAAAGGTGAACCGGTAGATGTAATATACTTGGATTTTCAGAAGGCGTTTGAAAAGGTTCTTCATGAGAGGCTTCTAGGAAAAGTAAAAAGTCATGGGATAGGTGGTGATGTCCTTTTGTGGATTGCAAACTGGCTAAAAGACAGGAAACAGAGAGTAGGATTAAATGTACAATTTTCTCAGTGGAAGGGAGTGGGCAGTGGAGTGCCTCAGGGATGTGTATTGGGACCCTTACTTTTCAATATATTTATAAATGATCTGGAAAGAAATACGATGAGTGAGATAATCAAATTTGCAGATGATACAAAATTGTTCAGAGTAGTTAAATCACAAGCAGATTGTGATAAATTGCAGGAAGACCTTGTGAGACTGGAAAATTGGGCATCAAAATGGCAGATGAAATTTAATGTGGATAAGTGCAAAGTGATGCATATAGGGAAAAATAACCCATGCTATAGTTACACAATGTTAGGTTCCATATTAGGTGCTAAAACCCAAGAAGAGATCTAGGCATCATAGTGGATAACACATTGAAATCATCGGTTCAGTGTGCTGCGACAGTCAAAAAAGCAAACAGAATGTTGGGAATTATTAGAAAGGGAATGGTGCATAAAACGGAAAATGTCATAATGCCTCTGTATCACTCCATGGTGAGACTGCAGCTTGAATACTGTGTACAATTCTGGTCGCCGCATCTCAAAAAAGATATTATTGCGATGGAGAAGGTACAGAGAAGGGCTACCAAAATGATAAGGGGAATGGAACAGCTCCCCTATGAGGAAAGACTAAAGAGGTTAGGACTTTTCAGCTTGGAGAAGAGACGGCTGAGGGGGGATATAATAGAGGTGTTTAAAATCATGAGAGGTCTAGAACGGGTAGATGTGAATCGGTTATTTACTCTTTCGGATAATAGAAAGACTAGGCGGCACTCCATGAAGTTAGCATGTGGCACATTTAAAACTAATCGGAGAAAGTTCTTTTTTACTCAACGTACAATTAAACTCTGGAATTTGTTGCCAGAGGATGTGGTTAGTGCAGTTAGTATAGCTGTGTTTAAAAAAGGATTGGATAAGTTCTTGGAGGAGAAGTCCATTACCTGCTATTAATTAAGTTGACTTAGAAAATAGCCACTGCTATTACTAGCAACGATAACATGGAATAGACTTAGGTTTTGGGTACTTGCCAGGTTTTTATGGCCTGGATTGGCCATTGTTGGAAACAGGATGCTGGGCTTGACGGACCTTTGGTCTGACCCAGTATGGCATGTTCTTATGTTTTTATGTTCCTCCAGGAGAGCATTCCAATCATCCACCACTTTTGGCCAGCTTGGGCAAAGGCTATCGGCACCATTTTGATTACTGGCAGCAATGGCGAGATCGCTCCCGGACCCCCGCTGGACCCCCAGGGACTATTGGCAAGTCTTAGGGGGGTCAGGAGGCCATCGGCTGCCATCGGCCATCAGCTGCCAGTAATCAGGAGGCCCCCCCAAGCTGGCCAAAAGTCCCTGGGGGTCTAGCGGGGGTCCCAGAGCGATATCCTGCCCTCGGGCCATCGGCTGCCAGTAATCAAAATGGCGCCGATAGCCTTTGCCCATACTATGTCACAGGGGCTACCGGCGCCGATGGCCATGTGACAGGGGCTGACCAATGGCACCGGTAGCCCCTGTGACATAGTAGGTCAGAGGCTATTGGCGCCATTTTGAGCGAGGCAGGCCCAAAATTCAGAAAGCACGGAAGGACAAACTGCTCACAGGACCCCGCTGGACCACCAGGGATGTTGGTAAGTCTTGGGGAGGGATCGGGATGGTTGGGGGAGGGTTGTATTTAATGTTTTATAGTAAATTTTAATGCTTGGGGTGAGTTTTTTTGAGCTTCATTTTCCCGTGTCGTTTTTTGGGACAGTTTCGTTTTTCCCTGCTTAGTTTTTTGTTCGTTTTTCCAAAAAATTAACCGAGGAAAAATGAACTTTACCCCGAAGCGTCCGACTCAAAAAATGACCCAGTAGTAAAAAATGAAGCTCATCTCTATGAGCAGTGCATTTTTGAGACTACGTTTGTTTACCAGTAAAGATTCTAATAGATGTTAAGTAGGTTTATCGTGTTATCATTTAGTTTACATTGTACTGACAAATTTGTTTTGCTTTATTTTATGTATATTATATTGTAGACCACTTACAATACAGGATAACACAGTATATAGTTTGTTTGTTTTTTTAAATAAATAAAATAAAATATAGACTGGAGAAATAGAGCTGTACACTGTTATTGTCCCAGCGATGTCTACAGAAGTCATTTGCTGTGAGTGAGAGCTATCTTAGGAGGAGTAAAGTGCATCAAGTATTAAGTAAAGACATTTTGTTTTGGAAACCATGTATCTTGTGTACTCTGTTCCGACTGTGCAAATGGGAAAAAAGATGTTTAAGTAGTGTCTACAATTCACCAGAAGGATTTGGAGATTAATACTTCCTCCCCTAGCAACAAGAGCCCTTGTTATTCTTTTTGTATAACAAGGAACCAGCAGTTATGTACAGTAGAAGTAGTTACACCAAAACATGGATTTCATACTTGTCTTCATATACCTTTATCATGATCTGTATTTGTGATAGTAAAAAAAAAATGAAATGAAAGCAGACCATACATTTTTCAAGTTTGAAAATGCTTTTGCTACAAGATTTTTTTTTTTCCTATATGGGAACAATATAATCTTCCACTAAATGCAGCATGTAAAATAATGATTAAGCAGAGGTCAAGATGCTTTTTCACCGATGTGAAGCACATTCATCTCCAGGGAACTAAATTCAAGATTTTCCTTCCTTTGTCCAAGCTTTCCTGTTATTTTAGCTTCTAGAAGTAAAATACATCAGGAAAAAAAATTTCTTTTAAGGTTACCAGATGGCTTCAGGTCAACAAAACAGGCAGAGGCAGTCCTACTCTTCCCTAACGTCTGTCTCATTGTATACAGGAATGTGTGCTGAATTCCCCACGAAAGGTAGCTTTACTGTAATAGGATGACAGCTGCAAAGCCAAGACTTGCTTAGTCTATACTTCCTGACCTGGACCTGTCTAGTCCTTTATTTATTTTGGACCTGTACAGTACAAAAATATATTTATTTTATACTGAAATAACTACATCTTATACTTCTAGCTAAATTGCTATTACCTCTTGTGTGGCTACTCCTGATATTTTGATTCCATTAGTGGGTGCTAAGATACAATACATTATACATTCTTCATACTGGCCATCTCTAGTCTTTAAAGGCTGCAAACAATTCATTCTTGAACAGTACCAAACAGAAGAATGAATAGATCTTTGTAGATTAGCAGAATCAAAAAAGAAGTGGGGGTTAGAGTAGCCACACTGTTAAGTCCTCCATAGAAATCAGAAATTGGTAGACAATAAGAACATAAGAACATGCCATATTGGGTCAGACCAAGGGTCCATCAAGCCCAGCATCCTGTTTCCAACAGTGGCCAATCCAGGCCATAAGAACCTGGCAAGTACCCAAAAACTAAGTCTATTCCATACTACTGTTGCTAGTAGTAGCAGTGGCTATTTCTAAGTCAACTTAATTAATAACAGGTAATGGACTTCTCCTCCAAGAACTTATCCAATCCTTTTTTAAACACAGCTATACTAACTGCACTAACCACATCCTCTGGCAACAAATTCCAGAGTTTAATTGTGTGTTGAGTAAAAAAAAACTTTCTCCAATTAGTTTTCAATGTGTTACATACTAACTTCATGGAGTGCCCCCTAGTCCTTCTATTATCCAAAGAGTAAATAACCGATTCACACTTACCTGTTCTAGGTCTCTCGTGATTTTAAACACCTCTATCATATCCCCCCTCAGCCATCTCTTCTCCAAGCTGAAAAGTCCTAACCTCTTTAGTCTTTCCTCATAGGGGAGCTGCTCCATTCCCTTTATCATTTTGGTCGCCCTTCTCTGTACCTTCTCCATCACAACTATATCTTTTTGAGATGCAGTGAACAGAATTGTACACAGTATTCAAGATGTGGTCTCACAATGGAGCAGTACAGAGGCTTCCATTTTATTTACCAATCACTTGCTTTTTTGACACACTGAACTGACGATTTCAAAGTATTATCCAATATGACGCTTATATCTCTTTCCTGGGTGGTTGCTCCTAATATGGAACCTACCATCATGTAACTGTAGCATGGATTTTTTTTCCCTATATGCATCACCTTGTACTTATCTACATTAAATTTCATCTGCCATTTGGATGCCCAGTTTTCCAGTCTCACAAGGTCCTCCTGCAATTTAACATAATCCGTTTGTGATTTAACTACTTTGAATAATGTTGTATCATCTGCAAATTTGATTACCTCACTCATCATGTTCTTTTCCAGATCATTTATAAATATATTGAAAAGCATGGGTCTCAGAACAGATTCCTGAAGCACTCCACTGCCCACCCCTCTCCACTGAGAAAATTGTCCATTTAATCCTACTCCCTGTTTCCTGTCTTTTAACCAGTTTGAAATCCACGAAAGGACATCGTCACCTATCCCATGACTTTTTACTTTTCCTAGAAGCTTCTCATGAGGACGTTTGTCAATACCTTCAGAAAATCCAAATACACTACATCTACCAGTTCACCTTTATCTACATGTTTATTAACCCCCTTCAAAAGAGTGAAGCAGATTTGTGAGGCAAGACTTGCCCTGGGTAAAGCCATGCGGACTTTGTTCCATTAAACCATGCCTTTTTATATGTTCTGTGATTTTGTTGTTTAGAATACTTTCCAATATTTTTCCTGGAACTGAAGTCAGGCTAACTGGTCTGTAGTTTCCCGGATTGTCCTTGCAGCCCTTTTTAAATATTGGGGTTACATTAGCCACCCTCCAGTATTCAGGTACAATGGATGATTTTAATGATAGGTTACAAATTTTTACTAATAGATCTGAAATTTCATTTTTTAGTTCCTTCAGAACCCTGGGGTGTATACCATCCAGTCCAGGTGATTTACTACTCTTCAGTTTGTCAATCAGGCCTACCACATCTTCTAGGTTTACCGTGATATGGTTCAGTCCATCTGAATCATTACCCATGAAACCTTCTCCGGAACAGGTATCTCCCCAACATCCTCTTCAGTAAATACCGAAGTAAAGAAATAGTTTAATCTTTCCTTGATGGCCTTATCTTCTCTAAGTGCCCCTTTAACCCCTTGATCATCTCCACAGGCTTTCTGCTTTGGATATATTTTAAAAAGTTTTTACTGTGAGTTTTTGCTTCTACGGCCAACTTCTTTTCAAGTTCTCTCTTAGCCTGTCTTATCAATGTCTTACATTTAATTTGGCAACACTTATGCTTTATCCTACTTTCTTCTATTGGATCCTTCTTCCAATTTTTGAATGAAGATCTTTTGGCTAAAATTGCCTCTTTCACCTCAGCTTTTGTTTAAATGTGTTTATTGTTTTGTACAAGCATAGAATGAACAAGGAATACAACTGAACCAGATAATGAACAATTGAGCCAAAATATTCAGTACAGAAACTTTTTTGTACATAAGAGTCTTCCTTTCCCCAGCCCCCTCCAACCCTGAGCATCACCAACAGTGTTATGCGCCCCACCTGCAGTCGTCCTATGCTTAGGACCGCTCACCTTCAGGGTCACACAGCGGGTCCCGATCCTGTCTCCCTCGCGGCTCTCGCGAGCCCAGCAGCCCCAGCGTCCCGTGGCGGCGGTCGCCGGGCCTTCGGTCACACGCCAGGTCCCACGCTGGGCCTCGGTGTCCCAGCAGCTAGTCATGCCCCTACGTGCGCGCGCGTGGACCAGCCATCCTGATATGGGTTCTAGGGCAGGGCCTAGTTCTGCGGTGCACCCTGATTGAATGGATGTTAAAGGAAGTTCCTGGCCTCACTTCCTTGCCTTGGCAATTGGGTCGGTTTGTTCCTGAGATTGCCCTTGCTAGTGTTCCTGCTTGCCTGTTCCTAGTCTTGTTCCAGGATCCTTCTGTTCCAGTTCCATTCCTGCTTGTTCCTGCTTCCTTGCCCTGCTTGTTCCTGTCTTCGTTGTTCATCTTCCTGGTCTTACCTCAGACTGCCTTTCTGGTAAAGACCTCAGCTTGTTCCTGACCTGCCTGCCTGCCTGCCGCCTGCCAAAGACCTCAGCTTGTTCCTGACCTGCCTGCCTGCCTGCCACCTGATGCCTGCCAAAGACCTCAGCTTGTTCCTGACCTGCCTGCCACCTGCCAAAGACCTCAGCTTGTTCCTGACATGCCTGCCTGCCACCTGCCAAAGACCTCAGCCTGTTCCTGACTCGTCTGCCTGCCTGCCACCTGCCCAAGACTTCTGCCTGTTCTTTGACCATGCCTGACCTCTGGATCTTGACCCTTGCTTCGTTGACTACTCCTCGGACTGATTCTTGGACTTGACCTTGTTCGCCTGACCTTGCTTGATTCTGGCTCTGTCCCTAGTCTTGTCGTCATCAACACTCTTCTGGTTCGCTTATCTCCAACCTGTTTACAGCCTCAAACCCGAAATCGCGCTTCCAGTCCCTGTGGGCATGCCAGACTCAGACTCTCCCAGGAGACCCTGTGAGGCCCACCTAAGTCCTAGTGGCCCGGGTCCTTACGGGCTCCTCCCAGGGGGACCTTGGGCTTCCAGTGGTGAAGATCTACACTGCCTCTGTCTCCTTCAGTGCTCCGCCCCCTGTGGTCAGTTCCCTTACTGCCTCAGGCCAGGGGTCCACCCCGAGCGCAACAAACAGTGGGTCATCTGGGTTATCCAACTATTACTAACAGGAGTATGGAATACTTTTAAACTCTATTTTTAACTTAAGAGCATATTTGGTTTCTACAGGTAAGGGCTTAACAAGTCGCCCCAGATATTTGTAAATTTTTTGACTCGATTTTGATTGCCAACCCAAGTCCTATAGTCCATCAACATTATTTCAAGCATCAGTGCAGACCAGTGGCTTAGACTGGGGCAACCGGTTTGAGCCAATGAGTCATAATCCATTTTTTGGCACCTGCCAATGCCTTGTATACCAAGCAAACCTCATCCCCTGATTATATCACAAGTAGAAGACACAAACCCAAATAAACACAACTGTACTTGTTTAAGTGGGTATTTCCCCAGTGCTCCACACACTATTTGCCACAACTGCCCTCAAAAGGTCTGAATCTTGACACAATCCCACAAGTTATGGAGTGTTGTATCATTTGGCATGGAGCATTTAAGACCATGAGAGGACTGGGTAAGACCAATTCTCTGGGCTTGGACTGGAGGGATCACCAATCTATGGGTTATACGCAAATGCTGATCTCTCAGGTCTGCTGAAATTAAACACTTATAAGTATCTACAAATGAATCCCTGAGGTCTAGATAATCCAATTCCTGCATTCCCTCCTTTTCCCATTTTGCAATAGTGCTGTCTAAAAGCGTGGAGGTCTGCCTGTTCAGTAGAAATCTATAAATCATGGATAATTTGTAGCTACCTTTTTGATATATCAGTAGCAGCTTTTGAAAAGCTAAAGAAGTGAATTGACCTCCAGATTTTTCTAGAAGATGTTTAATGTAACTGACTATTGGCATATAAGTCAAGAGGTCGGAAGGCTTAAATTCCAAGTGTTGTTGGCAATAAACTATGCTGTAAACCGAGTTGAGTTGTGGGTCAATGAAAAATTGAATGGTGTCAGTTTTGTCTACTTTAAGTTCCCTAAATGTTTTGGAGAGTTGGCTAGGGTGAAAATCTAGGTTACCGCATAGGGGAAGCCAAAGAGAATATTGCCATGATAGGGAAAGGTGCTGTCACACAAATTCCCATGCCATACGCATGCTGCCTATAAGTACATGTTGGCGCTCAAAACGGGGCAGCCTCCCCACCTAAGCATGGATTGTATAGCATAAATCTAAGGGGAGTACAAGTTGTTGCTCTAAGGCAAATTCTGAATACAGATTTATTCCCTGTAACCAATCTCCAAGGAAACCAAAATACATCCCATGTTGTATAATCTTATATTTGGGAAGCCCCATCCTCCTTCCGATATTGGGGTCATCATCTTAGTAAGAGAAATTTGGGCCCATTTCCCCTTCCATATAAACCTGGAGCATTCTCTGCAGATAAGCTTTAGGTCTACTTGTCGGATTACTATGGGCATCATTTGGAGCAGGTATAACAATTTAGGTAGGAGCATCATTTTTATTAAAGCATTCACCCCAGGAGGTTCAATGGTAATTGTATCCAAGCTTGAAGCTTAGATTTGAAAACTTGTAGGATAGGATCAATGTTGCTTCTGTACCAGTCATGTAAGTTTCAATGGATGTGTACTCCTAAATATTTAATTTTAGATGAGATTGCTCCCAGGACCCCCACTGGACCATCAGGTACCTGTAAAAAGGGTTTTTTTTGGGGGGGGGGAAGCAAAGGGATTAGTTTTAAAGGGTCAGGGTGGGTTTAGGGGTTATTTTTGCATGCCATTTTTCCCGCCCTCCCCCAAAACGATAAGAGAACCCCCATGAACAATATCGTGGGGTTTTCCTATCATTTTGGGGGAGCCCCCGATTTCTGACATTTTTGAAAATATCGACGATATTTTCAATCGTCCAAAGCCCAATTCACATCCCTAGAATCTAGGCCTTGCTTGGCTAGTGCTGAAAATCAGCACTGGCCAATGAAGTTGTAAGCCTACCTTAAGAACAACTTCAGAATTTCTCATTTTTTGAGCAGCTAAATTTTGCTTCCTGATAAACTTATGTACTAAATTTAGCGACTCAGTAGGGGGATATTTTTCACCCCTTAGGATGTAACCACATAATTCTTTAGTTAGACAGCTATATCCCTTTAAAAACCTACCTCATTGTTTGTAAATATTGCATGGAACTCTTTCAAACATACAGCCCTATTTAATAAGCATTTTTCCTATAGATACAAAATGGATAAAAACCTAAAATCCCCATAGCTACTTGCTGGAATAAGAAGGAAGCAGCTTAAAGCAATGTAAAAGGAATAGTAAAAGGGTTCATTCCCTTAACAATAGTTCTACCCTTGACCAGCTATAGGGAGAGAGTTTTGCATTTCTAAGACATCCTTAAGAGTTTTCCCCACATAGGGTGCTAGGCTTGGTCAGGCTCCTCATATATAAATTGGGTTGAGCATGTTTAAGATCTGGTTGATGTAGTTTGCTTTCTGGGAAGGAGAGGAGTGATTTTGATGGTTCCCCAATTTCAAGCCCTACATGCCATGCTGTCATGTTGCCCTCACAGACCCAGAAGAGGGTCTGTCCAGTTGGAGAAAAGAAGAGAGAATTTTTGGCTTTTAAAGAGAATTGTTTCCATCTCAGGAGGGCTGTTACCTCCTGCCTAAAGCGTAAAGGTTTGGGCTTCTGTGCTCTCTGACCAGTTAAAATAGAGATAACCAGTTCTTTGGGTGCTACTTTGCCTTGCATCCAATGAACAGTAGAGACCGTGGTTATTAAGTTTGAGAATTGTGTTTTGGAGAAGTTTTCTTTACCCTCGATAGGAGGGACGGGGGGTGGGGGTTGTTTGGGGGTTTTTTGGTTGTTTGTTTTTTACCACCACCTCCCTACATTATTGGGGGGGGGGGGGGAGATTTTTCTATTTTTACCATCACTAAAAAGGGACAGTAAGTCAGAAACTGAAAAATTGAAAAAGAGGTTGTAGCAGTTGGAGATATCATTCTTCTTCTTTTCATGCTTATGATTTTTGATTTTTTGGCTTGGGACCATGTTACAGTAAATTTTTAGTTGAACACCACTCCAAGACTCTTGTCTGCTCTTTTTCTGCAATTAAAGACACCACTTCTGGGATCTTCAGAAGTGAGTACTATTGTTGTGGTTCTGCCTGCGACAGCCGCGGGCAGTCCCCTACCTACATCTAGCTGTACACAGCCAGCCAGGCAGCCGACGCCGCTTCCAAGTGTGGTCCAGAGGCCTTCGTGATGTCAGGGCCGTCGCGGTCCTAGCGCCACCGTCCAGACCGATGCCTCCTTTCATCTTCGTGGCTGAAGCTGCCGCTGCTGCTGCCTACTCTTTCTTCACGGCAGGGCTGCCACCGCCAAGGCCGCTTCTCCTCAGGCTCTCAACATGGCAGGGATGCCACCAGCATGTCAGTCTTCTTCCGGGCTTCTCCATAGGCATAGGCACGCGCCTCACCTAGGTATTTAAAGTGCCAGCGGCGGGAAAAGCCCCGTGGCCCTCACCAATGACATCATCGACCTGTTCCTGCTTTAGCCCTATAAAAGGGTCTTGCTGCCATTCCTCAAGGCCTTTGGAGCGGGTTTGCACAGTGTCTGTGATTCTCCTTCCATTCCATGTCTTCCGTGGTCTCCTTTGCCTTGATGGATCTTCATTCCATGTTCTTCATGTTCCTGAACTTCGTCTCCTTGATGTCCCTGGTCTCGTCCCTGATTGGAGCTTTCTCATCACCTGTCTTCTGTTCCTGAGGTTCCAGATGTTCCGTGTCCTGAGATGCCATGTTCCTTGTTCCTGATGTCCGATGTGCCTGTGTTGACTCCGTCCGTCTCTTCTTCAGCTCTTCATCCAGTTCCCAGTTCCCTCGTCTGTTCACCTCTCTTGGCGTGCCAAATCATGGTCCGTGACCAGCCCATGGCATGGCTTTGTAGAGCGCCTCGTGATACAAGGCCTTCTTCTCATCTGCAGTGCAAGCTTCCAGGAGACTTCTGTTTTTAAAGCCTTGTTCCTAAGTATCTTGTTCCTGGTCTAGGGAGTTGCCTTGTGTTTGCATCCGTCCATGCCTAAGACTTTGCCAGAACCTGCTCCGCTCCAGCGTGGTCCACGACCAGCCACAGGTGGCTGTGTAGGGCGTGTCCTGGTGCAGGCCTCTACTGAATCTTCGCCATGTTCCAGTCTCAAGTTTCACATCTTCCCCTGGAATCTGCTTTGCGTTCAGCGTGGTCCGCGACCAGCCGTGGGTAGCAGTGTAGGGCGTGCTGCAAAGCAGTTCTCACCCAGTACTTTCACCTGACTCTTGAATCCTTGCTTGAAACTTCTGAGCAACCTGAATCCTTGTCCGAGTCTTCTGAGTTACTTGAATCCTTGTCCGAGTCCTCTGAGTCTTTTGAGTATCCTGAGTCCTTGTTTGAGTATCCAAGTCTTCATATGAGTCTCCTGAGTATCTACATCTGAACCCTCCAAGTATCCTCAGTCTTTGTCTGAGTCTTCATGTTCCTGCTCTCAGCCTCTGTCTGGCCTCACGCACTCGTCATTCCCTAGCGACAGGTCAATAGGGCTATCAAGTGGCCGGAGGGCTACTCTTGAGATCAGCATTGTGTTGCTGGATCTGATTGGTGCCTGTAGTTCCAGTGGAGGGCTGAGCCTGCCTAGTTCCTGTTCTGGATAATCCTCACCTTGTTTTCATTCTAGCCTCGCTCCTGCTCCACCCGTGCTCGTACCATCTCACCTCCCGTGGTGTGTCTTGGGGCTCCTCCTAGAGCCGTGCTGCGGCCCAAGGGCTCACATCCTACCTTAGATGGGATCGCGCCTCCGAGCTTCTAAACAGACCTGAGGGTGCTCTCCGCAACAACTATTGAGATAGAGAGACTGATGAATCTGAAAGACTATTGATTCCCACCCATATACCAAGAGTCCTGGAGACTTGTCCTCCTCCCCACAGTGTAATCCCAGTACCCAAGTGGCTAACCATGCATGATTTGAGAAAAAGATTGAGAAGTCCAGGATATTAAGATTAGCCCTGAAGATTATGTGGTCCCTACAATCTGACATTAAACCGAAGAGGGGACTATAATAGCTTATAGGTAACACTTTTAAATTCAGTTGATGCACAGTGAATATTACCACTTACAAGCCAAAAATGTATTTCCTAAGAATTTGAATGAAAATTATTAATTCCAGATATAGATACCTGCATACAGTGCATATGTGTTACAATGAACAAAATGAAAACAAGAAGATTAATAAATAAAAAATACAAATATTTAAAATGTATGATAAGATATTGCAAATTTAATATCAATAAATGCATATTTATAATAAATTCAAGCATAAAGTTAGCACAATGATGGATCCAATACACCTGACATAGCCATGTTTTGACAAGATGTCTGCTCAAGGGTGAATATATATTGATTCAATCTATGGTGAAGTGCTGCAGTCTGTCCACTGTGATTTCTGTTTGCAAATACGTAAGGAAGAATTTTCAATTTGCCATTTCTGGTGTCTCTTAGGGTGCCCTGGAATTTTTACAGCTGTTTTTATGTTTGTGACTTTTAAGCTTGTTTATGGTCCAGTGGTTAGCCTCTTCTCCTCTTAGCTAGGAGGGAATAAGGACAATCAAATAAATATTCACCCCTGAAGCAGACACCTTATCAAATATGGCCATCTTGGGTGAATTGGATCTATCAATGTGCTAATTTTATGTTTGATTTTATTGTAAATATGCCTTTTTTATATTAAATTTGTAATATCTTATCCACATTTTAAAATTTATTATTTTATTTTACTATATTTTTGTGTACCACTCTTGTTGTTTTTGTATTTATTTGTGTGGTTCGCCTCCCTCTCTGTTTGTTTTTCTTGCTTTACAATGAACATAACCACAAATATAACTTTTATTGCATGTATTCAAAAGTTAAGGATCCTGAGTTAATGTTTGTGTTTGAACTACACTCACAATGGATGATATTTTGTAAAACATAAGACACCTTTATGGCTTAGTTGATCTGTTTTATTTGTTGTTATTGTTTATTTGTTTTATTGAAAGTGAATCCTTTCTAGTCTTAGGTAAGTATATCAAAGGTACTAATTTGCAAAGTTGATTTCTGCATGCACGTTTCTTGGTTAGAATTCCATATATTGCACAATATTAACACCACTTGATTTTACATTGTTTTTTTAGAATAATATAAATATAGTACTGATGGAAACCCTCAGAATCATCTAGTCCAGTGGTTCTCAACCCTGTCCTGGGGACCCCCCCAGCCAGTTGGGTTTTCAGAATATCCACAATGAATATGCATGAGAGAAAATTTGCATGTTATGGAGGCAGTGTATGCAAATTTTCTCTCATGCATATTCATTGTGGATATCCTGAAAACCTGACTGACTGGGGGGTCCCCAGGACAGGGTTGAGAACCACTGATCTAGTCCATTCCCCATAGCCACACACTGTATAGTTAATTTGCAGCTTGAAAGGATTACTTTCTTTTGATGTCATAGCAATGATTGCTATGCTGAAGTGAAGGTCATTATAGTTATTATTAGTAATAGATGAATCGGTTCATATGGAATTGAGGGGGTAGACCAGACTATAATGATTTGTCTCTGCTCTGGATTTCGTCTTAACTTCAAGGGCTCGACTCATCTTTTGGTCTTTCTTTTCCAGTATAAAACAACTACCTTCTAGTCTGAGCTTCCCCTCACTCTTCTCCAAAATACAATAGTTCTTTTTGAAATTGAAATGTTCCATGAAAGAAAAACAAAGCTTTAACTTTAACTAACTTTACGTTTCCTTCCCTGGCCCCTTTTTAGTGTTAATTCTCCTTGTGAGAGCTAAATGTGAAAAACTGGAACACTAAATGCCTAGGAAAGATACACAGAAACATAGAAACATAGAAATGATGGCAGAAGAAGGCCAAATGGCCCATCCAGTCTGCCCAGCAAGCTTTCGCACTTTTATTTTCTCTCACATAGTTATGTTTCTCTTGGCTCTTAGTAACCTTTTTTATTCTATTTCCCTTCCACCCCCTCCATTAATGTAGAGAGCAGTGTTGGAACTACTGCATCTAAGTGTAATAGCTTAATTAGTTAGGGGTATTAACCACCGCAATAAGCAAGCTACACCCATGCTTATCTGTTTATCCAGACTATGTAATTCAGTCCTTGTTGATTGTTGCCTGAATATAGATCCACCTTTATTCATTCCCCCCTGCCGTTGAAGCAGAGAGCCATGCTGGCTATGCATTGAAAATGAAGTATCAGTCTTGCTCCCCTGCCGTTGAAACAGAGAGCTATGCTGGATATGCGTGAAGTGTCAAACTGCCTTCCCTGCTGTTGAAGCAGAGAGCTATGCTGGCTTTGCATTGAAAGTGAAGTATCAGTCTTGCTCCCCTGCCGTTGAAGCAGAGAGCTATGCTGGATATGCGTGAAGTGTCAAACTTCCTCCCCTGCCGTTGAAGCAGAGAGCTATGCTGGATATGCATTGAAAGTGAAGTATCATGCATTGAAAGTGAAGTATCAGCTTATTTGGTTTGGGGTAGCAACCGCCGTAACAAGCAAGCTACTCCCCGCTTTTTTATGAATGCAAATCCTTTTTTCCACATTTTCTCATTGCCGCTGAAGCTTAGAGCAATGTTGGAGTCGCATTAACCGTGTGTATGTTTATTGAATAAGGGTATTATCACCAGGTAGTAGCCATCGTTCCCGTGAGCCACCCACTCTTCATTCACATCCTCTAGACTTTATGGATCCACAGAGTTTATCCCACGCCCCTTTGAAGTCCTTCACAGATTTGGTCTTCACCACTTCCTCCGGAAGGTCATTCCAGGCATCCACCACCCTCTCCGTGAAGAAATGCTTCCTGACATTGGTTATGAGTCTTCCTCCCTGGAGTTTTAAATCGTGACCCCTGGTTCTGCTGATTTTTTTTCCAACGGAAAAGGTTTGTCGTAATCTTTGGATCATTAAAACCTTTCAAGTATCTGAAAGTCTGTATCATATCACCCCTGCTCCTCCATTCCTCCAGGGTGTACATATTTAGATTCTTCAATTTCTCCTCATAAGTCATTCGATTAAGACCATCCAATTTTTGGTCATCAACAAGGTGTGAAGCCTTCATGATAGTGCTATTTCTGACAAGCTTCAACATGTGCTAATTCAGTAATTGTTTTGGATTAGTTTATAATAAATTCCATTTGCATAAAAGCCGCATTTCCCTAAAAGAGTCTGAAAGGCAGAAGGAGTACTATTCAAACTCATTGGTGAGAAAAATGTAGTGATGGAGGTATTTGATTAAAAAATCTCTCGTGGATGAATAATCTCAATGGACCCATGACTGTATCTATTTTGAGGAAAATGCATTTAGCAAAAGTGAAACTAGAGCTACCACTCTGATGGACTAACCACTGGGCACTGACAGGATAAGTGATGGAAATTAATTTATAGTAATGAATTATTTGAGAGAAAGTGAGTGTGCTGTCAACAAGAAATGCTCTTTGCTGAACACGTAAGAACTAATACTGTGAAATTACAACATATCCATGAAATAATAGTAAAATACAAGAATTAGAAGGAAGATATATTCTTTAAAATAAAGTATTAGAGTAAAACAAAGGGAGCTAGAAAATCTGCTTAATCAGAACTGGAATTGCAACAATATGACTGGACTCTCTTCTGTTCCTCAAAGGAACTCCTTTAATACTTAAGTTGAACTGATATCACCAAGGGATAAAGACAAGAAAATCTGAAGGAAGCATCGGAAAGAAAGTATTTTATTGATGACTACATATACTATTATAGTAACATAGTCAATATTGGAAAATAAAGACCAATTGGTCTATCCAGTTTACCTAATCTTCCTAAGGACTTTTAAGAGAAATATTAAAGCTCCTACAAAAATATTCACTAAACCGTCAACCAGCAGCAAGAAACAAATTGAAACCAAGAAAGAAGAGAAGTAAATGCAGGCCCAAGAATAGTCAGCATCAAATTGGGAGGTAAGGCTATGATATCAAGTACCCTCGATATTCCAAACAAAAAAAAAATCCCAAATAAAGAAAGAACTTAAAAGAGATATATTAAGAAACAACCCAGAGTTACTGATTGCAGAACACTTGTGCCAAGAGAATGGCAAGCACCAATCAAACATATTCTGCACAGAGAACAGAGACGCCTGACACATGGCTTTCCAGGACTTATTTACCAGAATCCAGAAAAGGGGCAATAAAAAAGGCAGGCTGATCTTTGTATGCAATGAAGAAGATAACAAGCAGAATAGTGATGATCTAAGGAAGCAAAGCCAGTCTGGAGAAGTTAAACAGCAATTCAAAACTCAGAAATAGGCAGCAAGAGCAAACAGAATCTGTAGTGCCAACCTGCCTCAACTCTGAGGATGAAACAAGAACTGAAGAAAGCTTGGACAAAGCAAAAAGAAACAGCCCTTTATAACCCACAACAAGCAACAGCAACTTCCATACCGGAAAAGAAGGTGATCTTAAACCTATACATTTAAGATTGATAATTACAACTCAGGGCAATGGACTATGCACAATATGGTTCATAGCAAGCCTGTAAAAGCTGAAAAAACAAACACAGATTCTATATGGTTTACTATCACATGACTAGTCTCAACATGCATTCAAGAAGTCCTATAACTAAAAGGCACCAAAAGGTAACATGGCTCATCTACTGGAAACTGAACTCTATTATATATCTACCTATCTCTCTATTTATTTTAAAAGTTTTTGTATCCCATACCCTCCAAACTTTGGGACGGAAATCAACAGTATATACATAAAAAGCAATATCTTGATGTCAGAAATATACTACAATTTTAACCCTAGCAGAATTGCAGCAATGAAGAGTTGTGATCACACAGAACATTCCCATACCAATAGATTAAAAGCTTTATCCAAGAAAATAAAAAATAGTAGTGAAGGTGGAAAAACATAAAAAAAAAAAAACCCAGCCACTATTCTATACTATGAAGTAAATTTAAAAGCCTGGAGCATGAATCAATCAGGGGATGCACAAATTAGTCGAGCTGACATGCACCGACCCTATTTTAAAAAGCGCTCAGATATGTATGTAAACTTCTCTACGTGCACATCTGAAAAGTTCTTAAAAAGGGGGCAGGACATGGGCATGGTCTGGGAAAGACATGGGCATTTTGGGGCTTAGCCAATAGATATGCATGTAAATACTTACACACCCTGGCACGCACCAAGATCCCCACCACTTAACTTGACTTCTGCTATGGAGGATGTGTAATAAAATAAAATGATCAAGCCATTTCTGAAGGGTTTATAGCAGAGCTTTCCAAAGTGTGTGTCGGGACACATTAGTGTGTCGCCTGTAGTGTGGAGGTGTGTCGCCCGGTCCACAGGGCCGGCGGAAGCAGGGAACTATAGCAGGAAGATCGGCGGGCAGTGGTGGAGCTTACATCACCACGGCCCGAAGAAAAGGGTCACGTTCACTCCTCCTCCTTCCTGCCTGTGCAGCCCTGGAAGAAAAACATTGCCGGAGCCACGTGGGCAGGAAGGAGGAGGAGCATCTGCTGCGTAGAGAAAAAGAGCAGCATTAATGGGCCGTTGCGGATCCCACGTCGCGACGGCCCGAGAAGAGGAGGAAACCTGATAGCAGGGCCGCTGCGGATCCCACGTCGCGGCAGCCCGAGAAGAGGAGGAAACCCGATAGCAGGGCCGCTGCAGATCCCATGTCATGGCCAGGGAAGATCAGGGCCTCTGAAGAGCCCATCCTTCGGCGACCCGTGCAGAGGGGACAGCATGTGCCAGTGAGAGCCTGTGCTTGAGCAAGAGAGCATGTAGGAGTGAGAGAGCCTGTGTGTGTGAGAGTGAGACAGCATGTGCACGAGAGAGACAGTATGTATGTATGTATGAGAGAGAGGCATGTGAGAGTGAGAGCTGTGGATGTGTGAGATTGCATGTGAGTGAGAGCCTGTGTGTGTGAGAATGTGTGAGATAGCGTGTGAGAATGAGAACCTGATTGTGTGTTTGAGGGAAGACAGATGGAGAGAAAAGAAATAGAAAAAAGGACCCTGTAAAAGGAATTGGCAAAAAAAACAAGAAAGGAAAGGTGGAAAAAAAAGCCTGTGACCAACCGATTAGAAAACTAAGATCAGACAGCAAAGGTAAAAAAAAAAATTACTTTTTAGTGATTGGCACATGTAATCTTTGGGAATGTGCAAGAGTAGCACTTTCTCTATGCCGAACTCACAATGTACGAGATCAGCATGGAGGAAGTGGAAGCCTGCAAATATTTATTATGAGATAGGTTGTGTTGTGAAACATTTTATTTATGTATATATTTAAGGAAACATACATAAATTGTTGAAATACATTTTGTTCGTTTAACCTTTAACTTCTGGTTTGCTGGTAGACTGAATTACTGTGTCACGAAATTATGTTTGTCTAAAAAGTGTGTCACCAACATGAAAAGTTTGGAAAGCTCTGGTTTATAGGGTCTGGGGTAACGGGGGAGTACAGGATATCATCCAGGGGGTTTGGAGGACCTAGCTGTGAACTGGGCAAAGTGGTGGATGAACTGATTAAACTGGCAATGGCATGGACACGCACCCCTTTTGAAGTTTCTCAACTTATGCATTAGAAGAAGGATTTACACCTCTATGCATGAGACCACTTAAAATTTGTTGTGCCTATGTTGCACGGCCAGGCTATTTTATAACATGCGCGCATATGTGTAGTTGTTAATTGTGGGTGTACTCTCAAATACTCGGTATACATATGATCCCTTAAAGGGTCATCAACCATAATGAACATTTCTACCACCATGTGTACCTCAACACATTGGAAGTGGGAGGGTCAGAATATTTGCTCAATTCCTCAAATGCACAGTCATAGAGTGCAATTAACATAAAATTATTGAAAAGGGAAAGCTAACTCTCCATACAGGAACTGGCAAAGAGCAACATGGACAGCAGCAGAACCTCTATAAACACAAAACAGAACCACAATAGATCGTTATCCAACACAGCATCAATGGAGGAAGCAGAGCATACATCTGAAATCTGGGCTCATCCATTATTGAGGATATATTATAGAGCAGGGATGGTCAACTCTAGTCCTTGAGAGGCAGAAGAAGGCCTGGTTTTCAGGATACTCACAATGAAGATGCATGAGATATGCATGCACTGCCTCCATTGTACACAAATCTATCTCATACACATTCATTCTGGATATCCTGAAAAACAGTCCTGTTTGTGGCTCTCAAGGACTGTAGTTGGCCACCCCTATTATAGAGGAGATATAGTCAAAATGTATCCAGTTAGATTTAAAGTTACCTGGGTAAACTTAAACAGATAACTTTAATTATGTATGTTCAGTACCACAGGTAATGTCAGATAACTTTAGCGAGGTATATTCAGTGGGGGAATTGTCTTGCTGAATATTCATCTAATGTTATCCAGATAACTTTACCCGTATAACTTTTCCATTCACCAGCCTACTGAACATGGAGCTCTAAATAACTAATGTTACCCAGGTAGAGTGTCCATCAAGTTAGGTTGAGAGAACCTTGCACAAATATCATCTTGGAGTGAGTTTCCTCACTCCGAAGGTCATCAAATCTTTACAAGAGACCACTGTTCTGTTCGTATGTCTCACTTTGAATGTCAAAGTGGCCCCTAACGCCCTACACTAATACCTAAACCTTACCTCGAGTTACTAGGTGGGCCTCCCATAGGGATACAAATACCTATCTAGGGAGAGGACAACATGGCTAGTTTCTCTCTCTCTCTTTCTCTTTCTCTCTCTCTCTCTCTTTCTCTTTCTCTCTCTCTCTCTTTCTCCACAGTCCCCCAGTGGTTGTATGCAGGAAATTCAACAGGTCTGGCACTTATCGAAAAGTCTGAAAACATTATTGCAATTTGTGCTAACTTAGCTGTTCACATAGGTAATTAGCACAAATTGCAATAACTATTAGCATAAACCTCACCCCTTTTGCTATCGCATGCGATAATCGCATTTTGATAAATCCAGGCCACAGTTGCTAAAAGATACTGTTCATTTTGTACACTGTGGTCCTCCAATCAGTGTCTTCTGGAGGCACCAAAGATACAAGAAACTCGACTTCTTCAGAAACAAAACTGAGCTTTATTAGTTATTGGACTAAGACTGTGGAATGAGTTATCAGAGGAACTGCATTCTCTTTGTGATTTAAAAATATTTTGGAAAAAATGCTTAACGCATTTAAATTTAAAGAAGCATTTGCTGCTAAAGATTATGTTTTACTACTATGATTTTAATAGTTATGTTCTTTTAGTACGTTTCATGATTGTTTTATGTTGATTACAGAATCTGCGTATCTTAATTCTTATTAATATAGGCAGACTACAAATATATTAAATAAATAAATAAATAGTCACACAGTCTGGGGTTGTTCAAATTAAATCCTTTACTGATGCAGTTGAATAAAATCAGTAGGGAGTACACTTAATTCCGGTGTTATCCATACAAGAAGGTAAAAGACAATAGACAGTCCATAAAGTTACAGTCACAGCTAATCTTCATACACTGAGGAGTTTCTTCCTCCTCTACTCACTAACTCGGAGCTATACTTTGGAGATGGGCCCTCCCTGGTTTCTCCTATTTTGGTACCCGCTTTCTGATGTGCAGATCTCTATAATCCAGTAGCTGAACTGGAACTCTCTACTGAACAGATGAGCTTCTGCTGATGACTTCCAAGCAGCAGCTCTGAAAGTAGATCTCCCACTCTGGCAGTCTTTAGTCTGATTCCAACCAGTAATCCTCTCTGCAAACTTTAAGGCAAAATCTTCAGTGAAATACAAAGCATTTGGGACTAATCCTACTTTACCTCTCTTGTTTCTCTCAATCTCAGGATACGCTTGGACCCCAAGACATTTCCCTAGTCCTAGAAGGCCTGAGGACTCTGACCTTGAGTCTCATCCACCTTCCAAGGATGGAAGGCTGGACAAAAAGAGCACATAAGTCAAAGTGGGCTCATGGGCTTGGTTAAAACACACCCCTTAGAGGACGTCTTCCACTGGGAAGTTCCAATGAACACTATACACTCCTACTGATTCTGACATCACACATTCTGCATCTGTATTGACCCAGATGCATACCATAAAGGGCACTTTCTTAATGCCCTTACATATCTGTCTATCAATCTAACTATATATAATTTGCTAGGGGTAGGTCCTATCACTCTGTCAGTTATGCTTAAAAACTCACATTTCTTTCCCCTGTCTGTACTTTGTGTTGTGGGAAGAAGAAAAAATGTCATTTCATTTTGCATTTTGTTTTTGGGGGAGTTGGTTTCCCACATACTTAATGACGTGGTCCACTTGGGAAGTTCTGAAGTTAATTAACTCCAGCACATCCCCCCCCCCCGGTAGATGATGCCATTTTGATGTACAGCAGAATGCATTGGAGAATGCAATGGAGCCCAGAGACCTCAGGATATACTTAGCCAGTCAGGTTTTCTGGATATCCACAATAAATATGCATGAGATACATTTGCATGCACTGCCCTCATTGTATGCAAATGTATCTCATGCATATTCATTGTGGATATCCAGAATAACTGACTGGCTATGTCTTTCCCAAGGTGGAGAATCCCTGTTCTAGGGGGACGAGACCTTGGACCCAATCTTCGGGCTTGGTCCCAGTACCAGGCCTTGGCCATGACCCCAGCATCACTCTCAGACATAGGCTGTGGCTCCTGCGTCGGGCCGCATCCTATGCTTATGCGAGGCCTTGGCCTCAGGCCTAGGCCCAGGTTCTGTCCCTCGGGCATAGGCAGAGGCCCCAGGTCTTGGCCTATTCCCTAGGTGATGCCCTGGCTTCAGGCCTGGGCCTAGGCCTGATGGATCCATTTTTTAATTTTTTATTTAATTTTATTTTTATTGCACTTATAAATCAGAGTACTTACAGAATGCTTTATATAGTAATTGAATGGAAATAACAGTGGAGATAAGAAAAGCAACATTACACAGTTCTCTATGCTTGTTTTACCATTCCTATAAGGAAACTGAGAAGGAAACAAAGTAAAAGAGGAATTACAAAGTAACAGAAAAGGAAAAGCCTTAACAATGAATTAAAGCTCTAGTCACTAACCATATACAAGCATTACTGGTCCACTAAGGGATCTGGGGAAGATGTCAAAACTTTCTTTGCATCAACAAATGCTCTAAGCTGTTCAGGAGAAAAGAAGATATAATAACGGAATGATATCTAGCACAACATTTGCAAGGATAGCAAAGTATAAAGGTAGCACCAATATCCAACATCTCCTGCCTTAAAAGAAGAAACCACTTCTCTGGTCCTGAGTAACCCTTGAGAGCTTAGGAAGAAATATGCATGACCTGGCCATGAAAAGTGGAATTAAGATTTTGGAAATACAGTGACATTATTTTACTAATGCCCCCATCACTAATAAAGGAAACAAGAAGGGTAGCAAGATCAGTGACTTCATATCCAGACATTTCAGTAAGTTGAATAACATTTAAAGAAGGAGAAGGAGCGGAACTAGAGGGGGAAGATAAAAAAACAAACACCTTATTAATAGATGACAAAGATTCAGGAGGAATTTTCAAAATGTCCATAAAATATCTCTTCAAATTTTAAGTGGAAGTTCTCCCATAACCTTAGGAAAGTTCAGGAAACGAAGATTGAAATGACATGATTTTTTAAGAAATTCAACCCTTCTAGAGATGGTATTCCACTCTTTAATTAGTTTGGTCTGGACAGTAGCCATTTAACCAACTCTTGCTGAATTGAAGAAATCTTATTATCACGGTCACCCAATTTAACTTCACGTGAATTAACCAAGGGATCCAACTTAAACACAAAAGGATCCAACTTACTAGCTGATACAGCAAGGGCCTGGCCAAACTGGGACATCAGCTCCCAAAGGGAATCCAGAGTTACTTCTGTTAGCTTTTTAGAAGGCTGTAGGAGCTCCCCCGATGGCTGAAGAGTAAGAAAGCCGGAGTCTGAGACTGCAGAAAGCCACAACAGGAAGCAAATTAAACCAAGGAAACTGCCAACAGAGAGAACAAATCCTTCCCTCCATCAGATGGAATGCCATATGCTGAGCCTTCAAGACCCTCTACTGCACAGACAACAGGTCATCTTTCTGCGCCGCTGCAGTCGACAAAAAGGGAATCGCATCCAGGTGCCGGCGGTGAAGCTTGCTGGTGGTGGCTGAGGGAAACCTCGCCCCTGGGATAAATCAGCGCTCCTCCATCAATACTTGCATTAGGAACACCACGGCCCAAAGCAGGAGCAGGAGACGCAAAAGATGTAATTAACTGCTGTCCTTTGAGGTAAGAGGTCTCAGAGGCTTAGACCCAAACCATGCCTTTCTGTTTAAGAGCCATTTGGGAAACAAAGAAGTGAAGAAACAACAGGATAGGAACAGCAGAGTGCAGTGTCTCTATCATGCGGCCATCTTGTTTTCTTGATTGTTTCCTTGTTTGTGAAAATCAACAAAACATCAGCAGATTTTCAATCATTTCGCTTTGAGAATGACATGAAAATAAATAAGAAATTTCATCTCATTCCCTATTTCATTTCTTCCAAAAGCCCATCCCTAGTTCTATCTCTTCTCTCCTCCTTGAGCTCACCTCATGCTTTCCCAGTAATTGAATCAAATAAATCAAAGAATATACCTCTCTTTATTGAAGGAAAAATAAAATATGGAAGACTTGTACAAAAAAAAAAAAGGAGGGGGGTCTTACACAAAATACAATTTTTTTTAGCAGTTCTTCAATCTAGGAATAAATACTTGAATCAACAATCATGTGGTCTCTCCTCTCTGTTACTGAGGCCTTCCCCTTAATCCTTTCTGAAATGTATGGCCTCCATCAGAATTTAGGGAATATCATCAGTACTCTGCGCAATGGACACGCCCTCCAATTCAGAGTTCCTTGTAGTACTTGGTACTTAAAAAATCCTGAAGCTCTGGTTGGATCTTTTCCTTTTCTTCCACTCCACTGTTTTTTCTTCAGTGCCACTTAGGTACCTCCTTGACTTTCTGGTATATACTGGGCGGGTACAGGCAGCTAGGAAGCACCTTGTGGGTGTCATTTCTTTTCCTTTCTTCTGCTATTGCTGGATTCCGGATAAATATCCTCATCTTCTCCAAACCTTTTTTGCCATCTGGGCCTGGACTCTCTCATGCTGGGCGAATCAGGTGGGAACTAAATAAGTTCCTGAACAAAATGGTAGAAGGAAGAGTTGGAAAAGCTTTCAATTGAAAATCCAAAGTGAAGAAACTTTCCTCAGCTCAAAAGATAAAAGCAATCAGAAGGTCTTTTAAATCTCCAGAAATCCTTACTACCCCCAAGGAACTGGGCCTGGGATTTCTCCAGGAAAAAAAAGGAAACTGAAAAAAAACCAAACACTTCTCTCTCCCTTAGCTATCAAACAAAAATCCACAAGTCCTCTGGGAGAGGGTCTCTGTCAGGAAACAGGTCCTACTCCATGGGATCTGCCGGTTACTTGCAACCCGGGCTGGCTGCCGTCGGAGACTCGATGGGCCTTAGCCTGACCCAGTATGGCATTTCTCATGCTATTATCTAGATGCAGGAAACAACCAATGTGGCAGCAGCCTCGCTTGGTCGTGTGGTAGCACGGTCCCTCTCCTTCGAATGCATAAGCCTTTCTACCAAGCCACATCTTCGTAGGGATCCCAGTGGGGGGGCCCTGCATTCATACTTCAAGAGTCCTGTTTCATAAAAAGGCCTGGAGAAAGAAACAATATTTGACATATGTTTAAGTTCTTTATGTCAGGCTTTCAAAAGTAATTATGGTTGATTTTATGAGTATTGGTATATGGGAATGATATATGGAAGAAAGAGCAAAGATTAATATGCTTACTGCGATATTGTAAATAAAAGTCAGCTCCTAGAGTGATAATGTGATCTATGGGAGCTAATATATTAAGTCTTATGAACTGGAAAGACACCCAATCGATTCAGCACGGTAACTGTGCTCGGACTGGCAATTGTTGCCAAAGCACAGAAACAGTCTTCTTCTTTTCTTTTTTAATTTTTTTTGCATAAGGGACTGTTTTCGGAAGAGCTGCTGCCAGAGGACGGAGAAAACAAAGGGAGAGGTAGATGGCACAACCGTGCGCTGTCAAGCTGGCACACACACCAGGGAAGCTGTTCCACATTCTTAGGTGGTCGCTGTAAATAAGCCTGCAGTGGGCCTGAGATATCAGAAGCTTTTCCCAAAGCCAGAGGATTGGAGGAAACCTTTGCTGAATCAGGCCCACAGCATTGTCATTGTGGGCATGAGTAAACACCTTGAATGAAACCAAAGAAAGGCCAAAATCAAACAAATCCTTGTGCTCTGAGCCCTTACACATGAATGATGCTCACATTTGACATTCAGGACAGTAAACCCTCTAACTAGCAAGTAAACATTCGTGAATCGTAGCTAACAGGAAAAGAGTTTGTTTGTTTCTCTTTACCATGCAAAGTGCTTGCTTCTCATTACTCTAGGTTTCATCCACAAACAAGTTTCTCTGGAACCTGAAGATAAGGAAATAGGAGCTGCAAATGGAGAATAAGTCCCACAAACAATTGAACCAAATATAAAGATATCTAAAAATGTCATTTATTGATTTATTGTTTATTGATTTGCATTTATAAATTGCCCCACGTTGAAGATACCTTTTCCTTCCCCCCTCCCCCGACACATATACCGGGCCGGTGCTAGCTTTTTTGCTGCCCTGAGTGAAAAATTACTGTGCTACACACACACACACACATCCTACCTGATTCATTTAGTGAGGCAAAATTAACACAACATACATGCATATATTTACATGCACTCCTGTGATGCCTACCAGAAACTCTGAAAAAAAAGACACTGGGAACTCCTTTGGATTTAGACTTTTTGTAATGCATATTGGGTGTGAGCTTGGCCCTCAAAAAGCCATGAACAAAAAGAATTACCTTTACAATATAATAAACTTCCCATACCAAAACAACCCTAACAACCTTATCTATGAAAAGGCAATACTGCACCAGGCCCTAGAACACCAATAAAACTCTTATTAGGAAATTACATGCCAGCAAAATATCTCACCTCGGTCACATATACAGAACGCAGACAGACCCTCACCAAATAAAGAATAAAGAGATCAGAAAGTATAAACAGAAACGTGATGAGAACAACTGAACTGGAACGTACAACAAGCCAGCCTCTATATGCAGAGCAACAATGGAAAAACAGAAACATTACCATGTTTCATAAAAACATTAAATAATAAAATCAAGAAATATAAAACAATCATATAGTAAAATCATATTCATAAAAAGAATATTTCAATGAATAGAATACACAAAAATTACTAAACACCAAGAAAATATTTCAAAATATCTGATGAATAAAAAAATCTAATAATTAAAAAATGTTCTATTCCCCTACAAAAAATTAAATATTTCAAATGAGCAGAATTGTCAAATTACACCCAATAATTAAAAGTAATAAAGATTTAAAAAATCTCTTGCTCTCCATACCTGTGCTCTTCTGATTTCCAGTCACCCTGAGATTGTCATGGCTTGGGGGAGGTAGGAATGCCCAAATTGTATCTTCTCTCTCACACACACATGCACAATAACACATTCATTCTTTCACACACTCCCTCTCTCTCTAACATACACAGGGCCGGATTTTAAAAGGGTTACGCGCATAAGGTACTCGCGTAACCCTTTTAAAATGCCCCTGCGCGCGCCGAGCCTATATTGCATAGGCTTCCGGCACGCGCAAAACCCCGGAACGTGCGTAAGACCCGGAGCTTTCTTGGGGTGGGCGTGTCGGGGGCGTCACGTGGTCGGCGCGTCATCCGGGGCGGTGCCGCAGGCGTGGTTTCAGCCCGGGGGTGTTCCAGGGGCGTGGCCACGGCCTCCAGACCAGCCCCCGGACCGGAACATGGCGCGCGGCAGCCAGCCCGGCACGCACAAAGTTACGCCTGCCTCGAGCAGGCGTAACTTGTGCGACAGAGGTAGGAGGGGTTTAGATAGGGCCGGGGGGGGGGGGGGTGGATTAGGTAGGGAAAGGGAGGGGAAGGTGGGGGGAGGAGGAAGGAAAGTTCCTTCTGAGGCCACTCTGATTTCGGAGCGGCCTCGGAGGGAACAGGCAGTGCGCGCAGGGCTTGGCGCGCGCAAGTTGCACAAATGTGCACCCCCTTGTGCGCGCTGACCCCGGATTTTATAAGACACACGCGGCTATGCGTGTATCTTATAAAATCCGGCAATCTTTTGTTCACGCCTGGTGCGCGAACAAAAGTACGTGCGCGCGCTGTGTTTTAAAATGTACCCCCACAGGTTCCCTCTTCCTCACAGAAACATTATGTGTGAGTGTGTGTGCCTGTGAGAGCCTATATGTGACATATGAGCTCTCATAGTCAACAAACATACACAAAGGCTCTCACACAGACATGCACTAATGCACAGGCTCTCAGACACACACATGAACAAACACATAGGCTCTGACACATACAGGCTCTCAGCCACTCACACACATGGCCTCCTGTTGTCTTAGGGTCATGATGAGATGAGCTGCACCATGGCCATGGGCCTCCTGATGTCTTTGGGATGGACCCCAAGGGCCTTCCTGTTTGGGGGGGGAGGGGAGAATGGAAGCTGTGTGTTCATGCGGGCATGCGCTTACACATGCAACCGGAAGACGGGGCTATCGGCGGCTAGCAACCTGTCTGCTTTTTCACTGCTGGCGGCCCCGCGGTCTCTCCTGCTGCCACCAGCTCACCGCCTCCCCTGGGTGTGCTCCCCATCGTGCCATGCCTGCAAATACACAAACACACACACCCACAAACTGTTTACTTCAGTCTCTCTTTATGAATATGATTCAAATTCTATGATTGCATTATAATTCACAAATAATCAAGAATTAAAGAATATTATTTTTAGCATGCATATGGAGTTAAACCATCTCAATCTAATCTCATAGCTGAGCGAAGGAAGCTCTCTTTGGCAAATGCAAGTATTATGAATGGTATTAGCAGTGAATATGAGAGACTGAGATCATACTCAACATACTGTGGTTTCCGGGTGAGATTCATTCCTGTCAAGGTATCTGCAAAATTTATCCATTTAGAGACATTATTCCCAAGTGCAAATCCAGTTTCCTACCAAAGTCCATCCAGCTCCAGGAAACAGAGCTTTTCCAAGTGAATGACACTGAGCAGATCACAAAAAACAATTACTATACAGCATATGCTTTGTGTAAAAACTTTGCAATTATTACATTTCATATTTTGAAACATAAGTGCATTCAAAATTGTAACCAAGTGATTTATGCATGAACATACATATTGAGTATGAGTAGATTTTACTTGTTCTATAGCCATGGCACTTTTGGGCCCAACGAGGGGTCCGGGAGCGGACCCCTCGTTGAGTTTCAGAAGTGCCACCTTGTGTGACATGAGTTTCAGAAGTGCCACCTTGTGTGACATCATCCCTTTAGTAAATTGTCTGAATGAAAAGTTGCAGGGCTTCCATCAGAGCAAGAGAATGGAATCATAGATGCTGCAGTTTGTGGACCTCTTGAACCATCAAGTGCAAGAGACACTGAAACCTCTGACTGAAAACAATGTTTATATGCTCAATATACTAGTTGATCCCCAGTGAAAGGGACTCTTGCCCTGGATTCCCAGTGTCTCACACAGGTGAATGAGATACTGGAATGGAAGGCCTAAATTCTTTGAAATTGGAACCCACAAAGTGAAATATAGAATGTCCAAAAACAATATGAATTTCACTCTAATACCTATATTTATTTATTTATTTAACTTCTTTTACTATACCGATACTCAAGACCAGGTCTTATCGTACCGGTTTACAATAGAACAGGGGGAAACCAATTAACATCTAGGTAGAAATGAAAAGTTACATTAAAACAGGGAGCGTAAAACACGGAAGATGGAAAATAGGGCAGAATTAAACTATAACAATAAGGAGTGATAAATATAATCAACAAAAAACAATAAATTAGTAATACATAATTTTAGACACAATGACCAGTTGTATAGTTGGGTTTCTTGTCAATGCTCCTTATACCATTATCCTTAGCAAAAATCCCAAACTGTGGATCAACTCTCTACTTGTAGTCCAAAAATGTTTTACACTTCCTTCAGCTTCTCAATCTCTTCAACCCAGTCTTTCTCTCTCAGTTTGAGCAAAAAGTCTAAAAGCTCACACTTCCCTTCACCCCAGCTTTCCTGGTCGCTTGGGCAAAAAGAAAATTCTGATCCAGACCTTTGGGATACAAGAGGGGTTGCCCTTCCCTCTGGACTGATCAAATTTTTCCAAAACTCTTTTTCAAATTTCTGAGTCCTGGTCCCAAGACTCCAAAACATCAAAATCTTCTCAGAGTCCAAAAACTCCAAAAACCACTGGTTTTGAGATTCTGATAGCATCTCCAGCTTCTGTCCTCAAATTCCACTTCTCCGTCTGCTCCTTGCTTGAGATTCTGAAGGAATCTCTATCTCCAACTCTTTGTGGGCTTCTCCTTCCTTCTGGCTTTTACAGCCACACCTAACTCTCTGACCACTGACCATGTTCCCATGGTTTATAAACCCCAAGTTGCCTATCCCCTAAAAAAGTGGAGTTACTGCTATGGGAGGATTCCAAAATTCAAAATTCCTTTCCTTCTTACTGATGGAAAAATTCTGGGGACCGAATTAGTGACAGGCAAAGCCCCTGTCATATGCACATAAAAAACAAGCTACGATATCTAGGACTTGTGAAATTATAAGGGATACCAATTGATGTGATCGCTAAGGCCAGATGGGGTAACTGATTGCAGAAAAAATATCCAGAAATGCTTCTGCTTGTTAAGAATGTGTTTGATATCACCACTCCTTGTGGGCATTATACACTTGTTCTAATACTGTCCGTTTTAGATCTGCAAAAAGATGACCATGTTAAATGCAGTGTTGTACAATGGGAGCATTCACATCTCTCAATTGATTCTGTTGTTCTCTCAATCTTGTTGTGATGGCCCGGGATGTGCACCCCAGATATATATGTATACTAGGTAGAGGTGTGAATTCGTTTGCAACGTATCACGAATCCGCAACGTATATGGCCAGCCTTAAGCGATGAGGGCTCATGTTATCCCCTGTCATTGAAAATACACGTTCACTGGGCGCACTAGTTGGTAGACATGACATATATCACTGAGCCACTTTGAATAGGTGTGGCCAGACAGTGGACTTGTGTGCCCAATATGCCAGCGGATCTGTCTGCATGTCCTCTGTGGGCTCTCAGAGATACCGTGTCACTGACATTTCTGCTGGTGTCTCCTTTGCTTGGGTGGGCTGAGATTCCTTCTTGCCAGCTGCTTTCACTCTAGCCCGTGCCAGAACAGATGATGTTTTAAGGGCAACATGGCTTTGGCTTACTGAAGTGGAGGAGGAAGTACTAGCTGTCGCTGACAGAGTGCTGCTCCTGCTTCAGCTTGCACTACTCTCTGAAGTGCCCGCTGTTTCCTCCTCTGCTTCATGCCTAATCTGTTTCTGTCTATGGCGCTCCTGTTCACGAACGTTTACTAACAGCAGGTTCTTCACAAATGTGAGACAATCAGACTGTAAGGCAAGTTTCCCTTTCACACAGGGATCACAGACTCTGGCGAGCATGTATCTGTGGTCTTTTGTTAAAGGTCCTAATCTCTCTTGCACCTGCTTCTGCAAAAAGTCCAGACAATGCAGCACCTTTGCTGTCATTCCCTCTTCCTGTTTAAAGCCCTCCAAATTTTCCTCCAGAAAATTAACTATAGGGATGGTGTCAGCCAAGGTGGAACTTCTGGAACTCAGCTCCTCCGAGGCATCCTTGAAGGGCTGCAGGATTTTTACCGGCTGACTCATGACTAACCAATCATGATGCCCTGGAGGACTCTGCACTAGAGATGTGAATCATGTGCAATATCGTCTTAATGATCAGATTCGGCTGGGGGGGCCTGCGCCGCTAAAAAAAACAAACCCACCCGACCCTTTAAATCGACCCCCCCTCCCGACCCCCCCAAAACCTTTTAAAATTACCTGGTGGTCCAGGGGGGCCTCGGGGGGCCTCGGGGAGAGATCCAGGGGGGCCTCGGGCAGAGATTTCCCGTTCCCAGGCATCAGCTGTTCTAAAAAAATAAATGGCGCCGATGCCCCTTTGCCCTTACCATGTGACAGAGTATCTATGCCATTGGCCGGCCCCGGCCTTGTCCTAACCACCTATGCACTAAAAGATAGATTTTAAAAGGAACTGCGTGTACATGTCCATGTGCACGCAGTTCCCAGCACGCACTCATGGATGCAGTTATTTTATAACATGTGCTCAGAGACGTTCACATGTTATAAAATATGGGTCCCATGTGCACATGCGTGCCAGATTTTCATGTCCATGGATGTATGTATGGGTGGGTGTCCTGCTTCGTGCGTGGGGGGATTTTAGAAAAATACATGCAGCGACGCTATCAGGCCTTCCCCAGTTCCCTCCCAGTCCGCTCCAATTAAGGAACAGACTAGGAGGGAACTTTCCTATCTCTAATCCTACCCTTCCTACCTCTTCCCCTCTTCTCCCCAACCCCTAAAACTACCCTAGGTTTCCCCAAATTTATTTTAATACTTACTGCTTCTTTGGAACAGAAATAAACTCCATGCGCCAGCTGGTGTGCCCTTCCCCAGGACAATGTCTAATGGCGCTGTCCCAGCCCACCCTTGCCCAACCCCTCCCCACCCAGACCATGCCCCCCCGGCCTGCCCCTTTTGCAGGGCCTGGCATGTCTGCGCATAACGGGGTTTACAAGTGTGGCCAGGTCTGTTGTAAATTGTGCGTGGCATGCGTAAGGCCCGGCCACGTGTGTAACCCCTGGTTTTTACATGCGAGGCCCTTTTAAAATCAGGCCTCAAGTGAGCTCCTTGTTATGAGGAACTGAGCCTTGACTTAACTACCTGCCAGACTACCTCCCCAGCAGACTTGAGAGAACACCTGAGGAACTCGGTTTTCCAGGTTGCAAAAGATGATGATAAACCCACGGTTTCTATAGAAGATAAAGAGTTCTTTAAGAATCATGTACAAATAATTCTTTAAAGATGAGCAAACAGTTGGATGGTTCCTTTATCAATAACAATAGAGATCAAGCTCCTTTCCAATTTGCTTAATTACAGAAGACCTTAAAGAGAAAAACAGAGACAAATCAAAATTTTGTAAACTTCATGGAAGACATGTTGAATAAGGGTCATGCAGAGCCAGCTCTGCCTTTGAAAAAGGATAAAGAGTGTTGTTATCTACCTACTTTTGGTGTGTATCACCCTCAGAAACCAAGTCAGATTCAAATTGTATTTGACTCCAACACTCAATTCCAAGGGATCTCACTTAACAATGTACTCCTCTCTGGGTCTGACATGATCAACAGCCTACTGGGGGTCTTGCTTTGCTTCAGGAAAGGGGCCATTACCACAACAGCTGATATCCAGCAGATGTTCTATAGTTTTGTCGTACACCCAAAATACAGAAATTACCTAAGATTCCTGTGGTATCATGATGACAATATTAACAAAGAGATTGTGGAGTATAGAATGTGAGTCCATGTCTTTGGTAATAGTCTATCGCCTGTAGTGGCCACCTATGGTCTCAGAAGTCAGCCAAAGAAGGAGGAAAGGTGTATGGCACAGATGCCAGACATTCTGTAGAAAGAGATTTTTATGTGGACAATGGCTTGAAAAAAGGAAGCCATTGACTTGTTAAGAAGAACACAAACAATGTTAGCAGAGGCCAACTTGAGACTCCAGAAAATAGCCTCCAACAGTGCTGAAGTAATGACAGCATTTCCTTCAGAGGACCATGCAAAAGATCTAAAGAATATAAATGTAAGTGTAGACACACCTCCACTTCAGCGTAGCATTGGCTTAAGTTGGGATCTAAAGAGGGATGTCTTTACTTTCCAAGTGTAACAAGGGTATCTGTCCCCATGAGTATGTATATGTCTCTCAATTGAGCAGGACAAGGCTTTATGTGACTTAATATTGACAACCTGCTTTTAAGTTCCATGCAGGGAAAATATCCATCAACTATGACAGCCCTTTACTGAGATAAATAGGATTAATAGCAAGAAAACCTGCAGAGAACTGACAGTGAATGCAGAATAAATGTTCACTCCTCTTCAAAGCCTTCCCCTCCCCTCCTGAGGACAGCCGAGCTATGATGCTGCAGGAAATGTGTTGGATCAATGGGAGCTGCAGAACTACCCGGGAAGCAAGGAGGGTTCTGACCAATGGAGAGAGAGGAAAAGAAGAGACGTGGGTTCCTGCTGAAAGAAAAAAAAACACAGAAGCAACCGGAGCTGGGAGTGAAAGAAGACAAGGATCTGGCTTTTGTGTGAATCCCATGCAAAAAACCTCATGGAGGTGAGCTATACCAAGAGGAGCACTGCTGAACACTAGTGAAAGGGAAAGAATCTCTCAGCAGGGGACAGGGTGGAATTGGGAATAAACTCCTCCCTTGCTATCCTCCACTATGTTAGGAAACATTGACTGCAGTTTTCATGGAGGGGGTGCCCTTCCTCTGCTGAAGGAGCCAAAACAGATAAGTAAAACAAACAATCTAAATCTTGACTCTAATAGTTAGAACCAGAGGATTTTCCCTGAAGGTGTATTCCTGCACTGGATGCTCATAATTATAAGAATTGTTGCGGTTCTGGCCACGAGCAACGCGGCCAGGCCCTTACTTCCGGGCTCCCGGACCTGCTCCCGCTTTCAGAGGTCTGGTTTGCGGCCTGGTTGGCGGCATCCCCGCTGGGGCTGTGGTTCTGCGAGCTCTCCCATGGACGCCCGGCTCCTAGGCATGCGCGCGCGCCACTTGGGCGCCTTTCTAGGCCGTTTCCCACCAGTGGTGACTCCGCCCAACTCCTGACGTCAGACGCCGCGGCCTTGATAAGCCGGCCGCGGCCAACCAGTCTTTACCTTGCAATGGGTTAGTCTCCCGGTTTCCTGTTGCGCTGTGCCCCGGAGTGACTCGCTTTGCTTCATCGCTCAGTTCCTGCTACAGGACCTGCTTGGTCCTGGCTTGCCAGCTACAGTGCCTGTTTGGTTCCTGCTTGCCAGCTACATTGCCTGCTTGGTTCCTGAATGCCAGCTGCAGTGCCTGCTTGGTTCCTGCTTGCCAGCTACAGTGCCTACCTGGATCCTGTTTGTCAGTTACTGTTCCTGCCTGGTTCCAGTACTCGAGTCTTGCTACAGTTCCTGCCTGGTTCCAGTACCTGAGTTTTGCCACGGTTCCTGCCTGGTTCCAGTACCCAAGTCTTGCTACAGTTCCTGCCTGGTTCCAGTACCCGAATCCTGCTACAGTTCTTGCCTAGTTCCAGTACTCGAGTCCTGCTACAGTTCCTGCCTGGTTCCAGAAACCGAGCCCAGTTACAGTATTGCTACCCTCCTAGTCTGGTTCCAGTTACCTGCCTGATCCACAACCCGCCTAAGTCCCAGAGGCCGGGCCCCCTACAGGCTCCTCCCGGGGGGGCTTCGGCTTCAAAGGGTGAAGCCACCTAAGTCCCAGCAGTTGGGCTCCTAAGGGCTCCTCCCGGGGGAGTACCAGCTTCCAGGGTGAAGAGCATCTACGTCCTGCCTGAACATCTGTCTCCCGGCCTGCTATCCATTAGAGACATTGACCACCTTTCCCAGTCTCCAGCAGGTCGTCCCAAGGGTCCATTAAACAGAGACTCCCATAACAAAAATAACAGCCACCTCTGCAATGCTCAAACTGTGTTAGGCGTTTTCTTTACATTTGAAAATACTACAGGAAGGACAAACTGCAGTGGGGTTTCAATCCTGAGAAATCCTCTGTGCTGTAAACACTGGGACCAACAATGGCTGCCTGCTCAAACAAACAAACAGTTTGAACGAAAACCATTTGCACAGGAGGGTCCAGACCAACCTGTCACAGCAGCTTTGTGTAGAGGATCATGGCCTGTTGCCAGGGCCTTAGCCCAGACCCAAGCCCAATGCTACAAGCCAACCCGGAGTCCCAGTCCCAATGCCTGGGCCTTATCCTGGACCCAAGCCTGATGCCTCAACTCGACCCAGAGGCCAGGTCCCAAGGACAGGGACCCGGGCCCAGGCCTCATGCCACAACCCAACCCAGAGGCCAGGTTCTGAAGCGGGGGGCCTCAGCCTGGACCCAGGTCCAACCTGGAGGCCATTTTCCGACACTGGGGCCTAGGCCCAGACGCAGGCCTGACACCAGAGACTCGGCCAGGAGGTTGGGTCCAATGCATGGGCCTCGGCACAGAGTCAGGCCTAAGCCTTGGAGCTCCTCTTCTTGGGTCCTCTTCTTTCTTTGGCACATAAAAGCCAAAGAAAGAGTTAATTAACTCTGGCATGACTCCTCTGCAGTCATGCTGGAGTCAATTAACTCCATCACATTCACCCCAGCAGACGGTGCCATTTTGATGTAAAATAAAAATGAAATTTTTCCCCTGCACAACATCCCTAATACCAGTCAGTCCAAATCCACAGTTCTTCTTGGCCATGCAAAGGGTGATGCTGGAGGAGCCAGAAAGGCACAGGACAAGAAAAAAACACCCAACCCTTTCTCTCAGTTATCCTAAATCCAAGAAAAGAACAAATCTCTGAGTCTAGACTGGTGTTCAAAACAAAATTTTTCTCCAGCTGGTAAATCAAAATCCAAGACAGAATATTAATTATAAAAAGTAACATAAGAAAATCAGTGTGAGAAAAGCCATAGTCCCTATATTTCCTTCATGCATCTCTATGTTCCCTTGCACTAGCATCCATATCCAGCTATCTTCCCTCTCAGAGGGTAGGATATCCCTGTTGCATCTCCAGCATTTAGAAAGATTGGGTAAATGTGGAAAAATTCTCTCAGGCTAAAAAATCTAGTCTTTCAAAGTCAAGATCAATCCAGTTACTCCTACTGGAATGAACCAAAAAAATCTCAGCTCTCTTCACCTCTTGCTTTATTCTGTCAGCAAAGGCAAACACGTTATCATATCCTGTCCGTCCAGATACCAGGTGCAATCCCTTCTGTTGGAACTGGCTCCAACAGAAGTCCAAAAAAAGTAAAAGTCCTCAAACTCCAAATCTGCTCTCTTGGTCTTCTCTACTACCACGGAGAAACCTTTTCTTTCCTGGGTCTGACCACCTGTGTGATGGCAAAGACCCAAATCACATCTTTGGGGAATTCTTTATAGTTTCCTCCCACAAAAGCTAGGGATAAGTCAAAGAGAGGATCTCCAAAATTGCCCACGCCCTACTATGCTAAAAAATAAAGCAAAATTTAGTGATAGGTAAAACCAGGTCACATTTATCAGGAAAGGGATAATCAGGATCATGCATAGTATAATGAAATTGATAAAGTATTAAATTAATCAGATTGTGAGTCAATCTAAAAAGGTACATGAAAAGTGTTTTACGTCACTTGTCTGAAATGCATAGAGCCTCTGAACCACATTTTATTGTTAGTATAGAATGTCATTTGTATTTGTCATACTTGAATAATAACTTTTTGTGAAAATATGTTTAAATACTAATTTTGGATGAAATCAGCCCTTAATCTTTATTGTGCCTTGGAGGCCACATTTCATCACAAGGAGCAATCATTTTTCTCTATAATCTGACAAGTTGACCCTATTGTATATTTATTTTAGATCCCGAAAGCAGTGGACAAATTTATTGTTGAATTCCCTATTCCTTAGCTTCCCTCATTATACCGCCTTGCTTTCCAAAAGTTGTATAATCTATTCTCATTCTTATGTTCATACGATATAACAAACCATGGCAAAACTTTGTTAATGTAAGCTGAAATTATATCCCACAAAGCAGAACTTGAAAATGTGTGATATCTGTTAAAATTCTGTCTTAACAAATATTCTTTCTAGCAAACACGATTCTAAGCAAATTGTTGCACAGGGAGGTCAGTACCAGGGCCCCAAATCTTCCGCGATTCTGTGGCTGTAGTAAGGGCTGCAATTGTGCCATGGAGTTGGCTGGTCCTGGAGAAACAGCCACAGGAAGCCGTCAGCTGGGTCCAAGCAGGAGGAGAAGAAGCAGTGGTGTTAGCGGCAGAGATGGCAATGGCAGCAGATCTCTCCTCTCCACCACCCACAATCCCATCGCTCACCTTCCCACGTCAAATTGGGGCCAGGGGGATAGTGGGATTGCAGCAACGTGAGCCGCATCGCTCTCCTCTGCTGCCAGGGTCAGCAGCAGTGGAAGAGGGTGCAGCCAAAGGTGTGGTAATTCTGCTGCCCTCTTCCTGTCCCCAAGCTGAAATGTCAGGGAACACGATGAGATCGGGTGACATGTGGAAAGAGGAAGTGAGGTGATCATGAGTGAAGGGCAAGGGAATGAGGGCGACTAAGCTGATTGTGGGGGCAGGTGGAAGAATGAGAGAGAGAGAGAGGATCAAAGCGGTAGGGGATGGAATGAGGGGAGAAAAAAATCAGGAAGATTGAGGGTAGATGGAAGAGTAAGCAAGGGATCATGGGAGAAGGGGAAGGAATGAGGGGAGAAAGTGACTGAAGAAATGAGGGAGGCTGGCAGAGAGTGCCTGGAGAAATAAGGGAGGTTGAGGGGATCATGAGGGTGGGGGAAACGTGGCTGAGGGAGAATGCGGGAATACCAATTAACATTATTTAATATGCACATCCATTCAAATGTATCTCATAACAGCCACAGAATTTTCAAACACTTGCCACAGAACCTACCATTGAGCTGCTGCAGGAAATTGGTCATTTCATTTATTGCTTGAAAAAAAGCTGTGTTAGGAGACTTAATGCTATGTGCACTGACACATCCCCTCCCCTTCTCCTGAGTCCCATAGGAACTAGGTAAAACAGAGCAGCAGAGGCTTCAGAAGAGTTCATCAGCCAAACAAGAACTTTGGCTTTATAAAATCTGGAAAAAAGAAAAATAATCTGACTTTGAAAACAGATTGCAAATTCCAATAGAGCAAAAAAAAGAAAGAAAGGAAAAGATGAGGAACTTCAAAATGCAAATACAGTTTCCTTGTTTTTAAACATTTCCAATTTTTATTTTTTTGGGTGGAATCTGTATTTTAGGAAAGGAGAAAAATATTTTTTTAAATGTCATTCTTTCAAATTATTAAAATATTGGCAGAGGCGGATTGTGGGAAAATAGTGGCCCGGGGGATTTTTCTCCATACTGGCCCATGGGTACCCAATTACATATACAATATAATTTAGATATGTAATTTACATATATATGTACACACCCCTATATTTTGGCATGGTCCTCCCGTATCAACACAGTACTGTTTGCCAACACTCAAAGAATAACAACCCCACCTATGAAAAAGAATACCACAAATATTACACCAGAATCTAAAATATCAATACACCTATCAGGGAAACAGAACAGGCCAAGCTACTACAGATCCCTACAGAGAAACCACATGCTAAAAGAATGCTTCCTCTCAGTCTGTGCATGCAGAACACAAACTCTCACCAAATACAGAATAAAGCCACATAAAGTATAAATAGAAATGTGCAGACAAAAACTAAACTGTAAAACGTATCACACCAGACTCCCCCCCCCCCCCCCCCCACTGCACAAATACAGGGTGCCGCCAATAATGGGCTGGGAAATCCTACTCCTGGATGTTTACTTGGTCATGGGGAGTCAGTGTCAGGTGCCAGACCCATCATGGTGGCAGCCTCATGGCGGCTACATGGGGGTCAGGGCTCCTGATGGCATTGGGTTGCTGGAGCAACTCATTGTCCCCTAGTTGCCGGGACGCCAAGCGTGATGATATCATCATGACGTGAATCGGCACCGGGGGCCACTCGATTGGCCAGGGGACATTGCGCGGTGATGTTGGGGGGGGGGGGGTGAGTTTAAATTCATGTTGGTAACCTTCCCACTTCCCCTTTTCTTCAGCGGCCCCAATGCGATCTTCTGCTATGCTGTAGTGAGCAAATATCTTAGCCTTGCAATCGGCTTGCAGTTTCACTGCGCAGTGCTGCTGGGGGATTTAATAAAAAAAAAAAAAATCAGTAAAACATTTGGTTTGGAAATTTGTAGCCTTGCTATTGCATTCTTCAAGGGCTCTTGCTAACCATACCCACCTCAAGAAGAGCAGACCCCAGTTTGAGACCATCTTGGCATTTCAATTGGCAAAAAAAATAATTTAAATTAATTTATATTTAAGAAATATTTATAATTACACTAATGAATAACTAATATTAGGAGTGAAGTTTTATTAATTGGTTTAAAAAAAAAAAGGTTTGCTTTTATTTGGCTAACATTTAAAGGATATCCTTGGTCTTGGATAAAGAAGAATTGGAGAAAGAAGGACTTGCTCCGTTCTCCTGGGGTTGGCGGCGAGTTGCAATGAATGCCCGGTAGGTTGGCCTCCTCGGCTGTGGCTCGGCTCTCCCCAACACAGTGCAAGTCAGGGATGTTAGATGTCCCCGACCAGGTGGTATCTGTTGGGTTGGAGTTTACTAGTTCCGACCTCATGGCCCCCACGCCTGTTGGCGTATCTAGCCAGCAGGGAGCTGGAAGCTGATGGGGTTGAGGTAGGGCATCCGGGCCATCCTCAGTACCAAGATCTACAAAAATTCAGTCCACTGAGTAACATAAGCCTGCTTTGCTCCCTATAGCAGCACTGACACCTAACATTCAGATTGCACAGCCTTGGGGCCGCAGCAGAAAAGGAGTGGGATGGGGAAGTTCTAGGACATTACATCCTGCTGCCGAATCCATATCTGAGGGCTTGGGGGATCCTGCGCCTTGTGAGGCTGGCAGTCCAAGGCCTGGAGTGCCAGAGGTAGCTGCATTAGAGCTGCATGTAATGGGTGGGATAGTCCCTGGCAGTCCTTCGTCACAGGTTAGGTGTTCAACACAGATAGTAGAGAAGGATCAGCACAGTTCTCCAGCAAGGTTCAAACGGTCCCCAGTGGAGTGGGCTGGCATCAGTTCTAGATCTCCTATGGCCTATCATTCACTTAATAATGGCTATGAGAGCTGCTCCAGAACATTATGGCATGGACAATCTAGTTCTCATTCATTAGGATCCCAAAGGAACTATGACCCAAAGGTCGGTTCCGTATCTCCCCTGATAAAGTTACAGATACCTCAAGGTATACATGCCGAGTCCAGATCTCCATCTCAGAGGTCTTGGAGGAGTGAGAGATCTGTACATTATGATAGGGTAGCCCAGGTAGCTCCCAATAGATACTTTGAGGAGGACCGTAGGTCACTGCATCGACATAATGACTACGATAGGCGACCAGTCAGGCATTATATCCACTATGATGTGCCCCAATCAGTGCATAAGGTGAGTTGTTACTTGCCTCATACTCACTATATGCCGTGCCATGCTTACAAAGAAGGCAGAGAGAACCCCCTAGATATAGAGTAGGAGTGAAGGGCTGAGAGCATTGCTATTCCTGCAAGCAAGGGCACAGATGGGAACATAAAGAAAGGGAAAGGGTATAGATGAGAAAAGGCAACAAGGGCGGATGTAGTGGTGGTTGATTACCAAGAGTCCAGAGATGCAACCTCTGTGCAGGAGCAATCAAGTGGACTCGGGGAACATCGGCAGTGGGGAACTCTGCACCAGCGCCAGTGCCATCTGCAACACAAGGTGAATTGAGTCCAATGAAACGTGCAAGCATACTCATAATAGGAATAAAGAAAGGGGAAAGCACAAGCGCAGGTCCTGCAGATGCTCATCGCATTCGGCATCCAGTTTTTCATTGCATAGCTTGTCTTCACTTTCCAGTCCATCTAGATCCTCATTGGTTGCTGTGGTGGTTGATGGCTCTGCACCAAGGGGAGAGGTGAGAAGCACCGGAGTCAAACACGAATTGTGGAAGCTGTTCCAAGGTAAATACATTGACATATTAGACATCAGCATTATATTGATATTTTCAGGTTGCTGGAAGGGCATAGGAGGAGAGGTCAGATGTGGAGGGAGAGAAGCGTGAAGCAGAAACAAACAAACCTCCACAGAAGAAAATCATAAATTGGGTGTGAGCCTTTGCTCGGATGGCCTGTATGGTTGCCCATGCAGACCCCTCCATGGTTCAACTTTTTCTGGGCTATTTGGATTCAATTCTAGGTGCTTATAAGGAGTATACTGGATTTACATGATTCAACTATAATTAGGCTTTCAGGAAAAGGATGGCAGACAGGAGTTTGGTTTCTTGGATTACGCATGATGTGAGGCTACGGCTAACCAAAATGACATCTAGGGCATATGATGCGAAAGGAAACTTGAGATCCTTTCGGAATTCGGGAGGAGGCAGGGGCAATGCTAAGTGAGGAAACGTACCCAGCAACATTTAATAGACATTTAATAGAGTTGCATGCAGTGCACAGGATATCAATACAAGCACCTCTGCAACAAATGCACAGCCCCTCATCCCGCTAACAAATGTACCCAAAAGGATCCCTAGTGAGATCCCAGTAATTGCTCAATCTCCAATCAGATGGCAGTGCATGGCACCGTGATTAGCAAGGTATCCCAACAGAATGCAGCAAACTTTCTGTTGAGCAGTTTAAGTCAGGATTTTGTCATTCCACACATGGGGCAACGGTGTCCTGATACTGTCCATAACACCCCTTTGGCATAAGAGCTAAGTTGGAGGTGGAAATTAACTTAAGGCACATTGCAGGCCCCTTCTCAAAGCCTTTACTGATCATTTTTGTGCTATCCCCTCTATCAGTTGTTCCCAAGAAAGAACCAGGAAAGTATAGGTTAATATATAACCTGTCCTTCCCAAAAGGCGCCTCAGTGAATGAAAATATCCCGGTTGAATACTGCTCTGTTAAATACACTTCCTTTGAGAGAGCATTGGCTTTGCTCAGGGAGACTGGGCGGGGAGCACTAATGGGAAAAGCTGACATAAAGTCTGCCTTTTGGCTGCTGCTTGTCCACCCCAACAGTTTCTCATTGCTGGGTTTTCAGTTCGAGGGAGCCTACTACTATGACAAGTAGTATGCTCAGAGTCATGAGCTTATTTTGAGACATTTAGCACCTTCTTACATTAGGCGATGGAGAATGCAGCCAAATCAAGATGCATAGTGCATTACTTAGATGACTTTTTATTCATCAGAATAGGAGATATGGACGATTGTACAAGACTGTTTAATATGTTCTGTCAATTTGTGCATGAGTTCCGCATCCCATTGGCAGACAATAAATCACAAAGCCCTACAAGGATTATTACCTTTCTAGGTCTACAATTGGACTCTGAGTGTATGGAGTCTAGGTTGCCCATTGATAAGTTGAGCAAACTAGAGAGCCTCTTATCGTCCACCAGGCAGAGATCCAAAGTCACACTGAAACACATGAAGTCCCTCATTGGCAGTCTGGCCTTTGCGGTAATGGTCATTCCAATGGGAAGAATCTTCCTCCACAGATTGATTAATGCTACGTTGGGCCTCAAGCAGGATTACTACCGTATGCAGAAAGCCCCTAAGCACATAAGGAACTTTCTTAAATGACTTTAATGGCATCTCAGTATGGTTGCCCACACCCATTACCAGCAATGACTTACAGTTGTACTCTGTCTCTGGGGGTACTGGATTTGGGGGTCATCTTAACTTGGTGTGCCTCCACTTGGCCAGATGAGTGGAAGGAGAGAGGAGTGCTTAAGAACTTCACCTTTCTGGAATTATTCCCGATTGTGGTAGCCTTGCATGCATGGGAGGAGGTGCTCCAGAATAGGCATGTAGTACTATAGTGTGGCAACAAAGTACACCCAGTGAAGAAGCAAACAGCCAAGTGTCTTGCAGTGTCAGAGCTCCTGAGGGAGATGTTGCTATGTTGCCTGTGTTGCAATATTGTAGTGTGTGCGAAGCATGTCCCGGGTGCCAGTAACACAGTTGCTGGCTCTCTCTCTCTCTCTCTCACTGTAAGTGGCCCCTATTCAGGAGACTCACCTAGAATGCAGACCTGGAAGGACAACAAGTGCTATCACAGCTATGGTCCTTTGGAACCCGGCAGCCTGGGAAATGCTGCGAAGATCATTGGCATCCTCCACCTGGAATGTGTACGTCTGTAAATTTGAAAGAGTGACAGAATTTCTGTATAACCGTGGATAGAAAGGGATTCAGGTTCCTGAGGACTTGTTGACTGACTACATCATGCATGCGAAACAACAAGGAGTGTCGCTGAGTATGATCCACTCACAATTAGCTGCCTTGGCTTTCTTTATGAAAGCAAGGCCGGAAGGCGAATGGTCTCTGTTTTTCATAATCAAGAGAATGCTTCAGGGTTGGGTCACAGAGGGTCTCCCACATCATGACACTTTCCGGCTGCTCACACACAAGTTATTTCTACAACTATGGTGTGCATTACCCAGCATTGCCGTGGACTCCTTCGAAACCACCCTGTTTTGCACTACATTTTCTCTAGCTTTCTTTGGTGTGCTTCGAGTGAACAAATTTACAGTGTCATAAAGGAAAGCCAAGCAGTTGAGAAGTCTCAGGGATACTGATTTGGAAGTATCAAAGGACAGCTAGTCCTGCACATCAGGCAATCAAGATTGACCAAACAGCGAGGGGACACAGTATTAACCTAGGGGAGTGCCTAACTTACTAACATGCTGGTTAAGGCCATGACGGAATACTTGGTTATACATCCCAAAGTACCAGGCTTGTTCCTACACCAGAATTTCACACCCTTAAGTAGATACCAATTTGCAGCAGTTTTTAAAAAGGCCTTGGAAGAGTCAGGTATGGACAGTGAGTCCTTCGGGATGCGTTCCTTTCGTATTGGTGCAGCGATCTGTGCTGCCATAGCAGATCTCCCTAAATCTCCTATTCAGCAGTTGGATTGATGGTGTTCAAGAGCATACACCTCATACATTAGACATGGTGATGGTTCCCCAGCACTGGCTTCGGAGTCTGTTGTTGTATAAAAAAAAACAAACCTTATTTGCTTACTCCCTCCTAGCGACTACCTGGCTACAGTGATCTATGTGGATAGTGGGACATTCATTTGTCACTCGAGCAGAGAGACGATCCAAGCAATGGATATTTGGCCGAAACTTGGTCTTATCCAAGAGAGGTTGGACAGTTAGATGGACTGGATGAGGCAGTATGAGTTGGCATCAGTTATTGACCTTGCTATGGTCATTGACTGAAAGGAGCCCACCACCGGACCTGATCATTATTCATCTTGGCAGTAATGACCTTGGGAAAAGGGCCAGATTAGCGTTATTGAACAGCATCAGAGATGATCTGGGACATCTTGCTGACAGATGGACCGGCACTTGTATATGCTGGTCAGAGATTATCCACCATTGTCAGATGGCAGGAAGCAGTTGGTGGGGTCATTACCATAGGAAGATCAACCAGCAAGTGGCTAAGGCGTTGTGCAAAATAGGAGGCCATCATATTTGTCACAAATGAGTGGAAGTTCAATGTAAGGACTTGTATCACAAGGACAGTGTACACTTGTCAAACCCATGCAACTGTTTATTCCTGCAAGCTCTACGGAGGGGGGTTATTCAGTTGGAGGAAAGGCCGCAGTCCATTTGGGGGAGATTTTCACCCAAGGCAATCATCCCATAATGGGCTGCATCTGGCAAAAAGCTCCTATGGTGGATAGCCAAGTCCAGAACTCTAGGTGGAGACAGATAGAAGGGAGGGGGCCTTCAGAATGGTGGCTTGGGCCACTGTTCACAGAGAAATAAATAGTAGGGAGGTCCCAGTAGGCTTGCTGTGTGGTGACTTACAAAGGGCCTTTCTGGATGTGGACATTGCTTCCAGGGATGTGAGACCATGGAGAGATCCGCTAGGGTGAAGATTAAGGCACACAGAGGTAGGTCCCCTACCATACAAGGGACATAGGCAGGCCAACAGGACTCGACTCCTAATTAGATCTCAGATTGAAGGGCATCTAATAAAATGGCTGCGGCCATTACATCCATTTCTGAGTATTATGGTTATTTTGTGTATGTGTCAATAAATAAATACATGAATACATCTAGTGGTAAACAGGGGGAGGGTATCCAGGATGGTCTCGGCCGCCCCAGTTATTAGCCAAGCAGATTGAAGAAAGCTATTACTATCCCTGGGAGTGAGTTACAGGAATTAGATCTGCCATGGATCTGTCAGGTACTTGTGACCTGTTTTGGCTACTTTCACAAGATGCTGGATTCGATAGAGCTTGTTCTGACCCAGCTTGACATTTATTATGTTCTTAATGTTGAAAATATTTTCACATCTACCTTTAAAAATGAGATGGGCCTATAGAAGCTGGAATCCATGATATACTTGTCACATTTCAGAATAACTGTGATACCCTCCTCGATCACTGACTCTGAAAGTCTACAGTTAATTAATTCATGAAAAAGCCTAATATTTCTCTTACTCTTTTACACTTCTGTAGAATCTGCAAAAAATCCCATCCGGTCACAAAGATATGTTGTTCACTTTCAAAGTGTTTACTGTATCTTATGCTGTGCTTAGGCTATCTAAGGCTATTAATTTTGGTTCATCTACCTTCAGAAATTCAATTTTACTGAAATACTCTGCATTGTTGTTGTTCAGAGATTATCTCTTTGAGTGTTCAAATTCTTAGAAAATGTCACAAATGTATCTATGGCCCCTGCTGACTCTAGAAAACCTTCCCTCCCATTTCATCTTTGATATGATATATTATGTTTTTTTGTCTCATCCTCTTTAGTTTTAATAGTAATAACGTCTGCTTTGTTACCCTTTTCATAACCGCATTGTTTTATGCTGAATAAGTCAAAGTATGTTTTTTCCATCACTATGATCTTAAGGTTACATATTGTCATGCTTAAAATCTTAATACTACCATATTTTTCCTGTTCCTCTTCCAGCTCTTTAAATTTGTTGTGATAATGTATTTACTGTGGATATCATCTTCCTCTTTCATTTAGCTGAAATGGCTCATAGTTTCTGCTAAAGAGTTGTTTTAAATGTATCCCATAATGATTTTTGGATACTAGACCTCTGGCATTCCACTCAAAATATTCTTTAATACTTTTCCAAATTTCTTCTTGTGGTTTATTGTCCAGAAGGATTCCATTGTTCAATTTCCAAGATAAAAGTATATCTGAAATCTCTAACAATGTGATTTCCACCCATACTGAAGCATCGTCTGAAAAAGCAATTGATCCAACCTGTGCTCCTAGCAAACCTGTCCACAGTTCATGTGAAATCCGAATATAATCAATTCTTATTTATATATTGAGTGGGTGTTCAAAAAAATGCATAAGCTCTATTCTTTAGATTCAGTTTTTCCAAGAATTTCACAAGGTGAGATCCTTCATAAATCTTTTCAAAGTAGTTCTCACCACGTTGGCCTCTCTATCACTTTGTGATGAACACTCTAGATAAAGTTGAACAGCTGCAAAAAAGTCACCGGCTAAAATCAATTTACCCTTACAATATTTTACTAAATTAGGGATTCCTCCTTGGAAGAATCTTGACCTTGATTTGGAGCATACATTTTTACCAGAGGTACAGCAGCTCAACCTTTATGCCACTTTCCCACAAATGCTAAACATTCTTATTATCTATTTAGTCAAATTGAATTATACCCATCAGAGGCTTGGAAAATTGGTTTAAGTTATGTGTGTATTTGTGGCATAAGTTATGCGGGATGTTTGAAAGTGACCTTCTGAATGCTTAGTATGTATGTTAAACCAATTTGACACTGTAAAAATATCACACTTTGGTACATAAGCCACCATTATGGGCCACTTTACTGAGCTGTGTTAGGTTTCAAAAGATATGACAGATAACCTTTCAAACCTAATGCATGCATTAAAATTGATTTTTCTTGCCAGAGTCACAATGCTGATATGCAGAGGGTGGGGTCCCTCCCCCAATCACCCACTTCACACTCTGGCATAGAGCCTCATAGTCCTAAGTCCAGCCTTCTGACCTCATTTCCCCAAACACTTTCAGAAATCCATTCCCCTCCCTTCCCCTTCCCCCCCCCCCCCCCACACACACACACACACTCTTTCTTAATTCCAGGCAGGTCTTCTGACTCTACCTCCTCAATTCCCCATCTTACAGTCAGGAGAAAAGGTCCCTCCTGCTTCCAACTTGCCATTGCATTAAAAATGATGCTGCTAGTCTCCATGTCACACTGTGTTGGAAACATGGGGACGGTGGGGGCATGGAGATGGACTGATTGGGAAGTTGATGGATAAAGAGCTAACATGTCAGGTTGATGCACGTACCCCTTAATGCCATCCTTCTACCTGGTGCATGCATCCCCCATGTAGCATACTTAGGGGTAGATTTACAAACAGCGCGAATTGGCGTACTTTTGCTGGCGCATCAGGCGCATCAGGCGCATCAGGCGCAAGCAAAAGTACACGGGATTTTAGTAGATACGCGCGTAGCCGCGCGTATCCGCTAAAATCCTGGATCGGCGCGCGCAAAGCTATCAATTCTGTATAGCCGGCGCGCACCGAGCCGCGCAGCCTACCCCCGTTTACGCCTCCCGGAGGGAGACGTAAATCCCCGCGCGCCAGCGGGCCGCTAGCGCGCCGGGACGCAACCTGGGGGCGGGTCTGGAGGGTGTGGCCACGCCCCCGGACCGCCCCAGGCCATAACCACGCCCCCGGGCCCACCCCCAAAACGCTGCTGACACGCCCCCAAAACGCCGCGCTGACCGGGCCCGCCCCCGACACGCCCCCGACACGCCCCCTCGCCAAACCTCGGGACTTACGCGCGCCGGTAGGCCTATTGAACATAGGCGCACCGGCACGCAGGGCCCTGCTCGCCTAAATCCGCCCGGATTTGGGCAGATTTAGGCGAGCAGGGCTCTTAAAATCCGCCCCTTAATGAATAGAGGGAAACAAGCTAATGAGCTAATCTCTTCCTATTTTCATAATTTTAATACACAGCCAAGATCACTTGAATTAGTGCGGATGCAAATGATAACAAGCTTTAGTAAACTGTCCTCTCAAGGTTGTACTCATAACTAGTTATCCTGACAAAATGTTCCATAATTTTACCATTCTAAGTAAAAAACAAACAAACCTTCTTTCAAAGGTGATGAAATGATTTACATTGGTTGCATTGTGGAGTTAAATGTAACTATACTTTGGAGGAACAGTTAATTGCTAACACTCTGACTGGATCTAATGGATTTAATGTGCATGTTTACCCAACCTAACCTCAAAACATTCTAAAAGGATCTAAAAACATGGTTGTTTTACAAAGTCAGTCACAGCACTTCTCTCAAATTATTCGGGTGGTGGTGCCAGCCGTATCAATGTCCACAGGAGTAAAAGCTGATAAACCACACTGAATCAAACTTAATTGTGACCACCATGGGTGAGACATATTTTTATACTCATTTAGTAGACCTCATACATGGGCATATTCTAATGTTAAGTAGCATAGGAGTTAATGCGCCAAACAATATAATCATAGGTCATAAATTAATTTTTCTTTACTTCGTGGGAAAGTCCAGTGAAAAAGTTAAGACCAAATAGTGGAGTTCAAATGTATCACGTATGTTATACAAAAGTTCTTTTCTATTATTCTAAAGTTCCAGAAACTTTACTTAGCTTGATATTGCGTGAAGAAACGCCATATTTCCATAGTGTAGGAGGCTCAGAATATTGAAGCCCGACACGGACCCATTTCGGCTGTGACTTCATCAGGGGGCAGAAATTCGATGTTATGAATTGCTTTTCTTGCCGACCTGCCGGTAGTGCATTGAGGATCATCCTTATTATAGGCAATCAATTATTATATGTCACATCCTCTATCGATCACATGCCACTGCGATTATACCCTCTTCATTCAAACATACTGTGGGCAAAGCTCTCCTTAAAAGTCCTTACTGGAGTTTACCTGCCCTGCTAACTATTGTTTCATATCCTTTCACATTCAAACTGGTTGAATCTGGCTTTTATCTCTGCTACTTTTCATCTCAAACCATTCTAGGTCTGCCTCAATCTAGATTCTGCCATCTACACTTCACAGAGGCCACTCTTTCCAAAGTTTATAGTGGCCTCTTCATGATCAAGGCTAAGGACTTTAACTGGATTCTCATCCTCCTTGACCTATCCACTGCTTTTGATGGCACTGATCACTATCTACTCCTTCCATGGTATACTCGATTGGATTTTAGGACTTTGCACTATCCTGGTTTCTTCTGATATTTCTCATCATATTTTTATTGTTGTAATCTTTGATGGTTCTTCCTTCACCACTATTCTGCTACTGATCAGTGCACCTCAAGGCTTCTTTTGGGCCTTTTTCTCTTTTCTGTCTACAATTTAAAATATCTCTGTGTTCTAATTTCCCCCCATGGCTTTCAGTACCATTTTTATGCTGTTGACCCCTTGATCTACTTCTCTACACCAGAAATTTTGTCAAAAATCCAGTCCTAACTCTCAGCATGCCTGTCTGAAATTGCCAACTGAACGTCCTGCTGCCATCTTAAACCTAACACATCCAAAACAGATCTTATTTTTTCTTCCAGACTCACTTCCCCGCATCCTCCTGGTTCCCTCAGCTCATAAGCTTGGGGTCATCTTCAACTCCTCTCTCTCCTTCTCTACACACATCCAAAACACTGCTTAAGTGTGCCATTTCTTCCTCTATAACATCACTAAAATGTGTCTGTTCCTTTTTGAGAATGCCACCAAAACACTCATCTACTTTCTTATCACCTTTCATTTAGACTACTGCAGTTTGTTTTTTGCATTCTTCCCGCTGAACCATGTTTCTCCAATTCAATCTATCCAAAATTTGGCCACACGACTTATCTTTGTTCAATGCAACTATGACCACATAACCTTTTCAAGTCACTATATTGACCCCCTTGCCTACTTCCACATACAGTTCATACTTCTCTTACTTGTCTACAAATGTAGTTCCTCATTATCTATTTTCACTTCTCTCCTTCTACACACTCCCTCATGAACTTCGTTCATTGGGTAAGTCATTGTTATCTATGCCCTTCTCCTCAACTGCAATTTTTTATTCTGTACTTTCAAAATGCCTGTAATAGACTTCCTAATTTGGTGCATCATGCTCCTTCTCTGGTTGTGTTCAAATAAAGTATAAAAACTCACTTTTCTACAATAAATAGACTTTCAATTGACTTTTCCTTGTCATGCATGTTTACCTTGACTAGATTGTAAACTCCATGAAGTAGGGTAGACAATGGCCTCGGGCACCGGAAGTGGGTGGGGTGGCAGAGTAGCTGGTAAGGGTGGCAGTTTTGAAAGGACGTATGAGATGAGAAGTAGCATGGGTGAGGCACGAAGCTGGAGGGCATTTTCCATTTTTGGGTATGTATTCCTTTGAGCAGCTGAAGTTGTATGTTATGTGCGATTTGAGAGAGAGATACCAGGTAATGGCATCACTGCCTAGGGTGGCTGGACACCCTTCCACCAGCATTGCCCTCATTGTTTCCTTTTTCAAATCATTTATGAAAATATTAAACAGTATATGTCCCAATACAAATCTGTGGAGCAGACCACTATTTAGCATTCTTGATGGGCAAACTGAGCATTTAGTCCTATTCTCTTTTTCTAGTCTTTTAACTAGTTATCAATCCACAATAGGACACCACATCCTAACCCATGGCTTTTTAGTTGAAATAATTTTTATTGTTTAGATAAACAAAGAAACATAACAGAGGATGCTGGGTTTCTAATGCATCCTCAGGCAAAATACAAACATTGGAACCACAGAACTGCACATAAAGAAACACATCCTCACCCTCCCCACCCCCACCCCACCCCACCTCCCCTAATGCAGAAAACTAGATACCACACTGTGTCAATCTAAAACAAAATAAGCAGTGCCTATAGCTCCTTGGAGAATGCGGAAAATAAAAATAAGAAAAAATGCTAGTCATTCAAGATCAGGCTCCGAGATCTTTTATGTATTTTTTGTGTATTTGACTCACACATTTTTTAAAATTTCCTGAGGAGTCTTATGAGAGGCATTCATCTTTATCCACATTTTAGTAACACCTTGCTTCCATTTGCTAAATCTTTCTTGGTTCTTCCCCATTAGTCTATATCTATCCATATTGCTAATGATTTTGTATGATCATGGCCCTATTGTGGCAAAGAAAGAATAAAGTCCCCTCTGGGAGCTATTTCTTAATCCCTCCCACCCCTTAAGAAAGGCAATCTATCATTCCAGAGATCAAGTCAGTCTTCATCAGACTAGAGAGTCTTCCTAGCATCACAGCTGCCACACTCTGAATAATCAATATCCCTCTCCGCTTGTGATGAGAAATCCAAATATGAATGTATTCCCAAAATTCCGTGCTCTCATCTACAAAAAAAGTTCTGAATGAACTGTCCTATTTTTATTTTCAATCAATTTTAATAAAATATATTGAAGAAAGAGGTAAGTTTCATATTACTGGTGCATGCCTCCACGGCCTTGCGCCCTTCTTGTAGTATAATCATTAACTTGCCTCCTTCCTCCTTTTGTCCTTTTTATTTGTTTTTTAAATAATTTTAACGTGATATCTATATCAAAAGAGTTTTTTTGAAAAACAGCAGAAGCTGACTAGCTTTTAAAGCACAAAGAAAGCGCTAAAAAATAACGCCGCCACTCGGAGCTTGTAAGCCTGAGAGAGAGAACGGACAGCCTGAACAAAAAAGCCATGAATTTTGGATTAACCGTAGAATATACAACAACAGGAATGGACACACTCCCCTGACGAAGAAAGAACGAAACGCAGCTGCGTCGGGAGATAAGTCTCTAACAGTTTTATTTGGACAGTGGCAGTCTAACATATAAGAACTCGGCGTTCATAAAACCCCTCCAGGGATATTTAAAGTCGATGGCGTATAGACAAAATGGAGATTGAAATATAACCTTCCACGAGCATAGGGATAAAGGAATTTAGCTATTCAATGAAAGTTAAAACGATATTGAAAGCAAAAGAAAAAAAATATAAGTTGTATTATCCTGTCTATGCATAGTGGGGATTATAATTGTTTTTCAAAAAAACTCTTTTGATATAGATATCACATTAAAATTATTTATAAAACAAATAAAAAGGACAAAAGGAGGAAGGAGGAAGGAGGCAAGTTAATGATTATACTACAAGAAGGGCGCAAGGCCGTGGAGGCATGCACCAGTAATATGAAACTTACCTCTTTCTTCAATATATTTTATTAAAATTGATTGAAAATAAAAATAGGACAGTTCATTCAGAACTTTTTTTGTAGATGAGAGCACGGAATTTTGGGAATACACTCTGAATAATGACATCTAGTAGCACTTCACAACTTATAAAGCAGCTTGGCTTGAAATATAGTAAGATGCTGCTAGGTGGCATCATTTAGAAATGGTAGCAGATGAAGATCAGCTACCAGATGGTTTTTCACCAGTGTTTGGAGGGAAAAATGGCAGAGGATAGCCTTCAGAGGAGCCCTTGTCAGTCTTAGGGGTAGCCCCCAGAGAAGCATTCATTCTTTCTTCAGGAAGGAGGGATTCCTCAGAAGCCTGTCATCTTTTCTCCCAGTGTGTGGAAGGAATCCCTGTAACTAACTAGCCCCTGCACATTGAGCTTTTAGCACAGGGAATTGCGATAGTCAGAAACATACACATGATAAGAGGCTCTCACTCCATTCAGCATAAAAAGGAGTAGCCTCTTGGTGACAGCAATGGACTGAATTCAAGGTAAATCAATGTTCAAATCCCACTTTCCCCATTGACAGTACTTGTGACCTTGTGCATGCCACTTTATATCCCATTCCTTTGGATACCCACTTATATTATAACGTCTTTTGGTCAGGGAATTATTGTACCTGAATTATATAAGAAAAAAGATTAGGATTAGTTCACTATGGGCCAGGTTTTATAACATGCGCGCATGCGAAAATTTGTTCGCACAACCCGGCGCAAACAAATCTACGCCCGATTTTATAACATGCGCGCGCAGCCGCGCGCATGTTATAAAATCCAGGGTCGGCGCGCGCAAGGGGGTGCACAATTGTGCAACTTGCGCATGCCAAGCCAAGCAGCCTTCCTCTGTTCCCTCCGAGGCCGCTCCGAAATCGGAGCGGCCTCGGAGGGAACTTTCCTTCCGCCCCCCCCCCCTCGCACCTTCCCCTCCCTTCCCCTATCTAACCCGCCCCCCAGCCCTAACTAAACCCCCCCCCGACCTTTGTCGAAGAAGTTACGCCTGCCTCCAGGCAGACGTAATTGGCGTGTGCCGGCTCTCCATCCCCCGGCCTGGTGGCTGCTCCGGAGGCCTCGGTCCAGCCCCCGGAACACCCCCTGGCCGGCGCCCTGCCCACGGCCCTGCCCCGGAATGCCCATTTTTTCAAGCCCTAGGACATACGTGCGTCCCAGGACTTGCGCACGCCACCGAGCCTATGCAAGATAGGCTCGGCGTGTGCAGGGGGAGGCAGGGGTAGGTTTTCGGGGGTTACGTGCGTAAACCTTTGAAAATCTACCCCTATATATTCGCTGATGATGTTCAGATTCTCCTACCAATCAAAGATTCACTACATAACACATTACATAACACACTGAAACTCTGGGAAATCTATTCCAATTCTATTAAACAGCTTCTTACTCACATGTCACTATCCCTAAATGACTCAAGAACTGAGATCCTTTACATCTGCAATAAAATGACTGAAAAAATTGCATTAGACATCAGTTCAAGCCTGCCCTCGTCTAACATCAAGCAGGAATCTAGAGATCTTGGTGTTATATTCGATAGCGAATTTAATTTAAAGGCCTATATAAAATCCATAGTAAAAGATGGCTTTTATAAATTGCAGATTTTAAAGAAACTGAAGCCTTTTTTACACCATAACGATTTTCATACAGTTCTCCAAGCCTTGCTTTTGACTAAGCTGGATTACTGTAATGCCCTTCTTTTGAGCCTTCCGGCATCATCTATTCACCCTTTACAGTTGCTGCAGAATGCAGCCGCACGCCTCTTGACAAATGTCAAGAAGTTTGATCATATTACTCCCATTTTGAAAGAGTTACATTGGCTCCCTATATAGGCAAGAATCCAGTATAAATGTCTGACTCTTATTCATAAAACCATTTATGGTGACAACACAGAATGGTTGAATGCATCTCTCCATATTCACATCCCCGCTCGTAATCTGAGACTCTTCGGGCAAGGCATTACTCACAGTTCCATCACCAAAACTAGCACACCTAAATGCAGTCAGGGAAAGGGCACTTTCATTGGCAGGGCCAAAACTCTGGAATTCTCTCCCACCCAATAAACGATTAGAGGCTAGCATACAGACATTTAAGAAACAGGTTAAAACATGGTTATTTGAGCAGGTTTTCATTAAGACATATTAACACCTTCAGGGACTCCCCCTAGGAATTCTTAGCGCTAGTTAAAAATACTTAATATGTTTACTTTTTTAGTTTTTATACGATAGTACCATTATGTATGGTTTTATAAATATTTTATAAATATTATTTTGTAATTTATTTATAGTTAAGTATGTTATCAGGAGATATAAATTATAGACCCTTACGGGGTTTTAATTCAATTATGTTCCATTTTTTATTTTGTTTTAATTTTATTTTATTATAAGTTTTTGGGACAAAGTATTAATGGCTTGTCCAACTTTTATGCAAACCGACGTGAAGTGTATACGATATGTTCGGTATATAAAAAAATGCCTAAATAAATAAATAAAAGATGCTGTAAGCTTCCTTGAGCATTATTTGGAAAAACAGGATAAATATCCAGAAAATATATAATTTTATTGAATTGTCTTTGCCTGAGATGTTATGGATTTTACCAAATAGATAGAGATTTAAATGGCTATTCAAAAACGCATATAACTTAACTTAAAAACAACAGAATATACAGAGCCTCAAAGACAAGGACAAAAGATAATAATCGAATCATGAAGAATAAATCAAACGACAGAATGAAAGATTCTCAAAACAACCCACTGACTAAGATGCGAAAACTATCATTTTGATTTAATTACCCATACACTTTGCCTTGAATAATAATATCTACTAGAAACTTTCACTTGACAGATACTAATGCCTGCCTTTGAATACCACCCTCTTTAACCAATCTTTCTTTGTTGAGTTATAATCATGAATGTCACTTTGTAAACCATTGATTTCTCTGACTGTAGTTCAGCATTTTCTTCCATAGACTATATTTACATTCGTGAAATTGATTCACCTGATGTTACAGTCCATCAAGCTAGGCTGAGAGAACACTGCACTAATCTCATCGTTGAGTGAGTTTCCTCACTCCGAAGGTCATCAAATCTTCACAAGAGAGCACTGTTCTGTTCGTACATCTCACTTTGAATGTCAAAGTGCCCCCTAACCCCTACACTAATACCTAAACCTCACCTCAAGTTACTAGGTGGCTCTCCCATAGAGATATAAATACCTATCTAGTGTTACAGTATTATGGCTAGTCTGTCTGTCTCTCTCATTCAAAACTACTAAAACCAGCAATTAAGAACACATTGCAAAATGTGATAAAGCCTTAACACTACTGAAAAAGGTGTACTTAAAGCTGTGCAATAGGGCATCACAAAACATGTAAGCTAACTCCTCCTCTTTTTCAGATTTGCATCACATCATACATTATGGTGCTATTGCATGCATTAACAGTGCTTTTCTCATGCGATAAGCCCTTAACACATGCGAAAACACTTTATAGCCTTATAGCATTTTGATAAATGACCCTATTAGTATTTTAGGAATTCTGTTTTTAATGCTTTTATAATTGATTTTTCTCATGTTACTTCGACCATATTTACATCTGAAAAATTGAATCATAACAATACCACTCAAAATGGTACAAAATCTGTCCCTCTTCTTCAGTTTGTTACATTCTTTCAGTATATTTATTTATATTCTTTCTGTATATTTATTTCTTTTTATGTGTATGTATTTATTTTATTATTTTATATGGAGATTTATATATTTATATGCACTAATGGTTAATTATTGTTTTTATTCTTTCATATATTATGAATTTTTGTGGTCTTTGTTTATATTTACATATTTAAATGTACTAATTCTCTTATTGTTTTCTTATGCATGTCCTGTGGCTTATGTAATTGTTATTACGTATGCTTTTATATTTTTTATTTATATTTACCTTACTATTTGTTTATTTTGTAGCCCCTGAAGCAGCCTTGTGCGAAACCCGGCCAGAGTTTGGCTCTTTTAACAAGATATATGTGCGAATAAATTATCCTTATCTAAGGCGACTGGTCTGTCTCAATTTCTATTTGTTTTGTTTAAAAATGCCATATTAGAAGCCCATTCCTCCCATTAGAAAAGGTTGAAGGAAGTCTAAACAACTATGGGCAAGATTAAAAGGTGAGATGAGAGAAGTTATAACAGCTAAAAGAACTTCTTTCAATCAATGGAAAAGGGATCAGAATAAAGAAACAGGAAACAGCATAAGTAGTAAGTACTGGCAAGTTAGATGTAAATCATCAATAAGGAAGGCAAAGGGAGAATTTGAAAAGAAGCTTGCCGTAGAAGCAAAACCTCATAGTAAAAACCTTTTTCAGGTACATTAGAGGCAAAAATCCTGCAAGGGAGTCGGTTGGACTAATAGATGATCAAGGGGTAAAAGGGGCACTTAGAGATGACAAAGCCATAGCAGAGAGACTAAATGAATTCTTTGCTTTGGTATTCACTGAGAAAGATGTAAGAGAGATACCAATGCCAGAAATTATACTCTAAGGTAATGATTCAGAGGAAGTGAAACAAATCTCAATGAACCATGAAGATGTACTAGGGCAAATTGACAAACTAAAGAGTAACAAATCACCTGGACCAGATGTTATACGTCCTAGAGTGCTGAAAGAAATTAGAGATGAAATTTCAGACCTGCTACATGAAATTTGTAATCTATTATTAACATCGTCAAGAGGTGAGCCAGGAAACTATAGACCAGTGAGTCTTACATCCGTGCCAGGCAAAATGAACAAAATTGCTGAACATATAGATAGGTATAGTTTAATATGACAAAGTCAACATGGATTTAGCCAAGGGAAATCTTGCCTCGCCAATTTGCTACATTTTTTGAGGGCATACATAAACATGTCATAAAAGTGAGCCAGTAGATATAGTGTATTTAGATTTCTAAAAAGCATTTGACAAAGTCGCTCATGAGCGACTTCTTAGGAAATTTAAATGTCATAGGAGTGTCCTATTATGGATTGCCAGCTGGCTAAAAGACAGAAAACAGAAAGTAAGGCTAAATGATAAATTTTCTCAGTGGAGAAATGTGAATAGCGGAATGCCACTGGGATCTGTTCTGGGACCACGACTTTTTAATATACTGTAATTATAAATGACCTAGAAATGGGAACAACAAGAGTGGTGATCAAATTTGCCAATGACACAAAAATATTCAAAGTTGTTAAATCACAAGATGATTGTGAGAAATTGCAAGAGGACCTTATAAAACTGGGGAAAGAAATTGAATGTGGACAAGTACAAAGCGATGCACTTAGAGAAGCGTAACCCAAATTATAGCTACACAATGCAAGGTTCCACATTAGGAGTCCGAGTCACCATTCAGGAAAAGGATCCAGGCGTAATTGTTGGTAATACATTGAAATCTTCTGCTCAGTTTGCAGCTAAAAGAAAATAGAATAGTAGGAATTATTAGGGAAGGACTGGAGAATAAAACAGATTATCATAATACCTCTGTATCACTCCATGGTGCAACCTCATCTTGAGTATTGTGTGCAGTTCTGGTCATCTCAAAAAAGATATAGCAGAATTAGAAAAGATACAGAGAAGCAGGGCCAACAGGAAGCATTAGGAGAACTAGGCAGCTGCCCAGGGCACCAGAAGTGGGCAGGGTGCTGCGGGTACTGCAGTTGATGTGAGTGTATCATGCCGCACAATACATACATTGGTGAGATCAGAGATCATGTGGTAGGGTGACAACACTGCCTAGGGCGGCTGAATGTCCTTGCACTGGCACTGCAAAAAAGGGTGACCAAAATGATAAATGGGTTGGAATGATTCCCCTATGAGGAAAGCCTAAAGAGTATCCAGCTCCTTCCTGCTCTAAGTACCATCCCTGTCTCCAGTCCTGCCAGTTTCCAGTTCCTACCTACCCTCAATATCAGCCTGTGCTGTTTTCTAGCTCCCAGCCTATGCCAAGTTCCAGCTGGCCATCACAACCCAAGGGCTCAACCTGTGAGGTAGGTGGCTTGTAAAGACAGAAGATCCAGTCTGGCCTTGCCCCAGAGTCTGGCCTGCTGGGGGAAATCCTAGCCCAGTCTGCCTAACCAATTGACACAGAAGCTGCAATGAGAGGTGTGGGAAAGTTGGATACCTCATGTCTTGAAGGCTACCAATGTGAGCTGTATTTGTAAGAAAGGCATTTAATGAACTTGCATATCATAACTATAATAATGTGTAATGCCATACATATAAATAAATATGCACCTTTACCGAGCTATTCAGTGGTGCAAAAGTTAGCTAGGGCCAGCTGTCAATAGCTACTAGGGGTGTGCATTCGTTTTGAACTTAAATGTAAAACGCAACTTTTTTTTTTTTTTAACTTAAAAAAGTGATGAGGCGAAAACGATCGGATTTCCAACTTATTCAACATAGCTATGTTGAATACGTTGGAAATCGCGATTGTTGATCCTAAATAAAAATTTAAACCCCTCACCCTCCTTAATCCCCCCCCAAGACTTACCAAAACTCCCTGGTGGTCCAGCAGGGAGTCAGGATGCCATTTCTGAACTCCTTTGCGAGGAGCACGTGATGTCGGCGTCACGTCGGAGTGACGCGGCGTCACGTGATTCCCCGCGCGTTCGCTCCGGGACCCTCGTTGCACCCAAAAGGAACTTTTGGCCAGCTTGGGGGGGTCAGCAAGGGTCCCGGAGCGAACGCGCGGGGAATCACGTGACGTACAGGAGTACAGAAATGGCGTCCTGACTCCCCGCTAGACCACCAGGGAGTTTTGGTAAGTCTTGGGGGGGGATTAAGGAGGGTGAGGGGTTTAAATTTTTATTTAGGATCAACAATCGCGATTTCCAACGTATTCAACATAGCTATGTTGAATAAGTTGGAAAGCCGATCGTTTTCGCCTCATCACTTTTTTAAGTTAAAAAAAAAAAAAGTTGCGTTTTACCTATAAGTTCAAAACGAATGCACACCCCTAATGGCTCTTATTACATCACTCAGACAAGAAAACCAAAGCAAGTAGTACACGGCTTGGTGGATTTAAAACAAACCAATCTGTATTATCAGCGCGCAATGCTGACCACATCAAAGAGTTTTACGGGCTAACTAAAGCTGGTATCAAAGCTGGTATTATCTACACATAACTATGTTTTCCTGAAGCTCCCTGAAGAAGGAGATTTTTTACTCCGAAAGCCTGCAGAGTCGGAGGATCAACTTCAGGACCATAACAAAGAGATAAGTGCACATTATATGTTCTTTAATTGAGCACTATCTTGAGATATTTGCAGCCGCAGCTAACACAGCCACAATGAGGACAGTAACAAAAAATAACAAAAAATGACGAATGATTAAACTGGATATTGTGCTTTAAGGCTTTATCAAAAGAGCCATCTGCACCATAAATACCAGGTCCCTGTGCTTTAAAAGGCTTTACCAAATAGCCATTTGCACTGGAGACATTATATGATGGTCATTTATAACTTCATTGATGTAATAAGAGCCATTATAGCAGAATATTTTCTCTATTGTTGGTCTCCAGGGGCAGGCAGAGTTCCACAGTCTCAATGCATGGATGGTGCAAGGAAGAGGGATTCAGTTTTGTAAGGAACTGAGGAAACCTTTTGGGGAAGAGGAAGTCTTTTCCAAAAGGATGGGCTCCACCTTAACAAGGGTGGAACTAGGCTGTTGGTGCTAACCTTTAAAAAGGTGCCGGAGCAGCTTTTAAACTAGAACAAAGGAAAAAGCCGAAAGTTGCTCAGCAGCACATGGTTTAGAGGGAGGTATCTTTGAAGAATACTAATTATTGATGCAGCAGAGTTAGGGCATCCCAACAGAGAGGTTCCAATAAAAGCAAAAGTAGTCCATGTACCTACAAGTAAAGAATCACCTGAGCTAAAAGATTCCAAATTATCCCTGTCAACTGAAAAGCAGGCTGTTAATAAAAACAAAAAACACACTTGGGAATGTCTGTATGGAATGCCAGAAGTCTAAGAAGTAAGATGGGTGAGTTAGAGTGTATAGCGGTGAATGATGGAATAGACTTATTTGGCATCTCGGAGACATGGTGGAAGGAGGATAACCAATAGGATACTGCCATACCAGGATACAAATTGCATCATAATGATAGGGAGGAGCAACTTGGTGGGGGAATGGCGCTTTATGTCCGGGATGACATAAAGTACTTCAGGATAAAGATCCTACATCAGACTAAATGCACAATAGAATTTTTATGGGTAGAATTCCCATGTGTATTGGGGACGAGTATAGTGATAGGAGTATCCTGCCATCTACCTGACCAAAATGATGAGATGGACAATGAAATGCTAAGAGAAATTAGGGAAGCTAACCAAATTGGTAGTGCAGTAATAATGGGAGATTTCAATTACTCCAATATTGACTAGGTAAATGTAACATCAGGATATGATAGAGAGATAAAGTTCCTGGATGGAATAAATGACAGCTTTATGGAGCAATTGGTTCAGGAACCGACTCAAGAAGGAGTTATTTTAGATCTAAGTCTTAGAGGATCGTAGGATTTTGTAAGAGAGGTAATGATGGTGAGGCCGTTTGGCAATAGTGATCATAATATGATCAAATTTGAATTAATGACTAGAAGGGGGACAATAAGTAAATCAGCAACTCTAGCACTAAACTTTCAAAAGGGAATCTTTGATAAAATGAGAAAAATAGTTATAAAAAAAACCTGAAAGGTGCAGCTGCAAGGTTAAGAGTGTACAGCAGGCGTGGACATTGTTAAAAATTTCCATATTAGAAGTACAGATCTGATGTGCTCCACGCATTAAGAAAGATGGAAGGAAGGGCAAACGACTGCAGGTATAGTTAAAGGGTGAGGTGAAAGAGTCTATTTTAGCCAAAAGATCTTACTTCAAAAATTGGAAGAAGGATTGATCTGAATTTGAAAAGAAGTTGGCCGCGGCATCTGACTTCAGGAATTGGGCGGTTTTCTTTTTGTTTTCTTTATATTTTTATTGAAGTAATCAAATATTTAACATTGTATTAAACTGTTGTGGGAGTCTCAGTTTAGTGGACCCTTGGGCCGACCTGCTGGAGACTAGGAAGAGATGGACAATGTCTCTGATGAACAGCAGGCCGGGAGGCAGATGTTCTTCACCCTGGAAGGCAGATGCTCTTCTTCACCCTGGAAGGCAGATGCTCTTCACCCTGGAAGCTGGTACTCCCCTGGGAGGAGCCCGTAGGAGCCCAACCGCTGGGACTTAGATGGCTTCACCCTTGGAAGCCGAAGCCCCGATGGGAGGAGCCCATAGGGGCCCGGCCACTGGGACTTAGGCGGGTTGTAGATCAGGACAGGTAACTGGAACCAGACAAGGACAGTAGTGATACTGTAACTGGGTACGGGTTCTGGAACCAGGCAGGAACTGTAGCAGGACTCGGGTACTAGAACCAGGCAGGAACTGTAGCAAGACTCGGGTACTGGAACCAGGCAGGAACTGTAACAAGACTCGGGTACTGGAACCAGCAGGGACCAAGCAGGTACTGTAGCAAGCAGGAATGGAGCGACGTAGCCAAGCGGATCACTACGGGGCGCAACGCAACAGGAAACCAGAATGCTAACCCATTGCAAGGCAAAGGCTGGATGGCCACGGCCGGCTTATCAAGACCGTGGCGTCTGACATCAGGAATTGGGCAGAGTTGGCACTGGCGGAAAACAGGCTACAAAGACGCCCAAGTGGCACGCGCACGCACCTAGGAGCAGGGCGTCCACCAACACCTTCACGGTGGTGCTGCCCCAGCGGTCCTGGCCACGGTGCTCGCGGCCAGGACCGCAACAGTAAACATTCTAATAAAATAACACTGTATTACATAACAATGTGTTGTCAGTCATTCATTTATAGTTTTCATCAATAATATCCCTTCCCTCCCTCCCATTTCCACCCCTTTTGGTGTGTGAGAGGATAGCATGAAACTACAATGTTCATAATAATATCCAAAGAGATTTTCAGTCGTCATAGGAGTGGGTGTCCCCAAATCTAGTCCGTTATATATCCAGGCCTTCCAGTCTTCTCTTCTCCTGCCAAACCCAGAATGGTTGCCAGATCTTCTGACTCCGAGCAGCATTGCGATGCTTAGAAATCTTCAACATTTCGTGTAGCGTACATAGCCTTCGTAACCTTGCGTAAACTTTTCCTATTAAAAGTGGTCCCACCATCCTCCATTCTGAAGTTACTTCACACCTCCAAGCTGATAAGATAAAGGAGATTAATTTTCCCTGTTCTACTGTGACATCAAAGGGCAGGTTTAATAAAGCTTGTTCAGGGGTGAGATTAATCTCTGTTCCTAAAACGTCCCTTATAAATTGGGTTACTGACTTCCAAAACTGCTCTATGAAGATACAAGACCACCACATGTGGAAGAAGGTTCCCTCCTCCCTGCACCCCTTCCAACATTTAGCATCGTCTGTAGAGTTAAATTTGTGTAGATAAGATTTGCCATACTGGTTCAGACCAAAGGTCCATCAAGCCCAGCATCCTGTTTCCAACAGTGGCCAACCCAGGTCACAAAGACCTTTTGGGATCCTGCCAGGTAAATAGATCCTATGTTGCTTATCCCAGGGATAAGAAGTGGATTTCTACAACACCACCTTAATAATGGGTTATGGACTTTTCTTCCAGGAACTTGTCCAAACCTTTTTGTCTAATGAACTTCTATTCAGATGGAAAAAGGGGTGGGTTCTGACGCCATAAGCTTTCATTAGTACAGTGTCTTGTAAAAAGGAAAAAAAAAAAAAGTCTTTACACTTTTTTTTTTTTTTTTAATTCTGCTTTAAAAAAAAAAATTATATTATGAACTCAAACTCTTTCACACACACCCACTATTTTCATGCAATGGGAAAACCACTCATTTCAGCCCATGACTGATGACTGCTAAGAAAGGGAAAATCTAAGATAGCACAATATGGTGATCTTTTTTTAATTTTGATCCTGGTACTTATCATGCCTCTTCTATACTACCGTTACTGGTCAAAAACCCTTTCAACACAGGCTCTTTGTCTTGAACTTCCCACTTTTTAAATTTTTAAAAAGCACCTCCTAAGCGGGGTAAAATGTTCATTTTTACTGATGCGATTCTGCCAAACCATGAGAGGTATAATCCAGACCAGTGGTCTAAATCCTGAAACATTTTATGTATAAGAGGTGGATAATTAAGTATCTTGATTGGCATGCAATACCACCTTAGCAAAATCTTGTATCTGTTTTCCGCTAGTTGGGAATATGTAGGTCCACGTTTTCTGTGGAAGAAAACCAAATCCCAAGATTCTTCAGTTAGAGGGTATTCCAGATCTCTCTCCCATGCTTGCATGAATGCTGGTTTATTCTTAGGGTCTTTATTAAGGTCATTATATACCTGGGAAATAGCCTTCTTCAAGGTATCTGCTTGATCGCACCAGGTCTAAAATTGTGTTTTTCCCAAGGTCAACTCCTGCTCCACCCACTCGGTGTGGAAAAAGTGATGAATTTGTAAAAAGGGATAGATGTCCTTTGGAGATAAATCATATTTAGCCTGCAAGGTGGGAAAAGAGATATGGCCTCCAGCTTCCCATAATTGCCCAAAACACCAAAGGCCTTTTGCTTTCCATTGTTGAAAAGAAGTGGAAGATGTTCCCTCCAGGAATAGGCTATTAGTCTGAAAATAGGAACTATAATAATATCTCCTGTCTCCGGTCAATTGTCCCCTCCACTTCTCCCACACCATCAAGGTGTTATGGGTTGGAATAGAGATATGGTGTAGGGGAAGGCATTTATTCTTGGGTTGCCAGATTAAAGAACCAATAGGTATTTTACCCAGTAAATTTTGCTCAACAGTGGCCCACTGTTTCTGTTCCCCTGTTCTATTCCAGTCAAAAATGGCTCTGACTTGAGCTGCTACATAATACCTTTTCAGGTTGGGAACTCCCAACCTGCCCCATAACTTAGAGCGGTACAGAACCGTCCTGGATATCCTAGGGGGTCTCCTCTTCCATATATATGTGAAGATGTTTCTCTACCATCCAGTGATTATGGCATTAGGTATAGGAATTAGTAATACCTGAAACAAGTATCCTAAGCAGTAGCCCTCAGAGACACATCCTCAGTATGAGAGAACAATGCATCAACTGAAGAGCAGATCCTTGCTGTAGGATCACTTCCTGCTACACCAGGTTAATGATCTCTGACCAGGAGAACTTCTTCCTCAAAGGCAGTACCAGGGCTGCCAGACTGGAGTTGGGACTTGGCTGCTATGTCCCTGAGGGTCTCATCTATAAATAAATGTGATAATCCCAGAACCAGTGACTTTGAAAGGGCTAGATGATATGCATGAGCACTGACAGATAGCCTGGAGGAAGACAACAATGATGATGAGGAGGGGTCAGCAGAGACCAGGGATGACATAGAGAAAAATGAGAGTGTGAAGTGGCAACAGATGCTGACCACTGCCAGGTTCTGTTGGAGGTGGAAGAGAATCCAAAGGGCACCTACACCCAGCTACCTACTCCTGAGGTTAGCCTGGTGGAGTTGAGGGGGAGGCAAGGTACTTTGAAGAGGGCAGTTTCTCTGGTAGAGAACAGATTCCTAGCAGAGAGTCATATGCTACAATTAAATGAGAGTGGCAGACTAGATAGAGGATTTGCAGCAGGATATCCAGGGCCTGAAAGAAATGATGCAAGAGGAAATGCAGGATTTCTGTCAGGCGATCTAGAGCATTAACAGAATACTACAGGACACGATGACTGCCTGGAGGGTGATTTTGCAGCAAATGCCACCATGGCAATCACAGCCAGTATGGAATATTCCATAGCAGCCACCAGTCCCCTTGAGGCAGCCTATCCAAGCATTTGCAGCAGTACCGCCATCACCTTGGATTGCTCCACCAGCCTGGTGGAAGACTTCCCCAATGGATCCACCACAACTCATGATGGGGCCTTATCCTGCATTGGGTACATCACCTGCACTGATGCTTCCTCCAGATACACCTCCATCATTGCAGAAGAAGGTTCTCCCCCTCACCTCTATGAGTGCACAGGTGGGGACCTCCCATTTCTGCTACCATGGGGATGGATTCTTCATGTGCTGCTGCTGAAGAGGAGAGGTACACCACAGCTGGCAGGTTTCCAGCCTCTGGCCCCCCTGATATCAGCTCTCAGGAGATTCTTTCCTCGCTTCAGTCCTCTTACAGCTTTGACTCTCTGCCAATGCCCTCAATGTCTGTGCCTTATGAAGGCACTGTGAATTGTGACTAGGCATCAGACTGAGCCACCCCCCCCCAATAAAAGAGCATGGCCTAGGAAGAATGAAATTATTGTTTTAATGCACTAATATCGCAATTGTCTTGCAACTAAATGTACCTTCACATGAACAATTTCATTGAATCAGAATTTTCCTTTCATTTATAGCCTGCTTGTGAGTCTAGTGATATACCTCTTGCAAATCCTCAGTGCTCAGATGGTATGCCTCCTCCTCCTCAAGACGATCATTTAGTCCCTCCGGAGGAGGCAAGCCTCTGGTTTTGGCGAGGTTATGAAACATGCAAAAGGCAAAGAAGATCTGTCCAGGAAGCATAAATATGTTTTAAGTAGGCCAAAGGTTCATTTGATGATTGATCTGGTCTTCCAGTGAGTTCTGTTGTAGCACACATCTGCTGCAGTATGCCAGCAGAATCATGAGCCAGGCTTTGAGGGGATATCCTATATTTCCTATAAGGGAGAAGGCAGAGTAGAGCTGAGTGATATATCTCATGGTGATAAAAGGTGAAGCTGTTCCTATGTGGAAGCTGAAGTGGGCTTTCTGTAAGGGGAACACAATTTTTGTTGAGTTAGATCTGACACTTGTTTTTGACTAACTTTTGACAACTGAATCCAAAAATGACCCCAGTTTTTCTCTATCACATCTACTTTTTAAGGTACAGGATACCCTCCCTTTGTCCCAAAAATCATACAAAATGTACATACAAAGGAAATAAAAGAAAGAATTACCTGAATATACTGTTTATTTAGAGTTATTTTATTCATACAAAAGCTATATATTGTTACTGTAAGTCAAATTGTATACAAGTAGTAAAGTTCTGCTACCAAACATACATATTAAGGTAAAAATTTACGCTTAGAGCTTTTCCGGCAGTGTTCAATCTGTGGACAATCTCGCCTGATGCTCCAACAATGGTCAGCCATCATATGTACATCCCATCTACCCTGATACCGTGCCTCCATGACCTTCAAATCTTGGTGGAATCGTTCACCTTGCTCATCACTGACTGCACCAAGGTTTTTCAGGAAGTCAGCAAGATGGCTATGCAGAAAATGTACCTTGATGCTCACGTTGAAACAAAGCATTTTGAAGCTCTCCAAGAGTTTCTGGACAATTTCAATGTTATTCTGTGCTCGTGTATTTCCAAGAAAGTCCTTGACACGGTTTTTGAATAACAATCAAGCATTCTTTTGGAGTTACAACAATTCTGGCACTTACCGCAAAGTGTGAAAAAGTTATCTCAGTTTGAGGTAATACCTATGCGAATCACTAAGATAACACACTTTGTGATAAATAGCCTACTACCATAAAACAGGCCCCTTTTCCTATCGCATGCGATATTTAGTGCATTTTGATAAATCCAGGCCTAAGATAGGCTGTAGAGAAAAAACTTGACGTGCTAAAAGAAAACTAACTGTAGTTTTGAAATCAGCATGCCTATTTAAGTCTAAAACAGCTGAAAAATCGAACTCAACAGGAATTATGTTAAAAATTGTTCCCCAGTGATAAGTCCACCTAGATATCAGAGAGATGTCAGGCAGATTGTAAAAGCTGTTTGGTTGTAGCAAGCGTAGCCTACCTAACTAGAAGCCCCTACCCCCATCCCTCATAATGTGACCTTCCTGGAAGCAGTCATGAATTCTGACTCTGAGAGGGTATAGCCATCATGACAGGATACCAGAAACTTGGACACAAAGTCCATGATAATCCCCTTGGCATCGTAGACCCCTTGCAATATTGAGGGAATGGAAGACCTTGCAGTTGGGGTGTTTGGCTTTGTCGGCCACTGGTGCTCTTATAGCAATGTGAGTACAATTGATAACCCCCATAACCAAGGGGAAGCATGCAATTTGGTCGAATTCAGTCATAATTTGTTGTTGTCTTCTCCAAGGAAAAGATATATAGGGATGTGCTTTTCTGGAAAGCAGCCAAAAACTGATCTTTACATATGGAGGTGGCTGATTGGCTTATTCTAGCTGTGATTTCTAGAAGTGTCAGGAAGGCACAGCTGCTCTGGCTGCAAAGGCACAGATCCTGCTATAACTGCTGGCAAGGTATAGTATGGTTTCTTTGTTGAACCTAAACCTCAGTCCAGAGGGTGAACAGTGGAATCTTCATTTGCTAGAGGTAAATTTGGACGTGCTGGGAAGAAGCATTTAAATCTTGAGGCAAAGGAAAAAAAATATTCTTGGAGGGTTAAACTATTACTAGCTGTTTAAATTGTCTGCTAGTTTAAGATTAATATTTGTTTGCCAGTGTTAGAATTGTTTGTGAGAGGGAAAATGCATTTTAATACTCTGAGCTAGTAAAAGATAGTATTTCTTTACCAATGTTTGAATTGTGAATTTGTAAAGGTCACATAATTGATGCTGGGCAGCTAGTTACTAATTTCATTCCTACCCTCTCACCTTCCCCATCTCATTTTTTGATATATATAGATTAGCAACCCCACTAGGAGGAACATTTTCAAAATAAGGCAATTAGTCACTTAAAATAACAATAAATGTACCTGGATTTTAGTGACTGACTAATTTTAGTCTTACTGGTCATTTACTAACCTTAATCACCAGTTTTCAAATTTAAAAATTATAGATTATAAAAGACATTTAATAAATAGATTTAAAATCCCTAACCACATTTAGCAACCCTTAAATTCAGATATACCTACTCCTTAATAAGCCTCTAAGACTTTATCAACTCAACAAATTAAGATGCAGACAAAAGCCCTGTAGTGAGATGAAGGCTATCCTTTCTTTTCCACTGAGTGCTACAAGTATGATTATCTACCTATTGGTGGAGGTTGTATGTGTGCACCTAAGTCCAATCTCTGGAGGCCAAAGTGGCAGACCTGGAAGAACTGAGACAGACAGAGGAGGGATATAGAGGAACCCATCAGGGGCATAGTAAAGTGGTCTCAACTACTGTCTGGCAGCCCTTGTGCTGTTTTGGAGCTGCAAGTTCATTTGGCAGGAGATCATCATCTTGATGTGGCAGGAAGTGATCCTGTAGCTAGGACCTGCCATCCAGGTGATGTTTTATCTGCTCATACCAGGATGTGTCTCCAGGTATTCATGCCCAGAAGGGAAGAGTTAGGATGGCCATTATAGTGGGTGAATTGTTAATTAGGAAAGTAGATAGCTGTGTGACTAGTGGGCATAAGGATCACTTGTCTGCCTGCTGCAATGGTAACAAACCTCACGTGACACCTAGATAAGCTTTTAGAGAATGCTGGGGAGAAGCCAGCTGTCATGGTACATGTAGGTATCAATGACATAGAAAAGTGCAGAAGAGAGGATCTGGAGGCTAAATTTAGGCTTTTACCCCATCATTCATCAAAAATGATAACGTGTTATAAAAAAGGGGCATGTTTATGGAAATTTGTAAGATACCACTTTGTAAGAATCCCTACGTTTTAGGTCCTGTGTGAAGGAGAGAGAGAGAGAGAGAGGGCAATAAGAGCTGCCTAGTAGTTAAGTATTTATATCTCTATAGGAGGGCCACCTGATAAGTCAAGGTGAGGTGTTAGTGGTGGTTTAGGGTTTAGGGGCCTGTTCACATGTAGAGTGAGCAGTACAAACAGCACAGTACACCTTCGTGAAGATTTGATGACATTTGGAGGGAGAAAAATCTCACAAAGATGAAATTTCTACTATGTTTTCTCACCCTAGCTTGATGGCTCTATAACAGTAATCTAAGCCTGAGAAAATAAGAGATTGGAGAACTGATTGGAAATCAGATTTGAATAACAAGGGTTTGATTCTTTTTAAAGTATGAAGTTTAAAGAATGAGTTTTTTACTGAGAGACATGGTGTGTTAGAGATAAATTAGTATCCAGTTGTATTCCTAGATTTCGGCCTATTCTTTTGATTTCAATTACTTCATTTCCTAATGTGATCATTGATGGCGGACAATTTGTGGGATTATCAATCACACTTAACAGTAACAACTCTGTTTTTTTGGTGTTAAGTTTAAGTCTACTATGACTTAGCCATTGCTCGATTATTTTTACAAAAATTTTACATAATGAGATGGTATCAGCCCATGATGATTTATACGGAACAAAAAGTTGTATATCGTCCGCATAAATCTTAAATTGGACATCTAATGTGGATAGTATTTGACATAATGGTAGGAGGTAAATATTGAATAATACTGGAGACAATGAAGACCCTTGCGGGACTCCAGTGGTTTGGGTATAAATTTGAGAAGATTTACCTTTAAGATTTACTCGATAGCATCGGTTAGTGAGGTAACTACTAAACCAGTTTAAAACAGTATTTTGTAAGCCAATTGTTTGAATTCTAGACAAAAGAATCTTATGGTGTAGCGTATCGAATGCTGCAGAAATATCTAGTAATATTAACAAGAAATCTGTGTTTGAATCAAATCCTTTAATATACGTGACAAAAGAGGAGAGCAAGAGTGTTTCTGTTGAATAGCCCTTTCTAAATCCATGTTGATCTGGGTATAATATATCATGCTCATACAAATATTCTTTCAGCTGATATAGGACAAATGACTCCATTGTTTTAGACAAAGAAGTCAGAGTAGCAATGGGTCTGAGATTAGAGAGATCTAGAAATGAAGGTGCTTTTTTCTTTTGGATTGGAGTAATAGAGGCTTGTTTCAGTTGATATGGACAGTTTCCAGATTCTAAAGATTGATTTATAGACACAATATTAGTTTAATGTATTTTGTTAATACTGCTCTTTTCTTATTAGCCAGGCTCTGTAAGTACTAGTGTCAAATGTGTGGTTTTTCACAGAATGTAAAGCTAAATTAATTTTGGAAGTTATTTACTAAGTATCAGTGATTGTACATCTGTGTAATATCTGCTTGAAAATAAAAATTCAATAAATAAAAAATGAAAAAAAAAAAAAAAGATTGATTTATTATTGAACAAATTATGTCAGGACAATGTTCTGCTAAGCCTTTAAAGATAACACCAGAGCAAGGATTTAAGGGAGAATTAGATGGTTTTTGCTTACTTATTATCTTTTGAACTGTTTTGGTAGAAATCTTATGCTATCAATGACTTTTTCATGCAGTAGTTGGTCATGGAACTGATGAGAGGGGAAACTATATTAGATCTTCTTCTTAGTGAAATGCAGGAGCTGATGCAAGAGATAAGGATGGTGGATCTACTTAGCGACAATGATCATTTTATTTTATTTATTTATTATTAGTTTTTTATATACCGGTGTTCAATATGGAATATCACATCGGTTTAAATTGTAACTGTATTCAAGAAGTAGGGGCTTCCTGTTTTACATTATAACATCAATATAGTCTTATTTAACATTGTAAATAATTCTTATTTAACATTGTAATTAACTTTTATTTAACATTGTAACTTTATACTTTATTAAATTCTTAGAAGGAGATTAAACCTGAAACAGTGATGGTAGTACGTCCTACGTAGAGTCTTTGGAACGGATGTTGTATGGGTCATTTATGATAATACGTCTTGTTGAGTGTCTTGTTGTATGATAACGTGAATATTGAGATGTAATTTATATGTCCTTATCTAATGTCTTTTCGTATGGTAGCATTGGCAGGGGTATTAGGTGGTTGTTGTGAAAGCTTTTTGAAAAAGCCATGTTTTAAGTTTTGTTTTGAAGGTTTGCATTGTTGTTTCTAGCCTTAGATGTAATGGTAAGTTATTCCAGAGAGAGGGTCCGGCCACAGACAGAGCACGTTCTCTTATTGTGGTCAGGTGGATTATTTTTGGAGAGGGGATTGGGATGAGACCAGTGTTGTTGGAGCGGAGGTTCCTTTTTGGGCTGCAGAAGTAGAAGGATGTGTTCATCCAGTTAAACTTGTCAGTGTAGAGAGCATTGTGAAAGAGGGTGAGGACTTTATAATGTATTCTGAATTGAATGGGTAACCAATATAGGTTTTTGAGGATAGGTGAGATGTGGTCCGATCTTCTGCTGTTTGTGAGTAGTCTTGCTGCTGCATTTTGGAGTAGCTGTAGCAGTCTGAGAGTGGTTGTTGGGAGGCCAAGCAGGAGGGCATTACAATAGTCTAATCTGGAGAATAAAGTGCTTGGAGGACCGTTCAGAAGTCATGTATGTATAGTAGAGGTTTGATTCTCTTTAGGATTTGTAGTTTAAAGAATCCATCTCGTAATATTGTGTTAATATGCTTTTTGTAGTTTAAGTCGTCGTCGAGGATAATGCCAAGGTCTTTGGCTGTGGAAACTATTAGCTTCTTTGTTTCAGGTGCTGTGCAGTTTTGCATGCTTAATGTGGTGTGATTGTTTTTTTCTATGTGTATAATCTCAGGATTTTTTTTGGTTCAGGGAGAGTGACATTTGTGAGAGTAGTTGGGTTATCTTTTGCAGGTGTGTGTTCCAGAGTTTTACGGTGGTTTCCAGAGTATCATTCAGAGGGAGCAGGATTTGAACATCATCTGCGTATATGTAATATGCTAGTCCTACTTCGGATAGGAGGGTGCAGAGGGGGAGGATGTAAATATTGAAGAGGGTGGATGAGAGGGAGGAGCCTTGAGGGATGCCATGTGGAAGGGGGATTGGTTTGGATTCTGATGAGTTCATTTTGACTTTATAGGATCTGTCTGAGAGGTATGATTTGAACCAATTAAGTGTGGAGTTGCATAGGCCTATATCCTTCAGTCTGGTTAAGAGGATTTCATGGCTGATGGTGTCAAATGCTGCCGATGTCATTAAAATGGCAGCAGATTGTGAAGAACTGCAGAAGGACCTTGTGCTTCTAAATGGCAGATACAATTTAATGTAGACAAGGGAAAAGTAATGCATGTAGGGAAACTAATCTCAACTACTAGTACATGATGCTGAGTTCTGTGTTAGGAGTCACCACCCAGGAAAAGTATTGTCCAGAAGGACCTTGAAGTCTCTACAAGGACCTCGGAGTCCCTGTGGACAATCTCTTGGAATCTTCGGTTCAGTGTGCAGAGGTGATCATAAAGACAAATATAAATGTTAGGAATTATTTGGAAAGAAATAGAGAACAAAACTGAGAATATCATAATCCCTTTGTATAGATCTATGGTGTAACTGAACCTTGAGTACTGTGTGCAGTTCTAGTTGCACCATCTCAAAAAAGATATAGCGGATCTAGAAAATGTACAGAGAAGGGAGACAAACATGATAAAATGGATGGAAAAGCTCTCTTATGGAGAAAGGCTAAACAGATTAGGGCTCTTTCACTTTGAAAAGAGTTTACTGAGAGGGGTTATGATTGAAACTTATAAACTCATGAGTGGGGTGGAATGGGTATATAGAGAACTGTTATTTGCTCTTTCAAACAAAACTAGGACTATGGGACACTCCATGAAACTAACAACCAGCAGTTTTAAAACAAATGTTAGGAAGCATTTTGTCACTCAGCACGCAAACAAACTATGGAATCTATTGCTGGTGGATGTGGTCAAGGTAACTAACATAGTGGGTTTAAAAAAAGATTGGACAAGCTTTTGAAGGAAATGTCCATAAACAGTTATTAGCCAGGTAGACCTTGGAAAACCATCGCTTATCACTGGGAGTGAGATACATGAGATAGATCAACTATTGGGGATCTGACAGGTACTTGTTTCTCAGACTGGTCACTGTCTGAGACAGAATGTTGAGCTCAATGGACCTCAGTCTGACCCAGCATGGCATTTCTTATGTTTTTAACCTGTGCATGACTTGCTCCTCAGACAGATCCAAAAGCTGTGCCCTAGACTTGTATACACTCTTTAACGAGTACCTTTTCCTCCTCCTCTGTTCTCCCTCCTCCTCCGCTGTTGTGCCATGAGCATCCATAAGTTTGTTATTGTCATTTTGGAAGTTATTTCTCCGGTCACGAGCCTTCTAGTATACCCTGGTCACACTTACTCATTCCTCAGTACGCCCCATTTACTCTCATTCACCCTCCAACCCCCCCCCCCCCCCCAACACACACACTGTGCCCCTGTATGTCCCAGTCACACCCACTCACCCTCAGTATGCCTCAGACATACTCACTCACCCGCCCCCCCACCCCCATATGCCCCAGTATGCCCCAGTCACCATACACACACACACTAAACCTTTCTGGAATGCTGCACCATCTACTAACAGGTTTCCCCAAAGATAACCAGCAAACTTTGTATCTGGCTGAGAGCAAACCAGACAAAATGAAAGGTTACAGGTAAACACACTTCTGAGCTCCCTGATTGCCCCCACCCACACCCCCTCTGCCTTTTTGCCTAGCTTGCTGTAGTGCCCACTCACCGGGAGAAGCCAGCCAGCCAACATTAAGTTGAGAAAGATAATGCAAGTTTGAATTTGGTGCATAAGTTGTGTTTGCACTGTCTTGATGACATTCACACATACTGTATGTTCTATATAACATAACAAAGTATGTGCAAAAAAAATGCAAACTGTACACCATCATGCCCTAAACATGCCTATTTTGTTTGAATGCACTTCTGCTCACAAACGTAAGTATACAGGTATATATCGCCCTTTTGTAAAATTGGGTATTTGTGCGCATTTGTAGTTTTCCTTTCACTGACAAGGGCACGAGTAACAAAGGGTTTCTAAAACCTAAACAAACACCCAAGTTTCCCATAGTCAGCATCATATCTAGCAAGAAGGCAGGTCAAGTAAGGCATGGGCAAGGCAAAGTGAGGTAAAAGTGACTATGTGCATGCATACGGTTGTGTTGTGATTTTCATTAGAATCATCATATTACTTTATTACATTTGGATCAGCAGAATCCAGCATGTCCCATGGGGGGAAAAAGGGAGCCTGACAGTTTCAGAAGTAAAGCAGTGTTGATTATGTTTTAATCAGTTAAATGACAAGAGGTAGTTAATCCTTTGACCTCTGTGATATCATGGCAGCCCACTGGGATGGATTCTTTTCCAACAAACTAGGGGGAGAAGGTACTTTCAAAGTTCAAGAATGCTGGCACTGGTGCACAGATTTCATGTGAGTGACATTCAGCTGTGCCAAATATGGTACTGTTCTTAAGTGCGGTACATTCATTTCTCTGTGACCTGATGAAATGCTAAAGACTATTAACTGGTGGAAATAAAGAAAATAAACAACACAGTAGTGCCGAGAAAATCAAGTAATCACACTACATGGGGGAAGCTGTGTACTGTTGGCCATTGTGAATGAATCACGTTTCAGAGTTGATGGTCAGCCAATTCAAGAATTAATCACAGTCTTAGAAGCATGGTTTGGTTCAGGACGCGGACTGGTGATGTGCCAAGATGCCAACATTCATGTTTTTTGCTAGTGACCTAGCAGTGTACTTAAACCTATAAACTTTAAATCAATATATTGTAGCTGACCTTATAGATGAGGTAGCTCATGTTGTCAGCACAGTAGTATTCCCATGGCTGTGGGGAGCACGGGTACAGCATTGCTCCCCCAAAAAAGTGTTCTTCATATGAATCATGTACATTAATCCTAACTAATAGGAAGTTTTAAAATGTAACCAAACACATTAGATACTTTGATTTATCTATGTATTTTTTTTATATCCTGCTTATTTCACTTATGTATACTAACTGGGAACAACAATAAAATGATAAAAACAAATTAATACAATATAGAAAACATAAGAACATACATAGTAATCACAAAAAGATTACATGAGTGGAAGAGTGCTAGAAGGAGGCTGCTTTTTTGACCAGAGTTGTGGGGGGTGTTGGGAAACCCCTGGTGTAGCCATATTCTTTCCTCAGGAGGGAGAAGGCTCCAGAGGGCATTTTGTCCTCTCAACTGTTACAGCTTCAGACTGGGGGCAAATCACAGGGACATGGCTTCCATCTAATGTTAAATGTTAGCGTGACACCACTGGGAGCATGCCAATATACATTACTTATGTCCAAGCATGTGATCAATTTGCTGGGATCCGATAGTAACAAAGATGTGCTATCACTTTACAATGACATAAAAACACCACCATTATTAGTTATACTGCTTAGTGTCATTTCCCATCTAAAATATTTTCTGTCATTGCATTGTTTAAGTACGTGGTATTAGTAAAATATGTACATTACATATGTAGAGAACTCTACTGGGTCTCTATTATAAGGAACATTCCATCTATGTAGGTAGAAGAAAACTCACTCTAGTTGTGTAACATCCCCCCCCCCCCCCAGCAATGTGGGCTACTGTATTGGTAATGTCCTGGCTTTATAAAATCCAGAGACACCATTTCGTAGTGTGGACTTTTTAGTTGACCTTTGAGGAGTCAGGATGGAGTTGCTCCTGCTCCTAGTTTTGTTCCTTTTGTTTGGAGAGGAGTAGCCTTTGGACTTTATATTGAAGGGAGTTTTATCGACCCTTCCTTCATCTTATGTTGTTTACTAAAGCCTAGGTTTTATTTTTGTAAACCAATTAAATTCTCCAGGACCAAGGAAGTTTAAGTACCATCATTTGGAAAGGAGTTTTCAGGATTCTGGCACTCAGGGAGATCCAAGGGCACTTCAAAGGTTAACCATAAAGAATGGATTTGTATTCATTCCTTAAAGAAGGAGATACATGTGAGGAAAGAAAATCCATCACACTTTTATTTGATTATCTTATTCCACCAATTCTGGGAGGGAGCTCTAAAACTGCCCTTGCAATTGGGAAGGGATGTGGAACTAGAAGATCAGAGTAAACCATCAGCAAAGTCACAGATTTATTGGAACTAAAATATGTAATGGATTGTATTGAACAAGAACCTGTAAATTATTATTCACTTCCATCTAAATCAACTATCAGTAAACTATCAAAACCATACTCATCGTCCAGTGTGTTTATTACTGTAAACCTTAAAGACTGTAAAGTCAATGCTCAGGGCCTTGGAGATTATTCTCCTCTCCCCTACCCCCATCCCGACAGAGAATCCTGGGAAGAGAGAGGATTAAAGAAAGTATGGAGGTTAAAGATGGCCCTTGGAGTCCTATGGGATGACATCAGCCCGTGTTTACTTATGAAAGTAAGTGTTGCCCCTATCCCAACTTTTTCTGGTTCACAGGGGCTCAGAAGGGAAGTTATGGGTCACATCAGCAGTCATACTCCTGGGTTTTTCCTGCACAAGACAGAAAGAGTCAGTCTTTCATAGCTCTAAAGGGTTTTTTCTTCCTAGAGCTCATCTGCAAACAGTCCAGTAAAAAGAACACACTCCACATTGCAGCTGTTGTTCAACTACAAAATCATTTACTGGTAACTTGATTACAGGAACACAAACATTGCAGCGGGTACACCTTGGTCTGGTGCATGATCAGTACAGAAAAAAATAAAGCCCATTAGAAATCAGTCCCCATCAAGCACAGGTCTGTACAAAAGGTACTCTGGCCCAGAAAATCCTCCTTGGCTATTTCCTCTCACACCTATACTTCTGGCTGCAGCTCTCTTAAATTCAAATGAATAAAACAGATGAGCGTCTGGTTGATTTTTTTTTTTTTTTTCAGACAGCAACTCTTGGTACCTTTCTTAATAACCCTCGCGAAGGAAAGTCCTATTTCTTCAATCTCTGAAGAAATGCTTCTCAGATAGAATATGGCTTATTGAGCTGAACCTCCTTCTTCTTTAGAGACCTTTCTTGGATCCTCAGCAAATCTGACCTTCCTAGTCCTGATTCAGGCCTGGGCATTCCAACCTTGGGCTCCAAACACCTTCCCAGGGTAGGAGGCAGGGACCTTTTTTAGCCAGAGAAACCCTGAAGAAGAACCTCTCCACTTGAAGAAAGAGACCTTAAAATCTCTGAACCATGAGGGCCCAGGTCAGACTTCTTCTACCACTCCTTCTCTACTTTGACCTCACCCCCTAGGTCTGTTGAGACTCTGAGGCCTTCTAAAATGGGACAGTTTTGAAACTCCATTACAGTCACCATAAAAACATAGCACACTATAAAATTAAATTATATACATGGGAAAATGAAGCAATAGAAACATCATAAATCCAAAACAACACAGGAAGACAAAATGCATTTTTTCCATGCACACCCTTAGGCAGTCATAGGGTATTGAAAAGGGTAATAACAGCTAATGAGATTTTTATCATCATATTTGCATATTCTTCATTCACCTGTATGCTAGCATTTGGAGTGCAAGTGCATGTCTGATTTTGTGTGGATTTTTGCCCATGCTAAGGCTTTACTTATTAGGCTGTCATTAGGCTTGCACACTTTTAGTTAACTGGTCCCAGTCTGTGACTGATGAATCCCTATTAAGAGATGATCATGTATTCATCCTTTTGTAAAATTTAATATAGAGTTTAAAATTCATCGGTTTTGCCTTCACTAAAGCCTTCAACCTGTCCGTCCTGCCGCATCTGCCGCTCCCTAGTGGCAGGTCCGAAAGGGCTATCGAGTGGCCGGAGGACTACCCCAGAGACCAGCATTGCATTGCTGGGTGTCTAACGGTACATGGAGGTTCGGCAGAGGTTAGGGTGGTGGTCAGCCTGCTCCTCCCATGCTTGGACACGTCTTGCCTGCCACGGTGCTTCCACGGAGCTCCTCTCTGCAGTTGCGTCGTGGTACAAGGGCACACATCTCCGCAGAATCGGGAGCGCTCCCTAGTGCTCCCTCCCACAGGTTCCAACACTACTCAGGATAAGATAAATGTTTCTTTCTATGCATCAAGAAGGGTTAACTTTGAGCACTACATTTCTTCTTAGATACCCCTGTAAATGTATTATTAAATACCTTGGAATTAGGTACCAATTTTTTTTCCCCTGATCAGTTACGTTTTTACTTGATCAAAAGCAAGTGACTATGAGCACACCTGGTGAACCATAATTTGATGCATAATTTATTATTCTCTGGAGTTTTTTGCTAAGCCTTTTCTTTATTACATTTTTCTATTTAGTTTTCCTTGCATATATTTAATTTTCCACCCCCTTATTGAGAACTAAAGTCTGTGAAGATTATTTTTTTATTTTTTCATCTTGTAAATGTTTCTTTGTTTCTTGACAAGCGTGTTCTTGTTTATGTAACTTAAAAAGCAAAATTTAAAAACAAATTAAAAACTAAAATGAATATTGTATTGGAAGAGAAATAATCTATCTTGAAGCAATCTTCCTTTCCATGCCATTTTAATTATTTCTCACTTGGGGGTCAATTTTAGGCTCTAGCAACTCGTATTTTAAAAACCACAAATTACGTGCACATATATACGTATGCGAGCTACAAAATGGGGCGGATTTTAAGAGCCCTGCTCGCCTAAATCCGCCCAAATCCGGGCGGATTTAGGCGAGCAGGGCCCTGCGCGCCGGTAAGCCTATTTTACATTGGCCTACCGGCGCGCGCAGAGCCCCGGGACTCGCGTAAGTCCCGGGGTTTTCGGAGGGGGCGTGTCAGGGGGGCGTGTTGGGGGGGGGCGTGTTGGGGGCGGGCCCGAACCGCACGGCGTTTTCGGGGCGGGCCCGGGGGCGTGGCTACGACCCGGGGCGGCCCGGGGGCGTGGCTACGCCCTCCGGACCCGCCCCCAGATCGCGTCCCGGCACGCTAGCGGCCCGCTGGCGTGCGGGGATTTACTTCTCCCTCCGGGAGGCGTAAATCCCCCAACAAAGGTAAGGGGGGGGGTTTAGACAGGGCTGGGCAGGTGGGTTAGGTAGGGGAAGGGAGGGGAAGGTGAGGGGAGGGCAAAAGAAAGTTCCCTCCGAGGCCGCTCCGATTTCGGAGCGGCCTCGGAGGGAACGGGGGTAGGCTGCGCGGCTCGGCGCGCGCCGGCTATACGAAATCGATAGCCTTGCGCACGCCGATGCCGGATTTCAGCGGCTACGCGCGTATCTACTGAAATCCAGCGTACTTTTGTTGGCGCCTGGAGCGCCAACAAAAGTACGCCTATTTGCGGTTTTTGAAAATCTACCCCAATGTGCATAAAAAAGAGACATGATAGGGGCATGGCTTGGGGGTAATAATACATATGCATGTAATGATGTGCTTTAAAAGCGTCCTATGTGCTGAGATGCATGCACTTAAACAAGTTTATTTGCTACCGCTCAGTTATACACATGGCCGTGATACAGACTTTTGATTTGCGACTTTCCGTTTGCCAGGAGACCTTCTCCTGTTCAGTGGAAGCAGGAACTGCCCAGTGGGTGGGAAGGAGGCTCCCCTGGTGTGGACTGGGACCAACTGGGGGACACTGGGAAAGCCTTGGCCATTCATCATGAGAACAGGGAACACCAGTATCTCCTTAGCAAGGCTGCAGTCTTTTCCATCCCTCAGAGAAAATGGCAGGAAGAAAAAATCATGACTGATGTCTATCAAGAGGCACACTTTCCCTTGGTCCTGGGGGCTATTGATTGCACATACATCCCTATGAGGGCACCAGGAGGAGACAAGACCACATACTGCGACCGCAAAGGCTTCTATTCCCTCAATATGCAGGTGGTCTGTGTTACTAAGGGCATTATCTTGGATGTTGTGCCCAAGTTTCCTGGATCCACTCACGATGCCTATATCCTCTCACAGTTAGGAATTCATGATCACTTCCAGGAAGGCCACATAACCAGAGGCTGGCTTCTAGGTTGGAATGCCTCTATCGCTACCATCACATCTCAAATAACCTCTTCTGTGTGCCTCTCTCTTCTCTAGCTGGCCTGCCTGCCCAGGAGGACAGCTCGGACTTGGACCCTGCTAATTCCCTAATGTGCTGTCCAACCTGAAAGTCTATAGCAATGTTCTCCTCTTGCTTCTCCCTTAAGGGTGATAGAGGCTATCCACTCAAAACCTGGTTCATGATTCCTGTAGCCATCTCACAGAGCACTGCGGAGGTGCAATAAAATAGGGTCCAATGGCTGACCAGAGCAGTCATAGAGAAAACCTTCATTCTACACAAAACACGCTTCCACTGTCTGGACAGATCTGGAGGATGCCTCCTCTACAACCCACCTAAAGTCAGTGAGATCTTTCTAGCCTGTTTATGCTAGGCCAAAACCAGATGAATGCCTCCTCCAAAGGGATTGGATGAGAATACAGATGAAGAGTAAGAGAAGGAGGAACAAGAGCTCAGACAGGAGGAATTGCAAGAGATACATTGCCATAGTCAAAGGTAGGCTACACAGGAAAGGAACACTCTGATACAAAGATATTTTTACTGGAGAAGGTGTATTTATTTACAGACATTGTGAAAAGTGAATTACTTTACAAAAAGAAAATTAATGCCTCTTTGGCCCTCTTTTTTTAAAGGGTGGGGCCCAAGCAGACGCCTTTGTTTGTCCAATCCGTGAGTTCCTCTGCAGCAGAGTCTTGTTACTGCTGGCCCTCAGTGGGCACAGGACCTGGAAGCTCAGGCACAACATGGTGGCTGCAAGAGGGTGTTGCAGGAAGTGATGCTACCAGCTGTATGGGCAACCTTGGTGATGGTGGTGGCATGATCAGATCCATTTGCATTTTGGTCAGCTGAGGTGGAACCAGATGATGGCAGGGAGATGGTGCATGAATCACCTCAGGCTGTGGAGGTGGCAGCCATCCACCTGGTACTGGACCATTACAAAGTAAGGAGCTGCAGCTGCCAAGGTAGCATACCATCCAGAGCTCTCTCCAGACTGCTGTCTGGGCATCAATGGTCTGGCAAAAGCCCTGCATTTCTCACGGTACTCCTTGCATTTCGGCCCTCATGACCTTGCCATCCTCCCGGACAGCAACCTGGAGACTGTACGTCTCTGTGCAGAGTGCTCCCACCTCTTCCAGGACCCTGGTGTTGAGCTCGATGAGTAAGTGCTCAGCTGAGCTGCCCTTTGTGTGCTGCTCTTCTGGAGCAACTTGCTCATGTCCTAAGGAGCTGCTCTCCAGCTGCCCACCTGCCTTCTCACCTGGTGAGGAAAAGGACCAGATGGCTGCTGTTCCTCCTCCTCCTGCTCCTATTCCTCCATGGAAGATGGCTGCCACAGCTCTTTTCCAGTGAGTCCCACAGCCTCTCTCTCCTCCTCCTCAGAGGTGAACGGCACCTGATGGATTCGCCAGCATTCCCTGTGTAGGCCACTGGCTCCAAGCTGTTCCACATGTTGCCCCCTGCAACAGTTAAAATGGTACATGTTTTAGGTTCACATAATAGGTGTGTATGTATCTCAGGAATTTCCTTGTTTCCAAACAGTACAGCTCCCCAATCCCTCTTTGAGCACATCCTGATACTCTAATGAAAGTCTCACAAGTGTACCTCTTCCAAAGATATATGCCCTGCTCAGCCTGGCTAGCTGCAGAGGGCACCAACTAACAGTACACACTCTTGAAAAGGGTTGCTTATGGGCTCTAGATGTGGGGACCTGCAAGCCCAGCTCTCACATTCAAGCCACAGGGTGGAATTGGTAATATCCCTATGATCTGTCCATTTAGATGGGTCCGAAGGCGAGAGGAAAGTAAGTATAAGTAGGTCATGTGTCCATTTAGATATAGAAGCAGCAATATATATACCTTGTGCCTATCTAGAACTTTTATTCCAAGCTATCTATAAAGGAAGCTGCATACATATCATAGGTGCTACTATAATATAATGGTACATATAGCAAAGAGCTCCTCCTATCTTATTATTCAGTGATCTACACAGCAAACCTGGTACTCTGGAGTCAAGGGGTGAATCTGCATTTTCTCTGTGTGCACAGAGCATTAGGAGGAGGAACTGGGATAGCTCCACATAATACATGACATTTGTAAACCAATCTACATACACAGATACAAGGTATCTTATAGACAGTGTTCAGCTTACTGCTAGTCCAAATGAGAAGTGTTCAAATCCATCACTCCTGCCACAGCCAATTCCAAGATGGTGCTGAGCACCAGATGCTCAGCTGCCATAAAGATGACCTGACTCTCAGCACACTCAGCAGGCCTCCAGGTCTTGCCACTTGTGGCTCAGCTCAGCCACACTGTGGCTGTTCTTAAACCCCCCATTGATCTTTGAATTGATTTTTTCCCAGACCTGTTCCTGGCAGTAGGATCCCACTTTCTTGGATTGAAGTCCATAAAGAATGATCTGGACTCTCATCATTTCCTTGACCAGAAGTTCCTCCTGGGGAGGAAGTTTGGCTTCCTGATCTGGCTTGGGCATCTCTGAGACATGGTAGCATTGGGGAAAAAAAAAAAAGCTGCCGCCTCTTTTCTTTTACCCTCGCACATGCTTTAATGTTAGTGTACTTACATGTGTAAATCGGTGGGGTTTACGTGGGTAAATGTTACGCGCATAACCAATTAAAATAGAAAGAATTTTAACGAGTGTACAGGGCTCCTTGTGTAATTGTGCAATCTTACACACATAATCTCTATGGCTGTGCAGAGAACTCAAATAGTGACTCCTCAATCCTCATTATGCCTGGGTTCTCACTCCCCTATTGCAGAAGATGGATTTCCACTCTATGTGGTCAATGCCTGCTAGTTGACTTCATCCATATTGAATGTAATAAATGAGAATACCTGACTGCCTTGCTGTATCCTGTATGAATGGGTGAAAAGTGGTAGCTGTCTAGTTTTGATGACAGCTCTCTCCCTCTTTTCTGCCACTTAGCTTGCCACCACAGGTTTCATTTAGTGGGACTTCTATGTGGGCCACACCAGTAATCTATCTGTCTCTATATTAGCAAATACAAAGTCATGTTGAGAGTATGTGTCTCCTAGCTCTTTATCACAGAGTGGTGTCCCTCAACATATGCTGTCCACTTTGTGTTCTCTCCAAGTGTGCGCTCCTGCACCTTCCCATTCTTCTTGCCTCTTTAAAATGTAAGGATGTAAGAGAGATGCTGCCAATTACTCTTCACATCAACCTCCAGCTGGGAGCCTTACTGTAAGGATTGCCTTCAGTCAGGAAACTTGGCCCCTCCTTGGTTTTAACCATATTGGAAGAGGTTCAGGTGTGCATATCAAAAGACCAGCAAGGAGTGGCTCATGTAATAGTCCTACAAAAGCTGCTTAAGCTGCATAACTTTTTTTTTTTACTAGTATGATACTAGTGGACTTGGAACGGTAGGTGTTTCTCAGCTATTGTTTTTGCTGCTCTTTGAAGGGATTTCTTCATGTCATCCGTCTGCTGTATGGTTAGGCCTTAACATTAAGGCAAGCCCTTGTAAGGCAGGAGAGAGGTTCTTTTATGTCAGCTAGGCCTAGCTAATGTATGAAAACACAACTCTAGCATTTATTTGATGTCACTTGTGTCACTCAGGGGTAGGGATGTGCAGAGGGACGCCATACGTTGCATTCGGTATTCGTATTCGTCAAGGGGGCAGATACATTGCATTCGGCAAGGGGGGACCCCGATAGGTTCATGCATTAATTCTTGTTTGTTTCCCGGCTAAAATTGAATTAACTACAACCCCCCACCCTCCTGACCCCCCCAAGATTTACCAAAACTCCCTGTTGGTCCAGCGGGGGGTCCGGAAGCCATCTCCTGCACTCACACCATCGACTGCCGTTATTCAAAATGGCGCCGATAGCCTTTGCCCTTACTATGACAGCCCCTGTGTCATAGTATATGACACAGGGGCTTTCATAGCCCCTATGTCATAGCCCCTATATGTTGCTGTCATAGCCCCTATGTCATAGCCCTATATGTTGCGGATTACCAATACGTTGGAAACAAATGCACACCCCTACTCAGGAGACAGTGACTATAATTTATAGACCTTTACAAATACCCTTACACATCCAGCATCTCTGGGTTCAGGTGGAGAATGAAAATTGAGAGAATGGTGCTGTGTGTTTTCTACCACTCCTCGTTCTACATTCTCCAGAGCATACATCTCTGTTGCACTCACCGATTGGCTCCTTGTATCTCCCGACGCCACTAAGCCAGCCCACCAGTTCCCGAGTCCTCCTCGATGCGCCGCAGCTACACGGCCCTCCTTCTCTCCAGCACCGAGTCTTCCCTGGGGTGCAGGATGCCGCCAGCTTCCCAGCCAGCCACGCCCTTCCCCTATGCGCGCGTGCGGCTATGGCCACGACTTAAAGGGCCAGCAGCAGGATCTCTCACGGGCACCGCTAGATGATGTCATCAGCCCTGGCCTATTTAGGCCTGGTTCCACAGCACCTCCATGACTTGGCAACGAATTCCCTTCGTGCTGCGTTTCCTTGTTAGGATCCTGCGTTATTCTGCCTCCAGTTCCCGCTCCTGCATTCCAATTCCTGCTCCTGCCTTCCGGTACCTGCTCCTGCCTTTCTGAACCGATTCCTGCCTTCCTTTACCCGTTCCTGCTTTCTGGTCCTGTTCCAGCTTCCTGTTCCTTCTCCCCTCGGACGGACCTCCCTGGCCTTTGACTTCAGATCGGACTTCATGCTGCTTGCTTGCCGCCTGCCCAGGACTTCAGATTTGACCTCTCCCTGCCTGACCACAGCTACTTCTTGGATCTCGCTCCCGATACTTCGTCAGAGCTTCGACACAGGGGCCCACCACAGCCTCGGCACCCAAGGGCTCAACCTGGGGGTTGGTAGTGGTGGAGCTCCAGCCGGCCCCTGTCTTCCGCCAGCCTCACCTCCTGACATTGGGAACCTGCGGTAGGTCATCCTCCCAGGTTGCGTCAATCCCAACTCAGGCCAGGGGTCCACATCCCACATCGAGGTTCCAACAATCAGCCTCCCCAGCTTTCCCACCCCCCTTATATTTCCCAGTGGTCCTGATTTCCACCACTCACTAGTGGACCTACAACCCCTAAGTGTTTTCCCATATTCTAGGACTGCTATTCCCTGCTCTCCCTTCTGTTCTTACTCTATGTTCTTGCTCAATTCACCACCACACTAAATCCTGTTTCCTCTAATCACTCCCCTGACCTAAAGCAGTGAATAAACCCTACCTGGTCTTCTTTTTCAGATTTCCCTCTGGTGCCTTATCTTTTTTCCCCAACCCCCTTTCCCAAATGTACTGTCCTCCTTTTTTCACTCTCAGCATCATGGTCACCAGCAATATAGGGAGCAGGGCCTGGTATGCTAGCCTGAGAAACATGTAGGCCACACACATAGAATTAGCTGAAGCTGTAGTGCTGACATGTAGTCACTTCCTCCAAACTTTCAGACTAAGGTGAACACTATCCCTTGGTATATATGTTCTATCCTTTGTAGTTTGTACCACACTATAACCATATTCCTCTTCTAGGCCCAAATATGCAGAATGAGAGATTGGAGAGAGGAAGAAACAGGGAAATGGTTGCAGAAGATCACCCCTTCTACTCTACCATTTAAGCCTGCAATGAAAGTAGATGAACTGCCATCATGGCCATTCCCAAACCAGAAAAGCCATAGAGGGATAATGTCTAAGTTAGCCACCTAATTCCATGTTATCCATTTGAATGTTGATTTTTGATTATTGACCTCATGGAAACTATCAGCACCCAGGTACACACAAAGTCTTTGAAAAATACAAAAGTTTTTGAACTATTTACAAATTTCCCAAAAATAGGGACAGGTGAGGGGAAAACTAGGAAGCAAACTAGTAACAAATACATGAGAGTGTAGACAAGTTCTTTTATTGATTTTCTTTGAGGATAGGGAGACAGGTCACTCCACAGATCTTCAGCTGCAAGAGTCAAGCAGCTGGAGAATGGTTATAATGAGAGTGAAGCTCAGCTCAGCCACGACTGGTCCATAGAGATGTGAATCGTGTGATCGATCGTCTTAACGATCAATTTTGGCTGGGGGGGGAGGTAATCGGATCGTCGCGGTTTTGTTTTTTTTAAAATCGTGTAAATCGTAAATCGGGGGAGGGTGGGAAAACCGGCACACTAAAACAACCCTAAAACCCACCCCGACCCTTTAAAATAAATCCCCACCATCCTGAACCCCCCCAAAATGTCTTAAATTACCTGGGGTCTAGTGGGGGGGTCCCGGTGTGATCTTCCACTCTTGGGCCATGGGTGCGTTAATAGAAATGGCGCCGGCGCCATTTTGGTTCCTGTCCCCCGACGTCACGAGCACAGGAGATCGCTCCCAGACCCCCGCTGGACCCCCAGGGACTTTTGGCCAGCTTGGGGAGGGCCTCCTGACCCCCACAAGACTTGCCAAAAGTCTAGCGGGGGTCCGGGAGCGACCTCCTGCACTCGAATTGTATTGCTGTATTGCAAAATGGCGCCGGCCATACGGCCATATGGCCGGCGCCATTTTGCAATACTCGCCGTATTGCAAAATGGCGCCGGCCGTACGGCCATATTGCCATATTGCAAAATGGCGCCGGCCATATGGCTGTATGGCCGGCGCCATTTTGCAATACGGCAATACGATTCGAGTGCAGGAGGTCGCTCCCGGACCCCCGCTGGACTTTTGGCAAGTCTTATGGGGGTCAGGAAGCCTCCCCAAGCTGGCCAAAAGTCCCTGGGGTTCCAGCGGGGGTCCGGGAGCGATCTCCTGCGCTCGTGACGTCGGGGGACAGGAACCAAAATGGCACCGGCACTACCTTTGCCCTGTCATATGACAGGGCAAAGGTAGCGCCGGCGCCATTTCTATTAATGCACCCGTGGCCCGAGAGTAGAAGATCACACCGGGACCCCCCCACTAGACCCCAGGTAATTTAAGACATTTTGGGGGGGGGTTCGGGAGGGTGGGGGATTTATTTTAAAGGGTCGGGGTGGGTTTTAGGGTTGTTTTAGTGTGCCGGTTTTCCCGCCCTCCCCCTTCCCCCGATTTACGATTTTTGACGATAAATCGGGGAAATTCCTATTGTATCGCGCCTCTAACGATTTTTGACGATTTAAAATATATCGGACGATATTTTAAATCGTCAAAAAATGATTCACATCCCTACGTGGTCCAATGCATCTCAGAGAGCTACTTCCACCTGCAAGGGACTACTGGAAAACAATAAACACACTGCAGCATTATACTTTGAGTGCTATACTGTTCAAATTCAAATCCAGAGCTCTGTATGCTTTAGGAACATTAAGAAACTAATATACACTTACCTATGGGGAGAATCCTTTGTTGACAAATTTAAGGAAAGAATCAGAATTTAAGGTCAGTAAATTCTGCCACATTTTGAAAAGGTTTAGTGTGAGATACTTATCTGATAAAAGTTCCTGGAAGTTAGAAGGAATAGAGTAAACAAAGGTAGATTTTGAAAGTTAATTGATTTGTTACTAAGTAGATTCTGAATTGATACCTATTAAAAAAAAGAAAAAGAAAAACAATGGTAAGAGCATTCTTAACACTTGTGTTACTAAGTTAAAGTAAAAGTCATTTGCCTGTTATTCATTCCAAGTTCTTTCTTCTTTCTCTTAATCTATTTCATTCTTCCAATACTATTCAGAGTGAAATAAAAATTGCATTGCATTTATTTCAATGTCTGGTTCTTGAGTCAGAATCACCCATTCCATCCTCCTAACTACAAGAGAGTGTTACGTCACCCGGCCACGGAACCCATGGCCAGCCTTTCTCACCTCCAACGGCGGCCCCCACAACATGGAGGGAGCGCCCTCGGCGCTGCCCTCCTCTCCACAGCGCGGTGGAATTCCCCTTCTGGGCCTGCATCGCGGCCAATTCGCCACTGCCAAATTCCTCCTTCTTCTGGGTTTACCCTGGCGCACGCGCGCCTTCGCTTGATTTAAAGGGCCCATGGCGCGCTGGAGCTGCTGGTCCCCGTAGATGATGTCACTCGCCTGGCCCTATTTAAGGCAAGCTCTGACAGTCAGAACTTGCCTTTGTAACAGGTTCCCTTGCTTCCTATTGCCTTCAGGCTATTCTACAAGTTCCCGAGTTCTTCACCTCTGGACTGCTTTCCGAACCTCGATCATTGCTTTGGTTGACTACGCCTGCCTTCTCCGTGCCCTGAACATCGCCTCGATTGACTACGATTGACCTCTCCATGATCTGACCTGAGCACCGGTTGTCTCAACCCCTGACTCTAGCCTGTTCTTCAATGCCTCTTCAGCTTACTCCCTGGACGCGGTTGACTCAGGCTTCGGCCTGCCCTTGCTCAAGCGCCCCTGTCTGCCTCCATTCCATAGGCAATCGGGTATCCAGGACATTGCCCTGTTCAGAGTAAAATGGAACAATCTTCCACCTGCTGTCTTCGGGCTGAACCAGACTTCCCTTCGACTTACCCCGAGGTCCACCTAAGTCCTGCCTGCCTCGGCACCCAAAGGCTTAACTCGCGGGGAACGAGGGCTAATATAGGTGAAGCTTCAGCGGGCTCTGTCTATCAGCCCACTCCGCCTTCCAATGGTGGGGACCCATAGGTCCCTACCTACGGGTTGTATCAACCCCACCTTGGCCCAAGGGTCCAACCTCCAACGCAACAGAGAATGCATTCCTTTTCTTTATGCATCCTCGCTTCTCTTCTATATCTGCAAAAGATGCTCTGGCAGGCCGAGATTACCCATTATTGTTAACCTGCAGAGGGATGGGAAAGGTGGTAAGGTCTTTCTTCCATTGCGTCCAGGTAATCTCAGGTTCACAGAACAGTTGTATCACTATTAACCTCCTTAGCACCGTGACAGGCGGGGAGCTCCCTCGATGCTCAGGGGTGGCAAGGTCACACAAAGCCAATCCCAGTACAGAGCTCGGAGGCACTCTGCTATTTACCTTTCTCCACTGAGAAAACTGACCATTTATTCCTATTCTTGGTTTCCTAACTTTTAACTAGCTGCCAATTCACAGTAAGCTATTGCCTCCTATCCCATAACTTTGCAGTTTTCTGAGGAGTCTCTGATGACGGAGTTAGTCAGATGCCTTCTGAAAATCCAAATGCACCTTATACACTGGCTTATTCATAGTTTCAAAGAATTCTAATGGCTTAGTAAAGCACAATGGTCCTTTTGTAAATCCATGCTGGATCTTCCCCATTAAGCCATGTTTATCCATATAACCAGTAATTTTGTTCTTAATAGAAAATCAGTGGAAGTCTTATTTTGTTTATAGGAATGAAGTCTTTGTTTCAACAAACAACTGCTTAGGTCAGGGCTTCCCAAACCAGTCCTGGGGACCCCACAGCCAGTTGGGTTTTCAGCATATCCACAATGAATATGCATGAGATAAATTTGCATATACTGAGTTTCCATGGTATGCAGATTTATCTCATGCATATTCATTGTGGATATGCTGAAAACTCAACTGGCTGTGAGGTCCCCAGGACAGGTTTGGGAAGCCCTAGTTTAAGTAGTTACATATATATATCATACTGATATCTGGGAGTGGTTTCCACTTCTATGGGACTATATTTACAGAGCATTTTCTGTGGAACAGGTTGAAACTTTTTGTTTTTCATCTAGAACATGGAAATTCAGATTATTTTTTAACTGCCCAAGCCAGTAGCTGAAAACATTTAGCAAGACCTTTAGTTTTATCGTGAACCCTCACTGCCTGGCCATGAAAAGAAAACCATTAATGCTGTTTCAGGAACATTCTGACCGCATAAATCAACATTGCTGCAGTTCTGGGGGTCCTCTTGAACCATGACCCATATATTCATTAAATAGTACAAAGTAACACTGGAAAAAGAAGACGATGTATTCTGTTAACATAAATTTTTTTAGTTAAAAAATATTTGCCTTGAAAAAAAAATTTTTCTTATTTTTTCTGAAGGTAGAAAAAATCTTTTTTCAGGAATAAACATTTTTTTCAGAGACTGATACAATATATTAAATAGTAAGATATACACCTCTAAATGAATTTTTAACTGACCATAATCAGAACACCACTTTATGGTTGTTATGTACTTTCTGAATACAAAATCTTTGCAGTCCTTATAACATCTTGCAGGCCGATGCAATATTGGCATGCATACAACGGGCACTTGTGATTTAGCGCCTGCTCTTCTAACATGTGCCAATCCACCTCTTCTGGGCACTCAATTTAATATTTAAATTAGCAGCTGCAGTAAAAAGGTGACGGGAATTTGTGCATCCCTGGTGCTTCCTTGGCATCAGGTTCCCAGGAAAGGTGGCTGTCAGTGCAGTTGAGAAACTGGATGCTTAATACTAGCATCCATTTTCTCCCGCTAGCGGCACAATATGCAACCACAATATACATGGCTCACTGTTGAGGAGAATATATTGGGGCAGATTTTCGGGACGTTATGCGTGCAGGGCCTATTTTCAAAAGGCCTGGCGTGCGTAAAGCCCCGGAACACGTGTAAGTCCCGGGGCTTGAAAAAATGGTCAGTCTGGGGGTGGGGCGGGGGCGGGGCCAGAGGACTCTGCAAGGCTGCTCGGCCGGCAGGCGTAACTTGTAAGATAAAGGTACGTGGGGGAGGGGGTTTCGGGCTGGGGGACGGGGGACGGGACAGGTAGGGGAAGGGAAGGGAAGGTGGGGGGGGGGGGGAAGGAAAGTTCCCTCCGAAGCTGATCCAATCGGAGGGAACGGGGAAAGCCAGCTGGTCTCCCCGAGGGCTCAGCGCACACAAGGTGCACTAGTGTGCACCCCCTTGCTTGCAGCGACTCCTGATTTTATAACATGCGCGCATGTTTTAAAATCTGGCGTACATTTTAAAATCTGCCCCATTGAGTCTAGGATCCATCATCTTTCTATATTTATTCCTTTGTCGTTCTTGCTTCTCCTTCCTTGCATGCACTAATACAGCAAAGAAGTCCATAATTATATGCAAGTGGAAAGAATGCATATGACTTTCATTTAAATGTCAAAGAGTTAATGACTTCCTGGAATCTTAGGCTATTGTTGATATCTACCAAGGTGTTCAAACACTATAGAAAAGATAATAATGAACATTTATGAGGGCACAGATGAAACAAGGTCCAGTTGAGATTAGTAGCTGATTAGAGGCAGAAAAGCAAAGGTTTTGTTTCCTGCAAAAACATAGCATAACAGTGCTGGGGTAATGGTATACTGAGAATATATCCCTGATACATAGGTTACCCACAAAAAAATTGCTGCATCATCTCTGAAACCAAAAGCATAAATTTGATTGGAATACCGCTATGATGGCTCGACTGAATAGCGGTATAAAAATTTTAACAAATAAATAAAATAAATACTGGGTGTTATGCAAATTAACCCTTTATGGGAAAACCCTTTCAGGTGAGGGTACAGCTGGAATATCTACAGAGGTCTCCACCAGTTTTTTTTTAAGCATAGAGACAAAAACCATTTGTAGTAATTGGAATGAGATTTAGTGGTATTATGTACTGGGGAGTCAATGACAAATATCTAATAGGACAAAATATTAGAAACTAAACCAAACAATTTATTTCCTTTTAGGCCTCTGTGAAGTCCAAATATTCCCCCATAACTTGCAGTTGGGTTTAACATGTCTTTCTGGGGAAAAGTCACTGCAATGTGGTCTAGGTTTCTAGATGCAATCCTTCTTTTACACTCTCAGTTACTATACAGTGAAACTAGACTGAAAAGCTCAGCATGTGTTCTGTGTAGAAGCTGATTTCTGCAGACAATATCCAATGTTTAATAGTGTTGGCTGAGATCATATTCAGTAAGTAAGTGAGACACGATATTAGGATAAAATCGCCTGGATAAAGTTAGCCAAATACTCAGTGGCAATTATCCAGGTAAAAGTGCTGTTGAATATTCTTGGCTAAATTTACCTGGACAAAGTTTTTTGGGTAACTTTGCTGTTCACAAGCTTCCTGAATATTGAAAAAATATAGCTGCCCAAGTGTTACATTCCCCACCTTCCTCTCCATACACACACACATATACATACCACGCCTAAGATAAAATATAATGTAGCAGGCCGAGTAGTCAATTTTCCCCCTCCAACTTAAAAAAATGTTGGTCCAAATCCCCATCACTCCTCCCCCAAACCATCAAAAGTTCTCTTGAAGCTCAGTAAGAGGAAGAGAAGCTCTTCCCCTTCAGTAAATTCTGATCGGGGATAAAACCCTTTACTGACCAATCCCCATTCAGGATTCTTTGACAGGGAAGCAGCCAATTCCCATTCAGTACTGAATTTTGAATGGTGATTGGCTGCTGCTCCTTGACGTGAAGTGAATATATGAGTGCTAAGTGCCAGTAGCTGTCACATCTATGAGCACTTAGGGGTAGATTTTAAAAGGTGCGTGCGGGCGTACATGTGCGCGCTACCCGGCGCGCACACATGTACACCCAATGCTCAGACGTGCGCATGTAATAAAATCAGGGGTCGGCGCGCGCAAGGGGGTGCACAATTGTGCACCTTGCGTGCGCTGAGCCGCGTTGCCTTCCCCCTTTCCCTCCCCCTAACCTAAGCTTCCCACCCCTTCCCCTAACTTTTCCCCCCCAGCCCTACTCTAACCCCCCCAAATTCTTATCGTACCTTTTGCGCCTGCCTAGAGGCAGGCGCAGGTTGCGCGCACCACAGCCTGCCAGCACGCGATCTTCCACCACAGCGGCAAATGGCTGCTGTGTCGGAGGCCTCTAGCCCCACCTCCGCCTCGCCCCCAGACCACCCCTTTAGTAAAGCCCTGGGATTTACACGCATCCCGGAGCTTTATGCACGTTGCTGGGCCTTTTGAAAATAGGCCCGGTGCACATAAGACCATTTACGTGCGTAACCTTTTTAAAATCTGGCCCATAGTATTCAACATATTAGGAGGAGGTAAGAGACTCTCCTCCCACCAGCTTCAGAGGCACTTTTTGAGTGTTTGGGGTGGAGGGCTTCAGGTGTGGTGGTTAAAATTTGATCCATGACTATTTTTAGTACAGAGGGAAGGATCAGGTGCTCAGCATCCTATATTTTATTTTATCTTGGGAGCCAGATAGGGGAGATTGGATGCTCAGCCCACACCATCTATCTATCTATAACTATATACATAAATAGAATTTTTTTTGTTATCCAGCTAACTTTCTGACCAGAGTTAGCTGGATAATTGTATCTAACACCAAATATCAGCACTATCCAGATACATTTTAGGCAGGCCACAGGAACACCATGGTGCCATCTCTATTTTATTCAGCTAAATTTTAGCTTGAGAAAGGGAAGACATTTTTACTCTGTAAATTAGTCAGATAAACTCTAGAAAAAAACAAATTCGGGAGGTTTGTGTTCCACATCTTTTATTCAGTAAATGCATGTGTAAAATACAATTTTAATAGTAAGCTATAGGTCACCCAGCAACTACATAAAAGCCACCTGGAGGACTCACTTTTAGAGTACTTTTATCCCCAGAGAACATGCAAGTCGTTCATCCTCCTCTTCCTCTCACCTGACCTTTCCTCTTCCTTTTTATCCCTTGAAAATTCCTTCTGCTACACTAAATATGCTTGCCATTCTGAATTTGGTGCAAACTAGGGACTTGCAGTATTATAAACAGAGAGCCAGGATTTATTAACTGCCCATATGCACTTCTATAATTGTAATTCCAGATCAAATAAACCAGAAGCTGTTCCCCTGTGAACATTCTGGTACCATCAAAGCCTATCATAAATCAACAGAACTCTGGCTGCTGGTAGGTTTTCAGGATAAGCCTTGCATGGAATGATGATGTTAGTAGCAATAACATTTCCTTCCTCTTACCTGTACTATACCAGGCTGCTTAGGATGAAATGTAACATAGTAACATAATAAGGGACAGCAATACAAGACCAACTGCCCTATTCAGTATGCCCAATTATTCCTGTCCACACTGTCAAGGATATATCCCAACTGCCAACCACGGATCATGGCCACTCCTTGTCATGGCTATCAAGGCATATTTTTTCCGTCTTCCTTCTTTATGTTCTGTTAATCTATTGACCCTTTATAGTAGATAAGTCTTCAAAGTCCTCTATTTAGTTCAGCCCCCACCTAGTACCACTCCTTTTAATTGCCTATACACAACACTTTATGATAATCTAAATAGTTACCAATACTAGCATGGTTGTAACCAAAACAATAGGCTACCACCACCAACCAGCTGCACCAACTATGTTGATACAAGAAGTGTGTAGCCCTCCAGACAGACCTAGCAAATATTTATACAGTAGTAAAATGGTCCATTATATATAGACAAATGAAAACATTGCACATGGAATTTGAGCTGAGAGACATGCATGAAAAATGTTAATTTATTGATCCAGTTTAAATGGTGAGGCACTACTGCCAAATGTGGAGCACAAATTATGCTAAAGTTCTGCCAGCTGCCAAATGATCTGGAGCTTATGCTCCGAGAGGCCAATTGAAATCTTCTGTTGTCACATATTGCCTGTGTGGAGGACCTTTGCAATTAGAAAAATGTCAAATCATGCAATTGAATTCTCCGTTTCAATCTTTTCTTCTTTATGAAGCCCTTCTGTAAGACTGATAAACGGCTAAAAAAAACCCCCAGCAGTTTCTGCTATATAAGGTCCTATGAGCTTTTTTTTTTTTGCCTTCCACACTAAATGTAATCACCAAAATCATTCCTAATACTAATCCATTCACCACTTGATATTTTCTGAATACCCCAACAATGTTCATTTTTAATCTACATCATTTTTTGTATTGACTCAAAGAATTATATAGATAGATAGATATGAACACAGAATGACACATGAAAATTTAATTCAAAGATACCTAAAATTGGCGCATTAATTATTAAATCTTTGGCAAAGAATGAAAAGAACAGTTCGTAACCCACTGTCCAAACAGCGGAACAATTAATAGCTGTTCTCATTGCCACTTGGCTTCACAGCCCCATTTCAATCATCACTAGTATAAAAAAAAAAAAATCCTGTAACAAGTAAGAGTGTGTTCAAAAAATTCAGTTGTGTCAATCATAAGTCCAAACCAATGACACCAGTGAGAATCACACAAGTTTGAATTAATTTGTGAGATTCTCACTAGCATCATTTGTTTGGACTTATGACTGACACGCCAATTCTTGATTGATTTTTTTGAGCACACTCTATTTGATGAAGGTTGTTTTTATGCCAGTGATGATTGAAATAGGATTGTGAAGCCAAGTGGCATTGAGAACAGCTATTAGTTGTTCCACTGTTTGGAATTTGAGTTATAAACTGGCTTTTTCATCCTTTGCAAAAGATTTTATCAGTGCATCAATTTTGAGAATTTTTGAATTCATTTTTCATATGTTGTTCATTGTTCATTTTGTTTGTTTAACAAACTATCTGGGAATACTGGTTTTGGTTTTGTTTCGATCATTGTGGACCTTTCTTTTTGTATCCTGTGTGTATACAAAAAGAAACATGGAACACTTATTTTCCAAATTATATATATCAACAAAAATGTATTCATAATGGGGTAGATTTTTAAAAACGGTGCGTTCGCGTACTTTTGTTCGCGCTCCAGGCGAAAACAAAAGTACGCTGGATTTTAGTAGGATCGGCGTGCGCAAGGCTGCCGATTTAGGGCAGCCGGCGCGCCGAGCCGCACAGCCTGCCTCCGTTCCCGCTCCGAAATCGGAGCGGCCTCGGAGGGAACTCTCTTTCGCCCTCCCCTCACCTTCCCCTCCCTTCCTCTACCTAACCCACCCCCCCGGCCCTATCTAAACCCTCTCCCCCTACCTTTGTCCGGGGATTTACGCCTCCCGGAGGGAGAAGTAAATCCCCGCGTGCCAGCGGGCTGCTGGCGCGCCGAGACGCAACCATGCCCCCGGACCGCCCCGGGCCGAAACCACGCCCCCGGGCCCGCCCCCGATACGCCGCGTCGATCGGCCCTGCACCCGACACGCCCCCGACAAAAAACCCCAGGACTTACGCGAGTTCTGGGGCTCTGCGCGCACCGGCAGGCCTATGGAAAATAGGCGCGCAAGGCCCTGCTCGTGTAAATCCGGGCGGATTTACGCGAGCAGGGCTCTTAAAATCCGCCCCACTAATTTTATATAATACAAAAGAGCTATGATAAAATACAAAATACAAAAACATACTACAAAATTGCCGCTTGAGCAAAACTGCATATAATTATATCAAATCGCTTTAGAGAGATGACCAAGTTCATTAATCAGATATGAACAGTATAAAACTTAACTCTTCCATGAAGAGGAATAAAATGTGAAAGGGTCTCTTATTCACTTGAAAAACAGAATGCAGTAGATGAATGCTTTGTATCTCGACTTGTAATGTGATTCTGAAAAGCAAAGAGGTTCTTCGTACCCTGTGCCCGAACAAAGGTCTTATTATTTCGCCAGTAATGGCTTCCTCAGGAAGAAGAGATATATGTTCACATCGAGGACTCACAGCACTATAAATTAATCACACATAATAAATTATATATAATAAAAAGTTAACCATATTTAACAAGGTCAACAATACTCCAAAGCTAGAAAAGGTAAAAGAAGTTTATAAACTTGCATTGCATGTACAAATGTATTTGAACACTAACTATTATCACGGCATTGCATTGTTGCTGAAATATAGTTCACATAAGGTTTCATCAGTGTATTTATTTAATCTGAAAATAAATTTACGCAATCACTCCATAAAAAGTCATACCAGGACTTGAACCATCATTCATATATATCGGAAATATTTTAATGTATATTTTAATGTAATATATACTTAGACAAAGACACTAATAAGATATTTTAGAAAAATATGCTTACATTTGTTTTTTTTTTCAAACATATTTTAAAAATCTATACAAATAGTGATTCATATGCAAAATACAATAACATGTCAATTTACAAAAATCACACATGAAGAGTCAATGTACCTGACGAACCGATATACCATGTAAGGCCTGTGTTTAGACAATGTTCCACTTCAAATCAAAATGGTAGAGAACTACTTTACTATGTTCTGAAAGATTTCCTCTATGTGCAGAATGCAGTGAATAGCAAAGTCTCAGCAGAAGTTGTTTTTTATTATCGCGAGACCTCTTCAAGGGAAAGAACTACACCAAATGTTTGAATAAAAACCAAATCTAAGCATTTTTTTTCTAAAACATTTCATTAGAGGTAAATTTTAAAACATGAATGTGGGCGCATATGTGTGTACATTTTGCCGGCGCATGTGCATGGCTGAGGTGATTTTGTAATATACATGCGTAAATGCACGTATACGCATGCGAGTTATAAAATTGTCTATACTTGGGCACACAATTTCATACTGATGCGCGCAAATGGCAACTTGAGCAGGTAAATGGGGGAATTTTAGTAGATATGCACGCCGACGCAATTACCTGTTCCCCAGTTTGTTCCCACTTTACCCCATTAAAGGAGAGGACATCCTAAACCCCCTAGCTAACTTGCCTCCCTTTTATCCTGTTAGCCCTGACCCTTTAAACCCCGCTGTCAAGCCTAGGGTTTGTTTTTTTTTGTTACTTGACTTGCACATCGTCCATAGCAGAAGTAAAGTGAAGTAGTAGGGGACCCCGGCACACGCTTCTGTGCGTAAATACTTATGCACTAACTTCATATTACAGGCTCAGCCTGCCCATGCCCCGCCCCTTTATGGATAGTTGTGCGCATAGCAGGAGATATGTGCATACCCGCACAGGTTTTAAAATCCACGCCGAGTCACATGTGTATCTCTTGGCTTTGGCGTGCATAGGTGTTTCAAATCAACCAGTTAGTGTTCTTGGCTGTTATGAGTATGTCCTTCACTTGTGAACACTTTTGTGTACTGCCTAGCCCATCCTATTCATACATAGTATACTAATCCTGGCACTTATATCAAAATATCACAAAGTGAGGACAATGTAGCTAGATACACTAAGATTACATAATGATTGAACTTACTATATATTACCCACTGAAATCTCCTTTATTTGCTCATATAATCTTTGCATAATACAACTAACAGTAGCAAAATCATCAATACAATTCAATGTCATTCACACGTTCAATCATGCATAACATTAAAAAAAACGTTTTTACATGAAAATATTAAACAATCAAGAAAGTCAAGATTGTGAGCTGAACACCTTGAACTGTACTTTTTAAATCATCTATTGGAGATGTGAAAGCAGTCCTTAATATATATTAGTTAGGGACAAGTCCTCTGTTGTTATCCAGGAAGCAAAAGCTCTTCTGTAGATGATAAATTCACAACAATGATGTAACAGTTCCTCTGAGGCAATTCCTCAGTTAATCCTATGCAGCTTACATAGAAAAAATGTTAAAAACTTTCTCCAATAAAAAAATTCAGAAAGCCATTAGCTTGCAGAAATCAAGACTACTTCTATAGACAGCTTAAATGTGGACAAAAGGAACACAGAAGTCCACCAAAATAGCCCATGAACATCTACTAAAGATTGGGGATAGAGGAGTAAAAGGTATCACCCTTGATACTACAGTGAGGAGGTAGGAGACAAAAGTCAGGGACAATAATCTTCAAACCACCAGGCACATAAATTGGGTTTCTACCAAGTCGGGGAATTTTTTAACTGGTGTGCGCCCATGCCATCATCAGTTTCACCAGTTCATTCACCAGTTCGCCCAGTGTTGCATTAGTTCCTCTAACTCCCCCCTGGTTTAACACCCTGTACTCCCCCCAGTTACCCCTGTGACATAGTAAGGGCAAAGGCTATCGGCGTCATTTTGATTACTGGCAGCAGACGGTCCGAGTTCAGGAGGTCACTCCCGGATCCCCGCTGGACCACCAGGGACTTTTGGCAAGTCTTGGGGGACCCATTAGATACTTTGATTTATCTATATATATATTTTTTTTATATCCTGCTTATTTCACTTATGTATACTAACTGGGAACAACAATAAAATGATAAAAACAAATTAATACAATATAGAAAACATAAGAACATACATAGTAATCACCAAAAGTTACATGAGGGGAAGAGTGCTAGAAGGAGGCTGCTTTTTTGACCAGAGTTGTGGGGGGTGTTTGGAAACCCCTGGTGTAGCCATATTCTTTCATCAGGAGGGAGAAGGCTCCAGAGGGCATTTTGTCCTCTCAACTGTTACAGCTTCAGACTGGGGGCAAATCACAGGGACATGGCTTCCATCTAATGTTAAATGTTAGTGTGACACCACTGGGGGCATGCCAATAAATATTACTTATGTCCAAGCATGTGATCAGTTTGCTGGGATCTGATAGTAACAAAGATGTGCTATCACTTTACAATGACATAAAAACACCACCATTATTAGTTATACTGCTTTGTGTCATTTCCCATCTAAAATATTTTCTGTCATTGCATTGTTTAAGCACGTGGCATTAGTAAAATATGTACATTGCATATGTAGAGACTTGCCAAAAGTCCAGTGGGGGTCCGGGAGCGACCTCCTGCACTCGGACCGTCGGCTGCCAGTAATCAAAATGGCGCCGATAGCCTTTGCCCTTACTATGTCACAGGGGCTACCAGTGCCATCGGTCAGCTCCTGTCACATGGTAGGAGCACAAGATGGCACCGATGGCCATGTGACAGGAGCTAACCAATGAAACCGGTAGCCCCTGTGACATAGTAGGTCAAAGGCTATCGGCACCATTTTGATCGAGGCAGGCCAGACAGCCCGATGGCACGGAGGGAAAAATCCCTTGCAGGACCCCGCTGGACCACCAGGGATGTTAGTAAGTCTTGGGGAGGGATCGGGATGGTGGGGGGGGGGGGTTATATTTAATGTATTATAGTAAATTTTAATGCTTGGGGTGGTTTTTTTTTAGCTTTGTTTTCCCGTGTCGTTTTTTGGGCCCGTTTCATTTTTCCCCATTTAGTTTTTGTTCGTTTTTCCAAAAAACTAACCGAGGAAAAACGAACTTTATCCGGAAGCATCCGACTCAAAAAATGATCCGGTAGAAAAAAACGAAGCTCATCTCTACTTATATGTAGGTTTCCAGAACATAAGAAGGTGTGCGAGGGAGGTTCTGGAAGCCAAATTTATGCTTTTAGATAGAAAGGTAAAATCTAGACCCTCTAGCATTGCTACATGTAGCCGGATAACTTTAAAACCTAGCCAGTTATGTTTGAATATAGGCGCTTAGGTTTTAAAATTATCCGGCTTTGTGTGGTCAGAAAGCTTGCTACTTATCCAGATATCTTCAGAAGATTGTAAAAAAATATTGTTAAGTCATTTGTGGGCCAATGGCCCAATGCCCCACTCTGCACCCCATTATGTTCACATTGACCCTAAAGGGCCAAGCTATGCAAAAAAAACCCCAACCTCCCCCCATATACTAAAATGTGTCGGTGGGGTCTCAGGATTGTCCTGGCCTCCAGCTTTCCCTTTGGTTGCTGTTATAGTCCAGGGCTCCCTGCTGGCCACCTTCCCTATCTTCTCCCCACCCACACTCACAATACTGTTACTTCCTACGCCCCTCCCAAGACAAGCTGAAACCCTGCTGGAAGCAAAGTAACCTTTTACCTGATTCCGGTACTTCCAGTGCTGTTCTGCAATGAGAAGTGCTGGAAGCGTAAACTGAGAGTAGCTTAAACTTCCAGCGCCTGTCATAGCAGAACATAAAATAATCCAAACTGTAGCTACACAATGTTAGGTTCCATATTAGGAGTCACCACTCAGAAAAAGGATTTAGGCATCATCGTGGACAATGTGTTGAAAGCCTTGGCTCAGCGAGTGTGGTGAAATAAGCGAATATAATTTCAGGAATTGTTAGGAAAGGAATGGAGAAAATAACAGAGAATGTCATGGAAGGTTACAGTGATGCGGTTTGGGCACGTGGGATGTTAGAGGAGGGGAGGCCCGATGAGTTCCGATGACATCAGCCGGCATTTAAATCACCACGTGCCCCCACTAGCTTTCTGTTCGGCCAAATCAGCATTCCCCTTCCGCCCACCCTAGTACTGAAGATTAGTTTTAGAGAGTAATAATAAATACTAAAATCAAGGGGGGGGGGGGGGGGGGAATTGTCTCATTTGGGAAAAATGTCTGTTTATTATAGTGCTGTATTGTGTGCAGAGAGACTCCATTGTTCAGCTAGTGTCTCAAATTATTTGTTAAATGTTATTCTTGATTGTCGCAGCTGGTAGGAGGGGCGGGGTATCCAAGCCGATAGGCAGTTTTACTGACTGGTCAAGGATTTTACACTGGCCTTCAGGGCAGGGGATAGACAAGTATCAGCCACCCGGCCTCATTTCATGTTGGGCCTTCAAGGCCAGTAGCGCAACAAAAGGTGAAGGCATGGTAATGCTCCGCAGAGGGGCCCCCTTGCTTGGCAATGCAGCAGGGGGTCAGGTCAACCATCAATCAGATTTTATTGACAGGTATCTGGTTCAGACACTAGGATAGCAGTTTGTCATTTATGAAATCATTAATAAAACTGGCTGCAGCCTTTACACCCAAACTAGTAAGTGCAGTGTCACTGATTTACTGTCTGAGTTTGTGTGGGGGGGAAGGGGCAGCAGTCAATTCAATCATCGCTGCTTCCAGGGATAGCACTCTGTGCAATTCTGGTCACTGCATTTCAAAAAAGATATAGTGGAACTAGAAAAAGTACAGAGAAGGGCAACCAAAATTATAAAGGGGATGGATCAGTTCCCATATGCAGAAAGTCTAAAGAAGTTAGGGTTTGTCAACTTGGAGAAGGCACGACTGAGGGGAGATATGATAGAGGCCTATAAAATCATGAATGGTGTGGAATAACTAAATGCAAATCGATTCATTACTTTTTCAAAAATAAGAAGAATACAGGATACTCCATGAAGTTATTACATAAAAGCATAGAAATAACAGCAGAAAAGGACCAAATGGTCCATCAGTCTGCCCAGCAAGCTAATGGTAGAAACTACTGTGCCATACCATTCACCTTTATAATTATCAGTTTCCCAGACTGTCAAAGTCGGGGCCCTTGTTGGTTGCTGTTTGAGTCCAATTCCCCGTTACCTCTTGCCATAGAAGCAGAGAGTAATGTTGGAGTTTCATCACAAATATCAGGCTTATTGTTTAAGGGTAGTAACTGCCGTATCAGCAAGTTACTCCCATGCTTATTTGTTTTCCAAGACTGCACTATCCAATGTCCTTCTTGGTTGCTGTCTGAATCTAATTCCCCTTTTCCTCTTTTCCCCCTGACGTTGAAGCAGAGAGCAATGATGGAGTTGCATCAACAGCATAAAGGCTTATTTGTTAAGAGTAGTTACGGCCACACCAGCAAATTATCCCAATGCACACTTTTCTTCATTCCCATCTTCTAGTCTTAAGGGATCCACAGTGTTTATCCTATGCCCCTTTGAAATCTTTTACTTTTTTGTCTTCACCACTTCTTCTGGAAGGGCATTCCAGACATCCACCACTCTTTCAGTGAAGAAATATTTCCTGACATTTATTCTGAGTCGTCCTCCCTGGAGTTTCATTTTGTGATCCCTAGTCTACTGATTTCTTTCCAATAGAAAAGGTTTGTTGTTGATTGTGCACCATTAAAAAGTTCAGGTATCTGAAGGCCTGTATCATATCTGCCCTGCACCTCCTCTCCTCCAGGGTATACATATTTAAGTCCTTCAACCTCTCCTCATAAGTCATTTGATGGAGACCCACCATCATTTTGGTCCCCATTCTCTAGACTGCCTCCATCCTGTCTCCGTCCCTTTTGAGATACGGTCTCCAGAACTGAACACAATACTCCAGGTGAAGCCTCTCCAAGGTCTTGTACAAAGGGATTATCACCTCCTTATACTTGTATTGCCCCACACGCCAACTGTGTTCCTCGCAAAGGGGCCTGTTGGATGTACCTTCCATGCGCCATGCTCGATTATGTTGCACCAGAGATTGTGAAATCTCTGTAGCTGCCCCAATTTTATGGAATGCTCTGCCAGAGGCTTTACATATGGCAAATAGCTTGAAAACTTTTAAAATGATGTTGAAGACCTTGTTATTCAAGCAAGCATACTACTAGATAGCAGGATTTGACTTCAAACATTGTTCTCAGTATTCTTAATGGGGCTAGTCCCATTTTCTTTTATGTTGTTGTGTGTTGCAACTGTGTTGTAACTTTAATGCTTGTATTTTTTGTAGATCACCTAGTATTTATTTTAGGTGATTCACAAATCTAAATAAAGATAAAAGACACCAGGAACCAACCCAGAAGACAGGTACCAATGCCTGGGCCTGACCCAGAGGCCAGGTCCTGATGCCAGTGCCTCAGCCTAGGCCCAGGTACAGGCCCAATGCTGGAGCCCAAGCAGGAGGCCAGGTCATGACAGCTGGGTCTCAGCTTAGGTCAAGGACCAAGCCCAGACCCAACATCTGTTTTTTATATTCTGAATATATTAACCTGTTCACCACATAGAACTTTGGATACTGCAGTTTTAAAATGTGTAAATAAATAAATAAAACATCATCCTCTTCTTTCTTCATTCATCCATTGGGGATGCACCAAAGTTAATTAACTCCAGAGCCTCTCTTTTCAGCAGAGGGTGCCATTTTGGTGTAAGGCAGTTCATTTAAACTGCCATACAACAAAATGATGACCTCTGCTGAGGAAGGAGGCACAGGAGTTAATTAACTCCGGCATATCACCAGAGGATGCCATCATTGTAAAAATAGAACGAAGAAAGAAGAGGACGACATGTTTGAGGCCCGAGCTCCTGTCTCCAGCTTTTAGTGTTGGTTTCAGGGAGGCCACTAGAACAAGCCTGGAGATGCCATCCACCACTCAAAGCAGCAGCAGAGGCAGAAAAGCCAGAGAAAGGGGGAAATCTGTGATTCAAGCCAACTTCCCAGCCCCATCCTCCAGTGAGATGACAGGCAAGCCTCCTGCAACCCCACATCATCAGCAAGCCACCATAGGGGTGTTCTACCGCATCAATGTCCTGTAGTAGGAAGCAAAACTTTACTGAACCACAAATAGGTGATACCCTCCTGCAATTAACAAATTACCTAACGTACCTAGTCGATTTAACTATAATCAAAAAATGTTAACCTTACTTTTTTTTTTTAGAAGTTTGAAAAATCAACTCATCCAATCTAGCATCATAAAAAGTGTATTCTTTGAGCAATTTAAATAATATTATTTAGAAAAGAGGTTGTTGGTTCCATAAATCTACCACTACCCCACGGTAAAGTATTAGAGAATGTTTTTGTAATCATTAACTGTCAACCTCTTTCCACTAATTATTAATAACATTGAAGTGCTCTGAATACAAAAAAATTTTTGAAAACATTTATGAAAAATATTTTCTAAATAAATGATGCAATTGGTGAAAACTCTTTTCATTACTATCATTAGTATCATAATCTGGCGTGCGGCACTCTAAAGAAACAAGGCAGCTTATTGCCCTCCCAACATGGCCACGTTTCAGTGAGTCCTTCCTCAGGGGATGTTCAAGTGCATTGAAAAATCGAAGCCTTGTTTCGTGTCGTCCATGCAATGCTAGCTTGATGTTTACCACAGCCATACTCCATCTTTAACCAATGACATGACCCTTATGAGTCTCTTTTTTCCTGTTTCTTCTCTCTCCACTTGTCTTCTTCTTTTCCTCCCTCACACACACTGTAGGAAGCAGGCAGCATCAAAGGTGGTGACAGACCATTGGGGAAATGATTGCCCTGGATGAACAGCCCCTGCAGGTCATGAAGCATGTGAAATTTACATGGCTGTTGCATCGCTTAGAACCCAATTGCAAAGTGTCCTCTCAGACAACATTCAGTCAAGCAGGTTATCCTTGTCCTAGATGCTTAGAGGTCAATATTCATCAGCACAGCAAGCAGACAATTTATCCGGCTATAGGTAGCCGGATAAATTGTTACAGATATCCAGCAGACTACTGCCAGTTAGTTAAAGTCCTAGTTAGATGGATACACTTCTCTGGCTAACTTTAGGACTGCTCTCTGGCACAACCAGATTTGGTTGGATAAGATATCTGGCCAACTGTGAATATCAGAAATAGACAGATAAGTTATAAGGCTAACTTAACTCTGCCCCAGAATGCCTCCAGCTTATCCAACTAAATTTCAATCAGCTAAACAGTGAGTTGGATAGATTAGAGCCATTCAATAAGTGGGAAATTTAAAAACTCTCAGTGTCATCCTCCCTTGCAGGTCGTAGCTGGCCCAGTTGGAAAGTGGTAGTATCCATTTCACCTACAACATCTGGCCCCACCAGAAGGCTATGTACACCCACCTCTCCCTGATGGCACATTGGTGAGAGCTGGCCGAGAAAGGGGCAGGTTTTACTGGGGGACAATCAGTAGAATACAGATGGGCTGTGCTGCACACCCAAGTGATGGCTATTTATTTATTTATTTATTTATTTCGGAGCTTTCATATACTGAGGTTTAGCAGTTAGCCTTCACCTCGGTTTACAGTAGAACAATTTGTTACATCGAACAGGACATGGAACATAGTATATGGATATCAGCCATAGCTCATTCAATATCTTGGGAGCAATAAGGAAAATGATATAGGCCTGGCAGCTAGACCGGAGAGACAGGCTGTTGTTCCTGGACTTTTTATTACAGACAGTGATATAAAATTTTATTTAAACCACCTCGAAATGTTAATAGGTGATATATACATTTTTAAATAAAAAGGCAGGGGACGATGGGGACTGAGGAACACTTGTTGTACCTGACAGTTCAGGATACCCTGCAGACCAAGGAGGATTACAGGATTGAAATATATATCTGTGAACTTTTCATTTCCATTCACCTTGAGATTGTTGTGGATTGGCAGGGAATGCACGCATACCAGTAGCAGCATGGGGTGGGTCCGTGTGTGTGTGTACCAGTAGCAGAATGCACACAATGTTTCTCACATACACACAAATACTAACAAATTCACATGTTCACTCTCATACTATTTCACACACATACATGCTCATTCTCACACATACACACTTACACTCCCTCTCATTAATCCCCAGACACTCCTGCACACACTCACTCACTCAATTCTCCTCCTCTTCCACTACACACACTCATCTCAGTATCAGCAAACCAAACACTCTTCACTGTCAAACACTTGGTAAAGTAACACAAACCCCTGCAAAAAAAAAAAAAAAAAGACACCAAGAACCTTGCCATACCATATCATAACAGAACTAAATCTCAGGATTCAAACTGCAGCAACCTTATCTATGAAAAGGAAGCAATGCAAATATTATACTACTCCCTAGAACATTAATACATCACCTACTGCACAAACAACAAACCGTACTGCTACAAAGCCCTACAGAGAAACTACACGCTAACAGAAATACTGCACCTCTGTTACACATGCAGAACACAAACTGACCCTTACCTAATAAAAATAAAGGATTACAAATTAGAAACAGAAATACACAGACACAAATAAAATGAAAGCCCGAGAAACCAGACTCTGAACAGTGGAATTCTGAAGAAAGAAAAAAATACAAATATATAATGCCTATTTCCAAAGACAGAAAGTGTTACTCACTAAAAACTCAAAATAATAATTTACTTTTTTTACATTTGTTTTCTGATCTTATTTTTCTAATTGGTTGGTTCTAGCATTTTTTTCCATGTTCTACTTCTCGGTCATTTCCTAATTCCTTTTATGGGGTCTTTTTTTTTCTGTTTCTTCTCTCTCCACTTGCCTTCTTCCTTTTCTCCCTCACACTCACACACAGGTTCTCACATTCACATGCTGTCTCTCTCTCTTTCTCTCTCTCACACACAGGCTCTCATTCTCATATGCTCTCTCACATACGCACAGGCTCTCACTCTCACATGCTCTCTTATTCACTCCACACACACACATACACAAGCATTCTCACACACACATTTTTCAGGGCCTGGGCCTCTCTTTCGCCTCCTTTTTTCAAGGCTGCCATGGGATAAGGACCATGGAGGTTCTGCTTCCAGGACTTCTTTTCTTAGGCCACCAAGAGATGGAATCCTCTGTGGCCCTGCCACAAGGACAGATGCTACTCCTCTTCTCTATGCGGGCTGTTGCTCCTCCTCCTTCCTGCCTGCTGAGCTCTGGCATCTTTTTCTTCCAGGGTCATGCGAGGAGGAAAGAGGAGGAGCACCCAGAGATTTTGAGTATTGGCTCAAAGACACACTTACATACCTGAACATGCTCTGCTAGATATATGTAACAATTTATCTGGCTATCTTTAGCTGGATAAATTGACTGCATGTTTAAGTATGTATGTGTGTCTCCTTCAGAATTCCAGAGTCTCTGGGCCAAATCCGGAGAGTTCCCAGGTATGCCATTTTTAGTGCCTTGGGCTGTTTATTATGCCTTTGTTCGGGCTGCTTAGCACCCTTTACAGTGCCTTGGGATTTCCATGCTGCTGTTGATTCTGCATTGCCCCTCTTTTGGCATTTTGATGCCACTGTTGTTGGTGCTATTTGACACTCCTTTGGTGCCTTGGTGTCTTCATGCCACTATTGGTGTTCCTTTGTTCCTCTTTTGATGCCTTGGGTCAGTCATGTCTCTGTTTGAGCTGTTTTGCCCCCTGTCACAGTGCACTGGGGTTTTGATGACACTCTTCTTCCTGCTTCCCCCCTCTCTCAATATCTGTGGGTATTGATACCTCTGTATGCTTTTTTTTTCTCTGTCAAATGTGACTGTGCTGTGTATGTGTGTCCACAATACTGGGTGTATTATAACACTAATGTAGGGATCCTGTTAGTCCCTGCCAGAGTTAGGTAAAAATATATACCAATTGGTGTAAGGAGAGACTCAGGAACAATATTGTGTTCACAGCTCCCCCATGTAGAAACTGACAAATGGAATCTCCCTCTAGGACAAGTCACCATTTCACTTTGTGGATTTCCCTATTGCTTTTATAGATGCAGCATGACCTGTGCCGTTCTCTTATTTTTCTATTGATTAACGTAAACCTCCATGTAGTGTTTTCTTTTGGATGAGAGTTTCTTTCCACCCTCTCATTCCATTGTTTAATCTTTAATTAAGCATTTGAGATTGCAGTGCCAAATCCTTTTGAACCCAGTTAACCTTTACTTAATTTTGCTCTTCAATCCACTGGAAGAGGTTTTCCTCCAGCAAGAGGAAATTGAGATCATCAAGAGCCATCCTGTGTGTGTGTGAGGATGAAGGAGAAAGGGGAGAGAAGGAAAGGAGATGGACCACATCAATGGCCCATGAATATCTGCTGAAGATTGGGAGATGAGGAGAGAAAAGAAAGGAGATAGAATAAAACTTTAAAGTACATTAACCACCATGAGAGAGAAGCACCAAAGCTTTGCCCAGAACCCTCTGTGATGGAAGATATCAAGTAACTAAAAGAATTGCATCAATTAGTGTTATATCTGAATTTACAAATGACTGTAAGAAGTCGCAAACTTACTAAAAGCATTTGTAGCAAAGTAAAATGAAGTGCACAGCTGTAAAGACTTTAAATCATCATTTGCCCTTTATCAGTAAAAGATAAAAGTGGACACCACCAAACAACTCTCCTGTGTCATACTGAGTGGTGACTTTGATGATCATCTAATGCTGTGATTATCAGTGCTGTGTACCTAGATTTACGAGTGAGAGCTTAAAGAGCAAGGTGAGGGCCTAGAAAGTAAACTTTCCCCCCATGCAGGAAACCCTGGAAGTAAATCTAAAGTTATAGCTATAATGTCCATCTAAAAATAAACGGGTGAATTTTAAAAGCCCTACGTGTGCCAAAGCTGGGAGATATCTGCGTGTATCATCCTGGCACACACCGCACAGATTTTAGAGGCACCTGGGCACACACGTATCTCCCGGTATGTGAGTAAAAAATGTTTTTTTTTTAAGAACGACAGGGTGGCTAATGTAAGCCCAATATTTAACAAGGGCTCCAGGGACAATCTGAGAAACTAAAGACCGGTTAGCCTGAATTCAGTGCCAGGAAAAATAGTGGAAAGTGTTCTAAATATCAAAATCATAGAACATATAGAAAGGCATGATTTAATGGAATAAAGTCAGCATGGCTTTACCCAAGGGAAGTCTTGCCTCACAAATCTGCTTCACTTTTTTGAAGGAGTTAATAAACATGTGGATAAAGGTGAACCAGTAGATGTAGTGTACTTGGATTTTCAGAAGACGTTTGACAAAGTTCCTCAAGAGAGGCTTCTAGGAAAAGTAAAATGTCATGGGATAGGTTGCGAGGTCCTTTCTTGAAATGCCCACTCCCTTCCACTGAGAAAAAACAGAGAGTAGGATTAAATGGACAATTTTCTCAGTGGAAGGGAATGGGCATTTCAATATATTTATAAATGATCTGGAAAGAAATACGACGAGTGAGATAATCAAATTTGCAGATGATACAAAATTGTTCAGAGTAGTTAAATCACAAGCGGATTGTGATGAATTGCAGGAAGACCTTGTGAGACTGGAAAATTGGGCATCCAAATGGCAGATGAAATTTAATGTGGATACGTGCAAGGTGATGCATAAAGGGAAAAATAACCCTTGCTATAGTTAAACAAAGTTAGGTTCCATATTAGGTGTTACCACCCAAGAAAGAGATCTAGGCGTCGTAGTGGATAACACATTGAAATTGTCGGATCAGTGTGCTGCGTCAGTCAAAAAAGAAAACAGAATGTTGGGAATTATTAGAAAGGGAATGGTGAATAAAACGGAAAATGTCATAATGCTTCTGTATTGCTCCATAGTGAGACCACACCTTGAAAACTGTATACAATTCTGGTCAAAAAAAATATAGTTGCAATGGGGAAGGTACAGAGAAGGGCAATCAAAATGATAAAGGGCATGGAACAGCACCCCTATGAGGAAAGACTAAAGAGTTTAGGACTTTTCAGCTTGGAGAAGAGACGGCTGAGGGGGGATATGATAGAGGTGTTTAAAATGCACCAAGCTAGAAGTTTTAGTAACCTACATAAGCATATTAATGTTAAAATCAAACTGCCTAATTTGTTCCTAACAATCAGGTTTAACTTACACACCTAGTTTATTATTTTAAATTGTTACTGTACTATGATGGCACACGAGTAATTTGTAATCTACACCACCCATATTTCTCTTTATCGTGCCCTTCTGTAAACCGTTGTGATGGTACTTAACTTAACGACGGTATAGAAAAAATTTTAAATAAATAAATAAAATCATGGGAGGTCTTGAATGAGTAGATGTGAATTGGTTATTTACACTTTCGGATAATTGAAAGACTAGGGGCCCTCCATGAAGTTAGCATGTGGCACATTTAAAACTAATCGGAGAACGTTCTTTTTCATTCAACGCACAATTAAACTCTGGAATTTGTTCCCAGGGGATGTGGTTTGTTCAGTTAGTGTTGCTGGGTTTAAAAAAAGGGATTGGATAAGTTCTTGGAGGAGAAGTCCATTACCTGCTATTAATTAAGTTGACTTAGAAAATAGCCACTGCTATTACTAGCAACAGTAACATGGGATAGACTTAGTTTTCGGGAACTTGCCAGGTTCTTATGGCCTGGCTTGGCCACTGTTGGAAACAGGATGCTGGGCTTGATGGACCCTTGGTCTGACCCAGTATGGCATGTTCTTATGCTCTTGTGTGCAGGTCTAACACTGTTGATGCTGCTTTGTCCCTCTTATTGTGCCTTGAGGTGTTCCTGACACTTTTGGTGTTGTTTTCCCCCTGTTATTTAAACTTGGGCTGCCACTTTTGGTCCATATGCTTCTCTCATGGTGCCCTGGAGTCTTCATGCCACTGTTGTTGGTAATCTTTGCCCTTCCATAGTGTCTTGGGGAGTTCATGCCATTATGTTTTCTGTTTTGACCCTTTGTTAGTGCCTTGGGTGTTAATGCCACTTTTGCTACTACTTTGCTTTTCTCATAGTGCATTAGATGTTTATGCCATTGTTTATGCTGCTTTGACCCTGTATCAGTGCCTTGGGGTGTTCTTGACACATTTGGTAGTGTTTTCCCTTTTTCATTGTGCCTTAGGGTGTTTATGCCTCTGTTTGGGATGCTTTGTCCTAAAAACGTTCCTATTCGTGCTATTCTTGGTTCCACTTTGCCTCATTGTCGATAGCTTGGAGTGCTCTTTCTTCTGCTGCTGTTCTTTGCTTGCAAGTTTCAATAGAAGTTGAATAGAAAATCTCAATTTTAGAACCACAATAAGGTGCATTCCTTCCCCCACTGACTTTAATGGAAAACAAATTACTGAAAGACATGAAAAAATGAATAATTTTTTGGCCATAAATTGAATAACATGAATCACTGAACCAAACAAACTGAATGAAGGAACTGAACTGACATTTTTTTCCACGCACATCCCGATTAACTTCCTCTCTTCAAGCAAGGTAAGTAGAGAGTGCAACAAGCTAGGTAGAGAGTAGGGATGTGAATCGTTTTAGGACGATTAAAATTATCGTCCGATAATTTTAATATCGTCTTAAACCGTTATGGAACACAATACAATAGAGATTCTAACGATTTATCGTTATAAATCGTTAGAATCGTGAGCCGGCACACTAAAACCCCCTAAAACCCACCCCCGACCCTTTAAATTAAATCCCCCACCCTCCCGAACCCCCCCCCCAAATGACTTAAATAACCTGCGGGTCCAGCGGCGGTCCGGAACGGCAGCGGTCCGGAACGGGCTCCTGCTACTGAATCTTGTTGTCTTTAGCCGGCGCCATTTTCCAAAATGGCGCCGAAAAATGGCGGCGGCCATAGACGAACACGATTGGGCAGCAGGAGGTCCTTCCGGACCCCCGCTGGACTTTTGGCAAGTCTTGTGGGGGTCAGGAGGCCCCCCCCAAGCTGGCCAAAAGTTCCTGGAGGTCCAGCGGGGGTCAGGGAGCGATTTCCCGCCGCGAATCGTTTTCATACGGAAAATGGCGCCGGCAGGAGATCGACTGCAGGAGGTCGTTCAGCGAGGGTTCCGGCGCCTCGCTGAACGACCTCCTGCAGTCGATCTCCTGCCGGCGCCATTTTCCGTACGAAAACGATTCGCGGCGGGAAATCGCTCCCTGACCCCCGCTGGACCTCCAGGAACTTTTGGCCAGCTTGGGGGGGGCCTCCTGACCCCCACAAGACTTGCCAAAAGTCCAGCGGGGGTCCGGAAGGACCTCCTGCCGTCCAATCGTGTTCGTCTATGGCCGCCGCCATTTTTCGGCGCCATTTTGGAAAATGGCGCCGGCTGAAGACAACAAGATTCAGTAGCAGGAGCCCGTTCCGGACCGCTGCCGTTCTGGACCGCCGCTGGACCCGCAGGTTATTTAAGTCATTTGGGGGGGGGTTCGGGAGGGTGGGGGATTTAATTTAAAGGGTCGGGGGTGGGTTTTAGGGGGTTTTAATGTGCCGGTTTTGCGATTTTACGTTTTTTTCGATTTTTTTACGATTTTTCACGATTTTTCACGATATTTTACCCCCCCAAACGGCAACAATACGATTCCCTCCCCCTCCCAGCCAAAATCGATCGTTAAGACGATCGAGGACACGATTCACATCTCTAGTAGAGAGTGTATTGCACAAATCAACTCCTCTTGTACCTTTCATCAATTCAAACTGCAGAAATTCTTCAGCCATGCCAACTTTGCTGTTTGTACCTCCAACTGTGTATGTAAAACTGCCCCCCCAAATCTACCCCACCCCCAATCCCTACTCCAAATTTAAAAGTGCCCCCTCTTACAGTGGTCAGGAGCAGGCAAATTATTCTAATCATACCTCCTTTTTTATCACAGGCACTATTTACACTATATTTACAGTATTTTAATAAATCTAGGGGTGAGTTTCCAAACAATTGGCAATTTGGCAGCCCAACTTTTATTGAATATCAATGAATTTTGGAAGGAGGAGCTGCGTAATTCACAATGGTCTGTCTGATGACAGTGTTTCTAGTTCTGTACAAGGTGAATACACAGTAGATAAGTTGAAATCAGGGGTTCAGTAAACAAGTTATATGGTCACGTAGGTACACTGAATATATAGGTGTTTTATGCCTCAGATAACATCCAGTATTATTGATTAGGAAAGGTAGATTAATTATTTTTTTTAGGGTAAACCATTGATAATGGTGCTGATAACAGGATTAATACAGAATCTATAAAAATCATGGGAAGGAACAAAAAATTGAAAAATTATAAGCAGACAGTATCCTATATCATATGGTTTCAGGTCTCGAGGAACAGGTATGTGAAATTTGGCTTTTCAGCTCTTGTTGCAAATTAAGAAATACCCAGAATCCTCACAAAAACTAGGACTGGCTTACTTGCTCCTTATATAGCCATGTAGTTACTTTACCTACTCCTCACAAAAGCTAAATAGTAATGTTAGAACCACCACCTCAAATATTGGGGGGAAAAAATGAAATGTTAATAAGGTTGGCATAAAATGACTTATTCTTCCCTTGTTAATACCTATAAAAATTAATTTTCATAAGCTAAATTTGTTGGAGGAATATCATTTTACAACAGATCAGAAATATTTCTAGTTCATCTTTATTTCCTGAATTTAAGCATGCATATACAGTAGAAGACAGAATATCCACAACAGGTTTAAGGAGTCATCAGTATTTCTCTCCCTATCACATATTTAAATGATCACATAGAATGTAATTTCATCATGATACTTATTTTTACATTGGTTTTATTTGCAAAAGTAAGGTCCAAAAATTACATTGTGATTGATATTATTTTAGATTAATATAAAATTTAAAAATGACTCGGTGTTAAATACTGCTCTTTCCTTGTCTTCACTATTGACGGTGTACAGAAGGTCTCCATGAAAGATGAAACTGTAAAGTTTCAACAGACTTCATGCTGAACCACTGTTCTAGCTGTAAGTAATTCATTGATGTGGTCATCGCTGTACCCCAGGGTGTCCTTCAGAATTGCCACCGAATGCTGTCCTACTAGTGGAGGAGGTTTGGGGTTTGACAGTTTGAATTCATCATATTGTACAGCTGGGCCTGAAAGAATAGAAAAGTGTTAAACACTTTGCATTAATTATTGCACTGCATCCACTGTTATATCAGTACATATACAGAAAACATGAGATGCTCTCTGATCATAAAGATATATATGACTGCTTTCGGTGTATTGTAAGACTTGATGACATCACAATTTGCTGTAGCTCACTGAAAATTCAGTTGAATTGCTTAACGATTATTTTTTAATAATCTATCTAATTTATAGCCCACCTTACCATTTACTCAAGGTGGCATACAGTAACATAAAATATGAGTGACAAAATTAATAAACATTAAAATAAAATGCAATAAGAACAAAGCATAATAAACATTTTTAAAAAGCCTAAAATTAAAAAGGTCATATGGTAAAGATTACATTTTTTTTATTTTAAAAGTAAATATTCTACATCACTCTACTGTATGTTTAGAGATTCAGAAAGCCATGACCTAAAACTAACAAATAAAAACTCATTACTAAAGAGTGATTTGCCAAACCATATCACCCATTATTAAATTGTCTAAATGTGATATCAAGCAATAACTAGCTGCCCCATACTTTTCTACCTGCAATAATAATAAGATTTTCATCCTTAGGAAAGAATCTGTTTAAGGTAGCTGTCTGATTTGTGAGGATATTATACATAGGAGTGCCAATGACATTGTCCTAAGAATGTAAATTGATAAAATTAATAATCTCTGAATTAGTGATGGAAGTGTAGGAAAGGTCCATAGCAATCTTTGGGGGTCATTTATCAAAATGCTATATGGTGTTTTCACATGCGTTAAGCACCATAATGTACAGTGTGATGCAAATCACATGTGAAATCACCATAATGCATGGTGTGATGCAAACCAGAAAAAGGGAAGGAGTTTGGGGTGGGATTTGTGGCCAAGTTTCACAATTTTGTGAAGCCATATTGCATGGCTGTAACTATACCTTTTTCAATTGCATTAAGTTGTGTGATTATGGCTTTATCATGCTTTGTGATCATTTTGCAAATAGCGTTTTTAGTATTTAAGCTGCTGGAGAGCTGGCCTAGTTATCAGGGCCATTGAGTGAGAGAAGGAGAGAAAAGCCATAATGCCTTCATACTAGGTAGGTATTTATACCTCTATATGAGGCCCACATAGTTACTCGAGGTGAAGTTTAGGTAGGAGTGTAGGGGTTAGGGGTCACTTTGACTTTCAGAGTGAGACATACAAACAAAACAGTCAGTGCACTCTTGTGAAGATTTGATGACCTTCGGAGTGAGAAAACACACCCAAAGTTGAGATTTGTGCAATGTTCTCCCAACCTAGCTTGATGTTATCCAGGTAGAGAGTCCATCAAGCTAGGTTGAGAGAACATTGCACAAATCTCATCTTTGGGTGAGTTTCCTCACTCCGAAGGTCATCAAATCTTCACAAGAGAGCACTGTTCTGTTCGTATGTCTCACTCTGAAAGTCAAAGTGTTCCCTAACCCCTAAACTCCCACTTTTATTGTAAATTGTTTAGCCTAATTTTGCAGTTCGTCTCAGTTGTTTTGCCCCCTTGTTTCTTATTGTTCAATTTTACTTGCATTGTTCATTGTTCTCTGTAAAGCTCATTTAGCTGCTTTTTGTTTACTGTGAACCGATGAGATGTTCCCAACGTTCATCAGTATATAAAAGATTCTAAATAAATAAATAAATAAATAAATAAATAAATAAACAAACTCCTACCTAAACCTCACCTCGAGTAATTATGTGGGCCTCATATAGAGATATAAATATCTACCTAGTATGAGGGCATTATGGCTAGTCTCTCTGTCTCCCTGTTTCTCTCTCTCTCTCTCTCTCTTTATCTCTTTCTCTCTCCCTCCCAGTGGTTGTAGGTAGGAATTACAATTCTGGCACTTATCACAAAGTGCAAAAAAGTTATCACAATTTGCAGTAATACCTATGCAAAGTACTAAGATAGCACACTTTGCAATTAACTGCCTATTACCATAAAATATGCCCCTTTTCCTATCACATACGATATTTAGTGCATTTTGATAAATCCAGGCCTTTGTCTGTTTGGAAATCCAAGCAGTAGTTAATCCACAGTGACAAATCTGTCCAGGACAAATAGATGATTTGGGGGATTAGAGTATCTGAGATGATAGTGACAATATCCTATAAGGACAAACAAATCAAAACTGTAACCTTGCAGTTACAACACAAAATGTAAGGTGAAGGTTTTAATGCAATTTCTGTCCGGGGTTTTATAGGATTCAATGCAATTTATGTCTGGGGTTTGTCATCTACAGACAGTAAACTGTTTATTATAACTGGCTGACATTTGGGGACACTATGACAAAGTATGAGAAGGACAACACCATATAAGCAATAACCTAGGTGTTATGACATGAAATGTGTGACAAGGTATGAAATTGCCTCCTCTAGGTTAACAGTTTTTTGTCTGCCAACTGTTGTCCAATTATTGTTGATTGTTGCTAGCTGAATATTTGAGCATGTTAATCGGTTTTTAAAAATGATCTAGGGGATTGTGTGGGGGAAAGTCTGCATGTAATTTGATTATATGCATACTTTTCCATGCACATAGTAGGCCAGGACCTTCCTAAACTTGTCCTGGGGATGCCTCAAATGTGAAAAAACAAAACAAGACCGTAACACGCCTGATATTACTGAATGGAAAATTTTACTCTCTTTTTGAAGAGAGTTTTAAAGGAATAGCCACTGGCTCATCCTACAAGTGACTAAACAAGTAGATATAACCCTTAACCACAGTTGCCATTATACTGTGGAAGGGAGTACGGATAAAAAGAACATTTGAATGTAAAATTGATTTCTAAAGATCTTTCTTGTTAGAGATTAAAGCATGGGTAAAGGAGGCATCTGGATTATATGCTGATACGAGGTGCCCCCTGATGAAGGCTGGTGACAGCCGAAACATGGTCCATGTTGGGGCAATGTTTGGAACGCTACAGTGGGAGCTAAATATTTTTTAACATAAAATATGTCAGTTTAATAAAAATAAGAAAAATTGTTTTTGGTATGTGAAAATTGGGTTTGATGAGACGGGTAAACGGGTGGTTAAAAGTTGTGGTACAACGTCAAGTGATTACATTGTAGTGACTATAAACGGCTGATGCTGTTTGCGGCCCATTGCGTGGCGAGAGACAGTGGATTAAAAGTGTAGCACTAAAGTCTGATGACGCTTTCACTTTTGTTAAATAATTTTTTCATTGGCGGTTGATGATAAATGAATTGTTTCCTCTCTTTGTTTGGATATTATTAAAAATGATCATATACATGCATAAGTAGCCTCTACTTGCATTCTCCGTATTTTTTAAACATAAAAACATACATGCGTGTTTTCACTTTTGAGTGCATATATACATGCGTAAGAAAGGAACAATCTAGGGGCACGTAAGGTACTATTTTAAAAGACACACATGTACAATTTCGAACTTACTTGCATATTTTATGCTAATTAACTAGTATAAATGATATTAAACGTTTTTATTGTGTACTACTGACTGGGTGGGAGATCTGGGTGAACTGGGAGGAGTTCAGACTGAAGAACCAAGTTAGTCTTGATGATCTGGAAAAGAACTGGGCGAACTTGTGGTAAACTGGGCAAACTAATTGGTAAACTTATTAATTTCCTTGATGTGTGCATGTTCTAAAATTGCTCCACTTATGCGCGTAAATCAGGACATATGTGAGTAAGCCTGAGTTTAATTTAACACACAAAATATACACACATATATTTTCAAAATAAGTAGGTAAAATACACATGTTCCATGCATTGAAAAATATGGTTTTAATGCATTGCATGTCTTCATACATTAGCCTAATCATCAAAGCCCAAAATCAACGTATTCTTAAAAAAAAAAAGTTAAACAGAGACTGCTTGTATGTGGGATCTTCAATATAGTACAAACATTTTTGAATATATGGTGAACCTCTAAATATGGGGATTTTTAAGTGAAAAAAGAGAATAATGAATAAAATAAAATAAAATTGGACTTGTGAGTAAAAACAGGATGTTTTGTACATTCTGAGTACTTGAAGGTCCTACAAAAATATAAATAAAAATAAATTTAATAACAAGAAGAAAGATATAAGATACTATCGGTAGAACAGATTAATTAGGACATTACTGAGAGACATTGTGGATTGTAGTTCATACATTAGCTTACATAAGCAAGTATGTTGTGGGATGAACATACATGTATTTTACAACATGCATTTATGTGATACACGCATGTTATAAAATAATATGACAAAGTACAAAAAGCTACATACACACTTATATGCCACCATGCACAGTTGTTTGAAAATTATCTTCCCTATTTTCATTATGGATATGCATCTGTTTAAAACAAATGGCCTATCTGCGACAAATATACCATATTCATTTGATTCATTTGCCCCCCCCCAAAAAAAAAAAAACCAAAACATATGAACAAGTTCCACGAATGAAACATGTCATTTGTTTAATTCATTTATGTTTCCCCATTGAATGAGGCTGGGCAGGTCATATGGGAGTTTCCACAGCAATCAGTCATCATGCCTATGACTCATGTGTGAGATCAGAGAAGAACGGGATCTACTGTCAAGGAAACAAGACTGACAAAGCAAGGGAACATATCAGAGGGAAGCATTTTTCTAGATCAGCGAATCACTGAACTTGCTCATCCTTTGTATCATAATCCCTGACTGTTTCAGCTTGCAGTTGGAGTCTTTCTCTCACTCATGGAAGATACATCCTGCTTCGCTGTTGTCTTAGAATTCTGTATTACTACAGTCTTCTGAATCAACAGTGCTTTGGTTCAAGATTAGAAACATTCAACTGTTAGCTGCTGTCACACTGTGTTCATTTGCACAGGTTTATATATATACGCGCATAGCCGCGCACATCTTATAAAATCCGGGGTTGGCGCGCGCAAGGGGGTGCACATTTGTGCAACTTGTGCGCGCTGAGCCCTGCGCGCTGCCTGTTCCCTCCGAGGCCGCTCCGAAATCGGAGCGGCCTCAGAGGGAACTTTCCTTCTATCCCCCCACACCTTCCCCGGCCCTATCTAAACCTTCCCCCTACCTTTGTTGTTAAAGTTACGCCTACCGGAAGCAGGTGTTACTCTGCGCGCGCCAGCGGGCTGCTGGCACGCTATCACCCGACCCGGGGGCTGGTCCGGAGGCCTCGACCATGCCCCCAGGCCGGGGCCACGCCCCTGACACGCCCCCGGAATGCCCCGAAATTCGCGCCGCCCACCTGACACGCCCCCCTTGCGAAGCCCGGGGACTTACACGCGTCCCGGGGCTTGCACGTGCCACCAAGTCTATGCAAAATAGGCTCGGCGCGCGCAGGGGGGTTTTAAAAGGGTTACGCACATAACTTATGCGCGTAACCCTTTTAAAATCCGGCCCTCTTTGTCTAGGACTGTGTCTGTTAGATAAGTCAGTGATCCACAAACAGTGCAGTAGGTCTATGCCAGTTACCACCGCAGGTACAAACTGTGGATTATTTTATTTTGCTACTGCATTTAAATTTCTAGTGCATTCACTTTTACTTCTGTTTTACCAGTAGTAAGCTCAGACACATAGTATAGCACTATATCATTCTTTGCTTTTTCTGTATGTGCTGTGTGAGTCAGCATATACTGTAGTCACTAGCAGAGCAAAATACCAAAAGTGTTGTTTTATTGTAATGTATTCTCTCTCAGGCCGATACAGTAAGAAATGCGGGAGAGCCGGTGCTCCTTGTTGAGAGCCTGCTCTCCCAACATGTGCCGAGGCACCTCTCCTGGGCGCGCAATTGTCTATTTAAAAGAGGTGTCGAACTAATAAGGAAGTGCTAGGGATAATAGCGCGTCCTTAATGCCTCCTTATTAGCGAAGAGTTGGCTGTCAGCGGCCCCCGACAACCAATGCTCTATTTTACTGGCGTCAGTTTTCGAACCTGCTGACAGCCACAGATTAGGAAAACAGATGCTGGTAAAATTGAGCGTCTGTTTTTCTAACCCACCAACCGGTTACATTTTTTTATTTTAATTTTTGGTTCCTCCAACTTAATATTGCTAGGCTAATAAGTCGGAGAGCATACAGAAAAGCAGTATTTTCTGCTTTTCTGTACACTTTTCCAGCCCTTGGATACTTTCAGAATCCTGGGAGACTAACTAATAGGCTCATCAACATGGATTTGCATGTGATGACCGCTATTATTTTTTGGGGGGGTTGGCAGCACGTTTTTGACATGCTATTACCCCTTACAGTATAAGGGGTAATAGACGTGCATCAGAAACACACGGCCAATCGCATGGTAAATGGTATGCTTGGCTGAGCGCACCTTTCTGTATCGGCCTGTCTGTGTATTGTTCAACCTTACACACAGAAGGATCACTGTAGTAGTTCATCACACTAGTGTCATCAGTGTTACTAACCACCAAATTTTCAGAAATAAAGATTAATTGACAACACCTTTTGTCCAGTACTGCAGCAGAAAAAAAAAATCCATCATGTCAGGCAAAGGATGTGGGAAGCCCACAGTTGTTGGCAGGGGATTTACTAGACAGATAACAGTAAGTCCCCAAACTAAGATAAAGAGAGATTTTTTCAAATCCCAAACATCAGCAGGAGAGACAGGCATGTCAAGCTGCAAGAAGTTGAGATTTGGGGAGAATATGCCAGTTGTTCCATCAGCATCTCAGCCAGATTTGCTATCTCAGAGGAGAGGAAAAGGGAAGGCACTAGTAGTACTAGTAGCAGCAGAGTACAACCCCCAGTGCCTATAGAAGTACAAGTGGTGAAACCGAAACCAGCACTGCAAACCCTTAATGTGAAGGCTTCCCCAAAGGCTCTCTCTCTTCCGCCCCTCCACCCCCCCGCCCCCCGCTTTAGCAATTCTAAAACTTTATCATGAATTGCGTTATGGCCATTTTGGTAATATCGCACAGCTTAATGCCAGGAAAAAAGGTGTAGTTATTTCCAGCATTAAAACCATGTGATTTTGCCCCTCATTTTTATAATTCCTGTCCAAACTCCTCCCTAATCCCTTTCCTTCCCAAAATTTGCATTATGGCTGTGCCATGCCATTATTATCGCATGCATTATGGTGTTAACGCATGCATTAACGTGTTATCACGTGCATTAATGCCATAACATATTTTGATGAATGACTGTGTAAAAGTACTAACAGTTACAAAATTCAGCAAAGCTTAGCATGTGGGTGGAGTTGCAGCAGCAGTGGCAGCGTAGGGAGCTGGGCGCAAAGAGAATGCTCAAAGGCAGTATCCCTCAATTTCCCTCCCTGTTCCGCTGGACCCCATCACTGTCCAGCCCACCAGCTTCAAAATGGCCAATAATGCAACTTAGCCTCATCCCCTGGCCTGCCCCCACTTCCCTGGGTACCTCCTTAATCCTGCCTTCCAACCTGGCTCCACCTGAACTACATCCTGTACAGAGGCCACCTCCATGCAGCGCCCGCCCTAAGCCTACCCACCTGACATGTCACCCCCAATGACATCACTGTGGGCACCAATGCTGTGGTGACACTATTGGCTGCGATGCTGCCACATGGAGCCCTGATTGCTGCCAAGACCCGGGTGAGTGCACAGCCCTCTTACCCCCCTCTGCTCTTAGACATGGCCCCAAGTTATCAATGGGGTCTGCGCACCCGGCCCAGCACCTTCCATAAAGGTTTTCACAAGGTTCAACAACATGAGTATTGTAGCCATATTTGGGGGAGTCATTTCTGGCGCCATGTTTTGAGTGGAACCAGAAAATAGCAATGGGTAGATTGTATTTTCAAATGTATGCTTGTCATTTTCCATAAAAATGCTATCTGCACAAGAAGCAGGTGCAAAGTCCTCAGTTTCTTTGTAGCAGCAGTCATTTTTACAGAAAAAGTATTCAATGCTTTCTTTTGGAAATTTAGTTCAAAGCCTACAAGTAAAAAGTCACAGTCGTGATAACTGTATCACAATGACCAGTTTGTCAACTGCCTTCAAAACACATCAATGAAGCATGCAGAAAGAATAAAAAACTAAATGCACTCTAGAAAAAAAATAGGCACCTTAAACCAAAAACTGCAGCATTTGATTAGTCATGGAAAACTATAGGGTACACTGAAAAATAATGCTCTTGGCTTAATTGTAAATCTCATATTTTTGCCAATGAATCAATTATGATACGCATTACATGCATATGGAGCACTTCCAACAGGGGAAAGTCAGTTAATATTTTTCAGTTATTGAAATAAAATTTCTGATACTTGTAAATGCCTGGTTGCTACTACCTTAGGCCAGGCTGATCAAACAATATTTCAGGACCTGTTCTGGTCATCTAATAGACAACATCCTCCTGAACTTTTAAGCATCTATATCCTCAAGTAAAACATTTCATATCAGGTGATGATGTATGTATTTCTGAAAAGAAATCAGCACTTTAACTACTATTATAATTGTCAAGTAGGGGCATCAAAGAAACAGTTAGCCTGGGTTATTCATTTAAACTGAAGTCTATATTCGTCTGATGAGAGTACACTATTTTTCACAGTCTCAGCTGTATCTTTCCTCATCTCTTCATCCCAAACATTAGCAACCAGGTCACACAGCAGTAAAACCAAAGCAGCAAAGTAAAACAAACTTGTAAAAAATGGAATATAAACAGTTGAGCCAAGTGGAACAGAGCACGGTATGTCCTTGACCAAAAGCAACCCATGACTATTTTAATAAAATCTGTACTCCGTCTTGTCTTGTTGCTCTCTGACTCACTCGTTAGCCCTGTTGCCACGCACTGTTATAAATCAAACATATCTCCATGCACGTCAATGTAATTTCACTTAAAGACTTTACCTGGTGTTGCAGAAATGCATATTCATTAAGAAAAGAAATCAAGGGAGGTTGATTATTTGTGACACACATGCTTTGCAATTGCTGTTTTCAGCAGCTGCAGTTTTTTTATGTTTACAATTGCAAGGGCACTCATTTCCATGTATTTTTTTTTTCATATAAACCGAAAACTCTAGAAACAGTTTTCTGCCAGATTATTATCAGTAAATCTTTAGATAAATACATATGTTGGAATATGTCTAAAGGTTTTATGGTTAAGTGATGTTTACATGCAACAGTTTATAATGTTCAGAATGAATTAGGATGACCACGATAATTTCCCTGTCTCCATTACCTCACTTCCCTCCTTCAGTTATGCTGTTGTCATACAAACAAATCCATAAACATGGAGCGCCTCATTTTCACTGTTTCAGTAGCCAGAAAATTGTAATTATACATAATACCATGGTAATTGTTGGGACAGAAAGACCATTTAGCCCACCCAGTCTATCCAATTGTCCCTGCTTTCTGTGTCACCACAGACCCTAATTGATTTTTGGTTATTTCTTGCCCTTGTCACCATCATCTTTACCTGTTCCCATTTGGTTACTGTCACTTCTGCTAGTAGCCCTTTCCATATATCCACTTATCCAGTCAGTAAAGAAGTATTTCCTCCTCCAAGTCTCCCTCCTTTCAATTTTATATCATTTACTAGGGCTGTGAATCGTGTGCCTGATTGTTTTAACGATCGGGTTCGGCTGGAGGGAGAAAAAAAATCTGATCGGTAGAGATGTGAATCAGAATCGGTTCCGATTCCGATTCACATCGCTAATTTTGTTTAGTGAGGCCCAAGCCGATAAAAAAAAAACCCCACCCCGACCCTTTAAAATTGACCCCTTAGCTTCCCCCACCCTCCCGAACCCCCCCAAAACTTTTTACAAATACCTGGTGATCTAGCGGAAGTTCCGGGAGTGACCTCACACCACACACATTAAATTATGAGATGTAATGTGTGTGGTGTGACACACATGGTCCACCTTTGACGAAGTATCCGACATCGAAGTTCAATCCATGTTAAAAAAAAACGTCAATCCTGCCCCACATAAACTAGATACCATACCTACTATGGATATAAAAAAACTTGCTGACACAACCTCCCATACAATAGCCAAAATAATCAACCTATCAATTAATGATGGAGTAATGCCAGATATTCTAAAAGGGGCAATTATCAAACCACTACTAAAGAAAAAGAACTGTGACCCAAATATCTTAAATAACTACAACCAGTTTCAAACCTACCCCTCCTTGCTAAATTAATAGAAAAAATGGTACAGAAACAACTAGCTGAACACCTGGAAAACAATAACGTACTTTATCCCTCACAACACGGCTTTAGAAAACACTAAAGCACCGAGACACTGCTAATCTCTCTCACAGATAATGTACTATGAGGTTTTGATAGTGGCAAACACTACATAATGATACTATTGGATTTATCAGCAGCGTTCGACACAGTAAACCACTCCATACTTATAAACAGACTCGAAGAAATAAGTCTACAAAACAAAACACTAGACTGGTTCAGATCCTACCTAAACAATAGATTTTTTCAAGTACAGATAAAAAACACAACATCAGATAAAATAAAGTTAATGACAGGAGTACCTCAGGGCTCTGCACTATCAGCAACACTATTTAACATCTACATGTTACTGCTGTGCCACCTCCTAGCAGGACTCGGTATAACACACTACATCTACGCAGATGACATTCAACTAATCTTGCCCATAGACGAAACAATTGAAAAAACACTAAACTTAGCAATGATGTACCTAGACATAATTAGGCAATTACTAAGCAAAATGGAGCTAGTGATAAACATTGAAAAAACGGAATTTATACACCTAGAACGAAAAAACATGGAACTAATACAAAATCCTATCAAACTTAAAAATGGTCAGGAAGTGAATACAGCCGAGAAAGCTCGAAACCTAGGAGTAATAATTGACACAGAACTTAGCCTTAAACACCACATATCACTGAAAATCAGAGAAGGCTATGCCAAACGCATGATCCTAAGGAGGCTGAAACCGTTACTAACCCAGAAACATTTCAGGACAGTCCTCCAAGCACTTATCTTCACAAGTAATGATTACTGTAACACACTATTTCTGGGATTACCGTACTCCACAATAAGACCTCTACAAGTCCTTCAAAACTCTGCCACCAGAATACTCACCGGCAAAAGCAAAAGAGACCACATTACCCAAACACTGGCCAAACTACACTGGCTACCAATAGAACAGAGAGTGCAATTTAAAACACTTTGCATAATTCACAAACTAATCAATGAAGATAAAGCTGACTGGTTAAACACAGCACTACGATTACACGTACCCCAAAGAAATCTGAGGTCAGCCAATAAAGCACTACTAACAATCCCAATGGTAAAAACAGCGAAACTAACACAAGTTAGAGAGAGAGTGCTATCCTTGGCCGGTCCAACGTTATGGAACACATTGCCACTAGAGACAAGATTACAGAGTGATCCAAAAATCTTCAAAAAAGTTTAAAAACCTGGCTATTCAGAAAAGTATTTCACAATGAGAACAGAGAATGAAAAAAAAACTTAGAACAAGGTTACCTAGATAACTGGTCCCACAACGTTTACTTTATACTCAATAATTGTTAGAAAATCTCCAGCTTAAGCATAACCCTTGTATGATTACCATATTAATCATATACATGGACTAGATCCATGACACTTTTCTTATACATTATTTTATATGAGCATGTACCGACATTGTAATGGCACTTTTGTAAATTCATCTATAATCAAACCAAATATATGTGCCTATATGTAAACCGTTGTGATGGTGTATTACTAAATGACGGTATATAAAAGATTTTAAATAAAAATAAATAAATGAGTGCATAGCAAGGCACTGTGGCAGAGGGTAGTTTAGCAGACTGAACTTTATTATTGGGATAGTCTGTGCAGTGAAATCCCCAGTCTGGCTCTTTTGTGCTTACAAGCAAGCTGTGTGTGTGTGCACACCACACACATTATATTAGTGCATAGCAAGGCACTGTGACAGTGGGCAGCCAGTAGGTACTAGGCAGTGACATTACATCCATAATGTCAGGGATAGCTAGATGTGGTTGAGTGATTGGGACTGGCAGAGGAGGCACTTCAAAAGGCACTAGTGCCAGTCGCCATTAAAGTTAAAAAGAGACCTGTTGCAATCTAAACTCTTTGGAGGAGCAAGCAGTTCCAACCAGAAAAAAATGAAATCTAAACATGATGCATCGCCACCACCTGTTTCTGACCCTGTAGTTTTGGAGGTGAGGGAAGGGGAGGCTGAGTCATGACAGACAAAATGTCGACACCCAAAAGCACCAGTGGGCAGAAGTCTCGACTAAGCATTGACAATATACTGCAGGCATTGTTTGCTTCTGATTCAGATGAAGAATCATCTTGTGTGGGATTCTCATCAGAAACGGAAGAAGTAATAGCTGACAAAGTTTTAGGAGGATCAGTTAGTCCTGTCTTAGCCTCTACTTCAGTGCAGCAGGGGAGAGATGAAACTGATGAGGAGAAAGAGCAGTCAGCACGGGCACAGAGGGGAGCTGAGGCCCCTGGCATTGCTTCTCAGGGTGCACCCACTACTAAAGCTCCAGTGCCAGTATCCACCCCCAAGGCTATACAGAAGGGAGGATCACGAAAGACATCTGTCATCTGGAGCCACTTTAAAGTGACGGATGACCTGTGTTTTGCTCGGTATAATTACTGTGGCAGGGCTATTAGCAGAGGCAAGCAAATGGGACATCTATCTAATTTTGGCATGACGCATCATATGAAGAGGCAACACCCAACAAGAGTACTGCCATCTGGGGTTGGTGGCAGTACCACTCAGGGGACCCCTTCCAAGCAGCGTAAAGAGGTTGAAAAGCAGCAGAGTCAGCCCATGCCCTTATCCCCTTCTAGCAGTCAGGTGGCAGGCCAGCAACCCCCTGACATGTGGCAGAAGCGACAACCCACCATGGAGGAAATGGGGTGGAGTGCGGTAATGCTATCCCGGGTTAAGAGGCAGGCAGCCTCAAAAGTTGTAACCAGGAGCATTGGAGAACTGATTGCCCTTGATGACCAGCCCTTGCAGTTAGTGGAGAATGTGGGTTTCAAGCGTTTTCTGAAGGTCGTAGTTCCAAATTACAAAGTCCCCTCCAGAACTACATTTAGCAGAAATGTCCTCCCCAGCCTGTACAAGCAGTGTCACAGCCGCATCCAAGCGCTGCTAGCTAAGGCACAGGGAGTGTGCATTTCACCTGCGATATCTGGACCACCATGAATGCTGCATACTCTTACCTCTCCCTGACAGCACACTGGTGGGACCTGGCTGAGGTAGGAGTAGGCAGCAGCTCTATTACTGAACAAGTATCAGGATGGAGGTGGGCTTTACTGCACACCCACCTGACGGACCAGGCCCATACCGCAACCAATATTCTAACATGCATCAGACAGATGCTGGAGGGTTGGCAACTATACCAGAGAGACAGGAATCCTCAGGCAGGGTTCTTTGTCACAGACAATGGTGCAAACATGATTAAGGCAATAAACGATGGGCACTTTAAGAAATCTGATGTTTTGCACACACTCTGCACCTGGTAGTGAAGTCAGCTCTGGGGTTGGATTCCAATGACCAAGAGAATGAATATTTGCATAGGTTAATACAGAAGTGCAGGAACATAGCAGCACACTTCCACAGAAGTGTGAAGGCAGGGCAGGTTCTCTGACAAAAGCAGACTGATTTGGGGATGCCTCACAAGCGTCTCATTCAAGACATTGTCACCCGGTGGAATTCCACCTTTATGATGCTGGAGAGGTTAGTGGAGTTGCAGACACCCCTTCATGAACTTTCTGGTACAATGGACATAGGTGTGCAGAATCCCCTAGGGCAGGGGTTGGGAACCCATGGCTCGCGAGCCAGATATGGCTCTTTTGCCCGGAAGAGGAAGTGGTGAGCATCGGGTGCGTGCGCGGGAAGAAGAGACCACGCTAGTGTGGTCTCTTCTTCCCGCCCCCCCCCCCCCCCCCCCCCGCGGCCCGGAAGAGGAAGTGGAGAGCATCGGGTGCATGCGCGGCAAGAAGAGGCCACGCTAGTGTCTGACGAAAAGAAGACTGCAGCGCTGCTCGGAGGAAAATGAAGAGCTTCAACCGCGGCCGATGGGTCTCCGCCTCCGCGATTGCTCCCAAGACGTTTCATCAAAATTGATAATAAAACCCCAATTCTGCAGCCAAAAATAGGCTGCAAATACTTCCCCCATTGACTTTAATGGGAACCGAAAAACGAATGCACGTATCAACGTATTGGGGGAGCCATTGAACGAATGCAACGTACTGGGCCCTGACGAATTCGTATCCTGAATCCAACGAATACTTTCCGGCTGTACATCCCTAGCGTGTAGTTTCTCTGTTCAGTCTGGCTTGTTCTGTTATCCCAGTAAGTGGTGTATTGATGCTCTAGGACCTGGTATAGTATTAGCATTGCTTCTTTTTCATAAGGTTGCTGTTATTTCAGTCCTAAGAGTCAGTTCTGTTATATGGTATGGCAAGGTTCTAAGCGCCTTTTTTTGCAGGGGTTTGTGCTACTTCACAAAATGTTTAGCAGTGGAGGGGGTCTTTTTTTTTTTTTTTTTTTTGTGAAGTGACCCCAGAATTTGAATATAATTTTTTTCATGGTGGGTTGTAATGTGAACTGTCAAAGTTTTGCTCTGCATATGTTCTCATGATTATTGCTATTTTATTATAGTTATGGTGATCTCTGTCTTTCTAAAGAGGATTTGAGAAAGAATACATTGATAATTATTTTATGACATAATTGATTGGATCTGATGTTTGTGTTCTTTGCTTTTTACATGATATTCTTGTTTATTTAATTCATTGTAATACATATAAAATAAATTAATACAGATTAATAAGGAACTTTTAATTTTGTAAGTGCTTGAAATAATAGAGTTAAATATTCTAAAAAGTTTCACTCATGATGTATAAGGGCTGTTGTAGACTACTTAGGAACCCATTGTAAGATGCATGTTAAGGCATTATTTATCAATAAGAATACAGCTAGTTGGGTTCAGACCTGTATGCTTACTGCCCACCCTTGTTAACCTTGGGCCCAGCCAAAAACTCAGTTCTGGCTACGCCACTGGCCTGCGGTGCTGGGGTGGAGCTCATCCCACCACGGCTTGAAGTTAAGGGAGAATGAGGCAGGCAGGGTCAATGCTGAAGCTCATATATTTTATCTGTAGTGAACTATAGCAGTCTGATTTGTTCTGTTTTCCTATTAGGAAGTGTATCAGCGTATCTAGGGCCTGGTGTAATATGTGCAGTGTTACCTTTTCATAGATACGATTGTAACTGTTTGAGTTCTGGCAGTTAGGGTTGTTTTGGTATAGGAGGTTTACTATATTGTAATGGTAATTCCATTTATTCATGTCTTTCTGAGGGCCAAGCCCACATCCAGCACATAATACAAAAAATGTAATTCCATAGGAGTTCCAAGTGTCTTTTTTTTCAGGATATTCTGGTTGGTATCACAGCAGTGCATGTAAATATAACATGCATGTTGTAAGTGATATTTTGCCTCAGAAGACTGTACTTTTGAATGTTCTTTTTTCAGGTAAAATCTGTTATAAATGCATAATTGAATTGTGTGTGCGTGTGTGTGTGTATGTATGTGCAAGGCTGAAGGTTTGCTTAGGTTACCTAATACCCTTCCCTTGACCATGGGTTCCATTTGGGGGGAGGGGGTGTCAGTTTTTAAAAATATAGATTGCTGGAGGGAGCTGAGCTTTTTTTTTTTGATGGGCTTGGGACAGAGACTGAGTGATGTGAGGGCGGGGGAGGGGGCAGCACAGTAACTATTCGCACAGAACAGCAAAAAAAAAGCTAGCACCGGCTCTGACAACAGATCTTTGCAGGCTGCAAAATAGATAATTAAGTTGGCTCGGGATATATCGTGTTCTCTCCTACAAACATTAAATACTTTGCATAACTTTTTCTTTTCCATACCTTCAAATCTTGCAGTATAAAAGCCCAAGTGAAGAAAGGAAAGAGCAGAAGCTAAAACTGAGCACATACTCAAATTCAAATAGTGGAAGTGACACAGATAAAGGAAACTAGATGCAAACCTGAGATTATTAGTGTATGCAACAAGAGGATGCAAAATCTGGAAGCATTTCAAATACTACATAACCAACGAAAAATGTATTTAAATACGAGAAACATCAAGAAAGCCACCTTTCTCTACCAAAAACAAACATATGGATCTCTCATATTCCAGTCACCTGCTTTATTTTAATTTCAGTTTCTTAGCACAGCGCGCTGTGTGCCCTTTGAGGAGGGGAATAATGGGGGAACCAACTCCAGATCACAGGCCATGGTCACATGACTTTATAATTGGCAGTCTGATCAACACTAACTTCAAGCTAAAATATATTAAATTGCTTTGACATCCAAGTGCCTGCTAATCTCTGGCATGGCCTTGAGTTAAACAAGCTTAAATATATCACAGTAGTAAGTACCCTACTGCTGCCCAGGCAGCAGCCCCTTCAGGGGATTTTAAAATACTAGGTGGGAGCTCTTGTGGCTTTATTTATATTTTAAAATCTTTATAACGTTGATTAGATGGACTTTGTGGTACATGCCGTGCTACATGGGACAAAGCAGTGGAAAGTTAACTGGCATTTTCTCCTTAAAAGAACGCAGGAGGACAATAACAGACGCTATTAAAGCCTGACACACCCAAAGCAGCAAAATCAGCTACAAGGCTAAGATGTAATCCAAAGATCATTTGCCTGGGCTCTTCTTGGAACTGAGAGATCTGTGTACAGGAAAAGCCTGAGAACCCAAATTAAAGTCAGATTGAAACAAACCCACAACGTAATAAGCAATAATCATCTCAAATGTAGTCTGATTAGTTAAACAATGACCCTCTCCTCTCTGCCTTTTGGTATTTTAACAGACTTCCTCCACCCATCTCTCCCCCACCCCCTTTTAATTCTTAAACAAAATGCTTTCATAGTGGTACTTTGAATCCTTTTTCATACAGAGCAGATGTCTGGTTTTAATGGAATGTATTTCGTAACTGAATGTCTGACTTTCTGCGGCACCTTTTTCCCCACTCGCCCGTCACCTGCCACCCTTTGCTATTTGTACTTGTTTTCAAATGTACTCAATTTTGTACGCTACATATATTTTATTCTTCTTTTCCATTATTATTATTTTTTTTTTTACCTTATGGTTCACAAGCATTCAGCATTGTTCTTTTCTGCACCACTCATATTATCATCTAACAATAACAACAACTGTAGAGTCTGAAATAACACATACCAAAAATAAGAGCAGCTATTATCTATAATATATTTTTTGTCACATTTATAGAGCACTGTGGCACCAAAGTTGACAGAGGGCATCTAAACAGATTAAAGGAGGAGGCTGGTTGGCCTGATGGTGTTGTGGAAGTGTCTCGCATGGCTATGGGAGGTCTACGTTCCACCTTTCTTTCATTGGACTAGGATGGATGGAGGAACACTGTACAGGCAACGATTACAGCCCCTGAGAGCTCCCCTACTAAGGACCTTCATTACAATGAACGGATTATAGATGGAAGAGGTTGGGGCCTAATCAGGGGGGAAAAAAAACACTTGGTTTCAGAGCTCCCTGCCTTAGAGGACAATTGAACAGTGATAGGGATTGGGTCAGATACCAATGTTGTTAGAAGCTCAGTTTTGGAGGAATGCGAGTAATCATCCCCCAATATTCTTCCAAAAAAAAGGGGGTATGAGAAAGCATGTGTGTGTTTGTATGTATGTGTATGAGCACAAGACATTCAACTGGTTTGCTTCAATGCATAGAGGTTGGAGCTATAGAATTTGAACCCGGAAATCTGACAGCACTCAGCTTTCCTAGCTCTGTGCTCGTACAGATAGGCTACAATGCAAACTGAAAATATATCTTACGACAACAATTTTGCTACAATTGCACATTCTTCTCAGTCTCAGTGCTTATTCCATGCATTTATCAAATTGTCAGTCATTTACCACATGATCAATTTCACATGTCTATTCTTTTGTTTGGGTTTCTAAATTTCTTTGCTAGCAAGAAAAAATCCTTTGTTGCATTCAGTTTGGCAAGATACTAGAGGAAACTTCTCTTTATAACCCTGCCTATAACTCATAATATGTGCATATTTTGTTTACCTCAAAAAATCTCATTTTATAAAAATGACCATTGCCTAATCTATTATAAATGTTGCTTTGACTATAGTATCTAATGAAATACAGAATTGGGGAAAGGATGTGGGAAAGCAAAATTTGACCGAGCCTTATATTCAGTACAAATCTGCATCTGCGGGGATGCACAAGTTGAAGTTCAGTTCAGATGAGCCACTAAACACCTGCAGTTTCCAGATTGAAAATTTATTAATGCAAATGATCTGTAGAACCTTCCACTCTTCCATTCTGTGGCTAGAACTTCTAAGTCAAATCCGAGACCCTTCGTGGCCCCCATTGCTAGATCCTGAGCAAGTCACTCGACTTTGCTGTATTTAATCATTTCTTTTATTCCCCTTAATCTTTTCACACTTGCATTTTCAGATTTTTTTTTTTTTTAAAGGCAAAGACATTTCAATTTCCACCTTTGAAGCTGTACATTTTCTAGGTATCTTTGATAATAATATTAGTAACACACTTATTGGAATTTGAAGGATGTTAGAGATGTGGCTAGTGTGACAATTACTTTAAAATGTTACACATTTCCAGAAAAATCTGAGGGCAGCTCCATTTAAAGCAATTGTTTTTCTTTCTTGTTCCCATAGAATTCTCATAAAAATTGGAATGTTTTAACTATCTGCGCTGCATTTTTTACTCTCTCTTTTCCTTTCACTGAAAGGGGAAGTCATAGAGTCTCTTAATGGTAGTATTTTGTTTCATAACAATTCCATAGTGCTTTCTCATGCTAAGCTAGTTCCGTTTTTTTGTTTTTTTTTCAACATGGAGTGCCTGGTGAAATTATCAGAAACTTGGTGTAAAACAAAAGTAAAGGAAATAAATAGGCATGTGCTTTCGTTTGAAATGACATATCATTTCATGATTTATTTTAAACAAAACAACAACAAAAAAAACCCCATAACATTTTGTTTTTTCCTTTTCTTATTTGTAATGTGCTCTACTTCAAAACAGTGCACACTAAATTGAAATATTACGTACTTACAGCTAAATTTTCAAACACGGGCGCCCGTAGAAACAAGGAGATATACATGTGGTTGGGCCGCGAGCGCCGCGGGGATTTTTTTTAAAGGGCCCCGGCCACGTGTGTATCTCCCTTGCACGCCCTGAAGACCGACTGGAAGCAAAAGGGGCTGGCCAGGGCGAGCTCTGGGCTGGGGCAAGCTGGGACAGTGGTAGGACCTGTTCCGGGGCAGCGCACACTGCAGCAGGCAAGCAGAACTTACCACAACTCAGCAGAGCGAATACGTTTTAAAACATAAAAAAAATAGTTTATTTAGGGGGGGGTTAGGGGTCAGGGAGGAGAGGGGGAAAAGGCAGGAAGGATAGGTAGAGGGATAGGGTAGTTCCCTCCCAGTCCAATTGTGTCGCTGCACGTGCTTTAAAAAATCCCCCCCCCCCCCATGCGCATATGTGCGTGTGGGCATTGAATTCTATAACACGCGTTCCTTGTTTTTTTTTGTTTGTTTGTTTCATTATTTACATGCCATCCACAGCAGAAGGAAAGTATGTGGTAGGTGACCCCGGCGCGCACGCTTGTGCACATAAATACTTCCATGCACATTTCATGTAAAATACCTGAATTGCCCATCTCCCGCCCACACTCCACCCCCTTTTTGCCTTTTCCATTTGTACGTGTACCTGGAGATAGGCGCGTACCCTAGTGCTTCTTAAAATCCACGTGGCGCATGACGGCTCGAGATACTCGCAAATCTCCTGACTTTGGCGCATGCAGGGTTTTTAAAATGTGCCTTTTACATTTTTAAATAAAAAATTATTCCAAATGAAACAAAGAACTGAAATTAAACAAGAAACAAAATGAAAATAAAACAGAACAAACTATTTTGCCTTGCACATCCCTAAAAATAACACAGTAGCATAGCAGTTGTCAGCAGATAAAGACCATTTGTCCCACACCGTCTGTGCAACTGCTTCTATCTACTATGTACCACAGACCTTTATCCATCTATCATGATCTTCCTTCCTTGCCCTTAGTTCCATAATCTAGATCCCAAATTCTATCACTCTTTTTGGTACTTCCATTTCAGCCTGTAGCTTATTCTATGCATCCGCTACCCTCAGTAAAGATGTATTTCCTCACATTTCTGGACCTTCTTCCTTCCATATCGTGATCCCTTGTCCTTAAGTTTCATTTTTCTATGGAAAATGCTACTTCCTTGTACTCAATGTCTGAAGGTATTTGAAAGTTTCTATTATATTCCTTTTCTTCTTTCTTCTAAAAAGTATACTGAGAAGTGAATTTTCAAAGTGATTGCAGGAATAAAATACCGTATACACATGTAAGTAACATGTACATGCAAATATGGTATTTTATAAATGTCAAGAATATACTGCATCTGTATTTTCAGTTTCTTATGTGCATTTTACTGTTGAAAAAAAAGGGGCGATCTAGGAGTGTTCTGAGACAGGGCTTAGAATTATGTGCAGTAATTGCTATTTTGTAAGTGATATACATATGTACATTACCAAACTTATTTGCACACATTTACCCCTAATTCACTTGCACCATTGAAATCGGATTTGTCTGTTGTCTGCAATTTTTGGATGGGAAGACCACGTAAACTTGCGGATGTTCAGGATAAAGTGCTAGTGGGTGTGGGGGAACTTCTAGAGGTCTGATTTGAAGTCGAATGGTCCAGCAGGAGTTTTACTTAATATTTTTCCTTTCAGTTATATTACATTTGATTGCATTAAGATCACAATTGCCAAGTGGCCATGCCACTGTTACCCCTTACACTAGGTCCTACAAACCACTGAGCACTAAGTCTAAAGTAATCCCCCCTCTGGTCAGTTCTAGGAAGCATTTATGGCATCTAAAAATGTTACCTGTCTTGCATGCCTGATGAAGAGTTCACCCAGTCAATATTAGGGTAATGGAAATCCCCCATTATTATTGTGTTTCCAAAATAACTAGCCTGCCTAATCTCTGTCAACATTTCGCAGTTTGTTTCATCACCCTGGTCAGGTAGACGACAGAATATGCCTTCTGTTTGTTATACCTGCCCTGGTTTAACATGGAGTTTCTTTCTATCCATGGAGTTTTGTTTCCTGTTGAATTTTTATCCTACTTGATTCTGTGCCATTCTTAACAAACAGTGCCACCCCGCCTCCAATTTGATCTGCTCTGTCATTTGGATATATTTTGTGCCCTGGCATCACAGTATTCCCATTGGTTATCTTCACCACATCTCTGAGATGCCTATTGTGTCTATGTCTTCATTTAGTGCCACTCATTCTAACTCTCCAATCATGTTTTCTGAGACTTCTGGCACTGGAATAAAGACAAGTAAATCTACGACGGGCTTTTATCCCTAATCACAGCCTGCTTATTGTTAGTAGTTAATTCGGATAGTTTTGAAACACTCTTATCTGTCTGCTCTTCATTTTATTCCTCCTGAGCTAACTCACAGGCTAATTTTAAACGAGCACGTGCCCACCCACATTTGATTTTCAGCTGATAGCCAGATAACTCAACCTCTCCCCAGAATGCCCCTTTTTTTTATCCAACAGTAATTTAGCTGGAGAAGTGTGAATATGGCCATATTTGGAAGCAGGTCTAAACTTATCCATTTAACATAGCTGGATATAGATGATATTTGGCTAAGTTAGCTGGGTAACTAGTCCTTCCCCAGAGTGCCCCTTTATATATCCAGCTATAATTTAGCTGGATAAGTTGCTGAATATACCTATTTGCTCATATTCAGAAGCAGGTCTAAAGTTATCCAGCTGACTTAGCCAGATATATGCAATATTCGGTTAAGCTATGCAGATAACTCAAGCCCTCCCCAGACCACTCCTTTTTCATCCTGCTATAATTTATCCTAAGTGTCTGAATATTCCTATTTGGCCATTTAGATGGATATATTTTGAGTTGTTTGTCTAAATGGCTTTTGAATATGGACTTCCTAATTGTTTGGTTCTAAGCAGAATCAAGAATTTGCCCACAAATCAGCAGTTATAAACAACTAAAGGGTTGATTCACCCATTTTGAGACTGGAGAGAAAGACAATGTGAATAAAAATAATTGCTATTCACAGGTGGAGCAGAAACCTCTAAGGAGGCTAAACAGGGCAAATAGGGTGAAAATGGTCATAAAAGGAAAGTAATTTGAGCCACCTCTACCCCCAAGCTGCAGAATATATTAGCTCTTTTATTTCGTTTCCTATATTCATTATGGGGTAGATTTTCAGACGAGCGCGAACAGCCTACTTTTGTTTGCGCTCCAGGCGCTCCAGGCGCAAACAAAAGTACGCTGGATTTTAGTAGATACGCGCGTAGTCGCGCGTATCGGCTAAAATCCTGGATCGGCGCGCGCAAGGCTATCGATTTCCTATAGCCTGCGAGCGCCGAGCCGCGCAGCCTACCCCCGTTCCCTCCTAGGCCGCTCCGAAATCGGAGCGGCCTAGGAGGGAACTTTCCTTTGCCCTCCCCTCACCTTCCCCTCCCTTCCCCTACCTAACCCACCCGCCCGGCCCTGTCTAAACCCCCATCCTACCTTTGTCGGGGGATTTACGCCTCCCAGAGGGAGGCGTAAATCCCCGCGCGCCAGCGGGCCTCCTGCGCGCCGGGCCGCGACCTGGGGGCGGGTACGGAGGGCGCGGCCACGCCCCCGGGCCGTAGCCACGCCCCCGTACCCGCCCCCAAACGCTGCCGACACGCCCCCGCAACGCCGCGCGCTCCGGCCCCGCCCCCCGACACGCCTCCCGACACGCCCACTCCGAAAACCCCGGGACTTACGCGAGTCCCGGGGTTCTGCGCGCGCCGGTGAGCCTATGTAAAATAGGCTCACCGGCGCGCAGGGCCCTGCTCGCGTAAATCCGCCCGGTTTTGGGCGGATTTACGCGAGCAGGGCTCTGAAAATCCGCCCCTATATTTTTGGGGGGCTATGGAATGCCACTTTGATAGTGTCAGTCCCCTATTGAAAAAGATGCACAGTAACAAAATAGATGATGGCAACAAGTGACAAAGCAATTCAACAGTCCAACAGCTACTCTGCTAAAGATATATCCCTGCTAGCCACAGAGCATGATTGCTTATAAGATATCACTTCTTATCTATAACAGTCTTTCTTGTCTTCTTCCTTTGCACGTGACCTTCTTGGGTAGATGAGTATACAAAATCCCCTATTTAGTTCTCATCCAGCACCCCCTTCCTTCCCAAGTCTAACCATATTATTTATTTGGTCAGATTTAAGAGCTGCCTCATTGCTATGTAAGCTCTAAGCACTGTAGAAAATAACATAAAATAAACACACAAACATATAATAAATAGATAAAAATAGTAATTGAAACATCACCATGAAATAAAATGTAACCCTTCTCCACATTTTCCAGGGGCCACCTTCCCAGCCCTGGAGAGCACTGGATTTGTTTAAGAAGGGTGGGGGAAAAGTTCTGGGTCCCATGCAATAGAGTCAGGAAATACCTGAAAGGTCACCGAACAGTGGTTGTCTCCAAAAATAAAACACAGTCCATGCAAATTTATGTTGCAAGCAAGGAAAAAGTTTACTTAAAGTAGAAAAAAGTAAAGTTCGGCAGTTACAAAACAGGTTCAAGCAAAGTCCATTCAGGTCCCACATTCAAGGAAAAATAAACCTTTGTTCTCCAAAAATCTTCAAAACACATTTCCACAATGCAAAGGTAATCTTTTCAATCCAGAAATTTCTCAAGTACTCATATGTAACACATTTCCGGGTGATGACTGAATACCAAAGGGCCATAAAAGAATTTATATTTCTTAGAGCAGATTCTAACTCCAAACTCACTCACTCATAAGTCTCTTGCTCTGGGTGGGGGGTGTGGGGAGTAATTCCTCCTCCAAGACCCAGGGTAGCAGAGGTGAAACTGTCTTTTTTTTTCTTTTTACCTGGAAGAGGTGCATCTTCTCTATCACTTTGAATGTGAGTGCCAATTAGGGATGTGAATCGTTTTTTGACGATTTAAAATATCGTCCGATATATTTTAAATCGTCAAAAATTGTTAAAGCCGCGATACAATAACAATTCCCCCGATTTATCGTCAAAAAATCGTAAATCGGGGGAAGGGGGAGGGGAAGGGGGAGGGCGGGAAAACCGGCACACTAAAACAACCCTAAAACCCACCCCGACCCTTTAAAATAAATCCACCACCCTCCCGAACCCCCCCCCAAATGCCTTAAATTACCTGGGGTCCAGAGAAAGGGTCCCGGTGTGATTTTTTACTCTCGGACCTCCGGTGCTTGTAGAAATGGCGCCGGTGCTACCTTTGGTTTTTCCGTACGGAAAATGGCGCCGGCCATACAGCGTATGGCCGGTGCCATTTTCCATACGGGAAAACGATTCGTGGCAGGAGATCACTCCCGGACCCCCACTGGAGCCCCAGGGACTTTTGGCCAGCTTGGGGGGCCTCCTGACCCCCACAAGACTTGCCAAAAGTCCAGCGGGGGTCCAGAACGACTGCATATATATATATAAATAAATAAATATATATATATATATATATATATATATATTAATATAGGTATAGTGCATACTGGGCTAGGATGCCCTGCACATGTCCTGTTGTAATTATTCTGAACAAGGATGCATGTCAGCATTCATAGAGGTAACCATTGCATGTAGAAACAAAGAGTCACATGTAGAGGCAAGTGTGACTGTTGCCACATATTGGGGCGGATTTTCAGAGCCCTGCTCGCCTAAATCCACCCAAAACCGGGCGGATTTAGGAGAGCAGGGCCCTGCGCGCCGGTGAGCCTATTTTACATAGGCCTACCGGCGCGCGCAGAGCCCCGGGACTCGCGTAAGTCCCGGGGTTCTCCGAGGGGGGCGTGTCAGGGGCGTGTCAGGGGCGGGCCCGGTCGTTGCAGCGTTTCGGGGGCGTGTCGGCAGCGTTTTGGGGGCGGGTACGGGGGCATGGCTACGGCCTGGGGTGGTTCGGGGGCGTGGCCGCGCCCTCCGTACCCGCCCCCAGGTCGCGGCCCGGCGCGCAGGAGGCCCGCTGGCACGCGGGGATTTACGCCTCCCTCCGGGAGGAGTAAATCCCCCGACAAAGGTAAGGTGGGGGCTTAGACAGGGCCGGGTGGGTGGGTTAGGTAGGGGAAAGGAGGGGAGGGCAAAAGGAAGTTCCCTCCGAGGCCGCTCCGATTTCGGAGCGGCCTCGGAGGGAACGGGGGTAGGCTGCGTGGCTCGGCACGCGCCGGCTATACAAAATCGATAGCCTTGCGCGCACCGATCCAGGTTTTTAGCAGATACGCGCGGCTCCGCGCGTATCTACTAAAATCCAGCGTACTTTTGTTTGCGCCTGGAGCGCAAACAAAAGTAGGCCTATTCGCGGAGTCTGAAAATCTGCCCCAATATACTTACCCCTTGTCTTTCCTTTAAAACCTGCTGTTTGGAATTATCAAAAAGCACAGGGAGCCTACTAGCTGTGCCTAGGTAGCACAAAAACTTGAGTTCTTTAAATGCTGGTAATGCGCTTGGCGTGCTCGAAACCCCTGGTATTTGCACACGCGAGCTTTTTTTTCTCTTTTGAGGCAGGAAATATTTCTTCACAGAATGGGTGGTGGATGCATGGGATGTCTTTTTCGGAAAAAGGTGGTGAAGAGAGGAAAGGTGATGCGATTCAAAAGGGCATGGGACAAACACACAGGATCTCAGATGGCTTGAAAATGGAAATGAAGAAATTGCATAATTTTTCTATTATACCTAAGGATTACATTTCTTCTTGGGGGTGACTTGCATAAAACAGGAATTACTACTACACTTAAGAGAAGGCTTAGGGACAGCCTGCATGGAGCAGCAGTTGGAGCTACCCTTAACAGAAACGTTGGGAGTAACCTGCACGCACACCTTGGAAATTTTGACTTCCAATCATCCTGAGATTACCATGGATTAGCGGGGGGGGGGGGGGGGGGGGGGGGGGGAACTGCACAGAGGGACCAGATGCTCACAAATTTGCTCTCATAATCACTCTTACATGTTCACAATTACTTTCACTGCTCATTCTCTCACATTCTTGCATTGCTTTAGTAATTTAACTTGGTCACCCAGGTGGTGTCATGAGGAAGCAAAGTTAAGAGTTAAAAAGGTGCAGAGATAGTAGAAATCACTGTCCAGTTCCTCCTTTTTCAGCCATGCAAGACCAATGATGTTCCTTTCTTCTTTCCAGGTCCAAGCAGATTGGTTTTGCTGCAGCACCCAGAGATTTCTGGCATTGGCCTGGAGACCCGGTAATTCTTTTAGAATTCCAGAGTCTCTGGGCCAAATCCGGAGAGTTCCCAGGTATGCCTGCACGGAGTGGCAGTTATTACTACTACTACTACCACCCTTAACACAAGGCTTGGGGTAACCTGTATGAAGTGGCAGTTACTACTGCCCTAAAATCTTGCTGGTCAGACTAGCTGGATCATTTTAGTCTGTATCTGCCAACATTTACTATCTCTTCCATACTTATTTTCTTTGTTATTTGCTATTAAACAATTTAAAGTTATTGACAGGTTTTTTTGCATGTTTTCTTTGGATATTACTTTTTTTTCCCCTAGTTTTTGGCATGCTCTCTTAGTGCACTCTCTTGATTTAATTATATGGTTTGTGGCATTAAAAACAGTAATACATTATCCCCATTTTAAATTTGGGGAGTCCACACAGTTATATCTCTTTCTTTCAGTATTTTCATTAGCTTCTGTGATCTATCTCCTCTTACCATGGATCCTTGAACAGGGTCACCATGGCTTATACCTGTACCAGAGGTGCTGTCTTTACCTGAAGTATCTGTTCTATCACTACCAACATCACTAGCCCTAGTGCTGAAGTTATGGATGGGCACCTTTTTAGTCTGGGTGATGTGTGCTCAGTATAAATGTGTCCTTTTTTCCCCCTCCTTTCATACTTCAATAGTAGTGGTTGCCTTGCTGAGATGTGGTTTAGATGTTATACAATAAGGCCACTGCATGAAGGTACTCCGCTAGACGTCAAAGGAGTGCCTGGGGTCAGCAGGACCACAAGGGAATGCTTAACCAGGGGGAGACTCTTACAGGACCTGGTGTCCCCTTTAAATCAATGGCCCAGGAACATTGCCACGTACCTTAACCAGGGGAGAAAGTTAGCTGCATCTCTTGTGGTGTAGCTAACTTTCCCACAGTAGCACAGTGAACGAAATGTTTTTGAAAGTTGTGCTACTGATTGCCATGGCAATGAGCTGCTTTACAAGTCAAGATTAGGAACACTAAAAGACTCAGTAGGTTCATAGAGGGGTGCACAGTCACCATTTAAAAAGTGCCCCACTGAAAGTGATTATCTTTATTGTGTTATTATTATGATGATGATTACCATCTTACGTGCTATGTGTGAAATGAGTTAGCTGTCGTAGCCCAGTTTGCAGTGGGCAGATATCCTCATCACTAAAGCCACTTTCACAGGGTGTATTAATTGATACTCTTACTAGTACTTTCAAAGGAGGAGATAATGAGTTAGGACATAGGGTACAAGGCTATCCTCACACAGTTTTCTAACCCAAATGAGTTAAAAAACTGGTTTTATATTGGTTTGAAACTGCTAACCATAATGTACTATATTTTAAAAATGGTTTGAAACTGGTTCCAAGGGAACTGCGAGAAAGTTAAATAAGAACTATATTTTAATGAGCTTTATTTTTTTCTCTTGTTTTCTAAAGTAAACTTTTGTAATGCTGGTTAATAGTTTACAAAAAAACTGAACTAAAATAAGAACTGAAAGAGGAAGTACAAGAAATGTAAAAATGGCAGAATGCTCCATTCAAGAAGATGATTAAGCCTTACAACCAATGTGTAATTATAAACAGATTATAAGCAATCAGGCACGGTAAGCAGAAAAACTGCCTTTTGTTTCTTAATTCATGAGGCACAGTTACATACCTTCTTCATTAAAAGTATGTAAAGAAACTCAGTTTTAACCCAAGATACTTTTTCATTCACAACACTGAGTCTCAGACTGATTTCTAAGCCAGATGTTCTTGTCCTGATTTAATGTGCAGATTTGATATAATACACTACATATTCCCTAGTCACCTTCCATATTACTGAATCTTACAGGTGTAAAGAATGCCTGTTATGCTTGTTCATCCACTAGCATGAAAATATCATCATAAAATAATATACACTGTGCTGTTCTCTTGGAATTTAATGTCCATCCACCCCTCCTAACATCCAGATACTGTATCAAATGGAGGGTGCCAGGAATTACTTCACCCCTTATTTATGTACCTGTTATGGATTATATTCATTTTCAGATTAATTTCAAAGCCAGCTGTTATTTCTGAACAACAAGACATTCCTGATAGCAGGAGGAGATGTGGTTTCGCAATTAGAAGAACATTGAACCCGAAACAAGGAGAAATCCTAGTACTTGAGTTTGAGTTTGCCCCTGCCTTACCGACTTTCTGTGCATACTTGCACAAGTCACTTAATGTCCCTTGTGTCAGTTTCCCAACTCTAATTGTGAAATAATAAATGCTGGTAATGTTATTTGGCATGATTTTCTCTTGTTGTTATAGCTATAACAACCTTAAGACAATATCAGCAGTCTAAAGGAAAAAGAAGGAAAAAATAATTGTTGAATCGTTCCATACTTTTCATTTAGTCTTGTAAATTGTAATTCAGGTGTCTGGAAAAGCTTCCAGTTAAAAAAAAAAGCAAACTATGATGCAAGTGTAGAAGATAACAAACATGCAGGGCACATTTGCAGGAGCATGCTTCATTTCATGCAGAAAACCAACTTGATTATCAGACACAAGATACACACGTAAGTTGATTTTAAGGATCAGCTTGATATGTGACTAAATCAGGGGTAGGTAACATTTTTCATCAAGGGATGGGGATAAGAGGCAGGAGAATCCAGGAGTGACTGCACCGCGGTTGCAGTTGTTCCAAGGGTCCCTGTGTGGCTCCAGTTTCATTGCTATATGCCTGTAGAGCTGTAGAGCTATAGAGCAAAAAATGTTTAGGAGCCAGGGAAGTTTTTCTTTTCTTTTTTTTTTTTTTGCACCTTTTAAAATTTTGTTTGTTTTTTGCTTCTTAGTTTGGGATTTTTCTCTTAGCTTTCTCTTAATTTTTTAATCTATATTTATATACTGTTTCTTTTTCATTTTCTTTGCTCTATCCTCCCTCCAGGCACCTATTCCCCATTCTTCTCTCCAAGGATTTTCCACATCCTCCTCTCCAGGCACACTCTCTTCTATCTCCCCACTCCTCCCCCCTCCAGGAACTCTCTTCTCCTGGCAGTACTGGCTTTTCACCAACAAGCCCTCATCCCCAACATCGGTGGTGACTGCCCAGATTCAGCGTGGCTGGCCACCCAGTTACTTCTGTTCTTCAGCTGTAGACTTCACAACACTGTAGACCGCAGCGGCTGCATGTCACTTCTGCCCGGAAGTGGCATGCAGTTACTGCAGTGGGCTGAAACCCATCATGCCTGCATTGGCCAGAAAAATCCCTCCACTGGAATGGAGTTGGCCTGTGGAGCATAGTTTGCCCAGACCTGAGCTAAATATGTGCACATACAGTAATGTTATATTCTTCATATTTAATCCCACCTCCCTCCTTCACAGGGATCCACTCTTCAGAGACTGCTGCATATGGAACAACTCTGTGCCGCATCTGGAAAATGCACAGATTCATGCTGTTGGGGACAGAATTCACCTGTAAGGCAGAAGGGATCAAACTCCGAACAAAATCAGTCTATACCAGATGCTGTGTTCCAAACAAAAAATAAAGTTTAATGAATAAAATAAAAAAATTCAGCGTGTATAAAAAGAGTCTGTATCAAAAAATGTCAGCCAGTTTCAAAAACAAAGACTAATCCTCAAATCATTTGAGTACTGGAATAGGACTCAGGGGTTCCCAAAAGGTATCTCCTTCCTTTTAAACCTTTGGAATCCAGAAAATTCCTCTTCTGAAATACAAAGAATGGTAACACTCTACTTGGTTGGTGTCCTAACTTCTTCAAAAGAATTCCTGTATCCTTTTGATTTTGGAATTGAAATCCCTATTGGATCTAGCCTCAGACTGAATGCCCGTGGAACCCTCTCCACCCTACAACTAGAGAAAAGAGGCAAACCCCGCTCTCTCCTCCTAAGAGTTTTGATGAATCACAATTAATTCATGGCTACCTTTCCCTCCTCTCTGAAAGACATCCCCCTCCAGCTATTCCATAAACTCCCCCTAGTGATCCACTGAGTTGCCTATATGCTATACTCCTTTTCACTGACCTACCCTTGAAGGAATGGACTCAACTGTCACTCCCAAATAACCTCTACTCCCTTGTAACCTCTCACTGATGGAATTTTCCTTACTTTAAAGTATAGTGGGGCCTAGTAGGCCCTGCATACACCCCCATCAGATAAAGGAAAAATGTGGAATTTACAAGTGAAAATGTTATCCATCATGTTAATACCACCTGAGGTTGCAGGAAGCAAAATAAGTTAGACATTTCTTAACAATAAAATAATCAGATGGTATGACTATCCCAGATGTTACACACTGAGTGGCACCGTCTCAGTTCTTCTGTGGCTAGCACAGGAGTTATACCTAATATAGTCAAAACGCGCTACATACATCACTCAAAACATAGCACTTCCCTTAGGCTGAGGAAATGAGAAAAACTGGAAAAAAATAGCAGGATCTAGAAATCTTCAGACTCTACTAATATTTTTAACAAAAAGTTCTCTGAAAAACAAGTGCAACCAAAAATGTTATAAATGTGATCCATGCTACTCTGTATTCCCATAAGCTAGAATTACAGGCCAAAAGAAAACAAAGGGGTATTCAAAAGACTCTATTAATTCTTGTATGAATGGGTAGGAAATCACATGCCAAAACACCTTTGAAAAATCTCCAGGGTGGAGAAAATACATTGTTACAGACCACTTGCAAAAACTCTAAATTAGAGAAGTTACACTCATAAACCCTTGTATAATCTCTAAGCTTGAGAAAGAAAATGCACTCCTTGATATAAACACTGGATCTCTGTATTAGAGAAGTACAATATACCTTAAATTACATAAGATCTATAAATTTCCTGGTTAGTCACCTGAATTAGGTGAGAAACCTTTTCTTACTTTACTACACTTAGAAAAGGCTGAAACAGCTTCTCTTTTTCAGTTCTAAGAAATGAGGCCAGATTTTACAAAGATAATTGAGTAAAGTCAATAGAATTTTAAAGAATAAAATTTAGAACTCCTATGTGTAAACTATAGGCTTATGGGGGAGGGGGGGGGCAGTGACCATTTGCCTGACTCCTCCAATGGGTCATTTTCTGCTGGTTGGATTTCTTTTCTTTGTTTTTCATTCTTTCTGGGATCCTGTATTTGAATGGCCATCTGGAAGACAGCAAAAATGGTTTCAGCATCCATGGCTGACTGATAGCTGTTTTATTTTATTAAGCCCAGATATTGCATCTTGTGGTGCTCAAATCTGGAAGGTCAGACAGTATGTTCATTCAGGGAAGACTGGCCAGCCAATTTTTGTTCTTATTGCCAGTTTTGCTTGGCATAGTGCTTTCACTTGACCCTGGTCCCTATTTTTGTGCATCTCCATCTTGGCTCTGTGATGGTATGTAACGGGGGGCACCTGGGGCTTATGCCATGGCTCAGCACCAGTGTTCACTCAAATTTTCAAGAGTGCGTGTGTAACTAATATTTCTTTTGTGCAGCTTTTACAAGGCAAGTTAAAAATTGCATACTACAAGCTAGTATAACGCAAATAATACTGGGATTTCTTGGGTGTGCTAATTTTTTGCTGTGTGCACGGTGGCCATGTCCTGTGTGCATGCACACATGTGCACACTTTACAGGGAACAATGTTCACCGCATGTGCAGCCTTCTTTCCTTATTGTTTTTCTCCAAGCCATGATGCCGCTCCATGCAGGTTACCTTCACGCCTCCTATTAAGGGTAGTAACTGCTGCTCTGTGCAGGTTACCCTCAATGCCTTCTGTTAAGGATAGGGATAGTAATTGCTGCTTCATGCATATTACCCCCAATAACTTCCATTAAGGATAGTAGCATGTGACAGTATAAGCTAGTAAGATCCTTGACTACACAGGATTTTACTGGATTATGAAGAGGCTGTCTGGGAGGACCTTCTATAGGGTCTAAGTCAGTGATGTCATCACTGGGCGCCTTGGCTTTTTCCCACCGCGGGTTCTTTAAATGTCGGGCTGTCAGGCGGGTGTGTGACTAAGAAGGCCCGTGAGGAGGGAGCAGCTGTGGTGACGTCCTGCCACATAATGGAGAACTGCGAGGCCCAGTGTCAAGGGTGAGTAGTAGGGCTGTGCAGTGTGCAGAGGGAAAAAAGCTGTTTTCATTTTCATTTCATTTTTGGGAGATTTTTTTTCCCATAAATTTCGGTTCATGGATTTTTTGATTCATTTCATTCATAAGAAAAAAAGGAATCAAACAATAACAAAAAAACCCAAAACAAAACAAAAATGGCCATAAAACGAAAATGAGGCCTCCTGGGGCCTCCCACTTACCCGCCCAGAAAATGCTGGGGCCAGGATCCCCCCTGGCCTCCCACTTACCTGGTCTGGTGGGGGTTTCCTGGTAAGGCTTAGGCCCACAAGGGAACTGTATGTTGCCAGGACCTCAGCCTACTCAAGTCCAATACCTCAGCTGGACCCAGGCCCAAAGCCTGGGCCTCAGTCTAGGTCAGAGCCCACACCCAGGTGCACCGTTGTGATTTGGCCTGGAGACTGGGTCCCATATGCCTGTGCCTCGGCCTAGACTGGAGCCTGGACCCAGGCCCATCACTGTGACCTGGCCTGGAGGCCAGGTCCCGACACCTGGGTCTTAGCCAAGGCCTGAAGCCCAGGCCCCGCAGCTGCTACATGTTGTCCTCTTCTCTTCTGACACCGTCCGCTAGAGTTGCTCGGAGGTTAACTCCAGCACATTCACACTAGTGGACGGCACCATTTTGATGTACAGCAATGACATTGGTGTACATCATAAAAGACCCATGGAGCGACAGCCCAAGCGTCCCCTTCTCCCCTCTCCAAATCACAAAAGTTAAATGTGGACTTAGTCCCCAACTCCTGATCCTGATCCCTCATCCCCCAATTCATAGTGACAGCCCGCTCCACCAAGTCACAGTGACAGCCGCTGATAGTCCATTCCCCCTCACCCCACAAGTGATATTGATGGCCCCATCTCCCCACTCCCCCAAGTTTTAAAGAAAAGGGCCCAGGCCCCATCCCATGAAACTCTTGCTTCCCTCCCCCCTTCCCCTGAAAACAAAAAAAAAACATTTATGCCCCAGCTCCCATCCCCCTTTCCACCCTCCACCTACCCCTGATTTCCCTCCCACACTCCCCCACACCTAAAAATGAATGCCACGTTGGTACTGAGTTCACACTCACACTTGGCTCGGTCAGTGTTGACCTGACCTTGCCCCAGCTATGAGAATGGGGTACGGTTAGGGGTTAAGACCTCAGCCACTTGGCCTAGGTTTGATCCCTGGACCTTACCCCAGTCCCGTGGCTGGAACAAGGCCAAGTCAGAGCTATTTTGGAAAACAGCACCAACCAGGCCGGGTCTGAGGGTGCACCCAGACCTGAACCAGGATCCATTTTTAGGTATGGGGAGGTGGGGTAGGGGGATAAAGTTCCTGGATGGAATAAATGACAGCTTTATGGAGCAATTGGTTCAGGAACCGACAAGAGAAGGAGCAATTTTAGATCTAAATCTCAGTGGAGCACAGGATTTGGTGAGAGAGGTAACGGGAGTGGGGTCCCTTGGCAATAGTGAGCATAATATGATCAAATTTGAATTAATGGCTGGAAGGGGGACAAGTAAGCAAATCCATGGCTCTCATGCTAAACTTTCAAAAGGGGAACTTTGATAAAATGAGAAAAATAGTTAGAAAGAAACTGAAAGGAGCAACTACAAAGGTAAAAAAGTGTGCAAGAAGCATGGTCATTGTTAAAAAATACCATCCTAGAAGCACAGTCCACATGTATTCCACACATTAAGAAAGGTGGAAAGAAGGCAAAACGATCACTGGCATGATTAAAAGGGGAGGTGAAAGAAGCTATTTTAGCCAAAAGATCTTCATTCAAAAATTGGAAGAAGTATCCAACATAAGAAAATAGGATAATGCATAAGCATTGGCAAGTTAAATGTAAGACATTGATAAGACAGGCTAAGAGAGCGTTTGAAAGGAAGTCGGCCGTAGAGGCAAAAACTCACAGTAAAACCTTTTTAAAATATATCCAAAGCAGAAAGCCTGTGAGGGAGTCAGTTGGACCATTAGATGATCGAGGGGTTAAAGGGGCACTTAGAGAAGATAAGGCCATCGGAGAAAGATTAAATTATTTTTTTGCTTTGGTGTTTACTGAAGAGGATGTTGGGGAGATACTCGTATCGGAGAAGGTTTTCATGGGTAATGATTCAGATGGAATGAACCAAATCACGGTGAACCTAGAAGATGTGGTAGGCCTGACTGATAAACTGAAGAGTAGTAAATCGCCTGGACTGGATAGTACACCCCAGGGTACTGAAGGAACTAAAAAATGAAATTTCAGACCTATTAGTAAAAATTCCAGTTATGGGCTATCATTAAAATCATCCATTCTACCTGAAGACTGGAGGATGACCAATATAACCCCAATATTTATAAAGGGCTCCAGGGGTGATCCAGGAAACTACAGACCAGTTAGCCTGACTTCGTGCCAGGAAAAATAGTGGAAAGTGTTCTAAATATCAAAATCACAGAACATATAGAAAGACATGGTTTGAAGGAGTTAATAAACATGTGGATAAAGGTAAACTGGTAGATGTAATATATTTGGATTTTCAGAAGGCGTTTGACAAAGTTCCTCATGAGAGGCTTCTAGGAAAAATAAAGAGTCATGGGATAGGTGGCGATGTCCTTTCGTGGATTACAAACTGGCTAAAAGACAGGAAACAGAGCATAGGATTAAATGAACAATTTACTCAGTGGAAAGGAGTGGGCAGTGGAGTGCCTCAGGGATCTGTATTGGGACAAGTACTTTTCAATATATTTATAAATGATCTGGAAAGAAATACGACGAGTGAGGTAATCAAATTTGCAGATGATACAAAACTGTTCAGAATAGTTAAATGACAAGCAGATTGTGATAAATTGCAGGAAGACCTTCTGAGACTGGAAAACTCAGTGCAAGGTGATGCATACTGGGAAAAATAACTCATGCTATAGTTACACAATGTTAGGTTCCATATTAGGAGCTACCACCCAAGAAAGAGACCTGGGCGTCATAGTGGATAACACATTGAAATCATCGGTTCAGTGTGCTACGGCAGTCAAAAAAGCAAACAGAATGTTGGGAATTATTAGAAAGTGAATGGTGAATAAAACGAAAAATGTCATAATGCCTCTGTATCGCTCCATGGTCAGACTGCACCTTGAATACTGTGTACAATTCTGGTCACCGCATCTCAAAAAATATATAGTTGCGATGGAGAAGGTACATAGAAGGGCAACCAAAATGATAAAGGGAATGGAACAGCTCCCCTATGAGGAAAGACTAAAGAGTTAAGGACTTTTCAGCTTGGAGAAGAGACGTCTGAGGGGGGATATGATAGAGGTGTTTAAAATTATGAGAGGTCTAGAATGGGTTAATGTGAAACTGTTATTTACTCTTTCAGATAATAGAAAGACTAGGGGACACTCCATGAAGTTAGAATGTAGCACATTTAAAACTAATTGGAGAAAGTTCTTTTTCATTCAATGCACAATTAAACTCTGGAATTTGTTGCCAGAGGATGTGGTTAGTGCAGTTAGTGTAGTTGTGTTTAAAAAAGGATTGGATAAGTTCTTGGAGGAGAAGTCCATTACCTGCTATTAATTAAGTTGACTTAGAAAATAGCCACTGCTATTATTAGCAACAGTAACATGGGATAGACTTGGGTGCCCCAGAAAAACCAGCCCCCCCCCCCCCACCCCCATCTGCAAAATCTGATATAGACTTGAATATTTCTTTACAAGATTCTTTGGTTTCCCAGAGAGATGTCGTGAATTCGACTAAGATCTCGGAGGACTTGGAAGAACTTAGTCCCAGGGAACCTAAAGATACTTTATTGAATGCAGATAGGATTGGAGGGATATTGCAACAGTCTAGAGATTGTGATGTACAATTATGTTTAAATGATATTAAGAATGTCTCTATTATTATTCCTAAAAAATTTTCAATGGTGGAGTTAGGATCCATGATGATTAATATACAAAAATCAATTAATAAATTAGCTAGTACAGTTCAAGAGGTTTTAAAAATGAATATTAATATACAAGAGAAAGTAGATTCTTTGGAAAAAATGTAAATAAAATTGATGTGCAATTGGGCAAAGTTCAAAAAATTCAGTCAAATTTAATTAAATCAGAAGAACACGAAGGAAAGATTGAACTATTGGAAAACTAGATGAAGAAATTAAATCTAAGATTATTGAACTTTCCAAAAATTCATTTGATAACACCCTTAGATTTATTTAATAGTTACCTGAAGAATATTCTGAAATATACAGAATTTACTTTACCTAAATTGAATAAGATTTATTATTTACAACAAACATCAGAGGAAAAAAATGGAGAAGTACTAGAGAATTTGAATCTGACTGACTTTTTGGAAAAATCCTATGAATCAAAGATTAATACGACCGCAACATTGGTAGTTCAGTTTGTATCTCAAATAGATAGAGATGCAGTGTTGAGACTGCATTTTAAATATCAAAAGAACGATTTCTATGGGCAATCCATAAGGATTTTCCCAGATGTAGCTCGTGCTACTCAGGACGAAAAAGGTTTATAATAATGTAATCGGAAGTTCTATCAAGAGGTGCACAATTTTATTTAAGATACCCTTGTAGATGTTTAATAAAACATTCAGATAATAGATATGTTTTTACGCAACCTGAACAACTGCGTGCACATTTGGACACACACTCCTGAGAAACTGTGCAATAAGGGATAAATATATAATTAGTGGGATGAGTTAAGCAGCAAATAATGTTGTTGGTTTTTTTTTATTATATTTCTTTAAGGGTAAATGCTCCTATTCTAACAGCTTGAAACCCATTTGTTCTTTATTCTTATATTGATTTCTTATAAAAGATGGATAATATGTTATTATGTAATGCTGTTTGATGATTTCATGGATAAGAATCGATGTATTTTATTATCCAAATCTGTTTAAATGTTGAAATTACAATAAAAATAAAATTAAAAAATCAAAACAAAACATGAGTTAGACAGTTTTTTGGGTACTTGCCAGGTTCTTATGGCCTGGATTGGCCAGTGTTGGAAACAGGATGCTAGGCTTGATGGACCCTTGGTCTGACTCAGTATGGTATGTTCTTATGTAAGGCTCTTGTGCCTGTAGATCCTCTACATTACTTGACACACCCTTGCTTTATTGGTTTTTCTATAACCACAAATCTTGCCCCTCCCATCACTTACACATGCACTTCAGATATCCTGTTTTCTGAATGTTGATTGCTTAGTCAGCCCTCATAGTATTCCAGCTCCCCAAACCCCCTCCATATCTACCATCTGAAATTCACCCATCTAGTATTCCATATATTCTCTCTTCCTCATACCTACCACCCTATCAGCCATTATTTCCTCTTGCCCCCTTAATACTTCTCTTTTCTACCCTTCTCATTGACTGTTTTCAAACTGCAGACTATTGCCACTACACTTCCCTATACTTCTGTTATATCCCTCACCCCAACATTTATTTTATTTATTAGCTTCTCTCCCTGCTCCTAGAAGAGAATAGCCCTATGCATGGTTCTTCACACTTCCAAACTGAGCAGATATGAGGCCCAGATCTTTTACGGTCTGTGGTACAAGTAGAATCAAGCAGTGATTGTTAATTTATCACTAATCTATGAATGCCAATAGCAGCTGGATTGCCTCAGTGCTATATAGTTGTGCAGTTGTTCAACAGCACATGACTTGCTTCTTAATCAGCTAAGCCATTATAGTTTTGGAGGGCATATATTAATATGGCTTTATTCATTTATAAAAAGGGAGGCGACAAAGAGTTCAGCTGGGATCTGCCTGTTCTACCTGGAACACCTTGTTTTCCGGTGTAACTCAGGGCTCGTCTCTTTCCTCTATATTATTTAATGTATAGATGTCTGCTATTGGCCCTTTTTTAAAGGAATTAGGGCTATCATATTTTATTTATGCAGACAATATACAAATATTCTTCCCATGTGATAAGGGAATTTTCCCTTTGAGGCGATTTCAACAGTATATGCATGACATCAAGTTTTGGTTGGAGAAGAAAGGATTTGTTTTAAATGTTGCAAAGAGCAGACTACTGTGGATTGGAAAACGCCACCACCTGCTGAGTTACAGATAAGCTATAAAGGAATTTCTTTACCTGTTCTTTCAGTGGTTCCTAGCCTAGGGGTAATTATAGACTTAAAACTACACTTTCTTCACATGTTGAAAGTACTTCACTGGCTTCCCATTAAATATTGATCATAATTCAAACTGTTAGTAACTACCCATAAGCTACTCCATTCAGAAGCCCCAAGTATACTGGGAAGTAAGTTACAACGTTATATCCCGATATCTAGCTTAAGATCAGAAGGAGCTGAATTATTAGTCCTGCCTTCAAATCAGGTATATTATTTTGAAAACAACTTTTCATTGTGCAGCCTCCACAATGTGCAACATGCTGCCAAAACAGTTAAGGAAGGAGTGTGACGTCAGAAAGTTTAGAAAAGTCCTAAAGGCCATATTTTTTTCAGAATGCTTTCCAATTATTTTATTATGTGTTTATATATGCGCAGTGTTTTATGAATGTTATTATTGTAATTCACCCCGGACAATGCTCTTGGAGGGGCAGGATATAAATTAAACCAATAAATAAAAACAACAAATAAATAAATATTTTGCACAAATAACCATAAGGCTATTACCCTGATGATGAATGGTCTTGTTGCCTGTATGGCATCCTAAAATATTTGATTGCTGGATTTTCAACTGTTCTTCCTTCTTGTAACAGGATTGCAGAAACAGACTGTGTATCCAAAATAGCAAAAGATAAAATGCCTTCGTTCCAAATGAGCCATGACTCTGGTTAGAATCCATAGGCATAACCAGAAAGGGAGGCATGCTGGTGCTCAATCAGTAACCTCCCCCCACCCTACACACCTTTTTCCCAGCTGTATGACTTCCCTGTCCCTTGCCCCCTCCAAACTAAGCAGGCAAAGCACACTTATGGTTAGATCATTTGTTTCCTCCATCGGTACTACTCTGGCATCAGAGAAGCCTGCCTCAGGCTTATTTTAAGAATTGCTTTCTGTTTTGTAAACATTCTTTTCCCTCTTGAACCGTAGAGATGCCAAGTGACCCAGTTTCTGGAGGTAGGCTTTAGCCCACTCCTGACTTGTTGACAATCCCTCCTGATACCCTTTAGTAACCGTAGTAAGGCAACAAACACCACAAAATAGGTTGGTGTGGGAGCCTAAAACCTAGGAATGACCAAAATTCTGCCTCCTGAAACCGGGTCACTTGGTAGCTCTGGAACTGCCAATTTGTTTTGTTAAGGCAATCCCATTTCTCCACAGTGAGAAAAACAAGTTAACATTAAATCATTTCTTCAGAAGCAGTAACTGTATGACTTTCTTGTGGATAGATTCTGTGGGAACACTCTATAAATAGAGTAATTCAAAATGTGTTTACAAATCAACCCCATTTACAGCACACTAGAGGTTTTAATCTCAAACTGGTTTCTATCGTTCTGTTCTTATGTTAAAATTTGGACTTTTGTATGCACCTCACCTCAGTCCTTTGATTTTGCTTGATCACTGCACCTCATATACCTCCATGCTTAATGCCAATTTGGGAAAACTAAGCCAAAAGACAACAGAACTAAACATGCCATGAAAGTCTAATTTCATGCAAACAAGAACACAAAGCCAGTTTTACTTATAATGCCTATTGTGTGTAGACATCTTTCAGGCTGCCCACAAATAAAAGCAAAAACACATTCCAAAGAAGAAATAAAAGCAATAGGAAACAAATGGCCGCCCCGAGGTTCAGCTACATTGGTTTGCAGCTCACTCTCCTTTCATGCTCTTTCCAACTTTCCATCACATTTCTATACAAATTAGTGGGATATAACTATTTCACTTGCACAGACTGAAAATCATGTGGTAGCCACAGCCTGTAATAATGGGTGTGTAAAATGAATCATTTGTCTCCTCTTTCTGCAATGCCACAATAACCTGAAAAAGCCTAGCATACATCATGAAGCAGCCACATGGATTAAATGCAAACCTGTTGTGATGTTTTGTTCCATTTTAAACCAGTGCTGCCTTTTAACACAATTCAATGCAATATGAAAAGAGTATTGTATACAGCAAATCATGCTTACTACTACTACTACTTATTTCTATAGTGCTACTAGGTGCATGCAGCACTGTACATATACACACCATACAGTCCCTTCTCCTTAGAGCTTACAATCAATTCAAGACAGCTTGATTTGAACAAGGCCAGAGAAGGAGAATAACGCATTGACTCAAGAAGTCTATTCCAGGCATATGGCACAGCAAGATAGAAAGCACAGATTCTGGAGTTGCTGATGAAGGAGACTAGCACAGATAAGAGTGGCTTGCCCAATCAGCAGAATTCATGAGGAGAAGCATAGGGACAGATAAGAGAGGAGTGGCCATGAGGAGCTGGAGAGTGAATGCACTTGTAGGTGAGTAAGAAAATCTTGAACTGTATGCGGGTATAACCTCTGGGTAGGATGGATCCATTACTTGGCACCCAGGGAGGGGCATATAGAAAGAATAAAATATGGACCTGTTCTGCTTAAAACACTTCCACGGGCTCAATATACCTCTCCTTGCTCCATGAACAGGTTTAGTCTCTGAGGCCTGGTTCCCAGTTGTGGGAGAAGAACAATAGCTCTTATACCCTGCTTCTTTGCAATCAAGCTCTGTCTCCGTCCCTTGGTTCACAGCACTGCCAATCTATATTATCTTTGCATCCAATAAGCACATAGAAGAAGAATGGTGGTTTCCAACTTCTTTACTGATAGTTTGATCAGATGACTGAATAATATTTATACTTCTCTTATTCGACTGCTTAACAGCAATAAAGAATAAGACAGCAAATAGAATAAACTTGTGACTTCTCATCTTCTAGCAAATTCTCTTAATCAGTTTGGAAGTACTCATTATGTACAGTGAAATTTCTTCTTCCCCAATTTACTCAAATTCCTCAGATTATGTAGATTGAAGTTAATTCACTCCTCCTTTACTTCCTAATTTAATTCTTAAATCTTCCCACTGAAAGTGGTTAGTACATATATAAAGTCTCAATATTTAATCAGAACTTAGTCACACATTTAATATCGTTCAAGAACTCTTTTAAACATCCTTTAAACTCCTCAGACCGCACCAGAAAGATGCTTCACTCTCTTTCTTGATTCTGTTAATTCCTTAGGCAGTGCCTGGTGGGCACTTCTCACTCCCTCAAGTAGACTTCCCTCAATAGCAAGAAAGTTCTTGTTACCTTTGTGTTGCATCTTCTTTGTTTCTCCTGATAGTGCACATTACTGGAATCCATTGCTTTAGATAGAATTCATAACACCGCCGTATCTTTCTGGATGAAAGACTTCCCTCTTTCAAAGATTTGGTAAACTGACTCCCAGGTACCATGGGTTATCGGCTCAAGTGGAAAAAAATATTAGATGAACCCCAAAGGGGAAAAGTCAAACAAGAAGCAGGAAGGATGGAATAAAACTTCCATGCCTTCAAACAGAGGAGATAGTTCAAAAAACAGTTCATGCAAAATATTCTTCCTCAGTATCAGGTCATTGTCAGGTCTATACTATGAAGAAGATACACACACTGCAGGTCTTCCTTACCCCAAATCCAGCCTAGAATACAGGGACGCCCCAATCCACTGCAACCAGGGGGATTGGCTCTCACAGGGAATTCTCAACAACTGTCTTAAAAGAGTCCAAAGAAATTCTTAAAGGCTGAATAGTCAAGTCAACGGAAAGCTGACTCCTAAATAGGAAACTCTTTCTTACTCCTGTCCCATAAATTAGAAAAAAACTGAAGCAGGAGACAGAGTGCAACCAGCTTCCTTGAAAGGATAACTAAAAATTGCCGAGGGTAGACTATGCTGTGAGATGATAAACATCTAGGACACACCACTTGCATGTTCCCACATGGGGGAGGAAAACCCAAACCTCTCTCAATTATCTTTGCACAGAACCCTCCTCCCTTTAATAAGGGGAATCCAAAGGTCTGTTACATGGGGAAAAATAGGGCACAAAAAAAGTGACTTGAGAAGTAAAGTAATATAGGTGTAGTGACACTGGTGGATGATAAGTCATGCAGCTGAATTTTGAATATATTGTAGTGGAGAAAGATGTTTCAGAGGAAGATTTGGAGGGATAGGTTTCAATAGTCTAAGCAGGAGGTGATGAGAGTGTAGCCAAAGGTTTTTGTAGATTGTTCAGAAAGGAATAGACAAATTTGGGTGATGTTATGGAGAAGGAATCTGTACATTTTAGCAGTATTTTGGAGGTATATAGAGAAAGATGACCCCCAGGTTACAGGCTGAAGGGACCAGGAAGATGAAATTGTTATCCAGAGAAAAAGAGAAAGGGGAAGGAGGGAGATGGAAAGATAAAAAATTCTGTCTTGGCCATGTCAATTAACAGATACAATATCTTATCAAGTCAAGAAATGTCTAATAAGCTGAATGATTGGCCTAAATGAGTAATAGAATCATATATTATCAAAGGCCTACCCTATTATTTTGTTTGTGAGAAACCTGCTTTATGAATGGGGCTTGAGATCCTGGCTTCACACTGGTAAGTTTGTTTTAGCACTGTACACTCAGCGACGCTGTCAAGATTGGTTCAGTGTAATAAGACAATCATAAACATTTGCTCACAACTGAGGCACAACAGCAAAGATATGCCAAGTTAAGCAACAGGACTGGGATATTTTACTGAGCTGCCAAGTCTTTATTACTTTAATTTTCACATCTTTAAAGAGAGATCTGTGTGTCTAAAGTAAGTACACTGCAAACAGAGAAACCTGTGGCATGCTGTAGCACAAAAACATTTAAAAGCTTCCAAAGCCTTTGGTACTATAGAATATATGACAGACCAAGGACAAAGAGGAGTAATTAATTAGTTTCGCTAACAGTTTCCAATATCCTGAATTGTAAGGCTCAAAAGAGGGTGGGGAGAAGAGGTTATACAATGCTTTGGGAAGTAGGTAGGCCGAAGTTCATAGCACCTGCACACAGTCGCCCTAAATTTCTAATCATATTTATGTAACCTGGCATTGCCCGTCGGTACATTTTTTACCCTATATTTCCACTATAGTTGGGGGTGGGAAATTTTGGGGGATCCTCCCTTTGACTTATCCCTTCCTTTTTGTGGGAAGGCTTTAGGAAACTATAAAAATTCCCCCAAGCACGTGATTTTGGGTCTTTGCCATACCCCAGATGGACTGACCAAGAGGAGAGAAGTTCCTCCCCATGGAAGTGGAAGTGGGCTAGAGTGTGGATTTTTTTTTAGAGCTGTGTGCAGTTTGATACTTTTTTTTTTTACAGTTGAAGTGGAACCAGTTTCTATGGATGGAACTCCCCCTGGTATCTGGATTGGCTGATTTGGATTGTTTTCACCTTTGCTGAGAAGGAGTAAAGTAAGAGGTGAAGAGAGCTGAGATGTTTTGTGAAGTCCAGAAGGAGTGGCAACATTTGATCTTGACTTTGAAAGACTAGTTTGTTTTTTTTTAAATTGAGGGGAATTTTTCACCTTTTTCCAGCTGAAGTTGCAACGGAGGTATCCCACCCTCAGAGGGGAAAAATTACTTGATACGAATGATGGTGCAAGAAGACAAACAGCTACAAGGAGGAGAGGCATGGATTCTAGGATCATGGTGCTTCTGACACTTATTTTCCTTATGTTATTTTTGCTATTCACCATCCTGGCTTGGAATATAATTTACAAACTAAAGTAAAATTTTGTTTGAACACCAAGTTGGGCTCAAAGACTTGCACTTTCCTTGGACTTAAAGGTCATTTGTTTGGGTGAGTTCTTTGAAGATTTTAATTGACTGTATGTACTGCACATTTTTTATTTTATAATGTGTTATGTTATATTGTAATATTCTGTGAATACTCATTTTTTCTGAGTTGACGATAGAATTACTACAAATTATAGAGCACCACGTCAACAATTAAATTATTGAATTTTTCAAAATTTACATTTTTCAACACAAGAACCCATCATTCATATTTCGAAATCATTCGATTTCGGAGCGGCCTCGGAGGGAACGGGGAAAGCCATCGGGGCTCCACTAGGGCTCGGTGCTCGCAAGGTGCACAAGTGTGCACCCCCTTGCACGCGCTGACCCCGGATTTCATAACCTGCGCGCGGCTGCGCGCGCAGATTATGAAATCGGGCGTAGATTTGTGCGCGCCGGGTTGCACGCACAAATCTACGCCCGCGCGTAGGTTAGAAAATTTGGCCCAAAGCATTCTTTGTGCATAAATCTTATTTTCTGCATGGAAAATATGATTTGTGCACACAAACCATGTCTTTTGTGCAGAAAATTTGAGTTATTCACACAGTTTTCAGCACGAAAGCATTTTTCTATGCATAAAATACCAAGTACTGGCTGCTATCGCGGCAGCTTAATGGTGTATTTCTTTGCAGACTTGTAATATTGGTTGTACTGTTGCTTACTGTTTTGATATTGATACAGGTTGATATTTTGTATTTTTGGTACGATTATATAACATTACAACTATAATAAATAAACAACTTTAAAAAAAAGTACCCGTTCTGGCATCAGAACTCCAACTTCCCCTGTAGACTAACATTAGCCCTAGAAACTTTAGTCCACCTTGGACTACGAGTTATATCTCCAGGGCTATGAAAACATGAGGTAAGCCAGGGCACTTCTCTGCACTGTGAGGTAATAGCTAATGCCATCATTAGCATGGAATTTTCATGCAAGGGCACTTACTTAAATACACATTGTTGCACGCACATTTATTTTGCACAAAACTCCTTGCTCCATCAGCAGTAAAGTTTGTGCACAACTGGGGGTTAAACTATGTGCTCTGCCGAATGCACCGTATTGTATCATCTTGAAAGTGAGGGCAAAAAGATTAATATTTGAAAAGTACAAAAGATTTCAGAAAAATGAGCACAGGGAACAATACCTGGTAAAGCTGAAAGAAACACTGAAGGTAGTCAGGATGGCAAGTTTAGAATGGAGAAGATAGCAAAGACAGTGATGACATTTTTTTAGGTATACCAGAGTACGAAAGAAGTGCAGAATTGGGACTACAAGCTGAAGAGAAGAAAAGCATTGATATTCTGTCCTCCTTTGGATTTTGGGACTCTACATAAGAACATAAGAACATGCCATACTGGGTCAGACCAAGGGTCCATCAAGCCCAGCATCCTGTTTCCAACAGTGGCCAATCCAGGCCATAAGAACCTGGCAAGTACCCTTGGTTCTGTCCTGTCTTGGTTCTTTTCTTACCTCTCCCATCACACTTTTAGCGTTTCCACTGGTGGTTCCTCCTTTACTGACATTCCACTATCAAGGGTTCTGTCCTTGGCCCTTTTCTCTTCTCCCTATATACTAAAGGTCGGACTTTAAATGCCTGGTTTACGTAAAAATCGCCACTTACCACGTGGCCGGGCCCTGCGCATGCCGCGCGCATTTTCAAAAGGGCCCGGCCACGTGCATAAGTGGTGATACACGCACAAGTGCCCAGCCCTAAAAAAGGGGCGGGCTGAGGGGCATGGTATGGGTGGGGAGGAGCAGGGTGGGGCAGGACAGAGGCTGGCTGGGATAGTGGCCATTAGCTGGAAGGTGTGTATAGATTACTTCTGCTCCTGAGGAGCAGTAATTAAGAAAATTAAAAAAAATGGTGAAAGGTAGGTTAGGTTTAGGGGATGAGAAGGAGAGAGGAAGGGGAAGGAAGGATAGGCAGGGGGTTAGGGAAGTTCTTTCCCAGTCTGCTCCTTAATTCCTTAATTGGAGCAGACTGGGAGGGAACTGGGAAAGGCCCCATTGTGTTGCTGCATGAAATTTGCAAAAATTCATCCTCCCGTTCACGCCGCCCGCACATGAGCGTGCAGATTATAAAATCCCACGCACATGTACGCGCGGCCAACAGCTTTTATAACATGCATGCATCAGAGCGCAGGCCTGCGATACTTTAGAAGATGAGGGCGGGGGGCCAAAACGGGGGGCGGGCCTGCGCTAGCCGGCAGCGATCGCACCGTCGCAGTGCGATCGCTGCCGGTTTCGCACCCAATAGCGCCACCATAGGAGGTGTAGCTATTGGGAACGAAATAGGCAGCGAAAAGGCACTTACCTTTTCGCTGTGCGCGCCGTCGTCGCGGAGTCGGCCCCGGTGACACCCCGACTCCTCCTCTTCCGGGGCCGACTCCGCCCCCATTTTGGTATTGCGTGCGAAACGTCCCTTACCGCGTGCGATACGTTTGTAAAATAAGGCCCCTGGTACTCTGATTTCCTCTCATGGCTTTTAATACCATTTTTATGCTGATGACTCCCAGATTCACCTTGCTACACCAGAAATTTCACCAGAAATCCAGTCCCAGATTTTGGCCTGCTTGTCTGAGAATGCAACCTGGATGTAATGCCGCCACCTTAAACTCAACATGGCCAAGACGGAGCTCCTTCTCTTTCCCCCAAGCCCATCTCCCTTTTTCCTCCTTTCTCTATTTCTATGGATAACACGGTCATCCTCCTGGTCTTCTCAGCTCATAAGCTACGAGTCATCTTCAATTCCTCTTTCTCCTTCTCTATGCATATCCAAAATTTTTCTAAAATGTGTGGTTCCTTTCTCTATAACATCACCAAAATCCGTCCCTTCCTTTCTGAACACACTACCAAAACCCATATCCACTCTCATGTCTCTTCCCACTTAGATTATTGCAACTTGCTCCTCACGGGTCTCCTGGTGAGCCATTTCTCTCCACTACAATCTGTCCTAAATTCAGCTGCTTGACTTATCTTTCTCCAAAGTCACTACACTCACATAACTTCTCTTTAGAAGTCACTGCACTGGCTCCCAATCAATTTTCCACATACAGTACAAGCTCCTCTTTCTCATTTACAAATGTCCTCATTCTGCAGCACCTCACTACCTGTCCTCTCTTATCTCTCTCTACACCCTTCCTCATGCACTCTGCTCATGAGATAAGTCACTGTTATCTGTGCCCATCTCCTCTACCGCCAATTCCTGACTCCATGCTTTCCACCTGGCTGCACCATGTGCTTGGAATAGTGTTCCCGAACTCATGAGTCATGCTCCCTCTCTCCCCATGTTTAAATCATATCTAAAGACCCATACTTTTTAGGCTGCTTTTAAATCTTAGGCCCAATTGCCTACATTTAGCTTCATTAACTAACTTTCTTGTTCTTTACTTTTCTAACTATTGGTTTACCTTATGAAATGCCCAGGTCTCTTGTCCTGTATGTTTGTCTTGTTAGTTGTAAGTTCTATTGAGCAGGGACTGTCTTTTTTGTGTGTTTGTACAGCAGTACTTATGATGTGTAGTGCTACAGAAATGATAAGAAGAAGTAAGAAAAGATAGCAAAGACTGTAAAGAGGGATGACTTTTTCAGATATGTGAATGTACAAAAGAAGTACAGGATTGGGATTATAAACTGGAGTGAAGAAAAGCATTGTGAGGAGCATGATGAGGAAAAAGTGGGAATACTAAATAATAGGGATGTGCATTCGTTTTGGATGAATTAGACAATTTCAATGAAATTGTCTAATTCATCCTGGTTCGGAGAAGTTGAAAAACGAACATAATTTTTCTGAAATTTTGGAAAAATTCATTTTTCGGGTTAGTGCACGCTAACTTTAAAATATTAGCATGCAATAACTGGAGTTAGTGAGCACTATCCTGAAAATCGGGGTCCGTCCCCCCCAAAAAAAAAGCCTGAACCATGGGAAAAATGAAATTTCCTGCAGTGGGCTGAAAACAAAGCCCAAACTGAAAGGTTTTACCGCTGCACATCTCTACTAAATAAATAGCTTTGTTCAGTATTCACTTAAGGGTTTGGAGAAGGATTGCAAATTTGTTGGCATGGGCACATATGGTACAGGTGTAGATACCACAACAATTACAGAAAAAAGGGTTTGCTAAGAATTAGAGGAGGGGTATTAGGGATATGCAGTCCCCAAATTTTTACTTAGGTTTGTTTTTTTGTTTCAAGGGATCTTTTTTGACTAGATTCGGGTTGTTTAATTATTTTTTGGTTCAATTCATTTACCAAATCCCCCATAAACAAATAGAAAAAAACACCCTAAACAAAAAAACATAAAACAGCTAAAAAAAAAAAAAAAAGCTAAATAAAAATGGGCCTCCAGCAGCTATGGTCGGGCAATCCTGGGACAAAAAATGGCCCATCCATGTCACCAGGGCCTGGCACCAAGACCTAGACCCAGGCATTGGCAATGAACCAGGTCTCAGGGCTGGACCCTGGCACCGGGCCTAGGGCTCGGTGATGAGACCATTCTTCAGTATCATGCCACAACATTGGGACGAGGCCTTGGATTTGATGCCAGGAACAGGCCTCAGGACTGGATCTCAGTAATGGGACCAGGCTTCAGGATTGGGCCCCAGCACCGGGCATAGACCTTGACACTGGGACCAGACGTCAGTGCTGGCCCCACCACTGGGATCAGGTCTTTGGGCCAGGACAAAGACTCATCAGGCCTGGTGGTCTGGATTTGTTTTGTTGTTTTTAATGCAACAAATATGAAAATACCCTGACATTTTTTTAGTTTTTTTGTACGAGGCTATTTTCGGTTTGTTTCATTCAGAACAAACTGAAAATAGCCTGATTCATTGCGTTTTCTGCTTTCATTAAGCATGAATACAAATCCCTAATATGTATAGAGATAGAAGTAATTCCATGGGGTTGGTGAAGGGTGGATGTTGATCACCTTCATAAAAGTGGTAACAGAAAGAAAATTTCAAACTAAAGGTCAGTTAGTCTCACTCTGATGGTGCGAAGTAGGATCTTCCATTACGCAAACTAGGCAGGTGCCTAGGGGGCTAAATTCTTTTTGGCGGGGCAGCAGCAAAATCTCTGTAGACCTCTAGATCATTGGTTCTCAACCTTTTTTCTGTCGGGACACACCTGACAGATGGTTCTCACATGCGTGACACACTGACCCACGATCATCACAGGGCTAGATGTAAAAGTACAGTTTGCATCCTCGGGAACCCCCCTGACCCACAATAATGGATGTAAAGCAGAATTATGACATTCCCCATACAACTCACCCTACAAAAAAGATACACTGGTTCTGGTGTCAGCGGCATTTCTTCCAGCCAGTAATGCGTTTCTTTTTTTTTTTTTTTAATTAAACTTTTCATATTCAAGAAGATACACACAATCTATATGCTCATTTTATTTAAACATAAATGAAAAAACAATTTCAAAGTCCTTTGCATATTCATCTGTGTTACCTAGAAACATAATCTTCGATAGTAATTACAGAATCTGACTGGCAGAAAAAAGAAGCAGTTGACCCAATAAAGATATACAAATAATAATATGTGTCTAAACCGTATCTAAATTTACAATTTCACCCTTAGGGTGAAATTTAGGAGTCAAGGTATGTAAGCAATTGTTCTGGATAACTGAATACATATCTTGTGTTTTGATATATAAGAACACATTTACATGGAAAACGTAATAAGAATTTTGCTCCTCTCTGTATGACCCTTTCTCTCATAGTTAGAAATTCTTTTCTTCTTAATTGCGTATTTAAAGAAACGTCATGAAAAATTCTAATTGGAAAACCATGGAATTGAGAATTCTGATTTTTAAAGTATAATCTAAGAATAAGATCTCTCTGAGAGAGGTCTGCAAATTGTACTATTAATGTAGCACGAGATTTAATTTCCATATCGGACGATTTCTCAAGAAGTTCAGACAAGTTTGTATCATCTTTTTGTTCCCCCTGACCTTTTGTTAATGATTCACCACTTGCTGCTATTTGTGTTTCCTTTTTAACATTAAACCATTCCTCTCCACCCTCACCAACAGCCTTGTCCAGTCACCACCAACATTTTCAGGAATATCCAGGCTGTAGACTCTCATATCCTCTCCACTACTGTCTCATTTCTCCTCTCCTTCACTATTTTGTCAGAGTCAAGTGATGAGACAGTTTCCTTTTACAACACTATACTTCTACTCCCCTCTGTTTTAGATACTCTTACCCCCTCCTTTTGCCCATCCTGTAAGGCACACCAAACGCCAGCCTTGGCTCACTGCTAGAATTAATTTCCTATATTCTTGTGCCTGCTCTGCAGAACTTCTCTGGCTAAAATCCTGTGCCCATTCCAGCTTCATACATTTAAAATTCATGCTGACCTCCTTCCAGTCTGCTGTTGCACTTGCCAAGCAGGACTACAATGTTCATCTGATAAACTCTCTTGCTTTCAACCCTCACATTCTCTTTGCCAATTCACTTTCTTCCTCAAACTTCATTTATCTCCCACTCACTCCCCCACCACCACTTTCACACTGCCCCGAAAATGGCTGAGAATTTCCATGACTAGATTTCAAAACGAATCATTAGTTTTCAACCAGGTCATCTCTCACCTACTCTCCCCCACTTCTTTCCTCTATCCTTCCTGTGGCCCCTGCCATTCTCTTCTCCCTTTCTGAAATCACAGTGGAGGAAACTGACAATCTTCTCTCCTCTTCCAAACTCACTACTTGTTCCTCTGACGTCATTCCCACCCAGTTCCACAGCTCTATTTCCCCTGCAGTCATCCCTTCCATCTGTCATATTCTCAGTCTATCACTTTCAACTGCTACTGTTCCCACTGCCTTTAAACATTCTGTGATCACGCCACTCTTCAGAAAACTCTCACTGGACCCTATCTGCCTTGCTAATTATCATCCTATTTCCCTCCTCTAATTACTTCAACATGATGTTCATTGCCACTGCCTTGACTTTCTTTCATCTCAAGCAATTCCTGATCCACTTGTCTGATTTTCACACGCTACAGTCCTTTCCAAAGTCTCCAATGACCTGTTTATGGCTAAAACCAAAGGCATTAATCAATCCTTATCATCCTTGAACTACCTGCTATTTTTGACAATGTGATCACCATCTACTTCTTGATAATCTTTTCTCACTTGGATATTGGGACTCCATCCTGTTTTGGTTCCATTTTTACTTCTCCTATCCCACTTTTAGTGTGTCGTCTAGAAGATCCTCTACTGTCATGCCACTGTCAACTGGTAGATATATATGAAACTTGCTACCTACAATTTCTCTATTGATCTGATGGTTTACCTTCATACGATACCAAGGAATGGTTATCGTGCTGATAGGCTCTGCTATTTTTAAGAGCTCTGTCAATCATTAGGTGACCAAGTATTTTGCTGTTTTATGTGTTATGCTATTTGAGTCCGGGAAAATTAATCATTCAATCTAGTACTGATAGTACTTATCTTGAAATCCACTTGAAATGATGGTTTTTGCTGTCCGACAATGCGAGGTTTCGGGGTACAAGAACCCCTTCTTCAAGGGCCCAACTTCTGATGGAATATTCAGTGGATATAATATTTCTACAAAACGATGCAGACCGCTATCGCTGGGATTTCTTGAAAATTGCAAACAATTGTAATTCCTGGGAGTTGCAAATACAACAACGATTTAAAGTGCCTGCCGGGCTACCAGTGCTGCGCGAAGGAAAATCTTCTTTCCTGTACCCATAGTCACCTAATGATTGACAGAGCTCTTAAAAATAGCAGAGCCTATCAGCACGATAACCATTCCTTGGTATCGAATGAAGGTAGACCATCAGATCAATAGAGAAATTGTAGGTAGCAAGTTTCATATATATCTACATTGACCTTTTCTTGCTAAAAAATTTTCTGGGTCTCAGTTTTGAGTAACTATCAATTGGTATGCATCAGGGTTTTGTTCTGGGCCTTCTTTTCTTCTCTCTGTATACTAATTCCCTTGGGCTCTGATCTCCTGTCATGGCATTTATACTGATGATTCCCAGCTTTATCTTTCTACACCATAAATTTAATCAGAAATGCAATCCTGACTCTCAGTCTGCTTGTCTGATACTGCTGTCTGGATGCCTCACTGCCATATTAAACTCAACATGGCGAAAACAGAGTTTCTTACCTTTCCCCCTAAGCCCACTTCACTTGTCCTCCTTTCTCCATTTCTGTGGACAACACTGTAATCCTCCTAGTCCCCTCAGCCCGTAACCCTGAGATTATCTTCGACTCCTCTATTTCTCTACATATATCCAAAACACTGCTAAAATGTGTTGTTTCTGTCCCTATAAAATCACCACACTACCAGAACTCCTATCTACTCTACCATCACTTCCCACTTAGAGTATTACAATCTGATCATCACAGATCTCCCAGTGAGCCATCTCTCTCCACTTCATTCTATTCAAAATTCAGCTGCATGACTTTGTCAAAGTTGCACCCATAGAATCCCTCTTCTCAGGGAACTGCATTGGCTCTCTATCCATTTCCATGTACAGTTCACAGTCTTCTTACTTATAAGAGCCTTCACTCTACAGCTCCTCATTACCTCTCTTCTTATACTCTTATTTTATTTATATTCTACTTTTCTCCAGCACTTCAAAGTGGATTATATTCAGGTACTGTAGGTATTTCCCCATCTCCAGAGGGCTTACAATCTAAGTTTGTACCTGAGGCAATGGAGGGTAAAGTGATTTGCCCAAGGTCACAAAGAGAAACAGCAGGACTTGAACCCTCATCTCCTGGTTTGTAGCCCACTGCTCTAACCTCTAGGCTACTCCTCCACTCCTATACCTCTCCTCATCACTCCACTTATCAGGCAAGTCACTCCTATCTATGCCCTTCTCCTCTATCACCAATTCCTGATGTCATGCTTTCCACCTGGCTGTACCATATGATGGAATAGACTTCCTGAGTTGGTGCATCATGCTCCCTCTCTTGCCTAATTTAAATCCAATTTAAGAAAGCAACATTTTGGGTCTGCTTTTAAATCTTAACCCCTGATTATTCTTCTAACAGCCATTTTAATTTTGTATTATTTTCTTAATAAAAAATGTTTCCAAAGTCTCTTTTGCCCTGTATGTTTGTCTTGATTAGATTGTAAACTCTGCTGAGCAGGGACTGCCTCTTATATGTTTTTGTGCAGTGCTGCTTATGTTGAGCAGCACTATAGAAGTGATAAGTAGTACAAGTAGTGAACCAGTATGGTTGATGCTGGCAGGTTGGAAGTAGCTGGGTACCATCCAACAAGGTGATAAGGGGAAAACAAGAGAGAGATAAAGCAAGCATAACCTAAGTACACCACAGACCATGTGGTAGTCAAAATGAAATCAGCAGATATCAGGGTTTCCTTGAACCTGTGGCCATCTGGCTGAAAGACTGGGACCCTGCCCCAGAGCCACTGGGTGTGGCACTGGAAAATCCAGGTTATGTAACAGAAGAGACCTGGTATTGAACTTGATAGTGGGACCAGTGGCCATGACCCAGAGGAACTGAACTGGGTGTTTGAAAAAGAATATCCAGGAATATTCCTTTGTTCCAGAAACTTGATGGTTGCCAATTACTACACAGTCTAGCCCAACAAATACAACCCAGTACCCACCCCTAAACAATAGTATAGCAAAGGCTATCCAGTGCTAGAGGACTTCCTAGCCCCAGGCTACAGTGCCACCCAGCACCTGAAGAACTGTTTAGACTCCTGTCTGGTTTCTGATCTGTAAGTTACCTGTTTATCTTGTACAAAAATGATTGAACTGAACTAGGCTTGTGAATTGTATTGCCCTTTTATTTCCAGACCAGCACAAGGGTCAGTTTTGAAATAATGAGTGTAAAAACTGTCCCAACACCATGTTATGAGAGAACATGCATTTATGTTCTGAATACCTGGTGGATACGGAACCCTTAAAATTCAGTGTTTTGAATAACTCAGCAGTGTTTTCAGGGTACAAAATAGGATTTATATAAATCTGTTTAGAACCTGACAGTGGGCTTCAACCAGTCAGAAACCAACTGGATCAATTCCAGTAGGTGGGTGGTGGCTGGGTAATATCTAGCAATACTGCAGGGACCTAGCAGACCAGATGTTTGGGCAACAGCCTCACTGGTATTTGCAGCTCTTTAGATTAGATTTATTACAAAGCTTGATGGTTAGACATGAGGAGGCTGGGTGTTAGATTAAGTATAGGAACTTGTATGGTCATCTATTCCGGACAGTAGAGAACCGATGAGGAAGAAAATAAAAACTGGCTTGGATAAGGAGTGATACCCAACAGGCGGTCAAACGTCTGTAGCTGAAACCTGGGATATATCCTTAGCAGTTTGGACTGAAACAACTAGGCAGAATGGATGGAAAACTGGTCTTTATCTGTCATCATCTACTATGCTGCCAGTTCCAAAATCACTTTACAAGTGTAATAGTGCACTGCAGGATGTGGATTATAGGATTTTGTTGTACTCTTTGCTTTTGAGGTGCTGAAGGCACCTGGCCAACAAGGCTTTTAGGATGTGTCAAAATAGTATAAAACACCCTTTGACACATATTATTGCCTAGTAAAAGCATCATTATTGTGAAATGCTGCAGATTCTGCTTGGTTGTTATCAAGCATGCACAGACAAATTTTAATAGTAAGAAGGAAGGTTTACTTGGGTTTGTAGACAGATGAGCTACAATATAATATCCATTTATCAGCACTGGAAATACGATTAGATATTCAGATATATTAATTATAATTCAGAAGACTTGCCAAGATGTGCCAAATTGATTTGCTGCTTGAATTTATCAGTAACAGGTTTGCTATGGTCATAACATGATATATGATGTTCCATTGAAAAATATATTTGTTGAATCTCTAATAAAGTACCAGTAATAAGTTCTTCCTGCTTCAATTTTCTTACATTAATAGTCTACCATGATAATCCATTTGGTTTCCACTCACATATTTAGGGGGTAATTTTAAAACCATGGAGCAAAATCTGCAGACTTTACACTACTTTTCAAACGGAAAGTACATCAGTCTTTTTTTTTTCACTCTGTTTTAGGAGGAAGTACCACTTTTATGATCATGAAAACTTAAATAGAATGAACACCAGATTAAAGGTAAACAGTGAATGTGTGTTATATCATAGGGAGCTCCATTTATAAGAATCATTATGTAAGATTATTTTGCAGGTTAAATCATTTTTCAAAACCTTAGTGTATTTTTTCCCAGGGAAGTATTTTGTTTTTTAAAAAATATTCTACTTAAGAAACTTCTTTATAGTCAACATACGCTATGTTCTTTAGAACTAGTTCTCGTTACGAGAACATTTTTTTGTCAGTATACAAGCACTTTCCACTGAGTGTTTCTACTTTTACAGATCTATTTGAAACTTAACCCAACTTTAGTGCGCACAAAGGGGCAGATTTTAAAAAGGTTATGCGCGCCGGGCCTATTTTCAAAAGGCCCGGCGACGCAGGTAAAGCCCTGGGACGCGTGTAAGTCCTGGGGCTTGCAAAAAGAGGAGGGAGCAGGGAGGAGCGGTCCAGAGGCAGGGGCGGGGTCAGAGGCTCCCGGCACAGCGGCCATTTGCCGCTGTGCTGGGGATCGCGTGCCGGCAGTTGGCTGGCACGCGCAACTTACTTCAGCCTCAGGGCTGAAGTTTTAAAACAAAAGAAAAAATATGAAAAAGGTAGGGGGGAAAGGGTGGGGGAGGTAGGGGAAGGGAAGGTGAGGTGGGGGGTAGGGAAGTTCCCTCTGAGGCCACTCCAATTTCGGAGCGGTCTTGGAGGGAACGGGGGAAGGCAGCGCAGCTTGGCGCGGGCTCGGCGCACGCAAGGTGCACCCCCTTGCGCGCGCCGACCCCTGATTATATAACATGCACACGCCCATGCTCGCATGTTATAAAATCGAGCGTATATGTGTGCACGCCGGGTAGCACGCACACATGTACGCCTGCGCGTACGTCTGAAAATCTACCCCAAAACTTGATTGGGTGGGTGAGGGGAATATGTCACAGGAATATTACAGCATCATAGTACCATTATTCATGACCACTGGACTTTTCTCTACTTTAGGCCTAATGTTCCCATGAGATGGGGTAATGAATAAGGGCTCGCAAGAACCATGCCATTTTGGGGCATTTTATATTATTTTATATAAAATATAATAAGGATTTAAGAGATATGGCTATATGTACTAATGGCAATCGTGGACTGAAAATGGGATATGCAGCAGCCAAATAGCATCTCTTTAACTTTCTAATCTTTCTGGAGATTGAATGACAGCTATGTTAATCCCATTGAGCCCTTCTAGCATTTTGATCTATATGATGGCTCATATGAAAGATAATATACGCAGCAGACACAACCTCAGTCAGTTCTACTGCACCACCCTTGCTATCTTTCCCCATCTCTAGCCCACTGCTTCTTATACAGATGAAACCTAGAACATTATTTATTATTATTTGATTTATCTTCCGCTTTTCAGCACTTCAAAGCGGATTACATTCAGGTACTGTAAGTATTTTTCTGTCCCCAGAGGGTTCACAATCTAAACTATCTCATATCTTGCTTCACAGTCACTAAAAGGACCATTTGAAGAATACCTCGTATCTTATCCTATCATCAAAGACTTCTTGACAAAGCAGAATTGCTCTCAGACACCTAGAAATGCATCGCATCTTACCCAAACATCATCTAAAAAGATTACGCTGATATACCCCATGTTTCCTACTGATACTGGTTAGGGATGTGAATCGTGTCCTCGATCGTCTTAACGATCGATTTCGGCTGGGAGGGGGAGGGAATCGTATTGTTGCCGTTTGGGGGGGTAAAATATCGTGAAAAATCGTGAAAAATCAAAAAAACGTAAAATCGCAAAACCGGCACATTAAAACCCCCTAAAACCCACCCCGACCCTTTAAATTAAATCCCCCACCCTCCCGAACCCCCCCCCCAAATGACTTAAATAACCTGCAGGTCCAGCGGCGGTCCGGAACAGTAGCGGTCCGGAACGGGCTCCTGCTACTGAATCTTGTTGTCTTCAGCCGGCGCCATTTTCCAAAATGGCGCCGAAAAATGGCGGCGGCCATAGACAAACACGATTGGACGGCAGGAGGTCCTTCCGGACCCCCGCTGGACTTTTGGCAAGTCTTGTGGGGGTCAGGAGGCCCCCCCCAAGCTGGCCAAAAGTTCCTGGAGGTCCAGCGGGGGTCAGGGAGCGATTTCCCGCCGCGAATCGTTTTCGTACGGAAAATGGCGCCGGCAGGAGATCGACTGCAGGAGGTCGTTCAGCGAGGGTTCCGGCGCCTCGCTGAACGACCTCCTGCAGTCGATCTCCTGCCGGCGCCATTTTCCGTACGAAAACGATTCGCGGCGGGAAATCGCTCCCTGACCCCCGCTGGACCTCCAGGAACTTTTGGCCAGCTTGGGGGGGGCCTCCTGACCCCCACAAGACTTGCCAAAAGTCCAGCGGGGGTCCGGAAGGACCTCCTGCCGTCCAATCGTGTTCGTCTATGGCCGCCGCCATTTTTCGGCGCCATTTTGGAAAATGGCGCCGGCTGAAGACAACAAGATTCAGTAGCAGGAGCCCGTTCCGGACCGCTGCCGTTCCGGACCGCCGCTGGACCCGCAGGTTATTTAAGTCATTGGGGGGGGGGTTCGGGAGGGTGGGGGATTTAATTTAAAGGGTCGGGGGTGGGTTTTAGGGGGTTTTAGTGTGCCGGCTCACGATTCTAACGATTTATAACGATAAATCGTTAGAATCTCTATTGTATTGTGTTCCATAACGGTTTAAGACGATATTAAAATTATCGGACGATAATTTTAATCGTCCTAAAACGATTCACATCCCTAAATTACTGGTACCTCATTTTACCTCCCCAAATATTAACCTGTTGTGCCTATTGAGGCTTACTTTGCCAGCACCCTGATATACTAAGTATTTTCATTAGTTTTGATCCATTACTTTATGGGGCGGATTTTCAGAGCCCTGCTCGCGTAAATCCGCCCAAAACCGGGCGGATTTACGCGAGCAGGGCCCTGCGCGGCGGTGAGCCTATTTTACATAGGCTCACCGGCGCGCGTAAGTCCCGGGGTTTTCGGAGTGGGCGTGTCGGGAGGCGTGTCGAGGGCGGGGCCGGAGCGTGCGGCGTTGCGGGGGCGTGTCGGCAGCGTTTTGGGGGCGGGTACGGGGGCGTGGCTACGGTCCGGGGGTGTGGCCGCGCCCTCCGTACCCGCCCCCAGGTCGCGGCCCGACACGCAGGAGGCCCGCTGGCGCGCGGGGATTTACGCCTCCCTCTGGGAGGCGTAAATCCCCCGACAAAGGTAGGATGGGGGTTTAGACAGGGCCGGGCGGGTGGGTTAGGTAGGGGAAGGGAGGGGAAGGTGAGGGGAGGGCAAAGGAAAGTTCCCTTCTAGGCCGCTCCGATTTCGGAGCGGCCTAGGAGGGAACGGGGGTAGGCTGCGCGGCTCGGCGCGCGCAGGCTATACGAAATCGATAGCCTTGCGCGCGCCGATCCAGGATTTTAGCCGATACGCGCGACTACGCGCGTATCTACTAAAATCCAGCGTACTTTTGTTTGCGCCTGGAGCGCAAACAAAAGTAGGCTATTCGCGCTCGTCTGAAAATCTACCCCTATGCGCATAAATATGTTACGCATGCAAAATGGCATTTACACATTTGCTTTCTAATTTTTCCCATGCACACTCCCATGATATGTTATTTGTCTACTCTATATCCGAAATGCCTAAAAATACTGCTGTAAATCACTTTTGTTGGAAAAGCATGTAATTAATAAACAACAATAAAAATGCTGATGATGGTGATGATATAACACTCCTCTGTTGATAGACCTTATTTTGTTCTTCTTGTAGTTCTAACACTTAATATCTTTTTGTTTTCTCTTTTGCCGTTTTGGCATCACTAGAGCTTCTGGATTATTAAAAGCAAAATCTCTGTTTTCCTATGATGAGTTGTTTTAGCCCCTAATATCTCAAGTTCTTGTCCTGAGAAGTTCATTTTATCTCAAGTTCTTCTGTCCTGACTTAGCACGCCCATGATTGGCCACTTTCAAGAATGCTAGGTCTGAAAGTTTCTGCTTTTTCCCCTTTTGTCTAAGGCATTTCTGTTTCAGTAGAGTCTCTCTTTAGGCCTAGTTATCTGCAAATTACATGATGACAGCTAAAATTAAAAAAACTAACCACCCTGAACATTGTTTTTAGTACTGCTGCAGATGAACTGCTAATTTGTTACTACAACTGCTGAAAAAGCAGCCAAAAATGTCACTTCTATTCCTGCAGCTTGCTGTATCCGGCTTACAATACTTTATATTGCTCAGAAATTCACAACTAAAGATCTGAAACCAGATGACTAAAAATATATGTAATGAGTTAAACCTGAGAGAAGGATGTGAACATGATATATGAAAACAATCCAGAAATTTAATTGGACAAAAAAACAAACAAAAAGAATTCTTATGCAAATGAGTATGATCCAACCCAAATAAGTGAAAGATTGCTATCCCCTTTATAAGGTTTGGAAATATAATGTGGCTGTAATCAAATAACTATCCATAAACATGACTGACTGGTACTATTGTCAGTGACAATTATGTATGCAAAGGTTTGTCATGTTTGTATTACTAAAATAGTACTCCATGCAGCTTCTCTAGATGGCAGCTTGGAAAACTTACTCAGGTTTTTATAGTGGTAAGAAATACTGGTACTTGGTGGTGGTGATGCTGTAGTGCCATAGTGACTGCGACAACAGGACTACTTGTGACACTGGACCAAATTTGCTGTTTATTGTGAAATTGATAAATAAATAGCAGTCTTCTAATTCCTTGTTTTCTCCTTCTATCCTATAATCTAGCTTTCTTTTCAATATCAACATGAACTACCATCATTTCTTTAGTTCTCACCCCACTAATATCATAGAGACAGAAAGGAAGGAAACCCTCAATGGTAGGTCAATTACAAGTGTTGTCCCTTCACAGTGTGACTTTCAAATGAAAAGTACACACGAGTCTATTTTTCACCCTGTTTTAGGAGAAAGGAACACTTTTATGATCATGAAACCTTAGATAGAATGAACAAGTAGTTCAGCAGATGAAAGATAACAGTGAAGATGTTTTATAATATAGGAAGCTCCATTTAAAAGAATCATTATATAAGATATTTTGCACGTAAAATCATCTTTCAAAATCTCAGTGTCTTTTTTCGTGTGGATGTATTTGTGTTATAAAAATGTTCCACTTAAGAAACTTTTTTTATAAAGTCAAAGTATGCTATTTTCTTTAGAACTAGTTCTTTTTATGAGAAAATTATTTTTCCAGTATACAAACATTTTCCAAAGGTTTTGTTTCAATGTACTTTGGTTATGTTATGTATGTGGGGTAATTTTATTGTAAATTTACTTATGGGAATGCTTATTGTAAACCTTAACCCATTATTGTTGGAATACCCTTCCTTCTCATTGGGATGGTAACTTTCAAGCTCGCACGTGGGCACACATCAGTGCGTGTGCATTGTTGCGCGCCCAGGGACGTAGCAATTTTATAATTTATGCGTACATATGTGTGCATGTTATAAAATAGCCTGGGTGTGCACATATCTGCGTCCAATTTTAAGTGGAAGCTTGCCTAGCTGCGTATCAACCATCCGTTTGCCCAGTTAAGTGCAAGGTCTTCTGAACTCCACTAGTTTAATAGCCTACACACCCCCCCCCTCCCCAACCAGTTGCACCAGACCCTTCAAACCCCGTAGATATGGCTCTTTTTTTTTTTTTAACTTATACCTTCTCCATAACAGAAGTAAATTTACGTGGCACTAGACCTGGGCTCGCGCCCAGGGGCGTAAGTATTTGCATGCACATCTTATGGCCATGTCCCAGACTCTGCACAGACCATGCCTCTTTTTCGAATCAAGTGAGATGTGCATACCATACCATGGAAGATGCACTCACATCTCAGCAGCTTTTACAATTCGCCTTTAAGGACAGGCCTGGATTTGTCAATAGGCACACTAGGCCTGTGTGCTAGGGCAGCAGATATCTGAGCGTCAGTAGGCTGACTGAAGAGCTGCTGCCTTTCAGCTGTGCTGAATCTCACTCAGCAGAGAACATCCCTCTTTGCTTCCTGATCCAGCCCCTTTCCTCCAGGCAGCATTCAGGGAACAGGATAGCCTGTAGCAGACTGAACAAAAGGGGATCATTCTGGGGAGAACAGGAGGGGCTGAGAAGAGATCATTGGAAGGTAGAATGAGAGGGGTGTCAGCTGGGGTGGGAGGCGTATGTCTGTGTGTGTGAGAGAGAGGGGAACAAGGATAGGAGGGCAGTGTTTGTGTATGTGAGAGATAAGGGATTGGTGCCAAATGTATGGGATGCCATACTGGGTGGGCTGTTAGAGAAGGGAGGCAAGGAGAAGCAGGACACGAGCATGGTAGGGACACCTCTCTCCTCCCCACCCACTGCAATTCAAATCTTCCCTCCCTTGATCTCAGATTCTATCACCCAAACCCTCAAAACTCCCTTCCTTCCTACCTCTCTATTCTTCCCAGGTCCTGGAACCCACTCCTCAACCCAAGAACCTCCCTCTCTCTCCTTCCTCTCCTCCATCTCAGAATTTTAATCTTCTCAATTCTCCCCATCCTTTGTTCTTTCCTTCTAATCCTCCTCCCCCCCCCCTCCCTATCCCTGAGGTCTCCTCTCTATACTTTTACCTGAGATCACTTTTCTTCACCCAATAAAAATAAAATAAATTATACTAGTAATTATTATAGTACAACATGACTTTATTTGTACAATATAATATAAAAGATGGAAATATTTTCCAATTTCCTTAAGAATTTTTAAATTTTTACTTCAGGAGCTATCCCTGAGCTGCCACAGGAAACTAGGAGTCTTAGACATTCTGCTTCCTGTTAGGTAGGTCTTTTTTTTTGCTATTTAAAGGGATAACTTTTGAGTTATCAGTCTAACTGGCTTTTGAACATGGACCTCAAGATGTCTATTTTTAATTAATTTTAGATTTTGAATTTTATAAGTACAAGTTATTTAAAAAAAAATGTACATCACCTTGAGCTCTTCTTGTAAGGCAATTCATTAAATTGAAATAAATAAATACTCTTTGGGTCCATGGATGCAGGGATCCGGAAGGAACTCTGTTGTATGGCCCACACTAGAAGAGTGTTGCTGCTATAACTGGACTAAAATTATTTGGGAAGAAATGTAAAAATAGGGGGAAAATTCCTGAGTGGTTGCAAATAAAAGCTCATGGTACCAGATCCCAGCTCTTGTTTCACATGAGCTGAAACCCGAAGAAGCAGGAAACTGCTAGATCCAGAAAAAAAGAACTTTTGATGTTGTTTAATATTTATTCTTACTATATTTAATTGTTCTTATTAAGCCTTCAGCTTTAAAGATACAGTATATTAACACTTCTATAGCCTTGTTAACTTTAAACCTTGAATTAAAAGCAAATGATCTCAATTTTCGACCACCTCCATTATAGTAAATTCTTCAGTCAAATATACTTTACAACTTGCACTAGTTATTGCTATTAAACTTATATTGCTTACAGCTGGGGAAAAATGAAGAGCAATCATTTTTTTAGTTGCCAAGTATACAATAATACTTCTAGGCCAGATGTAAACCATTAGACTCTTTCCTACACTCATTTAAAGAGATAAAAGATAACCTTTTAAACTTTCATTTTTCTCATCATTTATTTTTTTTTTAAAGAAAATCTCCATGAAATAATATGAAAACTCTTTGTAGAGTTCTGTCTAAAGTATTAGCAGTAACACATTAAAGCAGCAAGTATTAATTTGGATGAGGTGGGTGGCTCTGTTTCTTTAGCTATGTGGCAGCTTGATTTAAGTCATGATGGTTCTTTTTTTGTGACTGCTAATTGCAACATCAATTAAATGGGATTTTCTACTATAATTCACTCAAGTACTGGGCATTAAAAAAAGAAAGAGATTCTGTTGTTAATATATAGTATCATATTTCATCTGCTAGTTAGGAATAGCATAGCTTGCCTTCAGCAATATATTCTGTATGAGGATAAATTATACATGCAGGCAGTTTGTTTTATAATCTCTTGTCATTTTATTGCTGACAAGAAGGCATCCCTCATTTATACAGGACAAAAAACAAACCCAATATAAGCAAAATACCTAAACAAATACCTCAAACCTATAAAAATGCACAGGGCACAGCCATTTTCAATGGAAGTGCTAAAACAAGAGGGCAGGAGAGAGAGATTCAGGAGCGGCCTACGGAATTTTGTTTTTTTCACAGAAATGCTTACAGATGCACGGAAAAAGCTCTCTGTGGAGGTGAGATGGGGCAAAAGTAGCACAAACTTCAAAAGAATGAACTTTAGTTGTGGGGAAAATGATGGCAAAGTTGGATGTCCAGCAGACTCTATGGTAATGCAGCAGGAAAGATAAACAAGTAGAATGGATGTCTGGTGGTATTTGCCTGCCATCCTGTTCCCGGTTTCCATGAGGTGCTGTCAAATAACTGAAAAGTACTTAGATAAATAAATGCAGTTTGAGGTAATACTACTGCCTTCAACAATTTACTAAATTGTAAGTGATCATTGAAATTACAAAGGATTAAACTGCAACTGCAAACCAAGCAGCCGTGCCAGATTGATTTATTCATTTATAGACATCTGAGGTTCCACTTTTTTAATCCCTTTGGTGTCATAGCTTCCAAGACCCATAAATCATGTGTTCAAAGTATTGTTGTTTGTTTCATAATGTCTATTGTTCTGAATATGGTAGGGCCATCTGAATCCATATCAACAGACACTAACTGCAGTATACATCCCACTGAGCACTGCAATTATTGTTTAATATTCTCCAGGATTTTCAACAATAAATCATTGTTTTAGGAGCCAATTAGTTCAATTAACTCCTACTACTACATTCAGTACGATGTGGCATTCAGAATATATAGTATTAGCATAGTTGGTACCCTGAAATGGTGCAAAATTCAGAGGATGACAAATTCCAAAGAACTATCATAGAGCCTTTCGCAAAAATCATACGCAATGATTTACTAAGTGTAAACAAATAATAATGTGCCACCCAGTACTCACTGAATTAATTGTATCAGGGACAAATGCACATAGAAGCAAACAGGCCCAATAAAACTGACTGATATGGGCAGAGTTTCGGTTACATTACCTATATCAGGGTCACTGTGGAAAAATCTCCTACGTGCTTCTGTCTTTCACATCTTCTTGACAGGCAGAGTCATTTCCACAAATTTTCACATATACATTCACGGTTTTCACCATTTAACCCCATCTGCAAACATAGCAGGGGGTTGTTTTGCATCGGTATAAGTGATAGCAGATTTTCAAAGAGAAGATACCCGGTTAGTTTCTCTTTGAAAATGTGTAACATGTTTAATGAAGGTACAAAAATACCCAGGTACTTTGCCGCTAAGGGACTTTGTGAAATTGCTCACATGTAATTCAGAAGAGGGTTCTCAATTCACCCACCTCCAGCATCAGCATGCAGGGAGGACAGGTTATCCAGTTGCAGTGTACCATGCTCTCAGGCCTCAGTGAAGAAGCTGAGGGTGTAATTTTCTTTCTTTTTTTTTGTTTGTGTTTAAATATTTTCAGTACTTTTAAAACACTTGGAATTAGTCCGTTCCTGTATGAGTATTTATATGTTGTGCTCTATATAGTGACCATATAGTTCCATGCCCAAGAGAAGAAGCAGAAAATTATGTAAATAAAGTTTTGAGAAGTAAAGAGATTACTGGGATCTGTGCCACATGAAGTGTTATGCTGGAGACAATCCGGATGTGGATCCTTGGGCCGACTGGCCCGAGGGAACAGTCGGTAGGCAGAACTCCCACTGGGCAACAGGATCTTCACCTGGAAACCCGAGACTCCTCCAGAGGAGCTGTGGGAGCCCGGGTTGCTAGGACTTAGGAGACTTCGCCCTGGAAGCCCGAGGTCCCCCCAGGAGGAGCCCGTAGGGACCCGGACCGCTGGGACTTAGGCGAGGCCGAAGAAACCCAGGAGTGGAATCCGGACCGGAGTCTGGGCCGGCAGCGGGCGAGCAGAAGTCGGTGTCACGAACCGAGGTCAGGGCAGGCTGAAGAAGCAGGAGTCGGAGTCACGAACCGGAGTCAAGGCAGGCTGAAGACAAGCAGGAGTCGGAGTCACGGACCGGAGTCAAGGCAGGCTGAAGACAAGCAGGAGTCAGGCAAACCGTGGTCAAGGCAGGTAGCAGGCAAGCGGAGTCAGGCGGAGCGGAGTCAGGCAGGTAGCAGGCAAGCGGAGTCAGGCAAACCGTGGTCAAGGCAGGTAGCAGGCAAGCGGAGTCAGGCAGAGCGGAGTCAGGCAGGTAACAGGCAATCCAGAACGCAACTTAGAACTACAGGAAGTAGTGAACCTCGTTGCAAGGCAAAGAAGGGAAGGGACTGCAGGGCTTAAATAGCCCTGCAGCGTCTGACGTCATAGAAGGGAGGAGCCGGGTTTTCCCACGCTGGTCCCTTTAAAAGTGGAGGACAGTCGCGCGCGCGCGCCTGGGGGCGGGACTGGCCGTGAGGCCACGCCAGCGGCAGCGTGAGAGCCGGCGCATGGCGCCCGGAGGCACTGCAGGCCCGCGGAACGCGGCAGCTCCCCGGAAAGCAGCGGCCGGGGTCCTGAGGCCGCGGGACGCGGCAGCTCCCCGGGACTCGGGAGGAAGGTAAGGCCTCGGGCGCCAGCGTGGCGACCGAGACCGCAACAGTACCCCCCTTCTTACGCCCCCTCCGCCGAGGACCAGGTTTCCCGGGATGGTCCAAATGAAATTGAGTGAGCAATGATTTGTCCAAGATGTTTCGAGCTGGCTCCCAAGAGTCCTCCTCGGAGCCACACCCCTCCCATGCCAGTAGGTATTCCCAGCGACGGGCATGGAAGCGAACGTCCAGGATTTCTCGAACCTGATACGTAGTCTCTGAAGATGTAGAGGAGGATAGCGCATCCGTGGACGGATGATGGTACCGGGACAGTACCACTGGTTTCAGCAAGGATACGTGGAACACGTTGTGGATGCGAAGTGAAGACGGAAGGCGAAGTCTGTAGGAAACGGTACCAACACGCTCCGCAACCTGAAAAGGCCCACAGTATCGAGGGGCCAACTTACGAGAGCGGTTAGGTAGTTGGAGGTTCCGAGTGCTTAACCACACCTTGGTACCTGGCAGAAAAACTGGCGCTGGTCGTCGATGACGGTTGGTATACTGCTGGGACCTTTTTGCTGCGGTGGTCAGTTTGAGTTGAATCCTCTTCCAGAGATGATGTACTTGCCGTGCTGTGGCTAAGGCAGCAGGTGATGGAATGGAAATCGGAAGCGGCAAAGGAGGCCTTGGGTGACGTCCATACACAATCTGGAAAGGGGTTTGTCCAGTGGCAGCATGGGTATGGTTGTTGTAGGCGAACTCCGCCCAAGGCAGGAGAGAAGTCCAGTTATTCCCTTTTTCGGAGATAAAACTGCGAAGGAAGGCTTTAAGAGTGCGGTTCGTGCGCTCTGTCTGACCATTAGTCTGGGGGTGAAAGGCCGTGGATAAGTTTAATTGGACCCCAAATTTTCTGCAAAGGGCACACCAAAAACGAGCCGTGAACTGTGGCCCTCGATCCGATACGATACTCTGTGGTAGACCGTGAGCCCGGAAGACGTGGGTAGTGAACAGGAGTGCGAGTTCAGGTGCAGAGGGCAGCTTGGGCAAGGGTACCAGGCGAATCATCTTAGAAAAACGGTCTACAGTTACCCAAATCACCGTATTGCCCTCCGAGAGGGGCAGATCCACTACAAAGTCCGTGGCTATGTGGGACCATGGTTCCACGGGAATAGGCAGCGGCTGCAGGAGGCCCCAGGGCCGACCACTGGGTGGTTTTTGCCGGGCACATACTGGGCATGAGTCAACATATACTCGGACGTCTTGTCGCATTCGAGGCCACCAATAATAGCGGCTAAGCAGGTCGAGCGTCCTCTCCCTGCCGGCGTGACCCCCTGAAAGCGAGTCATGGGCCCAAGCTAACACCCTTCTGCGGTCTTTGTGGGAAACCACCACTCGTCCAAGAGTGGAAACTGTGGTGCTAGCTAACTGGATTTTAGCGGGATCTATGATGTGTTGTGGAAGGTCTTCCTTCTCCTCCTGAAGCTCATAACGGGAGAGTGCGTCAGCCCGTACATTCTTCAACGCGGGTCGGTACTTCAGAATGAAATTAAAACGGTTAAAGAAAAGGGACCATCGTGCTTGTCGAGGATTAAGACGTTGGGCCTGGTTAAGGAACTCCAGGTTCTTGTGATCTGTATAAATTGTAACCGGATGGAGGGAGCCTTCCAACCACTGTCTCCATTCCTCCAGCGCAAGTTTGACCGCCAGCAACTCCTTATCCCCAATGCCGTAATTGCACTCGGCAGAGGAGAACTTCTTAGAAAAATAGGAGCAGGGTAGGAGATGTCCGGAGTTAGAGACCTGTGAGAGGACCGCTCCCACAGCAATGTTAGAGGCATCGACCTCAACAAAAAAGGGCCGTGTTGGATCTGGGTGGCGTAAACAGGTATCCTGGAGGAACGCCTCCTTTAATAGTTCGAAAGCCTCACAAGCTCCCTCAGGCCAGAGACGAGTGTTTGCCCCTTTCCGAGTTAATGCGGTTAAAGGAGCCACCAAGCGGGAGTACTGAGGAATAAAGTGTCTATAGAAGTTAGCAAACCCCAAAAAGCGTTGTAATGCTTTCAACCCCTCAGGTCGGGGCCACTTCCTGATGGCGGTTACCTTGCTGGGGTCCATCCGGAAACCTGTAGAAGACACTATAAACCCGAGGAAGGGTAACGACTCTTGTTCAAATAGACATTTTTCGAACTTGGCATACAAATGGTGGTCTCGTAAGATCTGGAGTACTTGTCTCACATGTTGCCGATGGGAGGCAAGATCCGGAGAGTGTATGAGAACGTCGTCCAAATAGACGATCACGCAGGAATGCAATAAGTCACGCAGAATCTCATTCATTAAGTGCTGAAAAACAGCGGGAGCGTTGCACAGTCCAAACGGCATTACTAGATATTCATAATGGCCGTCCCGGGTGTTGAACGCCGTCTTCCATTCGTCCCCGGGACAGATTCGAACCAGGTTATAAGCGCCGCGGAGATCCAATTTCGTGAAGACTTGTGCTCCTTGGAGTCTGTCCAACAACTCCGGAATGAGGGGAAGCGGGTACCGGTTCTTCTTGGTGATAGCATTGAGCCCACGGTAATCAATGCAAGGCCGCAAGCCTCCGTCTTTTTTGGCAACAAAAAAGAAACCTGCTCCGGCGGGGGACTTGGAAAGGCGTATGAAGCCTTTAGCCAGATTCTCAGTGATATATTCGGACATGGCCCGGGTCTCTGGCTGAGACAAGGGATAAACTCGTCCCCGTGGGGGAGTAGTACCCGGAAGCAACTCTATTGCACAGTCAAAAGGTCGGTGTTGCGGTAACAATTCCGCTTTTTCCTTGGAAAAAACATCCTGAAAGTCAGCATACGGAGCCGGTAGTACCGGTACGGTGTGGGCCAGCGGAATCCGTTGGAATCTTTTCCCTTGGAGGCAGGATTGGAAACACTCCGAACTCCACTGGGTAATCTGAAAATCTTTCCAGCGAATCACAGGAGAGTGTTTCTGAAGCCAGGGTAACCCGAGAACCACCGGATGTACTGCTCTCTCCAACACTAGCAAGGAAATCTCTTCTGTGTGTAACAAGCCCGTCTGCAAAATTAACGGGACGGTCTCAGTGGAGATGCACCCTGATAAAGGAGTACCCTGAATAGAGGTTATCCGCAAGGCAGGAGTCCTAGGTCGCGTAGGGAGATTCAACTGTTGCACCAAGTCTTTAGTAATGAAGTTGCCTCCAGCCCCTGAGTCAATAAGGGCTTGTGTGAGGAAAGAACCACCTGGATAATCCAAGGTTACTGGCATAGTACATTGAGGAGCAGGACTAAGGCAGCCTAGGGGACACTCCTCCTTTACACCTAGGCGCGGGAGTTTTCCGCCCGTTCTTTACACTGGGCAAGGTAATGGCCCTTTCCTCCACAGTACAGGCACAGTCTCAAGTCCCGGCGTCGCTGCCTTTCTTCGGGAGATAAAGATGAACGACCCACTTGCATGGGCTCGTCGGCGGCAGTTGTAGGTGAAGAAGTAGTTCCTCGTGACCCCGAACTCGAACCCAAATTCGAGGACCTGGGAATCACGGACGTCGAGCGTCGGAAAGGGCGCCCCTCTTTCGCCCTCTGCTGCAAACACCGATCAATACGACCCGCTAAGTCAATCAGGGAACTCAGGGTCTCCGGCAGGTCCCGAGCCGCTAGTTCGTCCTTAATACGACCGGCTAAGCCTTCCAGGAACACACCCCGGAGAGCCTCATCCTGCCAGCCTACCTCGTGGGCAAGGGTGCGAAACTCCAATGCGTAGTCTGCCAAAGTCCGAGACCCTTGCCGGAGCTGAAGTAACTCTGAGGTAGCGGAAGCCTGTCGTGCTGGCTCATCGAAGGCCGCTTTGAACTCTTCCACAAAGCGATTCAAGTCCCCCAGTGCAGGATCATTATTCTCCCACATGGGGGAAGCCCAATTCAGGGCCCGTCCGTCCAGAAGGGCAAAAATGTACGCCACCTTGGTACCATCAGTAGGAAACTGGTTAGGCAGTAGTGCAAAGCGCACATAACATTGATTTAAAAACCCTCGGCACGCTTTGGCATCCCCGGCATAGCGAGAGGGCGCTGGGAGCTGCGTAGGGGTCTGAAGGGTTACCAGTGGTGCAGGGACAGGTGCCGGTACTGGAACGGGCGCGGGCGGCTCGGTATCCATGCGAGACGCCAGCCGCTCTACTGTAGCAGCCAGGGAATCCAGGACTTGTTGTTGCTGCACCAACCGCTGGGCCAAACCCGGAATGGCCTGTAGCCCGGCGAGGTCTGCCGGATCCATGGCCTTGCAAACTGTTATGCTGGAGACAATCCGGATGTGGATCCTTGGGCCGACTGGCCCGAGGGAACAGTCGGTAGGCAGAACTCCCACTGGGCAACAGGATCTTCACCTGGAAACCCGAGACTCCTCCAGAGGAGCTGTGGGAGCCCGGGTTGCTAGGACTTAGGAGACTTCGCCCTGGAAGCCCGAGGTCCCCCCAGGAGGAGCCCGTAGGGACCCGGACCGCTGGGACTTAGGCGAGGCCGAAGAAACCCAGGAGTGGAATCCGGACCGGAGTCTGGGCCGGCAGCGGGCGAGCAGAAGTCGGTGTCACGAACCGAGGTCAGGGCAGGCTGAAGAAGCAGGAGTCGGAGTCACGAACCGGAGTCAAGGCAGGCTGAAGACAAGCAGGAGTCGGAGTCACGGACCGGAGTCAAGGCAGGCTGAAGACAAGCAGGAGTCAGGCAAACCGTGGTCAAGGCAGGTAGCAGGCAAGCGGAGTCAGGCGGAGCGGAGTCAGGCAGGTAGCAGGCAAGCGGAGTCAGGCAAACCGTGGTCAAGGCAGGGTAGCAGGCAAGCGGAGTCAGGCAGAGCGGAGTCAGGCAGGTAACAGGCAATCCAGAACGCAACTTAGAACTACAGGAAGTAGTGAACCTCGTTGCAAGGCAAAGAAGGGAAGGGACTGCAGGGCTTAAATAGCCCTGCAGCGTCTGACGTCATAGAAGGGAGGAGCCGGGTTTTCCCGCGCTGGTCCCTTTAAAGTGGAGGACAGTCGCGCGCGCGCGCCTGGGGGCGGGACTGGCCGTGAGGCCACGCCAGCGGCAGCGTGAGAGCCGGCGCATGGTGCCCGGAGGCACTGCAGGCCCGCGGAACGCGGCAGCTCCCCGGAAAGCAGCGGCCGGGGTCCTGAGGCCGCGGAACGCGGCAGCTCCCCGGGACTCGGGAGGAAGGTAAGGCCTCGGGCGCCAGCGTGGCGACCGAGACCGCAACATGAAGGGCATCTTAGTATGGCAGGGTCCCCCAGTTTGGGTCCCAGCCCCCATGACTTTACATGAGGGTAGAGAGTGAGACTAAGCAGTGCAATGAAGATGTTTGCTACTGAGCTACTACTCTGAGCCTTATGTTTGCATAAGACGGTGTGGCACTTGCAACCTACTAGCAGTCACCTGTTGCCAATGAAGAAAAACAAAACTGCCTGCGGAACTGTCTATAATATGTTGCTAAAGATTTGTTTTCACTGGCACCAGCTTCTATCACCTTAAATCCTGCACTAGCAATGGTTAAGAAGTTTGGAAAAGGGTTGTACTGCTTAGCCTGCCTGGAGAACAGTACGTAAGGGTGAAGTTTAAAAGACCTACGTGCTCAAATACAGGAGATATGCACGGGATTGGGACGTGCGCGGGACGTGCGGATTTTAAGAGGCTCTCAGCCACGCGCGGGCCAGGGGTGCTGTCTGGGTGGGGTGTGGCTGGGGCATGGGCAGGCCAGGACAGCGCCATTAAGTCCAAGTCGCACACAAGTGCACATCAGGATCCAACGACCACATAAGTTGCTGCTGCTTTGGACTGCGGGTAAGTAGTAAAATAAATATTTAGGGTAGTCAGTGGGGTTTTAGGGGTCAGGGCTAGTAAGGTAAAAGGGAGGCAGGTTAGGTAGGGAGTTTAGGAAGTCCGCTCCTTTACAGGGACGAACTGTGAGGGAACAGGGAAAAAGGCCCTAATGTACAGCCGGGCACATCTACTAAAATCCCCCCCCCCTTGCGCGTGAGAGACGGCATTCGCGTGCTCATGAGCGCATCGATATAAAATCGTGCATGAGGGTAGCAGGAGGCCCCCCCAAGCTGGCCAAAAGTTCCGTTTGTGTCCAACGAGGGGTCCGAGAGCGGAACCGCGTGACGCGGCCGTCACGTGCTCCTCGCAAAGGAATAGAGGAATGGCTTCCTGACTCCCCGCTGGACCACCAGGGAATTTTGGTAAGTCTTGGGGGGGGATTAAGGAGGGTGAGGGGTTTAAATTTTTATTTAGGGAACCAGTGCACGTATGGACATAGACTCAACTTATGGAATTCTCCGTATGTCCATATTGACCGAAATTGACCCCCCTTTTCGACTTATGGACTTATGAACATAAACTTTTTGTCTGCACATCCCTAAAAGCAACCATGCTTGAGCAGATGGGATTCACTTCAGGAGCCTTCTGCTTTCGCTGCTGGTCAATTCAGTGAGCTTGAGATATAAGGCTTCATCTCATGGCATATCACATGAGAAATACATGCTAGAAATGGGTTTCATTTATTTATTGTTTAATCTGTAGCCTGCTTCTTGCTAAAGGGCTACAAAGCAGTGTACAACAAAGAAACCATCAATCAATACGGCAACCAACAATTTACATCTAATATATAATCTGCATAAAAATATAATAAAAATACACATTTTAGGGAGGAGTCTAAGATGGCGGCACGTTAGCTGCAAGCTCCGGAATGCTGCCTGATTTATCCTCTGGTTTCTTTTTACTTTTTTTTTGAAAAATGGCTCCAAAGCAGAAAGGCAGGGTTAGGGTTTACCCTGCGATCCCTCCCCTGCCTCCTGGACAGCGTACCATCACAGGACTTGCGATGGGCTTTCAGAAGTTGGAGGAGCGTGACCCCGCTGAGTTGACTGCTGGAGGAGCAGTGGCCTACTCTGGGGAAACCACCTTAAGCCCTCCAGAGTCGTGAACACCTCCAGTGCCGATTCCCCAGATGTTCTTGAGCCCGGTGAGTGCCGAACTGGACCTAAGGGGTTCGAGTCAAACATGTGCGGGAGCCACCGTGGGAACAAGGAGTGGAGATCACGGCCTGGATGGGGAAGAAAGGCTAATGGGCAAACGGTTAGCGAAGCAACAAGAGAGACTGTTTCCTCAATTTTTTCAGGTACTGTGTTTGATCAGATTTCGCTAGAGCTGGGAGTCCTATCTTCATAAAGCCAACAACAGTAACACTGGACTCATTATGGGAACTGGTTACCAAACTGGGAATGGCACTTCAAATCTATTCCCAGCAACAAAATTTAATTTCCACTAAGGTAGAAACTGCAACTCAGGACTTCAACTCCAAATATCTGGATCATCAGCAGAGAATTCAAGAACTTGAGGATAAAGAAAAGAGAATACAAGAAACCCAGTCAGCTTTGATTCAAGAGCAACAAATATTGAACAGGAAAATGGAACAAATAGAGAACAAGCTGAGACATTTAAATTTAAGATTTCTAAATTTTGCCAAGGTGTTAGGAGAGCAGCCCAGATTAACACTCAGCTAGTATCTGATTGATGTTTTACATATTGCCCCAGAAAATATTCCTCTGTTTAATCCAGTGTATTTTCTTCCTTATGCTAGAGTAAGAGAAAATGCTGCTTCTCAAGCTATTGGTTTGGAAAAAACAGACTGCATTTTTAGAAACCTCAACATCTGAAATTATAGAAAGATCAACTCTTCTTGTTTCTTTTATATATGAGCAAGATGTAACATTGATAATGAGAAGTTATTTCCAGAATATGGGAGTGGAATTCTTGGGGAAAGCAGTTCAAGTCTTCCCAGATTTGGCAAAAGTAACCCAGGAAAGGAGGAGAAGGTTCCTAAGCTTTGAGGCAAGAGGCCCGTTCTTTGGGTGCTAATTTCATGCTCAGATACCCTTCTAGGTGTATCTTGAGATTGGAAAATGTGACCTATGTGTTCTTTGTACCAGAACAGTTAAAGCTATTGCTAGAAAATAGGAAGAGATTACTGCCCATACCCTCAGTCCAGGAAAGTTCTATCAGCGACTGAAAGAAGTGTGATAGCTTAAAGATGTGCAATAGCTTTCTTTATATTTTTCTTTTCTTCTTTACACTCCTCTAAAAATTATACTCCTTCCTACAAACTTTTGGGGTCAAATATATAATATTGTTCTTCTTCAGATGCTGTTTAAAGCCGAAATGTTAACAATGTTGATTTTCTGTACAAAGTGAAAATCCTTTGTAACTTTAATTAAAATTAATAAAGAGAAAATTTAAAAAAATATAATATAATAAAAATGTTAATGATATAGGATTCATCGGGATCAAAAAACTGCTCAGAGAAGAGAACCAATATAAAATATCTGAATATCAACATAAATAAAAATAAAAAAATCAGGGGATCAATACTTAAAAGCCAGCTGGATAGAAAAGTTAGCTGAATAAACTTATCTGACTATTTCAGCTGGGATATTGTTGCGTGTGCCAGCTCCAGCCAGGCCTTCTTACCCCCGTTTGCCAGCTCCAGCGCCTGGTTCTGCTGCTCTTGCAGCTGGTGGTCGCCACCTCTGACTTCGGGCCATTCCTCAAGCTCCCAGCTCCGCAGCGAACGTCTCTCCTCCGCGGCGGACCTCCCCACATGGCCCGCGGGGAGACACCACCGTCTCACGCCATGCCCCTACCTAGGCGTGGGCGCGCGAATCAGCTGAACCTTTAAAGGGGCCGCGGAGGGAACCTTACCCGCAGCCCCGGATGATGATGTCACTGGGTCTGGGTATACAAGGCCGGGCCCAGTCACTGCTTCCTTGCCTTGGCAACAGGTCTCCACGCTGGTCGTGTCCTTAGTTGCTTATTCCTGTGTCTTCTCCGTGTTTCTGGTTCCTGAGTCGTCTGTGTTCCTGTTCCCCGTTCCTGCTCCTGTGCTCTTTATCTTCCTTGCTCATTCCTACTGATTGACTTCCTGGCTTTGAATACTGCTTCGTCTGACTACGCTACTGCTTGTCTCCTGGTATTGACCACTGCTTCACCTGCCCACGCTACTGTTTGTCTCGTGGTATTGACCTCTGTTTCGCCTGACTACGATTCTGCTAGTCTCCTGGTTTGACCTTTGCCTTGCCTGACCATTCTACTGCTGACTACTGGCATTGACCCACGCTTGCCATACTACTCTTCCTTGCCTGCCACCTGCCCTGACTTCAGCTTTCTCCACGATGCTCCTCTTGTCTTCATTCTGAACTTGGCCATTCAGGCTTTGGCCTGCTCTTACTCGGGTGCCCTCTGTGTGCCTGCTGTACCTATTGGCGCCCGGGTCTCTGGGACTCTGCCTCGTCCAGATCGGACTACCTGTCCCTACTACCGCTGCTGGCCCCTGGCTGACATCATCCCAGAGAAGACCTTGGACAGAGGCCCACCTAAGTCCAGCCGGCCCCAGTACCCAAGGGCTCAACCTGTGGGGAATAAGTGCTGTTATTGGCGAAGCTCCAGCCTGCTTCCGTCAGTCAGCCAGCTCAGCCTGCCAATGGTGGGGACCCATAGGGTTGCCAAGGCCTGGACTTGGCGGAGCCTTCCGTCCTCCGGGCCATCCCAGGACTGGCTTCCAAGGTGCAAGAGCAACAGCGGTTTCTCGAGGCACTGGCCTCCTCCATTGAGGGTCTCCACGCCCGGCTTGATGCCCAGTCAAGTCACTCAGTTCCAGTACCAGCTCCAGCCAGCCAACTGCCACCTCCCTCGATTTCCAGGGCTTTGTTGGCCTACCAGCTCTGCCTCATTTCAACAGGGACTCCAAGCTCTGCAGAGGGTTCATCAACCAATGCTACATGCAATTTGCTCTGCAGCCGACCATCTTCCAAGATGAACTCACAAAGGTTACCTTCATCCTGTCTCGACTGGAGGGTAAGAAGTTGGCATGTGCCTCTAGATGGTGGTGACATCCAATCAAAAATCAACTTTACATTCTATGGAATGAATATGCAATGAAGTCCCAAGAAAAAAAAAAGACTACACTATAAAGACCATAGAATCTTTCTCGGAACCTTTCCCCAGAACTTGCCAGATCTAAGGCTGCCTTGCTGAACTTAGTGCTACCTTTTCAGAACTTTTCCATTGTTACAGCTGGTCCCATTGTTAATGGGACCAGCTGTACTGAGCTCCTTGCTCAGTACAGCTGGTCCCATTAATCTTGTCATGCTTATCCCTGATGGAACCTTGTCAAGCCAAGTCCTTCTTTACCCCATTCTTGCTAAAGTACCACAGAGATATCTGTGAGACCTCTGGCTTCTGTGTTCCCTGAGACTGTGTGGTAACCTGTCATTTGCCTGCTAAGGGTTGATGAATTTCCTCTGTGTCACGGACTCCTGAAGTACTGACCGACAACAATTACAGGTGAGATAAACTGGCTTAATTTATCTTTCAGCTGGGTTAATTTAGTTGGTGTTGCATTTTGAGAAGAGCAATTGACTTTGAGATAATGTTATAAGATTAATGCTTAATCTTATAACAGTGCTTTGCTCTGTAAAATCAAATTGAAATTTAAAACCAAACTATTTTTCCCATATTAAACCATAATCTGTTGCTATAATAAAACTGATTAACTACCTCAAAAAGGTGTAAGTTTCTGCTCCCTTAAACTATTGAACTGGGATCACAGGTTACATGCTAAATCAGATAATCATCTGTAGCAGTAATTTCCCTACAGGGATACAAGTTTGCCTAAGGTGCCTAATACTCTTGAACTGACCTGAAGAGAGTCCATCTCACACTTTTCTAGGGAGCAAATGCTGGGGAAATATGGGAGGCAGGTAGGGTTCCTGGGAGTGTGGCAGGGTTGCCAACTTCCTAGAAAAATTATCACTAGCACTCTCTTGTTCCAAATCTCCCCAGCCTCCAGCAGTCTTGCTTCCTCTCCTCTCCTAACCTTCCCCAGTCCTCATCACTTTTGCTCCTTCTGCCCTCCCAATTCAGCCCTAATCCCAAGCAGTTTTGCTCCCACTTCCCTCCACCCCCCAGTCTCCATCAGTATTGTTCCCTTTCCCCTCACACCACGCCAGTACCCAGCAATTAGTCACTCTCATGTTGATAGTCAGACTGCTAAAGAAGAGGGGGGAAGGGAAAGAAAAGGTTGAGAGTCTCAATCCCCTTTACCCTCACCCTGAGTCCCCAGCAGTCTTTCTGAACCAAGACCTCTCCTCTCCCCTAGTCTCAATGCCAACGGAGACTGTGACTAAGGGCTGGATTTACTAATACCGCCGGGCTCTTTGAATCCCGTGGTAACGGGAGGCAGGGGGGGCGAAACGGGGGGGGGGGGGGGGCGGTCCTGCAATAGCCGGTAGCGATCGCACCGCAGAGGTGTGATCGCTGCCAGCATCGCGCCAAATAACTACACCATAAAAGGTGTAGTTATTCGGCACGAAACTGGCAGCAAAAACTCTGTATCTTTCGCTGTCGGCGAAGTCTTCGCAGCATCAGCCCCGGTGCCGCCCCGACTCCTCCTCTTCCAGGGCTGACGCCGCCCCGACTCCGCCCTGATCTTGGTATCGCACGCGATAAGGGACTTTTCGCATGTGAAACGTCCCTTATCTCGTGCAATCCGCTTGGAAAATGACCCTCTAAGTCTGTCACTGTCACTCAATGGCTTTTTACAGCTTGACTCACATGCTACAATCCTAAAATGGTCTGTCAGACACTGATCCTCCCTCAGCTCACAGGCACAGCAGCCTCTTCCCCTCTGCTCTACAGAGGCACATAATCTACAGCCCTCCAATGGTCCTATCCTCCTTTGATTCTACTGCAGCCTTTTGCACAGGGAAGAAGGCAGAGTCTTGCTTCAAGCTGAAGCAAGGTCCCGTTTTCTGCCTCATGCTGTGTTTCATGACTCTGTATGACTGCCTGTGATAATGGGCCTGAGCCATCTCTTTCTTCCATGATTGGCCCCACCGTAAAGAGGCTGCCACCTGCTCCTCAATTCTACTTCTTCTTATTGGCCCCTTCTATAGCTGTTGCAGTAAGGGGCACATGCTGTTGCAAGTTATCTCTTCCATTGGCCAATGGCCATGCAGATGATTGGGAGCACAGTGGCTGAAAAAAGGCAAAAAAAAAAAAAAAAAAAAGGTTGATTTGGGCAAAGGATTCCCTATTGATTAACAGCAGTTTATGCACTTCTCCTCCAGGAATTTATCCAAACTTAAATTAAACCCAGTTACATTAACTGCCTTAACCACATTCTCTGGAATGAATTCGAGCTTAATTGTGCATTGAGTGAAAAATAATTTTCTTTGATTTGTTTTAATTGTGTTACTTGTCCCCCTAAACTTTGTATTATCTGAAAGTGTAAATAACCAATTCACATTTATCAGTTCAAGTCCTTTCATGATTTTAAAGACCTCTATCATATCCCTCCTTAGCCATCTCTTCTCCAAGTTGAAAAGTCCTAACCTCTTTAGCCTTTCCTCATAGGGAGGCCATTCCATGCCCTTTATCATTTTGGTCGCCCTTCTCAGTACTTTCTGCAAAGCAACTATATCTTTTCTGAGATGCAGTGACCAAAACTACAAATATTCTTCAAGGTGTGCTCTCACCTTGGAATGATACAAAGGCATTACGACATCCCTGTTTTATTTGCCATTCCTTTCCTAACAATTCCTATCATTGTTTGCTTTTTTAACCACCAAAACACACAGAGCCAACAATTTCAATATGATATCAACTATGATGCCCAGATCTTTTTCTTGGGTGGGAACTCCTAATAAGGAACCTAACATCGTGTAACTACAGCATAGTTATTTTTCCCTATATGCATCACCTTGCACTTGTCCACATTATATTTCATCTGCCATATGATCAACTAATCTTCCAGTCTCACAAGGTCCTCCTGCAATTTATCATAAAAATCATTATCATTATCATTAAAATCATCCATTGTACCTGAAGACTGGAGGATAGCTAATGTAACCCTAATATTTAAAAGGGGCTCCAGGGGCGATCTGGGAAACTACAGACCAGTTAGCCTGACTTCAGTGCCAGGAAAAATAGTGGAAAGTGTTCTAAATATCAAAATCACAGAACATATAGAAAGACATGGTTTAATGGAACAAAATCAGCATGGCTTTACCCAAGGCAAGTCTTGCCTCATAAATCTGCTTCAGTTTTTTGAATGAGTTAATAAACATGTCGATAAAGGTGAACCAGTAGATGTAGTGTACTTGGATTTTCAGAAGGCGTTTAACAAAGTTCCTCATGAGAGGCATTTAGGGAAAGTAAAAAGTCATGGGATAGGTGGCGATGTCCTTTCGTGGATTACAAACTGGCTAAAAGATAGGAAACAGAGAGTAGGATTAAATGGACAATTTTCTCAGTGGAAGGGAGTGGGCAGTGGAGTGCCTCAGGGATCTGTACTGGGACCCGTGCTTGTCAATACATTTATAAATAATCTGGAAAGAAATACTATGAGTGAGGTAATCAAATTTGCAGATGATACAAAATTGTTCAGAGTAGTTAAATCACAAGCAGATTGTGATAAATTTCAAGAAGATCTTGTGAGACTGAAAAATTGGGCATTGAAATGGCAGATGAAATTTAATGTGGATAAGTGCAAGGTGATGCATATAGGGAAAAATAACCCATGCTATAGTTACACAATGTTAGGTTCCAATTTAGGTGCAACCAGCCAAGAAAGAGATCTAGGCGTCATAGTGGATAACACATTGAAATTGTAGTTCAGTGTGCTGTGGCAGTCAAAAAAGCAAACAGAATGTTGGGAATTATTAGAAAGGGAATGGTGAATAAAACGAAAAATGTCATAATGCCTCTGTATCGCTCCATGGTGAGACCGCACCTTGAATACTGTGTACAATTCTAGTCGCCGCATCTCAAAAAAGATAGTTGCGATGGAGAAGGTACAGAGAAGGGCGACCAAAATGATAAGGGGAATGGAACAGCTCCCCTATGAGGAAAGACTAAAGAGGTTAGGACTTTTCAGCTTGGAGAAGAGACGGCTGAAGGGGGATATGATAGAGGTGTTTAAAATCATGAGAGGTCTAGAACAGGTAGATGTGAATCGGGTATTTATTCTTTCAGATAATAGAAAGACTAGGGGGCACTCCATGAAGTTAGCATGTGGCACATTTAAAACTAATCGGAGAAAGTTCTTGTTTACTCAATGCACAATTAAACTCTGGAATTTGATGCCAGAGAATGTGGTTAGGGCAGTTAGTGTAGCTGTGTTTAAAAAAGGGTTGGATAAGTTCTTGGAGGAGAAGTCCATTACCTACTATAAATTAAATAAATAATTAATTAAATAGAAAATAGCCACTGCTATTACTAGCAACAGTAACATGGAATAGACTTAGTTTCTGGGTACTTGCCAGGTTCTTATGGCCTGGATTGGCTACTGTTGGAAACAGGATGCTGGGCTTGATGGACCCTTGGTCTGACCCAGTATGGCATGTTCTTATGTTTCTTATAATCTGCTTGTGATTTAACGACTGAATAATTTTGTGTCATCTGCAAATTTGATCACCCCACTCATTGTACCCCTTTCCAGATAATTTATAAATATATTAAAAAGCACTGGTCTAAGTACAGATCCCTGAGGCACTCCACTGTTTACCTTTTTCCACTGTGAAAATAGACCATTTAATCCTACTCTCTGTTTCCTGTCTTTTAACCAGTTTGCAATCCACAAAAGGATATCTCCTCCTATCCCATGACATTTTAGCTTTCTTAGAAGCCTCTCTTTGTTCAAGAGTAAATATATTTGTGCCCGAAGGTTTCCAGTAGTGAATAAAAGATGTATTTGAATTAATTGGTGTTTGTGACATGTCTGCAGCTAGTTGGGAGGTAAAACATGCAGCATCTATGGTGGCTTCTCTTTTGCACTTTAATGCCGAAGATCTTTCCATTTCTGCTAAATAGGTGGTAAATATTTGCTTGCACAACAGTTGCCATCTGCAAAATATAGAATATCTCCTGCTATTCATCCTACAGAGATTAAAATGATTTTGGATGAAAAGAAACTTTAGCTATGAGAAGGCGTAGGTTACAATGTTAAAATGGCTTGCCATGAGAAAGTGTATTGCAGTAAGCACTATGACTGTCATGAAATGGTTATTGAATTGCAGGAGGTTTCTGAAAAGTGAGGGCTTTCCACACTAAGGTCACTGTACTTTCAGCCCCTGCTACAACAGAAGCAGATTGTTGAAACATAAAATGGATCCAGGTTTTCAACCTAGCAGAAGCAGTTTTGCAAGTCCTAGGGTTAAGAGGTCATACGGTTTTCATAAGTAAGAATTGGATTCCAAGGTCAACTAATCAAAGAAGAGTTAATTCTACACTCTGCTTATAAAAAGTAGGTCAGTTGATTGCATACCTGATAAACAGTTGGAGACTGATCATGTTGTGCTTTCTGCTCTTAAAATTGCTAGTGATCCACTGCTTCTTAGTAGCATCTGGACTCTGTTTCAGAGAAAGTAAAGCCTTGCAGTTCTTATCTCTACATGCTTATTGCTTCAGTTGCTAAAGCTTTGTAAACTTGCGCTCTGTCTTTTCTTGTCAAGTGTGTATAATAAAAACTATATTGACAACTTGAGTATACTTAATTGATGCCTCTGTGAGGCATCGTAAAATAGTCTATGCTACCAGGGTTAAGCAGGTAAGAGGCAGTGGGGCAGATTTTCAAAGGGGTACGCGCGTAAGATAAGTGCGTACCCCCCGAAAACCTGCCCCAAGCTCCCCCTGTGCACGCCTAGCCTATGTTGAATAGGCTTGGCGGCGCGCGCAAGCCCCGGGACGCGCGTATTTCCCAAGGCTTTCCTGGGGGGCATGTCAGGGGCGCGTCGCTGTGGCGCGCCATCCGGGGCGGGGCCGTGGGCATGGTTCCGGCCTGGGGCGTGGCCACAGCCTCCGGACCAGCCCCTGGACCAGAACATGGTGCGCCGGCATCCGGCCCAGAGCGTGCAAGTTACGCCTGCCTTGGGCAATAAAGGTAGGGGCGGTTTAGATAGGGCTGGGGTGGGGGGGGGTTTAGGTAGGGGAAGGGAGGGGAAGGGAGGGGAAGGTGTGGGGGGGGTGGAAGGAAAGTTCCCTCCGAGGCCGCTCCGGTTTTGGAGTGGCCTCGGAGGGAACGGAGGCAGGCTGTGCGCCGACCCCGGATTTTAAAGGATACGCGCAGCTATGCGCGTATCTATTAAAATCCGGCATAATCTTGTTTGCGCCTGGTGCGCGAACAAAAGTACGCGCGGGCGTACTTTTTTAAAATCTACCCCAGTGTGTATAGGAGCAAATGGTTGGAAAATTAGAACTGAGGCAACAGGAGGCATTGGCATCAATAAAAATATTAGATTGCAGAGTGGATCATGATTTGAGAAAAAAAAAAAAGGACACTGACCTTGCCTTGATAAATATTAACTTGTAATTCTAACCCTAGTGCAAATAGTATTTTAGTTAATATAACAGCATCTTTTAGGAAATATTTTGAATATTAATAAAGAAAACCTTTTTTTTTCAGAATGCCAGAGGGACTGAGAATGGATTCTAGAAGAGGAAAAAAATTAAGGTTTTAATTTCAGTAGGAAATATGAAAAACAGTTCCCAGTGTCACTGCAATGCATTTTACTGTCAGAAAGGCCACAGAGCACCTGGATGTTCCAACAGCTGTAAAAAAAACACTGCAGTGTTTCCATCTGGTCACTTTAACCGGTTCAGCTCGTCAATATATAAAAACAGGGGGCTCAAGAAAAATCCATGCTGTACAGTTTATGCTTAATTCATCCTGCAGAGTGTGGCATCTCTGGCTACGATTAGCAGATTAATATCTCTGAGCAAACAGAAAGCACAGGTGAGCACAGGACACTACCAGCCCCGCATGGCACAGGAGGCAGCTGGCAGAAGGTGCGTCTCTTTCCGACGCTACTATTCCTGCTTCCACCTGCAGTTTATTGGCTCCAAGTGCTCGGCCACATTAGGTCCCAAAAGGAGCTTAGAGTAGCGGCATGAGAGGCAAAGCCTTTTCCTGCTTGTCCCCAGAGTCACTTAGGCTGCGCCATTAGTGCCACTTAGTGGGGAATTACACTGTGCTGGAGGGGAAACAGAGAGCAAACAGGAGAAAGGGAGATAAAGTAGTGGAGGGGAAAGGCAAGAAGAGAGTAAAGTGGAGGAGGGATTGAGGAGGAGTGGAATACAATCCTTACTGCTAGGAGCAGCAGCAGCTTTGGCCTTGCACCTGTACTGGCAGGAAAAAAAACCCAGGAGTCTCTTAGTACTATTAGTTATGAGACATACCCAATCCTAGGCAGAGGAGAGAGGAAGAAGGGCACAAGGAAACCTTGGGTATGTAAGAGTATCTGAGAAACCATATAGTGTTTTAGGAAGAGCTTTCAATGAGTTTGATATCTCACGTGGTGGGGGGGGGGGGGGGGGGGGCGCGGATGAGGGAAGGATTACTGGTGGAACCAGTTTTCTGCAGATGATTCAAGGCTGTTTTAGATCCCCAGTCAGCTTTAGGCCATAATGTCTGACATTCTCATAACATTAATGGCAGGAAATAATGTGAACGTATTAACAGAAACACTTACAATCATTACGCATGCACCACAATTATGAAGATAATGTAACTGTGAACCAAAAAAAAAGGTCATGCTAAGCAAACTATTTGCAGGGCACACAGCATGTCTCGAATGTGAGTATCTCCTGAAGAATGTACAAAACCAATAAACCAAGAAAACACCACCTTGCCAGTAATTCAATTCTTCGTATCAGATAAATGTGCATACTTCTGCACAGTTCACCAAGTTACTAACACGGAAGCCTAAAGAGAGCACACTTCTAGAGAGGAAGATGGAGACCAAAAAATTGATACATTCACATTCTTTCTTTTGATAATTCAATTGGATGAAATCATTAATTTTTTTCCCTGAATAAATATTAACATAAAACCTTTTTAAGCGCTCCATCAACTTAACCACTCCTATTCTTGCAAATGTAAATAAATCAAGGTATCATTGTAATGACCTTCATCAAAACCCCTTAAAGGCATCACAATGATTTAGGTAAAATGGATACAGAATAAGAAACTGAAACGTGGATTCCAAAAAGCAGCTACCTAAAAAGAAACAAAAACCCCCAAATCAGAACAGAACCATAATCATAATAAACGGTTCCTATTCTAAAATGATACCAAAATACAAAAAAAAAAAAAAAAAAGTATCAGGACAAAAAAGAAAGGTGGCATTCCTATGAGAGTCAAACAAAAGGAAATACATCCAGAAAAGGGCCAAGTATTACACTGAAGAACTAAGCAAGTATTAGGAATGTGCATTCATTTGAAAGAACATGGATAATGTCATTTCTTGTCGTTATACAAAATGAAATGACAGTAAAACACATTTCAAGTTTTTTCTTCTGTCATTTTTAGTGTGCACTCTTTCCAAAATGTTAAATACCCCCTCCCAAAAAAGGGAAAGCTAACATCAACAAAAATTGATCCCCCCCCCCCCCCCCAATTGACAGAACAGGACACAAAAGCACATTTTTTGACCTGCACACCTGTAGCAAGTATAGCTGATGCACACAGCAGGAAGTTATGACAGAAACATACATATAGAAAAAAATGGCACAGAAAGAAAGTCCTTTATGCACATATTGTAATCCTCCTCATAAACATACCATGAGCCTCAAGTGCACGTTGCAATAGGACTAATACCATCTCTGATTTACAGTTTATCATCTTTGATGCCGAGAAATAACGCTGCACACTCATATATCACACTGTGCCACTCCTTTTACATCTTCTCAGAATCTTTCTAAAACTGAGACTCTTTCTATAGAAACTGGAGATTAAGAAATGCTTACCAGGATCCAAATTTAAAATGGACAAGATTTGCTTTCTTGTGATTCTATGAGGGGCTTAATGTCTCAAATGCACAATTTACAAAAGCAAAACTTAAAACCGGTCTTTCAATAGAGAGTTGCGTGAAATCAGGGAATTCGATTGTATTATATCAGCACAATAGATAGAAACTGAAAAAGGAACAAGCAAATCACTGGTTTCCTTAAATATAGATGTCAGAGACCGGGTATACATTTTAATTAAGGTGACACCTGATTCCTACACAGCTGCAGATGATCTTTCCAGATCTCTCAGGGTCATGGAAAAATTGCAGGGAAGAGAGTCATATGGAACATATATGCTAGACATGCCATATCTCGCTCCCCTTGTTGAAGAGTGTTCAAAAATACTATAAAGATAATAATGGGGATAAACATTCCATGACATACTGCAATATTTTTATTTATCTTACCAATTAAACATGTAAATACAATTACAAATAAACCTTTTGGTTTCTGGAAGATGCATGATTGCTACAAACTGGAAAAAAAAAATACGGCATCTGAGTAAGTTGCAGTGACTATCTAGAGTTTTGGAAGTGATGACAATGGATAAATAGACAGAAGAAAGAAAGAATGGAATCTATTTTATAAAGTGTGGGACCCCACATGGTAGCCACTGGACAAAATGACACCCTTTTCCTTTTCATGCTTGCAGACTTATAGACTGACTCTAAAGGGTGGTGTGGTGCTATGCTCTCCCCACCCCCAGCTGGAACCCAAGGCAGTCATCCTTTTTACCTAATCCCTTGCAGCAGGCCTGGGGGCCCATTTATGCAGAAGGCTACAAACATGTAATGCTTGTAGTCAGAGCCATAGCTATCCTATGGCCAATATGACCTGGACCATAGATGCCACTGCCAGAAGAAGGGGCCGCTAGAGAAGCAAAGAAGAAATATATTACTGGCCATTTACAATTAGCAGAGAATTGTCCAGCCAGGCTGTTTACAATTTTAGAAAAACTGGGTAGACCAAAAGTCTTGGAGGACAGAACAATGTTTAAGAAACTATTAAAGTCGCATCTCTTTCAACAGGCTTTATATTAATTCACTTTTAAGGCATCAAGATCATGTTTCATTGTTTTAATTTACCATCTATAATGGCAAGCATTTTTACATTTTTATGATTATGTTGTATTATTTTATTTATGTTTTGTCTTATATTTAAAAAAAAAAATTAACTTATGAGACCTTTATGTCTTTTTTTTGTTGATAAGATTTTGGAGATAATTACTGGTTTGGATCAATCACTGGAGAGTCAAATTATTGCTAGGAGTACAGCATTGTGTTGTTCCCCAGCTTTGATTAATGTTCCCTTGGGTGGAAGTGCAAGTGGAGATGGGGGTTGGTATTTGCAGAAGAGGAGAGGAATCAAGATGGCAGATCTACCTTTTTGGTGATCAGGAGTTTTTTTTAGAAGGGGATCCCCCTCCAACTCCAAGGTCAAAAGCAGAGTCCAGGCAGGTTTTATCCTGGCTACCTGATTTGCTCCATAGGTTCTGAGTGTGTATTTTGCAGGGTTTGAACTGATTCACAAGGTGCCTGTTAGTGGAGTACATGTTCTGTTCTTGAGGTAGCACAATAATTTGAATATTTTTATTTGCATGGTGAGTTGTATGGGTAAATGTCTTAGTTCTTCTCCTCATACCATGCTTTCTGCCACTGTAATTTTATCTTTTTTCTTTACTAATATTTATCTTTGCCAGATGGGGATTGGGCTAAGGGGAAAAACAGAAAACAAGTTATGTATATTAGTTACTGCTGTAAATTTGGTATATAAAAGATGTATATGTGTTACATTCTCTTATTTAATGGCTTTTTCTTTTCCTATAGTCTTACCATCAGTGAAAGACAATAACATTTAACAAATGTTAAGTATGATGTCTTATATGTGTTTACAGGATCATTCCTGGAGGTGATTGTAATTGTTCAGCTTTATTATTAAAATTGAGGGGGGAGAGCAGGGGCAGGAGAGATGGATAAGAGAACTTATGGGCCTGTGCCCCGGATCTTTTAAATACCTAGAAACAGTTCTGTCTTCTCTCAATAGTGTTGCCTTCTACCAGGGAGAGCAGGAGAATGATTGAAATAATTAAATTTGCTTTTAAACACAGAAGTTAGGCCTGGATTTTCTAAGGTTGCAGACCTTAGAAAATCCAGCGGTAACGGGGGGCGGGGGGGGGGGGGGGGCGAAGCGAGGGGCGGGCCTGCGAAAGCCGGCAGCCATCGCACCACTGTGGTGCGCTGGCTGCTGGCTTTCATGCTGAATAACTACACCATAAAAGGTGTAGTTATTCGGCGCGAAACTGGCAGCGATAAGGGTCCTTACCTTTTGCCGCCAGTGATGTCACTGCAGCGTTGGCCCAGGTGCTGCCCTGACTTCTCCGCTTTTGAAAATGACCCCCTTAGTTTGAGAGAGAATTAAAACATTTCAGATCAAATTATTTCTTTTCATTATAGACTGCGATAGCTCCCAGATGAGAAAAGGGTGCAGTTTCAAATAATCATGGTGATCATCAAATGTCTCCTGTTCTGTCTCCACAGTATGTTTTTTTAGTTTACTGCCACCCTCTGTCATCTTGTGAAACTGCTAGGCTTTGATTTTCTAGAGTGCAAGCTTTCTCTATGTTGACTGATTATTGTTTGAAAGTTTCTGAACTTCTTATTGGATCTGTTCTTGCATTCTCTCTCTCTCTCTCTGTCTCTCTCCTCTTCCTATTGGTCCCCTGACAATAAGCAGCCTGGGGCAGTTTACTTCTTGGAGGGACTTTCGGTTAGAAGAAAACTCTTGGCAAGCTAATAGCTGGTCTTCATTCTCTTACAATCTCTGAGAAGCATAATCTTTTCACCATTCACTATTAACCCACAGCTACTGTCAGCTTTCAGAGAAAACTTACTACAGCTATAGCAGTCTCATCAATCTGTGCGGCTACTCTTGGTACCTTATCATGCACAGTGAGTGATGAATTGTCCTTTATTCAAATAAATGTTTTTGGTAATCAAAAACTGAATGTTTCTGATATCTGAAGCTGGGGAAATATTTAACTAACTTTCTAAAGGCTTAAGCTAAACATCAAGTGCAGAGGGCAGTACAGTGAAATGATGTTGAAAATCTAAAGGTTCTAGCAAAGATCTAGATGTGTGAACTTTTCAGGAAAGTAAATTTAGAGCATTCCCTCTGCCAATGAAAGCACAGACTGTGGTTTGCTGTACACATCTCTTCTAATTCATACAGCTGTGCAAGTCAATTAATAAGCTAGGAAGCAAAGTTTCAAATTGCAGCTTTCTCCCTCTCACAACAGTGATTGTATTGTTCGCCTGAGAGCAGTGCTGGGCTATGTACAGCTCTAATCTGATATTGTTAGTGTTTACTATTGTTTCCAAGTATGGTAGAAGGTGCTCCTACAGAAAATATGCTCTCTAAAAATGCAAATGAGACTGCTCTCCCAGTTGCCACTGCCTTGAAGAGAAAGCATGTTTTGACAGCCAAAGCCTTAGAGAACTATGAATCTGAGAAGGCTGTTAACCTGAAGAAGTTAATAGAATGTGAGAAGAATTACACTCTAATAGACATAAGCAAGCCATAAGTCAATACCAGTAGTCCAGTACAGCTATAAATGTTATCAACTCCAATCAGATTGATATCTTGCATTCCTAAAAGGAATCAATACTGAAGAAAGTATTGAGGAAAGAGACCTGCACAGGGACATTGATTTAGAATGTGTCAGTTTAATGCAAGACACTATTATATAAGCAAAGCAAAACATTGAGAGTTTAAAAGAAACTGTGTCCCTGTACTCCAGCCTTTCTAAATACTCTGTAAGATCTTAAAGGTCACTGAAATTAGTCTGCTCAAACCTGTCCTCAGTAAGTGTAACTGCTGCCACAGCATATGCAGAAACAGAAGCTTCAAGAGCACACTTTCTTTAGTAAACAAGAACATAAGAACATAAGAAAATTCCATACTGGGTCAGACCAAGGGTCCATCAAGCCCAGCATCCTGTTTCCAACAGTGGCCAATCCAGGACATAAGAACCTGGCACGTACCCAAAAACTAAGTCTATTGCTAATGGCAGTGGCTATGCTCTAAGTGAACTTAATAGCAGGTAATGGACTTCTCCAAGAACTTATCCAATCCTTTTTTAAACACAGCTATACTAACTGCACTAACCACATCCTCTGGCAACAAATTCCAGAGTTTAATTGTGCGTTGAGTAAAAAAGAACTTTCTCCAATTAGTTTTAAATGTGCCTCATGCTAACTTCATGGAGTGCCCCCCTAGTCTTTCTATTATCTGAAAGAGTAAATAACCGATTCACATCTACCCGTTCTAGACCTCTCATAATTTTAAACATCTCTATCATATCCCCCCCTCAGCCGTCTCTTCTCCAAGCTGAAAAGTCCTAACCTCTTTAGTCTTTCCTCATAGGGGAGCTGTTCCATTCCCCTTATCATTTTGGTAGCCCTTCTCTGTACCTTCTCCATCACAATTATATCTTTTTTGAGATGCGGCAACCAGAACTGTACACAGTATTCAAGGTGCGGTCTCACCATGGAGTGATACAGAGGCATTATGACATTTTCCGTTTTATTCACCATTCCCTTTCTAATAATTCCCAACATTCTGTTTGCTTTTTTGACTGCCGCAGCACACTGAACCGACGATTTCAATGTGTTATCCACTATGACACCTAGATCTCTTTCTTGGGTTGTAGCACCTAATATGGAACCCAACATTGTGTAATTATAGCATGGGTTATTTTTCCCTATATGCATCACCTTGCACTTATCCACATTAAATTTCATCTGCCATTTGGATGCCCAGTTTTCCAGTCTCACAAGGTCTTCCTGCAATTTATCATAATCTGCTTGTGATTTAACTACTCTGAACAATTTTGTGTCATCTGCAAATTTGATGATCTCACTCGTCCTATTTCTTTCCAGATCATTTATAAATATATTGATAAGTAAGGGTCCCAATACAGATCCCTGAGGCACTCCACTGTCCACTCCCTTCCACTGAGAAAATTGTCCATTTAATCCTTCTCTGTTTCTTGTCTTTTAGCCAGTTTCCAATCCACGAAAGGACATTGCCACCTATCCCATGACTTTTTACTTTTCCTAGAAGCCTCTCATGAGGAACTTTGTCAAACGCCTTCTGAAAATCCAAGTATACTACATCTACCGGTTCACCTTTATCCACATGTTTATTAACTCCTTCAAAAAAGTGAAGCAGATTTTTGAGGCAAGACTTGCCCTGGGTAAAGCCATGCTGACTTTGTTCCATTAAACCATGTCTTTCTATATGTTCCGGCTAACCGGTCTGTAGTTTCCCCGATCGCCCCTGGAGCCCTTTTTAAATATTGGGCTGCTATAGAGTGAGAATCAAAGAAGAGTGCAGAGTAGTTTCACCATGACATGGGCCAGAAATGCAGCAAGAAGAAACAGAGCGCCACCTGGAGATTTTAAGTCCTACCCAGAGATCCTGTAATTTCTCTGAATTTATGGAGTCTCCAGCCTAAATCTGGAGAGTTCCCAGGTATGGCAGTGGACCATACCACAAGATCTGTCTTAACAGATGACCTGATGCAGATGACATGGCTAACCAGATCTGAGTTCCTTACAAAGAGCAACAAGGGATTCCCAGCTAAGAGAGACTCCGTAGAGGTTGTGAATTCTGAATTGGATACAGAAATCCTCCCACAGGTAATTGCACTTGCCACTGTAACCCTTTGTTGAGGGTGTGCTATTTCTGCTAGGGCCATAAAAATATTTATTATTCTGTATTGCTCTTGCCATCCTTCCCCTCCTACCTGTACTTCCCAGGGAATGAGTTCTTTTTGTGGGGGAAGAGGAAATCCTGTGTCCCAGGTAATGGCATGTCCCTCCTGATATGTGTATGTCTTTCTGGTGTTCTCTTCAAGGTCAGACAGGCTAGACTCAGACAGTGTGTTAAAATCATATTTACTGATTATTTCCAAAGGTCAATCACTGTCCCACAAACATTCAACAAATGAAACTGTACAGTTGAACTATTTACACAGTGTCTCTGTTGGGGTGCTGGTGTCCATCTCTCCAGCTCCTGGGAGGGAGCTTGCCACTGCAAACTCATCTGTGTAGTAGTCCAGTAGAGGAGAATCCTAGGGGGGAGCCCCATGCCATGAAAAGCTCTTAACAGAGTCCAAGGCCAGTACAAGCTTTTTTGCAATTACTGTGCTGCTCCACCCCCATTCATTCATTATCTGTACTGGGCCCACCAAAAAACACCCAGCTCCATTCAGTGATACAAACTTTAAAAAATGACACCCCCTCCCCCCACCCCGAACCCATGATTGGTGCAAGGGTATTAGGTGCCCTAGGCAAATCTTATACTCTTGCACAATGCTCCCTGCCTCATTCCACACACACAGTTAAGTTATGCATTTATATTTTACATGAAAAATATCAAAGTACAGTATTCTGAGATAAAGATATCACTTGCATTATATTTACATACACTGCTGTAATACCAATCAGAAATCTCTGCAAAAAAGATACTTGGAACCCTTATGGTATTAGGCCTATTGTGATATGTGTTGGGCGTGGGCTTGCCCCTCTGAAAACCCGAATACACTAATGCACTTCCTATTAGGAGAATGCCTCACCTCAGTCACACATGCAGAACATAAACAGACCCTCACCAAATACAGAATAGAGCAACCATAAAGTAGAAATACAAACACATAGACAAAACTGAACTGGAAACCGCAGGAAGCCAGACACTCTATGCAGTGCAACAATGAAAAAACAGAACCATCACCATTCCTCAAACATCAAACAATAAAATCAAGAAATAAAATAAATACATAATCATAATACTAAAATATACAAATAATTTTTCAAAAAAGCTGATGAATAAAAGATTAAATAATTAAAAACTCACATACAAGTTTTTAAAAATGTCCCAAACACCAATAAAATATTTCAAAACAGCAGACACATCAAATAACACCTGAAAAATAAAACTAAAAAGGATTTTAAAAATTCACGCTTTCCATATCTGAAAACTTTGATTTCCAGTCATCCTGATTGTCATGGATTAGTGGGATGCACAAACTTTCTCCTCTCTTTCTTATAGACACACACACGCATACAGACACACATAAGCTCATACACACAAGTTCTCCCTCTCAGATAAACCCGCATGTGTCTCCAGCTCTTCTTTGGTTAGGATTTACCAGCAGCGTTAAGCCCTCATCTTCATTTCAGCTGGTGGCAGGTTGGAATCCACTTGCAGCGCTCATTCTCTCTCTCTCACACACACACACAAAACCCTGGCAGCTCCCATTCTCTCTCACACACACACCCCAGTCAAGCTCCCATTCACATCTACCCAAATCCCATGCAGGCTCCCATTCTCACACACACAATCCCTGCCCATCCCAGGAAGGCTCCCATGCATGCATGTGTGCATATATGTACACAAACACACACTCGCATACACACACACGCCTCCATCCCCGCCCATCCCAGACAGGCTCCATTCACACATACACACCCATCCCAGGCAGACTCCCATTCACACACACACACACACACACACACACATATGCAATCCAAGCAGGCTCCCATTCATACACACACACATCCCAGGCAGGCTCCCATTCATACACACACACACATCCATCACAAGCAGCCTCCCATTCACTCACACACAGATGCAGACCAGGCAGTCAAGGTCCATGGGTCACTCCTCTTTCCCTGCTGCTGCTGCTGCTACCAGCTTGTAACTTCTTTGTAGAGAGCAACTATTCTGCAGCTCTTCTTCATGTGTTGGCCCCGAGGTAATTCAACACTCATGGTGCTAGCACTTCCTGTATTCTCATCTCATGCATTAGGAGATAAGAATACAGGAAGTGTTAGCACCACGAGTGTTGAATTCCATGGGGCCAGCACATGAGGAGGAGTTGCTGGACATGCTTCCTCTTCTGCTGCCAGTGGGATTGAGTCCACTGGCAGCAACACATGCCTCCTGCTTCTTCTGCAACCAGTGGGTTCGGGTCAACCGGCAGCAACATGGGCCTCCACTTATTCCACCGCCAGTGGGATCGGGTCCACCACCAACATCACAGGCCTGTTTCTGCTCCCAATGCCGCCCCAGTAGGTGGGCCACCCTCTATAATTGCACGGTTTGCACACCTGGTGGCGCCAGGCCTGTGCCCATCTCTCCAGCTCCTGGGAGGGAGCTTGCCATTGCCTATTCATCTGTGCCAACCACCCAGTAGAGGGAGAATTCTAATGGGGGCTCCACACCACAAAAAGATCCTACCTGGGTCCAAAGTTCATTCTGAAGCCCACCACTTGTGTTCTGATCCCTTTAGGGTTGGAGATCTGATGGGCGTCTCCCAAGGCTTGATGTTGCAACCTTGATGGGCCTCTCAGGGAGAGAGGCCAGATATAGCAGTTATGCTTACAGCCCTCTATCTCCTTCCAGATGAGTGTGAAGAGGGGTGGAGAAAAGAAACCTGCTCACTAATAAAAAAGGGGAAAACCCCAAAAGTCTCTATCTAAAATAACTCACACTGGGGTAGATTTTTAAAAAATGCGCGTTCGCGTACTTTTGTTGGCGCACCAGTCGCAAACAAAAGTACGCTGGATTTTAGTAGATATGCTCGTAGCCGCGCGTATCTTCTAAAATCCAGGATCGGCGCACGCAAGGCTGCCGATTTTGGGCAGCCAGCGCGTGCCGAGCAGTGCAGCCTGCCTCCGTTCCCTCCGAGGCCGCTCCGAAATCAGAGCGGCCTCGGAGGGAACTCTCTTTCACCCTCCCCTCACCTTCCCCTCCCCTCCCTTCCTTTACCTAACCCACCCCCCTGGCCCTATCTAAACCCCCCCCCCACCTTTGTCCACGGATTTACGCCTCCCGGAGGGAGAAGTAAATCCACGCGCGCCAGCGGGCTGCTGGCGCACCGAGACGCAACCTAGGGGCGGTTCCGGAGGGCGCGGCCACGCCCTGGACCCACCCCGGGCCGAAACCACGCCCCCGGGCCCGCCCCCGAAATGGCGCGTCCCGCCCCCAAAAAGCCGCGTCGATCAGCCCCGCCCCCGACACGCCCCCGACAAAAAACCCCGGGACTTACCTGAGTCCCGGGGCTCTGCGTGCGCCGGCAGGCCTATGGAAAATAGGCACGCCAGCGCGCAAGGCCCTGCTCGCATAAATCGGGGCGGATTTACGCGAGCAGGGCTTTTAAAATCCGCCCCACTGGCTAGTGCTATCACTGGTTTTGCTTTCTCTAGGGAGTAGAGGGGTTGCTCACAGGTCTCCAGTCTCTGCTGACAAGATTGGAGGGTTGCTCCTTTTTCAAGGCATAGGGTGTTCCCCAGAATAAGAAAAACTTATCAAAAACTTATCAAAAACCTACATATTTTTTGCTTATATCCATTTACTTTGTAACCACTAATAGATATTATGTTTCCCTACTTCTTATAATATAATTGTTTCTCTAATTTTCCTCGCTAACTCTTTCCCTCCTTTCTCTCCCTCTCTATTTTTTCTAGCCTTCTCCCCTTCCCCCCTCCCTGTTCATTGTAATTTCTCCAACTTTATTGTTAATTGTAAACTGGCATGATGTTCCACACGAATGTTGGTGCATAAAACCTCACAAATAAATAAATAAATACAAAGGGAGGCAGAGGCTCTCAGACAGGAAGTGCATTGTGTTGATGCCCAGCTTAGCCTGGACACCTGCTCAGCATGGCTTGATGCTTCGACAATACTGTATGTTTAACTATAAAAGAAGGGTCACTTCCTGTATCCAATGAGATGCTGGTCAGTTTGTAAGACAAAGGGCACCCAATATCCAGCATCTCCCAAGAACACTTATAATGCCAAATAAAATTAACTTTATACCTTTTACTGAGTCTAAGTGTTCTTGTGTCCCTGGCCCTAAGTACAGAATATTATGTACAATTGAGAAGGGATCTTCCTTTGAATGCAAAAAAAACCCATCAAGTTGGGTTAGTGAGCCCAACTCAGTAGGGAGAAATGAAAAACAGCTCCTTACTCCTCAAAATTTAATTCAAACTGAAACCCCACACTCTACCTCTAGCTCTGTCTAAGCCCCTGGGAGATGCAATCACAGTCAGCTCGGTGGAGAGATGGAAAGAAAATGGAAATCCCATGATGTTACTAGTCCAGATGGTAAGGGACCTAGGGCCATCTAGTGACAAACCAAAGAGATGATCACATCACTAATATCATTCCTGAGGGAAAATTGGGAACATACCTGTTCAACTGTTTTTCAAAGTGGTCTGCACTGAGATGAGCTAAGGCACACCTCATCCACACAATGCCCTTTTCTTCACACTCCGGATAGCACATCAAATGGTTATTACCATTGGTATCTATATACAAAACATCGCACAGCTGATGAACTCTCACATTCAGATATCATCCTGTGATGTGTACAGCAAAAGGATTATGCTAAAGAAATCAAGTGCATCACCAAGACAGAAAACATTCTGAAACATATCCCGCTTTGGAAGTTGAACCCTTTCATTGATGAAAATGGCTTAGTCAGAATCAGTGGTTAGCTGAATCATGCCAAACTGGATCTCGGTGAAAAAAACCTCTTTGATTATCCCTGGCTGGCATCACATTGCTATTCTGTTTATATGCCACTTCCAAGAGCAGGTCAAACATCAAGGCTGGCACTTCACAGAATGAGCACAGTCAGAGCTGCAGGCATCTGGATCATCAGTGCTGCTCTGCTGCAGCTTCTGCCTCACATACTGCCCCCTTCAGTGTTTGTAAACTCTGCACCCGTCTGAAAAAAAACGAAAATAAGGGTGCAGCATTCCACACCGCTGTGGTGCTGGTGCTGCACAGGCTCATTATTTCTGCTGCCTCCCTCATGCTTTTAAGCCTGGCTGAGCAAGATCCTTGCTATTTCCATACTCATCAGTGGTGTTTGTGGCTTGTGGCGAGCTGCTTTTGGGTTTGTGGGTTGCTTAGTTCCAAAGCCGTGACACCTGTTGCCTGCCTGCCTGCGTGGGTGATCAAAAATAAAAGTAATTCAAAATACGTGGCAAGCAAAGCTGAGCCTCAATCCCATGACCCCTCTGCTCCTTGGCCACTTGGCCCATGGGAGGGGAGGTGGCCAAGGTGGGAGTGGTCTGAGGAGACGAGAGAATTGAGGCAGCATCACAGCACACAGACCGGGGACTGCGGGTAGGGAGCAAAAGGCGCTGAGCAGGACCTTTTTTGGCAGCAGCGCTGCGGGAACAAATTCAGACCTCTGAATGTGGTCAATGCGGACTCCAGCTCCTCCTCACTTCTCAGCCTGGTTAAGAGGTACTCAGAGTAAGGGAAAAATCTGGAGAGGAGGGAATGTGCTACATTGGGTTTTGCAGTCTCTCTCTCTCTCTATAGAGCTGCCAACAGAAGCAATTTTACTTGATTACTGATTCACAGACTTCATAATATTCCAAATCCTTGGTCGGGTAAGGAAAGGAAGAGGTGGGTAAGAGAGAGCGAGAGACTGATCCAGGGAGGAGGGCCATGTGACTGGTGTGAGAATGTGAGAGAGAAATAGTTAGGAGGTTTACTGGATTGAGAGACAGACTGGTTAGGGTTGACTGGTGTGAAATTGAGAAAGGCTGGTCTGGGCACTAGGGATGGCAGCAGGGACAGATTCGTCCCAATCGGTATTCATATTCATCGGGCCCCAAATCTGTTGCATCTGTTCTCGGGGGACCCCGATCCATTCATTAGTTACATATGTATTTGTTTCCCAAAAAAAACTTCATCCCAACCCTTTAAATTTAATTAACTACAACCCCCACCCTCCTGACCCCCCCCCCCAAGACTTGCCAAAGTCCCTGGTGGTCCAGCGGGGGTCCTGGAGCCATATCCTGCACTCGGGCCATTGGCTGCCAGTATTCAAAATGGCGCTGGCCATCCATTGCTCCTACCATCTGACAGGGGCTGACCAATGGCACCGGTAGCCCCTGTGACATAGTAAGGGCAAAGGCGCCATTTTGAATACTGGCAGCCGACGGCCTGAGTGCAGGAGATCGCGCCAGGACCCCCGCTGGACCACCAGGGACTTTTGGCAAGTTTTGGGGGGGGGGTCAGGAGGGTGGGGGTTTATTCATTAGTGATACTTTGTATTCGTGGGGGTTCACCATGCGTTTCGTGACCCACAAATACAACGAATATGGCATATATGTTGCGAATTGCCAATACATTGCAAACGAATGCACACCCCTACTGGGCACTAACAGGTGGGAGACTGAGAGAGAGACTAGTTGAGGGCGACTGGTGTGAGAGTGAGAGATTAGTAGGAGGTGACTGAAGTAATAAAGAGAGATCGGTCGGGGGGACTGATGTGAAAGTGAGAGAGACTGTCTGGGGCAGTGACTGGTGTGAGAGTGAAAGAAATTAGTCTGGGGGCTGATGGGTGTGAGATTGAGAGAGAAAGAGAGACTAGTCAGGGATGACTGGTGTGAAAGATGGAGACTGGTTGGGGGAGGTGACTGGTGTGAGAGTGAGAGAGACTGGTCTTAGGGGGATGAGTAGTGTGAGAATGAAAGAGAGACTGGCATGGGGGTGACTGGTGTGAAAGTGAGAGGCACTGGTTGGGGATGACTAGAATGAGAGAGGGAGAGAGATTGGTTGAGGGGTGACCGATGTGAAAATGAGAGAGACTGATCTGGGGGGCCTGACTAGTATGAGAGTGAGAGAGACTAGTCGGGATGGCTGAGTGAGAGTGAGAAAGAGAGACTGCTTGGAGGAGGTGATTGGTGTGAGAGAAAGACTGGTTAGTGGGGTGACTTGTGTGAGAGTGAGAGACTAGTCGGGGAGATGACTGATGTGCGGCAGACTGGTATGGGGGTGACTGATGTGACAGTGAGAGACTTGGTGGGGGACTAATGTGAAAATAAGAGGGAGATTGGTCATTTTATGTATTAGCCTTGAGTCTGAGTGAGGGGCGCCCTCTCATCCCTTACCTCAGGTAGCAGGTTGCCTTGAGCCGCCCCTGTGCATGCAGGGTGAGGGCACACATTTTCATTTGGCCTTAGATGCCAAATTGGCCACAGCTGTTTGTGATCTCAAATTCTCTTCACTCCTTTGATTCTCCTTTTTTTCTTTGATCTTTCATATTTCTCTTCTTTCTGTTGGGATTTGTAGTCCCTCACTTAAGTTTATTATTGCTCATCCTATAAATTTCCCAGATGACACAGGACATGTTTTTTGCATGTTTATACTTTTTAAAAATGTGATGAAATCTTGGGGGCCTGTCTTAAAATTGGTCTTTGCTCAACAATATTTTATGTGGAATATCTATTGTAAAATTTTCTGTCTGTAGTCGATGTTATGCCACAATAAAACCTGAAATTTGCAAATAAAACTCTTAAGAATCTTTGCCAAAGGCACTTGTAGTCACAGCAGACTCAAGGTCTAAGCAAAATTATTATTTGCTTATGGCAGCAGATTTGGGAGTAGCTAGCTGTACTGGCAGTGGAGGCGGCACTGCCCACTGTGCCAATGTCAACACAGGCAAAGGGGCTTAGGAGCATTGACTGCACTGGCAGTAGTCCTGCCCACAATTAGGGTTTCCAATTGGCCAGGTTAACACTTAAAAGCCCCACTGTAGTCTTGCCTTGCCTTGAGATGCTGGAATTAAGAATCTTTGGAAAATCAGGATTAGAACAGCCTGTCAGGGTTGACGTGGGCCAGAGTGGCAACTTTATCCTGTGTGGCAGGCTTGGTACAGAAAAGGGGGTTGGTGAGAGCAGGGATGGTGCAAGAGTATTTGGCATATTGGATGAACCTTATAGCCTTGCACCTCCTGCTGGTCATGCCCTCCCCACACACAATTCAAACTTATGCATTTATAATAACAGATTTTACATGTAAGAATAGTTTTCCAAGGTAAAAAAATATCACATTCAACATGGATATTATATTTACAAAAAATCCTACAAAAAAGACACAACTCATGTGGTATTAGGTCTATTGTAATGCATGCTGGGTGTGGGCCTGGCCATCAGAAAACCGTGAGAAAACATAATTACAATTATAATACAATAAATTCCCCATACCAAAACAACACTAACTGCCAGCACTCAAAGAGCAAAAATCCTAGCAATTAATAGGCAACATTGCAATTATTATTCCAGGCCCTAAAACACCAATACATGTCCTGTTATGAAAACATAATAAGCCAAGCTGGTACAGAACCTACACAGAAACTGCACACTAGAAGAATACCTTACTTTGGTTGCACACGCAAAACACAGTCAAACCCTCACCAAATACAAACTGGAAACCACAATAAGCCAGACTCCATATACAGTATTATAACTGAAAAACAGAAATATTACCATTCCTCATAAAATATTAAATGAAAAAGAAATATAAAACATCAATAGTAGAAAAACAATACTAATAAAAAGAACATTTCAATCCAACTGATGAATTCAATTATATTCAATAATTAAAAACTCATATAAACATTTTCCAAACATTAATATAATATTACAAAACAGCAGACATCAAATAATACACAATAATTAAGATGAATAAAGATTTTTAAAACTCCCTTGCTCTCCATACCTGAGAACCTTTGATTTCCAGATGTCCTGAGATTGTCATGGATTAGCAGGGGGAGAAATAAGGTTAATTATAAACTTTCTCCTCTTTTTTTCATATACACACACATGCTGTCACTCACACCGATACTCTTTCACTCACACACATATGCTCTCTCTCTCTCACACACATGCTCACACTTATACATACCCCTGCTGCCTCTCTCCCATATGCTCATACACACATCGAAATACATACGCCTGCTCTCACTCACATACATGTGCATGTTCACACATATGCACCACATTCTCTCACTCACAAGCATACACATTCTCACTCATATACATACACACACACACACTCCCTGTCTCACTTATTCACTTTTTTCCTCCTTCTGGAACTCAGAAGCATAAACCAGGGTAGTAGGAGTAAGCAGCCTCTTCCTACAGCTGCCATGCCTAAAGGATAACTCCTTCTTCATGCAGGGTTAAGCTGACCCTACTCTGGCCTCCTGCTCCTTCGAGCCACGGGGGCAGGGGCCAACTCAGCTCTGGCCTCTTGCTCCTTTTCGCAGCACCCGCTGCGTTGCTCCTTCAGAGCTGAGGCTACAGGCTGTTTCCTCCTCAGACTGCTGCGCTGGCGAGCTGCTTTTTCTGGGCATGCTGCTAATCCTCCTGACAGTGGCAGGAGAGGAAATTCATGTCTTCCCACCCGCATGGGCCTCGGGACGCTACTTCCTCTTCTGGGCTGGCGTGGTGGAAAAAAAGAACATGGCATTGCCGCTGCTGCTCTCAGAGTGATCACGCTCTAGGTGGGTGCCACCACCCTTGGGTGAGAGGCAGCTGTGCTAGTGGCAATAAGGCTTAGTCTGTCAGTCTCAGCAGCAAACTAAAATTGTCCTATGCTGTTAAAAGACCCTGAGCTAACTACTGCATTAGTAGTTTGTTTTAACATGCAAGACACCTGGGCTTGTGACCAGAGCCCAAGTCTCAGGTTTTGTTTTAGGTTAGGCTTAGATCCTCTTTTCTGGTGAGTAGCCCCAGACAGAAATATGATTCAAATAATAAGAGTTAAGTACTAAATGACATGATTTTGTGTGCACTGTCAGTAATTTTCCATGCAATTTTTCTACCTATGCAAATGATCTGAGTTAGGGTAGAAAAACTGAGTATGAAATGTTGTTACATGGTTTTTTGCAAACAAGTTAACTAAGTGTAATTATCTTTTTGTGAGTTATTTATTTTTGCAAAAAACAAACCTACAAAGGCCATTTTTCATGCATTTTTGTAACATTAATAGTTAATGAGCTGCTTTGCATGATTTTGAATTGCAGCAGTTCATTAACTTTGAATTTGAATACAATTTTGATCGTAGTGAACTTCATGTGAAAATTATATTATTTGTGACGCCAATACATTTTGCAAATTCAGCTTCATGCACTAAAAATAGCAAACAGGGCACGTTAGTACAAATAACACACTGTATTTTCCATTTTAGCACACAAAGTCGAGTTTATAAAATGGAACACAGCTTAGCATAGTGGCCTCAGTTTTAGAGAAAGTACCCTTTAAACCATACTGAAGGGTCTACAGTTTAATTTTCATCTGTTCTAGGGCTACTGAGGTACAAATGCAGAAGTGGAAACTAGCAATGAAACGGTCACTAATATGTTCTCCCTTCATATCACCCAGCAACTGAGTTCATCTTTCCCTGATGCACAGCTTTTCCTATGATGCGTGCCTGCAAAAATATACAACTCTTTTATCCAAATTCTTCATAACATGTTTACAAAACATAGAGTTTGAGAATGTAGATGCTAGCAATACGGTCTGGCAAGGTTTTGAGTATGAATGGCCATTACTGAGATTAGTTTTGATTTTAAAAGGCATGTCACCAGCTTTACTACAAACAGGGTGCCACAGTGCTTTTAATTATAATAATAATTTAAAAAAAAAAAAAAATCAAAGGGATACATATGGAGCTGCATCTGGAGTAAGCTGCAACTGATTTCAGTTTTTGCTCAGTTGATGAGAGTTTATAAAAGGACCCAGGCAGATGAGGACACCAAATAGTACACCGAATTATAATGGCTAAAAGAAATACTGTTGGGTAAACTGAAGTGAAGGAAAATCAAGTGATGAGAATTTGAAGCTGGAAAACTCACAATTCCTAGTCCTGTGCTCTAACCCCTCACCACCCCCTTCCTTAATCCATGTCTGTAATATGCTAATGCAACAAATATGAGAAGGAAATAAAACAATCGTATCATCTGCTTTGCCCGGTTTTGCTGATGAGACTACATCCAAAGGGTAAGCCTAGAGACAGATTTCAAATGAGACGCCAGCATGAAAACAACAAAGCAGACAGAGAAATCACTTGGTTATGGGGAAAATCCTGCAGACAAGAGCAGCCATGGAGAAGAAGCTAAACATTTCATTCTGCCGTAAGAGCCAATCAAAAGCCAGTAAAGGATCCAGATAATTAAATTAATGACAAATCTGCAATGCTACGTAGCACATCCAGTTTTGGTATCATGATCTTATCTGTGAGACATTTCCTTCCACCAGGGTTTGAAGATTTTATTATGCAATTAGCTGGCACATCAAGAAACAGTGTGAATGCCTCTGATAATTGTTTTCTAAAAATGCTTAGAACTTTACAATGTTTTTTTTTAAACACTAGGAACTGTGAGTACTGCCAATGTTCCTCCCTGCCAAGTCCTGTTAGCATAAATGAGAGGTTTATTTTAAGAAATGCCTAATAAATTACTTTACACAATTGGTAATGAAGGTACTGTCAGCAAAAGAGAATCATTTCCAAAATTTCCTTGGCACAAGCAAGTGGCTGCCTTTAGCTCACAACCGCATTATGCAGCTCTTGCCCCTGTTTAGTTCCATAAATCTGCCTGACCTGCTCAGAAGGAAAAAAGTACTTCTATAAAAAAGGTAGCTGAGGAAGAGAGAGACAGAGAATGAGTGTGTGCGTGTGTTGTGTTTTCTTAACATAGATGCTTTTAATATCCTTTGTGCAAATGTTCTCACTGCTGTAACTTCAGAAGTAATTCTGGGACTATTTCCTTGGTCCTGATTATCAGCTATAGGTTACATTAATTATATGTTGAACATATTCTACACCAAACCATAACAAGAAGGTAAAATGATAAAACCCAAATTTAATAACTATGCACTATGCAATTTTAAAAGTCCCTATGAGACGCGGTAAAGCACCCTATACCAGCATTTGGTATATCTTTTGGGGAAAACTTTCAAAAGTATGCAGTAAAATGTCTAAGAGGGTCATTTATCAAATCACGTTTGGGCCCTAACGCATGCGATGAATACCACAATGCAAATTGCATATGTATATGTTTCATTTGTATTCAAGTGGGAGGGGTAAATGGAAATGAGGGTCAGTTAGTGAGGTGTGTAACACAGGAAATAACTACACCTTTTTCCTGTGTGTTATGCCTGCATTAGCTTATACCACTGTTAAGAGGGGCCACTAGTAACTTGGATTGAGGTTTGTGGGGTGAGTTGGATTTTGGGGGGCAGTTTTACATGCACAGTCATACGTACGAACAGCACAGTTACCATCAGTGAAGATTTAATATGATTTGGAGTGATAAAAGGTGAAAGAAGAGTAGGTTTGTTACATGTTCTCTCTACCTTAATTGATGCACTCTCTACCTGGCCACAATCAATGAGTAAGTACAGCTTGGGGAAAATTTAGAACATAAAAGTTTTGAGAAGTAAACTATTGGGGTATATTCTTTAGTGTGTTTTTGAATATATTTTAAATAGCTAGTCAGAAGGTGGGCAAGAAAAACAGGAGTTTGTATGTTTTGTATTAAATAGCTAAGAACATAAGAAATTGCCTTACTGGGTCAGATCAAGGATCCATCACGCCCAACATCCTGTTTCCAACAGTGACCAATCCAGGCTACAAGTACCTGACAAGTATCCAAACACCAAGAAGATCCAATGCTACTGAAGCTAGTAATAGCAGTGGCTATTCTCAAAGTCAACTTGATTAAGAACAGTTAATGGACTTCTCCAAGAACTTATCCAAACCTTTTTTAAACCCAGCTACACTAACTGCACTAACCACATCCTCTGGCAACAAATTCCAGAGCTTAATTGTGCATTGAGTGAAAAAGAATTTTCTCCGATTAGTCTTAAATGTGCTACTTGCTAACTTCATGGAATGTCCCCTAGCCCTTCTATTATCCGAAAGTCTGAATAACTGATTCACATCTACTCATTCAAGACCTCTCATGATTTTAAAGACCTCTATCATATCCCCCTTCAGCCATCTCTTCTCCAAGCTGAACAGCCCTAACCTCTTCAACCTTTCCTCATAGGGGAGCTGTTCCATCCCCTTTATAATTTGGGTACTTACCCACACACATGCTCTCATACATGCAAACACAAACACACAGATGCTCTCTCATACATATACATACAGATGTTTTCACTCACACAAACCCATGCTCTATCACATACACACCTACACATAAGAACATAAGAAGTTGCCATTCTGGGTCAGACTAAGGGTCCACCAAGCCTAAAATCCTGTTTCCAACAGTGGCCAATCCAAGTCTCAAGTACCTGGCAAGAACCCAAAAATTAGATAGATCACAAGCTACTATTGCTTATTAATTACTGTCATAGCAGTTTATGCATTTATCCTCTAGGAACTTATCCAAATCTTTTTTAAACTCAGTTACACTAATTGCCGTAACAGAGGCGGATTCTGGATGATGACCGGCCCTGGGATTCACTGCCCAGACTGGCCCAGGAGATGAGCTTTGTTTTTGGGTATCGGGTCGGTTTTCGGTTCCAGCGCTGCTTGGGGAAAAATTTGTTTTCCCGCGTGTCATTTTTCGGCGAAATGGGCCAGGAAAACGAATTGTGGAAAAATGAATCGCAAAAAAAACCACCCCAACCCTTCAAATTTCCTTTATTACAACTCCGCCCCCCCCCCCCACCATCCCGATCCCTCCCCAAGACTTACTAAAAGCCCTGGTGGTCCAGCGAGGTCCCACGAGTGATCTCTCCCTCTCGGGCCATCGGACCGTCGGGCCTGCCAATATTCAAAATGGCGCCAATAGCCTTTGCCCTTACTCTGTCACAGGGGCTACCGGTGCCATTGGTCGGCCCCTGTCACATGCTAGGAGCAATGGATGGCCGGCGCCATCTTGTGCTCCTACCATGTGACAGGGGCCGACCAATGGCACCTGTAGCACCTGTGACATAGTAAGGGCAAAGGCTATCGGCACCATTTTGAGTACTGGCAGGTCAGATGGCCCGAGAGGGAGAGATCGCTCGTGGGACCCCGCTGGACCACCAGGGCTTTTAGTAAGTCTTGGGGAGGGATCGGGATGGTGGGGAGTTGTAATAAAGGAAGTTTGAAGGGTTGGTCTGCCGAACGCGGCTCTGCCACGGCCGCGCTCGGCAGACCATGTGATTAGAGCAACCGGCCCACAGGGGGATTCCCGATCCCTCGATAGGCCAATCCGCCCCTGTGCCATAACCACATACTCTGGCAAGCTATAGGTGACTCCTTTTTATTGAATTAACTTTATACCTCTGTGAGAAACATATAGAAAGACATGGTTTAATGGAACAAAATCAGCATGGCTTTACCCAAGGCAAGTCTTGTCTCACAAACCTGCTTCACTTTTTTGAAGGAGTTAATAAACATGTGGATAAAGGTAAATCGGTAGATGTAGTGTACTTGGATTTTCAGAAGGCATTTGATAAAGTTCCTCATGAGAGGCTTATAGGAAAAGTAAAAAGTCATGGTATAGGTGGCGATGTCCTTTTGTGGATTACAAACTGGCTAAAAGACAGGAAACAGAGAGTAGGATTAAATGGACAATTTTCTCAGTGGAAGAGAGTGGGCAGTGGAGTGCCTCAGGGATCTGTATTGGGACCCTTACTTTTCAATATATTTATAAATGATCTGGAAAGAAATATGACGAGTGAGGTAATCACATTTGCAGATGATACAAAATTGTTCAGAGTAGTTAAATCACTTAAGGTAGGAGCACTGGATGGCCAGCGCCGGCCATCCAGTGCTCCTACCATGTGACAGGGACCAGCCAATGGCACATGGTCACATGGTAAGGGCAAAGGGCGATCGGCGCCATTTTTATGAGTGGCAGCCGATGGCCCGAGAACGGGAGATCGCTCCCCGCGCCCCCCCCCTTGACCACCAGGTAATTTTAAAAGCTTTTGGGGGGGGGGGGAGGCTAAGGGGGTCGGTTTAAAGGGTCGGGTGTGGGTTTTTTTTTTTATATCGGGCCATCGGCGCCATTTATATTAGTGGCAGCCAAAATGGTGCCGATGGCCCGAGAGCGGGAGATCGCGCCGGGACCCCCCCCCCCCACACACACTGGACCACCAGGTAATTTAACATTTTGGGGGGGTTCGGGAGGGTGGGGGAGGGTAAGGGATTGGTTTTAAAGGGTCGGGGTGGGTTTAGGGGTTGTTTTGGTGTGCCGGTTTTCCCGCCCTCTCCCCAAATAATTCCCGTGCCCGATTTAACGATTTTTGACGATAAATCGGGGGAATTTGTATTGTATCGCGCACTCTAACGATTTTTGACGATTTAAAAAATATCGACGATTTTTTTAAATTGTCAAAAAACGATTCACATCCCCAGTGGATAACACATTGAAATCGTTGGTTCAGTGTGCTGCAGCAGTCAAAAAAGCAAACAGAAGGTTGGGAATCCTTAGGAAGGGAATGGTGAATAAAACGGAAAATGTCATAATGCCTTTGTATCGCTCCATGGTGAGACCCCACCTTGAATACTGTGTACAATTCTGGTCGCTGCATCTAAAAAAATATAGAATTGCGATAGAGAAAGTACAAAGAAGGGCGACCAAAATGATAAGAGGAATGGAACGGGTCCCCTATGAGGAAAGACTAAAGAGGTTAGGACTTTTCAGCTTGGAGAAGAGATGGCTGAGGGGGGATAAGATAGAGGTGTTTAAAATCATGAGAGTTTTAGAATGGGTAGATGTGAATCGGTTATTTAGTCTTTCAGTTAATAGAAAGACTAGGGGGCACTCCATGAAATTAGCATGTGGCACATTTAAAACTAATCGGAGAAAGTTCTTCTTCTCTCAACGCACAACTAAACTCTGGAATGTGTTGCCAGAGGTTGTGATTAGTGCAGTTAGTATAGCTGTGTTTAAAAAAGGATTGGATAAGTTCTTGGAGGAGAAGTCCATTACCTGCTATTAATTATGTTGACTTAGAGAATAGCCACTGCTATTACTAGCAGCAACGGTAACATGGAATAGACTTAATTTTTGGGTACTTGCCAGGTTATTATGGCCTGGATTGGCCACTGTTGGAAACAGGATGCTGGGCTTGATGGACCCTTGGTCTGACCCAGTATGGCATGTTCTTATGTTCTTATGAGATCCTTTCTTCATCAGGTCAGTGAGGAAACAGCGCAGTTAAGCTAGGTTTAAATACTACAGAGTCATTTAGGTTTTAGGCTGCCTGCATGTGTCATTATAGTTTCCTAAAGGGAAGTGGGGGGATGAGAGATGATGAGATAGTAAAACTTTGCAGTCAGAGGGGCGTATATCTTATAATGGATGAGAAAGCCAATGTCTTTTTTGAGTTCTTTTGTGTTTATTTCAAATTATTTGCTCATCCTAATTTCAAAAGTTTTCTATTCTTGTGTACTCTTACAGTTCCCTTTAAGTACTCTAGGATTGTTAAGAATGGTTTTCATTTGAGAAGCATTTGCCTACTGTGCAGTCATTCCGTTTTCTCTGTGATGCTTTATGTTATGCCTATAAAGATTGATTCTTGTCTATTATTTTTGACTTGTTGCACCCATGTAGCATCCTTCTTCTTACTTTTTAGCATTGAATCATGTGCACAGTATTCCTAGAGAAGCATGAATGTGTACCTTTTATTTTGATTGTGTTTCTCATGTGATATGCTCTGGCAGAACTTGCATCATGGTGTCTTGCATGGTTTTGTGACATTTTCTTCTATTGTGGTTTAAGTTATGGAGTTTACTCCATATAAGGGTTTGGGGGTTTTGTTTTGTTTTTCAGATTAAGTTGGCTAGCAGAAGGGTAGAACTGGAGGATCAAGGATTAAATCTTTCAGTAATCCATCCTCAAGTAGTAATAGTTGTAGATCTTTTGTGATTTTCTATAGGTTTTTCTAGTTCCAGATTGCACAATATTACGAGTGGTACCCACACCATGGTTTTCCTTTCCTTGTATTGTAGCAGGCTTTCCCTGGATGTTTTGGGTGAGGAGGCAATTTTCCTGGAGATGATTTTGGGGTGATAGCCCTTTTGTTTGAAGAATTCAGTTAGTTTTGAGGTGTTTACTCCAGTTCTTCAGGTCAGAACAAATATGGTGCATAAATTGTGTGTGAAGGATGGAAACTGGAGCTGTGGAAGTAACTGCATCTGTCTGTTGGTTTTCTGGGTACAGATGTTTGCAAGTATCCATCGTTGATTGAGACTGTAGTGTCTGGAAAGTTAACGCTATCCATGGAGTAGGATGAGCTTGATGCTGTCCATCAAGCTCAGGCTCCCCTTTCTCTTGTGGCAGCAAGAGGGATGCACTCAGCAGGCAGACAGGGGCCTCTTCTTTACTTCTGCCACCTCTAGGCCTCTTCTTTCCTCCTGCTGCCAGCAGGCTGTGCTCTGCCGGCAGCCACAAAGCCTTTTCTCTTCCTCCTGCCAAGGACTGGTGCTCTCAGTTGTACAAATCATGCAGTTTGACGGGGCAGCACATCCGGTGGGGTGGTGGTGGTCCAAAAAAGAAATAATAGAACTGCCTGTGGACCCATTCCACCGGTGGCGAAGACAAGATGAGGCCCGTGCATGATCCAGTTTGAACCAGGACGGAGCACATTCAGCTGCTGCTCCTTCTCCTGTGCCAGTCCCAAGTGATTCAAAACTCGCGGGCCTAGCACTTCCTTTATGCCTATCTCATGATGCACAAGATCAGCGTGAAGGATATGCTACCGCCACAAATTTTGAATACCGCAGAGCCGGCACAGGAGAAGGAGCAGCAGCTGAACAGGCTCCCTCCTGCTCCCGGTTGGATCATGTATGAGCCTCTTCTTCCCATCACTGCTGGTGGGATGGGATCCACTGGTGGTACGCGAGGCCTGCTTTCTTCCTCCTATCATCAACAGCCATAAAGCTTCTTCTCTTCCTCTTACCGCCGGTGGCCACGAAGCCTTTTCTCTTCCCTCTGCTGATGGCAGTGCGCGGGATCTTCTATTTCATTCACTGGTAGGGTTGGGAACCCTGCTGAAGTTTAGCTAAATATGTGCCAGGCGGTAGGGGAAGGCGGCCACTGGGCATTTTGGAGGGTACTTTTTGCTGCTCCAAAATTTAGCCACCTGAAGCAGCCACCTCACCCTACCTCATTATAGAACTGCTCCTGGGCACCAGGAGTTTTCAGGTTTGACCCAGAGACCCAAAAATGTGTTCAGAACTCCAGGCCAAATCTGGAGAGTTCCCAGGTATGAGCATGATGTCTTGAAACAACTTTCTTCCAAGAGCCTCCATGGCCTTTGATCCTTCCGTGGGGAAGCCAAGGAATGGGTCCGAGTGCACTTGGCCTTGAGAGCAGATTTGATGACCACAGAATGGTGTGGTAGCTGATGCTTGTCAAATATGAGAGCATTTGGGATGACATACGGCTACATCTGAATTGCTACAGCTCCATCAGGGGGCTCGCTCCTTGACAGATTATGCTATGGAATTCTGGACTTTGGCCCAAGAAGTAGGTTGGCAGGATGGTAGTCTTAAAGCCATCTTCTTGGAGGGTCTATCCGGGCGCATAAAGGATGAGATGGCTGCCCGAGATCTGCCGGAGGACCTCAATGCCTTGATAGAGATGGCTGCCCGCATTGACCGCCGCCTACAGCAACGGGCCAAGGAGAAGCACTCCTCCCGCCACAGTCCTGCTTCTGTGTTGGCGAGATCCACGTCTTCTCCTAAGACTTCTCGTCCAGACGCTCCCACCTGCGAACCCATGCAGCTGGGATGGGCCCTGCTCTCTGCTGAAGAGAGGCTACGTCGCCGTTCGTTGAAATTGTGCTTGTATTGTGGCCAGAAGGGCCATTTCTTGGCACGCTGCCAGGAGCGTGCGGAAAACGCCAAAGTCTAGGAGGTCGGGAGGAACTCCTCTTAGGCTGTGCTACAGCTCCTCAATGTACCGTGCCTGTTACCCTGGAATACCCTGGACGATCCATCGAGACAATCGCGTACCTGGATTCTGGAGCCGGGTGTAATTTCATCCTGCAGGATTTAGTCTCCCAGTTGCGAATTCCTACTCATAGACGGGAGGTCCCGTTACGAATTACCTCCATCCAGGGGACGCTCCTTCCAGGACCTATCGTAATGTTCACGGCACCCATTACAGTCCGCACTGGGGCGATCCATTCGGAGGAGATAGCCTTCCTAGTGTTGGATAAGGCTGTCCATCCTGTGGTGCTAGGGTTGCCATGGTTACAGAAGCACTTGCCCACGATTCAGTGGGATACTCTACAGATTGTCAAGTGGAGCCCTTTCTGTCTAGCCAACTGTATGAAGGTGCCAAGGCTCCCAGACTTCCGTTGATGTACTCTGCCCTAGGTCCTCCGGCACCTTATGAGGACTTCATGGATGTTTTTTCCAAGACCAAGGCGGAGATCCTTCCGCAGCATTGCCCGTATGACTGCGCTATAGACCTGCTACCTGGAACTATGCCCCCCCCCCCCGAGAAAGGGTATACCCCTTGTCATTAACTGAAACCCGGGCCATGTGTGAGTATATTTCAGAGAATCTGGCCAAGAGCTTTATCCGTCCGTCCAAGTCGCCTGCAGGGGCAGGCTTCTTCTTTGTCAGCAAGAAGGAAGGCTTGCTGAGACCGTGTATAGACTATTGAGGCCTAAATTCTATTACCAAGCAGGATCGTTACCCGCTCCCGCTAATCCCGGAGCTCCACGATAGGCTCCAGGGAGCGAAGATTTTTACAAAGTTAGACCTACGAGGTGCTTACAACTTAGTCAGAATTTGTCCCGGAGACGAGAGGAAAACCGCTTTTAATACCAGAGACGGGCATTACGAATATCTTGTGATGCCTTTCGGCTTATGTAATGCTCCGGCGGTGTTCTAGCACCTTATGAATGAGGTGTTACAGGACCTTCTGAACACCAGCGTAATTGTCTACCTTGACGATGTGCTAGTCTACTCCCAGGACATCCCTTCACACTGTCAGCATGTCCGTCAAGTGCTCCAAATACTTAGGGAGCATAGTCTGTACGCGAAACTTGAAAAATGTAGTTTTGAGAACACATCCCTGCAACAGGCTTCCAAATAGATCCTGAGAAAGTGGCGGCAATTAATAATTGGTCCTGGCCGAGGGGGCGGCTTTTCCAATTTCTACCGTCACTTTATTCCCAACTACTCCCGTATTGTGGCTCCATTGACTGCCCTCACCCGAAAGGGAGCCAACGCAGTGGATTGGCCTGTTTCCGCTTTCCAAGCCTTCGAGGTCCTCAAGGAAGTGTTCTTGTTGGACACATGCCTTCATCATCCTGACCCTAGCTAGCCCTTTGTGGTGGAAGTCGATGCCTCCAATGTGGCCGTGGGGACCGTCCTGAGCCAGTACTCTGATTCTGGACAATTGCTACCCTGTTCATATTTCTTGAAGAAATTCTTGCCGGCAGAAAGCAATTACTGTATTGGCGATAAGGAGTTGCTAGCCGTGAAACTTGCCCTGGAGGAATGGAGACAGTGGTTGGAGGGGGCCAACCATCTGGTTACGATTTACACCGACCATAAAAACTTAGAAGCAAGCCCAGCGCTTGAACCCAAGGCAAGCCCAGTGGTCGCTGTTTTTTGATTGCTTTAACTTTACTCTACGCTACCGACCCGGCTCTAAGAACGTTCGAGCTGACGCGCTCTCGCGCTCCTCTGAGGTTGAAGAAACTTCTGACACTCCCCAGTACATATCTTGGATCCCATGAAGGTGAGCCTCGCAGCACCCTTGGTGTCCTCCCAAGGAAAGATCATCGTTCCACGTTGCTCCCGGAGAGCAGTCCTCACTTGGGCACATGACTCCCTCACCGGGGGTCATGCTGGCTGTAAAGGGACCTTAGACCTGTTGAACCGATTCTACTGGTGGCCGACGGTGAGACAGGATGTCCAAGCCTTTGTGGGCTCTTGCCCTACCTGCACCATACAGAAGCCGCTCATCGGGAGACCCAGGGGCCTGTTACAACCATTACCCATCCCGGTGGAGCCTTGGACACACATCTCCACCGACTTTGTCGTGGACTTTCCCGTCTCAGGAGGTAATTCAGTCATTTGGGTGACCGTAGACCAATTCTCCAAGATGGCGCACTTTGTCCCATTGCCAAAGTTGCCTTCTGCACCTGACTTGGCCAATCTCTTCGCTCAACATATCTTTAGACTTCACGGACTTCCACAGTACATAGTCTCAGATCGAGGACCACAGTTTACTGCTCAATATTGGAAAGCACTTTGCAAACGCTTCAGTGTGCAACTTAGTCTTTCGTCTGCATTCCATCCCTAGAGTAATGGACTAACCGAACATTAAAGACCTTTCTCTGTTCATTCGTGAATGAATGACAAGATAATTGGGATAGTTACTCCTGTGGGTGGAGTTCTCGTATAATAATCATACGCATGCTGCTACTGGAAGTTCACCTTTTCTCGTTGTCTATGGGAAGCAACTTTGATCGCCCTTGCCTTCGCCTGAACCTAGTGCACTCCTGGCAGTGCAACTTTCAGCCTACCAGCTTCTTTCCTTATGGACCTCTATCCAGGGAAAGCTCTGTAAAGCCGCCCAGTCCGCCAAGAAATGGGCGGATAGGCATCGTCAGCCAGCACCTATCTTCCTTCCAGGAGACCGCTTCTGGCTTAGTACTAAAAATCTACAGCTACGAATCCCATCTCGAAGACTAGCCCCGAGATTCTGTGGGCCTTTCTGAGTTGCCGAACAAGTGGGAGCAGTCTCGTACCGACTACGCCTACCCTCCTCCATGCGCATTCATGACGTGTTCCACGTGTCATTGCTGAAGCCTCTTGTTTTGTCTAGCTACCACTCCTGGGCTCCTGAACCATCGGATCCTTCAGTACTGAACGATATTACGTATCAAGTACGTGAGATCTTAGATGTACGGTTCCATCAACGAAGATGGGAGTACTTGCTTGCTTGGGAGGGTTGCGGACCGGAGGATAATTCGTGGGAACCTGCCCGTAACATCCTCGACAAGGACTTATTACGGCAGTTCCATCTGGATCACCCCAGTATACCTGGACCTGCTAAGAGGGGGCGTAAGAGGGGAGGTACTGTTACGGTTCTGGCCGCGAGCGCTGCGACCAGACCCTTACCTCCGTGTTCCTGGACCTGTTCCTGCTTCTGTTGGCCTAGTTCGTGGCCTGTTCGGCGGCATCCCTGCGATGGCTGCACCGCCGGGAAGCCTCCCATGGACGCCCTGCCTCTAGACCTGCGCTTGTGCCACTTGGGCGCATTTCTAGGCCGTTTCCCACCAGTGGTGACTCCGCCCAGTTCCTGACGTCAGATGCTTCCTGCTTGCCTGCTACAGTACCTGCTTGGTTCCTGCTTGCCTACTACAGTACCTGCCTGGTTCCAGTACCCGAGTCTTGCCACAGTTCCTGCCTGGTTCCAGTACCCGAGTCTTGCCACAGTTCCTGCCTGGTTCCAGTATCCGAGTCTTGCTACAGTTCCTGTCTACTGTTCTAGTCTTGTTAACCATTGATGCCAAAAAAGGCTTCGACTGAGTTCTTATGAGGATGGGGAGTAATTTTTGTAAGTGGGTGAGACAGCTTTACAATGCAGCTTCAGTGAGGTTGCGGTTGAATGAAGGGTTCTTGGATCTGTATATTTTGGGAAGAAGGATGAGGCAGGGATGTCCCCTATCATCGATACTTTTCACCCTTGCTATAGAAACTTTTGCAGCTACTATTCGTGATTCAAGGGAAGTTGCAGGAATTCAGATGGGGTCTCAGGAGTATCATATCTCATTCTATACAGATGACATGCTGTTCACCTTGTCTAATCCTGTAGAGTCGCTTCAAGCATTAATGAAGGAAATTGACAAATATGGGAGAATCTTAGGTTTTAAGGAAAATTTTACTAAGTCCGAAATTTTGAAAATAATGATACCAGACAGAAAGATCGATTTCATCTGGAGGTAGTTCCCTTTTAGATGGGCAACTCAAGTGGTTAGATATCTAAATATTAATTTGTGTGATCCACAACACAAGGTATTAAGTGAAGCAATTAAAATTCCAAATGCAAAAAAATTTCACTATACAAAATTGACTATCAACTTTTTATGTTTCATTACTCAGATGTTAGAAAATGGAGGAAAAAAGACCTCAGAGCCTCATGTTTGTTCTATGAAGAACATTCAACATGTACGAGGCAATTGTAATCTCTGGTCTTTGAAAAAACCTCCAACCATCCCCATTTTTATTTATTTAAATCTTGAAAAAAATTTTTTATAATATTTTTATTAAAATTGATGCACTGATGCATTATATTTCAATTATGTAAATTATCTTCATTGGATATGTTGCTCAAAATATATAAAAAAGACTCTTAACAGAGAACAGTATCATGTGTCTTCCCAATACGATAATTATTTAACATCTGTATGTTAATCAATCTCCAGGTTTAGACTGGTTGGAAAAGAACTCTGTAGTTTGAAAATCCATCTAGTTTCTTTTTGTTCTTGCCTTTTAGCTTTATCCCCACCTCTAATGTTCAATTTAATTTGTTCCAAAATACTGCATTTAAATTCTCCAAATTTATGTTTCTTTTCAATACAGTGATTGGCCAGAGGTGCCTCTGTCTTCATGGTTTTGAGGCAACTCTTATGTTCTGCTAGTCTGCCAATGTAGAGCAACTTGCACGGACACAGAGTTCTTTTCCGACCAGTCTAAACCTGGAGATTGATTGGTTCTCGTTTTATTGAATTCAGTTTTTTGACTAAGGGACTTTAGTATTTTTTCATCAGTGGACATTTCAATTTTTTCATTTTGTACACTCGACACTTCAATGCAAAACATTGCAGGAATTGTTTATAAAATGGAAAAGGATTTCAATGATTTTCACACAATAGTGAAATTCACTGGCGAATCGGATTTACTACTGAGATTTGTATGAGAAATAACTAAGCTGATTGGGCAGTGACATATAAAAGCAGGGCACATGCACTGGCATTTTGCTCTTTGAATCACCATTAGCAGTGGGAGACCGCAAGAGATGAACTGATCGGATGTTGGATGCTGTGGTGTAAAAGGTATATGTTGACCTCAATTCAGTTATATATTTTAATCATCTTTGAAAAGTGTTGTTCATGATATATTTTTCATTTATGTAGCAATTGCCTTGAAGCAGCCTCATGGTGAAACATCAGCTGATGTTGGCTTATACAATATAATGATTAGACTCTGACAGCATGCATCAATGCATCATACAGATAAGTTAAACAATTATCATATTGGGAAGACACATGATACTGTTCTCTGTTAAGAATCTTTTTATATATTTTGAGCAACATATCCAATGAAGATCATTTACATAATTGAAATATAATGCATCAGTACATCAATTTTAAGAAAAATAAAAATATTATAAAAACATTTTTTTCAAGATTTAAATAAATAAAAATTGGGATGGTTGGAGGTTTCTTCAAAGACCAGTGATTACAATTACCTCGTACATGTTGAATGTTCTTCATAGAACAAACATGAGGCTCTGAGATCTTTTTTCCTCCATTTTCTAACATCTGAGTAGTGAAACACAAAAAGTTGATAGTCAATTTTGTATAGTGAAGTTTTTTTGCATTTGGAATATTAATTTGTGTGCACATAGGCATCAGTTGTCAGGGTTGAATTATGGTCCTCCATTGAAGAAAATATATAAGGATTTGGCAATCTGGAATAATGAACTCATCTCATGGATGGGAAGAATGGTGGTGCTGAAAATGAATGTGTTAGCTCTTATCTGTTTCAGATTTTGCCAACTGAAGTACCAAAAGAGATGCTAAATCAAATTCAGAAAAATTTCTGGGTTTTATTTGGAGGCGTCTCCCAAGAGTTAGCTGAGATATTCTCTATTGGCCCAAATGGATGGGGGGCCTGGGAGTAACTGAAAAAGAGAAGTACTATGCAACATTTCAACTGCGAACATTTGTGGAATGGCTTCAGACAGAGATTGTCAAACAGTTGGTGGTCATGGAGCAGCAATTTCTCCATTGGTATACCACTGAGTGCATATTCTTGTTTGGAGAAAAAATTTCAAAAGCCTGGGAAAATGTATAACCCATTTGTTAGGCATACTTTGTAGATATGGGATAACTATTCTAAACAGCTATTATCATGGGGGAGGGTATCTTCTCCAATGCCTATCCACTATAATAGGGGGTTTATGCCAAGAATTCAAGGGGGGGGGTCTATCAGAAATGGGAATGGAGGGGGATTAAGGTTCTAGGGCAAATGGTTTCCAAGGGAAATGTGGTAAATTTTGATGATTTGAAGGGTCAACTCCAATTCGGACTTGTATGCATTTTTCAATTATGACATTACCTTGTTCATGATACTGGACAAAATTATTTGGGGATGACGGCTACTGAGAAGGAGATGCTTTATTCTAAGAATATTAGATCAAAGGACTTGTCGTCTCAGGTGGATAAAATTCTTCTTAGTAAACCTAATATAAAACTACGCCATGAGAAAGCATGGGAAATAGATTTTCAAGTGTAAATAGATATTAAGAAATGGGAAGAAATAAGAACAATGGTGAAAAAAATCTTCTCTACCAGTGCAGTTAATGGAGAATACTCTAAAGGTATATTATAGATGGTACCTTACTCCTCATGGGTTACATATAATATACAATAAGGGGTCCAGTAAAGGCTGGAGGGGGTGTGGGCTGGAAGGCACTATGGGTCACATATGGTGATATTGTGTGGTAATAGTGAATTTTTTTGTAAAAACAATTCAGAAGTTTGACCAGATGGTAACGGGGAGGCAAATGGGTTGGGATCCCTTGGTGTTTCTTTTCCAGTATAACCCCTGTGGGGGCCTGATATGAAATAAATCAGTTGACATCACAAATATTCAATGCAGCTAGATGTTTTATTGCTGCCAGTTGGAAGAAAGCCGAGGCTCCAGCGTTACCTCAGGTATATAGAAGGTTGAAATGATATATAAGATGGATTAGCTCACTGCAATTAGAAAACATAGGCTGTGAGCATGTAAGGTTATTTGGAATGTATATGAGAAGTGGTGGCCTTAGGGGTGGGGGGATGGGGTGGGACTTATAAGGAAAAGGAGAAGGTATTTTACTGCTGTCAATACTCTTTTATGAAATGTGTATGAGGGACAAGAATCAACCCTTATTTTGTTAAGGATGTTGGAATTGACTATTAGGGATGTGAATCAGGTGCCCAATCGTTCCCGCTTTCGGGATCGTCTAGCCGCGGGAAAATCTCATTTTCCTGCGGATCCCCATGTTTTTTTTTTTAGTTAAAAATTGTTTTTTTGAGTTAGCGTGAGCTAATAAAATAGCAAAAAGTAACAAAAAAATAACAAAAATAAATGTTTTTTTGTTAGCGCGTGCTAACCCAAAAAAAGATTTTTACGAAAATGCGGGGGGCGGGGGGGGGGGAGTGATCATTTCTTTTTTCACCTGATATATTAATGAATTTAGAAATATCGTACGATATTTCAATTCGTCAGAAAAACGATTCACATTCCTATTGACTATATATACATGATTATATTGTTTTGAGTTCTCAATAAAATATGAATAAAATAAAAGGAAGGAGAAGAACCTGTTGAATTGTTGATATTGCTATTATGATAGGCCTCTGCCCAAGGAAGAAAGAAGGCCCAATTATCCTGGCGCTGGTTCATGTAGGAGTGCAGGAAGGACTTAAAGAGACTGGTTCATGCGCTCGGTCTGTCCATTGGTCTGAGGGTGGTAAACAGACGAAAAGTCCAATACAATATCGAATTATTTGCACAGACTCCTCCAGTAGGGTGCAGTAAACTGGACTCCTTGAACTGAGAGAACATGATGGGGGAGCCCATGTAGATGAAAAACATGTCATATATATATAGGATCCTATATACAAAAGATTTGACCAAGTGAAGTTTATGTGCACTTATCGTACCCCTTAATCTACAGAGCAGAGTGCACCCACGCTCCGGAGTTATCCTGCAAGTTATTTGTATGACATGTTTTTCATCTACATGGGCTCCCCCATCATGTTCTCTCAGTTCAAGGAGTCCAGTTTACTGCACCCTACTGGAGGAGTCTGTGCAAATAATTCGATATTGTATTGGACTTTTCGTCTGTTTACCACCCTCAGACCAATGGACAGACCGAGCGCATGAACCAGTCTCTTTATAGGATCCTATATACAAAAGATTTGACCAAGTGAAGTTTATGTGCACTTATCGTACCCCTTAATATACAAATAACTTGGCCAGTTCTGGTGTTGATGGTAGTCTGGGCATAGGAATAAAACAAGCCATTTTAGAACATCTGTCCACTATTACTCAGATAGTGGTATTACCCCCAGAGGGAGGAAGATCATTAATAAAGGATGTAGCCAGATGCATCCAAGGATCCTCATGTGCACACCCCAAGACTGTGCTTAGGAGCTTTTGTTTGCTGCACATAGTGGGCAAGGTTCTACGTAGCACTTCATATCCAGCTTATCATGAGGCCACCAATAGTGATTGGTGAGTAGCTCCTGAGTTCTAGAGACCCCCAGATGTCCTGCCAGATGAGAGTCATGGGCCCACCGCAGCTCTTGCTCCTAGAGTCAACGGGGAAGCACTGTCTTCCCACGTGGTATGGTCCATGTGGAAGCTATCACAATTTCTGATGGGTCAGTAATATGACATGGCGGGTCTGGACAATTATCAGCATCAAAAGAGTATGATAGGGTGTCGGCACACCAGTTCTTTTCTGCTGGAAGGTAGCACAACTCAAAGTCAAACCGGTTAAAAAGTAATGATCATCAGACTTGTCAGGGGTTTAATCTGTACTGATGTGGACCCTTAGTCCGGAGGGTTCTCACCGAGGAACGTTCCTGATGAACTCCTCTCCGGGAGGTGGAATGGAATAGTCTAGGCGAGGGTGTACCTCAGTTTCTCAAGCTCTCCGAAGAGCGGACGGTACCTAGACATCGAAAGGTCCCAGAGGAACGAGTACCACCAGGGCTCTGAAGTAGGTGGCTAGGTGAAATCCGAATCCAGGCACCGGTTACGGCAAGCGGCAAGCAAAGTCGGAGTCCAGACAGGGTCAAGGCAGGCGGCAGGCAACAAAGTCTGAGTCCAGGCAGGGTCAAGGCAGGTGGCAGGCAAACAAAGTCTGAGTCCAGGCAGGGTCAAGGCAAGTGGCAAGCAAACAAAGTCCGAATCAAGGCAGGGTCAAGGCAGGCAGCAAGCAAACAAAGTCCGGGTACAGGCAGGGTCAAGGCAGGCGGCAAGCAAACAAAGACCGGGTCCAGGCAGGGTCAAGGCAGGTGGCAAGCAAAGTCCATGTCCAGGCAGGGTCAAGGCAGGTGGCAAGCAAACAAAGTCCGGGTCCAGGCAGGGTCAAGGCAGGTGGCAAGCAAACACAGTCCAGGTCCAGGCAGGGTCAAGGCAACAAAGTCCGGGTCCAGGCAGGGTCAAGGCAAAGCACAGCACAAGCACAGCAGCCACTAACTAACCTTGTTGCAAGGCATCTGCTCGTTCCCGGGGAGAGGTTTAAATCTCCCCGGGTGGTGACGTCATCTTCCGGGGCCAGCCGAGACTTCCCGCTGCGGCCCCTTTAAGGGGCGGAGCCTGCCGCACACTGCTCGAGGAGGCGCCGAAGAAATCGTGCCGCGGCCCGCGCAGCTGGCTGCCTCCAGGAGAGGGTCCCGTTCGGCCACATCGCACCGGTAGGGGTCCTGGCCGGGGGCTACCACAGCCAGGAATCACAACATAATCATTTGGCTTGAGATACACATTTTAAGTTTTTATGGTCAGCGTATATAGTTACTAAATGTTTGGTCCCCTTCCCGTAGGTGGCTCCATTCCTCGAGGATTAGTTTAATGGCCAACAATTCTCAATCCACAACATATAGAAACATAGAAATGATGGCAGAAGAAGACCAATAGGCCCATCCAGTCTGCCCAGCAAGCTTTCACACTTATTTTCTCAATAAGTTCTCAAAAGAACTACAATGGTGTAGTTCTTTTCAGCTGGCTTGGAGAAGTATACACAGGTCACCAGCACCCCATGTTAATCATATTGCAAGAGAACAGCCCCCACCCCAAGAGTGGCATTTACCTCTAAGACGAATGGCTTGGTGGAGTCTGTGTATCGCAGACGGGGATCCTGAGTAAATTCTTGTTTAATTTGCTGGATGGCCTTCATCACTTCTTCACTCCAATTACTAGAGTCTTCCCCCATTTTGGTAAAGGCTGTGAGTGGTGCCGCTAAGGCAGAATATCCATGAACAAACCTGGCAGTAGCAGTTGGCGAAATCCAAGAATTGTTGCACTGCTTTGAGTCCCACTAGCTGGGGCGAGTCCAAGATGGCTTTCAACTTGCTGGGATTCATTTGCAGCCTGGTCTTGGAAATAATATAACCCAGAAAAGGCAGCTCCATTTGTTTGAATAAACAACTTGACATAAAACTGGTGCTCCTGTAGCCATTGTAGGACCTGTCTCATATGAACCCCTGTGCTGTTCAATGTCTTTGAGAAAAAGAAGACAACATCCAGGTAGACAACAATGCAAGAGTGAAGGAGGTCCTGGAATATCTCAATCACCATGACTTGAAAGACCTCAGGGGCATTATATAATCCAAAGGGCATAACCAAATATTCATAGCTGCCAACCCTTGTGTTAAAGGTGGTCTTCCATTCATTGCCCTACCAGATTTGGGTCAAATTGTATGCCACCCTTAAGTCCAGCTTGGTAAACATTTGAGTTCCTCTGAGTCAATCACAAAGCTCTTTGATGAGTGGTAACGAGTAGCAATTTTTCTTAGTGATTGTATTAGGCCCCCCCAGTAGTCTATACAAGCGTGAAGGAAGTCATCTTTCTTCCTCACAAAGAAATATCCAGGACAGGAGGATAAATGAATGAAGTTTCTCTCCAGGTTGTCTCTGATGTACTGTGATATGGCCTCAGTCTCTGGGGCAGACAGTGGATAGACCCTTCTCCATGGGGGCATTTTCCATGGGACGAGGTCAATTGGGCAATCATAGGTCTGATGTGGGGGCAAGATCTCAGCTTGTTTTTTTACTGAAGACATCCATGAAATCCAAATAGGATGATGGTAGGCCGGGCAACACTGATGTAATATGGCAGAGCTCGAGGGTAAGAGGCTGAACTCTGGTCAAACAACATTCATGGCAGGCAGCACTCCATTTTGCCAACTGTATTGACCCAAAGACAATCTGGGGCCAGTGTTGGATCAGCCAACATAGGATTAGGATCACTTCATTAAATGCCTTAGGCAAGACATACAGACGAACGAGTTTCTGATGGAGGAGGCCGGTATATTTCTGAAGTGGGGTCATAATCCTGGTAATCCGCCCTGGCTGGGTTCCCCAGATACAGAGGATAGTTGGCATACCAATGCCTTCTCAATGAAAGTTCCAGCTATGTCCATGTACAGGAAGGCCTGAAGATGTATATTCATATTGCCATGGGCAAGTCAGAATTTGGGGAGAGGTATAATGTCAACTTAGGATAGCTTTTCCTACCAACCCTAGGCCTGAGAGTTTCCCGAATTAATGGGGCAGTTCGCTGCAAAATGTCTAGGACCAATGCAAATTAAGCACAGATTGAGGTGCCTGAATCACTGTGTTATTGTTTGTAAGGATTTGGGGTGGACCCCTGGACTCTATGGCTGCTGAACACGCCCATGGGGGGAAGTCCCGTGAGGGGCCACAGGTCAGGCTCAGCTTTAGGACACACACACAGTTAGATCTTTATTAAACAGTATTGAGGAACCACCAGAGGTGGCGGTAGTGAGTAGGAATGTAGCTCGGCTGGGCTTGTAGTCTCTCAGGCTCTGGAACAGCGATCCCACAATGGCTGTGCTGTAGTGGAGAGAAACTGAGATCGTGAGTACAAGCAATATATGCAGGGTTCAGGAATAGAGCCTCGTTGGTATAGTACTCACACAGCAGTCTCTCGGTATGGAGCACAGGAGCTGAAGTAAAGGCAGGCCTTCGAGGAGCGAGTACCTGGTTCCAGGGAACAGCTCTGAGAGAAGTAGATGGTAACTCACAGATGGTATAGGCAGCGGTGTCTTCCAGGCAGAAGAGAAATCCAGGTAGCGAGTCCAGGAACATGGGCCCTCAAGGAGCGAGTACCGGTTACAGACAGCGACCTGAAAGAGAGGAGAGAGAGGCCCCCGAGGAGCGGGTACCCCAAATAGAGTAGTCCAAAAGTGGAGGCAGAGTATCTAGGTACAGAGAGCAAATCCCATCCGTTAGGAAACCTTTGCTAACTTGATGGCTAGCAATCGCGCAGGCTATTTGTATTCGGGATGCAAGACGTTATCACAGGAAGACGCCCCTGAGGTTTGCGCCAAAGAAGGTACTTGAAGCAGGGCCACACGGGGCACGTGCCCTAAGGCAACTGGACAGCATGGCAGGAGGCAGCGCCCAAGCCGGACCAGGGACGCCAGAGAGGACGTCAGGCAGATGCCGCGGCAGCCAAATGTCCGTCAACCGCAGGAGGAGTCGCCAAAGAGGTAAGGAGGGCGGAGTGGAGACATCGGGCAGCGACAGTCGTAACACACTGGTATTTCTCTGGAGTGAGGCATAGGTGATCCACCTGCATAAGCTCTTCAGGTGGGTCCCGAGGGTTCGCCATCCTAACTGGAGTTACTGAACACCGGAATTGGGGTGCCAGTCGTATGATGCATCGAGCTTGACCTTGTACCTTAGCCCACTCCTGGAATCAGAAACCCATCAGAATGGCCAGTCTGATAAGATCCTTCAGAGTATCCAGTGGATCCAGTCAGCCAACTCGTCTTTAATGGGCTCTGATAAGCTACTGTATTGCCACTGATGATCTGAGGCCAAAGTCCTGAAGTGGACGGCATATTCTCCAACGTTCCAAGATCCATGACAGATCTACAGGAGTTATGACCCTGCTGACAATGCCCGTCAGTCAGGAGGACCCCTGTTACTTGATCCAGGACATTCTGCTGCTGCTGTATCCATGGGTCATGCCAGGAAGGCCTATAGGGCAGCAAGTTCCACCAGATCCTTGGCAAACTGTTAGAAAAGTGGACCCTTGTACTGTGGTGTGGTTGGCATGGCCAGATGAGCAAGCCCATACAGCCCACACAGCTGGCAGATGTACCCTGAGTGGGACTGACTGGAGCTTCACTTATACCAACCATCTGCCCCACAGATTGAGTCTTTGGGTTCTGATGGCTAGCAGGTCTTAGGAGGGTCCCTGGGGCAATGGCAAGCAAAAGAAAGTCCAGGTCCAGGTGAAGATTGGGGCAGGTAGCTGATTCCAAGATCCAGTGGACAGGCCAGATAGTGGGGCAGGCAGCAGACAGGCATAGGTCAGGTCCAAATCAAAGAGTCAGATCTAGGAGGCAATCAGGAGGGTCAGAGAATAAGCCGAAGTCAAATCAGGAAGTCAAGCTACAGGAGACAGGGCAAGTCAAGGGTGAGTACAGGGACAGACCACAACACTGAGGTCTAGGACTAGGCAGGGAAGACAAACCAGAACACAAAATCACAGCAGGAAGGAGGACAAAAAACAGTAGTATGGGATCTTCTTAGTATGTGGGTAATTGCCAGATTCTTGTGGCCTGGTTTGGCCTCTGTTGGAAACAGGATGCTGGGCTTGATGGACCTTTTGTCTGACCCAGCATGACAATTTCTTATGTTCTTAAACAGGAACCCAATTGGGCAACGCAGGGAAAAGCAATATGCACTAAGGAACAGATTACTCAGGGACCTGTTGCCAGGCAAGAAGTACAGGGCAGAGTGGGTTAAATGCCTAGAGGCTGATGATGTCATCCAAAAATGACTCCTGCATTTTCCTGCCTCGGTAAGTATATTATGTGCAAACTTGGGCGTGCACGCACCTAAGATATTCATTGCCAGGCCCCACTGTATTCACGTAATGGTAGCCTTCCCATGAGCCAGTAATCATAACACCTATCATGATACACATCCTAACAAATATATCCCACTCTTCCACCTCTCCCCCAAACTTTAAGTCCAAAAAATTCCCAAAGCAATACTCACTGATCCTCTTCAGCCACTAGCAATATCATCTTCTCTTCTCAATACTCACACAGGATTGAGGATTTTTGAGCTCTTGCCCTGCAATATATCTTGTGCTTCAAAGGCAAGTTAGTACCACAAAATCCTTTTCTTGATTTATACTTCAATTAGTTAGCCTGAATGACCCTTTGCTATTCTTCCTGTTAAATAAACGTTGTCTCTTACTCAAATCAATCACACTACTCTAACACTTTTTCTAAGGTGAGTAACTAACCTTTTTCATGCTTTTTACTTAAGCACATTCAAATTCTAAACAAGTATATACCTTATGCTTGCATTTTATTCTTGCACACACAAACTCTGATCCTTACACAGGCACATACAGGCCCTTTCATGTAATATAAAATTAGTACTGAAAAGAAAACCTTGGTAAAGTCTGCATATACAATGTATTCACACACTTTATCACCATGCAGAGTTATAAAATTACCCTCATTAGGCTCTTCTGTGTTATATACTATAGCAGTATATATTGCTATCATATACAAAACATATACAAAACATTTAAAATAAAAGTTGACTGTCATTTTCTTGCTTATAGGATTATAAATTCTGGAGTTATAAATATCTCAAAAAAGATATAATTGCGATGGAGAAGGTACAGAGAAGGGCTACCAAAATGATAAGGGGAATGGAACAGCTCCTCTATGAGGAAGACTAAAGAGGTTAGGACTTTTCAGCTTGGAGAAGAGAGGGCTGAGGGGGGATATGATAGAGGTGTTTAAAATCATGAGAGGTCTAGAACGGGTAGATGTGAATCGGTTATTTACTCTTTTGGATAATAGAAAGACTAGGGGGCACTCCATGAAGTTAGCATGTGGCACATTTAAAATTAATCGGAGAAAGTTCTTTTTTACTCAACAAATAATTAAACTCTGGAATTTGTTGCCAGAGGATGTGGTTAGTGCAGTTAGTATAGCTGTGTTTAAAAAAGGATTGGATAAGTTCGTGGAGAAGTCCATTACCTGCTATTAATTAAGTTGACTTAGAAAATAGCCACTGCTATTACTAACAATGGTTACATGGAACAGACTTAGTTTTTGGGTACTTGCCAGGTTCTTATGGCCTGGGTTGGCCACTGTTGGAAACAGGATTTTGAAATGGATGGCCATACATGTTTCCAATAAGTTGGCCAAACTGTCATCCATATCATGTGACCAATATAAAAAAACCCAGCAAAATAAACAACCTAATACCAAAGTTATATTGGGATAGATTTTAAAAGGTACGCCTGATTTTATAACACACTAGTGCACCTTGCGCTCGCTGAGCCCTCGGGGAGACCAGCTGCTTTTCCCGTTCCCTCCGAGGCTGCTTCGGGCAGGCACAAGTTGTGTGCGTCAGCAGGCTGCCTGCATGTGATCCTCCGACACAGCGGCAATGGCCGCTGTGTCGGAGGCCTCTGGCCTCACCCCAGCCCTGCCCCTTTTCTAAAGGCCCGGGACTTACAGGCATAACCCTTTTAAAATCCAACCCACAGTATGATTATTGGATGCCCAGGGATTCAGTCTTCCACATGAAATGTACATATATGAACTTTGATGAACTCAATCCATGGCATATCTGGATTTCTCAGACATACTGATGCAGGATTTCACTGTTTTCATCTCTTTCAGGAACCTAGGCAGAATTTTTCTACTTCTAACAAGGTCAAGATTTAGAACATGAATTCAACTTTCACCAACTGCTTTTCCCTACAGAGGCTGGTATTGGCAAAAACTACCTACTGCACATTCAAAGAGAACGTACCACTCAATCAGGTGAATATTCAAAGGAGTTACTCCTATAAATGTTAGGGATGTGAATCGTTTTTTGACGATTTAAAATATCGTCCGATATATTTTAAATCGTCAAAAATCGTTAGAGCCGCGATACAATAACAATTCCCCCAATTTATCGTTAAAAAATCGTAAATCGGGGGAAGGGGGAGGGGAAGGGGGAGGGAGGGAAAACCAGCACACTAAAACAACCCTAAAACCCACCCCGACCCTTTAAAATAAATCCCCCACCCTCCCGAACCCCCCCAAAATGCCTTAAATTACCTGGGGTCCAGAGGAAGGGTCCCGGTGTGATCTTTTACTCTCGGACCTCCGTGCGTTGTAGAAATGGCGCCGACGCTATCATGTTGCCGTACGGCCGGCGCCATTTTGCGCAAAATGGCGCCGGCCGTACGGCAACACGATTCGACTGCAGGAGGTCATTCCGGACCCCCGCTGGACTTTTGGCAAGTCTTGTGGGGGTCAGGAGGCACCCCCAAGCTGGGCAAAAGTCCCTGGGGGTCCAGCGGGGGTCCGGAACGACCTCCTGCAGTCGAATCGTTTTTCCGTATGGAAAAACGATTCACGGTAGGAGATCGTTCCGGACCCCCGCTGGACTTTTGGCAAGTCTTGTGGGGCCCCCCCAAGCTGGCCCCCCCAAGCTGGCCAAAAGTCGGGGGACAAAAAAAACAAAATGGCGCCGGCACTACCTTTGACCTGTCATATGACAGGTCAAAGGTAGCGCCGGCGCCATTTCTACAAATCACGGAGGTCCGAGAATAAAAGATCACACCTGGACCCTTCCTCTGGACCCCAGGTAATTTAAGGCATTTTGGGGGGGTTCGGGAGGGTGGGGGATTTATTTTAAAGGGTTGGGGTGGGTTTTAGGGATGTTTTAGTGTGCCGGTTTTCGATTTACACGATTTACACGATATTTAAAAAACCCAAACTGCGACGATCCGATTCCCTCCCCCTCCCAGCCGAAATCGATCGTTAAGACGATCGATCACACGATTCACATCTCTAATAAATGTAACATACTATCAAAACAATTTTCAAAAGCTATTTACCTGCATTAAGGGCACTTATTATGGGTAAAACCTATGGACAATTCTATAGCAATTTTCAAAAGCTGTTTAACATGGATACAGTGCATTTCCACATGCAAAACCCAGTTTAAATGCTTTTGAAAATCAGGCCCTTTGTGTTAAAGAATGTACATAATGCAAAGGGCCTTTACATGTAAAATAAAATTAGAACTGAATACAACTAGAACTAGCAATATGGCTCTCTCTCTCTCATTCATGCAGTAATATCATATTTATATGATTAGTGAAGGATTATAGTAGAAAAAAGTGTCTCTGATGTTGCGGTTCTGGCCGCGAGCACCGCGGCCAGGCCCTTACCTCCAGGCTCCCGGACTTGCTCCCACTTCCAGAGGCCTGGGTTGCGGCCTGTTTGGCGGTGTCCCGACTGGGGCTGCGCCGCTGCGAGGTTTCCCTTGGACGCCCGGCTCCTAGGCATGCACGCGCCCCACTTGGGCCCTTTTCTATGCCGTTTCCCGCCAGTGGTGACTCCGCCCAACTCCTGACGTCAGACGCCGCAGCCGGTCATCCAGTCTTTGCCTTGCAACGGGTTAGCCTCCCGGTTTCCTGTTGCGCTGTGCCCCGGAGTGACTCGCCTTGCTTCGTCGCTCCATTCCTGCTACAGTACCTGCTTGGTTCCTGCCTGCCTGCTACAGGACCTGCTTAGTTCCTGCCTGGTTCCAGTACCCGAATCCTGCTACAGTTCCTGCCTGGTTCCAATACCCGAATCCTGCTACAGTTCTTGCCTGGTTCCAGTACCTGAATCCTGCTACAGTTCTTGCCTGGTTCCAGTACCCGAGCCCAGTTACAGTATTGCTACTGTCCTAGTCTGGTTCCAGTTACCTGTCCTGATCCACAACCCGCCTAAGTCCCAGTGGCCGGGCCCCTACGGGCTCTTCCCGGGGGGGCTTCGGCTTCCAAGGGTGAAGCCACCTAAGTCCCAATGGTTGGGCTCCTACGGGCTCCTCCCGGGGGAGTACCAGCTTCCAGGGTGAAGAGCATCTACGTCCTGCCTGAACATCTGCCTCCTGGCCTGCTATTCATTAGAGACAGTGACCACCTTTCCCAGTCTCCAGCAGGTCGGCCCAAGGGTCCACTAAACAGAGACTCCCTCAACATCTGAGGGATAAAATGTCAAAATCAGGTGGTTACAATTACACAGATCTGAAAACCATGGGCATCATTGCACCCTGGTGGTCATGTTTTTTGACCCTTGGTACAACAGATCTCACCTATAAACTGACAAATTCAATCTCTGTGCCAGATGTGCTACAGCATTTGTCCACATGGACACAAAAATTAGAGATTACCCCTTGCTACATTTGGCTTTGTGTCTATTTTATAAAACCCTGAAGAGACCAGAAAAAAAAGATCTTTTGCTTCCTCTTTGCTAATGCAATTTAGTTACTTGCACTACCCTTAGAAACTTTAAGGGCAAAATGGTTGAAAAAGAAGCAAATTCATCTGACACAAAACCATATTTCAGAAAATGATGGCTGTCATGGAGTCTGTTTTCTGAGTTGCAGTGCTGTTTATTTTTATTAATATTTGTATGATACCTTATACAGGGCTCCACCCAAGAAATAACATATAATATAATGCATCCCTGCACCAAAGGGCTTACAATCTAAAGAGACAATTTAACTCTGAAACTGCGAGCCTCCACTTGGCTAATAGTGCCAAATAGCACCACTTGCTGAACATTACTCATCATAAAAGGTTTTTTGGGAGATATTTGAAGAATATGAATATCTATTTGGCATGATTTGGAGAAAGCAATTGGGAGCAAACAGGAGGTGGAACCACCATAATGCTTTCTGCTCTGCCCCTGAGTCACATGGGGCTGATCACCCCCACACTTATGCAGCATTTATTTGCCACACAAAATTTTCCGCACTGAGTATATTTACACCAGCTCAGAATACGAGAAATGTTTAAGGCCTCCCTTTTTTGTTGCTTAGTTCTCATTATTTTCTAAGAAAGGACAAATTGGAAATGTATTTTCTTTTCCAGCCATGGAGATTCATGAGAGCTGGGCTATTACACCTTCTTTCACATTAGTCTTTCACTGTCTGTCTGCATAGAAATATTTAAAGAGTATTAGGGTAGAGATTGATGAAGGTTTTCTCCTCCATGGCATTGATTCCTCTATCATCTGTCCTAGCTGAGGGGCAATATGCTAAGGTGGAGCTAAAAGAGAAAAAATACTAGCCAGACAAAAGGCCCCACAGAAAACAAAGAAAGCAACAAGAGAAAAATAAAAAAGATTTTGCATAAAGCTATAACTACAAAAGGGGATTTCTCTTCCATTCCAGGGTAAACCCCAGATAATGCATTAGTTTCAAGCCTAGAACAGAGAACTCATTCCCTTCAGAAAGACTGCAGCAAGGTGTATGTAGTCAGGGAAACAAGATGGCAAGTATGGGATGTGAATACTGAAATGGTTTGAAGATATGATTCCTTGTACAGAGCGGGTCTCTTTCCCAAAGTGGGTGATGGATAACATGTGCCAGGTCCCATTGTTCTGCTATGAGTTCATCTCTGAAGGCAAAGCTCCTTGTATTAGTGCATGATGGTTGGGCATGTTCAGTGTGGAGTCCGGAAGAATTTTCAACACAGAGCTAGAACCCTTGTACGGGACAGATGATACCCCATTGCCTACTATCTCTGCTGCCCTATGTGGACTGATTTGATTCCCTTGGAATTGCCCAAATTAGTGTTGGAGAGACCGTGTAAATGAAGTGATATAGAGATTGAAATGTGGATACACCTTTCTTGCTTCTTGATCCTGGTTTGCACTGACATCGTTCATGGATCATGCTCCATTTGCTTCCTCAACTTATTTCTGTAGTGCACCAACATCACCACAGTGACTGTGCATGCTCAAAAACAGATGAGACTAATAATTCATTCCACGGTTTGCAGCTGGATTGGCCTCAAATGCCTGATTAGACACTCATTAATGGCCTATTTGACCTCCCAATGCGACTCTGAAAAATAGTATTTTAAATAGCGTTTAAAACATTTGGCTGACCTTCCTGAACAGATATTCACTACAGCCTTCTGTCCAGTCTCTAAATGGATAAATCAACCCCAAAGTGGGTAAGTGAGGCAAAAGGAGATAACATGGCTTGCACACAATCATGGATAGTGGCAGTGGTACAAGCAGGGCTTAAACTAAAATCTCTTGGCTCCCAGTCTCCTGCTCTATCACTAGACCAGCTCTCCTTCACCACACAAAAATCACTCCAAACATTGTATCCTTTAATTCAATTCTGCATTATTATTAGCCTAGTATTATAACAAATTAAAAGTTCTGTTCACAGGGATGATAACTTTTAAACGGCGAATGGGCTCACATTCGCGCATTTGCTTCGGTCCGTGCCCAGGGTCACAGCCATTTTATAACATGCGCACGTTATAAAATAGCCTGGCACGCACTTGTGCACGAAATCCCATTTTTACCACATAAGTCAGAGGATTTTTAAAGGGGCGCACGTCAATGTCATTCACCAGTTCACCCAGTTACCAGTTAGGTCCTGCCAACCCACCTAGTTTCATAGCCTGCATTACCCCATTTGGCCCATACTCCTTAAACCACTCATATCTCTCTTTTATTTTTTTAACTTTTTTAAACTTACACTTCGTCTCTAGCAAAAATAAAGTTACTTGGCAGGAAGCCTTGGCACACGCTGGGGCTCATCAAGTATTTACACGCATATCTCTTGGCCATGCCCCAAAACACCCATGCCCTACCCAGACTCCGCCCAGACCATGTCTCTTCTGGAAACAAGTGAGATGTGTGTGTCATGGGAGATTCACATACATCTCGGGTGCTTTTAAAATTCACCTTTTAGGATTTAACAAAAAACTTAAGGATACAGGATGCTTCTTCTCAATTGGCAAAATTAACTGATTGAATAGGAACAGCCAAATGTGTACCAAAACAAAGACTGAAAACATTCAGTTCAGAACATATCTTCTATAAAACATATAAGTTCAGACCATGTGGTAATTGGTAATTAACACAGTAATCAAAATAATTTTACATTATTTAAAAGGACTATTCAATAGGGATGGAAAATAGGGATGTGCATCGTTTTTCTGACGGATGAAAATATTGTACGATATTTTCTAATCCGTCAAGTATCGGGGGGGTCCCCGAAAGCAATAGGAAAACCCCACGAAATTTTCGTGTGGTTTTCTTATTGTTTTTTTTTTGGGGGGGGGGGGAAAGAAAGGGCACACAGAAAAAAAAAACCCCAAACCCACCCCGACCCTTTAAATCTAATTATTTAGAATCCCCCACCCTCACGACCTTCCCAAAACTTTCCTAAAGTACCTGGTGGTCCAGCGGGGGTCCTGGGAGCAATCTCCCACTCTCGGACCGTCAGCTGCTACTAATCAAAATGGCGCCAATGGCCCTTTGCCCTTACCATGTGACAGGGGCTATCGGTGCCATTGGCCAGCCCCTATCACATGGTAGGAGCAATGGCACCGATAGACCCTGTCACATAGTAAGGGCAAAGGGCCATTGGTGCCATTTTGTTTACTGGTAGCCGACGGCGCGAGAGCGGGAGATCACTCCTGGGACCCCCGCTGGACCACTAGGTACTTTAGGAAACTTTTGGGGGTGTTGGGAGGGTGGGGGATTCTAAATAATTAGATTTAAAGGGTCAGGGTGGGGTTTTTTTTTCCCGCTCGGGACAGCCGAACAAAATAGCGGTTCTATGAACACGATTCCGGAAACGATTCCACAACCGATTCACATCTCTACTATTCAAGATTCTAGTGTGATGGGGAATTTTGTACCTCTGCACAGAGTATTTCAGCCAGTGAGAAAACTGGAAGAAACAACTAGCAGGACAAGGACAGCCTATTAGGGTTCCTAATTGGCTCCAGATTCACCTAGCAGATGGAGGAATCAGTGCCCTGGAGGAGAAAAACCTTCATCGATCTCTACCCTGTTACTCTTTTAATCCAGTGGGAGCACTGTGAGGAGAGGATCACCTGGCTGATGGTTGAAAGGAATCAGTAAGTTTTGCTTGGGTAATTTTTTCAAAAGAACTGGGGCAAAGTAAACTATTGGGGTATATTATTTAGTGTTTTGTGTGTTTGTGTTTTTAATAGTCAGTAAGGCAGTTAATAAACAGAAGTTAGTGTGTTTATTTTTTTAAATAGTCTGTCAGTAAGTGTTTGTGTTTTTAATAGTCAATAAGGCTGCTAATAAGCAGAAGTTAGTGTGTTTGTATTTCCAAACCCTCCCACCCACCCCTAACTCATCCTACAATTTATAGGTAGGTGCCATTTTCACACTTAAAAAAAAATCAGCCTTTTAACTTCACGAACTCCCCACACCTTATTGACAGTTTGATCATTCCATTGGAGGTCATTACCAGACATATGGTGAATACACTAATATATTTAAAGGACATTAATTAGATACTTTCCTACTCTCATAGCAACCTAAACCTTAACTAGGAAATGAACAAATTTGAGATGAAGGCAGCAGTCCAGCAGCAAGAGGGGGGGTCTCCCAGTCTTTTGCATTGAGTGTCACATGTATGATTTTTTACCCACCGGTGAGAAGTTGTACATGTGCATCTGATGCAAAGAATTCCTGTTTCTCAGAGAATGAGTCCGATCTCTGGAGTCTAGAGTGGCAGAGCTAGAGGAGCTGAGGCAGACAGAGAGGAATATAGATGAGATCTTCAGGGACATAGTAGCCAAGTCCCAACTTCAGACTGGCAGCCCTGGTGCTGCCTTAGAGGAAGGTGGTCTCATGATCGGAGAACATCAACCTGGTGCAGCAGGAAAGGATCCTGTAGCAAGGACCTGCTCTCCAGGTGGTGCATTGACCTTTCGTACTAAGGATATGTCTCCCAGGGCTACTGCCCAGGAGGAAAGAGTTAGGTCGGCCGTCATAGTTGATGATTTGATTATTAGGGATGTAGACAGCTGGATGGCTGGTGGGCATGAGGATCGTCTGGTAACGTGCCTACCTGATGCGAAGGTGGCAGACCTCACGCATCACCTATATAGGATTTTAGACAGTATGGGAGGAGCCGGCTGTCGTAGTACATGTGGGCACCAACGACATAGGAAAATGAGGGAGGGAGGTTCTGGAAGCCAAATTTAGGCTCTTAGGTAGAAAGCTGAAATCCAGAACCTTCAGCATAGCATTATCTGAAATGCTCCCTGTCCCACGAGCAGGTCCCCAGAGGCAGGCAGTGCTCCAAGTCTCAATGCGTGGATGAGAAGATGGTGCAAGGAAGAGGGATTCAGTTTTGTAAGGAACTGGGGAACCTTTTGGGGACGGGGGTGTCTTTTCTGAAGGGATGGGCTCCACCTTAACCAGGGTGGAAGCAGACTGCTGGAGCTATCCTTTAAAAAGGAGATAGAGCAGCTTTTCAACTAGAAAAAAGGGCAAAGCTGACAGTCGCTCAGCAGCGCATGGTTCGGAGGGAGGTATCTTCAAAGGATATTAATAATGCATTAGAATTAGTGCACCCCAACAGTGAGGTTCAAATAATAAAAAAAGGAGTCCAAGTGCCTGTAGTTAAAAACTCACCTGAGCTAAAAAAATTTCCAATTTATCCTTATCAATTAAAATGCAGAATGAAAATACAAACAAAAAACACACTTTGAAATGTTTGTATGCCAATGCCAGAAGTCTAAGAAGTAAGATGGGAGAATTAGAATGTATGGCAGTGAATGATGACATAGACTTAATTGGCATCTCAGAGACATGATGGAAGGAGGATAACCTATGGGACAATGCTATACCGCGGTACAAATTATATCGCAATGACAGAGAGGAACATCTGGGAGGCGGGGTGGCGCTTTATGTCTGGGATGGAATAGAGTCCAACAGGATAAAGATCCTGAATGAGACTAAATGCTCAATTGAATCTTTATGGGGAGAAATCCCTTGTATGTTGGGGAAGAGTATAGTGAAAGGCTAAGAGAAATTAGGGAAGCTAACCAGATTGGTAGTACAGTAATAATGGGAGATTTCAATTACCCCAATATTGACTGCGTAAATGTAACATTGGGGCATGCTAAAGAGATAAAGTTCCTGGATGGAATAAATTACAGTTTTATGGAGCAATTGGTTCAGAACCAACGAGAGAGGGAGCAATTTTAGATCTAATTCTCAGTGGAGCACAGGATTTGGTGAGAGAGGTAACAGTGCTGGGGCCGCTTGGCAATAGTGATCATAATATGATCAAATTTGAATTTATGATTGGAAGGGGGACAGTAAGAAAATCCACAGCTCTAGCGTTAAAATTTCAAATAGTTAGAAAAAAACTGAAAGGAGTAGCTACAAAGGTAAAAAGTGTGCAAGAGGCGTGGACATTGTTAAAAAAGCACAGTTCAGATGTATTCCACACATTAAGAAAGGTGGAAGGAAGGCAAAATGATTACCGGCATGGTTAAAAGGGGAGGTGAAAGAAGCTATTTTAGCCAAAAGATCTTCATTCAAAAATTGGAAGAAGGATCCAACAGAAGAAAATAGGATAAAGCATAAACATTGGCAAGTTAAATGTAAGACATTGATAAGACAGGCTAAGAGAGAATTTGAAAAGAAGTTGGCCGTAGAGGCAAAAACTCACAGTAAAAACTTTTAAAAATATATCCGAAGCAGAAAGCCTGTGAGGGAGTCAGTTGGACCGTTAGATGATCAAGGGGGTAAAAGGGGCACTTAGAGTGTTGCAGTTGGACACTGCTGGAGAGATAGTGGACCCTTGGGCCGGCCTACCTAGGGAGACAGGGTAGGCCGGGGGGCGGAGCCACAAGCAGGAGGTGTTCACCCAGGGACCCCCCGGGAGGAGCCCGTAGGGCACCGGGTCCTCGGGACTCGGAATTGAAACAGAAAGTCCAGGGGCTGAGATAGGCTGAGACCGGGACCAGAGCAAGCAAGAAGGGTAGGAAGTCCAAGGTACCCGGGAGGCAGGGGACCGGCTGTACAGGGCCGAGGGCCGGCTGAAGGCAGGGCAGCGGGTGGCTGCGGAGTCTGTAGCAAACCGGAGGCTGAAGCAGGCTGTAGGCTGAAGCGGAGTCGGTAGCAAACCGGAGGCTGAAGCAGGCTGTAGGCTGAAGCGGAGTCAGAAGCAGGCCGGAGTCAGAGGCTGGCTGCAGGCTGAAGTGGAGTCAGAAGCAAACCTGAGTCGGGGCAGGCAGCAGGCTGAAGCGGAGTCAGAGGCAAACCGGAGTCGGAGGCAGGCAGCAGGCAGAAGCGGAGTCAGAGGCAGGCAGCAGGCTGAGGCGGAAGTCAGAAGCAAACCGGAGTCAGAGGCAGGCAGCAGGCTGAAGCGGAGTCAGAAGCAAACCGGAGTCAGAAGCAGGCAACGTGGAGATCACCAGGAACGCAACTAAAAACAACTATGGAGTTGTGAACCTCGTTGCAAGGCGATGAGAGAGAGTTTGAGCACCGGTTATATTGGAACTTGGGCGTGACGTCAGCAGCACGGGCGGAGCCAGTCTTCCGGGAGCTGAGCGCTCAAGATGGACGTCCTCGCGTGCGCGCGAGACTGAAGAGAAGCAGGCATGTAATGGCGGCCGCCACGTGGAGTGAGAGAAGCCCCCGGGTTCCGGAGCGGGCGGAATGCGGTGATCCCTGAAGCGGAGGTAGGCGGGTTTGGGCCCAAACCGGAGGGAAGCGGAAGAGACCGCAATAGTGAGAACAAAAGGCCATTGAAATATTACATGATTTCTTTGCTTCAGTTTACTGAAGAGGATGTTGGGGAGATACCCGTTCCAGAGAAGATTTTCATGGGTAATGATTCAGATGGACTGAACCAAACAAGGTAAGCCTAGACAATGTGATAGGCCTGATTGACAAACTGAAGGGTAGTAAATCACCTGGACTGGATGGTATACACCTCAGGGTTCTGAAGGAACTAAAAAATGAAATTTCAGATCTATTAGTAAAAATTTGTAACCTATCATTAAAAAAATCCATTGTACTGTTCTGCTTGGAGAAGAGATGGCTGAAGGGGGATATGATATAGGTCTTTAAAATCATGAGAGGTCTAGAACTGGAAAATGTGAATCGGTTATTTACTCTTTTGGATAATAAAAGGACTAGGGAGCAGTCCATGAAGTTAGCAAGTAGCACATTTAAAACTAATCAGAGAAAGTTCTTTTTCACTCAACGCACAATTAAACTCTGGAATTTGTTGCCAGGGGATGTGGTTAGTGCAGTTAGTGTAGCTGGGTTTAAAAAAGGTTTGCAGTAGAGGAGGACCGGAAGCGCGCGCCTAACGGCGCGCGAATCTCAAACCCTTCCATTAACTGAGTGAAGATTAACGGTGGTTAAAGAGGATTGGTAAGTATAGCTTTCAGAAATTTTTGGGCTTATAAAAGTTGGTGAAAGGTGAAATTAAGGGATATATTCTTTAGAGTTTGTGTGTGTCTGAGGTAATAAGCAAGCCAGAGATAGTTAATTCCAGTATCTGTCTTTCCCACCCACTCAACCCTTGATTTTTAGGCACGAGACAGTTTTTCATCAAAAATCAATCAGGGTCTTATCTAAATCATACTATTGTACCAGCCCTTACTGAAAGTTTTATCATCCCCTTGTAGGAAACTAGCTGATTAATTAGTAAATTCACCTGTAAATTTAAACTACTCTCATTCCAACTCCCTTAGTATCTTAAACTTAACTAGGAACTCAATAAAACTAAGATGAAGGCAGCAGTCCAGCAACAAGAGGGAGGCTTTCCAGTCTTTTGCATTGAGTGTCACATGTATGATTTTTTACCTGCCGGTGAGAGATTGTATGTGTGCACCCGGTGCAAAGAGCTCCTGGCTCTCAGGGAACGAGTCCGATCTCTGGAGGCTAGAGTAGCAGACTTGGAGGAGCTGAGGGAGACAGAGAGGTACATTGACGAGACCTTCAGGGACATAGTAGTCAAGTCCCAAATCCAGTCTGGCAGCCCTAGTGCTGCCTTGGATCAGAAAGGTCTCCCAGTAGGAGAACATCACCCTGGTGTAGCAGGAAGTGATCCTGTAGCAAGGACCTGCTCTCCAGGTGATGTATTGTCCTCTCGCACCGAGGACAAGTCTCCCAGGGCTACTGCCCAGGAGGGAAGGGTTAGGCCTGCCATCATAGTTGGCGATTCAATTATTAGAAATGTAGATAGCAGGGTGGCTGGTGGACGTGAGGACCGCCTGGTAACTTGCCTGCCTGGTGCGAAGGTGGCAGACCTCATGCGCCACCTAGATAGGATTATAGATAGTGCTGGGGAGGAGCCAGCTGTCGTGGTACATGTGGGCACCAACGACATAGGAAAGTGTGGGAGAGAGGTTCTGGAAGCCAAATTTAGGATATTAGGTAGGAAGCTAAAATCCAGAACCTCCAGGGTGGCATTCTCTGAAATGCTTCCTGTTCCACGTGCAGGACCCCAGAGGCAGGCAGAGCTCCAGAGTTTCAATGCGTGGATGAGACGATGGTGTAGGGAAGAGGGATTCAGCTTTGTAAGGAACTGGGGAAACTTTTGGGGAAAAGGGGAGACTTTTCCGAAAGGATGGGCTCCACCTTAACCAGAGTGGAACCAAGCTGCTGGCACTAACTTTCAAAAAGGAGATAGAGCAGCTTTTAAACTAGAACAAAGGGGAAAGCCGACAGTCACTCAGCAGTGCATGGTTCGGAGAAATGTATCCTTGAAGGATACTAATGAAACAGGAGAGTTAGGGCATCCCAACAGAGAGGTTCCATTAAAAGCAAATATAGTCCATATGCCTATATGTAAAAAATCACCAAAACTAATGATTTCCGAATTATCCCAAACAACTGAAAAGCAGGTTGTTAAAACAAACAAAAAACACACTTTGAAATGTCTATATGCCAATGCCAGAAGTCTAAGAAGTAAGATGGGAGAGTTAGAGTGTATAGCAGCAAATGATGAGATTGACATAATTGGCATCACAGAAACTTGGTGGAAGGAGGATAACCAATGGGACAGTGCTATATCAGGGTACAAATTATATCGCAATGATAGGGAGGATCAACTTGGTGGGGGTGTGGCACTTTATGTCCGGGAGGGTATAGAGTCCAACAGGCTAAAGATCATACAAGAGACTAAATGCTCAGTAGAATCTATATGGGTAGAAATCCCATGTGTGTTGGGTAAGAGTATAGTGATAGGAGTATACTGTTGCGATCCCCCCTGCTGCTGCGCTACAGGAGGTCTCTTACCTTCCTCCAGAGGCCGCTCTGAAGCCAGGGCCTCGCCTGTGTTCCATCCGGGACTTGCTCCAGGGCCTGAGAGGCCTAGCTGCTCCTGAGGCATGCCTGTGGCTTGCAGCCTCAGTGTTTGGACTTCCTGTTGGGCGACGCCCTTCCCTAGGGGCTGGCCCGCAGCTCTCTACCCTAGTTATAGGACCAGCGGTGGGCGGTCCTGGCAAGCTCCTCCCAGGGAGTTGCCTTCTACCTCCAATACTTAAGGACTGTCTGTTCATTTGCACCGGGCCTTGGATCTGTGCATTACAGTTGTCTGTAACCTTGCCGATCCAGGTCCTCCATGTTTCCTGATGTCTGCCTTGACGTGTTTCCTGATGTCTGCCTTGACGTGTTTCCTGATGTCTGCTCCTCTTTCTGCCAGCCGAGGGGGCTTCGGATGTGAGTATCCCAGCATCGGAGTTCCTGTTCGCCTGGGTCTTCCCTGCACCCTCCTTCTCAGCGTGGTCCGCGACCAGCCTTCCTGGGCTGAGTAGGGCGCGTCTGGGACAGGGTGGTCCGCGACTCAGTCCCACGGGCGGGCTGAGTAGGGCGCCCTGATGGACAGTGCAATGTTCCCGTCCAGCCTTGTCTTCAGTGTCTGCTTCAGCCCTTGTCCGGATGTCTACCTGTCTCTGCCTTGACCTGGTTCCTGAGCCTTCTGTCCTGTTGGGCCCTGGAGTGGCCAACAGGAGGGATTCGTCCCACGGGCTCTTGAGCTTCTGCCAGCCGAGGGGGCTTCGGATGTGAGTATCCCAGCATCGGAGTTCCTGCTCGCCTGGACCTTTCCTGTGTCTCGCTTCAGCCCTTGTCCTGATGTCTCCGTCTTGCTTCAGCCTGCTTCTGCCCCGTCTGATGTCTTCTGTTTAAGGACTCTGTCTGTCCTCGCCTCTGTCCGGCCTGCTGCCCATTGCCATTCCCTGCGGCAGGTCCGAAAGGGCCGGGAACAGTCGGAGGACCGTTCATTAGTCAACTTCCCCGTGTTGGCTACCATGGGCATGCAGGTCCGGCTGAGGGTCGGACTCCCTGCTTCTGTTCCTGCCTGCCTGGCTCACCATGCCTGCTCAGCTCACCTCCCACGGTGTGGCCTTGGGCTCCTCCTGGGGTCCTGCCGTGGCCCAAGGGCTCACCACCCGCCCGAGACGACCGCGCCCGCGCGCGCTCGTAACAATACTACCGTCCACCTGGACAAAATGGTCAGACAGATGATGAAATGCTAAGAGAAATCAGGGAAGCAAACCAATTTGGCAGTGCAATAATAATGGGAGATTTCAATTACCCCAATATTGACTGGGTAAATGTAACATCAGGACTTGCTAGAGATATAAAGTTCCTGGATGTAATAAATGATTGTTTCATGGAGCAATTGGTTCAGGAACCAACAAGAGAGGGAGCTATTTTAGATTTAATTCTTAGTGGAACACAGGATTTGGTGAGAGAGGTAACGGTGGTGGGGCTACTTGGCAACAGTGATCATAACATGATCAAATTTAAACTAATAACTGGTAGGGGGACAATAAGTAAATCTGCAGCTCTAACACTAAACTTTCAAAAGGGAAACTTTGATAAAATGAGGAAAATAGTCAGAAAAAAACTGAAAGGTGCAGCTGCAAAGGTTAAAAGTGTTCAACAGGCTTGGACAATGTTTAAAAATACAATCCTAGAGGCGCAGTCCATATGTATTCCACGCATTAAGAAAGGAGGAAGGAAGGCAAAACGATTACCGTCATGGTTAAAAGGTGAGGTGAAAGAGGCTATTTTAGCCAAAAAATCATCCTTCAAAAATTGGAAGAAAGATCCATCTGAAGAAAATAGGATAAAACATAAGCATTGTCAAGTTAAGTGTAAAACATTGATAAAACAAGCGAAGAGAGAATTTGAAATGAAGTTGGCCATAGAGGCAAAAACTCATAATAAAAACTTTTTAAAATATATCCAAAGCAAGAAACCTGTGAGGGAGTCGGTTGGACCATTAGATGACCGAGGGGTTAAAGGGGCTCTTAGGGAAGATAAGGCCATTGCAGAAAGACTAAATGAATTCTTTGCTTCCGTGTTTACTAGTGAGGATGTTGGGGAGATACCAGTTCCGGAGTTGGTTTTCAGGGGTGATGAGTCAGACGAACTGAACGAAATCACTGTCAACCTGGAAGATGTAGTAGGCCAGATTGACAAACTAAAGAGTAGCAAGTCACCTGGACCGGATGGTATGCATCCCAGGGTACTAAAGGAACTCAAAAATGAAATTTCTGACCTATTAGTTAAAATTTGTAACCTATCATTAAAATCATCCATTGTACCTGAAGACTGGAGGGTGGCCAATGTAACCCCAATATTTAAAAAAGGCTCCAGGGGTGATCCGGGTAACTATAGACCAGTGAGCCTAACTTCAGTGCCGGGAAAAATAGTGGAAACTATCCTCAAGATCAAAATTGTAGAGCATATAGAAAGACATGATTTAATGGGACACAGTCAACATGGATTTACCCAAGGGAAGTCTTGCCTAACAAACCTGCTTCATTTTTTTGAAGGGGTTAATAAACATGTGGATAAAGGTGAACCGGTAGATGTAGTGTATTTGGATTTTCAGAAGGCGTTTGACAAAGTCCCTCATGAGAGGCTTCTACGAAAACTAAAAAGTCATGGGATAGGAGGCGATGTCCTTTCGTGGATTACAAACTGGTTAAAAGACAGGAAACAGAGAGTAGGACTAAATGGTCAATTTTCTCAGTGGAAAAGGGTAAACAGTGGAGTGCCTCAGGGATCTGTACTTGGACCGGTGCTTTTCAATATATATATCAATGATCTGGAAAGGAATACGATGAGTGATGTTATCAAATTTGCAGATGATACAAAATTATTCAGAGTAGTTAAATCACAAGCAGACTGTGATACATTACAGGAGGACCTTGCAAGACTGGAAGATTGGGCATCCAAATGGCAGATGAAATTTAATGTGGACAAGTGCAAGGTGTTGCATATAGGGAAAAATAACCCTAGCTGTAGTTACACGATGTTAGGTTCCATATTAGGAGCTACCACCCAAGAAAGAGATCTAGGCGTCATAGTAGATAATACATTGAAATCGTCAGCTCAGTGTGCTGCAGCAGTCAAAAAAGCAAATAAAATGTTAGGAATTATTAGGAAGGGAATGGTTAATAAAATGGAAAATGTCATAATGCCTCTATATCGCTCCATGGTGAGACCACACCTTGAATACTGTGTACAATTCTGGTCACCGTATCTCAAAAAAGATATAGTTGCAATGGAGAAGGTACAGAGAAGGGCAACCAAAATGATAAAGGGGATGGAACAGCTCCCCTATGAGGAAAGGCTGAAGAGGTTAGGGCTGTTCAGCTTGGAGAAGAGACGGCTGAGGGGGGATATCATAGAGGTCTTTAAGATCATGAGAGGTCTTGAACGAGTAGATGTGACTCGGTTATTTACACTTTCGAATAATAGAAGGACTAGGGGGCATTCCATGAAGTTAGCAAGTAGCACATTTAAGACTAATCGGAGAAAATTCTTTTTCACTCAACGCACAATAAATCTCTGGAATTTGTTGCCAGAGGATGTGGTTAGTGCAGTTAGTGTAGCTGGGTTCAAAAAAGGTTTGGATAAGTTCTTGGAAGAGAAGTCCATTAACTGCTATTAATCAAGTTTACTTAGGGAATAGTCACTGCTATTAATTGCATCAGTAGCATGGGATCTTCTAGGTGTTTGGGTAATTGCCAGGTTCTTGTGGCCTGGTTTGGCCTCTGTTGGAAACAGGATGCTGGGCTTGATGGACCCTTGGTCTGACCCAGCATGGCAATTTCTTATGTTCTTATGTTCTTATGTTCTTGGAGGAGAAGTCCATTTCCTGCCATTAATCAAGTTGACTTAGAAAATAGCCACTGCTATTACTAGCATCAGTAGCATGGGATAGACTTACTTTTTGGGTACTTGCCAGGTACTTATAGCCTGGATTGGCCACTGTTGGAGACAGGATGCTGGGCTTGATGGACCCTTTGTCTGACCCAGTATGGCATGTTCTTATGTTCTTATGATCCATGCAGTCCAGACGTAACCCCCATTGAATCCAGAGACTTGTAGTCTTACTTTTCTTAGGGAATGTAATAAGAGATACAGAATTATAAGTCTCTGCATACAATGGGGGTAATCTAGAACTGGAATAGCCCTCTCGCGTGAATCTGGGGTCAGTTGTCAACTCTAAGGCGAACCCAGGGACAAAGTACACTGAATAAAGTTGAAAGGGAGTCCCAGGCAGAGTTCCATATAAGGCAGGGATCATTTGTCAAGCTTGCTCAGAGGATGGCCTTAAAAAGTGGCAAGAAGAAGGAGGAAGGGGGAGGGACAGCTTGGGAAGCATACAAGAGCTGAAAACTGTGACAAGAAAGGGTAGCCTACTTGGAAGCAATGCACAAGGTCAGGACTCCAATGGGGATAGAGAGAGCGAGAGGAGCCTGAGCTGAAGCACATATCTGCCAGGATATAGGGTGAATGGGGTTTTGATGCAAGAATAAATCCTGTCATATTAGTCAGCCTTGAGCCTACAGTGCAGACAGAACTCTGACAGAGTCAGGTTTTAGTTTACATAAGAGCATATGCCATACTGAGTCAGACCATGGCTCTATCAAGCCCAGCATCCTGTTTCCAAAAGTGGCCAATCCAAGTCACAAGAACCTGGGAAGTACCTAAACATTAAATAGATCTGAAGCTACTATTGTTATTAATTAATTGAAGTTTATGGATTTTTCTTCTAGGTACTTATCCAAACCTTTTTTAAACCCAATTACACTAACTGTCATAACTACATCTTCCACAATGAATTCTAGAGCTTAACTATGCGCTGAGTGAAAAAGAATTTTCTTCGATTTGTTTTAAATGACCTACTTGCTCATTTAGTTTAGATATATATTGTTTCATGCCTGATCCCAGTGATGCAGAAGATGAAATAATAGGGGTGAGCATGGGGACATTTTCATTAGTTTCATTTTTCATGGGAGGGATTTTATTACATTTAAAAATTTTTTTTTTCATTTCAAGATTTATGCACATGAAATGCATTTTTACATTCATATACATTTGCATGTAGGCATAATTGACTTTATGCACATAGATGCTGTTATACTCGCTGCCCGCAGCAACCCCGCGGTGCGGCCCTTGTACCTTGCTGCGCAGCCTGCGAGATCCAGTTCTTCTACCCTGGTGGTGGTGGGCCGCCGGCTCCAAGCTCGGGCATCCACCAGCACCCCCGGCCTTGCATCACCTCCCGGGCCTTCCAGCCGGGACACCTCCGTTTGTCGGGCCTCTTTGCATGGGCAGCAGAGATATGCCTCCTGTGGCACCATGCCTCCCTCTAGGCGAGCGTGACACCCTGAGACCTTTAAAGGGCCCACAGCGGGAACCAGGCCGTGGTACCGGATGATGATGTCACGTCCTGCATAGTATAAATTCCCTGGTTTTCCACAGAAGCTTTGCCTTTGCAACAGGTCTCCTTGGTTTGCCTGTTCCTGGTTTCCAAGTGCTCGTTGCTTCTCCGTGTTCCTGCTCTTGTTCCTGTGTCTTCAGTTCCTGGTTCCTGTGTTCGTCTTGTCTTCTCGTATTGATTGATTTCCTGGTACTGACTCCTGCTACGTTTGATTTTGCCCGCCTTCTCCCTTTGCCAAAAATCCGGTATCAACATAAGCCTCACGACCGCCTATCATCCCCAAGCCAACAGGCAAGCTGAACGGATGAACCGCTCCTTGAACGTGTTCTTGCGGGCCTATATTAACAACCAACAGGACAACTGGTCAGACCTCTTATCCTGGGCAGAGTTATCCCACAACTCTCATGTTGCCACAGCTACTGGAACATCTCCATTCTCAATAGTCTATGGAAAGCAACCTCGACCACCATTACCTATATCCCTCTCTGAGCTGTTTCCCGCGGCACAGGCTACTGCGGATGCCCTTATGACAATTTTGGAACAGACTAATCTCTGCCTGCGCCAGACCGCCTCCTGGGCCAAGAAGACTGCTGACAGTCATCGCCGCGCAGCTCCTGAATTCCTTCCTGGCCAGAAAGTCTGGTTGAGCACCAAGTATATCAGACTCTGAATTCCTTCACAAAGATTTGCTCCAAGGTTCATCGCCCATTTCCAATTACTCGATGCATTGGACCTGTGACATATCAGCTCCGATTGCCTCCTTCCTTGGGTATACACAATACCTTCCACATTTCCTTGCTTAAACCGGTAGTGTTGTCCTGGCCTACCCGGACGATTCATGAGCCACCCACATTGGTGGCAGAAACTGACACAACATACCAAGTCCATGAAGTACTAGATGTCCACTGTAGAGGCCTCCGATGGGAGTACCTCCTTTCATGGGAGGGTTATGGCCCAGAGAAAAATTCTTGGGAGCCTGCCCAGAACATCTTGGATAAGTCCCTCCACAAGAACTTCCACCATACCCATCCAGGCAAGCCCCAACCTCCAGGAGGGGGGCATAAAGGGGGGTACTGTTACGCTGGCCACCCGCAGCAACCCCACAGTACGGCCTTCGTACCTTGCTGCGCAGCCGGCAGGACCCAGCTCTTCTTCCCTGGCGGCGGTGGGCCACCAGCTCCGACTGCAGGCATCCACTAGCGCCTCCGGCCTTGCATCACCTCCTGGGCCTTTCAGCTGGGAGACTTATGTCTCATCGGGCCTCTCTGCATGGGCAGTGGAGACACGCCACCAGTGGCGCCGCGCCTTCCTCTAGGCGCGCGCGACACCTTGAGACCTTTAAAGGGCCCGTGGCGGGAATCAGGCCGCAGACATGGATGATGACGTCATGTCCTCCATCGTATAAATTTCCTGGTTTTCCACAGAAGCTTTGCTTTTCCAACAGGTCTCCTTGGTTTTCCTGTTCCTGGTTTCCAAGTACTCGTTGCTTTTCCATGTTCCTGATCTTGTTCCTGTGTCTTTGGTTCCCAGTTCCTGTGTTCGTCTTCTCTTCTCGTATTGATTGACTTCCTGGTACTGACTCCTGCTATGTCCGACCTTGCCTGCCTTCTCCAAGCCTGACGTCTGCTATGTCTGACCTCGCCTGCCTTCTCCAAGCCTGACCTCTGCTATGTCTGACCTCGCCTGCCTTCTCCAAGTCTGACCTCTGCTACGTTCGACCTCACCTGTCTTCTCCATGCCTTGACCATTGCTACGTCTGACTACGCCTGCCTTCTCTGTGTTCTGACCATTGCTATGCCTGACCATGTTTGCCTTCTTCGTGCCCTGATCATTAGAGATGTGAATATGAACTGGAATCGGTTCTGATTCCGGTTCCGATTCACATCGTGTTTTTTTTTTTCGACCGGCCCGATCACTGTTTTGTTTATCGGCTGCGCCCGAGCCGATAAACAAAAAACCCACCCCGACCCTTTAAAACTAATCCCTTACCTTCCCCCGCCCTCCTGCCCCCCCAAAACCTTTTACAGGTACCTGGTGGCCCAGTGGGGGTCCCGGGAGCGATCTCCCGCTATCGGGCCGTCGGCTGCCACTAATCAAAATGGCGCCGATGGCCGTTTGCCCTTACCATGTGACAGGGTATCCGTGCCATTGGCTGGCCCCTGTTACATGGTAGGAGCACTGGATGGCCGGCACCATCTTTAAAGATGGTGCCGGCCATCCAGTGCTCCCACCATGTGACAGGAGCTGGCCAATGGCATGGATACCCTATCACATGGTAAGGGCAAAGGGCCATCGGCGCCATTTTGATTAGTGGCAGCCGACAGCCCAGGAGTGGGAGATCGCTCCCGGGACCCCCACTGGACCACCAGGTACCTGTAAAAAGTGTTTGGGGGGGTCGGGAGGGTGGGGGAAGCTAAGGGATTAGTTTTAAAGGGTCGAGGTTAGTTTAGTGGTTATTTTTGTGTGCCGTTTTTCCTGCCCTCCCCCAAAACAATAAGAGAACCCCCACGAACAATTTTGTGGGGTTTTCCTATCGTTTTGGGGGAGCCCCCGATTTCTGACGATTTTAAAAATATCGTATGATATTTTCAATCGTCTGAAGCCCGATTCACATCCCTACTGATCAATGCTATGGACGACACTGTCATAGACTTTCTTCTATCCAGAGTTCTACGTTGCTTGCTACACCTCCCATTGGCCGCTAGCCTCCATTCACATTTGACAGTGACGCCTCTGTCTCTATCCTCTGGACATGGACTCTTAAGGCTTCGGCCTTTCCTTGCTCAGGCACCCTCAGCCATTCCTTGTTGCTTGAGTTTCAGTTCCGTAACCCGTCCGGGGTAGAACTATGCCATCTGCTGGCTGCTGTCTCTGGGCTGAACTATCTGTCGTTATTGTTTGAACTCGAGGCCCACCTAAGTCTTGCCAGCCCCGGCACCCAAAGGCTCAGCCGAGGAGAACTTGGGCTGGTATAGGTGAAGCTCCAGTGCCAGAAAAAATAGTGGAAAGTGTTCTATATATCAAAATCACAGAACATATAGAAAGACATGGTTTAATGGAGCAAAGTCAGCATGGCTTTACCCTAGGCAGGTCTTGCCTCACAAATCTGCTTTACTTTTTTGAAGGAGTTAATAAACATGTAGATGTAGTATATTTGGATTTTCAGAAGGCATTTGACAAAGTTCCTCATGAGAGGCTTCTAGGAAAAGTAAAAAGTCATGGGATAGGTGGCAATGTCCTTTGGTGGATTACATGCTGGCTAAAAGATAGGAAACAGAGAGTAGGATTAAATGGACAATTTTCTCAGTGGAAGGGAGTGGGCAGTGGAGTGCCTCAGGGATCTGTATTGGGACCCGTACATTTCAATATATTTATATATGATCTGGAAAGAAATACAACGAGTGAGGTAATCAAATTTGCAGATGATACAAAATTGTTTAGAGTAGTTAAATCACAAGCAGATTCTAATAAATTGCAGGAAGACCTTCTGAGACTGGAAAATTGGGCATCAAAATGGCAGATGAAATTTAATGTGGATAAGTGCAAGGTGATGCATATAGGGAAAAATATCCCATGCTATAGTTACACAATGTTAGGTTCCATATTAGGTACTACCACCCAAGAAAGAGATCTAGGCGTCATAGTGGATAACACATTGAAATTGTCGGTTCAGTGTGCTGCAGCAGTCAAAAAAGCAAACAGAATGTTGGGAATTATTAGAAAGGGAATGGTGAATAAAACGGAAAATGTCATAATGCCTCTGTATTGCTCCATGGTGAGACCGCACCTTGAATACTGTGTACAATTCTGGTCACCGCATCTAAAAAAAGATATAGTTGCGATGGAGAACGTACAGAGAAGGGCAACCAAAATGATAAGGGCAATGAAACAGCTCCCATATGAGAAAAGACTAAAAGATTAGGACTTTTCAGCTTGGAGAAGAGACGGCTGAGGGGGGATATGATAGAGGTGTTTAAAATCATGAGAGGTCTAGAACGGGTAGATGTGAATCAGTTATTTACTCTTTTGGATAGTAGAAAGACTAGGGGGCACTCCATGAAGTTAGCATGGGGCACATTTAAAACTAATCGGAGAAAGTTCTTTTTCACTCAACGCACAATTAAACTCTGGAATTTGTTGCCAGAGGATGTGGTTAGTGCAGTTAGTGTAGCTATGTTTAAAAAAGGATTGGATAAGTTCTTGGAGGAGAAGTCCATTACCTGCTATTAATTAAGTTGACTTAGAGAATAGCCACTGCTATTATTAGCAACAGTAGCATGGGAAAGACTTAGTTTTTGGGTACTTGCCAGGTTCTTATGGCCTGGATTGGCCACTGTTGGAAACAGGCTGCTGGGCTTGATGAACCCTTGGTCTGACCCAGTATGGCATGTTCTTATGTTCTGGCTTCAGCCCACACCACCTGCTGACGGTGGGGACCCATAGGCCCTTGCCTACGGGTAGCGTCAATCCCACCTCAGCCCAAGTATCCACCTCCAGTGCAACAGATTGCAAAGGCCATGGATTCGGTGGAGGCGCGTGCCCTCCAGGCCATTCCAGGCCTGGCCTCCAAGGTGCAGGATCAGCAGCAGTTCCTTGAGGCACTGGCCTCTTCCATGGACTGTCTTCATACCCAGGTCGATGCCTTCCTCAACGACCCGGCTCCTCCACAGCCCTGTCCATCATTGCCATGAGCCTTGTTGGCCCTTCCAGTACCCCCACGTTTCAATGGTGATTCCAAGCTCTGCAGAGGGTTCATAAACCAGTGCTATATGCAATTCGCTCTGCAGCCCTCCAACTTCCAGGATGATTTAACTAAAGTCACGTTTATCCTGTCTTGCCTTGAAGGGAAAGCCCTGGCCTGGGCTTCCCCCCTGTGGGAATTGGTTCAATTTGTGGCTGTCTTCAAACGGACCTTTGACGATCCAGGGCGGCATGCTTTAGCAAGCTCCAGTCTACTTCACCTTTGTCAAGGACAATGTAGTCTCTTTGATTATACTATAGAGTTTCGGACTTTGGCTACTAAGCTCGTCTGGCAAGAGGATTGCCTTTGAGCCATTTACTTTGATGGTCTCTCCTCACAGTTAAAAGATGAGTTGGCTGCTCGGGAGGCTCCCTTCCTCCCTAGAGGACCTTATAGATTTGATGGGCCAAACACATCATTGTCTTCAAGAGCGCCACCGGGAGAGTTGGATGCCCAAGAGGCCCTTGCAGGTGCATTCCCGCTCACCTCCTGTTACTAACTCTACATCCAGTGACACTAGAGGAGTCAAGGCGGAAGAACCCATGCAGTTGGGTCCAAGGCGACTGACACCGGAAGAGTGCCTCCGGCAAAGACAAACCGGCTTGTGTCTGTATTGCAGGGTTCCAGGCCACCATCTACAGAAATGTCCCATCCGTTCGGGAAACATCAGATCCCAAGTTCAGTAGAGGTCCTGAACTTGGGTGCAACTTCTCCGGCCACCCAACTTTCAGTTCCAGTCACCTTAATTTGGGACTCTCGGTCCTTCCCAGTCCTTGCTCTGGTAGATTCCGGGGCAGGAGGAAACTTTATTCTCAAAGATCTTGTGCAACTCTTGGGTATCAAGACCCGTGCGCTAGTTTCTTCCTTATGTATCGCCTCTATATATGGAGAACTACTGCCCGGCCGTATCTCATTGACCACGGAACCTGTCCATTTATACACAGGGGTCTTATACCTTGAGGAACTTGAGCTACTAGTATTGGCTAAGTCTATCCATCCTATTGTGCTTGGACTTCCTTGGCTACAGAAGCACTCTCCCCAGTTCAATTGGACTTCTTTATAATTGGTAGAGTGGGGCTCAGCTTGTCACCAATCTTGCCTTGAGAAGGTGACCCCGTCAGCACCAATTTCTCTGGTTACCACCTCCTCTGGCATACCTGCTCCATACTTCGCCTATGAGGATGTATTTTCTAAAAAGAAGGCCAACCTCCTCCCACCTCTTCGGCAGTTCGATTGTCCAATCAATATCATTCCTGGAACCACGCCGCCGCCGTGGACGCACCTATCCTTTGTCTCTACCTGAGACAAAGGCCATGACAGAATATATTCGAGACAATCTGGAAAAAGGGTTTATCGATCCTTCTACATCCCACGCTGGAGCAGGATTCTTTTTCATGACCAAGAAAAATGGGTCCATTCAGACCGTGCATTGACTACTGTGCTCTAAATGCCATCACCCATAAGGATAAATATCGTTTACCATTGATTTCAGAACTTTTTGACCGTCTCCAAGGTGCTACCATCTTCACAAAGCTGGATTTACATGGGGCATATAACCTGGGGAGGATTCGCCCCAATGACATCTGGAAGACTGCCTTTAATACTAGAGACGGTCATTATGAATACTTAGTGATGCCTTTTGGCCTTTCCAACGCACCTGCTGTATTCCAGCAAATGATGAACAAAATTTTCAGAGATCTACTCTACATCAAAGTCATGGTCTACCTGGATGATATCCTCATTTTTTTTGAAAGACCTTAACACTCACAGGTCTGACGTATGTATGGTATTACGTCTTCATGAGAACCAGTTGTTTGCAAAGCTGGACAAGTGTTTTTTCGAGAAGTCCAGTTTACCGTTCCTTGGCTATATAATTTCTCCACAAGGTTTCTCCATGGACCCAGATAAATTGAAGGCGATCCGGGATTGGCCACAGCCTGTGCATTTCTTGGGGTTCCTTAACTATTACCGACATTTTATCCCCCATTATTCCACACTGGCCGCCCCTTTGACAGCCCTGATCAGGAAGGGCCAGAACACATGGAATTGGCCTTCCGAAGCCATAGCCGCCTTCCATCAGTTGAAGGAAGCCTTCCAAAAGGGATCCAGTTTATGTCATCCTGATCCAACTCGCCCATTCCAAGTCGAGGTAGACGCCTCTGCTATTGGGGCTGGGGCTGTCCTAAGCCAGCGGACCGCTTCTTGTACGTAGTTCCATGCTCCTTTTATTCTCAGAAATTTTCATCAGAATGAAACTATATGTTATGGTTAAGCAGTGTTTGGGTAGATTCTTGGGTACTGTGGCAGATGACCATGCCCTCGGGGAGGAGCCCCGTGAGGTGCCACAGAACTGGGCTAAACACAGGACACACAAACACAGAGTTAGTTCTTTATTTATACAGCTTGAAGTAAACCACCAGAGGTGGCAGTAGTGAGGTAGTCTGGATGTAGCAGTCTCAGGACCCTCGGCATGTATAGGGGAATTCCGGTGTAGGTTTCCCAGCAAGGCAGTACTGTGGATGATATAGACTTAGAGTTAGATTACTCACTAGATGGTTGCTGTAGGTATGCGATTCCACCAGGTTGAAGAAGATGGTACAGGCCCTCGAGGAGCGAGTACCTGATCCCTGTAAGGCACCTGAAATAAAGCAGAGGGCCCCCAAGAAGCGGGTACCCAGGTTAGCAATACCCTGAAGGGCAGAGAGAGAGCTTCCAGCGGCAGTATGGAAGTGACAGGGTAGCTTAGACCGACCGAGACCAATCCTTTGCTAACTCAATGAGCTAGCAACTTAGTACAGGCTATATACCCAGATGGCATAACGTCAGTAGAAGGGACAACCCCTGAGGTTCGCGCCAATGCTGGAATAAAGACGTGGGTGGCTTGCACGCGTGCACCCTAGTAGGCCCTTGGAAGTAGCATGGCGGGAGGCAGCACCATAGCCGTTCCAGGGATGCCGGAGAGGTCGGCTTGTAGATGTGGCGGCATCCATTTTCCCAAGGGAAGCGGGAGGAGCCGTGAACAAGGTGAGGCAAACGGGGCGAAGCTGCCTAACACCGACGAATGCAACACTATAGCATTGGGGACTGTGAACTACTCGCCATAAAGTTGGCCCTAGAAGAGTGGCGCCCTTGGCTCGATGGCTCACAACATAAATTCACGGTGTTCACGGACCATAAAAACCTAGAGCATCTAAGTCAAGCACAGCGTCTTAACGCCTGCCAGGCCCGGTGGGCCTTATTTTTTTCCCGTTTTGACTTTGAGCTCCGCTACCGCCCTGCCGATAAGAACCTCCGAGCAGATGCTTTAATAAATCTCATGCATATTCATTAGGGATATCTTGAAAACCCAACTGGCGGGGGGCCCATAGCACTGGTTTGAGCACCCATGAAATAATATATAGATATAAGTGTAAGCCAAAATTAAATAAATTTGGAATTGATGGACCTCTAACCTTCTTTCAACAAAAACAATTATGTAATTATGAAACAAATGAAACAAACTGGAGATTCCATGGTGGATAATGGAATTAATGCTGCAGGGTCCCTGTCACGAGCCATGCTCCTCACCTGATGCAGTCTTCTTCACAGCAGGATACTGCTGGCCTCTCTTAGCACATGCTAAAGTTGAGACATTTAAAGGGCCTGAGATAGGAAACCCCCCAATGGCACCCTTAGATGATATCATCAACCTTCTCTACATAAGGCTGCCTCAGACAACCCAACAGTGCCTCAACAATGAATGCATCCCTTCAGGGCCTTCTCTAAGGACATTCCTATCTTATAAAACATTTCAGGACCTATTTTTCTTTGTATCAGTGCTGTAATGAACTGTATAAGGGGGATCAAAATGACCATGTCAGTTCAGAATAATGCAGTTCATTCATGTAAGATCAGATTTGAAATACAGGCTGTAACATTTTGTCTTCTGTAAATATTAGTAATAATTTGAAGGGAGTTACATTTCATAGTTTGCCTATTACTCAATTTTACTGTAATATCCTGTACAAGAAAAATGCTCTGTACTTATGGTCAAGGCCACATATATTTCTCCAGTCTTGCATTCAAGGCAATGAATTCTGGACAAAGGAAAACATTTCTGCTCTTTTGCTGGCTCAAATTATCTTGCACATGGCATATAATCTGTTATTCTACAGAATTAATGCTGGATTAAGAGATATGATCTTATATTTATAATACTTAGAGTATAATTACTTCTTTTCCTTATCCTTTCTCTGCCAATTGGATTCCTATGAGGCAAATAATCTGATCATGTTCCAAATCGCTAAACTAGCAGTATTTCGAAAACACCTCCCGATCCACGAAATGTTGAGGTTGTTTAATGATGGAGGTCATCTCCAAAATGAAGGTCAGTGTGACGAAGCATGATTTCAAAGAGGTGGTCATTTAAATCCACATGAGCTTTCTCCTCATCAGGCATGAACAAAAGGCTCAGAAACAATGTCAGAAGCTATTTCTTGACAGAAAGAGTTGTGGATGCATGGATTGCCCTTCCCAAAGAGGTGGTGAAGACAAGAACGGTGATGGAATTCAAATGGGCATGGATTAAACAAAGAGGAGGGAAATGAAAAAACAGGGTAACCTGTGTGAACTATAGATATACACAAATCAGGTGGAGTAAACAGCACACACATGTATTAAACAAACAACAAAAGAATAATGTGTGGCAACAATCTACTGGTCCAGGTGTGTACCATGTCTTTGTGACTGTATATTCAAAAAATATGTACATCTGTGATTGTATGCACTATTAAAAATCTATTTTGCTAAGATATACCTTGACCAGTAGACTGTTGCCACACATTATTCTTTTGTTGTATGAATAGTGTGATAGTGTGTGTGTTGTTTTATCCCCTGAAGCAGAAGAGATGAGCCGCCGTAACATTGCAATGTTCACATAAACAGATACACTGAATGGGTGGTAATGAGCACATCAGGTTTTGAGGCACGAGGAGGTGATGGAAGGAATCGGAGGTTTCACGGAGCAATTTTAAAAAAAGATAAGTGATATAGTAAATTAACATGAGTTTTAAAATAATAAATAAATATTGTGTCTTAATGGGAAATGGTAAATGAGGTTAACAATCAAGTGCTGTTGTTGCCATGAATATGGTTGCAGCCCTGTAAGGGCAAGAGCCTAAACGATTGAGCACAAATATTCTGATACTAATTCCCTGAGTTATGGAGACATTTTTGTGAAATTGAGTGAGAAGTTTGGTAGTCCTCATTTGTTCTGAATATTGAGTATAGGTGAACTATAGATGTAACATTTCTGCATGGGGGTAACCTGTGCGAAGCAGCAATTACTGCCTTTAATAGAAGGTTTGGGAGTAACTGGCATAAAGCGGCAGCTACTACCTTTTTTTTTTTAATTTTTAATTTTTGCATTTTCAATTTAACAAAACATCTAACAGTTTTAATTGTATACAGATATACATAATTCAACATTTTGGTAAACAATTTAACCAGAATAGACATTTATCTGCATTGTATCAGAAGAAATTCCAAAAGAGCCAATATAACTGAGCGATTACAAGAAATAAGCACCATATTAAAGTGTAAAGGGAAAATTAAATTAAATTAAATCAATAATCCCTTTACCAACAAAGGGGACTACAGCTGAATTCTTTCATTAGCACTTGACCTACCTCTGTGTTTAATGGGGGATGGGATTCCAAGAATGCCTGGAGCTGGGTAACCTCATAAAAAACGTACTTATGTTCTAAATAACTCACTTCGCATCTGCATGGAAATTTTAACAAGAATCTAGCTCCCTTGGCTTCCACTTCCGTTCTCAACCTCAGAAACTGCTTTCTCCTAATTTGAGTATTTTTAGCTAAATCTGGATATATCCATATTTGTTGACCATGAAATTTTTGCAACCTGTTTCTTAGAAATAATCTTAAAACAGTATCTCTCTCTGTTGGAAAAAGAAATGAAGCTATAAGAGTTGCCCTAATTGAGATATCTGTGTCTACTGAAGTCTCTAACACCTCTGTCAGATTTATATTACTCTCAGGTTGTGGACCAACCTGTTGATCAACTATTCCAGATTTTTTTAGATAGGTAATATATCTTTGCAAAGGCAGGTAGAGACTCTTTTGGCATTTTTAACACATAATGTTATCTTCCAATTGAGTTCTTTGTAAACCGGCATGATGTGCTTCACGAATGTCGGTAAATAAAAGTTAATAAATAAATAAATAAATGTAAATACTCTTTAAACATATCTCTCACAGAAATTAAATTCTGAACAGGAAAATTTAAGACCCTCAAGTTAACATACTTCAATGAATTCTCTATAAATTCAAATTTCTTTTCATTTCCTATTTCAGATTTAACTAAACTCTCCTGTACAACTTCCACTTTTTCCAAACGCTTCTCACATTTTTCTAAATTATTTTTTCCTATTGATACAGAATTTTCCAAGTGTAATGTTTTCTGCTGAAAACCCATAACATTTTGAGACATTTTTATATTTGCCACCTCTAAAGACTTAATTGCTGACCATAATAAGTCCAAATTAATTTCTGCAGGTTTTTGAGGTTATATTATCTCCAGTTCCGATCCTGGTGTCCATTCTCCCCCCACAGCCGGTTTCCCACTCAGATTGTTATCTGTAGATGTATTAAACATATCAGGATTCCCCCTATCCATTTTGGGGGACTCTGCATGACTCATCTGGTTTTTACATGGTGGAGAAGGAGTTTTTGGAGCTCCGGGGCTCAGCGAGATTTCTTCAGCCAGTGGGGGTCCTCCTCGCTCTGAAGTAACCCCCACAGCTGCTATGTCCTCCAGTATTATATCAGCTGTGGCTGCAAAGAAGGAGGATATCGATGGTTGTGAAGACATCAGCGAGGGGGATGATGTAATCACTTCCCTCAGCCGTGTCTGAGGCATCAAGTTCCAGGTAATATAAAAAAAAAAAATACTAACACAACTCCTTCTTACTGCCAGTCCCTGAACCACTTTTGGCTCTCTTGGATTGGAGGCTAATGAGGAGACAATTTTAAATCATACAATCTAAACTAGAAGAAGAGAGAAGAATAAAGAAATTTTTAAAACTCACGTACAGTCAGACTCTTCTTCAAAGTATTTTCTTGTCTTTAAATATTCCACAAGAATGAGTCAAAGCCGCGCGCCCCTTAGGCGCGCGCCACTTAGACTATGCGCCGCAGGAGGGTCCGGTTTTAAATGCTGCCGGTCCCTCCCAGATTACGTCATAGACCGGAAGCAGAGACTCGAATCCGTCGGGGCAAAGGGCCTCCTCGTCCCCGGAACAGCAAGGCAAACAAGGCAGGTAACAGATTCAAATGATTTTAGGAAAAGTTCCCTTGTCTCCTCTTCACCTCCCAGTTACTACCTTTAACAGAAAGCATAGGGTTAACCTGCATTTACTACCCTAAATAACTTGCTGGCAGATTGAATGGGCCATTTTGTTCTTTATCTGCTGACACTTACTATATATTGCAAGGCCAGCACTAGCACCTATGTAGGGGTGTAATTCACCAGGGCCACCGAGTTAAACGACCCCTTACAGCAGTGGTTCTCAACCCTGTCCTGGGGACCCCCCCAGCCAGTCGGGTTTTTAGGATATCCACAATGAATATGCATGAGAGAAAATTTGCATATACTGCCTCCATAACATGCAAATTTTCTCTCATGCATATTCATTGTGGATATCCTGAAAACCCGACTGGCTGGGGGGGTCCCCAGGACAGGGTTGAGAACCACTGCCTTACAGGACCAAAGAAATAAAGGGGCGGATTTTAAAAAGGTTACGTGCGTCGGGCCTATTTTAAAAAGGCCCGGCGACACGAGTAAAGCCCCGGGACGCATTTAAGTCCTGTGGCTTTACAAAAGGGGCAGTCTGGGGCAGGGCCAGAGGCCCTGCCTCAGACTGGATTGTGTGCCGGCAGTGTGCCGGCACGCACAACTTGCACCTGCCCGGAGGCAGGCACAAAAGGTAAGACAAAGGACAGGGAGGGGGTTAGAGTAGGGCTAGGGGGGAAAGGTTAGGGGAAGGGGTGGGAAGGTCAGGCTCGGGGGAACAGGGGAAGGCAGCGCAGCTCGGAGCGCACAAGATGCACAATTGTGCACCCCCTTGCACGTGCTGACCCCTGATTTTATAACTTGCGCATGCCTGTGTACGCAAGTTATAAAATCTGGTGTACATGTGCGTGCGCCAAGTAGTGCGTGCGCATGTACGCCCACGCACTTCTTTTTAAAATCTACCCCAAATTGTATCAGTTGGCAGACCTAAGAATTTTCTGGATGTAATCTGGAGTAGTCTGCAAATTCTAAAATGTCTCCAGATGGCAGATTGAGAAAAGAGGAAGCACTGCAAAAGTGATCACTGATCTCATAATAAAGGAGACACAAGATAACAGGTAGAAACTAGGGATGTGAATTCATTTGTAACAAATGTGCAAAATACAACGAATGAGACCATTTTTGGTTTGTTCAGAATGGAACCAGTCCCAGAACTGGTCCCACAGGGATCAGTTTTGGGACCAGTTCTGTTCAATATCTTTGTGAGTGATCTGGTGGAAGGGACAGAAAGTAAAATTTGTCAACATGCAGATAATACTAAGATCTGTAACAGAGTGGACACGCCTGAAGGAGTAGAAAGAATGAAAAGTGATTTAAGAAAGCTTGAAGAGTGGTCAAAGATTTGGCAGCTGGGATTCAGTGCCAAGAAGTGCAGTCATGCATCTGGAGTGCAGCAATCCAAAAGAGCTGTATGTGATGGGCAGGGAAAGACAAATGCACATGGACTGGGAGAAGGACCTTGGTATGATAGTGTCTGATGATCTGAAGGCGGCGAAGCAATGTGACAAGGCAATAGCTAAAGCCACAAGAATGCTTGGCTGCATAGATAGAGGAATAACAAGTAAGAAAAAAGAGGTGATAATATTCCTGGACAGGACCTTTGTGAGGCCTCACCTGGAGTTCTGCGTTAGGTACTGGTGCTCGTATCTCAAAAAGGAAAAAAAGACATGATTGAGGCGGTCTAAAGAAAAGCAACCGAAATGGTGGAGGGTCAGCATTGGAAGACTTATGAGGAGACGCTGAATATGTACACCCTGGAAGAGAGGATGTGCAGGGGAGATATGATACAGACCTTCAGATTCCTGAAAGGTTTTAATGATGCACGATTGTCAAACCTTTTCCGTTGGAAAGAAATCAATAGAACTAGGGGTCATGAATGATACTCCAGGGAGGATGACTCAGAACCAATGTCAGGAAATATTTCTTCACTGAGAGGGTGATGAATGCCTGGAATGCCCTTCTGGAGGAAGTGGTGAAGACGAAAACAGTCAAGGAATTCAAAGGGGCATGGGGTAAACACTATGGATTCCTAAAGGCTGGAGGATGGAAATAAAGAAAAGAGTGCATGAGAGTAACAGGGGGTAACTTGCTGGTGTGGAAGTTGCTATTCTTAACAAATAAGCCTTGATACTGTTAATGCAACTCCATCATTGCTCTCTGCTTCAACGGTGTGGGAAAAGGAGAATTGGATTCAGACAGCAAGCAATGAGGGCCCCAACATTTATGGTTTGGGGAACAAATAAACATGGGGGTAACTTGCTGATATGACTGCATCAACAGCATCACTAAGTCTGATGCTTTTGATGCAGCTCCAACATTTCTCTCATCGTCTACAGTAAGAGTTAAGGAAAACTGGATTCAAGCACCAACCGAGAGCCCTAACTTCTACTGTTTGGGAAACTGATAAGCATGAGGGTAACTTTTACAGTGCAGCAGATACTGGCATAAGCAGAAGCTTGCTGGGCAGACAGGGTGGATTATTTGGTCCTTTCCTGCCTTCATTTCTAAGCTTCTATGGCCTCCTACAAAAATACTTGAAATTTTGGGGTATTTTCATATTCCTGGAATTAAAAAAAAATGGACTTCCTGCAGCCTTGGAAGGTCGGCCAATTTTAAAACATGAGCATGTCAAGGAAACTACCAGCTTTACCTATTAGTCCACCAGTTCACCCATTCCTTCTCCAGGTCATCAAGAACGTCTAAGTTCATCAACCTGAACTCCTCTCAGTTCACCCAGACCTCCCACCCAGTCAGTACTATACAACAAACATGTTTAATATCACTTATGCCAGATAATTAGCAAATGTAAAAATACGCATGCAAATTGGAAAACGTATAAGCGTATCTTGTAAAATAGCAACTTATATGCGTAACTGTTAACCCTGTCCCAGAATGTCCTTAGATTGCTCCATTTTTTACATGCATACATGTGCATGAAAGTGAAAATATGCGAGTATTTTTTAGTTTTATAAAATACAGAGTACATGAGTAGAGACTGCTTATGTGCATATATGTTAATTTTGACATTCTTGATGTTTTGAAAATTCACTTTTAAGTATGAAAAAGTTATTGAAAATTTTATGTGCATAATTTAGCAGGTGTAATCATGTGTGGGCAGTTTAAGAGATAGTTTTTTAAAAAAAGGAAAATATTTATTTGTGTATACACATGTAGTTTCTTTTTGAAAACTGGTGTAATTTATGCCTGTATTTTGCCATCTAATTTATGTAGGCTGCTAGAAAATGATCCCCCATAACAGGAAAAACTAGGATGAACAACTTTCAAATGTTATTTTGAGTGGCATGGGGAGGTCAGTTTTGAAAGCAATTTACATGGATACAAAGCATTTCACTCATACTGAATGTGGCTACAAGCCTGCGCATTGCTCCAGTTTCACACCCTTCACGTTTTTAGCTACACTGAGACGAGGTATTCCTGAGGACCTCTTTAGGGTGGGGAAGGAAATTTATACACACAGATTGCATTCTCAAGACTTTGCGTAGTAGCAGCAGGTGCAAGAGATTGCATGTTCTTTGTATCTATTATGTTTACCGACTCACGGACTGCCCCTATGAGCCAGTTCACTCATCTTTCGCTAGCTTGTCCCAAAGTTTCACCACTCCGAGACCTGAAGATGCTGAAAACCCATGCAGTCTGAGATGAAGACAACCACTGGGTCCTCCTCTAGGCGCATGCCAATATTTAAAGGCCCTGTGGAGGGAACAGGGTAGGCTGGCACCTTATGATGGCATCACATGGCTGGGTACTTAAACCCCAGCTGTGCAACTTTCCAGTGCCTTAGCAATGGGTTGACGCTTCTGCGTTTCCAGCATTATCCTTGTCTTCAGCCTCATCCAGCCTCGTCCTCATCTTGCCTGCCCTTGGACTGATTCTTGGTACCGACCTTTGCCTGTGACCTGACCATCCTTGCTCATCGCCTGCCTTAACCATAGCCTGACCACTGAGCATCCTTGCTCAATGCCTGCCTCGACCACAGCTTGACAGTGGAGTCTGTCTTCAGCGTACACCTCAGAGACTGCCACCTAAGACCTGCCGGCCCCTGGAATCCAAGGGGAAAGGGGCTGATAAAGGTGAAGCTCCAGTTCAGTCTCTGCACTGTCCACTCCGCCAGTTTGCGGTGAGAACCTACAGGGCCTTCCCAGTAGGTTTCGCCAAACTCATCCCAACACAAGGATCCACAATTCTAACAGTTTGCTGAGTTCATGGACCTGGTGGCTCATGCATCACTCCAAGCAATATCAGGGCTTGGCACAGCATCTACAGGAACAGCAGCAGGTACTCAATCAAGTTACCGCAGCACTGGAAAAACTAGCTGTCACAGTGGATGCTCTGAGGAGAACACACAGTGACACCAATGAACCCTCATCCTTAAGTGCCACCTGCTTCTGGCCCGCCATTTATCCCACTTACCGCCACCCCTACATTTTATGGGGGATCCCAAACAATGCCACAGTTTCATTAATTAATGCCAGATGAATTTTCAGCTACAGGCTGCAATGTTCTCTGATGATCGAACTAAGATCACTTAAATCTTATCCCTCTTGGGTGGTACCACATTGACTTGGGCCCTCTGGGAATGTGAAGATCCCATGCTCCAAAACTTGGCAAGAATTCTCCATGAATTCTGCCTTGTGTTTGATGAACCAGGAAGGGACACCACCTGAACAATAGACATGTTGCAGATCCATCAGTGCTCCCGAACCCTCTCAGAATATGTGATTGAATTCAGGACTCTCACCTTCAAGTTGAACTGGGGTGAAGACAGTCTCATGGCCATCTTTCTTCAAGGCATGAAAGCTCACATTAAGGATGAGCTCACAGCTTGGGAATTTTATATTTCCTTGTATAAGCTCATCATCTTGACAGGGCATATAGACTGAAGACTCCAAGAGAGAACATGTGAGCAGAAAACTCGATGCTCCATCCCCTCACCCCACTTCCAGCAGCCTCTCTCTCCAACCACTATTTGGTCCTCTGAACATAAAACTCATAAAGAGCCAATATAAATGTGTCATAGCCGACTGACTGCTTAAGAAAAATCATGCCGTAGACAACTGGGCCTATATATGTACTGAGCAGGCCAGGGTCACCTGGTAGCTAATTGCCATACATGCCTAGGGTTGACTGGGGAGATAACCCTTGGCCAAACTTCCTCTGCTCCCCAATTGCTTACCCCTGTATCAATCACATGGGGCAAAAAGCACCTTGTATCTCAGGCGTTCCTGGACTTTGGTGCTTGGGGAAATTTCATTGACCAGGCCCTGGTGTCACACTACCATATATTCACGGTTCCTTTGGTTCAGTTGCTTATTATTAATTCCTAAGTCTACGGCAACCCCCTCCCAGACAGAATCACAAAGATCACTCCCTCTCACTCTCCACACTGTCTTTCTTCATTCTGAGGCCATCATTCTCTACGTCTAACCACGAGCAGACTCTTGGCTGCAAAACACCAACCCATCATTAACTGGGCTTCACTAGAACTGGCCACTGAGGGCCATCTTGCTCTTCTACCTGCCTTGCCTCTGTTACTCTTCCAACTCCCATCACAGTTGCTGCTGCTCAGATGGGGCTACTGCCCCAATATGTGGAACATTTGGACGTATTCTCCAAACAATAGTCTGAGACGCTGCCTCCACACCACTCCTATGAGTGTGAGATCAAACTCCTCCCTGGCAAAGACCCTGCACATAGCAGGATGTAGCCCCTCTCCGGGTCTGAGGCCAAGGCTATGAATGCATATATTCAAGAACATCTCTTAGAAGCTTCATCCATCCATCATCCTTGCTGGAGCAGGCGTCATATTGAAGAAGGATGGAACCCTGAGGCTCTGCATAGACTACAGAGGTCTTAATGTTATCCAAAAAGGATCAATATACCCTACCGCTGATATCTGAGCTGATCGATTGCAGGGAACTTGGGTCTTTACTAAATTAGACCTCTGTGGTGCATACAACCGTATCCGAATTAAGCATGGAGATGAATGGAATACCACCTTTAATACTAGGGACAGACACTACGAGTATAGCCTCTATAATGCCCTGGCAGTCTTCCAGAAAATGCTTAGTAATGAAAATCCTATGTTTGCTCTGATACCAACACTGATAGAGCAACAATGGACACAACGGAAGCTCAACCGCTGTTCTGAGCTCCTGGTTACAGTAAGGAGTTTGGGATGGATCGGTATGGATTGGAATTGGCTTGACATGGGTGGATGAAAGTGGGTGGAGGAGGTGTTGATGCAGACAGCCTTTGGTTTAAATTAAATTAAATGAATTTGGGGGGGGGGGGGAGGAAGGAGGCTTGTTTGGCCTATAGACCTGCAACTATTTAAATATATTTTGGGGGGCATGGAGGGAAAGGTGAGATCATCCCACCAGGCTAACATTTGTTACACTTGTGTGTACACATTTTGTTTCCTGCTCAATACTTAACCGGCTAACTCAACTATGCTCCAGAACGCCCTGAATTGCCTCCTCCTTACCAGATAAATATTAGCTGAAAAATGATTTATCAAGATAAAATGTAACTGGATAAGTGTCAGTGATATTCAAAAGTTGAAATTTATCTGGATAACTCAAAAGTTATCTGAATAAATGCTTTAGAATATAAACATTGGCAAGTTTTAACAGATCTTTTGAAAGCTATATATTTTTCTTCCCATCTATTATACCTAGAAAGAATATCCCAAACGTGAGGAGCAGCAGCAGAACATGCTCTGTCCCTGGTTCTGATGAGCCATGTTTCTCATGGAGAAGGAGTACACAAAAAGATAGAACAATCCACTGCAGAGAAAAAAGAAAACAAGTAAAGAAGGAATTTGCAATCTACATTAGTCAGGGAATCCAAATCAGTAAGGTTGCCATGCAATCTATAAAATCTTTGAGCCTGCTTTTCAGAAGTGTTTACACATGTAAAACTCTGTTGAAATGTGCCTGTTGCTAGGGATGTGCAGAGGGACCGCATACGTTACATTTGGTATTCATATTCGTGGGGGGGGGGCAGATACGTTGCATTCGGCAAGGGGGGGCCCCGATCCGTTCATGCATTCCATTCTTATTCGTTTCTCGGCTAAAATTTAATTAACTACAACCCCCCACCCAAGACTTGCCAAAACTCCCTGGTGGTCCAGCGGGGGTCTGGGAGCCATCTACTGCACTCATGTCGTCGGCTGTCGGTATTCAAAATGGCGTCGAAAGCCTTTGACCTTACTATGTCACAGGGGCTACCACTGCCATTGGTAGGCCCTTGTCACATGGTAGGAGCAATGGACGGCCAGCACCATCTTGTGCTCCTACCATGTGACAGGGGCCGACCAATGGCACCGGTAGCCCCTGTGACATAGTAAGGGCAAAGGCTATCGGCGCCATTTTGAATACTGCCAGCCGAAGGCCCAAGTGCAGGATATGGCTCCAGGACCCCCGCTGGACCACCAGGGACTTTTGGCAAGTCTTGGAGGAGGACTCCAGCGGGTGTCCTGGAGCCATCTCCTGCACTCTGGCCGTCGACTGCCAGTATTCAAAATGGTGCCGATAGCCTTTGCCCTTACTATGTCACAGGGGCTACTGGTGCCATTGGTTGGCCCCTGTGACATAGTAAGGGCAAAGGCTATCGGCGTCATTTTGAATACTGGCAGCCAACGGCCCGAGTGCGAGATCGCTCCCAGACCCCCACTGGACCACCAGGGACTTTTGGCAAGTCTTGTGGGAATCAGGAGGATCCCCCAAGACCTTCCAAAAGTCCCTGGTGGTCCAGCAGGGGTCCGGGAGCAATCTCCTGCACTCGGGCCTTCATCTGCCAGTAATCAAAATGGTGCCGATAGCCTTTGCCCTTACTATGTCAAAGGGGCTATCGGCGCCATTTTGAATACCGACAGCCGACGGCATGAGTGCAGTAATGGCTCCCGGACCCCTGCTAGACCACCAGGGAGTTTTGGCAAGTCTTGGGGGGTCAGGAGGGTGGGGGTTTTGTTTAAATTTGCTCCTTTAAATGGCCGAAAAATTTGGTGAAGATTCGTTGTATTCGTGGGAATTGCGATACATTTCGCTTCCCCACGAATACAACGAATATGGCCCTATACGTTGCAGATTGCCAATACGTTGCAAATGAATCACACCCCTACCTGTTGCTAAAATAGGAGGTTCTGGACTTGAAGGACCTGATGAATTATAGATCTGTCTCATCACTGTCCATCGTGTCCAAAATTATATAAGGCATCAAATTGATGTCCTGCATCAATTTGATGCCTTTCTGCAAGATAACCACATATTTGACCAATTTCAATTTGGTTTCAGAAAGTCTCTGAACACCAAAATCCTATTGATCGCCTGCATGGATGTAATCAGATGTGGGTTTGATAATGGTTTAAGTTGTGTGATGGTATGTCTTGATATCTGATGGCATTTGATACCATTGTTCATGCCATTTTGCTAAACTGATTGAAAGAATGTGGGATTGGGGGTACAGTCCTCGACTGGTTCACTTCCTATCTTATAGAGAGTTTTCTAGTCCTCTGAACACTCTTTCTGGCAGGCATTAAAGACTGGTGTCCTGCAGGACTCAGCATTAAATAACAGCCACTCTTTTCAATATTTCTATGGCTCTCCTATGCAAACTACTTGCTGGACTCTGTTCGGGATACTGTCTTTATGCTGACAATAGCACATTGGGCTGATACATTTGAAATGACATTGATTTCCTCATCTGCTGTGCACCGCTGGCTGACATGTACTATGCTTGCACTTAATCTGAATAAAACTGAGGTTATGGTGTTACAGAGGAGTGACAAGTTCATCATCTCTACCTCATTCCTGTTTCAAGATCAGCTAATCCCAATCATTACCAAAGTCAAAAGCCTGGGAGTTCTCTTAGATTGAAATCTGATCTTAGATTCAAATCTGAATATGCTTCCTTAGCTTAAAGCAATAGTCAAGACTGGCTACTATAAATTACATCTACTAAAACTTTTACAATTTGTGCTTGGGGTGCCCAAGTTTTGATTCGTAGCACAAGCAATGGTATTACCAACTCTGAATTACTGTGATGCTCTGCTCCTTGGCTTACCTCAAAATGCCTCACAAACCCTTCAAGTGTTACAGAATTCAGCAGCCAGACTTACAGATGGTCTGCCTAAGGGCACATATCTCGCCAGTTGTTCATGTGCTTCATTAGTTACCAGTTAAAAAACATATCCATTTTAAAGTAGCTTTACTTGTACATAAAATGAAAAAGATTGATTCATTGCCCTGGATCAATCAGCAGCAGCATGTACATAACATAACCCAACCCGAGCACTGCAAGCAGCTCAAAGAGCTTTGCTAGACATATTTTCAACAAGTCTGACTTATGGAACTAAGGGAGAGTCCTTTCTTTATAGCGGGCCCTACATTTTGGAATCTGTTACCTTTGGAAGTACGAATGACAGAATGTACACAGGCTTTAAAAAAAAGTTGAAAACACACTTTCTGACTGGCTTTTGACATCTAGAGGTGATCATGCTACTCTTTCAGTCATGGCCTGAACAAGAATTTAAAGCCTTATTTTAGTCAAGTTCAAAATAGCATTTTCAAGACCTTTCATGGCATACCATAGGGAATCCATAGTTATAACTGCAGGTTTTTCCATCGGAACAGGCATTTCCAAAAAAGATTTCTGGGCCGTCTTCTCCCTTCCTGCCATGTTCCCTCTCACCACCTCCTCGATAGCTTCCATTTCCCCTATTTCATTGCTCATGGGTAAATCACTCACTTTGAGAGGTTTTTTTTTTTTTTAAATCGGCACCGCGACTCTCGCGGCAGGATAATCCAGGCAAAGAATACAGTCCTTGAGGACTTACCCCAACGACTGCAGCGTCTGGTGGGACCGGAGATGGGGGGGTCACAGGTGCGCTAGGACTAAGGGTGATCTCCTCGGCCTTATCATTTTAATTTTATGCAATGTATATGTCTAATATTGTAATCCGCCTAGGGCTCTGAATAGGCAGCATAGAAATCTCTCAATAAATAAATTAGGGCCCAGTATTCAGTGCTGGACAGTTAACTAACTTAGGCCAGGATTCATCATTCTTTGCAGAATGATGAATCCTGTGAAAACGGGGGTGGGGGGGGGGGGGGCGGGCCAGCGAAAGCCTGTAGCCTTCGCACCACAGCGGAACGATTTTGGGGGCTGCGGTGTGCCGGCTTCCGGCTTTTGCACCAAATAGCACCACCGTGAAAGGTGGTGCTATTCGGCGTGCTACTGCCAACAATAATATTTGTAACATTATCGCCAGCAGTGAAGACACCACCGACTCTGCCCCTCACTGCCCCGACTTCTCCACTTTCCCAATTTGCATGGTATCGCATGCGAAAAGGCCCTTTACACATGAGATACGGCCGTATCAGGTGCAATAAGCCTTTAGAAAATAACCCCCTTAGCCGGATATGACTAATCCGGGTAAGTTCCGAAGTATATTCAGCGGTTCAAAAAAATCACTGAATATACGCATATATTGTGCGCACTTAGCCGGATAAGTCTACCCATATAAGTTATATGGCAAACTCGCTCTGCCTCTATCTGCCCAGTACACACCTACTTTTCCTGCATGTATCTTTTAGCTGTACAAGGGACTTAAAAGGCTAAGTGGCGGCTGCTCATCATAGTGCATATTCAGCAGCCACTACGAATTGCATAAGTCCTACTTATCCGGCTAAATAGCACTGAACAAGCTTTGAATATTGGGCCCTAAATAACTAAATGACGTTTGAAAATTGCTATGATAATATGTTACATTTGCTTGCATAATTTCTTTGAAAATTCACCTGTTTGAGCAGAAGCAGTACCTACAAGCAGTGTAGAAAGCAGATAAAAAAAAAAAAAGCTTTTCTACATCTTATGACACATACCTGTGCTTACATGTGTAAGACTGTTTCCCCATAATACTAGCTAACTGTTATTGGGTGTGGGAATGTGGATCACTAAGTTGGAAGGAAAAAAATAGCCACTGCTTTTACTAGCAACAGTAACATGGAATAGACTTAGTTTTTGGGTACTTGCCAGGTTCTTTGGCCTGGATTGGCCACTGTTGGAAACAGGATGCTGGGCTTGATGGACCCTTGGTCTGACCCAGTATGGCATGTTCTTATGTTCTTATGATTGCCGGCATGTTTAAAAGGTGAGGTGAAAGAGGCTATTTTAGACAAAAGATTTTCCTTCAAAAATTGGAAGGATCCATCTGAAGAAATTTGGAAAAAATGTAAGCAATGGCAAGTTAAATGTAAAACAATGATACGACAAGTTAAGAGAGAATTTGAAAAGAAGTTGGCCGTAGAGGCAAAAGCTCATAAAAAAACTTTCTAAGATATGTCTGAAGCAGGAAGGGATTACACCGTTAGATGATCAAGGGTATAAATGGGCACTTAGGGAAGATAAGGCCATCATGGAAAGACTAAATTATTTCTTTGCTTCTATGTTTATGGTTGAGGATGCTGGGGAGATACCTGTTCCAGAGTCAGTTTTCAAGGATGTTGATTCAGATCAACTGAACCAAGTCATGGTGAACCTGGAAGATGTAGTAAGCCAGATTGACAAACTGAAGAGTAGTAAATCACCTGGACGAGATGGTCTGCACCCCAAAATTCTGAAAGACCTAAAAAATGAAATTTCATACCTATTACAAGTAATTAATAACCTATCATTAAAATCATCTGTTGTACCTGAAGACTGGAAGGGGGCCAATATAATCCCAATATTTAAAAAGGTGATCTGGGAAACTATAGACCAATGAGCTTGAATTTCATGCCGGGAAACATCGTGGAAACTCTTATAAAGAATAAAATCACAGAACATTTAGATAGGCATAATTTAATGGAACACAGCCAGCATGGATTTACCTAAGGGAAGTCTTGCCTCACAAATCTGCTACATTTTTTTGAATGGGTGAATAAACATATGGATAAAGGTCAACTAATAGATGTTGTGTATTTGGATTTTCAGAAGCTGTTTGACAAAGTTCTTTATGAGAGGCTCCTAGGAAAACTAAAAAGACATGAGAAAAGAGACGATGACCTTTTGTAGATTGTAAACTGGTTAAAAGACAGGAAACAGAGAGTAGGATTACATGAAAAAGGTAAACAGTGAATTGCTTCAGGGATCTGTACTTGGACCGGTACTTTTTAACACTTCTGAATGTTCTGGAAAGGGGTATGATGATTGAGGTGATTAAATTTGCAGAATTCAAAATTATTCAGGGTAGTTAAATCACAAGCGGATTGTGATAAATTGCAGAAGAACTTTGTGAGACTAGAAGACTGGGTATCCAAATGGCAGATAAAATGTAATGTGGACAAGTGCAAGGTAATGCATATAGGGAAAAGTAACCTTCCTTTAGTTACACTATGTTAGGTTCCATATTAGGAGCTACCACCCAGAAAAGAGATCTAGGCATCATAGTGAATACATTGTGAATACATAGTGAATACATTGAAATCATCGGCTCAGTGATCTGGAGTAGTTAAAAAAGCAAACAGAATATTAGAAATTATTAGGAAGAGAATGGTGAATTGATGGTTGATGCCATAATGCCTTTGTATTGCACTGTGGTAAGACCGCACCTTGAATACTGTGTGTGATTCTGGTCACCACATCGCAAAAAAGATATAGTTGCACTGGAGAAGGTATAGAGAAGGGTGACCAAAATGATAAAGGGCATGGAACGGGTCCCCTATGAGGAAAGGCAAAATATGTTAGGGCTGTTCAGTTTGGAGAAGAGACGGCTAAGGAGGCATATGATAGAGGTCCACAAAATCATGAAAAGACTTGAATGGCTAAATGTGAATTAGTTATTTACTCTTTCAGATTATAGAAGGACAAGGGGATACTCCATGAAGTTAGCAAGTAGCACATTTAAAACAAATCAGAGAACATTCTTTTTCACTCAATGCACAATTAAGCTCTGGAATTCATTGCCAGAGGATGTGGTGAAGGCAGTTCGTGTAGCTGAGTTTAAAAAAGGTAGGGATAAGTTTCTGAGGAGAAGTCCATAAACTGCTATTAACCAATAAGGAATAGCCACTGCTTGTTACCAGCTTTAGCAGCTGGTTACCAGCTTTAGCAGCTTTTTAATATTTGGGTACTTGCGGCTTGGATTGACCAGTGTTGGAAACAGGATAATGGGCTTGATGGACCCTTGGTCTGACTCAGTATGGTATATCTTATATTCTTATGTTCTTATGTAAAAAGAACTCTTGGCAAGAAGAAGTCACATATGCCCATTATATGTTGATGTACTTATTAGAAATTGTGAGATTGATATTCAGAAGTTATTCATCTAAATGGCTAACCAACATATTCATACCCAGCCACATAATAGGTTATGTGGCTAGAATTTAGCCACATAAGTCATTAGCATTCTGGGGGCGGATAGGAGGCATTTCCGGGCAGAACAGAGATAGCTGCATGAGTTGTGTGGTTAACTCTGATTAACCTATGCAGCTAACTCTAGTTGGGCCGGAGTGCTGTCCTAAAGTTAGCCAGTTAGACATAACCAGATAACTTTAAGATAGCCAGGTATGTTTATGTGGCTAACTAGCCAAGCCGCATAGCAGCTGAGAATGGACCCCTGTATTCTTAGTCAAGATGCCTCAGTCATTACTGTAGATTTCACAGTTGCTGTTGTTAGAAAAAATGGAAGATATGAAGCTTATGGTATAAACCAATATATAATCAAAATGCACACATTACTTTTAAGGCCCTCTCTGTACTGCATAGAAATGACATGTGACCTTAAAAGTACTTAAAGGAATACTTTGATTCTGGTATCAAATGTAGCTGTCTCTTTTCTTGTTGAACCTATACCTGGATGCTTATATGCAAAATGCTTGCTTCACAGAATTAAACAGTTTGGGTCATCTATTTACTTATATTCCTACCTCTGATTGTGGAGTGAGCCCAGAGAAATTCTCAGGTCAGTGACTAGAGACAGCACGATAGCTTTCGGCATGACCACATGAAGAAGAGTATAAACTCTCCATTTAAGAATAAGGGTAGCAAGCATGTTAATTAGGTTAGCAAAGTATGAAAATTATACTGCCCATTTCTATAATCTAACCTTTTGATCTCTGCAGTTTTCTTCTTTTCTTTATTCTCTACTGACAGTTGGAACATCCACTGTCACCAATGGTATGTTAATGATAATGGTATAAGAAGTTTGGGGTTTTTTTCCTCCTTTATTTTCGCTACTTGTGAAACATGCCAATGGCTAAATCTTTTATTCTTTGTTCTTTCTTTTTTTTTTTTTTTTTCTTATGCCAATTATTCACATATCTTCCATTTTATCTGCTATTTTTGGCTTCTGTTTAAAGGATGCTTGCTTTCCCCCATATGATTTTTATAAGAATAATTCCTTCAGCATTGATATGATGGAAACCCATATAATTTCTGCTGGATAAAACAACTGCCAGTACTTTCCAGCTAAATTAAGTTTAAACTTTAGAAAGGGAAAGAAAAGAGGAAAAATGGTATTTCATTCCTAAAAGATATTACACAATGCCACAAAATCCTAATGTTTCATCTGCCAGGGCTGTATGTTGCAGTATTTTAACCACAAACTCCTCTACTGACTTTAAAAGAAACTTATTTTTAGCATCTATTCCCCAAACTGTATATGCTGCGATATATTATGTGCTATTGTTTTATGTAAATAAAACAATATTAGATTTAGAGGGGACTTAATATATAATGCTTGAACTTTGCCTGCTTCCTTACCATCTTCTCCATATTTCCTGAAACATAAACATACATACATTTTAGCCACCATAAAAGAGACATATGTCTACCATCTGACTGGGTTATACACGTCACAGAGGTGATGCACTCAAGCCATCTGAAAGGAAAGAATATTGTAATACATGAGAGACCCCTGCTGGTTACAGAGAGGTATACACAAGCTTGACTTCATAAGAGGCTTCTTAGCAGTTCTATATCAGAATGGGAACATTAACTGCCTAGAAAGATTGTCTGGAGAGACAATAGGGAAAAAATGGGGAAGAGAGAATAGGTGCAACATGGTATGGAAATAAGGAGAATGCTGTTAGCATATAACTGAGTTGTCAGTTTTCAGAATACAAACTGCATAATCTATTTGTGTTGTGACATTTTGTTGTTCCATCCATTTTCCAAATAGTGGAATTTTGCCAACCTCTATCCACACACAAAGATTTGTATTGTTATTACCCATATGCAGTAAACTGGCTTTCCCTTAGCACTTTGAAAACTCGAGTAGAGAACTTAACATCTCATCTCAAACAACCAAAGATTGGAAAATTGCAGAGATATCATGTGCATCTGTGGATGAAAAGGAAGGATGCTTTTTGAAAAGTGTTACAAGCCGGAAGATCCTAGACTCCACTCAATGGTTGCTCCTCAGGCAAATGATAACAGAACCCAAATAAGAGAAGACAATATTAGACTGGTACTTATATATGAGGCTGGAGTTTCTAATGTCACAGTGGGTGTCCACCTGCACTCCAGCATCAACCACACAGTGTGGTTAAATGTAAAAGCAAGGCCAGAGATGAGACACACAAAGATGTGGGTGGTCCAGCACTTCAGGAGCACCAACTCTGTTAGGGTGGAGGAATATCTCAGGGAGACACCGATTGAGGTGAAGTAGAAAAACAGTGGGCTATAGCTAGAAGGAGACAATGTGACCCCTTCTAAATTTGAACTCAAATACACGCATAAGTTACACCAATTTTCATAAGTTGCTTTGAAAATTATCCCTATAGAAAAAAACCCAGACTGCCCCCATTGTCCTGTTCAGAAACAACTAATCAAATAATCCAGAACTGTATAATATAAACACTCATAATATATCAGTTCTTTAATAATCATTTATATCATACAAAGATTGCTACAAAAATTACTTATATAATCTGCAAATTTAGATTTTACTTGTTTATTACAATAACCTCACTCATCCACATCACTATCACCAATTACTCACCACAAAGCAAACCCATCCGCTTCAAAAACCCTCGTTAAAATATACTAAATGTTAAGAATTATGTGTCCCAATACATCATAGTCCACTCCTAGGAAAAGTAGAACGCTGAACAAAGCACTTAACTTGTATTGGTGTCCACAGAAATCCCAATGTCAACGGATACTCAAAATTCAATGTTCAATATTCATTATTCAATGTCAAGAAGAGTGCTTCAGTGATGGACTACAAATGAATTGTTCACATTGGGCCAGATTTTTAAACCTACGCGCGGGCATAGATTTGTGCGCGCAACCTGGCACGCACAAATCTACACCAGTTTTTATAACATTCGTGCATAGCCGCGCGCATGTTATAAAATTCGGGGTTGGCACGCGCAAGGGGGTGCACACTTGTGCACGCCGAGCCCTAGGTGAGCCCCAATGGCTTTCCCTGTTCCCTCCGAGGCCGCTACAAAATAGTAGCGGCCTCGGAGGGAACTTTCCTTCCCCCCCCCCCACTTTCCCCTCCCTTCCCCTACCTAACCTGCCCCCCAGCCCTATCTAACCCCCCCCCGACCTTTGTTGACGAAGTTGCGCCTGCCTCTGGGCAGGCATAGGTTGTGCGAACACCCGGCACGACCTCTGTGCCGGAGGGCTCGGTCCTGCCCCCACCTCGCCCCCAGCTGGCCCAGTCCCCACCCATTTTTTAAAGCCCCGGGACATACGCGCTTCCCGGGGCTTGTGCGCATCGCCGGGCTTATGCAAAATAGGCTTGGCGCGCGCAGGAGCGGGTTTTCGGGCTTATGTGCATAATATACGCACGAAACCCTTTGAAAATCCGCCCCATTATGCACATAACTCATGCTTAAAAATAGAGGCCTTCATTATAATGTCTCTACATTAGCTGTAAATTTCATGAAATTGCCCAGATCATTGTAGTAATCCGCAGTTATTAAAATCCACTTAGTTATCACTCTGGGAAAACATCACGGAGGTGCTTACTGCTCGCACCTTAAGCCGAGTATACCCACCAGGGAAAAGATCCAAGAACCTCCATGGTTTGAACTTGCCATATCGAATTTCCTCTGTGTGTCTCATATGGAGATTTAATCTAAATCCCCTGATGCAGGTACGGTGGTGCCGAAATGCTGCAGTGACGGAAGTGGGGGTTCCTTGAAGAGCAGGAGTACCAGTGTTCTTGGATCTTTTCCCTGGCGGGTATATTCGGCTTAAGATGCGAGCAGTAAGCACCTCCGTGAGGTTTTCCCAGTGCGATAACTAAGTGGATTTTAATTACACTGCAGATTACTAACAACTATCTGGACACTTTTAGTAATGCCCTTCTCCTCGGATTGAACTCCATTTATTACTACACTCTGCCACTTCCCACTCAACCAGTTTCTAACCCAGTTAGCCACTTTAAGGCACATTCCAAGGGTGCTTAATTTATTTATAAATATCCAAAAACCAATCAACCACATGATATATGCTGCCAGAATTAACGAAATTTTGACAAAACCCTCATTGATGAGCGATTGTTCCAACACAACAATGTGTCTGACAATGTTCACTTATGGGGACATGTTTGCAATGTCCAGGTGTGAAATAAACTGCTCAAACAAACATTTTTTTGTAATCATCGGGTTTGTCAACAAAGTTCTTGTGAAGGAGATTCAACCTTGTTTTTTTCTTTTTTTACATTTTTCTATTATTTTTTTCTTAATTTTTTTTTCAATTATCTTAAATTTTCTTTTGACTTTTGAAAGAAATTAAACGCCATATGACTATAAAAAAGGAGACATTGTTTTGCTGTATGCAGCGGCTCAAAGTTTAAATGCCCTGCCTGGAACGCCCGATGCCCGACACAGTGCGTGTTTGTTACATTTAAGAAAACTTCGTCAGGGGCACAAAGGGCTCAGGAGACAATATCTCTGAAAAAATAAGAAATTACAATTCAAACATCCATAATTAAACTTTTTATACCATCCATTTTTAAATGACATATGTGTCTCTTTGTAGGTAACACTCCTCTCAATCTGTTATAGAAACTTGGCGTTTCAAGATGGAGCTGCCATCTTAAAATGGCCTATAAATGAAACTTCATTGCCTATACTCTAATACTGAACCAACCCAGATAATCAAGTGTGCTATTTTATCAAAGGTCATTTCATGGGTTAAGCCATGTTTTACCCATGGAAATGTCTTTGAAAATGGTCTTCCATAAGGGCAATAAATATTTATGAGAAAAATGTTTAAAATCATTTACCTGAGCAAATAAGTGTAGCCTCTCTTCTGGTATTATTCAAGAAGGCAAGGGTCAATTGCAGCCCTGTACACAAATCTCTGTGCTGCCCTGGGGCATAGATTGTCCGAAGGAAGGATGATAAACCTCCAGGTAACAGGACACAATGAGTGACTCATTCTGTGAGGGCTGTAGTAGTTGGTGTAAACTTGATAAGTGTTGGGATCCATAATAAATGGCTAGATACTCTAGCTGAGTGTTTCAAATTTAAGTTTTACTGCAGGTAATTAATTGGCACCAGACATATGATTCTGATTAGATCCTTGTCCAAAATTATTCTCAACTGCTCCTTTATCTGCAAAAATGTTCCTCAACACTGGATCCTGAAATGTTCTTGCCCTCCAGGACTTGAAATGGTAACTATCCCAGATGGGTGGGGGGGGGGGGGGGGGCCCTAGAAATGGGAAAATCCCTTCTCCAATGATACCTGAGGTCCAGATGTACTTCAAATTCACAAAAACTACCAATCTTCTTTTCTCGCAGGGCAGAAATTTTGCTGAGGATCACCAGATGGAACCAAATTTCTTACTCATGATTCTCCTCTCAAGATGACAAATTTAGATCTTTCAAACTGAAAGGTCCAAGCAGGAAGGAAAAGATCAGAGCTACTCCATTCCACAACTACTGGGCTGGAAGGATGATGGCAAAAACTTGCTCCCAAAACAAAAGGCAAACATCTTCACAAAAAAAGGCAAAAATGGGCTTTTCTGCAGCCACTCACCACTGTCCATCCACTGAGAGTCCATCAACAGGTCTTCTCTACTCCTATTCTCAGCCTCCCCACCACGGCAGGGATTTTCCCTCAATGAGCCAGGACTAGAGATTCTCAAGAAAAATTCCAAAAATAAATTCCAGTATATCTTTTAGTTATATCTTATGACAAACCTACCAGACAGGTTGTGTACTGGAAAGATATCTGTGGCCTTCCTATTCTGTGTTACCAGGATGTGGTTAGTGCAGTTAGTGTAGCTGGGTTCAAAAACGGTTTGGATAAGTTCTTGGCGGAGAAGTCCATTAACAGCTATTAATCAAGTTTACTTAGGGAATAGCCACTGCTATGAATCGCATCAGTAGCAAGGGATCTTCTTGGTGTTTGGGTAATTGCCAGGTTCTTGTGGCCTGGTTTGTCCTCTGTTGGAAACAGGATGCTCGGCTTGATGGACCCTTGGTCTGACCCAGCATGGCAATTTCTTATGTTCTTATGAATATGGAATACAATCCATAGCAAAAAAATAGATCCTACTCCTTCAAACTCTCTCAAAAATGCCATATCTTTGAGTAGACGGAAGATTACCATTCTATCAGTTTTGAAGGAGGTATTGTTATGAAATTGCAAGTTCCTCTCCTAACTCTTCAGTACATGTCATAGGCTAGGGCTATTTAGGTGCGATCTTAAGGGATCAGCACATAAGTGTTTTCTCAGGTAAATTGACCTAACTGAAAGTTGCCTCCTTTTCCCAGTAAAAACGTGATGGGATTCATATCACGTGTACTTTTAGCTGCTACAAAAAGAGGCATTCCCTAGATGTGAGCATTTATTTTCTTCGGGAAGTGAAACAGTTCACGTGCATCTGATTTTCAAAAGCACATATGCTATTTTAGTCTCGGTGATCCACCCTCACAAACAGGAGGTTCAAATGTATGTTGGCTCTTTTAGTGTGCATATATTGTAGGGAATTCTCAGGTACTTTGCCTTAGAAAGCTGCCTATAAAATGTTTTTTGCTAAAAGTGGCCATGACCATTTGCGACATCAAGGACTAGTCATCATTACCCCCTCTATTAAGAAACTCGGGTGGTTCAAAAGATAAAAGTACATAGATTATATTCAAAAGGTACAAAGGATCTCTGAAATGGAGAACAGGGAAAAATATTTGCAAAGACCAAAGGAAGGAGTATTGGGGGTCCTATTAAGGAGTACATAGGGCACACATACAAATCCTAGGGTTGAGTGACCTTCCCTCTTTACTCAATTTGCTCAGCCCCAGACCTATAGGATTCTCAGAGGAGAGAGGGAATAACTTCCTGGGCCCAGGGCATTTAATTAACTGCTTTTTTTTATGAGATGCCAATAACCAAACTGGACTCAAAGCTGGTGTTCCAACACAACTTTGCTAATGATTTGAACTAAACATAAAATATGTCACTCTGTATAAATCTCTTTTGGCTGATATACATAAAAAAGAAATTGGTAATTAATCTGTGGTTCTTTCTTCAATCCTTAGGGCCCTCTGAATTATTATAAATAGTAGGGTTGTCTTAAAATTTAATCTCTCAAGTCAAATATCTTGGATCTGTTTGCTGGATATCCATGAAAAGGAGAGAAGTGTTTTCATACTCTGTTGTACAGGACAGGTAGTAGCATCAAATAGCTGGTCCAAGCTCACCTCTCTCTTGCCTCTGCCTGTTATGATGAATACTGTGTAAGTATCCTACATTCTCCAACAATTCTGCTAGGTTGTCATTGACCCCCTTATGCTGAGAGAAGCAGATGGGAAAATAAAATGATTCCCGAAAAAAGAGTAAGGAAAGGAAAGGAAAAAGATCCTTTCTCCTGAAATTCGAAAAAGCAAAATATCTTCTCTGACCTCAGAAGGTAAAATAATTAAATCTCTCATTTCTCATCTCACTGTCTGGGACCTAGGATTTTTCTACGGTAAGGGATCCCAATAGAACAATCCCCTCCTCCTGACTTTCAATTAAAAACAAAAATACACAGGTCCTCTAGGGTTCCCTTTCATATACAGACACTGGAAACAAACATTGCAACAGCCTCACAATGGGGGGTGCTATGACATAGCCTTTCTACGGACCACACCTTCATAGGGATCCCATTGGAGCCCTACACAAGAAAAACTGAAAGTGGATAAAACAATAGCACCTTAGACAGCTTCTGTAGCTCCACTGGCAATTCTCTTCAATCATTCATTAAAGATATGAGTGATTCCAGAGGACCGAAGATAGGCAGACATTGCTTCCCCTTCATAAAAGTAAGTGCATGAACAGGTTGGTAACTACAGGCCTGTTTGGTCTAACCTTAGTGGTGAACAAATTAATGGAGTCACTACTAAAAGAAAGGATTGTGGAATATCTTGAATCCAGCAGATTATAGGAACTACATCAGCATAGTTTTACCAAAGGGAGATCATGTCCAAATCTAATAAATTTCTCTAACTAACCAAAGATTTAGATTAAAGGTGAGCAGTAGATATGGTCTACTTAGATATCAGTAAAGCTTTTAATCCTGTCCCACCAAAAAGGTTCATAATTGAGAAACTTGAGTATGGCTGCTAAGGTGGTAAACTGGGTTACATACAGGCCGATACAGTAAAAGTCATGGGAGAGCGGGCAAGCGCCCAGGCCACTCCCCTGTGTGTGCGATTTAGTATTCAAATGAGGACCCAAGGTAAAAAGAGGCGCTAGGGACACTAGCACGTCCCTAGCGCCTCTTTTTTGACAGGAGCGGCGGCTGTCAGCGAGTTAGACAGCTGACGCTCAATTTTGGTGTCGGTTCTCAAACCCGCTGACAGCCACGGGTTCAGAAACTGGACGCCGGCAAAATTGAGCGTCCAGTTTTCAACCCGCGAGCTGCGAGCTGATTTTAATTTTTTTTTTTTTTTTTAAATAATTTTTTACTTTTGGGACCTCCGACTTAATATTGCCATGATATTAAGTTGGAGGGTGTACAGAAAAGCAGTTTTTACTGCTTTTCTGTACACTTTCCCGGTGCCAGCAGAAATTAATGCCTACCTTTGGGTAGGCGCTAATTTCTGAAAGTAAAATATACGGCTTGGCTGCACATTTTACTTACTGAATCGCGCGGGAATAACTAATAGGGCCATCAATATGCATTTCATGTTGTGGGCGCTATTAGTTTCAGGGGGGATGGCCACACGTTTTCAACGCACTATTACCTCTTACTGAATAAGGGGTAAAACTAGCGCGTCGAAAACGTGCGTCCAAACGCGGGTTAACTGTGCGCTCTGCTGGAGTGCACTGTACTTTTTCGGCCTGATACTGATTAAATGATAGGTAACAGAAGATAGTGAATAATGGAGTTAACTCCAAGGAAAGGGAGATTGTTAGAGAAGTGCCTCTCCTGGATCAAGTTCAAATCAATATTTTCATAAATGATGTTCTGTAGGGGATAATAGAAATATATTGCTTTTTTTTTTCTTGCTTATGATCCTATCATCTGCAACAGGATAGGTATTTCAGATGGAGAAGAACATGTGAGGTATGATCATAAGAAGCTTGAGGGATGGTAAAAGGCCTATGAAAAAGCATAACAGCATAACATCATACATCTGAGATACAGTTGTCCAAAAGGGGATGATGAATCACTGATATCCACTGAACAGGAGAAAGATAGCGGGGTGATCATATCTGATAACTTCAAGGTTGTCAAATAGTGTGTCTAGACAGTGGAAAGGGCCAGAAGACTGCTAGGATGCAAGAGGGAGAAATATAACCAATATAAAAAAAAGGTGTTAAGGCCTCTGTACAAGTCATTGTTGATACTTGTCTGGAGCATTGTGTCCAATCAAATCTAGAGGCGGATAACTCAAAAGTCATCCATCCAAATAGCAAATGTGGTATACTAAGCCACTTATCCAGCTAAATGATAGCAATTATGTAAAAAAAGGGGGCATTTCAGAGATGTTCCGGGGAGGGGTTGAATCATCCTTACTTAGCTGAATATCTCATATATCCAGCCACGTGTGGCCGAATAACTTGCTACTTAAGTGAATATCTTTAAATGATATCCGGCTAAGTAGCACAGTCATAAGAAAGCAAAAGCTATCAAATATAGGGGTCTCCGGGGCAGCTTACATTTCCAGCGCTGCCTGTCTTAGAGCAGCGCTGGAGGTGCTGGGAGCAGTGCAGAGGGTCCCTTGCTCCCGACTATAAAAAAAAGAAGGTACCTGAGGGGGGGTTAGGGAGGGTCAGGGGTAAGGAGGAAAAGGGGGGGGGGGGATCTGCGTGATTTCTCATCTTTGCAGGAGAGTGGGAGGGAAGGGAAGGGGGCAGCCTGCTTTTTGAATTTGTTAAAAAAAAACAAACCCAAAACTGAGACAGAGAGCCTCTGCTCCATAAAAACACTTTAGGGGATGAGAATAGTACAGCCCAACAGGGCCTTTATAAGATAGTGTTGGGGGGAGGGAGGGAGGGGAAAGATTGTCCCAGAGGCCCTTATATTTGATAGCTTTTGCATTCTTATGACAGAACTACCTAGCCAGATATCATTTAAAGATATCCGGCCACTTGTGGCTGGATAACTTAAAAGCCTAAACTGCTATATTCAAACATCTTCCCTGCTAAATATGGCTCTCCTTAGGTCCAAAATGATACAGACTAGGGATGTGAATCATTTTTATAACGAATTAAAATATCGTATGATATTTCTTAATTCATTATATATCGATAAAATCGAAAAACAATCCCCCAATTTTTCGTGAAAACTCGTTTTTCGGCTAACAAAAAAACGTTTATTTTTGTTATTTTTTTGGTTACTTTTTGTTAGTGCGTGCTAATGGGAGTTAGCACACACTAACAGGAGTTAGTACACACTAAGCCAAAAAACAATTTTTTTACTAAAAAAAAGAAAATGCAGATCTGCGGGAAAACAAGATTTTCCCGTGGCCACACGAACACGAAAGCGCAAACGATTGGGCACCCGATGCACATCCCTAATACAGACAAAGTAGAGGGAGTCAAGAGAAGGAGTATCACAATAGTTCAGTCTATACTATAAGCCTTCTGAAAAATGATTCAAGGATAGATAGATAGGGGATTTCCCCATAGAGTGTAATTGAGAATATTCTAGCAATGCAAAGCTCCAAGGGAGTAGCGGTCATTTAGGGATGCCAAGAAAACAACATAAGAAATTGCCATACTGGGTCAGACTGAGGTTCCATCAAGCCCAGCATCCTGTTTCCAACAGCGGCCAATCCAGGTTGCAAGTATCTGGCAAGTACCCAAAGCAACCTTGCAGAAGAAGACAAGGAAAGCTTGAGCCAGCCAGGAGATGAACCTAAAGTCTTCTGATCTGCAATCAGGTGCATTATCCATTGCGCCACTGGTCAATCCCTTTAATGGGTAGGTCACTAAGCAGGAGCCTCTAGAGATCACTCACAGAGTCACTAGGGAGTTGTTGACAAGGGATCTGGAGGCAGGCAGCATGGGGCTGCTTGCTTTAAGAGCTCAAGGATAGGGCAAGGCATGCAGCCTGTTATCCTGTCCATTATGAGAGTTAGTCTCATATTCTCATCTGGATGGAGATTTCCTGGATGAATTCCAGGCAAGAGAAACAGCAAGGTTTATTTTCCTAAAATTTCACTGGAAAGGGAGACTTTCTGGAAGAACTGAGTACACCACCAGGTATTTTCTACTTTGCTACTATAGGAAGACACTTCCTAAAATTCCGAGTATGTATCTGGGGAGAAAAACTGCTCTTAGAATTCAAAGAAAGATCCATTGCCCTGCTGCACTGGAAGATTTGTAGACTGTTTAAGTAGCTCTTTTTCTGATTTCTGCAATTTTGTGACTGTGTCTGCAGGGATTTGCATTTATGTTTCATGAATGCCAAAAAAAAAATGCAACAGATGAAGCCATTTATGGGTCATTCCAAATGGAATGAATTGAAAATAGTCTCCTACAGAAGTAGCTGAAAATTTGAGTATTTTCAAATCCATGGCATTAAAAAAAAAAAAGCAGGTCTCTGGCAGCTCTGGATGGGCCTTCCTTGCATTGAGGCCAAGCCCCAGGCTGGGGTCCAATGCCAAAGCCTAGACCCAGGCCTAGGATAGACCTGGCACCAAGGCCTGGGCTTTGTCCAGTAATAATGTACATCCATACAACAAAATGGCACTATCCACCTGGAGATCTGCACCAAAGTGACATCATTTAGATTCCTTCCTCTGGTACAGACAGCACCATTTTGTTGTATTAACACAGAACAAAATGTCAGCTGCACCAGAGGAAGATGCCGAGGTGATGTCACTTTGACACCATCCTCCAGGTGGACAGTGCCATTTTTAAAGTACTGGGACCCAACAGGAATGACTGAGCCTCACTCTTACTTGTTTTCACTGGGTTCGGGAAGGGATTAAGTAAGGGCCAGGGTGGAAGCAACCTGGTTCCAGTCTCAGCATCGGACCCAGGCGAAGTCTTGATCTCAACACTGGGCTCAGCCTGGGCCTAAGTCTCGGTATTGGTTATATGCCAAGCCTAGGCCTTGGGCCTGTTCAGCAGGAAGGCCCAGCTATGCCCATTTTTATGTTTTGGTTCAGTTTCTTTTTTGTTTTATTATTTTTTGTTATTGTTTAATATTTATTTCAGTTTGGCAAATGAACCAAACCCAAAAACTAAATTAAACTAACCAAATTAAAATGAAAAACATCCTTGAAATGAAAAAATGAACCAAAACAAACATTTTGGGGCTGCACATCCCTGTGTCTACTATTTTTGTACTTCTGTTTTTTGTATCCTAGACTGTTTTTATTGTTATACCTGCTGGACTTGTGGTTCTATTATTTTTGTCTTAAGTAAATTGTTTTGTTTTGGAACACAACACTTGATGTGAACTGAAAAGAGTGGTCCCCTTCACAGAATTTCCATTTCCCAGCCTAGAATGAGAGGACCAGTGCTTAGCAATTACTGGAAGTAAGACCCCCCCCCCCCCCTTCCATCTGCCTATCTATCCATCCATCTATCTTCACTGGTTTAGGGGCCAGGAGAACAGGGGCACGCAAGGGTCCTGGAGTCAGTTCCCAAGCTTTCTCTCACAAAACGTCCTGGACCCCCAGGACAAGGTTATTTATCTAATGGGGGGGCGGGGGGGGGGGGGGAGAGAGAAGGAATAAATCCTCCAAGGCTCAATATGGAGGGAGTGACTCTTTTCAGCGCCCTGGGAGGAATTAAATCTCTTTCTCTTTCAGGGACGTGAGTGCCAACAAAATACACTGGAGGGTCAGAGTGAGTATCCAAATGAAATCTTTACTGTCATATCAGATCATGAAGAGGTAAAATGTAAGGTTCAAAAGTCTTTTCTCTATCTGTGAAAAGGTATCTTAATATCTAACCAAGGGAAACCCTCACCCTCCAGGGCTTGGTTAAAGTAAAGTTCCCAAGGGAACAAGGGTATCCTTGGTTGGGTGGAAAAAAAGTCCCCTTCCAAAATCTGGTAGAAATATTTAAGACTCAGTCTCTGCAGTCTCCACAAAGAACCTCTTTCCCAGGGTGAAGACTCTAGAAGGGGGGTCTTCAGAATGTCTCAGAACAATCTTACTCATCATTCTTCTCTTCGGATGTCACAATGGGATTTTTCTTAGGAAAAATCCAGATAGCAGGAAACACAACAGCACTGTCAGGTGTCCCCCTCTTTTGGTGGGAAGGATGGTCACAACTTCCCCCTGAGAACCATGGTAAAATTTATCACAAAAATGTAGAAATTCTGGACTCCTCCTGCAGTGGGTCACCTTTAATCTGCCCCCCCCCCCCCCACCTTGGTGTGAGCTGGAGAGTAGTGGAAACTTCCCTGTCTCCTGATCTAACCTAACTGTTGGTGTCCAGAAAATCCTCCAGCCTGGGGTACCAAAGCTCCGACAGGAAAACAACCTAAAAAATATGTCCAAATGCCTTAATTAAAAATGCTGAAACTAGGTACTAGCCTAGGTACTAGCCTCCTTCCCACTAGGATATTGATCTGAGCTGTGAAACCCAGTACCCAAGCAGGGGAAAAGACTCTTCTACTCAGTGGAGGAGTTGTTTTGAATGGTGCACCCCTTCCTCAACTATCTTTCGTATCCTAGCTCAAAGGGTTCAAGACTAGGCCCATATAGTGATGACCTCAAAGGATAGTCACAAATACCTAAAGATATAAATAGCTAGATAGATATAGATATGTTATATATAAACCTTGAGGAGAGGATGAGAGAGGAGGTGGATATGATAGAGATATTCAAATACTTGAAAGATATAAATAATGTGCAAGAAATAAAGTATTTCTGTTTCTAAATGGAAAGGAAGTTCTAGGACAAGAGATCAAGGAATGTTTAAGGTTTTGTCTCATTTTCAGATTTGTGCTCCTGAAGTATGATGCCAACGACTATATGGAACAGAATGGAACTGTTACAATATATTACTGTATACAGTGGCGGCCACAATCAGGTACCGAGCTGGAAGAAGCACAGCTCCTCCTTGTAAAATCTTCTGTTCCAGCATAGTTCAGTGTATTACTTTCCAAGGAAACAATGACTCAGCCTCTGGGTTTAAGAACAAATGATAATTGTGCAGAAGAAATTGCACTTGGATGGCACCGAGCCATCTCGGGATGAACAGCTACACTTTCAAGCTGTGTCACTGGTTACTGTCAGCCTTATGGAGGGCTACCATTTATTTTCATTTTTATTCATGCCTGGGACTTCATCGCAGCCCAGATCATTGCACTTTCAAGGTTGGCTATGAGTAGAAAGGCATGTGCCCAGGGCAAACAAGAACTCTGAAAGGCTGCTACATAAAAATGCACAGAAAATTCTCCTGAATAAGGAAAAAGATTTCTGTGACCGAATTCAAAACTTGCCCTCATGAAAAATCATATCCAATTAGAAAAATATACTTATTGATGTTTTAAAATAATTTTTTCTTCTAATATGTCAACCAGGTTTCAGACAGTCAGCTTAATGTTGATATTTGCCAGTAAAATGTCTAGTGCTGTTTGTTTATAGAAAAGAAATGTCTACTGTAAATCTCCTTTACAGGAGCTGTAAAGGAGTTCATACAGTTTCAACATTACTTAAATCAATATACTTTGGGTGGCCATGTACAATTTATTGTTTTACAAATACATTTAAACAAAAACAGGATACTAATTATAAGAAAATTTACTTTAGAACTAGATTGCAGTCACATTATCTTGGCTCTGATCCTGTGGGATCGTGGATACTAGGCAGACATAAGAACATATGAAATTGCCATACTGGGTCAGACCAAGGGTCCATATCAAGCCCAGCATCCTGTTTCCAACAGTGGCCAATCCAGGATACAAGTACCTGGCAAGTACCCAAACTGTAAATAAATCCCATGCTACAGATGCCAGTAATAGCAGAGGCTATTCCCTAAGTCAATTTGATTAATAGCAGTTAATGGACTTCTCCAAGAACTTATCCAAACCTTTTTTAAACCCAGCTATGTTACGCTCCACTGGCTGGGAGTGCTAGAGGGTGATAGATGTGTGCCCCTTTGCAGTAAGGCGGGCCTCGTTTAGGGTTGGAGGCGACCAGGCCCCTGCCGACCTGCCTGCCTTAGTGAGACCAACCACACAAGGTTGGTCTCCGAGTGGTCCTCCGACTATTCCACACCCTTTCGGATTGCCGGTGGGTAGCGACAGAGGCGGCAGGCCGGACAGCAGACGAGGGCGGACTAGGACTGAAGCTTGAAGGCTGAGATGAGAACTTCAGGACTCAGGAGTGGAACACAAGGCATCGACAACAGGAACGAAAGACATCAGGACATCCGGAAAGCTGAGCAGATGGAAGCTCACTCATAGAAGGCATCTGGAACTAGAGTAGATGGAGGCTCAGGGCATCAGAAATGTCCGAGGCAAGGATATCTCTTACGGACTTTGGGAAATCCAGACGAGACAAAAAGGACTTGGAAGACTTTGATGAAGACAGGTGTGCACTGTTCCTCAGGGCGCCCTACACAGCCCACCACAGGGCGGACCCACGGGACTGGTCACAGACCATCCTGTCCTCTGCGTGCCCTACACAGCCTAAGGAGGCTGATCACGGACCACGCGGGAGCGGGGCAGGCTCAGGAAAGGAGTCCATCTGACCAAGACTCCAATGACTGGAAACAGGAACCGGATGAAACAGATTTACCCTTGGGGTAGCCATCTGGAGAATTCGAGGAGCTGGAACATCAAAGGAACAGACATCAGGAAGATCAGGAACGTAAGACCTGTAGCCATCTAGGACGTCAGGCCTTCCAGAACATCAGAACAGCAAAGACGAAGGACATCGGAAACATCAGGACATCAGCGACAGAACGAAGAGGGATCCCTTGTAACGCTGGAACACCAAGCAAGAGCAGGAACATGGAGTCCAAGAGGAAGGAGAAGCTCCTCAGAAGATTGGCTCGCTGCGAAGGCACCAGAGGAATGACTGAAGAGCCCTTAAGTAGGGATAAAGAGGGAGGCTCCCAGATGATGTCATCAGGTGGGGGCAGGAGGACCTCACCCATGCTGTCCCTTTAACAAGGGAAGAGAGCAGCGGGCCTGCCCCATAGGAGGAGCAGTGAGGAAGTCTGCAGAACCCTGGACAGCGGCCCTGCAGACGCTGAAGCAGGGAGGAGCAGGAACTGCTGTGCAGGCCCAGACATCGAAGGCGGAGCAAGGCAGCATCCCTGCCACTGTGGAGCAGGCCTCCAAGCCTGTCAGGAGGCAGCATGGGCGGCGGCTCTAGACCGCGAAGAGGACACCGAAGTCTGCAGCTCCTGCCGCGGTGAAGAAGCAGCATGGAAGTGCGGGGGCGGCTTCCTGCCGCAATGGAGAAGCCCAGCACGGCCGGGTGAGGTCCGGACAGCTGCGGCCTCTGGGCTGCAGAGGTAAGAGGCAGCTCGTGGCTCCAGCCATGGGCAGCATCGCAACAAGCTACACTAATTACACTAACTATATCCTCTGGCAACAAATTCCAGAGCTTAACTGCGTTGAGTGAAAAACAATTTTCTTTGCTTAGTTTTAAATATGCTACTTGCCAACTTCATGGAGTGTCCCTTAGTACTTCTATTATCTGAAAGAGTAAATAACCGATTCACTTTTATCAATTCTAGACCCCACATGATTTTAAAGCCCTCTTATCATATCCCCCATCAGCCGTCTCTTCTCCAAGTTGAACAGTCCTAACCTCTTTAGCAGAGATGTTAATCGGGTGGCGGAATCGGTTCTGGTTTTGGTATCATGGACCCGCAGGAAATTCCGTTTCCCGCGGTCTGGATGGCTTTTTTTTCGACTCTCGAGCCGAAAAAAAAAACCCAACCCACCCCGACCCTTTAAATCTAATTATGTACAATCTCCCACCCTCCCGACCCCCCCAAAACGTTCCTAAAGTACCTGGTGTTCCAGCGGGGGTCCCAGGAGCAATCTCCTGCTCTCGGGCTGTCAGCTGCCACTAATCAAAATGGCGCCGATGGCCCTTTGCCCTTACCATGTGAGAGGGACTATCGGTGCCATTGGCTGGCCCCTATCACATGGTAGGAACAATGGATGGCCCATTTATAGGCTACTAATACCGAGGTCTGTAGTGGCTTACAAATCAACATACACAATAAAACAAGACATAAAACTTAAAATCATAAAAACTTCACAAATAGACAATAAAATACATAAAATCTTTAAAAAGGCAAAATAAAACTTAATGTCTAAAGCTAAAATAAGGAGAGCAGCATCTGTAAAACTATAAATCAAATTAAAATTTAAGATAAGTCAAAAGCCTGCTTAAATAAATATGTTTTTAAAACAGATTTTAATTTGTTTGGGCATCCTACTGATCTAATTTCCATAGGGAGCGAATTCCAGAGGGTAGTTGCTGCAATGGGAAATGAACACTCTCTCGTTACACATAACCTGATTTCTGCTTTGGACAAACCGGATTTTGGGATGATGGAATACAAATATATAAAGCAAATAAAATAAATAAAGGTTGGTGGACAGGTGGTAGAAGGGTGCAAGAAAGCCAGGAAGTGTAAAGAGAGCCGGAGGTGGTGATGGTGGTGTTGAGATGATGCCCTGACTGCGCCATGGGCATCCTGTTACCTCTCTTTTTTTCACCTTTTTCCCTTCTCTGTGGCCCAGAGGCAGCCGTTTCCTTGGTGTGGCTGCAGCCGTTCCGGTACCGCTCTTATAGCCAGGAGGCCGCTTTGAAGTTTCCTACCTTCAGCAGGAGCCGCTGACATTACCATCGTTCTGCGGCCTGGAGGCTATCGCTGCTATCGCTGCTTCCTGCCACTGCTGCTTCCGATGCGGCAAGAGGCTGCCGATGCCATTTCCATGTGGCCTGGAGGCCACCCTGAAGCCTGCCTTCCTTGCGGCATGGGCTTGCATTCTTCCGCGGCAGGGAGAGCTGCCTCAACGTCCTCTACGTGGCAGGAGCTGCCGACACCATCGTTGCTCCTCTTCTTGCGGCCAGGAGGCCACCTGGAGCTTCTCTTCAGTTCGGAGCCATCTTCAGTTTCTCTCCGGGACCTGCTCACCAGCTGGAGCCGTACACAGTCCCCTCCTCCGCGGCAGGAAGCCATCACAGTCCCCTCCTCCGCGGCAGGAAGCCTGTGATGCAGCCTGTTCCTGCTTCCTGTTTCACTCAGCAGCAGGGACGCCACTCTCCAAGGTCCTGCTCATTTCCTGTCTCCTTAGGTGCGGGGCCGCACCTCTCTCAGCTTCTTAAAGGGCCAGTGAGGGAGAGGTCCTCCTAGTGATGTCACCGTGGGAGTATACCTTCAGCCCTATAAAAATTGCCTGTCTTCATTGCTTCGTGGCCTTCGCAAGGAGCCAGTCCTCCCTAGGACTTCTCTTCCATCTTGCTTTTCGTTGGCCCTCTGTTCCATGCTGGAATTCCATGTCTTCATCTTCGTCAAGGTCTCGTCGGATCCTGTGTCTTCTTCGTCCACATCCTGATGTTCCTGATGTGTCGTCCTTCAGATCTACTGAGTTCCTGATGTCCTCTTCTCCGGATGTCTTCTCGTCCAGATCTTCCATCATCCTGATGTCCTTTATCTTGGCAGCGAAAGCCTCCAGAGGATTCCAGCTTTTATCCTCCCAAGCTCAGGTTTCATACTCCAAGTTTGCTCGAGCTCCTTGCCGGGTCTTTTATTCGAGTCCCTGAATCCTGTAGTTCCTCCCTTCCTATATCCTGTCTGGATCTTGGGAGCCTCTTGCATTTGCCTCTGCCCATATGAATGAACTCTGCATAAACCTGTTCCGTATCAGCGTGGCCCGTGCCTTGCTTTAATTGGCTGTTTAGGGCGTGCCTCGTTCAGGCCTTGTTGGAGTCTTCATTGTGGAATCTCTAAGCAACGTGGTCCGCCACCAGCCATGATTGGCTGTGTAGGGCACGCCTACCAGTGTGGTCCTCGACCAGCCCTGATTGGCTGTGTAGGGCACGTGATGTGGCAGTACCGATTCAGAATGGTGGATTTTGTGACTCTGTCGGAGTCCTTCCTTTCATGTTTCCTGAGTCTTTGTCTCAGCCCTTCAAGTCTTTGTCTCAACCCTTCAAGCATCCTGATTCTTCATGTGAAGCCCTCACGTATCCAGAGTCTTCGCCTGTTTCTTCCAGCCCTCAGCCTCTGTTCATCCTGTCGCACTTGCTGTTTCGTACGGCAGGTCCGAAAGGGCTATCGAGTGGCCGGAGGGCTACTCCAGAGACCAACATTGCATTTCTGGGTCTCTTCCATGTGATCAGGTTCGGCAGAGGCCAGGGTTCGGGATTTCCTGCATATCCAGCCTGTGCTTGGACACTCCTCACCTGCCGCGGCACTTGCCAGAGCTCCTCTAAGGCTGTGTCATGGCCGAAGGGTACACAATCACCCAGAAATGGGACCGCCTCCAGCATTCCCTCAACAGGTGGGGAAGGTGACAGAGAGTCAGAGGTGTGGATGACGGAGTAGAAATGTAAGGGGGTCATGATTGGGAGGGGGTAAAGGATAGAAAGCACACATGCAGAGAAGTGGTAGGGTGGGAGAGGTATATGAGAGCCAGAAAGAGTGATGAGGAAAGTGTAGGAGAGAGAGAGAGCCAGAGAAGGGTGTTGGGGAAGGTGGAGATTATGCAAGGGGATGATTTGGGGGGGGGGGGGGGGGGGGGGGGGGGAGGCAGTGAAAATGAATCAGAGGTGAATGGGAGAGCATAAGAGGGAATGCAGTAACTGGAGGGAGTCAGATTAGATGGGATGGAAAAACAAGAGAAGTGTTGCATGTAATGAAATGGTTGGGTGGTGATGAGAGTAAGAGGGGATGGTTGGGATAGAGAGAGTCAGTTTGAGAATGATAGAGAATAGTGAGAAAGATAGAGAGGGGGTGGCAGTTAAAGGAGAAGGGAGCCAGACAGCAGGAAATGGATTGCGGAGCAAACCAGTGACAGGGAGATGGAAAGCTGAGAGGTTCAAGTGTTGGAACAGGAAGAACTGAATGCATGTGTCGTAGATTCACCAAGCAGAAATCTGGCAAGGAGGAAAGCAGCGCTTTGAGGCTGTGTGTACCTCTCCTGCCATCTTCAACCTGAGATCTGAATAAATAGGACCTGTAATTCTTGCAGAACCCACTGTCCCTGCATGTTCAGATGTGAGAATAAGGCACACACAGGTATAAAGTGCTGCTTTCCTCCTGCCGGTAGGGCCTGCACTTCAGAGGCACCACTGATCACAGCACTCAGAGACAGAGAGACTCACCCTGCTACAGAGAATGCCATGGTCTCACCAACTACAATGATCCCAGAGGGGACCCTTCCCCTGCTGTGGGTGGTGCTGCTGCAAATGGCTAAATATAGGCATCAAAATGGATTTAAGCTCCCTATACTGGAGGTTGCAAAACTTAGCGAGGTATTGAGTTTCCTAAGTTTTGGCATCGGGTGCTAGAAATCAGCTCTAAGCACCTAAATTGGTGCCTTTGCTCTGTTCACACTTCTGACCATGCACCCTTTTAAGATGCCCATTTAGGTGCCTTCTGATTTAAGGTTCTGAAATTTCGGTGCTGAGCCCAGAAAAAAATGTTAATTCAAAACTCTAGGCATCTAATTTTTCAAACTGTCCAAAATATCCTTATATTTTGCTTATATTGATATCATGAAATTAAATGACAGAAATAGAGGTTACCAAGTCTCTTCTGATCTGAAGGATTGGCTCTCAAAAACTAGTCACGAAATGTATTAAGTTACTCCAATAAAATGATCTCACTTCATATTTTTTTGGTTTGTTTTTATTTGTTAATCTTTATTTCTGTGCATTCAAGTGGCCTAACACGGCAGCCAAACTACGTTATCCAGGAAATTAAAGTCATGGAAAAGGAGGCAAGGAGGCAGTAACTTGCAAATTTATATTCAAAGGTAGACGGATAACTTGTCTGGCTTACTCTGGTCACACCATAGAGTTCTCCTAAAGTTATTTGAATAAAATTATATATCTGTCTTTAAGATAACCAGCTATATTCAATAGTGTGACTGCAGTACTGAATAATATAACCCTCCAAAGTTAGCCAGTGAAGTTTATTAGGTTAACTTTGAAATCTGGCCACTGACCACATTTGCAAATTTGATCAAATCTGCAGATGGCACAAAGTTATTCAAAGTAGTAAAAAAGACAAATCAGATTATAAGGATATGCAGGAAAACTTTGCAAGACAGAGGAACTGGGCATATAAATGGTAAATGAAATTTAATATGGACAAGTGCAAAGTGATGCACATAGGCAGACAATGAAAAATATACTTGCCTACTGTCCTTCCTTTAATAGAAGTTAAATTGTTTTTTACACAGAAGAGGCCATTTTTTGCTGATGAGCCAAATCTATGGAATTTCCTTCCAAAAGAACTTAAACAGCTAGAGGAATACCTGAAATTTAGAAAACTGTGGAAAGCATGTTTTCTTACACAGCCTGGTAAAAAGAGAGTTGCTGGAAATGTTTTCAATGAGAATTGGCACTTTCAGAGAAACATATAATGCTGAATAATCTTTTGTAATTTGCTGACATTATTTGATGAATGATTATGTTTATATTTATTGAAATTAATGTTTTTAGTTGTTTGTAAGCCACTCGGAGGTTTGTTTTCTTTGAAAGTTGAGTGAGTAATAAATTGAAATATTAAATAAATACATTTTCACAGAAATGTCTTACAGAGAAACACACCAACAGAAGAAGACTGTATGGCCTAGACTGTGGAGCTACAAATTAATCCGCCAGTCTCCCCTGCATTCACTTGGGCACACAAGTTTTGTTAAATCTAAAATACCTCCCCACTGGTAAGTGTCTATCCCTCTCTAAACATACCTACTCCACTCTGACATCATTATCAGGGGCAGGATATATTGAGACCACCGACTCTGCATTAGCAATGGACAACCACAACTAATGAGGGGCTAATTTGGGAAGGAGTCCCTTTACAAATACATTAAAACATATCTACTTCTTTATTTATTTATTTATAGGGTTTTATATACCGTTATTCGGTAGAACCATCATAACGGTTTACAAATCTGCAATTATCATCCAACATATGCAATTATCTTACAATCAAATGGAGTTAACATAGTAGTTGGGAACAGTGGGGTTTTGTGAACAATCAACATATTTTCTTAGTCGTTGAATAACTGAATATTGCGGAGAACATTTTCAAAGAACTTAACGGATCAAGGGAGTGAGCAGGGAGGGGTAGAAAAGGAGGGTACATCAGGAGAGCATGAAGGAGGAGGATTATGCTTGCGAGTTCTGTTGAGTGCTGGGATGATTGGGTGTCAGATAGTTAGAATAGAGTTTGCGAAATAAAAATGTTTTTAGGTCTTTTTTAAATGTTTTTTGGATATGCTGGGTCCTCAGTTCTATGGGTAGGGTGTTGGGGGAAGCAATGGAAAATGCTCTTTCTCGCGTAGTTGAAAGATGAGCGTCTCTTAAGGTGGGGATGTTTAGGAATCCTGTGTTGTTGGAGCGTAGGTTTCTTTGTGGGTTTTGGGGGGTAATGTTTAAGCCTTTTAGTCCATGAAGATCATCATTTAAGATTTTATGAATGATGGTCATAGATTTGTAGGTAATTCGTGCAGAAATAGGAAGCCAGTGAAGAGAGGTTAAAATGGGTGTAATGTGTTCGTTTCTTATTTTTCCGGTAAGGATTCTGGCAGCTGAGTTCTGCAGTATTTGGAGTGGTTTGAGGGATGATGAAGGGATTCCAATAAGTAATGAGTTGCAGTAATCGAAGGTGGAGAAAATAAGCAGTTAGAGGACGGTTCTGAAGTCAGAAGGGTTGAGAAATGGCTTTATGTGTCTTAGGATTAGTAGCTTGTGGTATCCTTCTTTCGTTTTATTTACAATGTGGGGTTTGAAAGAGAATTCAGCATCGATGGTAACTCCAAGGTTCCTGGTATGGGTGATAGGGATTATAGTTGTCATTTGTTTATCTAGGATTGTCAGGGGTGGTGGAGTTGGATTGGGTTTTTTATCCATGAGTATGATTTCAGTTTTGTCGAAGTTGATTATGAGTTTCAGGGAGTTTAGTAAGTGCTTTATTGAGATAAGAAGATCTGATGTTTTTTTGTATGAGTCTTCAATTGAGTTTTGAATGGGAATTAGAAGCTGAATGTCATCAGCGTAGAGGAAATGTGAGATTCCATGATCTTTTAGTAGTTGGCAGATGGGTAGGAGGTAAATGTTGAAGAGGGTAGCGGATAAGGCTGAATCTTGTGGAACTCCAGTTTTGAGGTCAATCATTTTTTATGGGGTGTTGTTGATTACTACTTGGTATGAACGATCAGAGAGGTAGGACGAGAACCATTATAATGTAGTACCAGAAAGGCCAATGTTTGACAGTCGTTCTAACAGTATATTGTGGTTTACTGTGTCGAAAGCGGCTGATAGGTCAAGGAGTATGAGTAGGTATTTTTCACCTTTGTCAAAGCCTCTGATGATAATGTCATTTAGGGAGATGAGGAGAGATTCTGTATTTAGGTTTTTTCTAAATCCATATTGGGATGGATGTAGGATGTTGTTTGTCTCCAGATAATCATCTAGTTGAGTGTGTACAACTTTTTCAATGGTTTTGGCCAGGAATGAAAGGTTTGATATAGGGTGGTAGTTGGTGAGGATTTCTGGATCTAGGATGTTCTTTTTGAGGATTGGTTTGATGATAGCAGATTTGAGGCATTTGGGGTAGTAGCCTTCAGTCAATGATAAGTTGACGATTTTGGTGATGGTTTTAGAAATGGTTGGTTCGATTGTTTTGAGGGAGGTTATTGGGATGGTGTCCAATGGATGGTTGGCTGGGTTCATTTTGTTTATTATAGTTCTAATTTCAAGAGTGGAGGAGATGTCAAAGTTTGCCCAGGATGAAGGTATCATGCTGTTGAGTTTGATGTTCTGGTTGTTGTTGGTTATGTTGGATTGGATGAGATGAGCTATTTTGTTGTTGAAGAAGTCCGCAAAGTCATCACTTCCATGTTTGGTGCATGTAGAATCTTGGGTGGTTTTGGTAAGTTTTTGAACTATTGTGAATAGCATTCTGGGGTTATGATGAAATTTGGAGAGTTTATTGGAGAAAAAATTCTTTTTTGCATTGTTGATGATATTTTTGTATTGAGTAAGGTTGTTCCGATAGTTATTTAGTGTGGTAGGGTTTTTGTTTTTCCGCCATTCTCTTTCTTTTTTTCTGAGTAGACGTTTGGCAGTTCTGATATTTTCATTGTACCATTGGTTGTTGTGTTTGGACTGTTGTTTATATTTTGTAATGGTGGGATTAATGTTGTCTGCTACTTTTTGTGTGATATTTAGCCATGATAAGATAGTTGTTTATTAGTTCTGATTGAAGGGTTTTTTGTAGGAGATCTGTGTTAAATGGTGGTCGGTAAGATATTACTTTTGGGGTGCTTTGAGGCGTTTTTAGGTTGAGGTTGGCGAGTAGTTCAGCTTGGATTAGGTGATGGTCAGACCAAGGTATTTCTTTAGTGTGAGTAGAGAAAGATTTCCAAATTTCAGTATTGATAAATATGAGGTCAATTGTGTGGCCTGCTTTGTGAGTTGGAGATTGGATTATTTGTTTAAGATTTAGAGCGATCGTTTGGCAGGTTTTAGATTGGGAGGGTAAGTTGAAGTGTATATTGAAGTCGCCAAGTAAGATGATGGGATTGTTGAGGGAGATGTTATTTATTAGAAATTCAATTAGAGGTGAGCAGTTTTTCTCAAGTGCTCCTGGTGGAGAGTAGACGATGCATATCTGAAGTTTTGGTGAGTCATATATAGCAATTTCAAAAGGTGGAGGAATGGTAGATGGACGAAGTTTTAGCTGAAGGTTTTTTTTTAGATATAAGCATTAGGCCACCTCCTTTTTTATTTTTTCTGGGAATTGAAGAGATGTTGTAGTTCTGGTTGGATAGTTGGTTTATTAGGACGGAATCTGTGTTTTTTAGCCAGGTTTCCGTGATTACAATGAAATCTGGTTTGCAGTCGTTGAGTAGGTCATTGAATAGAGGGATTTTTTAAATTATATTCCACTATATTATATTCCACTATAACGGTATTCAATTCAGTTTTCTAAGTTTTTTCTAACTTTAAACCGACACTTCAGAGACATCAACAAAGTTGGTGAGTAATGCTAAAATTGAGTAATAAGTATTAGCAAAACGATGAAAGAAATTTTAACTAAAAGTTAACTTTCCTGCCATTAGGGTTACTTTCTTCCTGGTACTGCACATCAGGCTGCCCTAACTCCTTGACGGGAGCTCAGGGGAGCCCCGAATAACTCAGCAGTAGGATAGAGTAAAGTAACACCAGTAGCACTAGTTCCTATGCCTATCGTTTACTATGCACTTCGGAAAGCATGTCAATGTCTTTAATAGGAAACATTATGTAAAGCAGGCCCAGAATTTGCCCCCTTACTAGTGCAGAGTCATTGATCTCAACAGACCCTGCCTGTGAGTGATGTCAGAACAGAGAAGGGATGATTAGAGAGGTCAGCCACTCCCCAGTTTGAGGCATCATAAGTTTAATAAACTCCTTTTGTCCATATCAGTGCAAGAGTTTAGGGTCTCTCCCTTCAAGGGGGAGTCATGGGGAGATCTCCCCCACAGAAAGATGCTGGCGGGCGAGCCTCTCTCCATAGAGAAGTACTGGTGTGGAGTCTCCCCCTTCACAGGGAAAGGACCAAAGGAGGTCTGAAGAGTTGGACTCACTTTCAACAAAGGGGTGCCTGGGAAAGTGGCTGGAGCCTGAGGTTCGAATGCCCAGGACTTCAGGAGGAGGGCAGTTTCCTTGAGCTTTCTGGGAATGAACTGCTGACATTTTAGTAAAGTCAAAAAGTGCTCTCAAGCAAGAGACGTTTATGGACATTATTCGTCATCTGTCGAAGAGGAATGCTTCTAAATTGGAAAAAGAGGATTGTCCTTTGTGGGATTCAGAGGCAAAACTGCCCAGCAGAGAAAGGACCTGCATACTGACTGACAAAAGGAATCAGCCAGAGTCTCTTCTGATCTAAGAAGTGAGAGAAGGAAAGAGAAAAGGAGAGAGAGAGAACTGTATGGAAAGAATAGGTACCGATTGAGATCCCAGAGGGGAGAGTAACTTCCTAAGACAGCTTACCTACCAAGGGCATGCAGCGCTGTGGTAATGTGGTGAGACCAAGTTATTTTTCTTGCCATTGGACTTTTCTGAACTGTTTTGTGTGCTAATCCTTTGTGTGTTGCTGTGGATTATATTTTTCCCTGCTTCAGTGACCAGTACAGACTTATTTTGGACAATAACTTTGGTGTCTAAGGTGACTGGTCAGGTCAGCTGAAGAGCCCCAGAAGAGAGAAAATTCAAAGGGTCTTAAAAAATTGATCCTCCCACCCCCAACCTGTGCAGAAAGGACCTGGGGGCATGAGTGTTGCTCTGGCACATGACCGACCACCCCCCCCCCCCCTCCTCCGTGAGCCCCTGTACCTGGGTAGGAATCAGGGCAGAGGTATGATAATTTTAATCGTAATGAAATACATGCATTTTACAACAGCAACATCCATAGGAAAATTCAGTTAATGCATGCATAGGTCTTGGGAGGGTGAAAGCATGTGGTGTTGCCCCATAGCTCACAATGCTCCAAGAGGTATCTAGGGACCTAGAATACTAAGCTTTCAATGGGAATTAATACAGTTAATGAGGGGATGGGAAACCTTAGTAAGTCAGGCCCTATATGTACTATATAATTAGATATTCTATAGGCTGAATTTACATAAGTATTTTGTTAAGATGAAACCATTAGCAATAATGCTATTGCTTTCAATGATTTCACCTTGTGTACACTCTGGAAATAAAAACAGATTTTTTTAAACTTGGAATTTACAATATTGTTCAACATTTTTTCTCCTGTAGTACGTCTGTTAATTTTCTTGTTGGTACTAACTCCCTAATACTACTTAAAAGGATTATCTTAATAAAACTGCAAGAGACCAAAGGATTAGAAAAGGTCGAATGAGGTAAAAGAAAATGTTTTCAGTGGATTTTATTGCTTCTGAAGCGGGGCAGATAGACTTACGATAAATAGAAAAATGGAACATTTCACCTTAACACATACTTACAAAAGTACTGTGGAACATCAAGGTCTGCAACCTTTGTGCCCAAATCCATATATATGTTTAACTTCATGTTATTTTGGCATAACAAACTGTGACATACCATGTAAGTCTACAACATTCATCTTTCTGTTTGCTATGTATTAATGCAGTGGTTCCCAACCTGCAGTCCTTGCCCCCTAGGGGTTTGCCAGACCCTAACAGGAGCTCCGTGGGAAGTGCAGCTGCTCAGAAAAAGAATGGGTTCTGCATTAACGCGGCCACCTATGTCAGCAGAGGAGATTCGTGCAAGGAATTCCCCATATCAAGAGCTTGGTCCGCACTGCTAAGAAGAGGGGGAAGCAGGTATAATTGCTGCCAGGAGCCTCATCAATGCCAAGAAGAGAAGAGGAAGAGCTCCACAACTAAAGGTTTGGGCATGGGCAACTTTAGCCCTGGGCACACAAGGCCCATGCCTCAAATGTTCTTCAGTGGCTGTCAGGCCATGGAGAAAAGGAGATGCCCTGCAGGGTTGCTGTGGAGCCCATCTCACAGTGGCCGGAGAAGCCTGATAGGTCACTGCAGATCCCTGTACACACTGGTGAGAGAAGAGGCCTAACAGGCCACTGTGGACTCCATCCCACGGTGGCGAAAGAAAAGGTCCATATGAGAAGAGGAGGCCCAGAGTTGAGAGCCTGTCTGAGTGTGTGTGAAAGAGATGGCATTGGGAAGTGTGTATGTGAGAGATAGCCTGTGAGTGTTGTAGTGAGTGTGTGTGTAAGTCTGTGACAGTGAGATCATGTTTATGTGGGCATGTGTGAGACAGAGAGTATATGTGAGAGAGAATGTGTGGGCACAAAGTAGCCTGTGGGTGAAATTGTGTGTGAGCCTAAGTGTGTTTGTGAGATAACCTGTGGGAGTGGGAGTGTGTGTGTGTGTGTGAGAGAGAGAGAGAGAGAGAAACAGATGAATCCTGTGGGGTTGAAAGCATGTGTGTGTGTGTGTGTCTGTTTTTGAGCCAGAGAGTGTGTGAGATGTGAATCCCGTGGGAGTGAGAGCCTGTGTGTGTGTGTGACAGAATGTGTGTGTGTGTATTAGAGGGAGCCTGTAGAGTTGAAAGCATGTGTGTGCAAGAGGGATCCTGTGGGAGTGAGAACCTCTGTATGTGTGTGAAAGAGAATGTGTGTGTGTGTGTGTGTGTGTGTGTGTGTGTGTGTATGGGATCCTAAGGGAGTGAGAGCCTCTGTGGGGGTGTGAAAGAGAATGTGTGTGTATGAGGGAGGCTTTGGGAGTGAGAGCCTCTATGTGTGTGAGGGAGTCTCTGTGTATGTGACAGCATATGTATGTGTATGAGATGGAGCTTGTGAAGTTGAGAACATATGTGTATATATGAGAGATCCTGTAGTAGTGACAGCCTATGTGTGTGTTTGAGAAATATGTGTGTGTGAGTGTGTGTGTGTGTGTGTGTGTAAGAGAACCTGTGAGTTAAAGCCTGTGTGTGTGTGAGGGAGTCTGTGGGAGTGAGAGTAACTGTGCGTATGTGTGTGAGAGAGAGACAGACAATGTTCTCGAGAAAATGTGCTTGCCAGAGGGAGTGTGTGAGTGTGTATACGAAAGAGAGAGGGAGTGTGAATAATGGTATATGTGTGAGAGAGAGCAAATGTGTGTGTGAGAGAGAGAGTATGCGTGTGAGAGAATGTATGTATATGCCAGAGAAAATATAAAGTTTATGCACCCCATTAGTCCAAGACATCACAGGGTGACAGGAAATCCCTATTAGTTTTAATTATTATTTGATGTATCTACTGTTTTGAAATATTTGTATTAATGTTTAATATGTTTTTACAAAATTGTATGAGTTTTTAATTATTGGATGTTATTCTTTTTATTAATATGGCTTTATATTTCTTGATTGAATTGTTTGATGTTTTATGAAGAATGGTGATGTTTCTGTTTTCCATTGTTGCACTGCATACATTCTGGCTTCCTGCAGTTTCCAGTTCAGTTTTTTTCTGCATATTTGTATTTTTATGGTCTCTTTTTTTCTGTGTTACTGAGGTGAAGTATTCTGCTAACTTGTAGTTTACGTATAGGAATCTATAACAGCCTGACTTGTTCTCTTTTACTAAGTAAAATATTATGCATTGGTGTTTTAGGGCCTGGTATAATATTTGCAGTGTTGCCTTTTCATAGGTAGGATTGTTACTGTTAAAACCTGGCATTTGAGGGGTTATAATATGGCAGGTTTCGTATAGGTTATACAGAGATTAAGGAGTGCCTTGAGTCAGCAGAAAAAAAGGATAACAGACTTGGTCTTTCCAACGATAAGTTCTAATACTCCCACTTTCTCTTCTTGTCTAACATTAACACTGCTCTTATTAAATGTTCAGTCTATGTAAAAAAAATCCATTTAGTTAATGACCTGTTAGAAGATTCACATCCCTCTATATTTTGCATCTCTGAAACCTGGCTGACAGACAAAAACAATGTCTGATATCCTTGCATTGGCTGTCTATTGAATAACGGATTCAATTTAAATCACTTTGTACTATACATAAATCAATTTATGGCAAGAAAGTGGATTGGATTAATGTGGCCAAAAAGCAACAAGGTAGGCAATCTAGAAAAGCCATGAGCATACGTAAGAAAGTAGATGCCGAAGAATGTCTTTTTCAATATCTTTATTGGATGGAGACGTATGAAAACAATAAAACCACTTGACTCAGGCCGAGTTTCACCACATCCGAGTGGCTGCCTCAAGGGCTTGCAAATAACTGTCAAATTTGTAGCAAATTGGAAATTATTCGCAGCAAATTAGAAATTAATCCTATGGGTTCTTGAACATGAACCGCAGCACTGACGTATCTTAATGAAGAACAAGTAGTTCATACACTTTTGCTGGCTCCATACACTAAATGGTGCCTCATATGTTTATGCCGCCGGTTAGAGCGACTCCCATCCGTAAGATATCCCCTTGCCTACTCAAAGGCTAGCAAACATCGTAAGCTTTAAATATCCAGGCAGCGTGACGTCATCACAGGGGGACACCCCTGAGGTTCAAGCCAAGTAGGAAATAAGAGTGAGGGCTGCGCGGCGCACGCACCCTAAGGTACCAGCAGAGCATGGCGGGAGGCAGCGCCCAAGCCAGTCCGGGGACGCCGGAGAGGACGGCAGGCAGACGCCGCAGCAGCCAGGTGCCCATCCATAGCTAGAGGAGGTGCAAAGAAAGAAAGTTAGGTGGAGTGAAGCCATCGGGAAGGGATGGTTGCCACAGAACCTCAACTTGTGAAATATTTTTAGAAGCAATGGAAGCCTTGCAATCATCACAATCTGTCTCTAAAGCAACTCATAAAGTAGGCCACACTTTAGACCTAATATTTGCCAATTCAAGTACCTGCCTAATCAATACCTCACTCACGATATTGCCCTGGTTGGATCACCAATTAATAAAAGCGGACATAACTTTCACCAACCAAATCCATAATAGTAGAGATAATAAACTCACTTTTAACTTCAGAAAAAAGATAGAGATGGAAGTACTTGCAAAAGCAATAGAAAAAAAAGATCCAGGAACTAAATCAAACCAGTACCACATCAGCATTTGATTCCTGGGATAAGTTAGTAAATGACATTGCTGAAATCCTTAGTCCAATCCAGACAAAAACTATTAACAAATATCTCCAAACACAAGAAGCCTTGGTACAATGATGAATTAAGAAGCACTAAACAGAACCTTAGAAAATTAGAGGAACAATGGCGGAACTGCCCATCTGCTGAATCCCTAGGAAAATGTAAATCTTTCCTTACAAAATACCTTACACTAACCAATAAAGCAAAAAAGGATTACTATATGAAACAAATTCACGGAGTTATATTTAACTCAAAACTGCTCGTTGAGACTGTAAAAAATTTAATGAAAGACCTGACATTTTCCATCTTGAGAAACTAACTTCACAAAGATATTTTGCAATGAATATGCAAACGTACTCATAGACAAAATCAATAAGTTGAAAAAACAATTCACTGTCAGTTCCCCAACCAAAACACCTGAAGATTCAAATGACATAGTTAAGTGGTCCACGTTTGACAGAGTATCGAAACTAGAAATCAGTCAAATCATTGTTAAAATTAAACTGGCTACCCACCCATGTGACCCAATACCAGCCAGTTCCTTGAAACAAATACACCATACTTCAACAATCACAATCTTAATTAATCATTCACTATTGGAAGGAATTATACCACATGGATTAAAACAAGTGGTAATAAAACTAATACTAAACAATAAGATGGGTAGAATTGACAATTGGGACAACTATCGCCCAAAATCCAACCTGTTATTTCTAGCAAAAGTTCTTGAAAAAGCAGTATTCTCACAACTTGTAAATCACCTGGGAGATCAAAACATTCTCTACCCAAATCAATTTGGATTTAGGAAACAACACTCAACTGAGACATTACTACTCTCATTAACAGACTCAGTTTTACAAGGGCTTGAAGCTAATCGACTTAACTGCCGCCTTTGACACTGAACCATAACTTATTATAACATCAGATGAGAAACATAGGAATCAATGGCATGGTTCTCAGATGGCTCACTTCATTCCTATCTAACAGAACATTCCAAGTCAAACTGGGCAACCACACTTCTGACATCTTCCAGTGTAAAACAAGTGTCTCTCAAGATTCTGCCCTCTCAGCAACACTATTCAATATCTACAAACTCCCACTGTGTAAATTACTGACAAATCTAGGCATACATTTCTTCTTATATGCTAATGACTTACAGATCTTTTGAAAACACAAGCTCAATACTCTCAACCTATACGGAAGCTATACAACAAGAACCATCGCAACTCAAATTGACATTAAACCCTACAAAAAACTGAAATCATCTGGCTGAATAGAAAGTCATCGACAGAGAAACCACCTGCCCTAGACCTGGGTAATTTTCAAATTAATCCCTCAAATCAAGTATGGGATTTAGGGGTACAGCTAGATGAGAACCTCACAATAAAAATGCATATCAGTAAATTAATTAAGACAGGTTATGCCAAGTTGCGTATTGTAAATTGTTTAAAACCACTATTAACTCTCTCAGACTTCTGTACTGTACTACAAATGCTAATCTTCTCAAACCTTGACTACTGCAACTCCCTACTACTAGGTCTTCCAGCAAATTTAAAATAATTACAGCTATCGCAAAATGCTACAGCAAGATTATTACTAGGATCTAGGAAATATGATGATATTACTCCATCACTAATATCACTGCATTGGTTACCAGTACAGAATCTAATATAAAGTATTAACACAAATATTCAACATCATCCATTACAGTAACCCTAGCTTGTTAAGAGTGACACTACAATTTTACAATCCTCAGCAAACACTAAGGGGATTATTTCCAAGGGCTTATCACACGTGAAAAGGCCCTTTTCACGTGTGATAGCATGCAAATTAGATTGGGGGTGGAGTCGGGGTGGGGAGGGGCAGGGAGGGGGCGGAGTCGGTGGTGGCTTCGCTGCCGGTGATAATGTTACTAACATTATCGTCGGCAGTAGCACACCGAATAGCATCACATTTCACGGTGGCACTATTTGGTGCAAAAGCCGGTAGCTGGTGTACCGCGGCTGCCAAAATTGCACCGCCATGGTGCGAAGGCTGTGGGCTTTTGCAGACCCGCCCCCCTGACCCCCGTTTTCGCAGGATTCATCATTCTGCGAAGAATGATGAATCCAGGCCTTAGTTCTCAAAATAAAGGACTATTGACTATTCCCACAATATGGAGCACAGATTTCATGCAAATAAGAGATTGAGTATTTTCCATAGTGGGTCCAAAGCTCTGGAATGCTATGCCTGAGATGTTACATACTTTACCATATAGAAAGATTTAAAAGTGAATTAAAAACATGGCTATTCAAAAACACATACAATTTAACTTAAAATAACATCAGAATATAAAGAACCACAAAAACAAGAGGGGCAGATTTTAAAACCTATGCACATGGCCTACATTTGTGCACGTGCTGTTTATAAAATCCGGGGTCAGTGCGCACAAGGGGGTGAACACTAGTGAACCTTGCATGCGCCAAGCCCTAGGGGAGCCCCAATGGCTTTCCCCGTTCCCTTCAAGGCTGCTCCTAAATCAGAGCGGCCTCGGATGGAACTTTCCTTCGGCCCCTCCCACCTTCCCCTCCCTTCCCCTATTTCTAACCCGCCCCCCAGCCCTACCTAAATCCCCCCCACCTTTATTTTGTAAGTTACGCCTGCATCTGGCATACACCTCTGGCAGGCGTAACTTGCGCATGCTGGCCAGCTGCCAGCATGCGATACCGCAGCACAGCAGCAAATGGCCGTTGTACTGGAGGCCTCAGTCCCGCCCTCGCCCCACCCATGGACTGACCCGCCACACCCCATCTTTCAAGCCCCAGGTCATACGCGTGTCCTGGGGCTTTACGCGCGCCGCCAGGCCTTTTGAAAATAGGCCCTACACGCGTAGGGCTTTGAAAATCTGCCTCTGAAGGTCTAGATCAATGTTAATATGGACTAGAAATTTCTGACTTGATAAATGCCTGCCTCTGCATACCACTACTGTAACCGATCCTGTCTGTCTATTCATTGAGTTACAATTATGAATGTCACTTTGTAAACTGTTGTGATCTATAACTGGAATGACGGTATATAAAATGTCAAAATAAAAAACTAAATTAATAAACTTTGAATATTGTTTTACTATGGTGAGTGGTAAGGGGAAATGTCCTTGCTCTCTCTGCACCCTTTGTTGAGGGAATTTCTGTGATCATACGGTACTGTAGAGCTTGAGGTGCAAGTCTTATATTGAGAATCTACCCTATTTTGCTTAGATCCCAGACTTCATGTCATATAAAATAAAATTTTTTATTTGATGCTCTTGAATAATTTTAATGGTAGATTGAAACTGGCCAGGGGTTTCCTGTTTCTTCATATACGGAATTTGGTAAGAGGCAGATGTGGAGAGAGCCAATGAACCCCCACCAATAATAATAATAATAATAATAATAATAATAATAAATACCATGGGTGGGGAGAAACTGGGAGAGAAATATGTGTTCCAAACCTCTCTCTACCTGTCCCCTCTAGTGATGTGGGCCTGCTCAAACATCCGTCTTTCTCCTTCCCCACCAGCCTCTCATACTCTGTCTCTCTATACTCCACAGTCCACCCAGCCAATCTTCCTCTCTCCCTCCACCAGTCCATCCCCATAAGTCTCTTTATCTCCCTGCACCAACCCATTCCCACTAGTCGCTCTCTCATTCTCTCCCCTCAACCTGTTTATCTGCACCACTCTCTCCACCAGTCCATCCCTGCCATTCTCTCTCTCTCCTGCCACCAGTCCATTTCCACCAATCTGTCTCTCTTTCTCCTTCCACCAGTTTTATTTCTACCAGTCTCTCTCCCTCTCTCCACCAATCCATCCTGGCCTGTCTCTCTCTCTCTCTCTCTTCTCTGCCAACCAGTCCACTCTTGCCAGTCTCTCTCTTTCCCAACCTTCCAGTCTCTCTCTCTTTCTTCCTCCACCAGTCCATTCTCCCCAGTCGTTCCAGATCCAGATTGATACAGCCATATGGCTGTCTATAGTTATACTATGTAAGTTACTGAACAGAAGTACATTTTTGTACATTTAGGGGCAGATTTTTAAAGAAGCGCGCACGGGGTACATTTGTGCTCACTACCTGGCGCGCACAAATGTACACCCGATTTTATAACATGCACGCGCTGCCGCGCGCATGTTATAAAATCCAGGTTTGGCGTGCACAAGGGGGTGCACACTTGTGCATGCCGTGCCCTAGGGGAGGCCCGATGACTTTCCCTATTTCCACCGAGGCCGCTCCGAAATTGGAGCGGCCTCAGAGGGAACTTTCCTTTCGCTCCCCCCACCTTCCCCTCCCTTCCCCTATCTAACCCACCCCCCAGCCCTACCTAATTCCCCCCACCTTTGTTCTCTAAGTTACGCCTGCCCAAGGCAGGCTTAACCTGCGCGTGCCGGCCAGCTGCCAGCGCGTGAACCTCCGGCACAGCCGCTGTGCCGAAGGACGTGGGACCGCCCCCGGATCGGCACCATGCCCACGACCCCGCCCCCTTCCCGCCCCTTTTTCAAAGGCCCGAGTCATAGGCTCGGCGCGCGCAGGGGCAGGTTTTCGGAGTTACGCGCGTAACCCTTTGAAAATCTACCCCTTATTGTTGTGCTTTACACAGACATCAAAAAAGAAAACAAAATACCTCCAGAAGAAACAAAATAAATCTTACCTATACAAATATAATTAAAAAAAACCCTCAGTGAATGCCATTCAAGTCTCATACTAACACGACTTTTACTTAATGTTCAATCCTTAAAAAAAAAAATATCCCTCTCATAAACGACCTTTTAGAAGAATTAAACCCATCTATTTTTTGGATCTCAGAAACATGCTGAAAGAATATGACAATGTTCTCCTAAAACAAATTGATAATCCAAAACTATGAGATTTTTCATTTTCCCTGGCTCAAAAGAAAAGGGGGAGGTTTACTAATAATTTGCAGAAAATAATTTAAACCTTACAATGTGGAAATAAACCCTCCTAATAAAGTGGCTATATTTAAATCACAAAAAATAAACATCTATCTGATATACAGTCCACCTGGAACTTTACAAAAAGACTGCTCATCATTAGTTGAACTCTTTACTAAATCATTCCCAAACCCTGAATCAATAATAATTGTTGGTGACTTCAACCTCCAATGTTGATAACTCACAAAAATCCAATGCATGTGAAATCTCTCTAGATACAATGGCTGCTATGGGCTGGAATCAATTTGTAAATAAACCAACACACAAAGCTGGCCACATTCTCGACTTAATATTTGCTCTACCAACTTCACAACAATTAACAAATAATTATTTACCATCAAATAACGAAAAATAATAGATCCTGAAATTATTGAAGAATACATCAAAAACAATTATCTGAATTAGATATAGACAATTCTTCTTCACTAATAGACCTTTGGCATAAAATCTTAAATGAAATTGCTGATGATCTTTGCCCTGAACAACTAAAAAAGAGCCATATAAATAAACTTCATTCTAAAACAAATAAACCATGGTATAATGAGGAGCTACGAAAAAATAAACAATCACTCAGAAAATATGAGAAGAAATGGATAAAAGTTCTTTCTACAGAACACTTAAGAAAATACAAAACTCAACTATCAAAATACCGTGAACTTATAAACAATACAAAAAAAAAATTCTATGCAAACCAAATACATGATGCTATCTTCAATTCTAAACTACTCTTTGAAACAGTTTGAACTTAATCAAATACCCATCTTCAACTTCTTCTAACTCTTATGACTTTACAAAAGAATCTTGTAATGATTATGCAAACTTCTTAATATAAAAAATAAATACACTCAAATCAAAATTCCAAAACAACAACCAAGCCAATAATCTTGAAAATAAAATTACTCAACCTTTATGGACATCCTTTGACACTGTATCCAAACTTGAAATAAACCAACTAATTATCAGTATGAAACCAGCAACTCATCCTTTTGATGTGATTCCCAAAGAAAAGGTTAAGTCCTTAATAATACCAATTATACAAAAAATTGTAAACTAATCATTATCACAAGGAAAAATTCCCTCAATGACTAAGGAAGCCATTGTTAAACCTATTTAAAAAAAAAAAGGCTGGAAGAACTGATGACTGGGACAACTACATATCTCAAACTTACTATTCATTGCAAACATTCTTGAAAAGGCTACTTTAACTCAACTAGAAAACTTCCTTGATGAAAACAATATCCTATACTCAAACCAATTTGGCTTCAGGAAAACTCTTTGTTGTGATTTTGGGCTGTAGCCTGGTATGGTGAACACTACCTACAGGAGTGACATAGGACAGGAGGATGGGAGCAATAGCAGGTGATCTGGTGAGGCTGGATAGAGTCTCCGGCGCCAGGTGCAAGATGATAAGAATCCCTGGAGCAGAGTACAGGCTGAGAAGGCCCTCTAGAACTGGGTGCTGGCTGAGAAGAGTCTCTGGTGCTGGATGCTGCCTGAGAAGGGTCTCTGGAGCTCAGTGCTGGCTGAGTGGAGTCTCTGGAGCTGAGAGCGTGGTGGTAATGGTGAACTTCAGGAAAACACTGGAACAGCATGTGGGTATGCGTGGATGTAAATGCAGGTAAGCATGAACTGTTACACTGGAACAGAGTGCAGGTATGGGTGAAATCAGAATAGCATGCAGGTAAGCATGAGACTGTATGCAAGTAAGCATGAGCTGGAGGAGGGGAACCAGAGCAAGGAAGACAGACAATGACAGGACTAGACAAACCAGGACAGCCAGGTGTGGTGAACACCACCTGCAGGAGTGACACAGGACAGGAGGACGGGAGCAACAGCAGGTGATCTGGTGAGGCTGGATAGAGTCTCCGGAGCCGGGTGCAGGATGATAAGAATCCCTAGAGCTGGGTACTGGCTAAGAAGGGATTCTGGTGCTGGTTGCTGGCCAAGTGGAGTCTCTGGAGCTGAGAGTGTGGTGGTGATAAGGGTGAACTTCAGGAAACACTGGAACAGCATGTGGGTATGCATGGATGTAAATGCAGGTAGCCGTGAACTGTTACACTGGAACAGAGTGCAGGTATGGGTGAAATCAGAATAACATACAGGTAAGCATGAGATTGTATACAGATAAGCGTGAGCTGCAGGAGGGGAACCAGAGCAAGTAAGACAGACAATGACAGGACTAGACAAACCAGGACAAAGACTACACTGAACATGAAAACACAAAATGCCCGAAGGCAGCAAGGCAAGGAAGTCCAAAGGAAGCAGGGGGAAGCAGAAGAGTAATAGAAGCTACAAAGGGATTCAGGGAGAGAGGGGACAAGAAGGCAGGCAAAAACTAGAATGCATGTAGACCATAAAGCAAGATCAGCAAAGGCCCATAGGCTACAGAGCAAGGCAGGAAAGCAGGATGCCCGAAGGCACATAAGGCAAGGAACAGATGGCTAAAGCAGGGAGCCCAAAGGTACTTGATGCTGAAGCACCGAGGCATGGACTAGGCAGGGTTAAATAGAGGGTTCTGGAATGGAGCAGGTAGGCAAGGAAGGCTGGGCCAGCCAGGGGAGTGTGCTCATGGGGGACCTCTGGTGGTGAGGAGGCTGCACAGCAGCCGGAGTCGTAACACTCTTCAACTGAAAAACTACTAATTTCCTTAACTGACATCATTCTAAAAGGATTTGATAATAATGAATCTTATCTTCTAATTCTTCTTGTCCTAAAAACTGCTTTTGACACAGTTGACCATGCTCTTCTATGCAAACAAATAAAGAAAATTGGAATTGATGGAAATGTATACAAATGGTTCTCTTCCTTCCTAGAAAATAGATCCTTCCAAATCAAATTGGGCAATTAAATCTCTCAGCAAATTGGGCAATTAAATCTATCAGCAGCAGTATTCAACATCTACTTCCTTCGAATTTGCACTCTATTAACAAATTTAAACATCTAATTCTTCATATATGCTGATGATATACAATTTTACATGACCTTTGAAGAAACCTTTGAAAGAACCTCTGCAACACTAACAAACTATATGAAATCTATACAAAAAGAACTCTCTCTACTGAAATTGACTCAACACCAATAAAATCGAAATAATTTGGCTAAGAAAAGATAACACATCCTCCAAACCACCTATTCTTAACATTGAAATTCCTAAAATTTCACTTTAAGATGAAGTTCGTGATCTAGGAATCCAAATTGAAGAAAATATCAATATGAAATAACACATAACAAATATAATCAAATCTGGCTATGCTAAAATCAGAATGCTACACTGCCTAAAACCATTACATACTTTCCAAGACTTCTGCACAGTTATACAAACTCTGATTTTTTCCAATCTAGATTACTGCAACTCCCTACTGGCTTGGACTCCATTCAAACATAATTAAACCCCTGCAACTCCTCCAAAATACTTCTGCCAGACTTCGTACTGGAGCAAGAAAAGTTGATCATATAACTCCTACTCTGATAGACCTTCACTGGTTTCCAATATCCTTCAGAATCCAATATAAAGTATTAACAGTTATTTTCAACATTGTCAATAATATTGACCCATCCCCTCCAGGAATTTCAATTTAACTCTAAAATCCACAAAGAAATTTAAGATCTCAAAATAAACGCATTCTCTCTATTCCTCCCAATAATATTTCACACCTATCACAGATTAGAGATCATATGTTTACTATTGCTGACCTAAACTTTGGAACTCTTTACCTGGTATTACATAAGAACATGCCATACTGGGTCAGACCAAGGGTCCATCAAGCCCAGCAACCTGTTTCCAACAGTGGCCAATCCGGGCCATAAGAACCTGGCAAGTACCCAAAAAGTCTATTCCATGTTACTGTTGCTAGTAAAAGCAGTGGCTATTTTCTAAGTAAACTTAATTAATAGCAGGTAATGGACTTCTCCTCCAAGAACGTATCCAATCCTTTTTTAAACACAGCTATACTAACTGCACTAACCACATCCTCAGGCAACAAATTCCAGAGTTTAATTGTGCATTGAGTGAAAAAGAACTTTCTCCGATTAGTTTTAAATGTTCCACATGCTAACTTCATGGAGTGCCCCCTAGTCTTTCTATTATCTGAAAGAGTAAATAACAGATTCACATTAACCCGTTCTAGACCTCTCATGATTTTAAACACCTCTATCATATCCCCCCTCAGCCGTCTCTTCTCCAAGCTGAAAAGTCCTAACCTCTTTAGTCTTTCCTCATAGGGGAGCTGTTCCATTCCCCTTAATATTTTGGTCACCCTTCTCTGTACCTTCTCCATCGCAATTATATCCTTTTTGAGATGCGGCGACCAGAATTGTACACAATTGGAGAATTATCTTGCAAATTCTTTGCTGAGGGGAAAATGTTCTTAACACAGGAGTGTTGACTTTTGCTCCCTGATAAGCAACAGCTTGAATGGAATTTTATTTGCTCTTTAAGAAATTCAACACCCAACAGAACAATTGTAAAACTTGGACTTCTCTAATAGTTGCTGACCTATTCTCGTCTTCTGAATTGGCTGTGGTAAGCCAGTCACCCAGATAAGATAGTAACATAGTAATAGAGTAATGATGGCAGATAAAGACCAAATGACCCATCCAGTCTGCCCAGCAATTTGCTTATGGTACTAACTGCTGCACTGTGCAGGTTACCCCCATGTGTTCTGTTAAGAGTAATAACTGCTGCAGGCAGAAATGTTACATCACCACCCCTTTCTTATTTTTCAATTTCAAGCCTTTAGGAATCAGCAGTGTTTGTCCCATGCCCTTTTGAATGAATTCATTTATTGCTCTCATCTTCATCACCTCTTCTGGAAGGGTTTTCTAGGCATCCACCACCCTCTCTGCGAAGAAATATTTCCTGATCCTGGTTGAGTTGTCCCCCTGGAGTTTCATATCATGACCCCTAGTTCAATTGTTTCTTTCAACAGAAAATGTTTGAAGTTTGTACATCATTAATGCCTGTCAGGTATCTCAAGGTCTGTATCATATCTCCCCTGCACCTCCTCTCTTCCTGGTATACATGTTTAGATTCTTCAGATAAGGGTGTACTAGTATACCTGCTCTGTGCAGAATGGTTGCCACCATCACTTTGGAGAAGGTTTGCAGTACAGTGACCAGCCCAAATAGAAACTCTCTGAAATGAAAATGATACCATCACTGCAAACTGCAGCTCTCTCAGATGCTTTCTTCTGACTGGAATGTACAAATAAGCTTGTGTTATATTTAATGATGAGAAAATTCTCATTGTCGTTATGACTGAACACAAGATCTCCATACAAAAGTGAAGCACCCTGAGGCATCTATTGATCCCTCTGAAGTCTAAAATGAGTCTGAAAATGACTTTCTTCTTTGGAACTTTAAAATGCGTGCAGTACTTGTCCCAGGCCTCTTCAATTGTTATGACAGGAAAATCTGGGTACGTGCAGGGAATGGAAGGGGTAAGGGAGGAATGCTGAGTTCAAGAGATCTCCTGAGCTTCAGCCTTGTGTCCCACAGACCTGCCCTCAGGAGAAAGCAAAAAGTGGCAAAAACCTTGGGGGTGGGGCCCAGCTATCTGAGCCTTGTATGCTGTCTATTAGTTACCACATTCTGGGGCTAGGAAGAAACATGCATGATTATACACGCTCTCAGAAAAGAACTCATACATGTTTAAGAGCCATTGCTAGTCTCTTCTTGCTGTGAAGTGTTAAGAGCTGAGCCCAGGTGCTGGCCTGCATCTGAGCATCAGTCAGTGGTGTTGTTTCTATGGCTCAGCAGTTGTCAAACAGTGTAGTAAAGTATGTATGTATGTATGTATTTTACATATATATGCACAGATGCTGACAATTTTTCCATGTGGTTTCTATCCTAGCATACTACAAGGCACTCCTGCACTGCACTTGTTCCCCTGCTTCCTAAATGTTATGTGTAAAGAAAAGTGCTCATACCAAGAAGTGCCATTTGGATTTTTGTTTTTAATCAGTAGTTTTAACCAGACTGAAAATCTTAGGACATCCAGAAAAAACACAATACAATGAAATCTGATGCTAGCCTACTCCAGTTTCCCATTTCTTCTCTCTTACAATTTTCTCAAATATTTTCCATAGCAGATATTTGTTTTTTATTAGCCACAGTACAAATTGAATCAAAAATAGTAAAATGAAGGGTTATATCTATAAAACAGATTTTAACTCATTCAGCTGAAACAGTGCTTAAATCAGCACTAGGAAGGAAGCTGCATGCTTCAATGTTACATGCAAATAATTACAACCCTAAAATGTGTTGAACATTATTAGCATCAATGCCTATTATAAAAAACTACAAAAGGGAAGGGGGAGCAAATTTATTAGTGAAAACAGCTAATATACCAGACTCTAATATGATGTACATACAAATATGTATTTTTTGGCTGGAAGTCTCAAACTAGTACCCTTACCTCACGATGTAGTATAAAAATGCCATAAAATGATCATAAGCTACAGAGTATTTACAGACTATTTTATCACTTTATACTCGTATCTGGGGACCCCACACACTCGCATATGGGGACCCCACACACTCGCATATGGGGACTCCAAAGCTGCAAGCAGCCCTAAACAAAAAAGGGGTGGGGAAACCTCATTTGTTCATCTTAGCAGACTCAGACATAAAAGTAGGCAGAATCTATGCATAGAACCACCATATTGTGAAAAAGCTTGTATAATGAGGATGAGTCACTAGGACCTGCAGCTCATCTATTCTGTGTGCCAAAATGTCAGCCACCAAAAATATAATCTCAGGTCACAAGAGTCCAGAGACTCGAAAGGGACGTTCATCAACTGGATGAGTACCATGTTGAAGTCCTATGTCACTGGGACACTTGATAGGTGACTTCAACTGAAGCAAACCCCTTTATAAAAACAGACAACTAAAGGCTGTTCAGTGATGTATCTACCTTCCTCATGGTGGTGGTAAGTACAGATTGCACAGGATAAACCTTAACTAACCTGGTTTTCAAACCTAAGAACATAAAGTGCTGTCATACTGGGTAAGACCAAGGATACATCAAGCCCAGCACCCTGGCTCCAACAGTGGCCAATCCAGGATACAAGTATCTGGCAAGTACCCAAACATTAAATAGGTCCCATGCTACTAATGCCAATAAGCAATGGCTATTCCCTAAGGGGTAGATTTTAAAAGGTGTGCGCTGTTCCCGATGTGGGCACACGGACGCGATCATTTTACAACACTGGAGACTTGGATACTGTTAAAGAACTTGAATCAGTTAAGGAAAATTGTTTCCTACCTGCCAATTTCCGTTCCTGTAGCACCACAGATCAGTCCAGACTCCTGGGTTTTACCTCCCTTCTAGCAGATGAGAAAGTTTCGCTGACACTGCCACATAACTCGAGGTGCCAGCTGTACTCTGTCAGTATTGATAAAGTACTCAAGCCAAGATAACCATACCAATGATGAAATAACACCCTCCGAACGAGAAGAGGAAAACATTTAACAAACCATGCCCACACTAAAAAACATACAGGACTAACAAAAACTGAGTCAATCTTCTAAGACTTTCAACTGAAAAAAAGAAATTCAAACAAGATCTTAAAACCTGGCTCTTTAAAAAAGCCCATGAATTAACTTAAAATTAATCTTTGACAAAAATCTCTTCAGATTTGTATATGCATGAAAACAGATCATACCCTTACCTTTTTCTAATGTTATTTCAACTCCTATTTGAATTACCTCTTGAACTTTGTAATCCATTGTTCATGTAATTATTATTTTTCGTATATTTGTTACTTTCTCATTTATTCTAATGCTGTTTGAATTTTTCTCTAACCTTATTTACAATGTTCCTCAATGCTAAATATGTAAACCGTTATGATCTACCTCTGCAACGATGCTATATAAAAAGCATAAATAAATAAATAAATAAATAAATAAATAAATAGATTTAATTGTATTGACTCAGTTTATATCAGTAAGCATTATTTAATAAGTTTTATATATAATGAATGAATATGATGTGCATATAATTATTTCTTTTTTATTATATTAATAACTTTTTTTATATATGGCAGATAATTGCTTATAAAAATTAAAGAGAAGCATATGGGGGTCCACAAATTTTGAAAGTTGAAAAGGAGACCACATTTCCAAAAAGGTTGGGAACCTCTACATTAGTATTCAAAGGGAGGTCTTGGCACATTTCAGCTGTACATATCAGGCATGCACACATTTTTTAGTTGACCAGATTGTCCTATAACATTGGAGCATAATCTTGGCTCTCTGTTTTCTTTTTTTTTAATTTTATTGTATCATACTGATGCTAATCTACAGTTAGATAAGCATGAAAGGAAAAAGGCAGTTAAATGAGACAGGACACAGTGTTTATGCTGGGTTGCTGATAACAAGATGGGATTTCCTTAAAACTAAAGTCAATTATATTAATGTGAAATGCATAAATGGGAGCAAAACTTACTTTAAAAGGCAGACAAATGGAGGTATTTTACCCCAGGACTACCATAAACAGTGAACCGAATTGAAGATTCTTTTCAATCCGCATCAGGTTCCGTATGCACAAAACTACATGCACTAAGACTGCTTCACAACATCAGGCAGCATGCAGCTATGTTATCCCACCCTTTATCTGCTAGCAGTATTGCTGGCAAAAGATGCCCTACATCTGAAACTACATGGAAACCTTGGTTCAAGAGAACTAGGGCTGAAATAGCAACATGGCCCTGGAATAAGATACTTAGTCAACCAAGGGAAACTAGAAGAAGACAAAAGAGAAAGGCTAGATAGGGAGAGGCTTGTCTTAGCAATGGAAGGAAGAAAAGGAGAATCTGATTAAAGCCACAGCCAGAAGAGGGATATTGGGGGGGGGGGGGGGGGGGGCTGATAGTGTGCAGCCGGCCGCATCGCGGCAGTGCGGTTTTGCCCGCCACGGTGTGGCGGCACCGCACACTATTGCCCCCATAGAGCCATGGGAAAAGGTGGTGTGATTTCCTGCAGTGCTGCCGGAGATAATGTGTAAAACATTCTCACCCGCAGCGCTATCGGGCTCTAACATCGCCCAAACCCTGCCCTCACTCCTCTCCTTCCCCTAATTAGCATTTTATTGCCGCGATGTACACGCCATAACGGCCCATTGCACAATAAAGAATGACCCTGTAGGTTAGATAGTGCATGGTCTACATTTACCCTTTCTCATGAGCTCTAAACGCCAACTTTATTTAACGCTTTCTATAACAAAGGAATTTCAGATTCTGGCATCATACTGGGGCTGATGCAATAAAATTTGCGGAAAGCGGGCGCTGACCTTTCGGTGCACGCATGGCGCCCACAAGGGGGGGTGCTATGCAATAAACAAATTAGGGGGGGTCGCGCTAGCAAGGAGCCGCTAGGGTCGCTAGCGTGACCTTAGCGCCTCCTTGCTAACGCAACCCCGCAGTTACCGGCGGTCTGTTGGTTATGAATACTGATGCTGATAAACTCGGTGTCGGTTTTCATAACTGCAGTCAGCTGGTTATGAAAAGCGATGCCGACTTTATCGTTGTCGGTTTTCATTACTGCAGCTGGCCAGTTATGAAAACCAGCGCCAATATGCTCAGCATCGGTCTTCAAAGCGGCCGGCAGAGTTTTTTTTTCTTTTTTTTTTAACTTTAAAAAAAGTACAGAAAAGCAGTTCTGCTTTTCTGTACTTTTTTCAGTGCGCTCAGCTATTAACGCCTGCTCCAGGCAAGTGTTAATATCTGAGCGATAAATGTGCGTCTGAGACGCACATTTATCTTTTTGCATTTGGAGTGAATGAGTAATAGGCTCATTCACACGCATTTGCATGTGATGAGTGCTAACTCATTCACTCCGCGTCAGACGCGCGTTAAATAGGCGCTATCCCTCTCTTGCATTAGGGGGTGGATTAGTGCCTATTTAACCCGCGTCCGACAGCGGGTTAAACTGCGCACAACTGAGCATACTGTATTGCATCAGCCCCACTGAATGGTAAAATTGACAGCTGAGATCCTCAAGAATCTCTGGAACAGAAATGCTAAGCACTGATTTTTCTCTTCCTCGCCTCCACATCTCTCACCCAAAAATAAAGAGCAATACTGCAAAAACAAAGATTAAAACAAGAAAATTTACCATTCATTAATTATTTTCTTTCCAAAATGAGGCACCCTTCCTGAATGGGATGCAACGCAGGGGCAGATTTTCTCAGGTTACGCGCGTAGCCTTTGAAAATCTACCCCATAGATTCTACATAAAACAATTAGAGCTCCATCAGTTGCATGAACACATGAAAAAACCTTCAGATGATCCTATTGATAATAACCCAGGTAGTATTCACGGATAGCCCTGAGTCCATCATCATAAGGGTATTCTTGGCTGGAAAACGTCCATGTAACATATACACAGTAACATAGTAATGACCGCAGAAAAGGACCAAATGGTCCATCCAATCTGCCCAGCAAGCTTCTTATGGTAGTATCTGCCGCTCCAGGCAAGTTTCCCCCATGTTTTTCTTAAAAATAGTATCTGTCGCTCTGTGCAGTTATCTCCAAGTCTTATGATAACCCATAAAAAATGTATTGCTAGCAACATTTTTACTGGGTGATGAGCCTCCTTGAAAATTCAGACAGTGCTGCTTGACGTGCTTTGCTCATGGCCTTGGCTGTAGAAGCAGTCCTGTATTTTTTCCCTTGCATATCAGTACCCCAGACTGTAAAAGTCAGGACCTGTGTTGGTTGTCATTTGAATCCAATTCCTCTTCCTCCTGCCCCTTGTCCATAATTCCCTCTAGGGTTTTGGATAAGAGACCTGGCTTTAGCACCTAGGAATAATCCTCCATTAGACCAACATCCATCTTAAAGGAAGAAATCCTGCAGGATCGGACGAACCGATAGGCCTTAGGGGATATACCCAGAAGCAAAGGCAGGTCCCTGTTTCCTTGGACTCCAAACTCCTTCTGCCTCTCATCATACAAATCTAACTCCTATACTGCTGACACTCACACTTATATATTTCCAAGGTTATACTCCCTCTAAGGTTCATCTCTCTCACTGTAGTCACTTAAAGGAATAGTCCAATGAGTACTGCAGAGACATCCACCCAAAATAAATAATGGTAGAGGTTAAGAATTAGAGGCTAAGTATAGCTAAAGATATTCATATATGTACTGTCTCCAAATTTAAACCAAGACTACATTAAATTGAATGGTCACAGATAATTATGAAACATGTTTCACAAATATAAGAAAACATATCTGAAATTAACAATAGAAAACTTGAAATCATATTCTTTGAATGAGGAGACACCAGAGGAAAAAATATTTTTTTAACATTTCAAATGCTAAGTTTATACCTGCAACATAATACTGGCGTGGAGGAGCATCATAGTGGTTAGTTGTGACCCTGGGAAAGTCAATTCATACTCCACTATCTCAACTACAAATTTAGGGACTGAAGCACATTAGAGGCCTGTTTTTCAAAAGTTAGCTATGGATGCTAATGAGCTCTGAACTCATTAGCATCCATTGCAAAACTTTCACAAGACATTTTTTCTACATTTCTGGCAGTGGTAACACAATGCTGGCCTGAAATCTGTGCACTGGGTTATAGGATGAAAGAAGTTATGTGGATCCTTTTCTCCCCCCCAAATCGTGCATCAAAAATTCCCTGGTTGACTCTAGGATGGTCAAACCTCACGCCCCCCACGGCCATAAATGTTTTAAAAAAAATAACCTTTTATCAAGCCCCTTTCCCTTTAAAACCCCCACCCCTTTGTCAACCAAAATGAATCCAAACTATAGTTTGGGGTCTTCATACCCAAGGTAGCCCCCAAATATCCCATCGAAGGGGTGACCTTCTGGGGGCACAAGTGATTCCCATTTGCTCCTGCCCCACCAGCATCAGTTTTCAAAGTGGTGCTGGATGACCCCATAAGATTGGTTTGCCTTTTTAAAAAATATTTAAGGCCTGCAAAGGGCTCGAGGTTCAGGGAAGACTGATGACAACACTGGTAACATAGTGGACCATAGTTCCATCCTTGGGGTTTTGGGGGGGTCTGAGAGGGTTAGGTGGGTGGCAGTGGGAGTTGTCAGTTTGACAAGAGGATGGGATGAGAGGAAGAGAGGGCCCAGACCATAGTTTGATAGTTTGAATTGAAATATTTTGGTGTGTGTGGGGGGGGGGGGGGGGGGGGAGTCCTTGTGCTGCTATGGCCTGCTGTTTGTTTTCAGTAATTTTGGAGGTTAAGGGTTGCGGTGGTCAGGCTCTATCCCCAACATTGTGTTAATTATTTTGGGGAGTGCAGGGAGTTGTAGAATTGCCATGCTTGCCTTTTTTCCATCTATATTGTGAATATATCCAGTTAAAGTTCAAATTATTCCGGTGAATGTGCCTAGAAAAATTTAAAGCTAACTGGCTATATTTAGAATATCACTGGTTAGGTTTAAAGTTATCCAGAAAAATGTTACCTGGCTAACTTTAGCCAAGCATATTTAGCGGGAGATGTGTCCCACTGAATAGATCAGCTAAAGTTACCCAGTGTAATTTAATTTAGTTTCTTACTACTTAATTATCACTTTTATGAAGCATTAAAGTGATTTAGAATAAAAATCAAATCATAACAGAACGGCTAAAAGCAAACAAGTGCAAAAATGCAAACATAAGTAAAAATAAAATAAAATAACTAAATAGGACAAGTTAAAAACTGACTTTAACCAGGTAATCTGCCACTCACCGGCTTGCTGAATATGAACGTGGTTAGTATCCCTGCTACCTGAGAATCCTAATTGGCATTTATTTATATATTTTACAAATTTGCCGTCCACTAATCCACAGACCCTAGCTGGTAACAAGAATTACATACATAATAAAAACACAGTAAATCACAAACAATACAAAACTAAAACAATAACTAGACAAAACAAACAAAACATTAAATAAAAAACAAACAGACTTTGCCTCCAATCATGCTCGCAAATCAATATCTCTGATTATTGAGACTCTTACTAGGAGGAGGTTCCTGGTCTTTTGAGATATTTGAACATTACTCTTGGGTTCCCTTTTATATAAGCTACTCTTTTAAAACTTTGTCACTAAAATGGATACCTTCTCAGGAGTATCTGCTATTCCCAATGTCATGAAGGCATTCTGAATTGGTTTAATTTGGAAACCATGTCTCTGTTTCACAGGTCTTACCCTACCACAGCCACCACAATCTGTATACTCCTACTTCTTAGGAATCTTTCAAGAAACGGGGGCAGATTTTCTGAACACTGATTAAGGGGAGACATCTCTCATTAAATCCAATTCTGTAAGCCATGTGATCACTTTCTTCACTGCAAAGAGCTGCATACAGTTAGGGCAATCTCTAAGACTTCACAAGGTCTCTGTAAGGGCTAAAGCGCCAGTTATTACACTGAATAACAACCATGATATCTACCCTTTAATTTCTGTATAGAATTATTTTCCTTTTTTATATTTCAGTAAACCTTCTCCAAACTTTAATTTGCTTAATCTGAGTAAAATTTAAAAAAATAACTGTCCTGTGTCCTTTGAAGACTCTATATAATAAAACAGAAAGACGGATGGGTGAGATGGTAGCATTCACAAAGGGGCCAATGCATTACAGTACGCTCAGCCGAGTGCATGGTTTAACCCGCAGTTGGACGTGGGTTGTATAAACACTACCTAATCCCCTTCTGCATTAAGGGGATTAGAGCCTCCACAACGCACGACCAACGCGGGGCAAAACTAATAGCGCCCATCACATGTGAATGAGGCTATTAGTTATTCACTGCGAATGCAAAAAAAATAAAATAAATGTGCATCTAAGACACACATTTTTGCACTCAGAAATTAATGCCTGCCGGAGCAGGTGTTAACTGCCAAGCACTCCAAAAAGTTATATCCTCCTACTTAATATGGTTGCAATATGGTAGGAGGAAAAAAATCTTTAAAAAACAAACAAAAAAAAGTGCAGGTGGTTAGGTTCAAGAAATGGACGCTCTGTTAACAAGCATCCGTTTCCTGAACCCCTGGCTGTGCACTGATTAGGAAATAAATTTGGCGTCTGTTTCCTATCCGGCGGACGGCCAACTGCTCACGAGCTCCTGTTGTCAAGGAGGCTCTAGGGGCGTGCAAGCAACCCTAGCACCTCCTTGACAATGTGACCCCTAGTTTAAATATTGCATGGCGCCCCCAGGATCCACGCCTGGAGGAGCATTAAGAAAGTGGGCGCTGAGAGTTCAGCGCCCGCTTTCAGCGCACTTTAATTGCATCGGCCCCAAAGAGTCATGGCAGCTATCTTGTGCTGGAAAATGAAGCTAACTTTATTCTCCTCCTCCTCAGCTATTACCAGTGCCACATAGCGGCCCTGATATTTATGCAATTAATAGCACAACCCCTTTTCTAAATGACAGGGATGGCAATTTTCCAAACAAGACATAACAGTACCACCTTTAAGCAGATGTAAATGCTATCAAGTTTTCTGAAGGTCAGGCTAGACTACCTGGACATACAACTACATATCAGGGATTATTCTGTCCCATTGACAATCAACTACTATCCCAATATCCTGTGGGCTTCCAAGTACCATATAATCTCTCAAAGAGCCTGGTGGTTGTCTCTTCCTGGCTGGATACTTTCTGTTGGGAAGAGAAGTAGGATCCTCTAACAAGGGTAGGTCTCCAGTGATAGTTGTAGCTATTTATTAATAAACAATATATTGACCACAATATATCAAATAAATTGTACTTTGCAGTATACATAGTAATATTAATAATGTTCTACAATACCTAAACATTTATAACATAGTTTGCATGTAACACATCAATTACCAACAGACTATCTCTCAGTGGCCTTGCCTTCTGACAGCAGAGGGTTGCCCTCTCTAAATCAGTGAGCCTGACCGTGATGAATAAAGCCAGCTGGGACCATGACCAAATAAGATCATGGTGTCCCTTAAAACCTTTGTATAATCTGTTTTCCATAGGAATCTTTTACCCAGACTCGATCTCCAGGGTTCAGGGTTGCCAGGGATTTAATCCTGTGGCATCTGTCACAGACCTTTTCTGATGGGCTTTGCAGCAATCATCCTGGTCTTAGAAAGTTAGAATAATGTGAAGTAGGCTGAGAAGCAAAAGTGAGGATTATAGAATGAAGTTTCTGTATCACAAGTAGCTTTGAGGGTTGATACCATTATCCAAGGATGTCGTCTGGTAGGCCAATAAGGCAAGACAGAGGGAAGAAGATTTGGACAAGAGGTGTTTTACAGACTGATCTGTCTGTTCTGTTTCCTCATATTTGGGAAATAATGGATCCGAGGTAGTATGCTGAAAGCCATAAACTTCAGCAAAGCTACAGAAAAGGACAGATGCAAATAGTTCAGGCAATTACAGGAGATGACCTGTTCTGGATTCAATTGTGGGAGAATATGGATTTCATTTTGTTGATAACTGCTCCTGAAATAGTATTGCATTGCTGAGAAACTTCTACAAATTTGGAGAAATAGAGAATCAGCAGATTATAGGAGGTATAAACAAGAAATAAGAGGTCAGTTTCAACCTTTTGCTAGGGCCTTGTCAGGAGGATCAAAGGCTTACGTTGTTCCAGTGGGTTGGGCCTCCTGCATTCCACATACTGCTGAAGCTGTTTATTAAGCCCTGGCCACCATGCAGACATTTTTGCTCTTGCTCAATATCTTGTGATTTCTTCATGCCCTTCATGTCTTGTATAGAAACAGAAACAACCAATCTGGAATCTCTGAATAACAGGCTATAATTGAAGGCAAAGTCACAGAGACTGCCCAGTGGGGATGTAATGATGTTTCTGATTTAGTCACACTGGCCAAACTTTTTGCAGTGGATGATCACTTGCCACAAGGTGTCATCTAACATTTGCTCAAGTTTCAGCACCAGAAAATTGCTCCTAGGCATGGCTAGTCGGCAGCATCTCAGAGAATGGAGCTCTAGAAAGGATATCCACAATAGCAGGATTCTTTACAAATACATGAAAGATTGTGAAATGGGATTTTATGAGTCTCATGTGGAATCTTTTATTCTAGGCATTAGCTTGTCTAGGAGGTTGGACCCTAACAATGTAAGGAGGTGTTTGAGATCAGTTTCTCCATGGAAGGTTGGTCCCAAGAAATAGTTGATCCTTTCACATGCCCATGCCAGAGCTTCTTTGTCTACTTGAGCATATTGCTGCTCCATAGGGATGAGGGATTATGATGCATATGCTATAGATTGCCAGTGAGCTGGTGCCTGCTCCTAGACCATAAGAAGAGGCATCAGCTGAGACTCAGGTTTGTTTAGACTATAGAGGGCCAAAACATAATCTATACTTAGGGCATTTTAAATCCCCAAAAGCTGTTTCTTATGTTGCATCCCAATATCATGATTATTGGGGGATTTAAGAGGTCTCTCAATGGTTTTGGTTTATAAGCTAGGTGAGGGAGATATTTCTTCAGGTGTGTGACCATGCCCAAGAACATGCAAATTTCAGTGATGCTCTGAGATGCCAACATCTGGGAAATGGCTTGAACTTTCTCTGGATCGGACCATCATACCATCAATATGACCCAGAAATGTAATCTCTCTTTTTGAAAACTCACATGTATCATTGGGCATTATACCTGATTTCTGCAGCAAAATGGCAGACAATTAAAACAGAACCATCTGAAGAGTATAATGAAAGTAGTTAGAAATGTGGACACAGGAGCCAAAAGGATCTGCCAAAATTCTGACTGGGCATCTCCAAGTTGCCCATGAGTGTATTTCACAAAAGGGAAGACATATTGTTTCTGGCAAACACTTTCTTTTAGTTTATTGAGATCAACATAGATTCATACTTTCCCATTTGGATTTAGAATGACCACCTTGCCAACGCACCAAGTGGCTGGGGTGTTAACTTTAGAAATAACTCCTATTTATTGTATGTGTTCTTGTTCTTCCTTTATTTTGGGCAACAATGGTAGTGAGTGTAGAAAGAGTGAAAGGTTTTGAGTCATGCCCTGACTACAATCTTGTAGCCCTTTTCATCCTGCCCAGGTTTTGGAACTTTTTCAGATATCTGCTCCTGATGTCTGTCAAAAAAACACAAACGTAACCCTGTCAATCTTCTGTGACCAGTATAGAGCCTTGATTTCTGGTCTATCCAGGAGAGCCATTCCAAGACCTTACACAACATATATCTCTTGGGATGTAATTTTTATATCATGTCTGAGATGGTATAAATTTTACCTCTCATATCTAAGATGGTCTGAAAGTCTGATATCAAAAGATATGTAGGATATATTTTAAAGGTATTGAAGTTTTGGGGCCTGCAACCACCTATATAGAGAGGTAAGGATTACAGTTACATCTGCCTCATATCAATTTTAAATTCCACTTGAAGGCCTCATATATTAATTAAGGTAATTCATGAAACTTTGGTGTGATCATTTCCAGCAATGGATCCCAGGAAGGCAATTTCCATGTCACCAAAATCCTCTGTTTGTTGCAACCATATTTTTAGAGTGTATATAGCAGTGTAATGTCTTCTTTTTTGATAGTATCTGCATATCATGTGCTAAGCAGGACATTTTTGGCACTGGGAAGGTGATTTACTATACCATGATGTCTGTTGTCTTTTTGGAGTGAGTGTGGTCTCTGAGGCCAGACAGAACCAGCATTGAGAACTTTGTTGTAAGGATCTGTGTTTGTAACATCTGGAAAGCCTCTGAATCAACTTCTTTTTACCCTCTATAGGTTCAATCAGGTCTCCTGGGCAAAAATGAATTATCAGAAGGGCCTGTTGATCCTTCACATAAGGAATATGGAGTACTTAGATTTGGCAGTTTCCAGTGTAAGTGTGGAGTCATTTTGCATGTGGGGGTCATTTTATAGGGTTTCTGATAAATGACTGTCTCTAAATACTACTATCAGCCAGACCCTAATGAGTTCTTGTGTTAAAATACCATATTCACAGTACTGGACCAGAACATTTAGAGCTCCAATAAAGACAGATACAGACTCCCCTGGCTAATGTGTGTGAGTGAAAACAGACTGGTTAAAAATGATATTGTGATGGGGTAAGTATTAGATAGTGAGTGCCACTTTTCTCATATCAAATTGTATTCTCTGAGCAGCTGTGATCTCCCCCAAAGAGCTGCTGTGCCCATAGTATATAAAAGAATATACACTTATCTGGTAGCTATAGCAGACAATCTGATTAGCAAAAGAAGATTCACTCAAAAGTTACAGTGCAGGCTAAACCGTCTCAGCTGCAGACTGCTATTTTGCTTGAGGGCTGGAGCTACCCTGTTTCCCCGAAAATAAGACAGTGTCTTATATTAATTTTTGCTACCAAAGATGCACTAGGCCTTATTTTCAGGGGATGTCTTATTTTTCCATGAAGAAGAATTCACATACCGGTATATTGTTGAACAAAAAAATGAACTCGCTCCTCAAGGGCCTGCTCTCCCTGCCTCGGTGCCTGTATTCAACTACTTCTGCCTGCTGGGATCATTTTTAACTTGCTTCCTTTTCTCCATTGGGAAAAACTGAAAGGTGGAGGCTGCTGCTGACTCAAACCTAGAAAATGACCACTGATGTTACTGAATCCTGAGAGAACGGGGCGTCGAGCACATTGTCCATTTCCATCCATTCTTCTCCATTCATTAGTTGATCTTTGAGAGAATGCAGAAGAAAGGAAACTCAGACTAATCTGATTCCTTCCTTCTTATAGCAATTTGTATGAGATTTTATTAATCTAGATGTCCAATTATATCACCAATATATAGGGCAGTTGCTGAACAAAACAAAACAAAGCTTGCATTCTCTTCCCTTTTGGGCTTGCGTGCTCACAGAATCACAGATTGACTGAAAAAGAAGAGTGACGCTCTTTATACAGTAATTTTAAAAAATGCAAGCTGTGTCTACGTTAAGAAGCGTCCGTGAAGCGTTAGGCCCGCGCAACCTATTTTACTGTATAGAGCGCTATACAGTATCCTGGGTGCGCTGGCCTAACGCTTCACGGACACGCTGGTACCGGTATCTGTCATTTCAAATGTCATTTCAAATGACATTTGAAATGACAGGTACCAGGAAGTGGACGGTTCTCCTACGCTTGGGATTGCCCGTCCTCTCTCCTCTCCTCCCGAAGCAAGCAAAGAAAGCGGAAAAAAAAAAAAGCGAAAAAGTGAAAAAAAAAAAAAGTTGCAAGAGAGAGAGGGGTGAGAGGACGGGCAATCCTACGGTACGCTCGGGATTGCCAGTCCTCTCTTCTCCTCCCGAAGCAAGGCGCGAAAAGCAGCCTTGCTCCGGGAGGGGAGGAGGGGAGAGGACTGGCAGTGTAAAGCAACGAAGTGACTTACTTTTTTCACAGCCCTCCTCCGGAGATGGACATCGACGGATCGCGGCTCCCCTGCCTCCCGGAGGCGAAGATGGATGCCTGCACGGGCGAAAGCGGCCCCTGTGCGTGCGATTGGGCCGCTCAATGCGTGACGTCATGACGTTTGGCGTCATGACATGTGACGTCACGCATTGAGCGGCCCAATCGCATGCACAGGGGCCACTTTCACCCGTGCAGGCATCCATCTTCGCCGGGAGGCAGGGGAGCCACGATCTGTCTCAGGAGGAGGGCTGTGAAAAAAGTAAGTCACTTCGTTGCTTTACCGTACACTGCCAATCCTCTCCCCTCCTCCCGGAGCAAGGCTGCTTTTCGCGCCTTGCTTTTTTTTTTTTTTTTTCCTTTTCGCTTTTTTTGCGCTTTTGTTGCTTCGGGAGGAGGGGAGAGGACTGGGGCTGCCCCGGAGACCAGCACCCATGGACGTGGCCAGGGCAGGTGAACGGAGGCTGGGGGAAAGTTTGCCACCTACCCTTTCCCCTGCCTCTAACGCAGGGGTAAGGGTAGACGGTAAGTTAGCAGGTTAAACACGCAGCAAAACGGCAGAGGCGCGCGTTACTGTATGGGAGGGAATACCGTAGCTAATTCGATCGTTTACATGAATTATGTGCTAGGTCTTACTTTCGGGGGAGGTCTTATATTTAGCAATTTGGCAAAACCTCTACGAGGTCTTATTTTCAGGGGATGTCTTATTTTCGGGGAAACACAGTATTTTACAGGGACAAGTAGAAGCAGCTATTTCAAGAGGTAGAGAAGTTGGGTTTTTTTTTTTTTTTTTTTTTTTTTACAGTTTTCCCTCTCCTCCATATTGATTTTTGGTGAAGTAATTAAGCAGCACAGATGATGCAACTCGTCCCCCCTTCGGATACCATATAATGTTACCAAAGAGACATGGACACCATGTTAAACTGGAAACTGAAACGAACTATTCTTTTCCTCTCCAGGTATTACCAGTGCCACCTAATGGCCCTGATTTTATGTAGCAACCCCCCTGGGATGGCCACCGGATGTCACTGTCCCTGTATAGAACACACTATCAAGGCCTGGAGGAACTGGATTGGATGACTCAGTTTCTATTTAGCCCAGCCATTTTAGAATGCTGTGGGATCAGTCTTTAGGAAGCCTGGAACAGGAAGGATGTTTAAGTTTTACACTTTGCTGAGGCTTCCCAGCTTCACCCACCAGGAGTTTCAGTTAGAAGTGATACCTCATTGTGCACTCCCTCCTAGAGGATCCTTCTTCACTAATTTACAGAAGAAATAGATTTTTATGCCTGATGGACTCTTACACAGAGGACCGAAGACCTGTGAGAGCACTCTAAACCCTGGATGGACAAGTTCCAGTGAGAAATCCTGCTGTAACAGACAGTGAAGCCTGAAGGAATATCCAGTTTATATCTGGAAGTATTTTTTGGACACAGACTGTGTGGTGAGGGTTTTGGATTCCCCCTCCCCACAGAGCTTGCATTGCTTAGGTAGCCTGATCCCATTTTGATTTTTCCCCAAGATAAGTCCCAGCGGCAGATTCACGATGTTGGACAGGCCCGGGTATTCGCCGCCCAGGACGGCCCATGACACATCACGTGGTCTGCCGAGCACGGCTCTGTCACGGTTGCGAATGGCAGACCACATGACTGGAGTGATCGGCCCACCGGGGGATGCCCGATCCCCCGATAGGCCAATCCACCCCTGATAAGTCCCCAGAGATATCAACTAAGGATTAAAGAACAAGATCAGGAGACCCCAAACTGGATCTCCATTCATGGGACCAGGACAGGCTGGGTGTCCAGGAAGGAGATGGAGCAAGGTAAGAATTTTGCTGTGAAGTGGGACTGCTGAAATATGATTCCTGGGTTAGCCTCTGGGTGAGCTTTGTACAAATAAAATCACCATGGAAGCTCCACCCAGAAGCCTGAACAAAGGACACCTACCTACAGAGGAAATCATTCATGTATCGCAGTCAGATGGGCTTTTATTTGACTTTTAACAAATCAGTAAACTTATAATTTAACACCCAGTGCCTTGTCCTGCCTGGTTGGTTCCAGTATCTCTCCCCTTGGGATGCTGCAGCTATCAACACACATAGGGGTAGATTTTCAGACCTGTGCGCAGGCATATATGTGCGCGTGCTACCCGGCGCGCACATATGTACACCCAATTTTATAACATGCTAGTGCAGGCACGTGCAAGGGAGTGCACAACTGTGCACATTGCACGCGCCGAGCCCGCGCTGAGCAGCGCTGCCTTTCCCCGTTCCCTCCCAGGCTGCTCCGAAATCAGTGGCCTGTGAGGGAACTTCCATTCCCCCTAACCTAAGTTTCCCACCCTTTCCCCCTAACCATTGCCCCCCCCCCAGCCCTACTCTAACCCACCTCCAATTTCTTATCATACCTTTTGCACCTGCCTGGAGGCAGGCGCAGGTTGCGCGCGCCGGCAGCCTGCAAGGAAGCGATCCTCCAACACAGAGGCAAATGGCCTTGTTTTCGAGGCCTCTGGCCTCGCCTCTGCCACGCCCCCAGACAGGACCGCCCCACCCCCGGACTGCCCCTTTAGTAAAGCCCCGGGACTTAGACGCGTCCTGGGGCTTTACGCGCATCGCCGGGTCTTTATAAAATAGGCCCAGCGCACGTAAGGTGATTTATATGCATAGAGCTTTTAAAATCCAGCCCATAGTGAATATCACTCCACTGCTCAGGCCATAAGTGAAAACTTCCCCCCATAAAAAGAATCCACCTCGAGGATAGAGAGTACAAGCCATGGGAGGAGGCAAGCCAGAGCAGCCCTGAAGAATATATATGTTTGTGTGCCCTTGGGATTAAACTCCCTGCCAAGGGTTACACTTAAGCAACTAATACCACAAGGACTAAATGAATTAAGAGTTGTTAAACCTGCTCCAGCACTGTTAAAAACCCTTTCCTTGGAAACAAGTTACTAATACAAAATCAAACTTGCTTCAAACAAAGTACCTGATTCGCTAAAGGGTGGATTTTTAAATGCATGTGTGTGCGTCCATATGTGAGCGGTTCCTGGCGCGCACATACATGGATACGCCGATTTTATAACATGCATGTGCTGATGTGTGCATGTTATAAAATCTGATGCCCACAAGCATATGCGCACTTGATTTTGTATCGGCGTATGCATGTGCGCACGGGTGCCCCACCCGCAAGCCTGGGGCGGATTTTTTTAAATACACGCGGTGACGCGATCCCACTTTTTCCCAGTTCCCTTCCAGTCTGCTCCAATTTTTATTTTTGTTTTTAAACTTACCTGCTCTGATTAGCAGAAGAAAATGATGCATGCCGGCTGGCTGCTGACACACATTTCCCAGGTCAGGGCCTAATGGTTGCTTTCCCGGTTGGCCCCCACCCTGCCCTTTTCACATGGTCTGGCACTTCGGCGCATATCAGGGGATATGCAGATGGCTGGGCCGTTTGTAAAATGCGCGCGGCACACACACAGCCCAGCCACGAGCGTATCCCCTAGTTTTTGCACACACGGGCTTTTTAAAATTTGGCCCCAAGTGTTCTTCTCATACACACAAAATGGGAGAAAAGCCTTAATGAATCTGGCCCACAGCTCTTATGGCACACAAACAAAGCTCCAAACAAAACTTTTATGGTACACTTTTCAGTATACAAGATCTTCATTTATTAGGTAAATTCTCTTCAAGATCTGCAGAAATTAGGAGCTATACTTCATTCCCAAATGGTTACAAAAACAAACTCACTGGATTGCACTCAGTTACCTGATATATGCCTTTTCCCTGAAAATCCAAATCCAGCTAGTACTGTTATAATGTTTTTCCCTTAGAAATAGATAACCTAGCTAGACCCTGTTAGCACAGTCCTTGAAAACAGGTTACTAATTCAAGTCCATCCTAGTTCCAAACAGCTCTTTGGCACTGTACAGGATATGCCTTGTTTACAGACATGAAATAGACCAATTTCTAGGCAAAATTCTCTGCAAGACAACAGAAATTAAAAGTTCTTTCTCTCCTAGAAGATAACATAAAAGGAACCTACAATCAACTACATCTAGTAAAATATGTAATAAGAATAATTACCTGGAGAAATTAAGATACAATGTAGAAACAGAATGCAAAATATGTAATTATTTAAAATAAATTCCTACCTGGGACAGATATCTTCCCTACTGTTGGATGATCCATTTCCAAGATAAGGCCATTGTGTGCAACCTAAAATAATATATAAAAATGCATAAATAACTTAGTGTTCATAAAAAGCAAATTTCAGTAGAAATAAGTAACAATTTTGGGGAGAGGAATAGCATTCAATACCATAATTCCAGATCATTTTATTTTTCTGACTCTTCTTTGTACCAACTCTTTATAGCTTAAATGGACCTGTAATTATGCATGTTCATCATAGAAATGATTTAATGTCCATAAATGATTTCTTTTGGGTGCAGAAGTAGAAAAAGTGTTGACACTAGTGAAAAATGAAATTTTTTCAGGCTCTGATGCTTTTTCATTTATCATTTCAATTTACAAAATCATCCCTCCAACAAGGTCTCTGGGTGAGTACATAATAACATACAACAATTCAACAATCAAAACTTAAATAAATTAAATATAAAAGCAGAAACAAATCACAGAGTTCAAATAAAAAATATTAGAAATACTATAACAGATCAGAAAGATATTAAACTCAGAAAAACAGTTATCAATATTTCCTTATGACATACAAGTAAATGTAGTTGTAAACAACCAGGTCTTGCAGGATTTACAAAAACTAATAATCTTCAATACAACAAATTTCTCTGGGTAGTGGGTGCCAGACATATGAACTCAAATATGAAAAAACTTTCAGTCTGGTATTCATCAATCGAACCTCTTTAACAGAAGGGATTTCCAGTAAGATCTCTTGGGAAGAGCATAAGTTCCTCTTTGGAAGACAGATAGGAAACTGAAATCTAGAAACTCCAGGGTTACATTCTCAGAAATGCTTCCCATTCTACATGTAGGACCCCGGAGGCCAGCTCAGTGATGGATGTAGGATTTTGCTGCCCCTAAGCACTGATGGTGCTGTCCTGCCCCACGCCCCATCCCCCAGCAAGGTCAGACAACAGAGAGAAGGTCTAAGGCACAGCCCCAGAATTTACTACTACAGCTCAGGGGCAGATTCTGTGGCAAAAACATGAACATTCTGAAGTATATTGACAAATATTTTCATCTTTTATATTATATTATAGCATTGCTTGTCTCTCTATAATTTATTTATTTAAAAGAGTAACTCAAGCCCTCCACAAAAGATACATGCATAATAAAAACAAGTAACTGTTAGAGATGTGAATCGTGTCCTCGATCGTCTTAACGATCGATTTCAGCTGGGAGGGGGAGGGAATCGTATTGTTGCCGTTTGGGTGTGTAAACTATCGTGAAAATCATTAAAATCGTGAGCCGGCACACTAAAACCCCCTAAAACCCACCCCTGACCCTTTAAATTAAATCCCCCACCCTCCCGAACCCCCCCCCAAATGCTTTAAATTACCTGGGGATCCAGCAGTGGTCCAGAACGGCGGCGGTCCAGAACGGCCCCCTCAATTAAATCCTGTTGTCTTCAGCCGGTGCCATTTTGCAAAATGGCCGCCGCAAAATGGCGGCGGCCATAGACCAAAACGATTCGACGCAGGAGGTCGTTCCGGACCCCCGCTGGACTTTTGGCAAGTCTTGTGGGGGTCAGGAGGCCCCCCCAAGCTGGCCAAAAGTTCCTGGGAGTCCAGCGGGGTTCTGGGAGCGATTTCTTGCCGCAAATTGTTTTCCGTACGGAAAATGGCGCCGGCAGGAGATCGACTGCAGGAGGTCGTTCAGCGGCGGTCCGGAACCCCCGCTGAACGACCTCCTGCAGTCGATCTCCTGCCGGCGCCATTTTCCGTACGGAAAACGATTCGCGGCAAGAAATCGCTCCCGGAACCCCGCTGGACTCCCAGGAACTTTTGGCCAGCTTGGGGGGGGCCTCCTGACCCCCACAAGACTTGCCAAAAGTCCAGCGGGGGTCCGGAACGACCTCCTGCGTCGAATCGTTTTGGTCTATGGCCGCCACCATTTTGCGGCGGCCATTTTGCAAAATGGCGCCGGCTGAAGACAACAGGATTCAATTGAGGGGGCCGTTCTGGACCGCAGCCGTTCTGGACCACCGCTGGATCCCCAGGTAATTTAAAGCATTTGGGGGGGTTCGGGAGGGTGGGGGATTTAATTTAAAGGGTCGGGGTGGGTTTTAGGGGGTTTAGTGTGCCGGTTTTCCTGCCCTCCCCCTTCCCCCGATTTACGATTTTTTAACGATAAATCGGGGGAATTGGTATTGTATCGTGGCCCTAACGATTTTTGACGATTTAAAATATATCGGACGATATTTTAAATCGTCAAAAAACGATTCACATCCCTAGTAACTGTAAAACAAAAAGGTCTTATGGACATTAATATACAAATAGTCACTTTTAGCCTGTAGAACACAGAAATATGCAGAGATTGCGAGTGGAAGGGGCATGGCAGGAGAGATTATTTTTTTTGATCAGGAGTGATTTTAGCATCTTTTTAAATAATACTGTATCAATGCTATTTTGTAAGTCACGTGGTAAGGAGTTCCAGAAGGTGGGGACAGCTGTTGCAAAGGCGCTTTCCCTAGTCTCCGAGAGGTGGGCCATCCTTGGTGAGGGAGCATCCAGAAGATTCTGATTGGATGATCTGAGAGTATGTACTGAGGTATGAATTTTTAAAGTCACATTTATCCAAGGACTGTTCACAAATTTGTACAAGCTCTGAATTTGGATTGGTAGCCAGTGCAGTGACTGGAAAATCGGTGTGATGTGATCGTATATTTTAGCTTCAGTGAGGATGCAAATAGCTGGATTTTGAGTCATTTGTAAGGGTCAAATTGTGGTTTGAGGAAGACCAATAGATAAGGTTTTACAGTAGTCTAAGCCAGTGAATATGAGGGAATGTAACACAGTATGAAAGTCATATGGGTTAAGTAGAGGACAGAGATGACAAAGCATAAGTTTAGCAAATAATGCTTACACTGCAGTTTTTATGTGAGGTTTCATAGAAAGAGCTGGGTCAATGGTCACTCCTAAGTTCCGGACTTTGGTGAGAATAGGTATAGTGTAAGAAAGGTGGGGGGCATTGTCTCAGTTATTTATTTTTCTTTTATTGGGTGAGAAAAGGTATCTCAAGAATCAGTACAGAGAAGAGATCTTGGAGATGGGGAAAGGAGGAAGATTAGAGGACCACAGGTAGGGAGAGGAAGGGAGGAGGGCCAGGAATGGGGAAGAGAGAAGAGAGGCCTGGATATAGGGAAGATTGGGAGGAGGGGGAATCAGGAATCGGTGATTAGATAAGACATAGGAGAGGGACGGAAGTTTGGGCATGAGGAAGGGGAAAAGGGAGTAGAAGACATCGAGGGGTAAATTCCAGGACCTAAGGAGAAGAGAGAAGTAGGAAGGGTATAAGGTTCAATGATCTGGGAGATATAATCCAAGATCAAAAGATAGAGGATGTGAATTGCAGTGTGTGTGTGTGTGTGTGTGGGGGGGGGGGGGGGGTTTGGGCAGTGGAGGGAATGATGAGGGACAGTGGAGGGAGTATACTCTGATTCTGCTCTTCCTTGCATCCCCACTCTAATTTCTCACATAATTTGGTAGAGAGCCCCAAACAAACACAAATCTCTTCTCTCTCACACACAAAGTCACTGCCTCCCTCCCCTAATTCCCCTCTTGCTCACAGGCACACACCCTCCAGCTGATCCCCTGTCATGCCCTAGGGATCCTCACTCAGTCCCTCCTAACCTCCTCAAAATGATCCCCTTTGCTCTGTCTGATCCAGGGGCACTCCCTCCTCTCCTGTTCCCTGCAAGTTGCCTGAGAGGGGCTGAATCAGAAAGCGGAGAGCAACTCTCTGCTAAGTGAGATTCAGCACAGTTGGAAGGCAGTGAATCTTCAGCTAGCTTGTTGCCCCTAAGTGTTTTGCCTCCCTAGGAACAAGCCTAGTGTGCCTATTGACAAATCCAGGCCTGGAAAGGCTCAACTCCAGAATCTGTGTGAATAAGATGATGATACAGAGAAAAGGACATTAGATTTGCTAGGAACTGGAGAACATTCTGGGTAAGGGAGGGATCTCTTCTGATGGGATGAGCTCCATCTTAACTAGACTAGAATCAGATTTCTGGCGCTAATTTTTAAAAAGGAGACAGAGCGCTTTTAAAGCAGAACATGGGGGAATGCCAATAGTCACTGAACAGCACATAGTTCAGAGGGAGGTATCTTCAAAGCAAAAGGCATCTTCAAAGTAAAAGCAAGTAAAAGCAAGTAAGCTAGTAAAGCAAGTAAGATAGAATGCCCTGAGGTTGTAGAAGCTGAAAAAGCCCAGAAAATACAGAACACATAGATAAAAATGACTCCAAACTGCCTGAATCCTCTGATTATAAGTAGGCTGTGGTTAAAAATAGAAATACAATAAACCTACTTTATAATGTCTGTATGCAAATGTAGGAAATCTGAAAAATAAGACTGAAGAATTAGAATATATGGTGCTAAAGGAAAATATAGACATAATAGGCATTTCAGAAACCTTTTGGAAGGGGGGTAACCAATGGGACACTGTGAGTCCAGGGCACATAAACTTGGTGGAAGGATAGCATAGAATCAAGCAGGATAAAGGTTTTGCAGGAAACAGACTGCACTTTTAAATCCTTATGGGTAGAAATTCAAAGGGTAAAAGAGAAGAGTATAGTAGAGGGGATATATTACCACCCGTCTGGCCAGGATGAGGAAACACATTATAAAAAGCTAATAGAGATTAGATTGGCTAGTAAAATGGGCAACAGAGTAATAATGGGAGAAGTCAATTACCCAAATACTGATTGGGTAAATGTCATATCAAGACATGCAAGGGAAGTAAAGTTCCTAGATTCTATCACTGATTGTTTTATGCAGCAATTGATCATAGAACCAATGAGAGGGAGAAGTACATTAGATCTTGTTCTCAGTGGAATGCAGGATCTGATGCAAGAGTTGAAGGTGGTGGATTGGCTTAACAACAGTGATTAGAATGTAATTAAATATGATAATCTCTGAAGGGTGAATACTAAGGAAAATCATGTAGTAGCTTTAACTATAAAAAGGGAGACTATGATAAAATGAGAACATTTGTTGGAAAAAAAAAACTAAAAGGAGCAATTCACATGGTTAAAAACTTGCAGGAGACATGGACACTGTTTAAAATTACCAGCCATAAGGCCCAGACAAAAAATATTCCATGCATTAAAAAAGGTAGAAGGAAACCAAAATGACTACCAGTGTGGTTTAATAATGAGGTAAAATAAGCAATAAAAGCCAAATGGGCATCTTTCAAAAAATGGAAAGCAGACCCAAATGAGGAAAATAGGGAAGCACTGGTAAGTTAGATGGCAAGTTAGATATAACAAGTAATTAAGCAGGCTAAGAGAAAATTTGAAGCAATGTTTGCTATAGAGATAAAAGCAAATAGCAAAGGTTTTTTCCAGTACATTTAATGCAAAAGGCCTGTGAGGGAGTCAGTTGGGCTGCTAGATGACCAATAGGGTAAGAGAGATGATCAAGAAGAACATGGAAATAGCAGAAAAACTAAATAGATTTTTTGTCTTTGTCTTTACTTAGGAAGATATCAGGGTCAAACCCACACCAGAAAAATGTTTTGCTGGTGATGACTCTGAGTGACTAAACAAAATCACTATGAAAATAGAGTATGTAATAAAACAGATTGAGAGACTAAAGAATAACAAATTAACACAACTGGATAGTATTCACCCCATTGTTATGCCCAATGGTTATGAAGGAATTCAATCACAAAAACACGCACAATACATACAACAGTGTATTTCAGAAACCCTTAAGTGAACAACACTAACAAAACTGAATAGGTTTCACTGGTCTATTTTTCTTTTTTATAATAATATAGCCACATGTGAAATCAAACACCTTTATTGTACAATAATGTAATTTTGTAGGACCCACGCTCACAGAGTTTGTATATCAATCAAACTTATAATTTGGTGTCATTTATGAAATGGAGTATAGGTTTTGAAAATTGTTTCCCCTGAAGCAGGACCGGTTGGTCCAAAATGCTATCGTGTCGGGAGTTTTTAGAACATATTCAGATGAGTATTGCTCCGTTAGATTATGGACTTTTGAGTTTGATGATTTATCGTGACTACTGCAATATAAACTTTAATGGAATGTTCATCCTATGATAGATATTTGAGTTCATCAGCATTCATGAAGATTTTACATTCCAATATATATACAAGAAAATACAAAAAACGTTATAAATAAAGTAAAGTGACCCATCACCAAATTACGAGTTTGATTGATATACAAACTCTGTAAGTGTGGGTCCTTCAAAATTACATTATTGTACAATATAGATGTTTGATTTCACATGTGGCTATATTATTATAAAAAAGAAAAATAGACCAGTGAAACCTATTCAGTTATGAAGGAATTCAAACATAAAATTGCAGACCTGTTTCTGGTATTTTGCAACCTATCATTTAAAACAGCCATAGTACCTGAAGACTGGAGGGTGGCCAATATGATACAAATTTTTTAAGAAGTACTCTGTTGGTAAACTGGGAAATTATTGACCAGTAAGACTAACATCTGTGTCGGGCAAAATGGTAGAAGCTATTCTTAAAAATAAAATTACTGCCTGCATAGATAGATATGATTTAATTAGTCTGACTGTAGAACGTTCATCTGCTGGTGGTAAGTTGGACTTGCTGAGAAAGAACACAAAAAATTTTTTTTTAAAAACTTCTTAAAGGGTTAAACTATTACCGGCTGTGTTTATTATGTATTAGTTTTTAAGTATTTGCAAATGTGTTTAAAAATAAAACTTTGGGTTAATTTTGTGAGCTTGAATAAGTTAGTATTTGTTTGCACTGATAGGTATTTTGAGAGTGTAGAAATAATAGCTATTGAGCTAATAAGTTAGTATTTGTTTGCCACTGTTAAGAATTATAAGAGTTTACAGATATTAGACTTTGAGCTAAATGTGTGATAGTATAAGTTAGCAATTGTTAGAGTTGTAGAGGGAAAAAAAATGTTTCATTTCATGTTGACTGGAGGTTGATTTTTGTTGTTATTAATGTTTTCCCGTTTTATTTTCATGTTTTTTTTGTTTTGGAAACAATCCCCTACATTTATCAAAATGCTACATTTATAGCAGAAATAGCACCCGTGATAAAAAGGGGGTATGGTTAGGCTAATTTCCAAGCTACCTTATCGCATAGGCAATTTCCACAAAGTGTGCTATTACAGCACTTTTGGAGAGAGAAAGAGAGATACAGAGAGTGCATTGTACAAATCATCTCCTCTTGTGACTTTCATTGATTCAAACAACAGAAAATCTTCAGTAATGTCAACTTTGCTGTTTGTACCTCTGACTGTGTATGTAACCCTCCCCCAAAACCTACGCCACCCCCCCAAACCCCACACTGAGTTAAAAGTGTCCCCTCTTATAGTGGAATAAATAAAAAGAGAGTGACATATTAATTTTTATTCAGAGTCTCTCTCTCTCTCTTCCCCATACCAGTAAAGTGTGCACAGAAAAAAATGTAGTTATATCTGGCATTAAAACGTACATTCTGTGCATTAATTCACATTCTTTTAGAAATAGAGTGCATTCTTTCCAAAAGTGTGCACTATACAGAAATAATGCACACTAAAAATGAAAGAAGAAAACACACTCTTCGCTGTGCCACCGAGGCCAAGCCAACCCTGGGCTCTCTCGAAGCGGCTGGCAGCCGTCACTGCTGCCGCCCCTCATATTTGTGGCCCTGAGTGCTGCTGCCTCTAATGAGTTGCTGCTGTTAACTTGCGGCACTGGGTGCTGCCGATGCCACCGCTGCCTTTCTTCGTGGCTGGGAACACCACTGACGTCCCTCTCCTGCACCTGACCTTCTAGGCGTGCACACTTCTTTGCAGAATTTAAAGGGCCCACGACAGGAAAAGCCATGTGGCCCATTCTGATGACATCATCGCCCCAGGACTGTTTAAGGCTGGCCCCTGCCTTCAGCCTTTGCCTTGGCAACAGGTCTGCTGCTTCGGGGTATGAGTTCTTGATCTTCCTTTTTCATTCACTTTGGACAGATCTTGGATTGACACCAGACTGGACATCAATCTTGCTTCTCACTGCCTGCCTTGACCTTTGTCTGGACTTTGACCTTGAGCTTCGCTGCCTGCCCCTGACCTTGGCCTGTTTCTCCACCTCTCTCTCTTCTCCAACCCCTGGCTATTCCGCATCTGACCCACTGGCGTGCTGCCTGCTTCGCTCCAACTTCCTGGATTTCCATCTCCACAGAGGCCCCACCTGAGTCCAGCCAGCCCCAGCACCTGAGGGCTCAACCTAAGGGGAATGTGGGCTGGTACTAGTGAAGCTCCAGCTGGGCCTCTGCTTCCACCAGTCTTGCCTACTGATGGTGGGGACCTGTGGGGCTCCTCCCCACAGGTAGCGTCAATGCCCCCTCAGTCCAAGGATCCACCAGCACAACAAGAATCTATCTACCCCTTAGGATCCTACTAGGTACTTGTGACCTAGCTTGGCCACTGTTGGAAACAGGATACTGGGCTTGATTACCCTTTGGTCTGACCCAGTATGGCAAGCCTTATGTTCGCACAATCAAGCTGTGGAATCTGTTGCTAGAGTTTGTGATTAAGGCAGCTAACATAGTGGGGTTCAAAAGAGGATTTGACACATTTCTGAAGGAAAAGTCCATAAAATGTTATTATCCAGGTAGACTTGGGAAAACCAGAACTTATTCCTGAAAGTAAAATAGAAAAAGAAGATCAGCTATTTGGGATTGCTGGGTACTTGTGACCCGGAATGGCCACTGTCAGAGAAGGACTTTGGTCTGACCCAGCATGGCTCCTCTTATGTTAGTATGGTATATACTCTATCGCAGCGATTCTCAACAGGTGTGTCGCGACACTCCAGTGTGTCGCCAAGGACCAGCAGGTGTGTCACATGCTACCTAAAGCTGGTGAGGCCAAAGACCAGAGCCGCTGGCTACTGCTGGAGACCAGGCCAGCGGGGCTGAAGACTGAAGTCACTAGCTGCTGCAGGAGACCAGACTGGTGAGGCTGAAGACCAAAGCTACTGGCCGCTGCTGGAAACCAGGCAAGCGCGGCTGATGATAAGAGCCACTGGCCGCCTCTGGAGACCAGGCTGGCAGGGCTGAAAATCGAAGCTGCTGGCCGCCACTAGAGACCAGGCTGGTGGGGCCAAAGATTGGAGCTGATCAGCTGGGGGCTGGTGTGTGTTTATGTGTGTGAGTGTGTATGTCTGTGAGAGAAGGAGAGTGCTTCTGTTTGAGGTGTGGTGTGTATGTGAGACAGAGAGGGTGCTTATGTGTGTGGTGTGTGTGATGTGTATGTGAGACGGGCAAGGTGCTTATGTGTGTGTGTGGTATATGAGGGGTGAGGGTGCTTGTGTGTGTGTATGTGAGCGAGAGAGGGTACTTCTGTGTGCATGAATGGTATGTATGTGAGAGAGGGAGGGTGCTTCTGTCTGTGTGTAAGAGAGAGAGAGATAGAGCATGTTTCTGGCTGGCTGTGACTGTAAGAGAGAGAGGGGGCATGTGTGTGATTGAGAGCCTGTGTGTAAATGAGATAGAGAGTATGTGTGTGATTGAAAGCCTGTGTATAAGTAAGAGAGAGAGAGCATTGTGTGATTAAAAGAGACTGGTCAGAGAGGTGACGTGTATGTGTGAGAAAGACTGATCAGGCAGGTGACTGGTGTATGTGTTTGTGTGTGTGTGAGAGAGAGAGAGAGACTGATTAGGGGGATGATTGGTGTGAGAGAGACAGAAACTGGTTGTGGTCCCTTAGGAAGAGGGCCATGAGAACAGCTTCAGCAGCTACTGCTTCTTCTGGTGTGGCCTGCAAGGGAAAAGTGTAGGAGAACTGCTGGAGAAGGTAATTAAAGGCAGCTTTTTAAGTTCATTTTTCTTGATTGACTGCCTTTTTAATTATTATGTATTATGTGATGTATCTGCTGTCTGAAATATTTTATTGGTGTTTGGAGAGTTTTTAATAATTTTTAAGAGTTTTTAATTGTTTTTGTTAGATGTTATTTGTTCATCAGCTGGGGATCTATATATACCAACTTGGCTTTTTCTGTTTTCCTAATTGGAGGTGTATTGGTGTTTAGGGCCTGGTTTAATATTTGTAGTGTTGCCTTTTTATAGGTAGGGTTGTTCCATTTGAGTGCATGCCATAATACAGGTGTAACTTTATGCAGATTAGTTTGTGTACATTATTGCAGATCTTGGTTTCCATTTCTCTTGTTTTGTACTGCATGCAGAGTGGCTTTTTTGAGTTTCCATTCCACTTTCAGTCTCCATATTTGTAATTTGTGTTCTTTCTCTACTTGATAAAGGTTGATTTTGTGTGTATGACCGAGGAGAGGTATTTAACTAGCATGTAGACTAATAAAATACCTCACCTTATTTGTTGTGTTTTCTCAATCGGACATGCATTGGTAGTGAACTGCTGTATTTTTTATAAGTAGGACTATTGCGCCTGGCAGTAGAGGGAGTTTGTATTGCTTTTATTGAGATAACATCAGAATATCTTTTTTGTATGGTGAATTGTATGGGGAATGTTCTAGTTCTGCTTTAGACCCATTGTTGAGGGTTGGCGGGGGGGGGGGGGTTTCCTGTAGATGCAAAATGTACATTTACATTTAGCCTTGTGACTGTCATGTGTTCAGTGTGTCACGCGTGTGAGAACTAACTCCTAACTTCAAATCTACTCTAGGTGTTCCCCAAGGCTCCTCTCTATCCCCCACCCTCTTCAATATCTACCTACTGCCTCTTTGCCAGCTGCTCACAAACCTTAACCTAATTCACTACTTATATGCCGACGACGTTCAGATCCTGAAACCAATAAAAGATTCCCTTCCTAAAATGCTCTCCTTCTGGGAGAACTGCCTTAAGACCATCAACCACTTACTCACCAGCCTGAACCTAGTCCTCAATGCAGCCAAAACAGAAATCCTTCACATCTCCACCGACCTATCTACCAGCCATGATCAGACAACCTGTATTCCTCAGACCACTCAAGTTAGAGATTTAGGAGTCACCATCGATAACCATTTGAACCTAAAAAAATCAATCAACAATATTACGAAGGATTGTTTCTTCAAGCTCCAAGTCTTGAAAAGACTCAAACCCCTCCTCCATCTCCAGGACTTCAGAACTGTCCTTCAGTCAACAATATTCTCCAAAACTGACTATTGTAACACTCTCCTCTTAGGACTCCCGATCTCTGCCGACCACTGTAGACCACTACAGATGCTCCAGAACTCAGCAGCCAGGATATTAACCAACACCAACCGGAGAACTCATATCACTCCTATACTCAGAAACTTACACTGGCTTCCTATTAAATACAGAATTCTGCACAAAGCACTCACCATTATCCACAAATCCATACACAACCAACTACCTCTAGACCTTCAGATCCCACTCAAACTATACACATCTGCAAGACCCATCAGAGCGGCACACAAAGGAACCCTTCAAGTCCCCCCAACTAAATCCTCCCGTCTAACCTCTACGAAAGAACGGGCATTCTCCACTGCTGACCCCATCATCTGGAACAACCTGCCGACTGATCTAAGACTGGAACCCTGCCTGATTACCTTCCGAAAAAAACTCAAGAATTGGCTTTTCATCCAAGCCTTCCCTTAAGCCTAACATTGCAACAGTGCTTTCATTTAGCCCAATCGACTAAATGACTGACCCAGCCACTGTACATTCATATGTTCGCATTCTCCAGTTTTCTCTGTCCTTTATTTCCTGGCTACTCTAGCCCCCAAGTTCATTCTCCCTGTTATTTGTACCTGCGCTTCGGCCTTCCTGTTATATGGTTATGTTCAGTTAATCCCTATGTTTGATGTAAACTGGCCTGATATGAAGCTTGTCATGAAGTTCGGTATAGAAAAATGTTAAATAAATAAATAAATAAATAAATAAATAAATGTGATCCTGATGTCTTATAATACCACATCCAATCATGCTTTATAGCTTAAACATACACTACTTTTTTTAAGAATACAGTATTTTAAATGCAACAAAAGCTCTTGGTATCATTCAGAACATATTGGCTATACTGTTACTCAGGGATGCTGCAGACATGTTTTCTAGTGGGGGTAAGGTGGGGGGGGTAAAAAAAAAAAAGGTCTGCATAAAAATAAAATCATAGAAACAGTTACAAAAGCAATTAGTCATTAAAATAATGGTGAGGGGGAATAAATGACCCCCCATTCCCCTTTTCCCCTGTGGACGCCCACATTGTTTCTACTATAAGTATAATTAGCCTTTACCAATATGAGATACTAGGAATTTTCCAGGAATGGTAGGTTCAGAAGGAGTTCATGTAAGCGGGAGGGTTCTTTACTCAAAGGAAATGTGCCAAGGAGAATATGAAGAATGGTTTATTGATAGAAATTGTGAGAGTTTTTCTTGGAGTTGCAGCTTGCTGGAACCCTGAAGGGTAGCAAGGAACTGTGGCCTATACTGGGGTTTCAATTTTTAGCCTACAGAAGGCAAAGGATCTCTTCTTCAAGTGGCAACGGCTATCTCAGGAACTTCCAATCACCAGAAGCCAGTGGGATGATTTGTCTTGAGCCAGTAAGTCAATTTGTGAATATATTGATGAATTTCAAGAAGGACTTTATATCTTTCCCCTGGGGCTAAGCAACCAAAGGCTTTTGGGGAGGAAGTGTGGGGTGTCCAGTGATGTTAGAAGACTTAAGCAACATAAGAGCTGTGCCTACACAATTAAGTAGATATTTATGGACGTATGGTTCTTTTATGAATGACCCCCTTGGGTTCATTATTAATAGTGCCCTTAGTTTAAACTTTTTGACTAGGGATAATGCAGTATAGTGTAGTAATTAGGGAAGGTACCATTCAGATGCATCTCATACCCCTTGTGGATGCTGGAATGGCCATCCCCCTGGTGAGTTAATAAAAGCAGCTCTCTCCTACAGCTCTTAGGGCTGTGTAGTTTGGATTTTGAAGTTTACAGAGGTGTTGGATTTTTGGCCTTTGTTGTTTTGGGAGCGTACCCTTGGACTCAGGTATCACTTGCCTGCAGAAACTGGGCAACATCGGGGATCTGCCCTTCCAGTCCACTAACTCGCTGGCGGATTTGCATCCTGTGTTGTTTTGTGAGTTTTGAAGATTTTTTTCTTTGTAAGAATCTTGCAAGACACCTGGGTATTACTCGGGTGAGGGAACAGGGAGCCCTCTCCATGGAGGGGCCCAAGATAGGGAAGACCTGCCCTCCTATAACCTTCCAAGGAAGCAGAGGAATGCTATTGACCTGCTGCAGTGTCTTCTGGTGTTTTGAACTAAGTTTTGGAACAGAGATATTTTGGTTAAAAGATTTGGGAGGAAGAGTTTTGCTGCCCCGTCTTCCTGCCCTGAGAAGGAACATCAAGAGCTGTGTATTCCAGGAGATTCCTTTCCAACTTGAGATTCAAGAAAAGCGAGTGAGTTCAAGAAGGGCAAAGAACTGTGAGCACACACCAAATTGAATTACATCAAAGGACCCCCACTTGGAGTCTTCACCCCTGGGAGAGAGAGGATTTGGAGTCTCTAGGGAAAGATGGTAATTTTTTTTAAATCTTTTACCAGTTTTGGAAAGGGTTTTCCGTCCAACTAAAGGATTTACTGCCCATCTGGGAACTCCACTTAGCCAAGCCCTGGAGGGTGGATGTTTCCCTGGCCCTGGTAGCTGAGACACTTCTATAGACAGAGGGAAAAGAACTGTAACAAAAGATAAATTTTGTGGTGCTGAGGATAACATTCTATTGTGCCATAATTCATTTGATTTTCCATCAGTGAAGGCTTTATTTTTGGCCCCAGTGCATTCTTTGGGCATCCACTGCACACACAGTAAGACACAAGACGACCTCTCCCAGGGAAAAGAAAGCACAGAGTCACTCCTGTCACATCTGGGGCCTTAAAAGGGTTTTTGGTTTTGTTTTTTCCCCTCATCTACAAAGAATCCAGACCCTGGGAAAAGGGCCAGTGACAGAGCTAGTTAGGAGTGGTTCCAGTCCTGAAGAGACTTTAAAACTTTTATGGCCCCCATCCGTGTTCAGCATACTCCCGAGGATAGGGTTACATTTAATTATCCTACTTTGGGTGAGTTATACCTTTTGTACAACTGTTTAAAAGTCAAATTCTCTAAGTTACACAACCGTTAGTTTGATAGCCTTAATGTTGTTCAGGTCATGATATATGGTTTGAAGCTCTTCTCAGCTCTGGGAAAGATCCTTTTTCTTGAATTAGTGGAACATAAATTTATGATTAGATAGACAGATTGACAGATACAACAATATAACATAGCATGAAGTTGGTAAGGTCGGCACTTAGAAGATAACAAAAAGAGGTACACATCCAGGAAGTCTTAATATACTTTCTCTCTACCATAAGAATATAAGACTTGCCATACTGGGTCAGATCAAAAGTCCATCAAGCCCAGTATCCTGTTTCCAACAGTGGCTAATCCAGGTCACAAGTACCTGGCAGGATCCAAAGGGGTAGACAGATTCCAAGCTGCTCATCCCAAGAATAAACAGTGGATTTCTACAACTCTATCTATCTTAATGATGGTTAATGGACTTTTCCTCCAGGAACTTGTCCAAACCTTTTTTAAACACAGCTTCACTAATAGCTTTCACCACATCCTCTAGCAACAAATTGTAGAGCTTAATATTAGCCATTTAAAGCCTTTCTTTCTGCATTGTTTCAAACATTAAGTCCATTGCTCCTATATTCCACATTCTCCTCCTCTTACTTGTCTTGTTTGTGTGTCTTGATAATATTGTATGCACTGTGGAACAGGAACTATCTCTTATCTGTATCTGTACAGCACTGTGTATACCTTTTAGTGCCATACAAAGATTAATGGTATACTTGTAGTAGTAATTTAGTGTAAAAATGTTGTGGTTATGCAACATTACACAGAAAACATTATGAAATTACAGAAAATAGTGACTGTGACTGATAGGGCTCCATGTCAAGTCTATATGATAAATCAAAGACGTTCTCTGATTTTCTGGTTGTTTGGTATATTGGTAACATGCAATGCCCATAGGACCCCACATAAATTTCACTATCTAATGCTTTGTTCTCTCAACTCCACAGAAAATACTACCAGCAACGTGAACTTTAACTTGCATAATGAATCCAAAGGGTAGTGTTGTCATCTATTTCAGCAATGTTTTTATCAATAATTTTATCATTTCCCCACAAGTTTTCACAAAAACAACTTTAATGCTATCAAACTAACTGTTGTGTAATTTAGAGAATGTGACTGAAAGAGCTATGTCAAAAGTTGTCCTTTTTCTTGAGCATTGGTAATATACAGGCTACAAGGAATATTTTTCAAATAGAAGTACCAAGGCAAGATTCAGGACTCTGCAAGCATCAGTGCTTACTTACATTAACAACAAATTATCATTTTGTTACAGAGATTAGTGTCATCTGCAAAGAGGCAAACCTTTCCTTCTAACCCAGGGGTGGGCAATTCCAGTCCTCGAGGGCCACAAGACTGTCGAGGTTTTAGGATATCCTAATGAATATGCATGGCATAGATTTGCATACAACTGAGGCAGAGTGCATGCAAATCTCTCTCATGCATATTCATTAGGGATATCCTGAAAACCAGACTGGTTTGTGGCCCTCGAGGACCAGAAGTGCCCACCCCTGTTCTAACCCCTCGACAATATAACTCACAAAGATATTCAGCAGAAGCGGCAACAGAACCGATTCCTGGGGCAGTCCACTAATTAACCCTCTTATCAGCACAAGTTCTTAATCCAGTCTAACACTTTGGGGCCAAAATCCAGGCTGCTTAGTTTCTTTATGACTGTTCTGTGTGGGACGCTATCAAATGTTTTGCTGAAATTCAAGTAAATCCCATGCAGCGCACACTATCAGTCTAATATATCTCACACTACAAGAAGGGGCCAAAGCCTTGATCCACATTCTCCTAACAGTGCTGGATATTTGGACACCATGCCCAAAATAAAATCATGGAATAAGAAATATCTTTTATAAAAATGTTTATTTAGATTGTAATTTTATGTATTTCAAGTTACCATGGCTTCAGAAATACAGAACTTATGAAAGGATTAAAAGGAGAAAAAAAATAATCAGCAAATACAAAAAATGAGAAAATAAACTTAAATCAGAGCTTGTATTAATCCTCACAGTGGGGATGGGGGACCAAGGAAAAGGAAGATGTTGGAGTATGGAAAGACCAGGCCGACTCATTGGCAAGTTCATATAGCGATCTGAACCAGTCAAGTGTATGAAGTGACTTAGGAGAATTGACATTTACCACCATAGCATCTGGATGAGCCCTAGCTTCCAGAAAATAATTTAACTAAATTGGGTCATAAAAGGCTAAATTGATATCCAATACAACATTTGCAAGGAAACTGAAGAAAGAAGCTTGCCCTCAAGGGTGACAACGTTTTGATGCTTTGCAAGAAAGGCCTTGCACCTTACCTGTGTAATTCTAGAAAAATCAGGAAACACTGATGATTTATGTCCCAAAAACAGAACACTTTTAAATCTGAAGTAAAATCTCAGAATCCAACTATAATCTGGCTCAAGGGCAAAAGTAACCAGACACTTGACTAGCACTGATGCTTATAAGTTCTACAAGAAAACATTCAAATCAAGGCTATCACCAAAAACATCATTGACACTTCTGTTAGATGTTGATTGCCCTGTACCAGAATATAGAATGCCCAGGAGATTTGAGGCATGGCTTCCTTAGCTACCTGCAAAGGCTCCTGAACATAACGCTTGACCATAGCTACCAGTGTAATCAGAGATGACTTAGAGAAATTTAAGAATTACAGATTTAAACAGGCTGTTCTGATTTTCTAAAATGTCCTTTTTACGATGCAACATTTCTTTATCTTAAATGAGAGCTGCATTTCCAGTCTGCAAGGCAAATCTCTGCTGTTCCATCTGATCCAGCCTCTCACTATAGTTCAACAAGAATTTCCAGGGGCGGCTCAAAGCAATCTGCTGCCTGGAGCGAGGGATGGCATGGTAGAGGTCAAATTATCAAGAAGGGGGTGGGGGCTCTTTATAGTCTGGTCCTTTCAATGATTTCTAATGCTGCAGAAGGGGAAAAGCAGGGGTCAGAGTTCCCAGAGGAGTGTCAGATAGAGTGCCGGAATTACTGTTTCTAGCAAACTGGCAACACTGTCATACTCCCAGGAACTCTGCCTCCTACCTTTTCCTTGGTGGTGGTCTTTATGTGGCACACTCTCTCCAGCCCGGTGCAAGGGCATTAGGCACCATAGGCAAACTTTATCGCCCTGTGTCTGTGCCCTTCTGGCTTCCTCATCACACACAATTAAAAATTCTGCATTTATAATAATCAATTTTACATGAAAAAGTACATTGACAGTAATCTTCTGAGGTAAAAATATCACAAAATATTACAACACTGCAAAAAAACACACTTGGAATTCATATGGTATTAGGCCTATAGTAATGCATGTTGGATGTGGGCTTTGCTCTCAGAAAGCCCAGAGTAAAATGAATTAATATTTGAAAGCTCCCATACCAAAGGACCACTAACTGCCAGCCCTCAAACAGTAAAAATCTTAATTTTGAAAAGGTAACACTGTAAATATTATAACAGGCCTTAAACATCAATACACCTATTATGAAATCAGAACAAGTCAGCTTGCTAAAGATCCCTAGACAGAAACTACATACTTGTAGAATACCTCACCTCCATCACACATGCAGAACCCAGACAGAACCTCATCAAATACAGAATAAAAAGACCATAAAGTATAAATAGAAATGAACTGGAAACCACAACAAGCCAGATTGTATGCAGAGCAACAATGGAAAAATAGAAATGCCATACCTCAAAACAATAAAATCAAAGAATATAAAACATCAATCATAATAATAAAAACATACTAATAAAAATAATATTTCAAAACAGCGGATGAATAGAATAATGAACCGCTATGAACAATCTTCTCGAGAGAGTGGAATATAAAAAAATGTAAATAAAACAAACAGACAAATAAATACATAATAATAGACAATAATTTAAAACTCATGAAAATTATAAAATTTCCAAGATATCAATAATATTTCAAAATAGCAAACATCAAATATCATCCAATAATTATAACTAAAAAGGGTTTCCCTAATTTCCATACCTGAGAACATTTGATTTCCAGTCACCCTGAGATTTCCATGGATTAGTGTGGAGGGCAGGGTGAGTAAAGGTTCTGCTTTTTTTTTTTTTAATTTATTCTTTATTGCTTTTTTCAATAATTTTTACAAAGACACAAAACTTTGCAAATGAAATAACAAAGAATTAGACATGTTAATATCTACTATCCATAAGAATTATAATAAAAAACTTTATCATTATTACTTAATCATGTCTAAGACTACACATCAAAGAGGCAATATGCAGGAGATGTTTAATTTATAAATGAGGATCAATTTCAAGAAGACTATAGGGGTGGATTTTAAAAAGGTTACGCGCGTAGCCCTTTAAAACCCCTCCTGCGCGCGCCGAGCCTATTTTGCATAGGCTCGGCGATGCGCACAAGCCCTGGGACGCGCGTATGTCCCGGGGCTTGAAAAAATGGGTGGGGCATGGGCAGGGTGGGGGTGTGGCCAGAGGCCTCGCCACTGCCGCTGGGCCCGGGGATCATGTGCCAGCACTCAGCTGGCATGCGCAACCTATGCCTGCCCAGAGGCAGGCGTAAATACTAAAACAAAGGTAGGGGGGATTTAGATAGGGCTGGGGTGGCAGGTTAGATAGGGGAAGGGAGGGGAAGGGAGGGGAAGCTGGGGGGGACGGAAGGAAAGTTCGCTCCGAGGCCGCTCCGATTTTGGAGTGGCCTCGGAGGGCACGGGAAAGCCATTGGTGCTCCCCTAGGGTTCGGTGCGCGGAGGTGCACAAGTGTGCACCCCATTGCGCGTGCCGACCCCAGATTTTATAACATGCGCGTGGCTGCACGCACATGTTATAAAATCGGGCATAGATTTGTGCGCGCCAGGTTGCGTGCACAAATCTATGACCGTGCATAAGGGCGGATTTTAAAAGCCCTGCTCGCGTAAATCCGCCCGGATTTATGCGAGCAGGGCCTTGCGCGCCGGCGCGCCTATTTTCCATAGGCCTGCCGGCGCGTGCAGAGCCCCGGGACTCGCGTAAGTCCCGGGGTTTTTTGTCGGGGGCGTGCGGGGGCAGGGCCGATCGACGCGGCGTTTTTGGGGTGGGACGTGGCGTTTCGGAGGCGGGCCCGGGGGCATGGACGCACCCTCCGGAACCGCCCCCGGGTTGTGTCTCGGCGCGCCAGCGGCCCGCTGGCGCGCGTGGATTTACTTCTCCCTCCGGGAGGTGTAAATCCGTGGACAAAGGTAGGGGGGGGGTTTAGATAGGGCCGGGGGGGTGGGTTAGGTAGATGAAGGGAGGGGAAAGTGAGGGGAGGGCGAAAGAGAGTTCCCTCCGAGGCCGCTCCGATTTCAGAGCGCGTATCTACTAAAATCCAGCATACTTTTGTTGGCGACTGGTGCGCCAACAAAAGTACGCAAACGCGCATTTTTTTAAAATCTACCCCATAGGTTACAAAATCTGGCCCATAATGCTTACTACATAGATTATCTATGAAAGGTCCCTACCATTAATCTCATCAGCTCTATTCTCACTTTCATTAATGGAGACCTGTCTTCTTGCACTCAAACACTCTTGTAATTGATTAGCTTCAAAGAAAATAAATGTTGTTCCATGCAGTTTCAGTACACATTTACATGGATATTTTATGACCATAACAGCACCTAATGCCAATACAAAAGAAATGCCCTACGTCAAATTTGGGTATTCCCGGCGAGGTCAGGATAAATTCTTACCTTCCCTCCCAGGAATAACATATCCATATTTTGAAAATAAGCCCGCATCACATAATTCAAATCTTGTTGACTTTGAAAAATTACCAAAAGTGTAATACACTCCAGGATCTCTGTATGAGAGTCTTCTAAATAGTGGGTTACGTTTTGGAAATCAATGGAATTACTTGAGACTTTATTCCTTGTAAAGCCTTGTTTTAATGGCAACTGAATTAATTTCTGAATTTCAGGAATATTTTCTGGCGAGATTTTTACATTTCCCCCCCAGATATTTCTTAAAGGTAATTAGTAGCTTCTCCTCTTTTATTTTTGGAAAATGTAATACACGAATATTAAGATGTTTAATTGTATTCTCAAGGTATTCCATTTTCCTTGTTGCAACTAATCTCTCTCGAGTTATAACAGTAGTTAATTCTTTTAATCCCTTTACTTCCCCATCTAAGGATTGAATTTGTGTGCACTGCTCTGAAAGAATTCGCTGATGATCTAAAGTTACTGAATCTAGTTTCATGGAAAAATTCTGTAATATCTTATACACAAGTTTCTTCATTAAGTCCGCAAGGGACTCTAATGATACAGTTGCTGTCTGTTCTTCAATTCCAGCCAGATTAACATTCCCAACCCCATAATCAGGGGTGGAAGTTCTGGCTCTCTCCAATAATTCATCACAGTTTCCAGCTGGCTGAGATGGTATGGCAGGATTACCTCCATCTCCACCAGCAAATGAGGGAATATTTGGAGGGAAAGCTATTACCAACTGGTGAGGTTCAGGGGGGCTTAAAGATATTTCTCTGGGTGACAGTAGTGTTCCTCCCACAGCTCCACCAATGGACGTTACCAACCCCTGTGTTGTTGTAGGAATGGCAAACTTGGGGATAAGGCGTTGTTGGAGAGAAAGGCAGGGTTCAGCTGGAAAAACCCTCTCCTTGGCTTTCCTTTTATGAGGCATTATTAATGAAATAGAAATAGAATAAACAATGTCCTGTACCCCGAGACTGCCCACTTTCACTGATATAATATTAAAAAACTTCAACTCCTCCTACTGGGGCAACTAGAGAACCAAAAATAAAAAAAAATTCAATATAAAAAGCAAATACCTAAAGTCCAGACAACCAGTCAGTCTTCCAGGCAAATCCTGGCAAATCCGGGCAAAGATGCGCGCCCCTTAGGCGCGAGCAGCTTTGGCACCGCATCGCAGTAGTGTCGGTCTTATGGGCACCTCCTGCTCCTCCCACTGATGTCAGGTTTACAGCGTGTCTCAGTCTTTCAGTTTCACAACTCACCAAACCAGGAAATAATCCTTACAGCTGCCCAGAGAATTTCTTTCAAGCTCTACTGCTGCTCACACTTTCTGCTCTTATATACACATATGTTTTTACACATGCAAACAGTTGCTTTCACACATGCTCTTTCATATACATGCATGAAATTCTCTCACATGCTTTATCACACACATGCACACAGATGCTCTCACATATGCTGTTTCTCACATACACACAGATACTCTCAAATATACTTCCTTACACATGCACACAGGTTCTCTCACACATGGCATGCTCTTTGATACACATGCACACAGATACTCTCACACATGCTCTCTCATACACACAGGCTCTCTCACACACACAGGCTCTCACACTTACTCCTAATCACACAAGCACAGAGATGTTCCTACACATGCTCTTTCACAGACACAGATGCTCTCACATATGAACACAGATGGTCTTACATATATGTTCTCTTACATACATGCTCTCTCTCACACAGACACAGATGCTCTCACACATTCGCATAAGTTTTCTCCCATACACACCCATGCATTTGCTATCTCACAAACACACACTTCCTCTACCTCACTCATTCATACTCTCTCTCTTTTCTTTTGGCTGCTGACACACACTGGCTTATTTTTACTTCAGCCACCAACTGTGCCTCCTCCTCTTTTTCAGTCACCGGTGAGATTTGCTTCGTCAGCAGCCTGCTGGACCTCCTCCTCTTTTTTGGCTGCAGATAGGATGGGTTCCGCCAATGGCCTTCTGGGTCTTCTCTTCTGTTTCAGCCACTGGCTGGATGGACTCCACAAGTGGCCCAATGGGCCTTCTTTTCTTTTCTGGCAGCTGGTGGGATTGTTGCTGCCAGCAATGCACAGGACCATCCCCTTTTTTGGCTATCAGCGAGGGAAGGAAACCCCACCAACAATGACATGTAACTAAACAATGTATTTGGTGGTAAGGTGAGGCAGCCGCCAGGCGTTTTGGGTAGGAAATTGTTTTGTTATCTCAAAAGATTTCTGCCTGAGGCACCTACCTCACACTGCCTCATTATAGAACTGCCCCTGAGTATTCCCCCTCAGAACTGATTTGGATTTGTAGCAATAAAAGACCTGTCAAAATGTATCCACTCTAAATGACAAGGTCTGTTCCATGGATGCAATAGCTCTTCATAAGGAAACCAAAGTCACTACAGCTGGCTCAACTATCCCCACATTCCTCTTGCCCAGGCCTTGATTCTCCAATCTGATATTCAGGAAAGCCACATGCTCCATGAGTATAACCAACACTGACACATCAACCTCTTTATTCACCCAATGCTCTAAAACGCTGAAGTGAGAATTTCTCATCATATCTCTCTCTCCTCCTAATGCCTTTGCAGCAGCACCATCCACATCTGCAAAAGCTATCACTGGCCTGGCACTGAGCTGATTTCCTCGGCAAAGAGATGACTCATATTGCTCCTGATTCAAAGACATCTTGTGATCGCTCAAGGCTGACCCTTCAATGCTGTGACTCACTTCCAGAGTGGAGCCTTCCTGAAGTCTTCTTAATTACTTTACATCTCCTCATGAAGTACCAGATGGGCACTCTTCTCTCAAGTGTAACATCCCCGAGTCCTCAGCAAACACAGTTCTTATTACCTACAGCTCCTTCCCTGTAGAAAGGGACAGGAATCCACTTCTTAGATGAAAAAACCTTCATGCTTAAGGCTCTTCTTAGGTAAAAGATGCCTCTTCCCAACAGACTGGAAACTGATTCTCTGGTACTAAGAGCACTCAGTCCCTGGTAGAAAAACAATAGTCTTTGACTCCAAAATAGGTAAAAATATGTAGCGCCCCCTACAGGCTGGCGACTAGATGTCACTTGGTCCCTATAGATGTTCACCAGCTAGAGTGAATACCACTTTTCAGCTCCTCCTCTACACGAGCTGAAAAGTAAACCCTGCTTATACCTAGGGACTAGGGCTAGATTCAGTTTGGCATTTGAGGAGAGAGGAGCTCTTTAGAGTGGCTTATTTTTAGTGAAGCCTACAGCCATCACTCAATATATTTTTGGGGATACTCCTTCCTGTGTACTCACTACCAGGTTAGGTATTCTTCCAGTTATAGAAAGAAAATGTATTAGATTTCTGGACTACTTTAAGGATTTTATGTTAGGTTGTAGCCTTGTGCTCCTGGTGAAGGCCACCCCCTGGATCCAGAGGCCATATCACTGAAGATCTGTTAGTATGCTTATAGAGGCAGAGAAGAGCTGCAGTGACATTGACATCCCAAAGGGTTTTTTGGACATTTTGTAAAGTTTTATCTTTTGGTTAAGAGAAGGTCTTTTTGTCACCCCACTCCTCTCATTTTGGAGATTGGGCAGTGTGTATGATCTCTGCCACTCAAGACCTTTCCTTCAAAGAGACAATAATACAACTAAGGGGAAGGAAGAGCAGAAGTGAAAAGCCTCCACAGGATCTTCCCCCGGGACGCAGGAGCAGGCTGAAAAACTGTTTGAAGCTTGCTGGAACTCAGGTAGAACTGTGAAAACCTTTAAGGGGATTCCCCTCGCAGGATATTTTCCCTCCAGAGTAGGGGACCATGAAACTCTCATAACTCCTGAGTTAGGAATCCCCAGGAATCTGACTCACCAGCACTTACACGGAGAGGAAAAGGATACTCATCAGTAAAGCCAACTATTTCACCCTAAATTTGATTGCTTTTTGAAGAAATCAGTAAACTTTATTGTTTTGAACACCCAGACCTGTGTCCTGCATGCTTTATTCCATCCATCATAGTACCACACTACACAGCTGTGCACAGGAAAGGGAGTTACATCACCGCCTAGGCCACAAGCACCAGCTTTCCCCCATAGAAAGGACTCATCCCTGGGGTAATAAAATCGGAGGAGATCAGTGGCAGAGGAAGTACAGCCCTGAGAAACAGAAATTCTTTTGTGTACCCTTGGAGGTAATGCTAGTCCGAAGAAAAGGGTTACAAATAAATAAGAGGCAGGAAGGGCAGAGTAGTTAAATCACAAGCAGATTGTGATAAATTGCAGGAAGACCTTGTGAGACTGGAAAATTGGGCATCCAAATGGCAGATGGAATTTAATGTGGATAAGTGCAAGGTGATGCATATAGGGAAAAATAACCCATGCTATAATTACACAATGTTGGGTTCCATATTAGGTGCTACAACCCAAGAAAGAGATCTAGGTGTCATAGTGGATAACACATTGAAATCGTCGGTTCAGTGTGCTTCGGCAGTCAAAAAAGCAAACAGAATGTTGGGAATTATTAGAAAAGGAATGATGAATAAAACGGAAAATGTCATAATGCCTCTGTATCGCTCCATGGTGAGACCGCACCTTGAATACTGTGTACAATTCTGGTCGCCGCATCTCAAAAAAGATATAATTGCGATGGAGAAGGTACAGAGAAGGGCTACCAAAATGATAAGGGGAATGGAACAACTCCCATATGAGGAAAGACTAAAGAGGTTAGGACTTTTCAGCTTGGAGAAGAGACGACTGAGGGGGGATATGATAGAGGTGTTTAAAATCATGAGAGGTCTAGAACGGGTAGATGTGAATCGGTTATTTACTCTTTCGGATAGTAGAAGGACTAGGGGACACTCCATGAAGTTAGCATGGGGCACATTTAAAACTAATCGGAGAAAGTTCTTTTTTACTCAACGCACAATTAAACTCTGGAATTTGTTGCCAGAGAATGTGGTTCGTGCAGTTAGTATAGCTGTGTTTAAAAAAGGATTGGATAAGTTCTTGGAGGAGAAGTCCATTACCTGCTATTAAGTTCACTTAGAAAATAGCCACTGCCATTAGCAATGGTTACATGGAATAGACTTAGTTTTTGGGTACTTGCCAGGTTCTTATGGCCTGGATTGGCCACTGTTGGAAACAGGATGCTGGGCTTGATGGACCCTTGGTCTGACCCAGTATGGCATTTTCTTATGTTCTTATGTAAAAAACTTCCTTGTCTCCAAAATGAGGAGATAGTTACTGACAGAAAAAGCAACTGAAGGTTAAAACGTCTCTGTATCAGGTCACAGACAGGTCTATACCTGGAAGGAGTACTAGAACACTGCCAGAGTCTTCCCTACCCCTTCCATCTAATCTTACATAGGGACGTCCCAATCCTCTGTGAAGGAGTACCAAGACGCTCACAGGAAAAAATCTTGAAACTTGGATCAAAAAGAGTAAACACAGCTTCAAATAAGTCAGTCTCTTCGGCTGGCTTCATGGGAAAGCAGAGCTGTAGCCAGGCCATTTGGCACTTAAGGCCAAGTCAAAAAGTATGCCATAACCCTGAACCCAACATATAACACCATGAACTGGGAGACTGTTAAATGTAGGAGCTTTAATTTCTATCTTTACTCAGTAGTGCCCTTCTGTTCTTTTGAGCTTCCAGTTCAATTAGAACCAATATATTTACATTTACATTTTATTGAATTTATGAATCGTCTAACGTGCAGATGGTCTAGGCAATTTACAAAAGTAACAAGCATAAAGAAAACACAGATAAAAGCAATAAAGAAAAACAATATAAAATCATAATACAACATAAAACAAAAATGCAATAAAAATAAGCTTCAAATTAAAATTTAAGATAAGCAAGTCTGAATAGAAAAGTTTTTAGAGAGGTCTGAAATTCTTTATACAATCGCACTGCCGCATTTCAAAAGGGAGTGAGTTCTAAAACTCAGGACCTGCTACAGAGAAGGAGCATTCATGTGTAATGTGAAGGCATGCCATTTTTGGTGAGGGGACTTCAAGAAGGCTACCGTACTCTGTGAAGAGCATAAAGTGCCGATTGATAGAATTTGAGCAAAGAATTTGCCCAGGGGTAGGAATCATCATTGATGAGTTTATATAATGTCATGCCAAGTTTATACTTAATGCGTTCAGCAATGTATAACCAATGAAAATTAATCAGAGTAAGTGTGATGTGATCAGACTGCTTAGCACCTGTCATATGGGGATCAATATGGGGATCCTGGAACCATGAGCGATATTTATTTATAAAAATGTATAGCCATTCTATCTACAAGTCTAGGAAGGGTACAAAATTGTATACATATTAAAACTTATACCATTCAAAAGGTTCACAAATGAAAATATTTATACATCCATAAATCAAATAGTGTTCACCATATAACATTTGGTTTCTAATGTTGAAATAATGAGCATAGAAAATACTTTTATCAGTATCTTATGGCTAGATAAGAGGATTCAGAATCATCAGACATATCCTATATACCTAATATAAGAGGCTGGGAAACTGCGGGCCAAGATTCTCTTTGAATATGAGGAGGTCAGATGGATCCCTGAGCCAATGCATGCCCACTGACTTTGCTTCTTGCTTGGTAGCAGGTGTGAACTCAACACCATAAAGCACATGCAGGAACTTAAAAATGAAATCCCAGCATGTTGCTTGCCAGTTCCATCCTCCCCCTTAAAACCTTGCACTTCCTACATCACCAGTCATACCCTCCCCATACACAATTAAAAGTTATGCATTTAAAATACAAGAAAAAGAATATACAGCCTTCTGAGGTAAAAATAGCACTTGCAACATGATGTGTATTATATTTACATGCACTGCTGTGGTGCCAACCCTGCAAAAAAAGATGACTGAAAACCATTATGTATTATGCCTATAACAACACATGTTGAGTGTAGGCTTGACCCTGAGAAAGTCATAAGAAATCTGAATGGCAATTACAATAGAGTAAACCTTTCATACTAAAACAGCACTAACTGCCAGCATTCAAACAGTAGCAACCTACTCATGAAAAGGCTACACTGCAAATATTATACCAGATCCTAGAACACCAATGCACTTTCTATTAGGAAAACAGAATAAGCCAAGCATTTACAGATCCCTACACAGAAGCTACACACTAGCAGAATACCTCACCTAAGTTATAAATGCAGAACACAGACAGACTTTCAAATACAGAATAAAGAGACCATAAAGTATAAACAGAAACGTGCAGACAAAAGTTGAACTGGAAGCCACAGCAAGTCAGATTCTGTATGCAGTGCAACAATAGAAATATGGAAACATCACAGTTCCTCATAAAACAGACATTAAAATCAAGGAATATAAAACATCAATCATAATAGAAAACCATATTAATAAAAATTATATAATATTTCAAAACATTTCAAAACATCAAATAATTAAAATAATTAAAAACTTATAAAATGATTCCAAATGCCAATAAAATATTTCTAAACAGCAGACACATCAGATCATACCCAAAAATGAAAATGAATAAGGATTAAAAAAAATATTGCCTGCTTTCCATACCTGCAAATTTTAGATTTCCAGATGCCTTGAGATTTGTGTGGATTAGCAGGGGGAGAGTAGGGGTTGTTGCAAACACGCTCTCCCATGCTTAGTCAATCCTCATATTCACTCACATACGCGCACACACACATACATTCTCACTCTCTTCCATACTAAATCTCATGTACTCGCTCTCTGTCATGTTCAGTCACACAGATATACTCACACATATACACACACATGCTCTCTGCCATGCTCATTACATGTATCTCTCACTCTGCCATACTCAATCCCACAGACACATCATCTGTCTTTGCTATGCTCAATCACACACACATACATGCTGTCTCTCTCTGCCTTACTCAATCATACACAGTAACACATATCGCTGGCTGTCTTTGCCATGATCAATTACACACAAACAGACATAAGCTGGCTGTCTCTACCACAGTCCCAACCACACAAACACACTCATGCTGTTTCTTTCTTACTTGTTTTTCCCCTCTGGAAGCACAAGGAGCAGCAGCAGGAGTCTCTTCCTTCAGCCCCACAGCCTATAATTTGTCCTCCTCCTAACCTGCTCCTGCTATTTGCTCGGGGGAAGGCCAATGCTGCACCTGCGGGCTGACGGCCCCGCTGCTCCTGACCGCAGGGGAAGAAGAGTCGATGTTTCTTTTTCCTGCAGCACCGCGGGCCGCGCTGCTCCTTCTGCTTCTAAGTGTCGGGTGGGGAAGGCTGATGCTTATTCCGCGGCCCTGCAGGCCTCGCTGTTCCAATTGCCATTGGGCGTGGAGGGCTGCACATCTTCCAGCTGGCAAGCTGTGCAGCTCCTCAGACCCTGCCGCTCCTGATTGCAGAGGGAGGGGATCCTGCGCAGGCCACGTCTGCTGGGCAGCAGGGCTGGTATTTTCGTTCTGATTTGTTTCCTCCCAGCTACAAATATGGCAGTGAGGGAGACACGAAGAGCAGGCACAGCAGCACATTTTCTTCTCCACCCCCTGGCAGCAGAGCTCTTGGCACCAAGGGCTGCACTGGGAGGAAGAGGGGCACTTTTCACGCCACATTGGGTGAGAGAGTAGTGGGTTGTGGCGCCCCATGGCAGATGGCACCTATGGCCATGGCCATATCGGCCACAGACTAGCTATGGCTCTGAGGGAAATCACCCATTGGTTTCTCTCTTCATTAAGTTACAAAACAATTAACAGACAGAAGGGCAGAGAGGTCCTACCTCAACAAAATCCAAACTAAAATCCACAACCGGTCTAAAGAAAAGTCAAACTAAAATCCATGAGGATTGATGGTGCTTGAGGATGATAAACAGCTAGAACATACCATCTGCAGCTCCCACATGGGGCAGTAAAACCCAAACCTCTCCTTTTTCTGAATAGCTCTAAACCTCCCCAGCAGGTTAATATATTCCTTTTAGTAAGGAAAACCAACGGTTCCTTATACATTAAAACAATTTTACCGTAAGTTTTAGAGCACAGGTTCCTTAGTGAAATATCCAGGTATAGTTTACTAATTCTATTTAAGTACATCAGAATAACAAGATAAGACAACATGTTTTCTTTCCTGAGATACCCTCTAAGGATGCCAAGGCAGAGGGATAGTTCTGTTGTGTAATGCATGTCACTAACAAGCTTTTGGCTCCCATTTTCAAATAGTTGCAATCCCTAGGAGGACTGCCTAGACTGCGAGACTCTTGCTGCTGTGTCTGTCACTCCTGTGCTTGCAGGAGTGCATACTCAGGGCTCTACTTTCTAAGTATTTTTTTTTTCCTACAGACTCAAAATGATAGGACACTTTTAATAAATAAACCTCACAGTCAGTGAATCTGCAGTATGGAAGTTCCAGTGGGTGAACGTAGCCCAGAAATATGATAGTGATTAGTCCAGATGCTAACTTATTTTGAAACAGTTATTATAATTGTGATAAAATACATTTACTATGCATATCTCCCTGAAAGAACTTGCTAGTTGCTTTGCATTGAGTTAAATAGCACAGTCAGGTCTACTTGCTAAGTGGCATTTAAAGAGTTAAATAGCCATTGTCTGTGATTGACAAGGACAGGGTCCAATAGCAGCTACTAATAAAGCTGCCCTGTCTTGTGGACCTGGTCAAATGGCAGAGAAAGAACGAGAAAAAGAGCTGTGGGCTGACACAGAGTGCCTGAACAAGTCTGTCACCCATTTACGATAGTGTAATAGGAAGACTGTGGTGTGAGATTTGAGTTTTGAAATACTTCCTGTCTGAAAAGAACATAGTTGGAAATAGCAGTATTTAAGTTCCCATAACTGAAAAATGTATACAGTGCAAAGAGCAAGAAGGCTGGAAGCACTGTTGGTGCTAATTGAGAAGAACAGTAAAGACAGGCTGATATCATAATCAGCTTTGGAACACAACCCAGGACCTGCGGCACTGCTGAGAGAACTGGTGAGAACTATCATGGAAGAAAGCAACATACAGGGATCAATGTTCCAAGGTTTTATTCACCTAACTTAAGGATCTATTTTCTAATCTACAGTAAATGAGAACATTCTCATGGGATTTATGAAACTGCAGTACCTGATAACTGCCATTCAGTAAAACCTGCGGGGATTTTCTTTGCCTTGCTGCAGTTGTGAAAATCATGCCTCCCCGCCCTCAGTGATGTCTGACAGTGGCCCCCATTTGCAGGGCTGCCATGTTGAAGGGGCAAAGACCTCATGGCTGGGGGTAAGCTGCTGGGAATCCTGGGGTTGGAGGGATGGGTGCCAAACATAGAGGGCCTGAACTAAAAATGGAGGCGTGGCCTGGGGGGAGAGAAAGGGGCTTACTTCCACTGGGTGGTGGGGCTCCTTTGGAATATGTATGTGCTGGATTGGTGGGAGAGCCACAATGGGATTTTACTTACCTCTCACATGCCACCAGGGAGATTTTAGAGGGGGGATGAGGGTCTTACAATAAGGGGCTTGCAGACTCCTTAAGAAGGTGCTCCAGAAGCATCTCTTGGGGTATATAGCTAACGTTCCATGAAGGGCACAGGGTGGAAAGAATTTTTGCGAGCTGAACTACTCATTTGTATGCCAATGAGCTGCTTTGCATGCAATTGCATGTGATGCAGTGCATTACCATGCTCAGATTGCACCTGGTTTTTGGGCCTGGAGACAATCAGGTTTTTGTGTATTCTTTCCATTTGGCTTTTTATAACATGTTATCACAACTCAGGGAATAGGCTCCTTAGGGAATTAAGCATCTAGATCAGCCTCCTTGAAAACTGATTAGGTACCTAAATTTAAGCGCCTAGCTAGGGGTGGTGTTGGGACAAGGAAAAAAAGCTCGGTGCTTTGCATCGAATTTCAACACCTACCCCTGGTTTCATCATTCCATTACAAATAAAGCAGAATGATGAACTTGTGAAAAAAAGGAGCAGGGGCCAATAGTGAGTAACTATTTTCAACGCTAATGCGAGCGATAATGTATGATACAGGACCCAAATTTCCTAAACCCCACCTAAACCCTGCCCAAACTTCTCCCCTTTCCCTAATTTACATTTTCAATTTGCAAAGCGGTAGTTATCGTGTGCGTTAGGCCCATCACGTTTTGAAGAATGACCCCTAAAAGCCCCTAAATCTAAGCAAATGCATTGCAGGGCTAAATTTAGTACCTAAATTTTCATATTTTTTGAAAAAATCTGACTCCTAAATTTGGCTGAAAATCCCTATAAATTTAAGGGACCTAAAACTTAACACCCAACTAAAGAACTGAGGGTTTTCTTTAAAATTGGCCCCATTGTTCTTAGCTGACTTACCAGCAGCAACTCATATAACTTCTTAAACAGAGTTAAGTGACGTTAAACTCTGGTCTGTGACATCCAATTAATAAATAATAAGCTCTCATATAGGCAAAATAGCTTTTATGATCCAGAGCAGGGGTGGGCAATTCCGGTCCTCGAGGGCTGCAAACCAGTCAGGTTTTCAGGATATCCTTAATGAATATGCATGAGAGACCTGCATACACACTGCCTCAGTTGTATGCAATTCTATTTCATGCATATTCATTAGGGGTATCCTGAAAACCCGACTGGTTTGCAGCCCTCGAGGACCAGACTTGCCCACCCCTGATCCAGAGGATCATATAAGGTATTTTATAAAGTCTTTACAAAAACTAGTAGGCCATAAATTTAGTGTTTATAAATTCTATTCACTTTTACTATCATGCTGCACAAGTGTAAAAAAAAAAAAATTCAAATCAATGACTTAATTCTGTTGCATAAAATATATATAAATATATTTTAATTCAGAATATTATGGCTATATACACTCTTGGACACATGCATATTTTACCAAAGTCTCAGAAATGTTCATAAAGCAGGAATTTGCACCATTAGCTTTGAAATCTGTACAAACTAGGCTGAGTTCACAAGGGACTTAATTAACAACTTCCATCCATCTTTCAACTGCCACGTAACTGTCATAATTTGTTTACATTTCATTTCTCTGTGTTTCACTTTACTTGGTCTCACGTTTTGAGGTGCTTAGCCCCTCACTTAACCAAGAAGCTTCCTTACTCAGATACTGTACAAGGACTGTTTCAAACTGCCACCTGTTTCTCTGTAAAGTGCATCCAGATGCAAGAATCTGGCCAACACATCTGGGATGGCTTCCTGTATAAAGCTGGCAAACCTTTCTGCAGATTCTTCGAAGCATTTCTCTGTCGTCCTGCTGTGCATGGAAGGATTTGAGAACTGTTGTGCACAGATGATAGTCAGTTCCTGTGTCATCCTATATCGACCACATTATTTTATATCATCCTGAAAAGGAAGGCACGAATCCTCCATAATACAAGGGAGTTAAATTTGTAATTAGGAACTATTCCCATAGCTTAATCAGTAAATCGGGCCTGCCTGTCACCTTTAAAATAATTTGAGCAATATCTGGCCATATTTTCAAAACAAGGAAGCCGTTAATCCCCTGGGTTTGTTGGTTGCATCATATCCTACAAGCGATGGAATGTGTGATGGGAAATCCTCACTTCCAGTATTACGAGGCTGAGATCACCTGCTAGCCATGTGTCTGCTTTTCTGTAACAGTATTATGAAGAATTTAAACAGCAGACAGCAGGGAGATGACAATGTACATATATTACAAACAGTAGAAGTTCAGTGAACATCCGTTTCACTACTGGCTATTGTAAATCATAGAACCTCTACTGCCACAGCTTTTAAAAACAAATAATAGAGTTGTCAGGCTAGCTTCGATCCTATATAGCTGACTCCATAACAGGATAAATCACACTGACAAAGCTATTTGCTTGGGTGAATAGGCTGTCTGAAAATTGCCCACAGGAAAAAGGAAAGAGAGGAATCGACCACAGTCCTGCTTTTACCTATAGGAAAAGTAGTTGAGAGCAGAGGTGGGGGGAGGTCAAGGGAGGCAACAATGTGCCCAGCTCTGTATTTTCAAAAGTATTTGTATTGTTTTTCACCTGAAAAGTATCCACAGGAAAAAAAAAAAAGCAGTTGTAAATCTGTGCGGGTACTTTTACCAGTGGCAGCTTGCAAAGGGAAAGCATGTTTGTATTGGTGCAAAGTCCGGGGGGGAAATGTGGCCTTTGCACTTACCCGCCTATTATTTGAAAACTGCTTCCATTACAACTCAATAAACTATTAGTTGGATAAAAATAGAGGCAAAGGCATGGATTATTAGTGTCAAAAACTGAAATCATTCTATTTATAATAATTCATCTTTTACAATGAATTCAAAAATACATTTAATACAAATGCTAGGAGACTTTGAGGCCTGCGCACTAAAACCTGTGCTAAGAAAGTTTTAGTGTGCATGTCAGTGAAAGTTTAAAATGCTGCCCCAACAAGGGATAACTAAAGATTCTA